>NC_044031.1:589679203-591062916 GCF_901765095.1 Microcaecilia unicolor | reverse complement strand
TCTCAAATTAACACAATGCAGAGTCAAGAACCGCTGTGGTCTCAAAGCTCGAGGACGTCAACTTCTTCAAGAACCATATCCACAAAAGTCCAGTGCCTTGCAGATGTCTTCACATCTTTGTGCATTTTTAACATTCTACTGTCTAAAAACAGATTTCAAAATGCATTGAGGGAAGAGCTCATTTCACTGATCTATGCAAATATTCAACATTTTCAAAGTGAAACAATTAAAGAAAAAAATAACATTCAAAGTCTTAATTGCGTAAGTCTTCACACTCTTTGTTGTAGCAAATACAAATTAGCTCCACTTTCCAAAATTGTCTTATGAAGGCCCATAGTAAAAAATAGCATTCTCTATGTTCAAGCAAAGTAGTTGAGCTCACTGGAATAGTCCTGGTTGAAAATTACATAAGATCATAAGTATTGCAATAATGAAAAAGACCAAAGGTCCATCAAGCCCAGCATCCTGTTTCCAACATGGCCAATCCAGGTCACAAATACCTGGCAAGATCCCAAAAAAGTACAAAACATTTTATACTCCTTATCCCAGAAATAGTGGATTTTCCCCAAGTCCATTTAATAATGGTCTATGGACTTTTCCTTTAGGAAGTCGTCCAAACATTTTTTTTAAACTCCGCTAATCTAACCGCCTTTACCCACATTCTATGGCAACGAATAGTGAATTTTACCCAAGTCCATTTAATAATAGAAAATGAACTTTTCCTTTAGGAAGCCGTCCAAACCTTTTTTAAACTCCACTAAGCTAACCGCCTTTACCACAATCTCTGGCAATGAATTCCAGAGTTTAATTACACATTGAGTGAAGAAAACATTTCTCCGATTCGTTTTAAATGTACTACATTGTAGCTTCATCGCATGCCCCCTAGTCCTAGTATTTTTGGAAAGCGTAAACAGACGCTTCACATCTAGTCGTTCAACTCCACTCATTATTTTATAGACCTCTATCATATCTCCCCTCAGCCGCCTTTTCTCCAAGCTGAAGAGCCCTAGCTGCTTTAGCCTTTCCTCATAGGGAAGTCGTCCCATCCCCTTTATCATTTTCGTCGCCCTTCTCTGTACCTTTTCTAATTCCACGATAACTTTTTTTAGAGATGTGGCGACCAGAATTGAACACAATATTCGAGGTGCAGTCGCACCATGGAGCAATACAAAGGCATTATAACATCATTATTTTTTTCCATTCCTTTCCTAATAATACCTAACATTCTATTTGCTTTCTTAGCCGCAGCAGCACACTGAGCAGAAGGTTTCAATGTACCATTAACGACGACACCTAGATCCCTTTCTTGGTCTGTGACTCCTAACGTGGAACCTTGCATGACGTAGTTGTAATTCTGGTTTCTCTTTCCCACATGCATCACTTTGCAGTTGCTCACATTAAATATAATCTGCCATTTATACGCCCAGTCTCCCGGTCTCGTAAGGTCTTCTTGAAATTATTCACAATCCTCCTGTGATTTAACAACTTTGAATACATTTGTGTCATCAGCAAATTTAATTACTTCACTATAGTTACTCCCATCTCTAGATCATTTATAAATATGTTAAACCTTTTTTAAAAATTGGCATTACATTGGCCACACTCCAATCTTCTGGTACCACGCTCGATTTTAAGGATAAATAACATATTACTAATAGCTCCGCAAGTTCTTTTTTTTTTGTTACATTTGTACCCCATGCTTTCCCACTCATGGCAGGCTCAATGCGGCTTACATGGGGCAATGGAGGGTTAAGTGACTTGCCCAGAGTCACAAGGAGCTGCCTGTGCCGGAAGTGGGAATCGAACTCAGTTCCTCAGTTCCCCAGGACCAAAGTCCACCACCCTAACCACTAGGCCACTCCTCCTCCTCCTCAGTTCTATCAGTACTCTGGGATGAATACCATCCGGTCTAGGAGATTTGCTACTCTTCAATTTGTACAACTGTCCCATTACATCCTCCAGGTTTATAGAGAATTCATTCAGTTTCTCCGACTTGTCAGCTTTGAATACCATTTCTGGCACCAGTATCTCACCCAAATATTCCTCGGTGAAGACCTAAGCAAAGAATTCATTTAATCTCTCCGCTATGGCTTTGTCTTCCCTGATTGCCCCTTTTACCCCTCGGTCATCTAGCAGTCCAATCGATTCTTTAGCTGGCTTCCTGCTTTTAATATACCTAAAAAAATTTTACTATAAGGCTCATTTTCAAAAGAGAAGGATGCTCATCTTTCAACAAATTGGAAATGGACCTCCTTCTCCCAGGGTCATCCAAATCGGTATAATCGAAAACTAATTTTGGACATCCTCAACTGCTTTCCATCACAGGGACTGCCAAAGTTAAAGGGGGCGTGTCAGAGGCGTAGCAAAGGCGGAACTTGGGCATGCCTAACACTTGGACATCCTTGACCCATAATTGAAAGAAACAAGGACGCCCCTAACGAACACTTGGACGACTTTATCTGGTCGTGTTTTTCTTACGACTAAGGCACAAAAAGGTGCCCGAAATGAACAAATGACCACTGGAGAGAATCAGGGATGACCTCCCCTTACTCCCCCCAGTGGTCACTAACCCCCTCCCACCCTCAAAAATATTCTTTCAAAATAGTGATTGCCAGCCTCAGATGTCATACTCAGGTCCATGACAGCGGTATGCAGGTCGCTGGAGCAATTTTAGTCGGTGCAGTGCACTTCAGGCAGGCAGACCCAGGCCCATACCCCTCCCCGCCGTACCTGTTACGTTTGTGGTGTACAGTTGTAGATAGTGGGGTTTGGGGGGCTCAGCACACAAGGTAAAGGAACTATGTACCTGGGAGCAATTTATGAAGTCCACTGCAGTGCCCCCTAGGGTGTCCGGTTGGTGTCCTGGCATGTCAGGGGGACCAGTGCACTACAAATGCTGGCTCCTCCCACGACCAAATGGCTTGCATTCGTCGTTTCTGAGATGGACGTCCTTGGTTTCGATTATTGCCAAAAATCAGAAACGGCCAAGTCTAGGGATGACCAAATTTAAGGATTTGGACGTCCCTGATGGTATTTTTGATACGAAAGATGGACGTCCATCTTGTTTCGAAAATACAGGTTTCCCTGCCCCTGGATCGGGACATTTTGCGAGGACGTCCATATCAAAACATGGACGTCCCTTTCGAAAATGCCCCTCCACGTGTTTTTGCCTCCAACACAATCTTTTTTTTGAAGTCCCTCTTAGCCTTCCTTATCAGCGCTTTGCATTTGACTTGACATTCCTTATGCTGTTTCTTATTATTTTCAGTCAGTTCCTTCTTCCATTTTCTGAAGGATTTTCTTTTACCTCTAATAGCTTCCTTCACCTCACTTTATAACCATGCCGGCTGTAGTTTGGTCTTCCATCCTCCTTTTTTAATACACGGAATATATTTGGCCTGGGCTTCCAGGATGGTGTTTTTGAACAGCATCCATGCCTGATGTAAATTTTTGACTATCGCAGCCGCTCCTCTTTTTTTCACCTTTGATCTCATTTTATCATAGTCTCCTTTTTTAAAGTTAAACGCTAATGTATTAGATTCCCTATGTATACTTACTTCAAAGCTAATATCAAATCTGATCATATTATGATCACTGTTATCAAGCGGCCCCAGAACCATTACCTCTTGCACCAGATCATGCACTCCAATAAGGACTAGGTCTAGAATTTTTCCTTCTCTCGTCAGCTCCTGTACCACCTGCTCCATAAAGCAGTCCTTGATTTTGACAAAGAATTTTACCTCCTTAGTGTGCCCTGATGTTGCATTTACCCAGTCAATATTGGGGTAATTAAAATCACCCATTATTATTGTGTTGCTCAGTTTGCACCCCTAATTTCAACATTTCTGCATCCGTCTGCTCATCCTAGCCAGGCTGACGGTAGTACACTCCTATCACCGTCCTTTTCCCCTTTACACATGGAATTTCAATCTATAGTGATTCCAAGATGTGTTCTGTTTCCTGCAGAATTTTCAATCTATTTGATTCAAGGCTCTCTTTAATATACAATGCTACCCCTCCACCAATTTGATCAACTCTATCACTACAATATAATTTGTACCCCGGTATGACAGTGTCCCACTGGTTATCCTCCTTACACCAGGTCTCAGAGATGCCTATTATATCTCATTTTTTATTTAGTGCAATATATTCTAACTCTCCCATCTTATTTCTTAGGCTTCTGGCATTTGCATATAGACATTTCAAACTATGTTTGTTGTTCCTATTTACATCATGCTCAGTACTTGACAGTATTAATTTGCAATCTTTTGTCTGATTTTTATCTTTATTTAAGGACACCTGATTTAAATGTCCTGATTTAGATTGTAAGCTCTTTTGAGCAGGGACTGTCTTTCTTCATGTTCAACTGTAAAGCTCTGCGTACGACTGGTTGCGCTATAGAAGTGATTTATAGTAGTAGTAGACACCTGATCTACTACGGTCTCTTTTGCAACCTCACAACTCGGGATACCCTATCGTCCCTGTTTTGGTGATATCTTTGAAAGATACCTTATCCCGAACCATGTGCTTTTGAATGACTGACAGCCTTCCCCCAGTTTCTAGTTTAAAAGCTGCTCTATCTCCTTTTTAAATGCTGATGCCAGCAGCCTGGTCCCACCCTGGTTAAGGTGGAGCCCATCCTTTCAGAATAGGCTCACCCTTCCCCAGAATGTTGCCTAGTTCCTAACAAATCTTAAACCCTCTTTCCCTGCACCATCGTCTCATCCACGCATTGAGACTCTGGAGCTCTGCCTGTCTCTTGGGCCCTGCGCGTGGAACGGGTAGCACTTCAGAAAATGCTACCCCAGAGGTTCTGGATTTTAACTTTCTACCTAAGAGTCTAAATTTGGCTTCAAGAACTTCTCTCCCACATTTTCCTATGTCATTGGTACCCACATGTACCAAGACAGCCGGCTCCTCCCCAGCACTATCTAAAATCCTATCTAGGTGACACGTGAGGCCCGCCACCTTCGCACCATTCAGGCAAGTCACCAGGCGATCCTCATGTCCACCAGCCACCCATAAGCCTAATGATCGAATCACCAACTGCAACAGCTAACTAAGCTGCTTCTATTGTAGGAAGTGAATATGAAGCAAAAGTCCAAAACATTCCAAACATACCAAATATGGAACTGTCAAAAGCACTCCAGGATAAAGTTATTCAAAGGTGTAGACAGAAGGTGGCTATGAGAGTTTCAGTGCACCTAAATATCTCTTGGTGCTCTGTCAGATCTATTTTAAAGTGGAAACATTTTGGCACCATCTGCATACTGCCTCAGGAACACAGTCAAAGTATATCATCATAGTCCCATATAAATATTGTATGAGGTATGGATTGTGATCTGAATGAACAATCATTTCTATAGCCTACAACAGAGGTAGGCAATTCCAGTCCTCGAGAGTCGCAGGCAGGTCAGGTTTTCAGGATATCTTAGATTTGCATATCAAGGAGGCAGTGATTGCAAATCTATCTCCTGCATATTCATTGTGGATATCCTGAAAACCTGACTTGCCTGCGGCTCTCGAGGACCGGAGTTGCCTACCCCTGGCCTACAAAGTTAATGCAATTTTTGTGATTATACATTGTGCACACCATATGAGAGGGTTCCTGCACAACATGCACGTACATTGTTTATCATGTTTGTTATTTATGATAAATATAGTTTCACATTAAAATCTAATAATTAATAAGTGTTATACTTTTAGTTTTTACCCCTGAAGCAGCTTATTTGTGAGAAAAACAAGGACCATACAGAGTGTTTGTATTAATAAATGAACTTTGTATGTATGTGGAAACCATCCTTAGGGATCTGCTCTCTACTATTCGATCTCTTTGACAGCAAAAGCGAGTCCCAAAGGCTATCTGCTCTGTGTCCCCAGTGGCTGTGAGAATAAAAAAAGCAAGCGCGGGGAAACAGCAGCCTTTAGGAATGCGCTATAGGCTCTGCTGGTCCTCTGGCCCCCACTGACGTCAACTTCCAGGTCTGGGGGCAGAGGACTGGCAGAACTGACAGCACATGCTTGAAGACTGTTGCAGCCCTGTACTTGCTATTTGTTGTTGTTTTGTCGCCGCCACTGTCCGTAGTAGCAGTTCAAGTGGTGGTGGGGAGGGGTTGGGATTTGCCGCGGCAACCCAGAGAGTTTGCTGCAGTGCACCAGGGTGCCGCGGAACACAGTTTGGGAACCGCTGATTTAAGGAAACACTTCTTGTACAGGTGATCTACTTGCGCTTCCCAAGATAAACATGAATCAACCAAGAAATCCAAAATCTTGGTTGGATTAACTATATCCAAACTATCTTTCCCATTCAAATGAAGAGAGGAAAAAGTGGGAATCTTATTTCTCAACCAAAGGATTTTTGTCTTGCTGGTATTCAAGTTTAATTAGAGCAAGCCCAAGCCTCAATCTAGTCAACATAAGATATGAGTTTATATTTCCATAACAGTTTCCTTATAGCATGGGTAATAAAAATCTATCATCCGTGTAGGAGTAGGTATTCCCCCCAATTCCAATTTCACTGATATTAAACAGCACATTTAAATATTAAAAGAATAGGTGACCAGGGGGAATCCTGAGGGGCTCTATATGGTGGGCACAAATAGTCCAGAAAAAGTTTCATCTTTTTTCACTGCATAGGGCCTCTGCTCTAAGTGCCCAGCGCTCCCACCAGGTGCTGTGGAGGACTTGCAGCCCTTCTGTATTTCCTTGCAGCTGTATCCAGGGTAACTGCCAGATCCACCCCAATCTTCCCAGGGCCCTCGCTCCAAGTGCCCAGGGTTTCCAGGTGCTTTTTGGCTAGGATCAGGCGACCTTCAGGGGGAGAAATGCTGGCTTCGGCCTAACCCCTGGTAAGCCTTTCCTCAACTGAGAGGTGCCCAGCTCTACCACCGGCTGCCTTTCAGGTGCTGTGGAGGACTTGCAGCTCATCTGCATATCCTGCCTTCTCCGGGGTGACTCCCAGGTCCACTCCAATCCACTCAGGGCCTCAGCTCTAGGTGCCCAGTGCTCCCACCAGGTGCTGTGGAGGACTTCCAGCCCTTCTGCATTTCCTCACAGCTGTAACCGGGGTGACTCCCAGGTCCAACCCTGATCTTCCCAGGGCCCTCGCTCCAAGTGCCCAGGGTTTCCAGGTGCTTTTTGGCTAGGATCAGGCGACCCTCAGGGGGAGGAATGTTGGCATTTTTCTCTTTTCATTAATTTTTCTCCCAGTTACTATATAAACTAAAAGACTTTTATATTAGGCTAATATCCTTAATACTGTAGAAAGTTTTAAATTATTGAAAAACACTAAGATGGAGTCAGCAGTCCAGCGGCAAGAGGGGTGGCTATCCAGTCTTTTGAATTGAGTGTCACATGTATGGTATGATTATCTCCCAGTTGGTGGGATGTCATATGTGTGTGCCCAATGCAAAGAGCTAATAGCTCTTAGAGAACATGTCCGTTCTCTTGAGGCTAGAGTAGCAGACTTGGTGGAGCTGAGGGAGACAGAGAGGTAAATAGAGGAGACCTACAAGGATATTGTAGAGAAGTCCCACAGTCTGGTAGCCCTTTTGCTACCTTGGAGGAGGGAGGTCTCCTAAAAGGAGAGCATCACCCTGGTGAAGTAGGAAATACTCCTGTAGCCAGAACCTGCCCACCAGGGGATGTACTATCCTCTTGCACCGAGGATACGTCTCCTAGTGTTGCCCGGGAGGGAAAGGTTAGGACAGCTGTTGTAGTTGGTGATTCGATCATTAGGCATATAGATAGCTGGGTGGCTGGTGGATGTGAGGATCGCCTGGTGACTTGCCTGCCTGGTGCGAAGGTGGCGGTCCTCACACGTCACCTAGATAGGATTTTAGATAGTGCTGGGGAGGAGTCGGCTGTCTTGGTACATATGTGGGTACCAATGACATAGGAAAATGTGGGAGAGAGGTTCTGGAAGCCAAATTTAGGCTCATAGGTAGAAAGCTCAAATACAGATCCTCTAGGGTAGCATTTTCTGAAATGCTACCTGTTCCACACGCAGGGCCCAAGAGACAGGCAGAGCTCCGGAGTCTCAATGCGTGGATGAGACGATGGTGCAGGGAGGAGGGTTTTATATTTGCTAGGAACTGGGCAACATTCTGGGGAAGGGTAAGCCTATTCAAAAAGGATGGGCTCCACCTTAACCCAGATGGGACCAGGCTGCTGGCATTGGCATTTAAAAAGGAGATAGAGCAGCTTTTAAACTAGAAATGGGGGGAAGGCCGACAGTCGCTCAAAAGCGCATGGTTCGGGATAAGGTATCTTGCAAGGATACCTCACACACACAAGGAAGATAGGGTTTCTGGATAGTGAGCAGGGGCGTAGCCACGGGTGGGCCTGGGTGGGCCCAGGCCCACCCAGCAGTGGAGGCAGCGGAGCGGAGGGAGCAGGCTGAGCTCCGTTCCCGCATCTGCCTCCCTCACTCTCACGGCAGCACTTCCCAAACGCTGCCCACCGCCGCCATGATCGCGGGATTTACCTCCCTCCTCTCAGCACTCAGCAGCAGCGATAGCGAATCATACATGCTGCCTCCTTCTAACCCGGAAGCGGACACTTCCGGGTTAGAAGGAGGCAGCGTGTATGATTCGCTACCGCTGCTGCTGAGTACTGAGACGGAGGGAGGTAAATCCCGCGATTGTGGTAGCGGTGGGCAGCGTTTGGGAAGCGCTGCCGTGAGAGTGAGGGAGGCAGATGCGGGAACGGAGCTCAGCCTGCACTGTAAATTTTTGGGGGAGGGAGAAGAGGGCTCCGGGCGGCCAGGTGGAATCGCAGGACATGGATGGGAGCGGGAGGGGCGAGAGGAGAATCGCTGATGGCTGGAGGGAGGGGACAGGGGAGAAAAGAGAATTGCTGGTATAGATGGATAGAGGGGGGCAGGGGCAAGAACAGAATTGCTGGGTATGGCTGGATAGGGGCAGGGCAGAGAGGAGAATTGCTGGGGATGGATGAATGGAGGGGGGCAGGGGAGGGAAGAGAATTGCTGGGGATGGATGAATGGAGGGGGGCAGGGGAGGGAAGAGAATTGCTGGGGATGGATGAATGGAGGGGGGGCAGGGGAGGGAAGAGAATTGCTGGGGATGGATGAATGGAGGGGGGCAGGGGAGAGAAAAGAATTGCTAGGTATGGATGGCTGGAGGGGAGAGGAGAGTTGCTGGACATGCGTGGATGGAGGGGAGGAAAGAGGAGATAGGAAGGTTGCTGGACATGGGTGTATGAAGGGGAGGGCAGAGGAGGGTTGCTGGACATGGATGGAGGGAAGGACAGGGGAGAGGAGGGTTGCTGGACATGGATGGAAGAGAGGGAAGGGAGAGAGAAGAAATGCTGGACATGGATGGAGAGGATGGAAGCGTGAGGAAGGAGATGAGGGAAAAGGCAGAGAGGAGAAAAAGTGCACATGGATGAAGAAAATAGGCAGAAGTTGGATCCACTGGACAGTCAAGTCTGCGGAGGACCCAGCTTTTACTTATGGATATAGAGCAAGAAATGAAGAAGAAAGGAGGAAAGTAAAGAAATAAATGGAAATGAAGCCCTGGAAACGGAGTTAAGAGGACAGATAGCAGCAGAATCGGATACTGGGCCAGCATGATCAGAAAAACAGTCACTAGACAACAAAGGTAGAAAAAAAATCATTTTATTTTCATTATAGTGTTTGGAATATGTCCACTTTGAGAATCAGGTGCTCAACATTAAAAGTTTATATTTATTTACTTATTTATGGCATTTTATCCCACATTAAACATGAATTAAATTGGAACCTGGGATCATTTAATTTTTTTTTCCTGGAGAGAGTAATGCATTGCCCCCCCCCCCCCCCCCCCAGGCTCTCTCCCCGGCTATAGCCAGCTCTGCAATTTTGAGGGGAGGTGCACAAGTGGACGGGGGGGGGGGGGGGGGGGGGTGCACAAGTGGACTGGGGAGAGAGCCTGTTGTTAAACATTTACCAGCACACCACTGTCTAGTGCCCACCCATCCAACCTGTTGGCCCACCCAAAAATTGACTTCTGGCTAAGCCACTGATAGTGAGGTTGCACAACAGATCGTGGTAGGCCAGGTGCCCTTAAATACAACTAACGATAAGACAAATGATGGCAAATCAATAGTGTCAAGTACTAAGCATCATGCAAATAGGAACAACGAACATACTCTGAAATGTCTATATGCAAATGCTAGGAGTCTAAGAAATAAGATGGGAGAGTTGGAATATATTGCAGTTAATGAAAAACTGGATATAATAGGCATTACTGAGACCTGGTGGAAGGAGGATAACCAGTGGGACACTGTCATACCGGGTTTCAAAGTATATCGTAGTGATAGGGTGGACCGGTCTGGTGGAGGGGTAGCATTGTATATTAACGAGAGCCTTGACTCAGATAGATTACAAATTCAGCAGGACACAAATCACACCTTTGAATCATTGTGGGTTGAAATTCCATGTATAAAAGGGAAAAGGACGGTGATAGGAGTGTACTACCGTCCGCCTCGCCAGGATGAGCAGGTAGACGCAGAAATGATAAAAGAAATCAGAGACTCAAACAAAATGGGCAATGTGATAATAATGGGTGACTTCAATTATCCAAATATAGACTGGGTAAATGTAACATCAGGATATGCTAAAGAGGTACAATTCCTTGATGAAATCAAGGACAGCTTTATGGAGCAGCTGGTGCAGGAGCCGACGAGAGAAGGAAAAATTCTAGACTTGGTCCTTAGTGGAGCGCATGATCTGGTGAGGGACGTTATGGTACTGGGGCCGCTTGATAAACGTGATCATAATATGATCAGTTTTGATATCAACCTTGAAGTAACTATACACAGGAAGTCAAATACGTTAGCGTTTAACTTAAAAAAAAGGAGACTATGATAAAATGAGAACAGTGAAAAAAAAAAACTTAGGGGGGCAACTGAGAGGGTAAAAACTGTACAACAGGCATGGACACTGTTCAAAAATACCATCCAGGCCAAACATATTCCGCGAATTAGAAAAGAAAAGACGGAAGTCCAAAAGATAACCGGTGTGGTTGAAAAGTGAGGTGAAGGAAGCTATTAGGGCTAAAAGAAACGCCTTCAGAAAATGGAAGAAGGAACCGTCTGAAAATAAGAAGAAGCATAAGGAGTGTCAAAGCAAATGCAAGGCACAGATAAAGAAGGCCAAGAGGGATTACGAAAAAAAGATAGCATTAGAGGCAAAAAAAAACATAGTAAATATTTTTTCGGTATATTAAAAGCAGGAAGCTGGCAAAAGAATCGGTTGGGCCGCTGGATGACCGAGGGGTAAAAGGGGCGATCAAGGAAGACAAACACGTAGCGGAGAGATTGAATGAATTCTTTGCTTCGGTCTTCACCGAGGAAGATTTGGGTGGAATACTGGTGTCGGAAACGGTTTTTCAAGCGGACAAGTCGGAGAAACTTACTGACTTCACGGTAAACCTGGAGGACGTAATGGGGCAGTTCAGCAAACTGAAGAGTAGCAAATCTCCTGGACCGGATGGTATTCATCCTAGAGTACTGATAGAACTGAAAAATTAGCTTGCGGAGCTACTGTTAGTGATATGCAATTTATACTTAAAATTGAGCGTGGTACCGGAAGATTGGAGGGTGGCCAATGTAACGCCAATTTTCAAAAAAGGTTCCAGGGGAGATCCGGGAAATTATAGACCGGTGAGTCTGACGTCGGTGCCGGGGAAAATGGTAGAGGCTATTATTAAAAACAAAATTACAGAGCACATCCAAGGGGATGGATTACTGAGACCAAGTCAGCACGGTTTTTGTGTGGGGAAATCTTGCCTGACCAATTTACTTCAATTCTTTGAAGGAGTAAACAAACATGTGGACAAAGGGTAGCCAGTTGATATTGTGTATCTGGATTTTCAAAAGGCGTTTGACAAGGTACCTCATATGAAAGGCTACAGAGGAAATTGGAGGGTTATGAGATAGAAGGAAATGTCCTATTGTGGATTAAAAACTGGCTGAAGGATAGGAAACAGAGTGGGATTAAATGGGCAGTATTCACAATGGAGAAGGGTAGCTAGTGGGGTTCCTCAGGGGTCTGTGCTAGGACCGCTGCTTTTTAATATATTTATAAATGATTTAGAGATGGGAGTAACTAGCGAGGTAATTAAATTTGCTGATGATACAGTTATTCAAAGTCGTTAACTCACGACAAGATTGTGAAAAATTACAGAAGGGCCTTACGAGACTGGGAGACTGGGCGGCTAAATGGCAGATGACGTTTAATGTGAGCAAGTGCAAGGTGATGCATGTGGGAAGAAAAATAACCCAAATTATAGCTACGTCATGCAAGGTTCCACGTTAGGAGTTACGGGCCAAGAAAGGGATCTGGGTGTCTTCGTCAATAATACACTGAAACCTTCTGCTCAGTGTGCTGCTGCGGCTAGGAAAGCTAATAGAATGTTGGGTACTATTAGGAAAGGTATGGAAAACAGGTGTGAGGATGTTATAATGCCGTTGTATCGCTCCATGGTGCGACTGCACCTTGAGTAATGTGTTAAATTCTGGTCGCCGCATCTCAAGAAAGATATAGTAGAATTGGAAAAGGTGCAGAGAAGGGCGACTAAAATGATAGCGGGGATGGGACGACTTCCCTATGAAGAAAGACTAAGGAGGCTAGGACTTTTCAGTTTGGAGAAGAGACAGCTGAGGGTAGACATGATAGAGGCATATAAAATAATGAGTGGAGTGGAACAGGTGGATGTGAAGCGTCTGTTCACGCTTTCCAAAAATACTAGGACTAGGGGGCATGCGATGAAACTACAGTGAAGTAAATTTAAAACAAACCGGAGAAAATATTTCTTCACCCGACGCATAATTAAACTCTGGAATTCGTTGCCGGAGAACGTGGTGAAGGCGGTTAGCTTGGCAGAGTTTAAAAAGGGGTTAGACGGTTTCCTAAAGGACAAGTCCATAAACCACTACTAAATGGACTTGGGAAAAATCCACAATTCCAGGAATAACATATATAGAATGTTTGTACGTTTGAGAAGCTTGCCAGGTGCCCTTGGCCTGGATTGGCCGCTGTCGTGGACAGGATGCTGGGCTCGATGGACCCTTGGTCTTTTCCCAGTGTGGCATTACTTATGTACTTAACTAAAAATTTCTTAAACCAGTCAAACATCATGTTGAATGCAGCTAATAAATCAAATTGTAATAAAACAGCCTAACTTCCTTATATGATATTGGATCACACTGGCAGTCCTGCACAAACTCCAGTGGGTGAAAAGGCACTCGCGTGGTGTAAGCCTACCAAAGGCTTCTTAAAGAGACATGAACACTGGGTAGCAACCGCATCAGGGCTCTGTTAGGGATGTCACTCACATATAAGAAAACTTGTCTGCCTGTCCTTGGACAACATTATACCAATGTATTTTCAAAAGTCATACTAAATATTTAAACAACTGCAAAAGTATTTTGAAACTATATAAAGGGGTCCCTTTTTACGCATAACGCTATATTTATATAATGTTTATGTGCACACACACACTCATGCATATTCTAGCTTTGAAAGACCCTTTCATTTTTCTTCTATTGTTGGCAACTTTAAAATTTCATTAACCTTTTTTTTTCTGTGTTGGAATTTTATATTATATCTTTTATTAAAAGTACCTAAGGCAGGTTACAATAATCAAACCATCTGATTAAAACTCATAGAAAATAAGTCCTGCATTATATTTTGTAGCACTTTCTGGAAACGTTTGATTTAATAACTGTGCTGAAAGGAAGTCTTTAATGCTATTACAGGTCTATATGTTACATGGATATTTAGTTTCCTTCTTATTTAGGCCTTCTTTGTGGTGACAGACTTCTTCAGACCCTGAAACGTTTTGCTGCATATGTTTTTAATTTTCCTCTTATCTTGCTGGAAGTGTAGAAATGTTAGAATGGCAAAATGTAAATTTGTCTTTGGACACTGAACAATGTTGGTGTAGAGTTGTGCCTGGACTGTCTGTTGCCCCCATAACTTAAAGCAAAAGATGCTTAGGAGCTGGCTTATGGAAATTTAAGTACTGCACATTTAGATAATTTAAAGCATACTTGTACTGCTTTTCCATGCGTCCAACACAGTCAGCTATACAATAAAATAAGACAAAAATATACAATAATTACTAAATTGGAATCCTTGAAATAGCAAGTTAAACAGATCTTGATGGTTCAGATTGTGTTGGTACAGAAGACAATGATGAACCACAAATTAGAAAATGTAGAACTTGCAAAATTCCTGTGGTGTTGCCTGTGGAGGCATTCAAGAGATGCTTTTATTTATTTTTGTTACATTTGTACCCCGCACTTTCCCACTCATGGCAGGCTCAATGTGGCTTACATATTGTATACAGGTACTTATTTGTACCTGGGGCAATGGAGGGCCAAGCCCGCCCAGTCACAAGGAGCTGCCTGTGCCTGAAGTGGGAATCGAACTCAGTTCCTCAGTTCCCCAGGACCAAAGTCCACCACCCCAATCACTAGGCCACTCCTCCATTCCTATTCTTATAGCCCACAATGCTTTGCAGGTCAATGCGGGTAACATACAAAGAGACTGGAAATAAAATAATTTAATTAAAAAAAAAACTAATACATTCACCTCCTTCCATAATTCCTAAATAAATGTCTTAAGCAATCATCCAAAATGTACATAACTTGATGCCTGAATTACCAAAGGGGAAACTTCTCTGCCTAATTTAGCTTCCTGATAAGAAAGCAAAGAAGGGAAGGCTTTTCACTACTAGCTGGAAGGAACAGTGAGAGGCAAGATAGGAGGCTGTCATTACTGCTCGCCGAAGTGCTGGAGTCACAAAGGGTAAGGAGGATACTCCCCTGATTTTCCCATTCCTCTTCGGCATTCAGAAAGGGTAAGGGAAAAAAAAAAAAAGCAGAACAAACAGGGCTCCGGCGCTCAGCAGAACGCTTAAGTATCAGGATTCTTAATGGAAGGAAGGTTTCATTTAATTGCTGCTAGCTCCTGTTTCAGCTGATTCAATTCCTTTTTCATTGCAGAGAGCTGAAGACAGACATTGAAACTAAGCCTCCAAATGGTCTGCCTTAGTATCAATTCACTACAGTTGCTGCATTCAATAAAAGTAATTTTGATAGTTTGATTTGATGAAAGAATGATGAACAAAATAAGAAAGTAGGAAATCAACGTTCCACCTAGGAAAACTCTCTAATACAGGTGCACAGGGTTATATGGACCCATCAGTGTGGGCAACAGAAATACTCAAGCAAACAAAACAGTGGAGGGGACTAAAGAAACTGGCAACAAAAACTGGTACACAAATGTCCTTTAATATAAATGTCCTTCAATAAAATGATCAAATATCCATGTGACCTGGCACAGGCCATATTTTGGCTTTATGGCCTGCTTCAGGAGTCTACAATAATGCCAATACACAAACATCAGAGTAGGCCACAGAAATGCTCAACATTCAAGAGTTCTACTATGGAATATTCAATTTCACATAACCAAAACTGTTCAATTTAGCATGACCAAAATTGTCTATTTACCTTTGGATCTTCAGGAAATATGTTATCCACCAAACGTTTGTAACGTGGGCGCAAGGCACCACAGCAACCACATACTCCTGCAAAATACAATTTTATAATATCTGAAATTAAAGGGTAAGAAACCTGTTTTTAGAATAACTCAAGACAATGAAAATTTCTTTGGTGCTCAATAGCTCAACCAAGAAAATTTTGGCCCTGTTTAATAAGCCGCGTTATAGGCACACTAACATTTAGCGCGCTAACAACAGAGACATCCATTATTATTCCTATGGGTGTTTCTAGTGTTAGCGCACACTAATTTTTAGTGTGAGCGAAAATGTTTGCACACCTACAGCACAGCTTAGTTAACAGGGCCCTATATTGTTCTACCATTGAAAGAATCTTAACACTAATGAGCAATACTGATACTCATGCAAAGAATATTTCTATTTTTTTAATCAATAAACAGTTTCCTCTATAGACATAATGGTATAAAATATAAGTTAGCAGAAAGCAGCACAGGATTTAATTTTAAAGATATCAAGTACCTCAAAGCAATTCTGGAACCCATAATTTCAAAAAGAAATAAAAAAATTTGTCATGAGGGCAGCCGCTAAAATGGTCAGTGGTCTTTATCATAAAGCATATGGAAGCACATTTAAAGATCTAAGGGGCCCTTTTAATAAGCCGCGTAGGCGCCTACGCGCGCCAATTCGGAACTACCTCCCAGCTATCACGTGGCCCGGGCGGTAATTTCATTTTTACATGTGCCCACTACACACCCCGGAAGATTTCTGGTACTCAGCGCTAACTGGGCAGTAATCTGCATTGTAAGTGCACTGACGATTACCGCCAGGTTAACGCATGAGACCTTACTGCTATGTCAATGGGTGGCAGTAAGGTCCGAGGCCCAAAATGGACGTGCGGCAATTTTCATTTTACCGCATGTCCATTTTTGGCCAAAAAGAAAAAAGGGCCTTTTTTGCAGGTGCGCTGAAAAATGGACCTGCGTTGGTACAATACACGCATCTACAACAGCACAGGCCATTTTTTGGCTCACCTTAGTAAAAGGACCCCTAAATATGTATACTTTGAAAGAAAGACAGGAGATGTAGCAAAATTTATATATCCCCAAGATATAAATGCACAGGAGCTCTGGAATAAAGAGTCTGAGGATGTGGGTGAAGAGGCAGATTCAGGAGTATTCAAATGAAAGAGTAGAAGACCCATGGAACAGCCTCTGAAGATAGCATCTGAATAAAAGTAAGCATGGCAAAAGCACAGAGCAGCTCTGAGGGAGAGTTAGGGATTATAAAGATAAAGTATCTGGGTGGGTGGACAGATGGAATAGACTATCTTTATCTGCTATCATTTCCTAAGGTCCTAGGTAGAAGTATCAACCCAGCCATATCTGGCCAAAGGTGTAGAGCAGAGGTTTTCAACCCAGTCCTCGGGGCACACCCAGCCAGTCAGGGTTTTCAGGATATCCCCACTGAATTTAATGGGGATATCCTGATCAATATGTTGCAAGACTACGACGGTCCTTTATCTGACACCATCATGGTCACGCTAGATATATAATCACTCTATACCAATATCCTGCAATTTGAAGCTCTTGACATCATAGAGAAGACTCTCTGGAAGAGGAATACACACAGAAGAATCCACAACCATCTCATACTCACCTGTGCCATCCTTGCCCTTACAAAGAACTACTTTCAAAACACTTTTTACCAACAACTTTTGGAATAATGCTCTCTAAAGATGAGTCAAAATTGAATTTTAGTCACAACAAATGTTTCATTTGGTGAAAATCACACACTACCTTCCAAAGAAAGAACTTTATTCCAACTGTCAAACATGGTGGTGGAGGTATAGTGGAATGGGGGCAGCTTTGCTACATCAGGGCCTGGATGGCTTACCGTAACTGAGAAACGAATGTCAGACCATCTGTCCATGAGCTGAAGTTGAGCAAAAGTGGCTCATGCAGTAAACTGACTCTAAACGGAGTAATCTACTACAGAAAGACAATGTTTCCTTAGAGATACTGAGGTAGCAATAGGCAATTTGATCCAGTAGTCGCAGTACTGGATTTAAGAAACAAGAGTTTGTTAAAACGGTTTTCAAGTGTACAGTGCCCCACATACTGGCTTGTTAAAAAAGTGGGGAAATATTTAATTATTTTTACTTGTTACAAAGTATTGTGTATCAAGGCAAGTCAAGTTGCAGAGCATAAAATCATTAAAATGATAGTTTGTCTCCATTTGCTATCAAGAAGGTTAAAGCGTAAACTGCAAAAAAAAAAAAAACCCTACATTTAATGAACAACTGTGCTCTATTGATATAGAATTGTACTGCTTTTGGACCTTGCCATGTATTTGTAACCTGGATTGGCCACTGTTAGAAACAGGATGCCAAGCTTGATGGACCTTCGGTCTGTCCCAGTATGACAATACTTATGTACTTAATGTGAAGGAAGACTATATTTGCTGAGCATTCCAGTTTACAAAAAAGAAAGCTAATTTTCACAGCAATAAAAGATAATGTATTCTAAAATATCTGCAAATGTAGTTGTGGCTGCAAATTATGATAAAAGTGTTACATTTCCCAACAAATAAGGCCTTTTATTAGCAATCGAATGCCTCCATTTATCATCATGTTTTTATTTTGTCTTTAGTCAAATAAGACAGCTATTTCTCCATATTTATATGTCTAACTACGTAAGTAAGAAAAATGCAATGATACCTACTAGGAAATTAATTATTTAGTACTACAGCTTGCTAAGTAGGCTGTCAGACGTGTGGCAGAGCGATTATTTAGTTCAGTTTATTGTGCAACTTGATTATCTACTTTTGACCCTAAATGGGTCTTTAAGTGAAGTACATAGAATATATTTCAATCATCAGTACAATCACTTCTTAAAATATGTAAGGGAAAACTAGGTTCTTACCTTGGTAATTTTCTTTCCTTTAGTCACAGCAGATGAATCCATTAACTGATGGGTTGTTTCCGCCTACCAGCAGGTGGAGATAGAGAACACTGAAAAACCACAGTGACCCTTGGACGGCAAGCTAATCTGCCTTCAGCATTTGAAATTTCCAAAGCAGAGTGAATCATAAAGGTAGAATAACATGAACTTTCCTCACAGCGAACAAACGCCCCAGAACAGGAGCAATAACCATACAAAGGAGGGACGATCTCAACCTCCTGTAATAGAACAGTATGTAGAACTTCTGAAAGCTGGTTTTCAACTTCTCCCGATGAGATACGATATCTGCATGAAAGATCTGAACAAAATAACAACGTCAGACAGGGAGGGATCATGGATTCATCTGCTGGGACTAAAGGAAAGAAAATTATCAAGGTAAGAACCTAATTTTCCCTTCCTTGTCATCAGCAGCAGATGAATCCATTAACTGATGGGATGTACAAAAGCACTCCCTACTTAGGGTGGGAACAGGCCACTCCACACGTAAGCACTTGCACTACAAAATGCGTGTCCTGCTTCGCTGCAACATCCAGCCTGTAATGCCGGACAAAAGAGAGCTGAGAAGCCCAAGTAGCCGCACTACAGATCTCTTGCAGAGAGAGTGCACCCGTTTCAGCCCACGAGGAGGATATCGCTCTCGTGGAATGCGCCTTGAATGCTTCAGGTGGAGATCGGCCTGAAAGCAGATACGCAGAAAAAAATGACTTCCTTGATCCAATGGGCTATAGTGGCCTTAGATGCCGGACTCCCGCGCCGAGGACCTGACAACAATACAAAAATGTGATCAGAGGTCCTGAAGTCATCTGACATCTGCAGAACTGCAACAGAGCCCTGCGAACATCCAAAAGATGCAACTGCCCAAAAGATTCTGGAAACTCCTCCCTAGAAAAGGAGGGAAGATAAATGGGCTGGTTCAGGTGAAACGCTGAAACCACTTTAGGCAGGAAGGAAGGCACAGTATGCACCGTTTCTCCGGACTCAGAGAACTGTAAAAACGGGTCCTGACAGGACAGCGCCTGAAGCTCAGACACATGTCTAGCCAATGTCATGGCCACCAAAAACACTGTCTTCAGAGTCACATCCTTCTCTGAACCTTGCCTCAGCGGCTCGAAGGGCGAACGCTGGAGAGCCTTCAACACCAGCCGCAGGTTCCAAGCTGGACACGGCAGCTGCACAGGTGGGCGGAGCCAAAGTGCCCCTCTGAGGAATCGGGCAATGTCCGGATGAGCAGCAAGGGATAAGCCGGACACCTTCCCTTGAAAGCATGCCAATGCTGCCACTTGAACCCGCAGGGAACTGTAGGCCAGACCTTTTTGTAAGCCATCCTGCAAAACGTCTAGTATCGGCGAAACTGTAGCCTGCGTGGGTGTGATTGCTTTTGAAACACACCACGCCTCAAACTGGCACCAAATCCGAGCATAAGCAACGGAGGTGGACCACTTGCAGGCCTGCAAGAGGGTGGAGATGACCTTGTTAGAGTAGCCCTTGTCTCTCAATTGCGCCCTCTCAAGAGCCATGCCGTAAGACCAAAGAGGCAGGGATCCTCCATGGTCACCGGGCCCTGAATCAACAGGTTCTGCACCAGAGCAAAGGAAGTGGAGCCTCCAACAGTATCCGCGGGAGGTCTACGTACCACGGACACCTGGGCCAATCCGGATCAATGAGAATCACCAATCCTCGGTGTAGCCGAATTTGCAGGACTCCTCGCCCTATCAAGGACCAAGGAGGGAACACATACAGGAGGCCCGAGGGCCAGGGTTGAGCCAGAGCATCCAACCCCGCCGAGCGAGGATCTCTCCGTCTGCTGAAGAAGCAAGGGACTTTGGCGTTTGCGCTTGACGCCATTAGATCCGCCTTGGGCATTCCCCATTTGGCACAAATCTGAAGAAACACTTCGTCTGCCAGTTCCCACTCCGTCGGGTCGATTTGATGCCTGCTTAGAAAATCGGCTTGCACGTTGCTCTGACCTGCTATATAAGCTGCTGAAAGAAGCTGCAGGTGGAGCTTGGCCCAGTGGCAAATCTGAGCGGCCTCCGCAGCCAGGGCCCTGCACTGCGTGCCACCCTGACAATTTATATAGGCCACTGCTGTCGTGTTGTCTAACAAAACTCTGACAGCAAGCCCCTTCAGAGTCTTGTGAAAGGCCAGAAGAGCCTGGAATATCGCTCTCAGTCCCAAGCAATTGATGGATCACCCCGCTTCCACGGGTGTCCACAGACCCTGGGCATAGCTTCCCTAGCAATGCGCTCCCCAGCGCACAAGGCTGGCATCCGTTATCACCAGGCACTAAGCAGGGAGCGCTAGCGGCATTCCTCGCTGCAGCATGCTGTCGGAGAGCCACCAATCCATACTGATCCGGGCCGCAGGGAGCCACGTTAGTCTGCGTTGATATTCCTGGGACATCGGAGACCATCGTTGAAGCAGGGCAATCTGCAGTGGTCTCCTGTGCGCTCTTGCCCATGGAACCACCTCCAAGGTGGCCGACATCGACCCCAGCAGCTGGACAAAGTCCCAAGCTCGCGGGTGAGGCATCCGCAGGAGCAGACGGACCTGATTCTGAAGCTTGCACCGCCTTAGGTCGGGGAGAAAGACAAAGCCCGAGGCCGTGTCAAACCGGACCCCCAAATACTCGAGAGACTGCGAGGGGGTCAGGTCACTTTTGGGTATACTGACCACCCAGCCCAGAGTCTGCAGTACTGTGACCACTCTGGCTGTGACAAGACGACTTTCATCTGCTGAATCTGCTCTAATGAGCCAGTCGTCGAGGTACGGGTGAACTCTGATACCATCTCGCCTGAGAAAAGCAGCTACTACCACCATTACCTTGGAAAAGGCCCAAAGGCCCGAAACTGGAAATGTTGTCCCAACACCGCAAACCGGATAAACCGCTGATGCAGGGGCCAAATAGGAATGTGCAAGTAAGCTTCTTTTAGGTCCAGAGACGTGAGAAACTCTCTTGGCTATACCGCCGCAATGACGGAGCGCAGGGTTTCCATGTGAAAATGCCGCACTCTTAGTGTCTCATTGACTCTCCTTAAGTCGAGGATCGGTCGGAAAGACCCGCCTTTTCGAGGCACCACAAAATAAATGGAGTAGCGACCGTAGCCGCGTTCGGCGGGAGGCTCCGGAATTACCGCTCCGAGGTGCAGCAAGACTTGCAAGGTCTCCTCTACCGCCGCCCGTTTGACGGCAGTGCCGCATCGGGACTCCAGAAACACGTCTCTCACCAGGGCACCGAATTCCAATCGGTAACCTTCTCTGATCAGGTCCAGAACCCACTGACCTGAAGTAATCTTGGTCCATTCCTCGAGAAAGAGGGAAAGGCGTCCTCCTACTGCAGGAATTGAGGAATGGACTGGCACCCCATCATCAAGGAGGCCGCCCCTGAACTCCAGGCCTTGATCCGGCCGCTGCGGAGCGCTTGTCCTAGCAAAAGGAGTTCCTCTGCTGAAAACGGGCACGTTGAGAAAACCCAGCAGAGCGCCCCAGGCGATACCTGCGAGCTTCACGGAAGCAAGGTCTGGAAGAGGAGGAAAACACAGAACCCTTGGAAGAAGGCCTCGGCCTATCCTCAGGTAACCACTGGGGCTTAGAATCCCCCAGGTCTTTAACAATTTTCTCCAGCTCCTCTCCAAATAACAGGAGGCCCTGAAAGGGTAACCTCACCACCCTTTGCTTAGAGGCCATGTCCACCGCCCAATGCCGCAGCCAAAGAAGGTGCCGGGCAGCAACCGCCACAGACATCTGTTTAGCCGAAGCTCTGATCAGATCATATAGGGCGCCAGCCAAAAATGACAGGGCCGACTCCATCCGCGGTGCAACCTCAGCGAGGGACTCCGCAGGCTGCTCCACTGCCTGTTGTAACCAGGAAAGGCAGGCCCAGGCTGCATAGGAACTGCAAATAGATGCCCTTAGGGCAAGGCCCAATATTTCAAAGGACCGCTTCAGCGCGGGTTCAAGCCGCCGGTCCTGCATGTCTTTCAGGGCGACCCCTCCCTCTACAGGGAGAGTGGTCTTTTTAGCCACAGCTGTGACCAATGCATCCACTTTAGGCATCCCCAAGGGGGCCAAGTGCTCCTCATTCAGAGGGTAAAGCTGACCCATAGCCTTGGCCACCTTCAAAGGCCCATCGGGGTAAGACCATTGAGCTGAAATAAGCTCTTGGATGGAGTCATGCACAGGAAAGGCCTGAGCAGGCTTCTTAGTACTCAACATCCTAGGATTACCAGAGGAGGCATCACCCTTGGCAGGATCATCAATAGAGAGGGCCTGCAAGGCGTCAGAAATTAGCGCTGGCAGCTCGTCATGGTGGAAAATCCGAACCGCATTGGGATCATCCAGATCCAGTGGCAAACCGGCACCTTCCTCTGGCTCATCAGACCATGAGGGCCTGCCAGATCCCTCAGAATCCCCACAGCCCGACCAAGGGGGGGAAAAGGGAAGTGTGCCACTCTCCGCCGGGGAATTTACCCATCTATGTTTAGCGTCCTTCCAACGCTCGGGGGAAGAAATAACTTCTGTAGCCAGCCGCGGGCCATCAACACCCGGAGGGAAACCAGGCAGCAACACAGTGTCAGACACCTGTGGCAGAGCTCTTTTCAGGATGAAGGCTTTATGCATTAGAAGCACAAACTCAGGGGAGAAAAACTCACCCTGACCCTCCGTCTCCGAATTAGGAGCAACGGGAATAGGAGCTCCTCTGGTAGCTTCTGACCGAGGCGTCCCCCTGCACTCAGACTCCTCCGCAACAGCAAGAGTCGAGGCATGCGGCGCTTCCAAAATGGCACCCGCTCCCAGCTCCATCGAGCGGGAAGAATCATCACTCGCCATGCTCGTACTAGCTCTAGCGTCTAAGGAGCACATCTTACAGAGCCCCGCTGCTGATCTGCGTTTACCACAACGGGAGCAGCATTTAACTCCCTCAGCAGCCATCGCCCGACCGGACAGAATTATATAAGTAAAATGGCAGCTTCGCGCCAAAACTTACCCCGCTCAGAACGGCATCCGCGGGACCTCCCTGGAGGAGCTGGGCACCACTCTCACCTCAGAAGACCAAGTCAACGAGCTCCGGTCAAGCTGCACACTGGAAAAAGCCTCAGAATAGCTATGCAGTATAAATGCGTACTCTTTTTTTTTTTAACCCTGTGAGGAAAGTTGGAGGCAGGCAGCAACGGAGGGACTCCGGGAGGAGGAGGGGAATGGGTAAGGCAGGGAAAGGGCGAACCTATATGCCTTTAAAGTGGGCACCACCAGCCACAACACCCCTGCTCAACTGGCAAAGCACAGGAGCCACACCAGGCAGAAATCCAGGAGCTGATCAAGCTACGTCCACACCTGCTGAGAGACAGAGAAATACTGAAGGCAGATGGAGCTAGCCGTCCAAGGGTCACTGTGGTTTTTCAGTGTTCTCTATCTCCACCTGCTGGTAGTCGGATACAACCCATCAGTTAACGGATTCATCTGCTGCTGATGACAAGGAATTTCAGGTGTTTATTGCTTTGCTGCATACTGCTTAGAAGGGCCTTTGGACCTGATTTATTAGTAATGCAAGTTTAGCAATTTATAATTCTATTTTATACTTCTACACAGCTTCATATGGTGGTTAATTTCTTATTTCAATACACCACCTTTCTGTGGTACAACCAAAGCAGGTACTTTCTCTATCCCTAGTGGCCTCCTAATCTAAATTTTTTTACCTGGGGCAATGGAGACTTACGTGATTGGCCCAGAACAACAAGGAGCTGTAGTGGGAATTGAACCCGGTTCCCCGGTTCTCAGTCCACTGCACTAACCATTAGGCTACTTCTCTACTACTACTGAATAAGCAGGCAAAATCATAGTCAGGAATCAGGCACCAATTGGATCTTGCAGAAAAGACTTGGAAACAGCAGACAGCAAAACACGCAGATGGTGGTGAGCAGTGGAGTGCATCTCAGGGGTCAGTACTGGGGCCGATTCTGTTTAATATATTTGTGAGAGACATTGCTGAAGGGTAGAAGAAAAAGTGTTTCCCTTTTTGCAGGTGACACGAAGATAGCCAACAGAGTGGATAACCCCAGAGGAAGTAGAAACCAAGAGAAGAAATTCCCAAAAATTAGAAAAATGGGCAAAAGTCTGGCAGTTAAATGTAATGCTAAGAAGTGCAGAGTGATGCACTTGGGGTGCAGAAATCCAAAAGAGATGAACTAGAAAGGAGGAGAAAGATTGGTAAGCTCGGCTCAGGAGAGGGACCTTGGGGTGATGGCATCTGAAGATCTCGAAGTGAAGAAACTGTGACAAAGTGGTGGCTGCAGCCAGAAGGATGCTAGGCTGCATAGAGAGGGGTATAACCAGAAGACGACAGGAGCTATAGATGCCCCTGTACAAGTCATGGGTGAAGGCCCACTTGGAGTATTGTATTCAGTTTTGGAGGCTGCATCTTGCTAAGGATGTAAACAGACTTGAAGCAGTTCAAAGAAAAGTGACAAAAATGGCATGGGGTTTACCTAGCAAAACGTAGGAGGAGAGACTTGATGACCTGAACATGTATACCCTGAAGGAAAGGAGAAATAAGGGTGATATGATACAGATGTTCAAATATTTGACAGGTATTAAACCACAAACAAACCTTTTCCAGAGGCGGGAAGGCGGTACAGCTAGAGAACATGAATTGAGGTTGAAGGGGGGGGGGGGGGGGGGGCTGACTCAGGAATAATGTCAGGAGGAATTTTTTGCTGAGAAGGTGGTAGATACCTGGAATGCCCTCCCGCAGGAGGTAGTAGAGATGAAAATGGTAATGGAATTCAAAAATGCGTGGGATAAACACAAAGAAATCATGTTTAGAAGGAATGGATCCAAAGAAATGTAGCGAAGATTATGTGGCAACACTGGTAATTCGGAAGGAAAGCCAGTGCTAAGCAGACCTCTACGGTTTGTGCCCTGATTGTGGCTGAATAGATTTGGATGGGTTGGAATGGAGCTTTTCAGGGGCTTCGATGACAACTTCTCAAGTTTTAGAACAAGGACCGTGAAGGGCAGACTTCTAGGGTCTATGCCCTGAAAATGACAAGGATAATCAAGATCAGGTATACATATGAAGTATCACATCATACCTTATGTAATAAGTTTATCTTATTAGGCAGACTGGATGGACAATACAGGTCTTTGTCTGCCATCATCTACTATGTTGCTATATAATATGTGAGATTATCAAACCATAAGGCAGAATGGGAATTTTCAGGTTAGACAGCTTCAAGGAACCAATCAGAGCAAGTTGCATTATCAAGAAGAGGACAGTGACCCAGCCTTTTAGTCAGTAACAAGCACAAACGGGCGGTGGCCCAGCTCGGCAGGAAGAGGAGTCTTGGGGGAGGGAGGGGGAGGGTGATTAGGAGTGGGAAAGGGCTAGTAAAACCTAAGGAATTTAGGTCAGTGATAAGAAGCGAGGGACAGCATAGGTAGCAGAGGGACAGGGAGGTAGGAAACAGAGAGGAAGTACAGGAAGTGAGGAAAGGAAGTGGCCACCAGAAGCAGTCTAGGCGGCATTTGCAAATGTGCAATTGTCATTTTTGCCTGCTGCTCCAACGGCTCACCCACCTCACCCGCTGCAGGTCAGGGAGGTAGAGTCCATCGCAGCATTTGGTGGTGGATCCTAGCCTGGTACACAGCAGTATGTTTCAGACCAAAGCAAAGTCAGATGTCAAGTGCTAGCAGTGGCATGGATGATGTCTAAGGCTAAAAGCAGTTCCCCCTCTTGTAAAGAGGTGGGGCCAGTGCCAGAGTAGTAAATGATCAGCGGTGCCTACCTCAGACTTGGACGGAATGGGGAGGCTGAAGCCTTCAAGAAAGAGTCAACGGTTGCGAAGGGGAAGATGCTTTTACAGCAATCCCCTGAGCAAAGCTGGGATGTTAGTGCCTAGGCATGTCGGCAGTACATGTCCCAGGAAGAGCAGAAAATATACATCGTGACTAAGGCAAAAATAGAAGAAGCTGTGTGACTCAAAATGCTAGGCCATTTTGCCCCAAAATGCTCTAGATATTTGAGTAATATATATGATTGTTTATTAATGTAAGATGTATATAGACATGAAATTGTTCGATACTGTGAATGTATTTGCATATATAAATTGCAGAATGCTGCAGCCATAATAAATTCCACTCTTTCTCGGATATCTTGTCAAGTGTTGATATATGATGTGTATGGTTTAGGCATGAAAGGACAGTGCTAGATGCCTCCTGCCCAGTTTGTGACTTGTGATGGCTTAAAAGGATTTGAAGAAGCTGTGGCTCACTTCTTATGTGAGGAAGGTATACTGTGAGGTAAGTATGTAAACACTTTGACATGCTTGGTCAAAACAGTGTGCTAATCTTCCTTCTTGACATTCAGAGGTCTGCCATGTCAAGTGAATGCTCCAACTTAGCTTAGGCTTACATGCAAATCCTATATAATAAAAAGCACCTCCAACATTCTGAAGCTGACTCTGTGGCACTGTGGCAGTGTAGGGTTCATAAGTCTGTAGTTCAGCTTTTCATTGGCTCTCACTGTCCCTGCCCTCACATCGAGGAAACGGAATGCTGCATAGTTGCCAAGCAAACAAACGCGACGTCACAGGAACGAAGAACCAATCAGACAGAACGGAACTTGGAGGAGGGAAGTGGAGTGGATTGAATCTCTAACAAACCCTGGAGGAAAGGAGAAACAGGGTGACATGATACAGACGTTCAAATATTTGAAAGGTATTAATCCGCAAACGAACCTTTTCCGGAGATGGGAAGGCGGTAGAACGAGAGGACATGAAATGAGATTGAAGGGGGGCAGACTCAAGAAAAATGTCAGGAAGTATTTTTTCATGGAGAGAGTGGTGGATGCTGGAATGCCCTCCCACGGGAGGTGGTGGAGAGGAAAACAGCAACAGAATTCAAACATGCGTGGGATAAACATAAAAGAATCCTTCTCAGAAGGAAGGGATCCCCAGAAGCTTAGCCGGTGGTGGGAGGCAGGGCTGGTGGTTGGGGGGTGGGGATAATGCTGCTGGGCAGACTTATACGGTCTGTGCCCTGAAAAAGACAGGTACAAATCAAGGTAAGGTCTACACAAAAAATGGCACATGTGAGTTTATCTTGTTGGGCAGACTGGGAGGACCATGCAAGTCTTTTTCTGCCGTCATCTACTATGTTACTACGGTATGTTACTATATACAGGGAGGTACGAACATCAGTGGAGGCAAGTGCACAGAACGGAAGGGAAGACAAACATTTAATCACTTTGCCACTCACACACATCATACATACATACACACACTCAATCACTCTGTGTCTGTAAAACACACTGTCACTCTCAGTCTCTCACATGGGCAACTGTATGTTGCATCCTCACGAGTAAGGAGCTCTTCTGATGTGCTTGTTAAACTGATTGAAGGGCCTGAACAAGGAAAACTTTTACCACACTGTAACACAGTTTACACAAAAAATATTGTATATAAAGAAATCTTACACATGTAAACAACAATTATATTCAGAATACAACCGTGGAAACATTAATGGCAGGAACTCATTACATTGCTAGCGCCCGTTTCATTGCGTTAAAAAATGGGCCTTTTTTACTAGTATGTGAGAAAGTACCAGTGTTAACACCAAAGTTTCTGAAATAAAAGCCGTTGATGCTGACAATCAATGTTATGGTTCAGCTCAGTTCTCTCTACTGTGCAATATGGAGAATTAAAAAGCCAGAGTATAGAAATCAATAAGAGTAGAAAGTGCTTCCACTCTGCAATTATGCTAGCAAAACAAATTAACAGACGTAGAAAATGTCCTGAGGCTAGAAGCACAGCCTGTTCAATGATGAAAACAAAATGATTAGGAAGAATAGGTAGTAGCATATTTATATGGGAAAGGTAAGAGGTGTTGCTGAAACATTTTTTTCTCCAATTTCAATGTATATTGCTCAACTCTAATATTTTCATTTCCTGTTCTAGCACTTTAGGCATGCCATAGTACTTAAGATTTTCATGTTTTTCTGTACTGTATAGGGTTTACACTTATCACATGCATAGTTTTTGTAATTCAAGCATTCACTTTGAATGTGATTGTGATTAAGTTACATTCTCCATATTTGGTCTTTTGTTTCTAGCCTTCATTCTCACTAGCAGTGACACTTCTTCCCTCTATGACAGTTCTCTTTTCATGAGTCTACACCATGACGCTTTGTTAAGTTTCAATAGACAAAACTATTCTGAAAATTATCATGGGACAAAAATAGTGTTAAAATCTAAGGCATAAACCATGTAAAATCCCATGAAACTGTCTGTGTGCATCATGAATACATGGAGATCTTCAGATTCTAAAAAACACATTTGAGCATAATGAAGGGGAAAGAAAGGCTTACCACAATGGACATGTGGTAAGAGTGGAAACTCAGGTGGGGAATAAAACAGAACAGCAAGACAAATTGTTCTTACACAATTCTGGTAAAATAGCCGATTGTAGGGAGCAGGGAGGCAAGCAGCACAACAAATGGATTATAAATGTATGCACACAAAACACAAGGTGTCAACAAGGAACATTTTTTTCCCTTTTCTGCAGTACCCAGACCTGTTATGGAACAGCAGAAAAGGGATTGTGAACGCAAAAACAGACTGATTTGTACTTCTTTTATGATTTGCTATTTTCATCTAGTGATCACATAAGGAGTGCTGTGCATTCTACTAGATGCTCTGCACTCACAGAACAAGGATCAAAACAGAACAACATAAATTAGCAGCTAAGGTGAGTGGAGACATTTTAGCCAGGGCTTAATGAGAGTCTTAGAGCATCCATATTAAAGGATATTTATTCCAGTAATCCAATGGAAATAAAAAGGCAACAAAAAATAACAGCAGATGACCCCTATTTATTAAAGTTAACACACTTCTTGAGCATCTTTAAGGAGTTACTGTATATTCCTATCACATCAAAACAAAACAACTGGTTCCAGACAAAGGATGATCTTGCTTAAATACACAAACATATATACTATACAGAATAGAAAGTAAAATGTTTTGACCTACCTAAACACATAAAAGGGTTGGGTTCCCAAGCAGGATTGAAATTATAGCTTCTTTCAGTTTCCTCTGTTGGTACCTGAGCATACAGCCTCATGATGCAAACAAGGCTGATATGCAGGCAGTTATCCTTCTGTCCTATTTGACACTTTACACTGTTTTTTGTAGGTTGCCTTCAAGATCAGTTTATCAGAGGCTAATTAAAATGCTAGCAGTAAGAGTACTGAATGACTGTAACTGATCTAATTAGCATGTGACATCCTGACAAATCTATAGAACACCTGGAAATACAAGAGTTGCATCGATGTAACTATATCAAGCACCATAAATAAATATGATACATTATGGAAACTTGTTGGGCTGACAGTCATGCCCACCACTTATTAGTAATTTCCCTAGAACAAAGTACTACTCAAGCAAAATATTTTGACTATTTACTAAACTTCTCTCTTATAAAAGAGCACTCTGTCTGCATTCTAAAACAAGCTCTGTATACACCATAATCTACTACAGTGTTACATAGGGACATCTTTGTATAAAATGAAACCACCATCTGGATGGAGTCAGATTTTAATTTCATACATTTAATTGAATGGTTTGAGTTTAAGGGATAGACATGTACAAAACTTGTATAATGTCAACCAATTTTAAAACATGTTAAATCTTCAATGCAAATAGTAAGTTCTTACAAAATATGACAATTTAATTTTTTTTTATTTGTTGCATTTGTATCCCACATTTTCCCACCTTTTTGCAGGCTCAATGTGGCTTATATAATACCGTTATGGCGTTTGCCAGCTCCAGTAGAGAAACAAATACAAAGTGATGTTGTGGTCGAATAAGGTTCATGTGATTACATACACATTGGGGAATCGTAGAGAGGAAGAATTATGTAGTGTCCGTTACGAGCTTTGTTTTGTTGTGCTGCAGAATTCAGGCATTTAAGTTGGGTCAGTAGGGTATGCCTTTTTGAACATGAAATAGAACTTACTAACATCTCCGTAAAAAAAAAAAAAAAGGGGGGGCGGGTCAAGATGGCGCCGACACACTGAGCGCAGCAAGACTGAGTGTTTGCTGTAATTAAATTTTATTTTCCTTCCTTCGATATGCTACATACCAAGAGAAAGGGGATTGTTAGAGCATTACCCTCTCCAGCTCGAACATCTTCCCCGAGACAGCGAACATTGGATGGTTTTGCAGTTTGGCGTCCACCTGGAGAAACCGGAGTTGAAATTCCATTAGACGCTGGGGCAGGAAGCCCAGCGTCGTTGGAGCATGAGATCTCTTTGACTCCTCCGGAAGCTGGAAACCCACCTTGTCCTGCCGTACTACGAGAGGAGAAAGCTGATCTGCAAGACTCGGAAGGCGGGGAAATTGAGACCAGCGGAGGGGGCTCTCTCTCTGAGCAGAAATCGGCAGCTAGTGTGATCTCGGGGAGGGAAAGTTTGTCTGACCCCCCCCCAAGGTGATAACGCTCAACACCCTTTGGCAGGCTATGGAAAACATGCAAGCCTTGATTATTAAATCAACTCAAGAAACAAAGAATTTGGATTCCACAGTAGACCAACTCTCTAAATCGGTAGAAAAACTGAAGCAAGACTTTAAAGATCAAGTAAAGAGTTCTCAAGACGATATTGTAAAAATTAAAGAAAATGTATCAGCGATGATGAAAGACAATATAAATATTGGCCAAAAAATTGAACAAATTGAAAACTATAACAGACGTTTGAACATGAGGATCCTGAATTTTCCAAGACCGATAGGAATTTCACTCTTGGACTTATTTAAAAAATTTCTTGTTGAAAATTTGAAGTTTTCTTCTCAAAATATCCCTCCAATAAATAAGATTTTTTTTTCTTCCTGTAAGAAAAAATCAAGCAGAGATTCCTGGAGCTTTGGAACAAGAAAAATCTGAGGAATTGAAAGATATTTCATTAATTTTGGAAGACTCATTGACTGAGGTAACAAATAGAGCTACTCTTTTGATCTCTTTTGTATTTGAACAGGACTTTAATGCAATTTTAAAGTTATACTTTAAAAATATTCACCAAAAGTTTTGTGGTCAGAAATTATGGATTTTTCCTGATGTTACTAAAATAACACAAGAAAGAAGAAAGAAATTCCTTGACATGAGAGAAGAGACAAGGTCTTTGGGGGCAACATTTTTGCTTGCATACCCTTGCAAATGTATTGTAAAATATCTGGATATTAAGTATGTTTTCTTTGTACAGAACCAATTAAAAGAGTTCATAGATCTGAAAAGGACAGTTGAGACATAACATCAGTACAGCAGAAGTATAAATAGGTGGGTAAAAAATGGCATTAAGCCTTTCCTTTCTATTTATTTCTTATTTGATTCCCCTCTCCCATTATTGTGGTCTACAGAAGGGACAAAGTGAGTTAATTTGAATACCTTTAGTTTCTCTTTAAGAGATTTTATTTGTTTTATATATTGATCACTTATGTATCTTGTATTGCCTGTAACAAGACTAAGGCTTGTGTATCGTTAAAATTGAATAAATAAATAATAAAACAAAAATTTAAAAAAACTACAGAGATAACCTTCCACTGCTCTCCTGTACCACAGAATAGAACCCCACTATGAAACATATTAGTAAAACATTTTACCTTAAAGTAACAAAATAAAAACAGCTTCCATGAAGAACAGAATGTTTTCTTAAATGAACAGGCCTTCAAAATCTACCTGATTTTTAATCCTCTATTACATAAAGTTCCTTTGAATGTGCAATCAAATTTTAGCTACTGAGGGCCCCTTTTACAAAGGTGTGCTAGCGTTTTAAGCACGCACTAACCAGGTAACAAACATAGTAACATATATGCCCATGAGTATTATGGGTGTCTACATGATTTGCATGCACACCTTTGTAAAAGACCTCCTAAACTTCCAATCACAATCAGCTCTAAGCAAGTTACACAATAATAATAAAAATTTCCTCCCCCTCCCCCAATTGCTAGAAACTACAAATTTACCCAACGATAAAATCTAAAAATCATTTCTTAATTACAAAAAGATCACACACATTCCAATACTCCTAAGAACTGCTCTCAAATAGTTACGTACATAAGCATCACCACACTGGGAAAGACCGAAGGTCTATGCAGCCCAATATCCAAATCCAACAGTGATAAATCCAGGATCCCACATAACTAAGGGGTCCTTTTACCAAGCTGCGGAACAAAGGGCCCTGCACTAGCAGCAGGGGCCGTTTTTCCCGCACGCCAGGGCCATTTTTTATGCAGCAGGTAAAAAAGCCCTCAGCACACATGGCCATACAGCAGGGAGTCCCTACCACCACCCATTGAAGTGGCGATAAGGGCTCCCGCGCTAACCCGGCAGTAACAAGGCAGCACGCCATGATGCCCGATTACCACCGGGTTATCACCTAGCAAGCCATTTCCAGGGTTCCCCCCCCCCCCCCGGAAATAACACGCGCTTGGGGCAGAACTAAAGCTGGCAGCTGAGTTGGGCCGGCGGTAGCTCCAGAAGAGTGGTAAGCTCGTGTTGGGCTTACCGAAGCTCTGTAAAAGGGCCCCTAAGAGAACAACCAAGTGATACCCTTACAACTCAAACCTACTATGAGCCATACAGCACAGAAGACAGCTTTATTAACTTAGAGCCAGGAGCTACCAATAGTGGCAGATGAGAGGATCTTAAACTACTGAGTGAATATTTAACAAATCAGCCAAAAAAATTTTTAAAGTGGCCTTAGCAAATAGCAATGACCCATGGAAGGACACGTGCTAAGAACACTTTTTACCGCAGCTTAGTAAAAGGGCGCCTAAATTTGTAATGAGGTCATGTAAAACTGGAAACCACCTAAGAATATGAATATGTTTAGTTTTGCAAGCAAAAACACTGATATACACAAAAGTTTAGTACCCTCCCACAGCTCTTCATATCAGGAAAACAAAAAAACACATATATTTACAATTTATAAATCCCTAGAATCTTACACCCACTCATGATGGATATTGTTTTTAACTTTGATAAAACAATTTACGAGCACTAGCCATTATAGAAATATAGAAATATAAACTGATGACAGAAAGGAACATAAGCCCCATCTACTCAATTTTCTTCCTGGTGCAATACAACAGACCCCAGCTGAAGCCCAACTTCCCCATCATTAAGCATGTACTTAGCCCATGCTTTCTTGATGTTTGATAGAACCTTTGTCTCTGCCAACTTCCCCGGCAGAAACCATTCCATATCATCTAGCATCCATTCTGGAAACAAATATCCAATACAGGTCTTTCACCAGGAAAGTCACCAGTACGTAATGTTTGAATCCAGAGGACCAGCACCTTGGCTCTGCTCTCATTACCTCCCCTGCCAAAGCAAATACCAAGTGTCTCTTTAAACATGCAAGAGCTCTTTTCTGAGTACATATTTCATCACATATGCTTCTCTCCTTTCCAGCTACAACATGATCCCCCGAGTATGCAGGGCACAGATAGCAAATGCACTACACACAGCAATTCTTCCTCTTTCCTCTCCTGAGTCTCATAGGAGTCCTTGCAGTCTCTGACTTTCTCGAGGATGACACACAAAACATACACTAAGCATCACATGTGATTTACTCCAAATGTTGGGAACAACAATGACTGCCTGCCAGAATACTAAGCAATTGCACCAGCCGCAGATTTCTACTTTCTCCTGCATGGAGAGGGAACTGGAGTCCATGACAGGAAGGTCTGTTCATGACAAAGCTAGATAAAGATACCATATATAAGGAGCTGAAGGTAAGGAAGGTACAAGGGTCTACAGTGACCTGTGGAAGTTGTATAAGTATCTGCAGAGTGAACAGCTGGAGCAGGTGGGTGATGTGACCATATTAAGAATGCAGGGAGAGCCGAACTGACTTTTGGGAATGTGCATGGCATTATTTGTCAATTGTAAGACTTTACAAAAGGGACAAATGCAACCAACATGAGAAATTGTATTTGGGTCCCTTGAAACAGCAATCTTACGAAACACAGTCCATGTTGGGACCCTCGAGTTAAGGTAAGTGGCACTACACACTTTATATTTATTAGTCACTTGTTATGCTATGGCATATATAACTTTTGAAAAATGTGCGATGATTAGTTACCAGTGGACACTATAAGATCGAGTAGGTCTGACTGTCCCATAGAAAATTTATGAGCACATCAAAAATATTCATAGTCAATTTGTTTAAATCACATACTGTGAAGCATAAACATTAATTAATGTATATAGGGTATATATGGGAAGTGTGTTCTGATCATATTAAAAAAACAAAACAGTAGAGACAGTGATTTACAAAACAGCAGCAGGACAGAGAAAAAAACCCCAAGCCAAGACTCTATGCACAGCAGGGTCAAATTGTGCTTGAAGTCCAAGGATGTATTACTGAAAAATGTGCTAAAGTTGTGGGTTAACCATAAATGCAATTGGTACTGCACCCTACAGTGCCAGAGAAGCCACTTAAATGCTGGAGATAAGCACAAGAGTGTCCAACCCAGGCTCCATCCAGGCATATACTTACTTGTAAAATACATGCTATGTAGATATAGATAGAATTTGGTATATACATGCAATTACACATGTAATTGTTGCATAAGAAGTAGTACCCTGTTACAGAATTACCAATTTACTTACCCCTGGAAGCCTCCCACTTACCTGAAGCATTCTTTGGCTGCCTTTAATTTAAAGGTTTGACCGTGTGCAGGAGGATCACAGAAGATTTGTGTGACTTTGCAATTCCCAGTGTTTCTCTGTGGTTTTTTTTTATCACAGGGATAAGAACAGTGGTTTTAAATTGCAGTGGAGTTTTTTTCTTTTTTCACTTGAGAACTTGATTGGATACAAAGATCAGCAATGTTCAATATCTGCTACAATTATTAAGAACTGGGTTTTGTGTGCCCCTGTTGCTTTTTTAGGGCTCACTGACTGATCTTTATTGAAATTGTGCTCTGATGATACACAGAGTCTGAAGAAACTGCAATTTAGGGTTTATATTTAACTAGTAAAAATGGCCCATTTCTGAAACAAATGGAACGGGCGCTAGCAAGGGTTATCTCGGAGTGTGTATGTTTGAGAGAGTGTATGTGAGAGTGAGAGTGAGAGTGTGTGAGAGAGAGAGAGTGAATGTGCGAGAGTGTGTGTATGAGAGAGAGTGAGTCTGGATGCAAGTGTGTCTGTGAGAGAGAGAGAGTGTGTGTGAGAATGAGAGTGTGTGCAAGTGCGTATGTGAGATACAGTGTGAAAGAGAGTGTTTCACACAGATATAGTGTGTGCGAGAGAGAGAGAGTGTGTGTGAGACACAGACTCTCTGTGAGACTGAGTGTATGAGTGACTGTGTGACACATAAAGAGTGAATGTGATACAGTATGAGACATAGTATGAGAGACAGTGTGTGAGAGTGAGAGAAAGACATTGACTGTGAGAGACAGAGAGTGTGTGAGAGAGTGTGTGTGTGACAGAGATACCTCTCCCCTCCTCTCTGGTGTCAGGCCCCCCTTCCCTCCCTCTCTCTGGTGTGTAGTTTTGCTAGAAATGAAATGGGCAGTGTTATAATTATCATTTTTTTTCTTTATTTTGGACTGTGTTAGGAGACATTAAGTTTGGCAGTTACATGAAGTGATTTTGTGTCTGTGAGAGTGATGCATGGGAAGGAGTATGTTTGAGAGAGAGATGATGTTTGGTTACGGGGTTTGTGTGGTGATGGGTGAGGCGGCATCACTGTGTGTGTTACACAGAGAGTGTGGTTGTGTTTCACAGTGATAGTTTGTGTGTTTTTGAAAGTGAGAGAGGGTTGTGTTGAGTGGAAGGTTGTTTTTGTGTTTCTGTGTTTGTTTGATGATGTGTTTTAGTCTCAGAATGTGGTGTTGGGGGGGGTGGAATAGGGGGCGGGGGTGGTGGACTTTGAGTGTCCATCTCTCCATGTTGTGCATCATTTTGTGTTTTTTTTAAGGGTGGGGGGTGGGTTTTGGGGGGCGGTGTTGGTGTTTGTGAATTTTAGAAACAGAGATGTGTCTGAAAGATAGATTGTGTGTGTGGGTGGGGGAAGTGAAAGAGGGTGGGGCAAAGTTAGAGTGCGTCATGGGTGAGTATCGTGTAGTAATGATGTGGGTGGGGGGGGCGTCTGGTGAGCATGGAGGGGTTGACTGTTTTGTTTGTTTTTGTCTTAAAGTTGCAGTTGTTGTGTTATTTTGGTGGGCCTGGGTGTTGGGGGCATATGGTGGGGAGGGGGTGTTTTGTGATCTGTAACTGTGCTTCACTGTGTGTGTGACACAGAGAGTGTGTCTGTGTGTGTTTCACAGAGTGTTTGTGTTTGTGTGAAAGTGAGAGAGGGTGTGGTTGACTGGGAGGTTGGTTGCTAGTGTTTATGTTTTTGTGTTATTGTGTGTATGTCTCACAATGTCTGGTAGGGGAGGGTGGGTTGTGGTGGTGGTTGGGGGATGTCACTTGCTGCCAAAGTGGGATGAAGTGCTGTGTGGCTTTGAGGGTGGTTATTGTGGCAGGGATGATGTAGAGTGAGAGAGAGAGAGATTGTGTGTGCATGTATCCTTGTGCATCTCCTGTGGTTTTGAGGGGGGGGGGGGGGGGGGGGGGGGGGGGGGGGCGTGTGAAAGATAATGTGCTTCACAGAGCTACATTGTGTGTGTCTGTGTCACAGAGTCAGTTTCTGTGTGTGTGTAAGTGAGTGAGGGTGGGGTGTATTTGTAGGTTGGTGGTGAGTGTCTGTGTTTTTGTGGGGTTTTTTGTGTTAAATGTTTGTTTTTTTTTGGGGGGGGGGATGTGCCGTGCTTGCAAAGTGGGATGGAGCGGTGTGTGGCTCTGAGGGTGGTTATTGCTGCAGGGATGATATAGAGTGAGAGAGAGAGAGAGATTGAGTGTGCATGTATCCTTGTGCATCTTCTGTGGTTTTGTGGGGGAGGGGTGCTTCTGAAAGATCATGTGTGTCACTGAGCTGCATTGTGTGTGTCTGTGTCACAGAGTTAGTTTGTGTGTGTGTGTGAGTGAGTGAGGGTGGGGTGTGTGTGGAGGTTGTTGGTGAGTGTCTGTGTTTTTTTTTGTGTTAGGTTTTTTTTTGGGGGGGGGGGGGGGGGGGGGGGTTGGGGATGTGCCGTGCTGGCAAAGTGGGATGGATTGGTGTGTGACTTTGAGGGTGGTTATTGTTGCAGGGTGTTAGCAGTGGAATGTGTGTGTTTCTGTTGTATTGTGCTTGTGTGGTTTTGTCTGTCAGGGGGGTTTGGGGGGGGGTCTTTGGGTTGGTGAAATGTGAGGGTGATTGCAGGGGGGTCAGCCTTTGCTGAGGGGTAGAGTGGGTTGTCCGTGTTTTTGCTGTGGTTTTATTTTTTTGTGTGTGTGTGTTGTGCTGTCAAAGGAGTAGGATTTGTTTTTGAACTTAGAGGGATTTGTTTGGGTTTTGGAGGTGGTTTTGCGTGTTTTCTTTTTGGGGGGTGGAGGGGGGACGTATTGTGTATGTGTGTTTGTGTCTGTCAGTGATGGGGGGGTCCTTGGGTGTGTAAAATGTGGGGGTGTTTGGAGTGGGGTCTGCGTTAGTTGAAGGGTGGAGTGGCTTGTGTTCTTGATTTTGCTGGGGGGGGGGGGGGGGTTCGTAACTCCGTCGATGGAGCTTGCCTGCAAGTGTGAGGTAGGGTGTTACGGAGGGACGACATCGACCCGTGAGGGCGGCGGGAGAGGGTGGGGTCCACTACGGCCGGAGGCGTGTCGTGACGGGAGGAGGGAGATGATGTTTGATGTTTTCGCCGATTTGGGAGAGACTGTTTTGGTGGGGGAGGTCCGGAGTCTGATATTAGATGGCGAGTGACGGTGTCTGTTGCCGGGGGACGTGGTCCAGTGCCATTTCTGGAGGTGCGAGTGTCAGAGCACCGGGGGGGGGGGGGGGCCCTTTTCGAGTGTGTTTGTGAGTTGTCTGACTTGCTGAACTAAAAATGTATACTCTGGAGGAAAGGAGAAACAGGGGTGATATGATACAGACGTTCAAATATTTGAAAGGTATTAATCCGCAAACGAACCTTTTCCGGAGATGGTAAGGTGGTAGAACAAGAGGACATGAAATGAGATTGAAGGGGGGCAGACTCAAGAAAAATGTCAGGAAGTATTTTTTCACGGAGAGAGTAGTGGATGCTGGGAATGCCCTCCCGCGGGAGGTGGTGGAAATGAAAACGGTAACGGAATTCAAACATGCGTGGGATAAGCATAAAGGAATCCTGTGCCGAAGGAATAGATCCTCAGGAGCTTAGTCAAGATCGGGAGGCGGGGCTGGTGGTTGGGAGGCGGGGATAGGGCTGGGCAGACTTATACGGTCTGTGCCAGAGCCGGTGGTGGGAAGCGGGACTGGTGGTTGGGAGGCGGGGATAGTGCTGGACAGACTTGTACGGTCTGTGCCAGAGCCGGTGGTTGGGAGGCAGGGCTGGTGGTGGGGAGGTGAGGATAGTGCTGGGCAGACTTATACGGTCTGTGCCTGTGCCAGAGCCGGAGGTGGGGCTGGTGGTTGGGAGGCGGGGATAGTGCGGGGCAGACTTATACGGTCTGTGCCCTGAAGAGCACAGGTACAAATCAAAGTAGGGTATACACAAAAAGCAGCAAATATGAGTTATCTTGTTGGGCAGACTGGATGGACCGTGCAGGTCTTTTTCTGCCGTCATCTACTATGTTACTATGTATGTTACTATGTTACTATGTCTTGTGCTTTACTGGCACAGCGCTGTACTTCTCGGCAGTTGTGTGCTGTTGATGTTGGGGCATGCTGTTTGGGGCGTGTTGCTGGTGACTTACCAGGAAGTTCTGACGTCATTTCAGCAGACAGAGCGCAGGAATGGCTCAAGGTTTTGTGTCCACGCAGTCAGCTTCAGAACATTGGAGGTGGGTTTTATTATATAGGATGTTCTCTGTGGGATTTATATATGTGATCAGGGTATAAGTTTGGTGTGGATGGCAGTGTGACTGAGTTGCAGGGATATTATTTGGTAATTCTTTTAATGTACTGTGCACGTAATGACGTCCATCACGCGACGCACGTAAGGACGTCCATCATGCGACGCACGTTTTCAAATAGTTATTCTTTGTCAAACATGGCTTTAAGGTGCGAACCAAATTTCAGTGAGGCTGAAAATTTGTACCTAGTGCAACTTTGCATGAAGCACTGGGGTGTTCTTTTTCGCCATCAACACCTGCCCCCCAGGACTGTTTCCATCCAAGCCTGGTGTCAAATAAGGGACAATTTGGAAAGGTAAGTGTTTTCTCTCCCCCCTCCGGGCTATCAGGGCCCCCCCCCCCCCCTCCTGTAACTACACATATAAGAGCTCCCTCAGCAATATAAGCACAAACTGTAGTCTGCATTTAAGGGTAATCAGTGATATCTGCACATGCACATTCATTAATAGAATCTATGTACTAGAAAGGAAAAACATTCCCACATTCCTACAATACTGCACACAAACGGTACTCTCTGTCCTCATGTCCACCTCAATTGCATCATCTGTACCAATGTTTATTTCTTTGTTACATTTGTATCTCACATTTTCCCACCTATTTGCAGGCTCAATGTGGCTTACATAGTACCGTAAAGGCATTTGCCTAGTCTGGTAGGGAATCAAATACAAGGTGATGTTGTGATCGAATAAAGGTACATGTGTTTCAGGTACAATGGGGGTCGAAGAGAAGAAAGGTTAAATAGTGTCATTTACGAGCTTTGGTTTTGCTGTGTTGCAGAGTGAAGGCATTTATGTTGGGTCGGTGGGGTATGTCTTTTTGAACAGGTAGGTTTTTAGTGATTTCCTGAAGTTTAGGTGGTCGTAGGTTGTTTTCACAGCTTTTGGCAGTGCATTCCATAGTTGTGTGCTTATATAGGAGAAGCTGGATGCATAGGTTGTTTTGTATTTAAGTCCTTTGCAATTTGGGTAGTGCAGGTTTAGATATGTGCGAGATGATCCGGTTATGTTTCTGTTTGGTAGGTCAATGAGGTTTGTCATGTTTCCTGGGGCATCACCATTGATGATTTTGTGCACAGGGTGCAGATTTTGAAGATGATACGTTCTTTGATTGGAAGCCAGTGCAGTTTTTCTCAGAGGGGTCTGGCACTTTCGAATCGTGTTTTGCCAAATATCAGCCTGTTTAGCCCCTTCCTCAACATATCTTTAAGGGTTTTATTGAACCGCTCTACCATCCCATTAGACTGGCAATGGTAAGCGGAGGTAGTAATATGACGTATGCCAAAAGTCTCCCATAATTGCTTGAGGCTACTGGACTTAAAATTAGAGCCCTGATCTGTCAGGACCTCTTTAGGGAAACCGACCTCACAAAAGAGTTTAATTAGTTCGGTGGCAATTCCCCCTGCCTTTATGTTCCGTAAGGGTATAGCCCAAGGAAACCTAGTACCCCAGTCTAAGATAACCAGAATATAGAGGAATCCCCTAGGAGTCTTGGTGAGGGGCCCAATGATGTCCATGGCCAAGCTAGTCATGGGTTCTTTTATGATAGGAAGGGGCATCAACGGGGCTTTTGGGGGGAACCGGTCAGTCAGTTTCTGACACTGGGGACAGCTCTGGCAATATTCCTGTACCTCTCGATGTATCCCTGGCCAATAAAACCGCTCAAGGATCTGTGTCAGAGTATTCTGTGAAACCTTATGGCCAGCTAAGGGGTGAGCATGAGCCCCCTTAAGTATGATTTTCCGAAATAGTTGGGGAATTACCAGCTGCTGTCGGGCGGTTCCTCCCACTGGTTCCCTAATCTTCCTGTACAATAACCCCCCCCCCCCCCCCCCATCTAGTCGAAAGCGCGGAAAACTGTCTGTGAGAACTCCCATGGTTTGCTCAAAAGCTCTCTTAAGGATCGGGTCTCCCCTCTGCCCCTGGGCAAAGGCTGGAAACCGGTCCAACACCTCCCCCGCAACCCAAGGCATACTTCCTCCTCGACTTATCTGCCGCAGAGCCAGGGCTCAATTCCACCTCTCCTGGATCCGGGTGTTCCTATCCTTCCTCCCTCTCCCCGAAGCCCCCAATACCTCTTCGTGAAAGGGAAAGATTTGCCCTAAGGAGTCACCCCCTAAGGGTGCCGCCGGTTTCATTGCCTCTTGGGCCCTTGTAGTCACCCACCCATGCAACTCTTGCAGACACTTGGAGAAAGGGGCCCAATCCCTCCCCAACACTAGGGCGAAGGTTAGCTTGGGTAACACGGCTAAATTAAGCTGCCCATTACAAAGGGGGCTATGAATCCTCATGCGGAATACTGGGTAGGCTGTGGCAGCCCCATGAATGCACCTAATGGGTAGCGTTCCACAATACGTTTCGCCGCCACCCCCACCCTGAGTGTCCCTTATCTTTTTCCATAGAGCCTTGGATATCATGGATTGATTTGCCCCTAAATCCAGCAGGCCCCTAACCAATACCCCCTCCAACCGCACTTCATGAAAAAAAAAAAAAAGGAGTCATGGTCCCCATCACTCTGACCCATGAACCCGATTTTCTCTTTGCAATCCCTCAGAAAATGACCCCTTTGGCCGCACTGAAAGCACATGCCCCCTTTTTGTGGGTAGTCCTTCTTCTCAGGGTCATGCTCCCTTACCCAGGTTTGGGCTGCCATTTGGCCCCTAGGCCCCTTGTCCCGCGAGAGGAAAGGATTAAGGGGGAGTCTCTCTGCCTCATAATATAGTTCGGCCCCCTTGGTCACTTCCTCCAGGGAGCGAGCCCCTTGCTTGATCAACCATTCCCGCACCGGGCAGGGGATAGCGAAGAGGAACTGCTCCACAACTATCTCCTCTACCACCTGCCCAGCGGTTTTCCCCTCAGGATTCAGCCACTTAACCGCTAAATCCTTGAGCTTCTGGGCCAAGGCTCGGGGCTTCTCTTCTCCCTTTAAGATGGTCTCCCTAAAGAGTCTACGATAGTAATCTGGGGTTAAGCACATTCTACTTTTAATGGCCGCCGCCACCACCTCCTCATATACCAGGGCCTGAGCAGGGGATAAGGCCCTATAAGCAGCCAGCGCTTCTCCCATCAAACAGCCGGCCAGCCTTATGGCCCACTGTTCTGTCAGCCACTTCATAACCCTGGTGATCCTTTCAAAAGTTACAATAAAATCCTCCACATCGTCCTTTTCTCCCATTTTCCCCAAGGAAAAAGGCTGATAGGCAGCTGACCCTACCGCCATGGGGGCCGTTTCCGGGGTGCTGGGTGCCGCCACTTTCCGCACCAGATTCTCCATGGCGTGCATCTGGGTCTGGAGGGCTTTTAGGAGGGGCCCTTGTTGTTCCTTGGACGCTTCCACCAGTTGATGTAAGGCATGCTGCGAGCTCTCTTGCTACTTCTGGAACTGGGTGGCCATCCAATGCAACAGCTCCTTCTGCTCCATCCTTGGCAATGAGGAAGATCCTGTGAAGCCAAAGAAACACAACCCGCCTTTAAGTGGGTCCCCTTTTAGACTCTGCCTAGGTTCTCCACCCTTTGGTTTCTATTCCCTTACCCCGCTCTTCTGTCCAGCCTTGGCCCCCCCTAGGTACAACTTACCTGACGTGTCAGCTGGTCTGTGCAGTAATAAAGGCAAACCAGGGTCCTCTGTCCCTCTTGTCCGTGTGGATCACAGTTTAGGTTCCATCTGGAATGGTGCCATTGTAAACGGGCCCGCTGCTCCAGTATGGGGGGAAGGAAGCCGCCTCCCCAAATAGCAAGATCTTCACAAACTGCCACCAATGGATACTTCAAAACATTCCTTTATTTTTCAGGTTAATGACAAACTTCACTTCAGAGCCCTGGGTTAGGGCTTCCCAGGCCGGGCTGTTCTGCCTGACTTGGTACACCAGCCCACTGAACACGAAGTCTCTGCCCTCTTCCCTGAGGGGAAGAAATAGTCCCTTTTGAAATCCCGCCTTTTGTCAAAGTCAGTAGCAAACAAACAGTACTTGCCCCAAGCAGGATTTCCCCTTTTCCCACCAGGCAGTCCTCCTTCATAAACAAGCCTTTCAAAATCAACAGAGTTTCTCAAAATAATCAGGTTTCAGTTTGGAAACAGGTCTGTAATTCTCCCCAGCAAACTTTCCCCCAGTCTGGGTTTCACCAAACAACAGGTCTCACCAAAGAAAACAGGCTTCCCTAATTAAGCAAGGTTTAAACTAAAATAAAACTCCAAAACAATGTAGATTTGCAAACCTTCAGGTGCTGCCCTCCTCAGGGTTCTCAAGCTCCCATTCCATTGAGGTTTCTTCTCCCTGCTCAGCCTGATTAGCCCCCTCTTCCCTACAATCCATCCAATCCTCCTCCTGCTTCTCACCCCACCCCTCCCTATTACAGGTGGGCGGCATGATATACTGATTGCGGGTCCAGGGGAACTGGGCTCCTTCATTGTACCCCCCTCTTGTGGTCGGAGACGGTATATGGCCAGCTGGCCTCTCCCTAGGGCTCCCCCTGTTGGGACTGGAAATGCATTCCCTTCTTTCATGATCACCCTCTACCTTCCCTCCTGCAATGACTTCTGGGAGATGTAGTTCAGGGTTTGGCTGCTTCATTCTATACATCTGGGATGTAGCCTTGTCACAAGCTTCAGTTCAAAAGAATTAGCCCAAGAGTCCATGGTGTTCAAACAAAGCATGATTTCATTGGTAATTTCTGTCAGATCATGTCTGAAGGGAATGTATATTGTGACATCGTCTGTGTAGATGAACGGGTGGAGGCCTTGACTGGATAAGGACATGGTCAGTGGGATCATCATTATGTTGAAAAGTATTGGTGATAGTGGTGATCCTTGAGGTACTCCGCAATCTGCTTTCCACGGTGGTGATATGTTTGAATTTGATTTCACTTGGTATGTTCTGGTGGTTAGAAAACCCTTGATCCAGCTAAGTGTATTTCAACCAATCCCGAAGTGGTCTAAGAGTCTTAATAGTATATTGTGGTTAACCATGTCGAATGTGCTCGACATGTCGAATTGGAGGAAAGAAGTATGCTATTACCTGTAGCTATTTCCTGCTTGAATTTGGCCAGGAGAGTGACTAGCACTGTTTCGGTACTATGGAGGGGGCGAAATCCCGATTGTGATTCATGTAGTATTGAGAACTTGTCCATGTAGTCAGTAAGTTGTTTGGTCACCATGCTTTCCATCAGTTTGACTGCTAGTGGGATAGATGCAACTGGGCAGTAGTTGGTAAGGTCGTTTGTTTTTTTTTTCTTGGTATCTTTTGGGATTGGGGTGAGTAGGATGTTGCCATATTCCTCAGGGAAGAGACCTTGTTGAAGCATATAGTTTAGGTGGGATGTGAGGTCTGTTATGAAGGGGTCAGGGGCGGATTTTAGTAAGTGGCTAGGGCAGGTATCCAGTTTACAGTGGGTGTGAGAGAACCTTTTGATCGCCTGGGTGACTGCTTCGACGGTGAGGAGCGTGAAGTTTAACCAAGTTCAATCAGCTGGGTATACTCCAGGGGTAGGATCCAAATATTGATGAGATTTTCAATGTCGGTATTGTCCTGAGGTAGCGTGTTGCGTAGGTTTGTAATTTTTTTCCTTGAAGTATTTGGCGAGTTTGTCTGCAGATGGAATGTCTGTGTTGGTTGCAGTGACCACTGTAGTGCCTAGTAGCTTGTTCACAAGTTTGTATAATTTCTTCGCATCTATGTAGTCAGGCCCTATTTGATTTTATAATATGTCCTTTTGGCTTGTCTTATTGCGAATTTGTATTTTCTTCGTGTCAGTTTCCATACATTAAGTGTGTGTTCATCTTTTATTTTTTTCCAAGCTCATTCGAGTTTCCTGAATTGTGTTTTTAATTTTTTCAGTTCATCGTTGAACCATGGTATGGAGTTATGCCTACGTGATGTTCTTGTTCGTAGGGGCGCTATTTCGTCTGGTGTGCTTTTCAATGTTTTATCCCATTCTGTGAGATAGTATGTGGAGTCCGTTTGTGCTGTCCATTCGTTGTTGTATATTTGTAGCCAGAACGTTTCCAGGCCTATTTTGCCTCTGGTGCTGTAGGTTGTGTGTTCTTGTGTGCGGTGTGAGCCCTTCTTCCGCCATTTTAGTGATACATTTAGTTTATAGTGGTTGGTCCATGGTGTTTCTGTCCATTTAGTATCTGTTATTATTAGGTTCTGGTTTATTGACAGTTTGTGTGAGATAAGGTCGAGTGTGTGTCCATTGCCCAGCTCACCAACGCCGAAACGGGGGAGGGGAAACAACCCACCGCACCCGCCGACGCGGGGTGGAACTGGCTTACCCTAACACTGCCGAAGCGGGAGGGATACAAAGCTACCCTGCTGCCGCACGAAGCCACCGTCAAAACGGGGGGAGAGGAAGCAGCAGCTCACTGTAACACAAACTCGTCCCAACTCAAGGAAAAATCCAATCGGAAGAACTTGAACACAAAGCCCTCCTGAACAGGAACTGAAGACTAAACTTGAGCCTGAAATATAACCAGAAAAACAAACAAGACAGATATCTGGGAGGGGCTATGGATTGATCTGCTATGATTAATAGAAAGAAAATTATCAGGTATGATACATAATTTTACCTTCCATATCATCATGCAGATCAATCCATAGACTGGTGGGATGTACCGAAGCAGTACTCACCCAGGGCGGGACATAGAAATCCCAGAACGTAACACTGAAGCTCCAAACTGGGCCTCGGCCCGAGCCGCCACATCCAAGCGGTAATGTCGTGAGAAGGTATGAGCCGACGCCCAAGTAGCCACTCTACAAATCTCTTCCAAGGAGACGGATCTGGACTCTGCCATCGAGGCCGCCTGTGCTCTAGTAGAGTGAGCCTTCAGCTGAATGGGTGGAACCTTCCCTGCAGCCACATAAGCCGCCGTAATTGTCTCCTTGACCCAATGTGCCACAGTAGGATTAGAAGCCTGCAGACCCCTAAGAAGGCCTGCGAACAGCACAAACAGGAGATCCGACTTCCGGAAATCATTGGTCACTTCCAAGTATCTGATGATAACCCGTCTAACATCCAGACATTTGAGAGCCGGGTACTCCTCTGGATAATCCTCCCTATGAAAGGGGGGTAGACACAGCTGCTGATTCACATGGAAGCGAGAAGCAATCTTGGGCAAGAAGGAAGGCACTGGGCGAATCGACACTCCTGCCTCAGTGAACCGCAGGAACGGCTCTCTACACGAGAGTGCCTAGAGCTCGGAAACTCTTCTGGCTGAAGTGATAGCCACCAAAAGGACCGCTTTCAATGTCAGGTCCTTCAGCGACGCCCTCGACAAGGGCTCAAAGGGTGGCTTCTGCAAAGCCCGTAGTACCAGATTGAGATTCCACGTAGGCACTATCGAGTGCAGAGGAGGGCGCAGGTGATTAATTCCCTTGAGAAAGCGCACCACATCTGGCTGCGAAGCACCCTTCAGTCGACTCCTGAAGCAAGCTAGAGCCGCCACCTGGACTTTAAGCGAACTGAGCGACAGGCCCTTCTCCAGACCCTCTTGCAGGAACGCCAACACTGAAGAGATTGGAGCAGTGAAGGGCGAGAGAGAGCCTGCCTCGCACCACGAGGCAAAGGTACACCACACCCTGGCGTAAGTAGTGGAAGTAGAGCGCTTCCTCACTCTCAGCATAGTGGCGATGACCTTGTCTGAGAAGCCCTTCTTCCTCAGCCGCTTCCGCTCAAGAGCCAGGCTGTAAGACCAAAGGGGGAGGGATCCTCCATCACCACGGGACCTGATGCAAGAGGCCCGCTCCGCTGGCAGCCGCAGAGGACTGTCCACTGAAAGCCTGATTAAGTCCGCATACCACGGACGTCTGGGCCAATCTGGACCCACCAGGATCACCCGGCCTTGGTGCTTTGCAACCCGGCCTAGCACTCTGCCCATCATGGGCCAGGGCGGGAACACGTAGAGAAGCTCCTGTACCGGCCACTTCTGGAGAAGAGCATCGACTCCCAGAGATCGAGGGTCCCGTCCTCTGCTGAAAATCCCCGGCACATGGCAATTGGCCGAGGACGCCATCAGATCCAAGCTCGGCTTGCCCCAGCGTTTCGTGATGTCCAAGAACGCCCGAGCAGACAGCACTCTCCGGGATCCAAAGTATGGCGACTGAGAAAGTCCGTCTTGACATTCCCGCAATGTGAGCCGCAGACAGCTGTTCTAGATTCACTTCCGCCCACAGGCATAGCTTGGCTAGAGGGGCACTCCTGGTACCTCCCTGGCGATTGACATAGGCCCCAGCCGTGCAGGGCCGCCGAGAGCCGGGGCCGGACCCGGGACAAGATCGCCCCCGGGCCCCCCCAGCCAAGATTGCGTCGCGCCCCCTCCCCACCCACTTCCGGGCCCCTCTCTGAACTAACCTGAAGCGCTTTCACCTTCAGAGCAACCAGCAGCAGCAGCAGCGCAGACCTCTCCTTCCTTCCGTGCCCCGCTCTCGCGGACGTTACGTCAGGCGAGGGCGGGACACTGAAGGAAGGAGAGGTCTGCCCTGCTGCTGCTGGTTGCTCCGAAGGTGAAAGCGCTTCAGGTTAGTTCCGGGAGCGACAGCGGGCAGGTCGGATTGCAGCAGCAGCAGGACTTTTGTCCCCCCGTCCCCCCCTCTCGGCGGCCTGCAGCCGTGGCATTGTCCGACAGGACCCGTACTGGCCTCAGCACCAGTACCGAGAGAAACTCTAGAAGCGCCAACCGAATGGCTCGGAGTTCCAGGAGGTTGATGGACCACTTCGCCTCTGAAGGAGACCAGAGCCCCTGCGCTGTCCTTACCAGGCAGTGGGCTCCCCAGCCCGTCAAACAGGCGTCCGTCGTGACGACAACCCACTCCGGGGTTGTAAGAGGCATTCCTGCAGACAGCTTGTCTGGCCTCAGCCACCAACTCAGCGCCTTGCGAACCGCTAGATCCAAGGGAAGGCATACAGCGTAATCCTCCGAAACTGGAGTCCACCACCACAGAAGAGAGTGCTGTAGTGGTCTCATATGGGCCCTGGCCCAGGGCACTACCTCCATCGTGGCCGTCATGGAGCCCAACAGCTGCATATAGTCCCAAGCCCGAAGAGTAGAGGAGGCTAGGAACTGGTCCACCTGGGCCCGAAGCTTGACACTCCGGTTGTCTGGCAGGAACACTCTGCCCACTTGGGTGTCGAATCAAACTCCCAGATTCTCCAGGGACTGAGTCGGGCGCAGCTGACTTTTCTCCCAGTTGTTAATCCATCCAAGGGAGCTCAGAAGAGCAATAACTCTGTCTGTAGCTCTCCCACACTCTGCATAAGAGTGGGCTCGAATCAGCCAGTCGTCCGGATATGGATGGACTTGCACTCCTTCCTTGCGGAGATAAGCCGCGATGACCACCATTACTTTGGAGAAGGTCCGCGGAGCCGTAGCCAACCCGAACGGGAGGGCTCTGAACTGGAAGTGTCGGCCCAGTATTGCAAAGCACAGGAAGCGCTGATGAGGCGGCCAGATGGGAATATGCAAGTAAGCTTCCTTGATGTCCAAGGATGCCGGGAATTCTCCTTTTTGTACCGCAGCAATTACGGAGCGGAGAGTCTCCATCCTGAAGTGCCGTACTCTCAAGGCCCGTTTGACTCCCTTGAGGTCGAGAATAGGCCGAGAAGAACCTCCCTTCTTTGGCACTACAAAGTAAATGGAGTAGCATCCCTTGCCAAGTTGATCTACTGGCACTGGGACCACCGCACCAAGGCGGATCAGGTTGTCCAAAGTCAGTCGCACTGCCGCTGCTTTGACTGGAGACTTGCAGGGAGAGTTCACAAACCCGTCTCTCAGGGGCTGGCAGAACTCCAACTTGTAGCCGTCTCTGATGACTTCCAGAACCCAAGCGTCTGAAGTTACCCTGGTCCACTCGCCCAGAAATGAGGACAGCCTTCCTCCTATCTGCTCTGGGCCATGGACCAGGGCCCCGTCGTTTGGTACGAGACCCTGGGGGAGGGCCAGAGGATGAACCTCCGGGACGGCGGTCTCTGCGAAAGGAATGCTGCTTGGGGGGGAAAGTTCCGCTTGAAGGAGGAGGAGGAAGAGAAGCCCGACTTGCCCGGGCGATACCGATGGGCTTCCTGAAAATGGCCCTTGGAGGAGCCAGGGCGAGCACTGCCGGCCCGTGCACTGACCTCCGGCAACCTCTTGCCTTTAGACGTGCCGAGCTCCATCACGATCTTGTCCAGCTCGTCCCCAAAGAGCAGCTTGCCTTTATGTTTTAACATTTTTATTGACCAACCAATACAGAAATAAAATTTTTTTGCACATATGAATCTACAAAGCCAATTGTCGTCTGTGATCATTGTCAGAATCCAACATTATTTCCCCCCCCCCCCTTTTTTTCACCCTCCTCCCCCCACCCCTCCCTCCCTCTTCTTTCCAACGATACCATCCAATTGTTTACCCCTTCACCCCTCTCTCCCTCCTGGCTTGTATTCTGATAGCCCTGAGAGATCCCTTCCCCCTTCCTCCCCCCCCCCCCCCCCCCCGCTGTCTTTTGCCTACAGAATATGTGTGATCAGAATTATCTTTAACCTTCAGGGTGTCGCATTATGCCAATTAAGTAGTAAACTACGTCCTCTAGGGCTTAATGCCTCCAGATAAGGGCCCCATATCTGTTTAAAATTTGCATATCTCTTCGGGGAGCACCTAGCCTCCCGTGCTTCCCATGTTGCTAAAAGGTGTACCTGATTTCTCCAGTGCCAGTAAGCCGGCGACTCCGGAGCCGTCCAATACTGCAGAACAGTCTTCCGCGCCACCAAGCTAAGCTTACGGCATAAGGTGCGTGCCCCCGCTGAGTGTGTCCTGAAGGCCCTTTTCGTGTCCAATACAAAGTGATCCCAAGGTAAAATTATGTATCATACCTGATAATTTTCTTTCCATTAATCATAGCTGATCAATCCATAGACTGGTGGGTTGTGTCCATCTACCAGCAGGTGGAGATAGAGAGCAATCCTTTTGCTTCCCTATATGTGGTCATGTGCTGCCGGAAACTCCTCAGTATGTCGATATCAAAGCTCCATCCGCAGGACTCAGCACTTAGAGAATTACACCCACAAAGGGACACTCTGCCCAGCTCACCACCGCCGAAATGGGGGAGGGGAATTAACCCAGCTCATCCCCACACAAGTGGGGGAGGGGAATCCGTCCAGCTCATCCCCGCGGAGCGGGGGAGGGACACCACACCCGCCGATGCGGGGGGATCTGGCTTATCCTGCAACCGCAACCGCGGGAGGAGCTGACTGACCCTAACACCGCCGAAGCGGGAGGGGTACAAAGCTGCCCTACAGCCGCACGAAGCGGGAGGGAGTGCCGGCAGAATTAAAATCTCAATCCAGCCCCGTAAAACGGAGGGGAGAGGAATGCAGCAGCTCACTGTAACACAAACTCGTCTCAACTCTTGAAGAATCCAAGTGAAAAAATAACTTGAACACGAAGTCTTCCTGAACAGGAACTGAAGACTAAACTTGAATCTGAAATGCAACCAGAATATAAACAGTACAGATATCTGGGAGGGACTATGGATTGATCAGCTATGATTAATGGAAAGAAAATTATCAGGTATGATACATAATTTTACCTTCCATATCATCAAGCTGATCAATCCATAGACTGGTGGGATGTACCGAAGCAGTACTCACCCAGGGCGGGACATAGAAATCCCTGACCGCAACACTGAAGCTCCAAACCGGGCCTCCGCCCGAGCAGCCACAGTCAAGCGGTAATGCTTGGAGAATGTATGGGCCGAAGCCCAAGTTGCCGCCTTGCATATCTCTTCCAAGGAGACGGAACCGGCCTCTGCCATCGAGGCCGCCTGAGCTCTTGTGGAGTGAGCCTTCAGCTGGATAGGCGGCACCATCCCCGCGGCCACATAAGCCGCTGCAATGGCTTCCTTGACCCATCTTGCCACTGTAGGCTTAGCAGCCTGCAGACCCCTACGAGGACCTGCAAACAGGACAAACAGATGATCCGATTTCCGGAAATCATTGGTCACTTCCAAGTATCTGATGATGACTCGTCTCACATCCAGACATTTGAGAGCAGAGTATTCCTCTGGGTAGTCCTCCCTACGAAAGGAAGGGAGACAGAGCTGCTGATTCACATGGAAGCGAGAAACAATCTTGGGCAGGAAGGAAGGCACTGTGCGAATAGTCACTCCTGCCTCAGTGAACTGCAGAAAAGGCTCTCGACATGAGAGCGCCTGGAGCTCGGAAACTCTTCTGGCTGAAGTGATAGCCACCAAAAAGACTGCTTTCAACGTCAGGTCTTTCCGAGATGCCCTCGACAAGGGTTCAAAAGGCGGCTTCTGCAATGCTCTTAGCACCAGATTGAGATTCCATGCAGGCACCACAGAGTGCAGAGGAGGGCGCAGGTGATTAACTCCCTTGAGAAAGCGCACCACATCTGGCTGTGAAGCCAGGGAAACACCCTTCAGGCGGCCCCTGAAGCAAGTCAGAGCCGCTACCTGGACTTTAAGGGAACTGAGCGACAGGCCTTTCTCCAGACCTTCTTGCAGGAACGCCAACACTGAAGAAATTGGAGCAGAGAAGGGAGAAAGTGAGCCTGCTTCACACCACGCTGCAAAGGTACGCCAAACCCTGGCGTAAGCAGTAGAAGTAGAGCGCTTCCTCGCTCTCAGCATAGTGGCGATGACCTTGTCTGAGAAGCCCTTCTTTCTCAGACGCTGCCGCTCAATAGCCAGGCCGTAAGACCAAAGGGGGAGGGATCCTCCATCACCACGGGACCCTGATGTAACAGGCCCTGCTCCACAGGCAGTCGCAGAGGATCGTCGACTGAGAGCCTGATCAAGTCCGCATACCAGGGACGTCTGGGCCAGTCCGGACCCACCAGGATTATCCGGCCCGGATGCTTTGCCACCCGGTCTAGCACCCTGCCCAACATGGGCCAGGGCGGGAACACATAGAGAAGCTCTTGTGTCGGCCACTGTTGGAGAAGAGCATCTACTCCCAGGGATCGAGGGTCCCGTCCTCTGCTGAAAAAAACGCGGCACTTGGCAATTGGCCGATGACGCCATCAGATCTAGGCTCGGCTGGCCCCAGCGCTTCGTGATGTCCAAGAACGCCTGAGCAGATAGCTGCCACTCTCCGGGCTCCAAGGTATGGCGACTGAGAAAGTCCGCCTTGACATTCATGACTCCGGCAATGTGGGCCGCTGACAGCTGTTCCAGGTTCGCTTCCGCCCACTGGCACAGATTCATGGCCTCCTTGGCTAGAGGGGCGCTCTTGGTACCTCCCTGGCGGTTGACATAGGCCACAGCAGTGGCATTGTCCGACAGGACCCGTACTGGCTTCAACGCCAGTACCGGGATGAACTCCAAAAGCGCCAACCGAATGGCTCTGAGTTCCAGGAGGTTGATAGACCACTTGCCTCTGCAGGAGACCAGAGCCCCTGCGCTGTCCTTCCCAAGCAGTGGGCTCCCCAGCCCGTCAAAGAGGCGTCCGTCGTGACGACAATCCACTCTGGGGTCACCAGAGGCATTCCTGCAGACAACTTGTCTGTCTGCAGCCACCAGCTCAGAGCCTTGCGCACTGCTGGGTCCAAGGGAAGGCGCACAGCATAATCCTCCGACATCGGAGTCCAGCGCTGCAACAGAGAGTGTTGTAGTGGTCTCATATGAGCCCTGGCCCAGGGCACTACTTCCATCGTGGCCGTCATAGAGCCCAACAGCTGCACATAGTCCCAAGCCCGAAGAGGAGAGGCTACTCGGAACTGGTCCACCTGAGCCTGAAGTTTGACAATCCGATTGTCTGGCAGGAACACTCTGCCCACTTGGGTGTCGAATCGAACTCCCAGATACTCCAGGGACTGAGTCGGGCGCAGCTGGCTCTTCTCCCAGTTGATGATCCACCCCAGGGAGCTCAAAAGAGCAACCACCCGGTTCACAGCTTTGCCGCACTCTGCATAAGAGGGGGCTCGGATCAACCAGTCATCCAGATAAGGATGGACTTGTACTCCTTCCTTTCGCAGGAAGGCCGCGATGACCACCATTACTTTGGAAAAGGTCCACGGAGCAGTAGCCAACCCGAAAGGGAGGGCTCTGAACTGGAAGTGTCGTCCCAGGACTGCAAAACGCAGGAAGCGTTGATGAGGAGGCCAGATGGGAATATGCAGGTACGCTTCCTTGATGTCCAAGGAAGCCAAGAACTCTCCTGCCTTCACTGCCGCTATAACAGAGCGGAGGGTCTCCATGCGAAAGTGCCGCACTTTCAAGGCCCGATTGACCCCTTTGAGGTCGAGGATAGGCCGGACAGAACCTCCTTTCTTTGGTACCACAAAGTAAATGGAGTAACGTCCCTTGCCAATCTGATTTTCTGGCACCGGAACGACCGCACCCAGGCGGATCAGGTTGTCCAAGGTCTGCTGCACTGCCACAGCTTTGATCGGAGACTTGCAGGGAGAGAGTACAAACCCGTCTCTTAAGGGTCGGCAGAACTCTAGCTTGTAGCCGTCTCTGATGACTTCCAGCACCCAAGCGTCTGAAGTTATTGTGGTCCACTCGCCCAGAAACGAGGACAGCCGTCCTCCAATCTGCACTGGGGCATGAACCAAGGCCCCGTCATTGGGTACGAGACCCTGGGGGAGGACCGGAGGGAGCACCTCCGGGACGGCGGTCTCTGCGAAAGGAATGCTGCTTGGGGGAGAAAGTCCTCTTGAAGGAAGAGGGGGCAGAGGAGCCCGACCTGCCCGGGCGGTACCGACGGGCTTCCTGAAACCGTCCTCTGGAGGTACCGGAACGAGTACTAGCCCGAGCCCTGACCTCTGGTAACTTCTTGCCCTTAGACGTGCCGAGATCGGTCACGATTTTGTCCAGCTCGACCCAAAGAGCAGCTTGCCTTTAAAAGGCAATCTAGCCAGGCGGGATTTAGAGGCGTGGTCAGCAGACCAATGTTTCAGCCAAAGCCACCGCCGCGCAGAGACTGTCTGAGCCATGCCTTTAGCTGAGGCTCTCAAGACATCATACAGCAAGTCTGCCAAATAGGCTAAGCCCGATTCCAGGGCCGGCCAATCAGCCCTCAAGGAATGATCCGAGGGGGAAGCCCGCTGCACCATAGTCAGGCACGCCCTGGCCACATAGGAACCGCAAACCGAGGCCTGCAAACTTAAAGCAGTCGCCTCAAAGGACGACCTTAAGACCGCCTCCAATCTTCTGTCTTGGGCGTCCTTTAGGGCCGTGCCACCTTCCACCGGCAAAGCCGTTTTCTTAGTCACCGCAGTGATTAAAGAATCCACGGTAGGCCACAGATAGGCCTCACGTTCACTTTCAGGCAAAGGATAGAGGCGGGACATAGCCCTAGCCACTTTGAGGCTCGCTTCCGGGACATCCCATTGAGCCGAAATTAAGGTGTGCATGGCATCATGCACGTGGAAGGTTCTAGGCGGGCGTTTCGTCCCCAGCATAATGGCAGAGCCAACAGGGGCTGAGGGAGAGATGTCCTCCGGAGAGGAAATCTTCAAAATGCCCATGGCCTGCACTAACAGGTTGGGCAAATCCTCTGAGCTAAAAAGCCGCGCTGCAGAGGGGTCATCTGCTCCAACCGAGCGGGGATCCGTCTCCTCCAAGGAATCCGCAAAGGACCGTTGGGAGAACTCAGATACGCTGCCCTCATCTACATCGGAGGAGACAAGGTCCTCCAAGGCCTGGGAATCAACCCGAGGGCGTTTACCTCCGGGGACCTCAACCTCTTTACCAAACGAGGGAGCAGGGGCAGCGTTTTGCATAAGGAAGGCCTGATGCAGCAGCAAAACAAACTCGGGGGAGAAACCCCCCAGACTGTGCACTTCCGCAGCCTGGGCTACAGCCCTAGACGCACCCTCAACCGGCGCTCGGAAGAGCGGGGGAGAGACATGCTGCGCATCCAAACTGGCGTCCGGCGCGACACTCCGCGAAGGAGCCGCGCGGGAAGAAAGGCGCTTAACTTTAGCCGCTTTGGTGCCGTCGCCCAAATTAAGGGCGTCCATGACATTAATGTCTCCCTCAAGGGCGGCCCACGAAGAAGCCGTCCGAGCCGCGTGGCCGGCCAAGATGGCGGAGGCGAGCAGCGGGGGATGGGCGTTTATGGCGGGAAAAACCGCCACGCCGGAGGAAGGACCGGGACACTCATCGGTCACGAAACTGTCACCCAACAAGGGCGAATCAGACTTTAAGACCCCCGCATCCCCTCTAGAAGCGCCTAAGCGATCCAGGGAGCGACTCTTTGCGCCCTCGCCCTCCGACGCCATATGCCACGTGGAGATCAATCGGGAAACCCCCTGCCCACTATAAAAAGGTAAAAATTACCTGCTTTCCGCTCCGAGCTGTAACGACCTGGTGTCCCAGTGAGTAGCTGCAATAAACGTTTAAATAAACGTCGAAATAAACGCCTTTAAGGACGTTCAAAATTTTTTTTTTTTTTTTTTTTTAACGGAGCCAGCGGGAGGGGGGAGAAAAGTAGGGACCTGGCGCCACCAGGTTTGCACTTGCTCAAGAAGAGCCCTCAACCCCAGGTACTCAACAAAACCTAAAAATTAGGCTTGGAGGCCTAGCCAGAGCTGCTGCTGTGTGTGACCACCACCTGCTGAGATAGAGAACATACTGAGGAGTTTCCGGCAGCACATGACCACATATAGGGAGGCAAAAGGATTGCTCTCTATCTCCACCTGCTGGTAGATGGACACAACCCACCAGTCTATGGATTGATCAGCTTGATGATATGGAAGTTCCCGTTACTGATGATCCCAGCATCCGGGACAAGAATCTCTCAACCTGTATCCAGAAAGCCCTTACCCCTGGACATGCCCAAAATGCATGGAACAATGTATGTGGGGTTTGACTACATTTAATGCAACTCGCCCCTTGCGGGGAACCTATATGTGACAACTGTTGCCCTGACATATATGCCCGCATGATTGTCCGATAGCCACACTCACGTAACCTTTCATCTGACGTAAGGGTTGCTATTCCTTTCAGCATGGTTCCCCCTTCTCAGCCCACCAGGGTTCTCCCTGCCTCCTGTTCCCATCTACCTTTTATAACTTCATAATTCTTTGCCGGAGGTCCCCGACGGGTCAATGCTTTATGGAGTGCCGACACTGACAGGCCTGTTGCTTCTGTTTCTTGAAAAAAGTCCCTCACTCTTTGCCCCAAACCCTGTCTCAGCATAGGTTGATCCAAAGCAGATACATAGTGTTTAATTTGGACATACGCGAACTTATTCCCCCAAGAAACTCCTACTCGTCTCTGCAATTCTTCATAACCTATTAATTCTCCATCTCTCCCCAGGAGGTGTTCCAGTTTCCTAATACCCTCTCTTTCCCATTTTATAAATACTGGATTATCTGTGCCTGGCTGGAAAGTCGGATTCCCCCTTATTGCCAGTTGGTCAGACACCGTATAGCTCCCCCCCAACTTTCTCGCCAACCCTTTCCATACCTCCCTCATTGATGTGAGTATCACACAGCCTCTAAATTGTCGCGGAAGTTGTTTCTGGGTCATATGCAACAAAGAGAGGAAATTATATGGGGCAAAATACTCCCTTTCCATATCAGTCGGGGTATATATGTTGGTCTTACAAACCCAGTCCCCCAGATGACGTAGCAAACAAGCTTGGTTATACACATATAAGTCGGGGATTCCCAGGCCCCCCTGATTCCAATTCCCTAGCAAATAGGAAAACCGTATCTTTGGCTTCTTTGCTGCCCAACAGAAATTGCTGAAAATTCCATATAGCCTCTTCAAATCTTTCCGGGTCAGACGAAGCGGTAATGTCCGCAGCACATAGAGCCACTTGGTAAATATCATCATCTGCACTAAATTTATCCGTCCTCTCAATGATAATGGAAGATTTCCCCAGTTTTCCAGATGTTTCTTGGTTTCTCTCATCAATTCTTTAATATTAAGCTCATATAACTTCTCCAATTCCAATGTCAATCTGATGCCCAGATATCTAAATGAGCCGTCTGCCCAAACTAGCGGAAATGTTCTCCCCCATATCTGTCTCACCTCCTCTGAGGAGGCCAACGCCTCTGACTTAGCTAAATTTATACGTAAGCCCGCAAATTCACCATATTCCCGTATGATTTCCATTAAGGCTATAAATGATTCCCTCGGATCAGTCAACAACACCAGCAAATCATCTGCGAATGCTGCAATTTTAAAATCCCTATCTCCCACCCGCACGCCTTTCACTGAAACATTATCTGCCACGTCTCTAATAAAGGGATCCAGGGTTAAGACGAATAGCAAGGGCGATAGTGGGCATCCCTGCCTTGTTCCTTGAAGTATAGGAAAACTTTCTGATTCTAAACCATTTACCAGAACTGTGGCTTGAGGTGCATGATATAAGGCTTTAACTGCCGACATAAAGCGCCGCCCAAACCCATATGCCCTTAGAGTAGTAAACATAAAGTCCCATCGTACCTTGTCAAATGCCTTTTCAGCATCAAAGCTGACAAGCATTGACGGGATCCTACTCCTCTTTCGAGTCTCTAGCGCCATCAGTATTCTCCTTAAGTTTTTTGCTACTGTCCTCCCCTCCACAAATCCCATCCGCGCCTCATGTAGCAATCTAGGTAACATTCCTGCCACCCGATTAGCCATTATCTTGGCCAATATTTTTGCTTCCACATTTAGCAAAGAAATGGGGCGGTAGGACTCTGGCTTAGATGGATCCTTGCCCGGCTTTGGTAGGACTACAATTTGTGCCGAGGATAACGTATGCGGCAGTTTCTCCACTTCCACCACTCTATTTAGATATCTAGTCAACGTTGGTATGATTTCCTCTCCCAGTGTCTTATAAAATTCCATTCTAAGCCCATCCGGTCCCGGTGCTTTACCAAGTGGACCTCTCGTTATCACCAATGCCACCTCTTCTTCCTGTATTGGCCTATTCAGCTTTTCCATGTCAATCTGCCTCAAAGTTGGCAGGTTAAGATTTTCTAAATAAAGATGTCCCGGCAGCCCTTGGTCCTGCGGCTTATCATATAGCCGGCTATAGAACTTTTGAAAGACCCCACATATATCCTCATCTTTCCACACTACCTTCCCCTGACTATCCTTCAACTGAAGCACCCTTCCTCCTCCCCCTCTAGGCTTTGCCAAGCGAGCCAACAAGCGGCCCATCTTGTTACCATGTAAATATAATTGGTATTTATAATAGGCTTGGGATTTAGCTGCCCTCTGATGTAAATGCTCGTTTAATGCCACTTGCAATTCCATTAAGCGAGTTCTATGAGCCGTACTATGTGTCTGACCAAACTGTTTACGGGCTTTGCAAATTTGCGCACTCAGTCTCAAAATTTCTCTATTACGAGCCACCCTTACAAAATGTGAATAACTGATGACTTCTTCCCTAAGTACCACCTTCGCAGCGTCCCAATACAGAATTGGGTCACTTACATGTCCCCCATTTAAATTTGCATAATCCCGCCAGCAACCCACAATTTTCTCCTTAAAGCGCATGTCCCTATATAACTCCATCGGGAACCTCCAACATCCTCTGCCCCCCCTCTGAGAGCTCGTGGACCATTCCATGAATACCCAAGCATGATCCGATATTGTATAGGTCCCTATCTCTGCTTTAAGAACCTTACTAAACAATCCTGTAGACACCAGCACATAATCAATCCTCGCTTGTGTGGAGTGGGCTCTTGATAAATGTGTATAATCTCTTTCCGTAGGATGGAGAACTCGCCATACATCAACCAGGTCTAGCAAGCTCCCCATGCGGCGCAATCCCCTGTCAGATGCCCCCATATCTCTACGCATCCCCTGTGAACTATCTAGCTGTGGATCCCAAACCGTATTAAAATCACCCCCCACCACCAAATGGGCCCCTGTGCAGTTGAGTAGTTGATTAATCACACTAGCATAAAACTTTTTGTCATATTGATTGGGTGCATAGATATTACACAGTGTAATTTTTTGGCCCTGTAACTCCAATTCAATTAACACAAACCTACCTCCCGGGTCTATGAATATGGGATGAATGGCGGCTGCTACCCCTCTACGGACCAACACCGCCACCCCTCCTTTCTTTCCTATAGCCGCTGCCGCTATGCAATCTCCTACCCACCATGTTTTAAGTTTCGCGTGTTCTGCTTGTGTAAGATGCGTCTCTTGCAGCAGCGCCACATCAACTTTATATCTCTGCAGCTGTTGTAATATTTTAGATCTTTTTATCGGGGAACTAATGCCCCCGACATTCCAAGATACCAGCTTTACCATGAGCTCCACCCATCCAAGATAATAGCAGTCTCATTTCCATAAACTTCACCCCCAGAGAGGCCTCCCAGCCAGCGCCTCCCTGGTTTGAATTCTGCTTTAACATTTCTTTGTCTATCAAATAGAATCTGGTCACCCTTATCTGTTATTATCATTGACAGCCTGTCACACATACCGTTCCTATTATCTTCCCCTTCCCCTGTCCCCCCCTTCCCCTCCCCCCCTTCCCAGCCCTGCCCCCCCTTGATCTCTGTTCCTAGTATGGAAACTCTCACGTCTGGACGCCCCCTCATCCTCCCCCTCCTATAACCAATTTAACAACCTCTTCTCTTTTAAATTGAACAGAACTTCCAACTTTTATTAACAGAACCCCTTCAAACTATACCCTATAAACTTTAAACTTCCTGCACAATTCCCACCCCTCCCCCGGAGTAATAGGGGATAGAGAGAGGTAACTTATGTCCATGTCCCAACCTCCATCTCTCCAACCCCTAAAGCCCATGCAAGGTCCCCGTGATTACTTGTCTCTAATATTCTCTGGTTGCTGCCTTTTGCAGCCAAACCTCCATTCCGATAGAGATTCCTGGCTTCACTCGCTCTCTCCAAGTGTCGTCTCTCAGCCCGATCCGGTTGCCTGCTCCTCCTCCAACTGTGAGACAAACCTCTGCGCCTCCGCCACTGTTTCAAAAGAGTAGTCTTTTCCCTTATGGGTAATCTTTAAGTTAGCAGGATATATTAAAGCAAATCTGATTTTCCACTCAAAGAGTTTTGTACATATTGGCGAGAAAGCCCGTCTGCGCCCCGACACTCCTGCTGAATAGTCCTGGAAGCACAGGATCCGCTTGTTGTCATATGACAGTTGTTTGTCCACACGGGAATGTTTCAATATAAATTGCTTGTGGGCAAAGTTGAGAATCCGCATGATAACCACTCGGGGCTTGTCCATATGAGTCTTGCGGGGTCCTATTCTATGGGCTCTTTCCACCCTTACTGGGCCCATCTCCGCCGGAAATGCAACAGCTTTTGCAAGCCAGCGTTCAACCTCCACTGTTAAATCCTGGTCTCTCACGCTTTCAGGGAACCCCACCAGCCTCAGGTTATTCCGTCTGGATCTGTTCTCCAGGTCTGCCAGTTTTTGCTCCACCGACTCCATTTTCTTTTGCATCGTCTTTTGTGTCTCCTCCACCTCCGTCATTCTGTCTTCCACCTCGCTCGTCCTCGTTTGGAAGGCCACACACTCGCGCGTCAGATCTTCCATCCGCGTTTGCAGCTGTTCCAGCTTGGTACTTATAGGTGTTAGACGCCTCTCCAGCATCTCTTCCAGAACCATCGACATTTCTGTGGTGATCTCTGCCACCCAGGCCGATGAGACTGATCCCGCGGGGTCCGGGGACGCCGCCATCTTGGATTCCGCCGATTTGCCTCTAAGTTTTTCCTTCTGCGTTGATTTTGTCGCCATCGGAGCCGTTTTCTTTGTTGAGGCTATTACCCCTGCGTGCTGCTTGTGCTCCAGGTTCGTTATACACTTTTTTCGGGGCCGAAATTCAGTACGATTCTCGGAGGTTTAGGATAAGGGCCGGAGCGTCGCTCACTTGCGACCACCCTTCCTCATAGCGTCACGTGACCATCAGAGCAGCTTGCCTTTAAAAGGCAACTTGGCTAGGCGAGATTTTGAGGCATGGTCAGCAGACCAGTGCTTAAGCCATAGCCACCGGTGGGCAGAGACTGTCTGAGCCATACCTTTAGCCGAGGCTCTCAAGACATCATACAGCAAGTCTGCCAGGTAGGCCAAGCCCGACTCCAGAGCCGGCCAGTCCGCCCTCAAGGAAGGATCCGAGGGGGAAACCCGCTGCAAAAGGGTCAGGCATGCCCTGGCCACATAGGAGCCGCAAACCGAGGCTTGCAAACTCAGGGCGGCCACCTCAAAGGCCAACTTTAAGGCCACCTCCAATCTCCTGTCCTGAGCGTCCTTCAGGGCAGTGCCACCTTCCACCGGCAGAGCTGTCTTCTTAGTCACTGCAGTGATTAAAGAGTCCACTGTAGGCCAAAGAAAGGCCTCCCGTTCACCCTCAGGCAGAGGGTACAGACTGGACATGGCCCTGGCCACTTTAAGGCTCGCTTCAGGGGCATCCCATTGAGCCGAAATTAAAGTCTGCATGGCTTCATGAATGTGGAAGGTTCTAGGCAGGCACTTAGTTCCCAGCATAATAGCTGAACCTGCCGAGGCTAAGGGAGGGCCTTCCTCCGGACAGGAAATGTTTAAAATGTCCATGGCCTGCGCAAATCCTCTGAGCGAAAGAGCCGTGCTGCAGAGGGGTCATCCGCTCCATCCGAGCGGGGATCAGTCTCCTCCAAAGAATCCCCCAAGGACCTTTGGGAGAACTCAGAGACGCTGCCCTCATCTACATCACTTTGAGGGCGTTTGATCATAGAAGCCTCATCACCCTTGTCAGACAGGGGAGCAGGAGCCGCATTTTGCAGAAGAAAAGCCTGATACAGCAGCAAAATGAACTCAGGGGAGAAACCCCCCAGTCTGTGCACTTCTGCAGCCTGGGCCGCGGCCCTAGAAGCATTCTCAACCTGCACTACCAAGAGTGGGGGAGAGGCGCGCTGCGCATCCAAAATGGCGTCCGTCGCGTCACTCCGCGGAGGAGCCGCGCGGGAAGAATGGCGCTTCAAGTTCGCCAACTTTTTACTGGCGCCCAAGTCAAGAAGAAGCTGTCCAAGCAGCGTGGCTGGCCAAAACCGGAAGGGCGGCCAACGGGGGATGGGCACCTAAGGCGGGAAAAAACGCCGCACCAAAGGAAAAACCAGCTAACTCGCCCAACTCCGAAAAGGCGCCTAAAAAAGGCGTCTCTGCCTCCGATCCCCCCGCTTCCCCGCTAGACGCGCGCACGCGGTCTGGGGAGCGTCTTTTCGCGCCCTTGCCATCAGACACCATTAGCCACGTGGAGAACGTTCGGGGAACCCCCTGCCCGCTAAAAATGGTAAAATTACCTGCTTCTCGCTCCGAGCTGCAACGAATTGGTGTCCCAGTCAGCAGCTGCAAGGAAAGCTGTTGTAACTTCAAATTGCTTTCGGTTTTTTTAATTTTTTTTTTTTAAACGGAGCAAGCGGGAGGGGGGAGAAAAGGAGGGACCTGGAACCACCAGGTTTCACTTTCTCAAGAAGAGCCCTGAACCCCAGGTACTCAACAAACCTAAACAATTAGGCTTGGAGACCTAGCCAGAGCTGCTGCTGTGTGACTACCACCTGCTGAGACAGAAAACATACTGAGGAGTTTCCGGCTGCACATGACCACATATAGGGAGGCAAAAGATTGCTCTCTATCTCCACCAGCTGGTAGATGGACACAACCCACCAGTCTATGGATTGATCTGCATGGTGATATGGAAAGGAGCTTGAGATCCTCAGCCTCCCCAGCCACTGCTCTAGCAGCCACCACACCAGCTCCCCTTCTGGGTCCTGTGCCCAGGATGCAGGGCACGCCACAGAGCGAAAGGTGGCCGGACTTCCACAGGGCAGCCGAAGCAGCAGGCTGCCTTGTGGACACAGAGGAGGAGAGTGGGAGCTCATCAGAGGACTCTCGAGTTCCTCTGCAGCACCAGCTGCAAAGGAACATGGTGGGAGGGGTAGGAGGGGACGGGGAAAGTGATGGGACATGCTGGGGGGTGGGGTGTGAGGGTTGGAGGGAGGGGAATATGCACAGAGCGGGTGATGGTGGTGATAGGGGTGGTGGTGTTGGTGTGTAAATACTAGAAATAAATGTCAACTTACTCTCACACAAAACTTGTCTCGATCAGTCTTTGCCTGGCTCTGACTCCCAGCTGGTGTGCACTCTGCTCTGCTCTATGGGCGGGAGGTGGAGGGGGCTCCTCATCCTGTTAATCTGGGGCCTGCTGCTGTCGTGGCTGTGGCTCTTCTGGAAGGGCCTGTCCTCTGCGCATTGCCAAATTATGTAGCATGCAGCAGGCCAGGAATATCTTTGCCACTTTTTGGGGGCTGTACAGGAGCTCCCCTCCAGAATAGTCCAGACATCAGAACCTGTTCTTAAGTTGTCCGAAGGTGCGCTTGAGATGCCACGGATGATCCGATGTCTACTGTTGTAGTTCTCCTCTGACCCTGTTTGAGGGTACACTATGGGGGTCATGAGCCAACTACGCTGTGGGTAGCCTCTGACACCTTTGGGGAGAAGCAGGATGAGAAAGATGAGTGTGTATTGTTTAGAGCGGGTACCTTGTGGAGGTAGGGGGAGAATAGTGGGTTGTGGAGTGAGCTGGAGGGAGACAGTGCTGAGGGCTGCCTGGTGGAGGAGGTATAGTTTGGGCAGATCTATGCTGTACTTACCTAGGAGCCATCCGCCGGTGATCTCCCCTCGCTCAAACCTGCGGAAGATTCCTGAGTGCTGCAATAGATAGGCGTCATGGGTGGAACCTGGGTATCAGGCACACGTCTAGAATCTCCCCCTGGGCGTCACACACAAGTTGCATATTCATGGAGTGGAATGCTTTCCTGCTCCTATAAGTGGCCTCTCGTGCCCGGGGGGGGGGGGGGGGGGGGGGGGGGGGTCCGAGTGCGACATGTGTGCAGTCAATGGCGCCTATGATCGAGGGGAAGCGAGCTATGGCGTAGGTCAGCCATGTTGTTCTGCAGGGCCTGGAGGGTGATGGGGAAGGTGATGTACTCAGAGGTGTGGGTAAGGAAGGCATCAAGGAACTGGGTTAGGCAGTTAGAAATGAAAGCCTGGGTGAGACCACTATTCACGGATAAGACAGACTGGAAACTCCCAGTGGCCAGAAAAGACAGAGAAGCAGTGATCTTTAGGTGCACAGGGATGAGGTTGTTCCTATGGGTCCTGGGCTGGAGGGGTTTGAGCTGGTCACAAAGGTGCTGAATGGCAGCCCTTTCAAAGCGGTATCTAGTGAGACACTGCAGGTCAGTGAGGTCTAGGAAACTGCTACGGGGCTTGAAAACTCTGGGGCGTGAGTACCTCCTGCTGTGCCTCCCCTCTTCCTCCAACATGTAAGCCACCTGTGCATTTAGTGCCTACATTTCCCCCACACTACAGGTGCAATGCAGTGCCACCAGTGCTCACCTCTCCCTACCAACTTGGTGAAACACAGCAACAAACAGAAGCTGACATTCACTCTCCCACCACCGACAAACACCGACTACAAACTCTCCTGCCACTCACTCTCCAAGCAGCAAACAACAGTCTTCACAAACACGCTGCAGCAGTAAACAGGACAAAGAGAAACAGAGACTACAACAGCGGCGTAGCAAGGGCGGGGCGGTGGAGGCGGTCCGCCCCAGGTGTCAGCGAGAGGGGGGGTGCTCCGTCGTCCTGCCACCCTGCCTTTTTTTTTTTAATCCATGCAGCGACGCAGGCAGTGCCTCGCATCTGCTGTGAAGGAGAAAATCGCGTCGCTGGCATTGGGCCTTCCCTCGCTGTGTCCCGCCCTTGAGGAAATAGGAAGTTACCTCAGAAGAGGGCGGGACACAGCGAGGGAAGGTCCAACGCCAGCGACGCGATTTTCTCCTTCACAGCAGACGCGAGGCGCTGCCTGCGTCGCTGCATGGATTTTAAAAAAGACAGGGTGGTGGCAGGAGAAGAGGGCTCTGTCGGCTCTCGATGCAGAGAAGGGGATCGGGGAGGGTGGGGGAGCTCAGAGGGGTGCTCAGAGGGGAGAAGGGGATTGGGGAGGGGTGGGGGAGCTCAGAGGGGTGCTCAGAGGAAAGGGGATTGGGGAGGGTGGGGGAGTAGAAGGGGATTGGGGAGGGTTGGGGAGGTCAGAGGGGTGCTCAGAGGGGAGAAGGGGATTGGGGAGGGTGGGGGAGCTCAGAGGGGTGCTCAGAGGGGAGAAGTGGATCGGGGAGGGTGGGGGAGCTTACAGGGGGTGCTCAGGGGAGAAGGGGATTGGGGAGGGGTGGGGGAGCGCAGAGGGGTGCTCAGAGGGGAGAAGGGGATTGGGGAGGGGTGGGGGAGCTCAGAGGGGTGCTACTACTACTACTACTATTTAGCATTTCTATAGCACTACAAGGCATACGCAGCGCTGCACAAACATAGAAGAAAGGGGGGAGAAGGGGATTGGGGAGGGTGGGGGAGAAAAGGGGAGAAGGGGACTGGGGTGGGGAGTGCTCAGATGGGAGAAGGGGTCTGAAGCGGGAACTGGGGTCTGACAAGGGGGCAGGAGGGGAAATGGGGCTGGAACTGGGGGCTGAAAAGAAGGATAGTTGGGATAAGGGGGCTAGTACTGGAACTGGGGGCTGAAAAGGGCAGGGGCTGAAACTGTGGGGACTGGAGGCTTTAAAGGGGACAGGGAGAACTGGCTGGGGCTGAAGCTCGGGACTGGTGAGAGAAAAGGGCTGGGGTTGAAACTAGGGGCTGAAAAGGGGACAGGGAGAAGTGGCTGGGTGCTGAAGCTCGGGACTGATGGGAGAAAATGGCTGGGGACTGGTGGGATAGTGGGGCTGAAAAGGGGGGGCAGGTGGGAGATGTGGGCTGGGGCTGGACCTAGGGGCAGGTGGAATAAGAGCTGGAACTCGGGGCTGAAAAGAGGGGGCAGAGAGAGAGGGGACAGATCCTCGATGGAAGGGGGGAGCGTGAGGGAGGGCAGACCTTGGATGGATGGGAGAGGGAGGGCAGACGGATTGAAGGGGCAGAGAGAAAGGGCAGACGGTGGGTGGAAGGGGCAGAGAGAAAGAGGGCAGACTGGGGCAAATGGTGGATGGAAGGGGCAGAGATAGAGGGCAGATGTGGATGGAAAGGAGAGAGAGAGGGCAGATGTTGATGGAAGGGGGAGAGAGAGATTGCAGACTGGGGCAGATGGTGGATGGAAGAGGCAGAAATAGAGGGCAGATGTGGATGGAAGGGAGAGAGAGGGCAGACAGTGGATGGAAGGGACATTAGAGAAGGCAGACACTGGATGGCAGAGAGAGAGAGAAGACAGATGCTGGATGGAAGGAAGACAGTGAAAAGAAGATGAGAAAAGCAGAAACCAGAGACAACGAACTGTAAATAAAATATATATTTTTATTTTTTTGCTTTAGGATATAGTATTGTAGCTGTGTTAATAAATGTTTATAAATAGAACATGTAAATAAGGTAATCTTTTTATTGGACTAATTTTAATACATTTTGACTTAACTTTCAGAGAACAAAACCCCCTTCCCTCAGGTCAGGATAGGATATTGTAACAGTACTATACTGTATTGACCTGAGGAAGGAGATTTTGGCCTCTGGAAGCTAAATGTATTAGTCCAATAAAATGGTATTTTCTGTATTTGTTTTATTTCTATTTGTTAATTTGTAAAGTGGTGATTGGTATTTGTTAGCTTTTTCAAATTTACATCTGCTGTCTTTATATTGTGCACAGTACTAGGGGACAATTTCTGTTTCTGTGGTGTTGCATTGTAGGGGGTTCAGTTTAATTTTTGTCTAAACAGAATGTTTATGATTACTTATTCTATAGTGGATTAGGGTGTATCTGTGTTTGTGAAAAAGACATGGCTTTCGGTTGGCAATGACTGTGCAGGATTGACGATCTGTACTAATCTGTTTTCGTTTTACAATAGGTGAATTGATGTTCTAGTGCTTACTGTAGTGTTTAAGATGCTTTCCTTTTCCTTGTGTGACTCGTACAAATTACTGCTTATGGTATGGTAGAATTGCTCTATAGGTCCTGAGTGTTCTGTATTCTCGGTATGCCTAGTACTGGATTTGGGGGGGGTGTTAAAAAATGACTGGCCCCGGGTGTCAACTACCCTAGCTATGCCACTGGACTACAAACAGGTAAGGGAATGAATTATGAACTTGGGGACAGTGAATGGAGAGGGAGAGGGGATGGGGGAGATAGAGGAAAGAGTAGTGGTGTCTGGGTTTGGGGGCTCGGAGGAGTAGGGAAAGCTGAAAAGGTAAAACACAAATGAGGCAGGTGAGGGTGAAAACGTTCCGACTACGGCACACACACAAAGGTAACAAGTACTCAACAAACTCTCAGCTTTCTCTCCCAACAACGCTCTCGCCACTCTCCAACTGCACAAAATCGCTAATGGGTCCAAAGACGACTCCCCCCTTACTCGGGTCGCGTTTATTTCAGGTCTAACTAAGGACGCCCATGTTCCGACCCATGCGAAACCATTTCGCAAGCCGTTATACGCCGGGGGCGCCCATCTCGTAATGCCGCCCATAACATGCCCCTAACACGCCCCCTGTGGGGACGACCACAGATGGGCGTCCTCGCGCTGAGGACACCCTTACGGCCCAGTTTTGATTATTGGATTTGGGCAACCTTCTTTCACGGGGACGCACATGTGCCTTTTGTGTCGCTTTTTGGATGCCCTTTTCTTTCAAAAATGCCCCTGATAGTAATCAGATGAAAAACATGCAAATGCATGGTTCATAAGCAATATTATTCTTTTCAAATGGGATTCAGCAAACTGCTGTACTGAGATTCTGCAGGCTGCTGAATCCGCACTTTGATGAATTCCTCCCTCAATGTTATATTCACTAGTCTATCCTTACTGATCCTCATATCATAACCTCTGGTTCTAGAGCTTTATTTCCATGGAAAAACACCTCCTTTTTGTGTGCATGCACCTTGAAGGAAGTCAAACCACTATTAAGTTATAATTATTTATGATTTAGATTTTGGCAAAAATTTTGAGAGAACATCTTTGTTTTCTTTAAAGTTAGTAAAATGTTGCCACATCCACTGAAAAATAGCCTTTACCTGCATACTTGCAATTTTTTTAATATAATAAACTATGTATCTTTATCAGTAAGGAATCTAAAATATCCATATAAATTCTGGATTTTTAGCAAATTATAATACTTATCACAGCAATGTAAGAATTATTCAAAAAATGACTACACATAAAGAAACCTACAATTATATGCAACTATACGCAAATATGCCACAAAAACCATGTCACACTATCATTTACAGCCAAAATAAATACTGCACTAGGTGTGAAGGTACCACATAGAGTGTGGAGGTGCACTTTTTCCCCACGAAACAAAGTAAGGGAGAACAGAATGGGGGTGGGGAAGATAGGCTCTTTCCAAACAATGTAGAAGACGTATGATTGTAAATAAAAAGTAATGTTTATTACAACAACTTGACTCAACACAGCCATGTTTCAGCGCCATAGCGCCTTCTTCAGGAGTCTATAAAAACAAATATAAAACATGAATAATGCAAACAAAAAGCAATCAGTAATAGACATATGAAACAAACTTATAAAAACATTTTGTACAACATGTCATAATTGATGCATATATAAAGCATAAGAATCGAAACATATATAGTGCAAAAAGCTATCAATATTGAGGGCAGGACCACAGGAACAGCTGAAACACAAGCGAAAGAAAAAGCTGTCGGAAGCGGCATCCCTGCGTGCAGGAGGTAAAAACTTTTAAGCAGCCAGCTCTTACGAAGGGGAGGGCCAGAGAGGTGGGGAGTGGGAGGGGGGGTCCTGAAACGACAGGGGGGGGGGAAGCAGGGGTCAAGAACGACACGGGGGGGAGGGGGTCCTTAAACAACAGAGGGGGGAAGGGGGCCCTGAAACTACACGGGGGGAGGGGATTCCTGGAAATCCACTGAAAGGGGAGGGGTGGGTCCTGGAACTGGAAGGGAAGGGGGGTCCTGGAACTCGGAGAGGAGGGGGAGAGGCCGAGCGGGAAGGGAAGAGGGGGGATGGGAAGAAGTGGGAGGGGGGTCCTGGAACTCGGATGGGAAGAAGTGGGAGGGGGTTCTGGAACTCGGACAGGGGTGGAAGGGGGGAAGGGGAGAGGGGGGAAGGGGGAAGGAGAGGGGGGTTCTGCAAACTCTCGGTCTCACAAAGAGTCTGTGTATCGCACACATACTCTCACACTCGCTTCTCTCACACGCATACTGTATCTGTGTGAAACACACTCTCTCTCTCACACACACTCACTGTGTCTCACATACGCACTCGCACACACTGTCATTCTCACACACACACTCTCTCACAGACACTCGCACCTAGTCTCACTCCCTCTCTGTCACACACACACACTCGCACAGTCACTCTATCTCTCTCACACAGTCACTCTCACACACACTCTCTCTAAAACATACACACTCAGAGGAAAACCTTGCTAGCGCCCGTTTCATTTGTGTCAGAAACGGGCCTTTTTTTACTAGTAATTGAAATAATTCTATTCATTTTGATCAAGATTAATATAGAAAACTAGTTTTAATTTATAAGCAGGATGTACAGTGACAATGAAAACTACTACATTCCATTAATTTTTAAAAGGTTCTCCCAGTAAACAATGCCTTGTTATACATTTCAGCTTCACAATAAATGGCACTGAGCAGTATGTGAGTGCAACAAAGGGAAAGGGGAAGGGATTTGATACATCATCTTTCTGTGATAGTCCAAGAGGTTTACAAATTATGTACTGGTACTTTTCCTGTTCCTAGTGAGTTCACAATCTAAGGTGTTTTTGTTGTTTTTTTGTTTTTGTTTTTGTACCTGGAGCAAGAGAGGGTTAAGTGACTTACCCAGAGTCACAAAGAGCTGCAGTGAAAGTTGAATGAAGTTCCCCTATCCTCGGGCCACTGCACTTAACCCCAGGCCAGTTCTCCACTGCATTGGAACATTGGAACAATTGTTTAACAGGATGCCATGTTAAGGGGCATGAACTAAGTGGATTATGGTAGGAGGAGGACGTGGACTGCATATTATATTAGCACACAGTATTTTATAACATGTAATAACTAAGTGGGTCCTTTATTAAAGCTTAGCTCGAGTTATCTGCAACAGGGCTCATTTTATTCCTATGGGCTCTGCTGCAGATAACTCATGTTAATCTTTAGTAAAAGACCCCTTTATGCAGTTAAACAACCAGGAGAAGCTGAGCTCAGCAAGCAGCAAGGTGCAGGAAACAACATTAGACTGATATCACAAACCACAAAAACAGAGAAAAACTTTCAAATGTTTATTAAGCAGTACCACCTGGAAGTTAATTAAAAAAAAATTTTAAACATGCCATTTCACCCAAATGAATGCCTCAGAGGTAACAAAACTGTAAATTCAAATCAACAACAAAAAAAATTATACATACATAAATGAATGGAACAATCATAAATATAATCCAACAACATCGATAATGAACAAATATAAATGGTCAACTATTTGATAATCAAAGCAAGTTTCTTATATATAAATGAGAGCATTTCTTAATTAGAACTTCAAAGCAGTCAATTTCCAATTGGGTACACTCTGCTCTCGGAGTAATGCAGCATTCTAATATAGTTAAACCATAAATGTTTATGTGAAAATGATAGTATAAATAAATATGCAAATAAATGACACAAATGAACATATATTTAATTAACACAATCATAATGAATCTATATACCAAGTATGTGAATTATTGCTAAGATCAGTTAATAAAATATAGTAATACTCCAGGCCAATACTGCCAGAAAGCACTAAAAATACAAAAATCACATGGCACAAACATACAAAATAAAAATGTTTAAGAAAAAGTTTTAGATCATAAAGTCCAAAAATGGCTGATAAAAATTCACTAAAATAATTCTGACTTTGAGCAACCAATGAAAAATATCATAAACACTGCTTTCAATAAACATGAAAAACCAGTTGCCTCTAAATCCATTGACTTTGACCAATAGACTAGTTTTCAAAACAGTTTACAGTTTAGTAATTTGATATATGTGAGCAGTCTATTATAATTACCTAAACTCAAACAACTCTACTACTACTATTTAGCATTTCTATAGCGCTACAAGGCGTACGCAGCGCTGCACAAACATAGAAGAAAGACAGTCCCTGCTCAAAGAGCTTACAATCTAATAGACAAAAAATAAAGTAAGCAAATCAAATCAATTAATGTGTACAGGAAGGAGGAGAGGAGGGTAGGTGGAGGCGAGTGGTTACAAGTGGTTACGAGTCAAAAGCAATGTTAAAGAGGTGAAATAGAATTACTAAAAAGCAAACAATTTACCTCTTCATAAACAAAACTAGTTCACTAGCAGAGGTCCAAACTAGCTATTCTCAAAAAAGTATCTGCAAGACTCTGTGGTTGTTTTAAAAGAAAAAACAAAAGGAATCAACACCTGCCAAAATGAAACCCACATTACAGAAACCAACACATATGGTTGATTGACAGTGTATTAAAAATATGATCATTTTTAATGGCATTAACCCATTAACCTGTAGTCCTAACAAATGAAAAATTATTAAAAGAAGACATCATCCAATGTCATCCTCAAATGTATGACCTTTCTCATTATTTATGACATTTGTACCCCACATTATCACAAACAAGTTCAGGTTCAATGTGGCTCACAATCAAGTAGAACAATGGACAACATATTCAAGTTACATTAGATATGCCATCAGAAACTTGCATGAATGCAATGTCATTAACAAAATAGAATGCAGTAGACTCAAAAGGACTAGTACATCTTAAAGACTATACAGTGAATCAGTTATTTTTGTCAATGAGAGATGATCTTACCAAGTGAGATTTTAGCAATTTGCGAAATAAGAAATAGTCAGTTGTTTGACATAATCACTTGGGAAGGGAGTTCCATCTCTTAGTACATTGGTAAGAAATCGAGCATTATGAACTGTTTTATACTGGAGTTTACTGCAATTTGGGAAGTGGAGAACATGAAAGTCTCTAGTAGATTTTGATGCGTTACGTTTTAGCTACTCAATGAGGTTCTGCATATAAGAAGGAGATAGACCATATATGATTTAAAAAGCAAATACACATAATTTGAATGTGATGCATGCATTTATTGGAAGCCAATGTAATTTTAGTAATACGGGAATCACTTTAGAATATCGGAGGGCCTTGAGTACAAGGTGGGCTGTCATATTCTGGGCTGTTTGTAATTTTCTGAGTAGTGATGTTTTTAGTCCAGCACAGATTGCATTATAATAGTCAAATTTAGACAGTACCAATGATTGGATTGAGGATCTGAAGATTGAACATGGCAAGTATGATCTCAGTTTTTTGTTTCCATAGCGATTTGAAGACACTGGATACTACTTTGAAGTTTCAGCTTTCTAGAGAGTGGATTCCACTACCACTGAATGATTCAGAAGCCTTCTGAACTCTACACATAGAGTCAACCCAGCTTATTTACTGGATGATCAGTGAGGGGAGGGGTCTACTACATTCTCCTCTTAACCGTCTTTCAGGATTTCATGAATGAGCACCGTCACAAGCACCTTGACTGGGTGACAGGAGAATTAAATCAAGGACGTGCTATGGACGTCATCTACTTAGATTTCAGCAAGGCTTTTGACACGGTTCCCCACAGGAGGCTCTTAAATAAACTAGACAGCCTGAAGATAGGACCCGAAGTGGTGAACTGGATTAGGAACTGGTTGACAGACAGACGCCAGAGGGTGGTGGTGAATGGAGTTCGCTCGGAGGAGGGAAAGGTGAGTAGTGGAGTGCCTCAGGGATCGGTGCTGGGGCCGATTCTGTTCAATATATTTGTGAGTGACATTGCCGAGGGGTTAGAAGGTAAGGTTTGCCTTTTTGCGGATGACACCAAGATTTCCAACAGAGTGGACACCCCGGAGGGAGTGGAAAACATGAAAAAAGATCTGAAGAAGCTAGAAGAATGGTCTAACGTTTGGCAATTAAAATTCAATGCGAAGAAATGCAAAGTGATGCACTTGGGGAGTAGAAATCCAAGGGAGACGTATGTGTTAGGCGGGGAGAGTCTGATAGGCACGGACGGGGAGAGGGATCTTGGGGTGATAGTATCTGAGGACCTGAAGGCGATGAAACAGTGCGACAAGGCGGTGGCAGTAGCTAGAAGATTGATAGGCTGTATAGAGAGAGGAGTGACCAGCAGAAGAAAAGAGGTTTTAATGCCCCTGTATAAGACGTTGGTGAGGCCCCACCTGGAGTAGTGTGTTCAGTTTTGGAGGCCGTATCTTGCAAAGGATGTTAAAAAAATGGAAGCGGTGCAAAGAAAAGCTACGAGGATGGTATGGGATTTACGTTCCAAGACGTATGAAGAGAGGCTTGCTGACCTGAACATGTACACCCTGGAGGAAAGGAGGAACAGGGGTGATATGATACAGACGTTCAAATATTTGAAAGGTATTAATCCGCAAACGAATCTTTTCCGGAGATGGGAAGGCGGTAGAACGAGAGGACATGAAATGAGATTGAAGGGGGGCAGACTCAGGAAAGATGTCAGGAAGTATTTTTTCACGGAGAGGGTGGTGGACGCTTGGCATGCCCTCCCGCGGGAGGTGGTGGAGATGAAAACGGTAACGGAGTTCAAACATGCGTGAGATATGCATAGAGGAATCCTGTGCAGAAGGAATGGATCCTCAGAAGCTTAGCTGAAATTGGGTGGCGGAGCAGTTGGGGGGAAGAGGGGGTGGTGGTTGGGAGGCGAGGATAGGGGAGGGCAGACTTATACGGTCTGTACCAGAGCCGCTGATGGGAGGCGGGACTGGTGGTTGGGAGGCGGGAAATACTGCTGGGCAGACTTATATGGTCTGTGCCCTGAAAAGGACAGGTACAAATTCAAGTTAAGGTATACACATATGAGTTTGTCTTGGGCAGACTGGATTGACCATGCAGGTCTTTTTCTGCCGTCATCTACTATGTTACTATGTTACCTTGGAGATGGGGTGACTTGGGGAATTTAAAGAAGTCCAATCATCCTACATATTACCTGTTAATTCCAACACTCCAGGCTCATGATGTTTCTAAGGACAGAAATATATGAGAATACTGTCATGGACTGGCCTTCCTAGCTCATTTCTCTGGATAATAAACTCAACACTAACATCCTTTTCCACAGATGAAGCAGGACACTGGTACACCACCAACACCCTTTAAATACAACCTTTTCTCAGGTTACCTCACCACAGGCAATCTAATCAGTAATCAGCACATCTAAAATAACCTCCCATGGACAACTTGAAGCAGAGAACAATTGCACCCAGCAGTTCCGACTCCCTAATGGTCCATTATTTGTCTGCCTTTACAGATCATAAACTTTAACCTCTAGGTTATTTCATTGCAAGGAGGTTATTTTACCCTTGGGTCCGTGGTCAATAACCATTGCTAGCCCAAATACAGCCTTTGGTAAAATTATAAACCAGAGTATATTTTTAATTGCACTGTAGTCACTTCAAGCTTATCCATCCCAAGCACAGAATATCTGCCCAAGCATTTTAGGCATCACACAAATGCATTCCTATTGCTTCTAATCAAACTCCTTTACACAATACACTGGCGTTTTCCCAAAGCCCTATGTACTTAATTCCTTAACCAATAATCTGTAAGTCAAGTTCATACCTCATTTCACAGCACGACAAAAAAAGTCTCAATACACCCCCCCCTCCTGAAACCATCCTATGGCATTTCTCTTCCCTTAAGCAATAGACTGCCAATAGATTCCAGATATTTACTTGTGTTCACCTGTGTTCCAAGCCCTAGTTTTCATACATCTCCCATACTGTTTGTAACCAGTATAAGTTCACTTCCTGTCAACATTCAGATGTGCTAACTTTCTTTCAGAGGTCTCCTATATTCTCTGGAGCTAAAGCAATGATCATGAAGATGTAAATTATCAGGCAAAGCAAAGAGCAACAAATCACCAAAATCAGATGATATACAGCATAGAGTTGTGAAAAAACACAATATCAAATTGCAGACCTATTACTAGTAATCTGTAACTTCACTTGAATAAATTCAAATATTACTATCAGTAACTAAGGCTCATCAAGCAGAGCTATACTCCTTTATGGAATTACTTTGGAAAGTTCATATGTTATACAGCAACAAGTCACATATTGGTCCTTGAGAACAACTACAAAGTCTAACTTTTACAGCACCCAAAAGATGCTACAAAGGTTCATAAGAACATAAGAATAGCCATACTGGGTCAGACCAATAGTGGTAGCAGCTAACGAAAACGGAATGCAAAACTATGCAAAGCTATTATAATGAGCTAACTACTATATAAATGTTAATGCAAGGTGATGCACAGCCATCTTCCGATCCGATGCACAGACGCGGTCCCTAGCTTTACCGTGGAAAAGTTAACGGGAAGTCTGGAGCTGTTGGTCCTGACAGCTCCAGAGTTCCCATTAAATTTGAGTGAGCTTCACACAACAAAATATCAGGACAGAGGGACTGCATTTAACCAGAACACAAAAAAGTGTGACAAAAATCCAACCTGAAAGGCTGTAGGCAGCTGGTGAATCCCTGAGGTGAGAGGAAAGGATCCTGCGTCAGCTGTCCAGGGCCAAGGAGAGCCGTAGGAGTTCTTGTGCTACCGCTGCCCTGTCCCTGGAAAGGAAGTGGGGGCGGCAGATTGCTTTCAAATGATTTGGAAGAGCATTCCACATCTGTGTGCTGGTATAGGAAAAGCTGGACGCATGTGTTAATTTGTATTTTAATCCTTTGCAGCTGGGGAAATGTAGATTAAGGAACGTGCGGGCAGATCTTTTGGCATTTCTGGGTGGGAGGTCCACGAGGTCAAGCACGTAAGACGGGGCGTCTCCGTGAATGATTTTATGAACAATCGTGCAGGTTTTGAACGCGATCCGTTCTTTAAGTGGGAGCCAGTGTAATTTCTCTCTTAGGGGTTTTGTGCTTTCATATTTTGTCCTTCCAAATATAAGTCTGGCTGTGATAGATAGATAGATAGATAGATAGATAGATAGATAGATAGATAGATAGATAGATAGATAGATAGATAGATAGATAGATAGATAGATAGATAGATAGATAGATATAAACAGTATATTTTGGTAGTGTACAGAGTTTTGTAACTTGATTTGCATTGTGCCATATTGTTATTTTTATATCTATAATAAATAATATATTTCCATTTTGCCATTATTCCTTTCATTGTGCAGCCTGTCAGCAGAGCCTAAAATCCAATTAGGTACTCTCATATCCTTAGCAAACGAGTCCAGAATAATTGCTATTTCATGATTATCTGATATGGAAGTACCTACAGCGCCCAGGATCACAAGATCTTGTTGTTTGCGGATGATGTCATCTTCTTGGCTTCCCAACTAGTGAGTCTCTTCCTACAATCTTGTAGGAGATTAAATTATATGGTTCCGTCTCAGGGTTCAAAGCTAATCTGGATAAAACTGAAGCTCTTAGCATCAATCTCTCAGGAGAGGAACTGTCTCATATTCAGAGTACTGTTCACTTGGGTTAAAATGTCCCTAAAGTATTTGGGGGGTCAGAATCTATAATCAACTAGATGGCCTGTTTGATCTGAACTATAAGCCTTTCATTCATAAACTACAGGAGAACTTGAGAGAGAGTGGAACAGTGGAGTATTTTTCCTGGATGTGTTGAATGGCTATACTTGTAGACCCCTGTATCTGTCCCAAGCTCTGCCTATTCTTCTTAGTGACTTGATACAGTCACAGTGGCAACGCCTATTACATTATGTGTGGGGGATGGCAAGAGGCTTCGCATACACAAGGGCATGCTATTTAGGCATAAAGAGCTAGGGGGATTGGGCCTACCTGATTTGTATAGTTATTACTTGGCAGCTCAGGTGAGGCATGTTTGGGACTGGAGAGAAGAGGTGAATTCTAGGTAGACCACCACAATGTTTTCCTAAACTCCCTCTATGCCATGATCTGGGAGTCTGTGCCATCAAAGGGAACTCCATCTATAACCAATCCCTTTACCAGTCATATTTTAAATTTGTGGAGACAGCTACGCAGCCATATTGAGGATAAGGGTATGGCCTCAGTGTTAGTATCTTGCTCTTTCCAGAGGCATCCCCTGATCAGAAGCAGGTGGCAGTACGGTGAAGGTCAAAGAGCTTAGCCTTGATAACTCATTTGCTGTAGGGGGTAGTTGAAAGCATTTACTCAGCTTCAGTCTCGACTGGATTTTTTCTTCTACCTCCAGTTCCGACATTGCTTGCAATGTGCACCCTATAAGAGAGTAGTTATGCAAGGCAAAAGGCTATGGAGGTTCTCTGGACCCAGATTCCCACCATGAGAGGTTTGATCTCTGTACACTATAAGTGTGTTCGGGGATATCACTTTGAGAAACTTTCTTATATGAAACACTGGGAGAGTGAGCTTCACCAATTTTTTATATACTTTAGTGGAAATAGGTGGTTGGTCTGGTCGATAAAACTAGTATTTTGGCTCAGCTGTGGGAGACCAACATTAAGGTGTTTATGTCATGGTAGATGACCCGGTCTGGTTGCAGTCCTTTCAGGGCGGGGGATCTAGACTTTGCTGGAGGGACTGCATGATGGGGCGGGATTCATAGCTCCATATATGGTGGTCCTGTCCTTCGATACATACGTTTTGGCTCTGTGTTTTAGCAGCTATTAATGAGGCAATGGGGTTGCAAATGGGGAGTACTCCAGAACTGTGTTTATTAATGAGACTTGATCGCTGTACACCTAATCAGCAGAGGGTGATCGCCAATTGTTTGCTGGCTTAAAAATGTGCTATTGCTGCAACATGGACACTGACCTCTCAACCAGTGTTAGGGGAGTGATATAAGACTGAGATTTGTGATGATGGATCAACTGACTGCCATTCAGAGGGGTGTGGTAGTGAAGCTCGACAGGAGGTGGTCCATGCTCCAGGAATTTTTGGACACTAAATCGGAGCTATTAGCAGATATCGCTTTATGATAATCTTCTCTTTATGTATATCTCTTATTGTTACTGTTTGTATTTAATGAATATACATCCTACCACACACATACCCACTATAGAAGATTTTATATGTCATTTGGTAAGTGTAGTGGGGGTGACATTGGGGAAAATATTCAGAATTTGGTCGATTATTATTTATTATAATTTATTCTGATTCTAAGCTCGATAAAATCTACAAGTTCAAAAAAAACCTTTGACTTTGTGACTAGACTTGTGGCAGTATACTTAGATTTCAGCAAAGCATCTGACAGAGTTCTGCAGAGGCAACTTAATTGAGTGCACTTGGTATAGGCCCAAAAGTGAATAACTGGGTTAGAAACTGGTTGAGTTGGAGGCAACAAAAATACAGTAATTAGGCCTGCAGTCCAATTAAAAATTTTTAATCGTGATTAATCGCACAGTTGAAGCAAGGGCATAGCCAGCTGTTCAGGGGTGGGGAGCATAGGGATGGACTGGGGGGGGCATACATTTCCTCTCCTTCCCCACTCCCATTATATATATCATACCTTTGCTGATGGGGATTCCGAAGCCAGTCAAAGAAATCCACTGTCATAGCATCCCCCTTCTGCTGCCGCAGGAACGAGGAAGTGAGCGGGGTGCCTCCAGCCATTGATACCGGCAATCCCTGAGCTTGCCTGGAGAGTGCAAGCGTTAATGGCTGGAGGTACCTTGATGACTTCCTCGCTCTTGAGGCTGTATGAGGAAGGAGGTGACTAATGCCATGGATTTCTTCGGCTGGCAGGGCTTCAGATACCCCATCGGCCATTGAACAGGTACTGTAGTTTTGAAGGGAGCCTTCACCCATTCTGTCTCTTCTTCCATATACCTCCCTGTGTCTTGTAAACGGGCCCATGGTTCTGGTATGTGGGGGGGAAGGAAGTCGCCTCCCCACGAATAGACAGATCTCCACAAATTGTCACCATTGGATACTTTCAAATATTCTTTTATTTGTTTTCCAAGTTAAGGACAAACACTTCAGTCCAGAGCCCTGGGTTAGGGCTTCCCAGGCAGGGCTGTTCTGCCTCTCTGAGGTTACAAGTTAGCGACACAAAAGTCTCTGCCCTTTCAGGAAGGGCTACAATAGTCCCTTTGAAAATCCCTCCTTTTCAAAGTCAGTAGCAAAATCAGTGCTTGCCTCCAAGCAGGATTTCCCCCTCCTGCCCAAACAAATCTTTCAGTTTCAACATAGTCCTTCCCAAAATAATCAGGGTGCAGCTTGGGGAACCAGGCTTGTAACTCTTCCAGCCACCTCCCCAACAGTAAGCAGGTCTAACCAAAAGAAAACAGGCTTCTTTCTTAAAGCAGGTTTTAAATCAAAAAAACCTTCCAAATAACATAGATTTTCACCTTCAGGTGCTGCCTTCCTCAGGGCTCTCCAGCTCCCATTCCACTCTTTTTTCTTCCCCCTGCTCAGCCTGATTAACCCCCTCTTCTACCCAATCCATCCAATCCTCCTCCTGCTTCCCACCCCACCCTTCCCCCTTACAGGTGGGTGGCATGATATACTGATTGCGGGTCCAGGGGAACTGGGCCCCTTCATGCTCCCTCCCTCTTGTAGTCAGAGACGGTATATGGCCAGCTTGCCTATCCCCTGGGCTCCCCCTGCTGAGACTGGAAATGCATTCTGGGAGATGTAGTTTAGGGTTTTGCTGCTTCATTTCATACATCTGGGATGTAGCCTTGTCACAGTCTTCACCCATTTTCTCTTCCTCCATATGCCCCCCCTGTGCGTTCACCCATTCTCTCCCTCCTCCCCCACCATGTGCCCCCCTGTGCCTTCACCTATTCTCTCTCTCTCTCTCTCTCTCTCTCTATTCCTCCCCTTCTCTCTCACTCATCATCTCTCCTGGACTGCTGGCAACTCTCCCCTCCCCTCCTAGTTTACCTTATTATTTGCAGTAAGTCTTCGCCCTGCAGCATCAGTGTATCAAAATGCTGCCTTTCCTTCTGAAAATAGAAGTTGCATCAAAAGGGGTGGGAATGGTTCAGACGGAAAGGCTCCGTGCAGGCCACTACTACTACTTATACATTTCTATAGCGCTACTAGATCTATGCAGCGCTGTACACTGGACATGGAGAGTCCCTGCTCGACAGAGTTTACAATCTAGTTAGGACAGACAGGACAAATAAAGGATGAGGGAATTACTAAGGTGGGAATGATACAACATGGGTACTGAGCAAGTGAGTAAGGGTTAGGAGTTAAAAACAGCATCAAAAAGGTGGGCTTTTAGCCTAGATTTGAAGATGGCCAGAGATGGAGCTTGATGTACTGGCTCAGGAAGTCTATTCCAGTCTATTGTAGCAAGACAAAAGTAATGGAGTCTTGAGTTAACTATGGAGGAGAAGAGTGCACAAGAGAGAATTAACCAGTGAACAGAGGGCCCAGGGAGAGTTACGAGAGACAGGTACTGAGGAGCTACAGAGTGAATGCACTTGTAAGTCAATAAGAGGAGTTTGAACTGAATGCGGAAACAGATAGGGAGCCAATGAAGTGACTTGAGGAGCGGGTTAATATGAGTATAGTAACACTGGCGGAATACAAGACATGCAGCAGAATTTTGAACAGATTGAAGGGGAGAGAGATGGCTTAGTGGGAGTTCCAATAGCCTAAGCAAGAGATGATAAGAGTGTGAAGTTCTGGTAGTGTGCTCAGAAAGGAAAGGATGAATTTTGGTGATATTATAGAGGGAGAAATGACAGGTTTTAGCAGCCTGTTGAATATGTGCAGAGAAGGAGAGACAGGAGTCGAAGATGACCCCAAAGTTACAAGCCGATGAGAGGCCAAGGCAGCATTTCAATATACTGCCGCTGCAGAGCAAAGAATTACTACAAATAAGGTATAAACCAGGAAAGGCGAGGAGAGAAGGGGAGGGGAGGAAAAGATGACGGGCCGAGTGTGTGGGTGGAGGAGGGAGAGAAGGTGGTTAATCATTAATCTAAAAAAAAAATTTTTTTAATCTCAACTAATGATTAACATGTTAATCGCGATTAAAGTGCGGCCCTAATAGTAAGTAAAAAGAACTTACTCTGAGGAAAGGGGCACTACCAGTGATGTGCCTCAAGGAGCCGTTCTTGGCCTGGGTCTTTTTAAACATTTCTAGGAGCGATATTGCAGAAGGGTTGTCTGGTAAGGTGTGCCTCTTTGCAGATGATACTAAAATCTGCAAAGAGATAGACTCCCTTGATGAATAACATTAAGAAGGCTCTAGCAAAGCTTGAAGAATGGTCAAGAATGCGGCAGCTAAAATTTAATGCTACAAAATGCAGAGATATTGTGAGAAGGAAGAGGCTATCCTACCCTGGCCCCTAGAGGGCGCTGTTCCCCTAAAATGTCCAGGGAGAAGGGCTAGGTGAGTCACAAAAGGGAGCCAGTAAGGGGTGTATAGCAGGAGGTCACTAGGACCAGGGAGAGTCCTGGGGGTGGAAACAGGTGCAGCAGGTTATGGGCTGGGTCCTGTTTGGCCATTAACTACTTAATACCCCACCTGAGTGGTGAGGGAGAGAGGAGAGCTAGCAGCTGAAGAAGAGAGCTGGTAGCTGAAGCAGGAGGATCCCCATGAGAAGTACTGGCTGAGCCCTTTGGACTGGTGGTGAACTGTGTGCAAAGCAAGGAAGCTGGCTGGGGTAAGAAGGCCCTAGAGTGTCAGGTATAAAAACTGTGTGTTCAAAGAGGGACTGTGTGTCCAAGATGAAAAGACTGTGTGTCTAGAACAGGGTGTTACCAAGAAGGACTGAGTTAATACGGCTGGGGTGAGAAGGCCCTAGAGCCCTGATGGCGAACCTATGACACACGTGTCAGCACTGACACGCGTAGCCATTTTGGATGACACGCGGGTTGAAAGCCGGCAGCAAATAGAACCCAGCCTACCTGCTCTTACTGTAAGGGCCGGTCTTAGGCAGGGGCGACAGGGCGTTGGTGGTCTTATCGCAGCTTCAGAACCCCCCTCCGAGTCGGAACCCCCCTGCTCCGCCCCACCTCGCAGCCTTGGTAACCAGCAGTCCTCTTCGTCAGAATCATCCAATTAGGAGTGCCCTTTTAGGCACCAGACAGGCTCCCTACAACCAATCACAGCTCACTGCAGTTGTAGCTCAGCCAGGTGAAAAAACTGCCTGAGGCTCGAGGCAATTGTGATTAAATGTCGAACCTGAGTGCTGAGTTGCGACCCGGCCTCGAGGGATCGGGTCTGACAGGGTTCGGTCCCGATGGCCCTGGGTGGAGGGAGTGGCCGGGGCCGATTGCCTGCGCCGCCGCTCACCCCCGCCGTCACCGGTGGGCCGGCGGGCCAACGGTACCTGTACTCCTGGGGTCGGTGCCATCGTCTGTGCCGATTTCGTCGATATCGGTACCGGTACCGAAGATCCGGCTGTCAACACCAATGCCGTCGACAGGCCGGCGCAAGTTCCAAAAAGACGGTCCCGAAGAACTTGCCTCGCCACTTGTGTCCGCTTCCGCAAGCCGAGACACAAGGTTACGTCTTGGTATTATGCTCCGGCCCAAGGCACTGGAAGCACCAAGCGTGAGTATCGGTTTGCGAGATCTGCCGGCCGCACTGACCACACTTTTTGAATCCGCTCGGGACCTTCGAGGACATTGACGGAAAAATCGCGTCGGCGAAGTCAAAGTCGTCGATGGTGGCGGTGAAAAGCACACCCGGCTAAAACCTAAACTATAACCCCGAAAGGTCAAAGAACCCTGTACTCAGAAACAATTCTTGGTAACGTGCTTCCAATAACCGAACGCCACAGCGTTACGGTCCTTCTCTGAAACCCGAGGAAAACAATGGAACTTCAGAAATCCAAAGCTCCCAATTTAGAGTCCTATCAGCAATAGCAACATAGAAATGTCCATATCAATCATCTCTCAAGCACACTAGGACAAAGCACCAGAAATATACACAGCGGGAGGGTTCTTGACCGGTCTGGAGGGTCTAGAGGAAAGAAAATTAGCAGGTAAGATCTAATTTCACCTTCCTCAGCGACCCTCCAGACCGGTCAAGACGCTTGGGCAGTACCAAAGCAGTAAACATCTAAGGGCGGGAACTTTGCACCCCAGAAGTCAACACTGCCTCCCCAAAACTGGCATCCTGCCTGGCCTGCACATCAATTCTATAATGCTTCACAAATGAATGCAGCGAGGACCAGACCGCCGCCCTGCAAATATCCTGCGGCGGCACTAAACCACTCTCTGCCCAGGAAGAAGCTACTCCCCTGGTCGAGTGTGCCTTTAGTAACTCTGGCACTCTACGTCCCTTGAGCAAATACGCAGAAGAAACTGCTTCTTTCAACCATCTGGAAATTGTTACCTTAGAAGCCGCAGCTCCCTTCTTAGGTCCTCCAAACAACACAAACAATCTATCCGAAGACCGAAACTCTCGCGTCCTGACTAAATAAGACCGCAAAACTCGACGAACATCCAGCTTAGCCAAACGGCGCTGAGAAGAATCTCCGAGCCTATCTCCCAGAACCGGTAAAGAAATGTCCTGATTCACATGAAAGGAAGAGACCACCTTAGGCAAAAAAGATGGGACCGGCCTCAACGACACCTTCTCCTTAGAAAAGGTCAGAAAGGGCGCCCGACAAGACAAAGCCTGCAACTCCGAAACTCGCCGAGCCGACGTAATAGCCACCAAGAACACTGTCTTCAAAGTCAAATCCTTCCAAGTACTTGTAACCAAAGGCTCAAAGGGCGGTCCCACCAAAACCTCCAAGACCAAGTTCAAATCCCACGGCGGAACTACCGGACGAAGAGGAGGACGGATCAACTTCACCGCTCGCAAAAACCGAACCACATCGGGAGCAGATGCCAAGGAAACCCCCCGGATCCTACCCCGGAAACAAGCCAAGGCCGCAATCTGCACCTTCAAAGAAGAAAGAGCTAGACCTCTGTCCACCCCATCCTGCAAAAACTCTAACACCTGCGGAAGAGACGAGTTCCAAGGCGAATAAGAACGATCCCTACACCAGTTCTCAAAAATCCGCCACACTCGCACATAAGCAAAGGACGTGGACTGTTTACGAGACTGCAACATAGTCTCAATTACTCTAGCTGAAAACCCTTTCTTCTTCAACCTGTCCCTTTCAAGAGCCAGGCCGTAAGCGAGAATGGAACCGGGTCGGGCATTACGATAGGGCCCTGCAACAACACCACCGACCCGTCCAACCTCAGGGGACCCTTGATCGCCAACCGCACTAGATCGCCGAACCACGGACGACGTGGCCAATACGGAGCCACGAGTATCACCGTGCCGACGTATCGCTCTATTCTTTGAACTACGCGCCCCACTAGAGGCCAAGGAGGGAACACGTACAACAGTTGACGCGGTGGCCACGGAAGCACCAGAGCATCGATCCCCTCGGACCGAGGGTCCCGCCTCCGACTGAAGAACCTGGGCACTTGAGCATTGCTGGCTGTTGCCATAAGATCTACCACCGGCAGTCCCCACTCCAGCACCAGCCGATGAAACAGCTGCGGCGTTGTCGGACAGAACTCGAACTGCCTTCCCGGCGAGAAGATGCTGCAGGGCCTGCAACGCCAACCGGACCGCCCGAGTCTCGAGCCGATTGATTGACCAAAGGGCCTCGTCCGGTGACCAGAGCCCCTGTGCCACCTGACCCAGACAATGTGCTCCCCAGCCTGCCAGACTGGCATCTGTGGTCACCACAATCCAATCCGGAGAATCCAAGGGCATCCCTCTCTCCAGATTCGGAGTATGAAGCCACCACCGCAGACTGAATCGCACCGCCTCCGGCAAGAATAGTCTGACCTCCAAACTCTGAGACTGCGGCGACCAACGATCCAACAGCGCTGACTGCAACTGCCTCATGTGAGCTCTGGCCCACGGCACCACCTCTATCGATGCTGCCATCAGCCCCAAAATCTGAAGATACCCGTGAGCTGACGGAGACCGTTTGGCAGAAAACTGACGGATCAGCCCCTGAATCTTGGCAATCCAAACGGGCGGCAGAAACACCAGGCCCCGCACCGTATCGAAACGAACCCCCAGATATTCTAGGGATTGGGACGGAACCAGATGACTCTTGACACTGTTCACCACCCAGCCGAGCGACTCCAAAACAGATACTACCTTCGTTGTTGCTTCCACACTCTCCTGATAGGATTTGGCTCGAATCAGCCAATCGTTGAGATATGGGTGAACCAATACTCCTTGCTGCCTCAAAGCCGCCGCCACTACCACCATAACCTTGGAAAAAGTACGCGGCGCTGTAGCCAGACCGAACGGCAGAGCACAAAACTGAAAGTGATGTCCTAGAACCACAAAGCGAAGAAACCGGTGATGCGCCTTCCGAATGGGAATATGCAGATAAGCTTCCGTCAGATCCAGAGAAGTGAGAAATTCTCCCGACTGAACCGCTACTATGACCGACCGCAACGTTTCCATGCGAAACGAGGGAACCTTCAACGCCCCGTTGACTCGTTTTAGATCTAAAATAGGCCGGAAGGAATCCTCCTTTTTGGGAACCACAAAATAAATCAAATAACAACCGGTCCCTCTCTCTGCAACCGGCACCGGAACTACAGCCCCTAAATCTATCAACCGCTGAAGAGTCTGCCGAATTGCCCTGGCCTTGAGCCGAGAGCGGCATGGGGAGGCCACAAAGAAATCTGGCAGAAACTCTTCGAACTCCAAGGCGTACCCGTCTCGCACCACTTCGAGGACCCACTGGTCTGTCGTGATATGGGCCCACCTCTGATAAAACTGACTCAACCGAGCACCTACTCGCACCAGAGGCTGGACCCGCAAACCTTCATTGCGAAGCACGACCGGAGGACAGAGCTCCCCCCGAGACCTCACGTCCTCCTCGACGACCCCCACGAAAGGGCTGAGTACGCTGAAAATATCTGCCTCTAAACGGCGCACTAAACCTACCTGGCCTATAGCGCCGGGCATCCTTCAAACGAGCACGCCCTGACATACCGCGACCCCCTCCTCTAGGTCGCAATTCCGGCAACCGCGGAATCTTAGCCTCCCCAAGACCACGCACCAATTTATCCAACTCTTCTCCAAAAAGCATGGACCCTTTAAAGGGAAGCGAACACAACTTGGATTTAGAAGCCGCATCCGCAGTCCATCCACGAAGCCACAGGGCCCGACGAGCTCCAACCACCAAAGCCATATTCTTCGCCGAAGCCCTCAACAAATCATAACTAGCATCTGCCAGAAAGGAAGATCCCATCTCCAACTTGGCTAACTCCTGCACCACGGCAGCCCTGTCCAGCGCGGGACCATCCAGAAGCTTTTCAGCCCAACGGAAACACGCCCGAGCCACTAGACCTCCACATAGAGCGGCTTGCAGAGACAAGGCCGAGAGATCAAAACTGCGCCGAACAAACGACTCCAACTTCCTATCCTGCGGGTCTCTGAGAGCAGTCCCCCCATCAACCGGGATGGCAGTAGCTTTGGTGACCGCCGTCACCACCGCATCCACTGTAGGAGATTTAAAAGAATCCCTATCCTCTTGGGGAATAGGATAAAGCCTCGCCATTGCTTTAACCACCCGACAGGCTGAATCTGGAGAGGACCACTCCTGTAAGATCATATCCCTCAGATCCTGATTCATAGGGAAAGAACGAGAAGCCTTACGAATACCCTTAACCAAAGGGTCTATCTGCTTAACCTCCGCTACTACCGGCTCAGGAGCCTCAAACCTAAGCGTAGACATCACTTGATCAATGAGCTCCGGAAGCTCATCCCTAGGAAAAATCCTTACCACCGAGGAATCCTCCCCTGGGAAGAACCCCTCCTCTTCAGGATCAACGTCTAAAGGGAACTCATCACCCAATCCACTACCCTCATCCTCCGAGGGAGGGAAAGACAAAAAATCAGGATCTCTAATCCTACCAGACCAGACTGACTGCTCAGGCTGCACGTTCTACCCTCTGCTGGAGACTGAGATTTACTGGCTGCTTGGGGGTTGGCTGCTGGCTTATACTTCCTCTTGGGGAATAGGATAAAGCCTCGCCATTGCTTTAACCACCCGACAGGCTGAATCTGGAGAGGACCACTCCTGTAAGATCATATCCCTCAGATCCTGATTCATAGGGAAAGAACGAGAAGCCTTACGAATACCCTTAACCAAAGGGTCTATCTGCTTAACCTCCGCTACTACCGGCTCAGGAGCCTCAAACCTAAGCGTAGACATCACTTGATCAATGAGCTCCGGAAGCTCATCCCTAGGAAAAATCCTTACCACCGAGGAATCCTCCCCTGGGAAGAACCCCTCCTCTTCAGGATCAACGTCTAAAGGGAACTCATCACCCAATCCACTACCCTCATCCTCCGAGGGAGGGAAAGACAAAAAATCAGGGTCCTCCACATAGTCTAGCCGTGGGCGCTTGCCCCCCAAAGGAGCTGCCCCCTTCTGTACCTCCGGCTGAGAAGCACCTGCCTGCCAGGCCTGAAACATCGACCAGACAAACTCCGGTGGGAAACCCATAGCCCCCGAAGGCCCTGGAGAGCACCCAACATTCTGACCCGGGCCCTCCACCACCTGCTGGGCCGGGATCGCCATCGGAGCCGAATCCAAGATGGCGGCGGTTCCCGCCAAAATCGGGACCGCCGTCACCGCACCAGAACCTGAATCAGACCCCGGGAGGCCCTTACTGCTGCCCGAAACCTCAGCAGACAAAACTGGAGGAGAAGAGAGAGAGTGCTTAGGCTCACCGCAAAACTTGCACGGAGCTCCGGGCGTTTCAATCCCCCGACGCGCGCAGGAACGGCAACGAGCCGCTTTTCCCGCCGACATCGCTAAATTTAAAGCGGTACACACACAAACCGCCAAAATCGCCCCAGCTCTACTCCCTTCCTCAAAACCACACTAAAACCCTTGCCAGCCCCCAAAAAGAGAAACAACAAAATGTTCTGATGCAGGACAAATAATTTATTTGTCTCTTCAGACAAATAAAGTCGGGTCAGCGGCCGCTTTCTTCCTCTCTGCCATCCTGTTGCAGCCTTAGCTCATCTGTGCTTGGACACTGACTGCTACTCCTGCTCCACACTTGTTTGGGAAGTTCCTAAAAATACCGATCCAGCTAAGAAATCACTTTTCATTGCTTTTATAATGCTCCTTTCACTACTTGTTTGTAGCAATTCGTTATGAGAGAGGGAAAACAAAAAGGGAGAATAAATCATGGGTGCCGTTTCCCGCCATTAGAAATAGCGGCAGGTAAGTTAAATAATTAGTTTTTGGTTTATTAAATACAGTTATATATTACAATTATACATTTTTGTTATTTAAACTATAAATATCGCGAAATTATGGTTTTTTTCTCGAAGTGACACACCACCCGAGTTATGCTTGGTTTTTTGGCGAATTTTGACACACCAAGCTCAAAAGGTTGCCCATCACTGCCCTAGAGTATCAAGTATTGAACTGTGTGCTACAAGGAAGGACTGTGTGTCCAGGACTGAGTTAGTACTGAGCCCAGATGCCTGTGTGGGAAGGCTCAGGGGGGAAGAAATCTGTTGGGCATTGAACTGTGCAAGAAGAAATGTTTAAGCTGGAAGATTGCACTGAGTAGGAAGAAATGGTTAAGCTGGAAGAACTGTTTAAGCTTGTGAAAGTGTTTTAAGCTAAAAGAAGTGTGCCCCAGAGGCTGGAATAAAGATTTGTATGAGAAAAATCCTGTTGATGAGACCTGACTATGTTTGCCTTTTTGAGAACCAGGTCACCCCGAGTAGAAAGGGGTAGACTAATTTGCATAAAATCTGCATACTGAGAACCAGCTCACCCTGAGTGAAAGAGGGACCTGGGATCCTGAGGTGGGAGCTTCATCTTCACAATAGCCTCATCTTCACAATATGTAATGTAGGCTGCAGAAACCCAAGGAAGCAGTACAGTATAGGGGGTGAAGTACTTGGAGTCCTCATATCTATTGACCTTAAGGTGGCCAAACAGGTATAAAAGGCAACAGCAAAATCCAGAAGAATGCTTAGGTAGATAGGGAGAAGAATGGCTAGCAGGAAAAAGAAGGTGATAATGCCTCTGTATAAATCTTTGGTGACACCTCATTTAAAGTACTATGTACTATACTAGAGAGCACACCTTCAAAAACATATAAACACTATGGAGTTGGTCACTAAAATGGTCAGTAGTTTTTGTTGTAAAGACTATGAGGTCAAACCTATGGATCTCAATATGTTTACTCTGGAATAAAGGTAGAAGAGGAGAAATATGATAGAAACATTAAAATACCTCAATGGCATATCCTTCAACTGAAAGTAAGCTCTGGAATGAGGGGACAAAGATGAAGGGGAAAGGGTGGTGAATGCCTGAACAGCCTCCCAGTGGAGTTGGTGGAAATGAAAACTGTGTCCACGTTCAAAAAAGAATGGGAGAAGTACACAGGATCTCGAAGAGAGAGGAAAGGACAGTAGATGGTATGGACAGGAAGACTGAATAGGCCATATGGTCTTTACCTGCTGTCATCTTTTATGAATGTTTCTCAGTTAGATACTGTTAAGTTTTGTTTCTGCATCTTTTCCTGTAGACTGTGATTGTAAAGCATGAGTACAACATTATAAGCAGAGTACTTAGCAATATTCTAGTATATGTTTAAGTGAAAAATGAAAGGAATGTGCTAAATATTTCTGCCACATAATCCTTAGATGCAACTGAACAGTACACAGGAAGTATATTTTTACTTGCCTGGAGTTGATAATGCCATAATGTTGTGACAAGCAATCACATCCCCAAACAAGTAAAATAAAATCTCAAGTGTTCATATTTTTTTAATGCTTATTCATCTGGAGACAAACCTAACCACCCCCTTAGCTGAGTCACACATTGTATAGTACTGTGAAGGTTAATTTCAAAGTGGTTTTGCATACAAATAATATAATGGATCGTTGAGAAACCATTATAATCTAAGCTTAATAAGATCCATCATATTAAATTAGCAGCTTCATACAGGGAAATAATTTATATGAAATAGCCAAGTACAACTTTAATTATAATTATTTAAAAAAAAATCAAGTACTGTAATATTAATAAAGAACACTTTTCTGAAACTAAAAATTATAATGCAGCCATTTTTCTAAGTTAGGAGTGAACTTTAAAAAGAGAAAGGGCAAATATGGAAATGCCAGTTTCACTTGTCTTTCCAATAGATAGTAGTTAATATTAAATGGTTAAATGAACTGAACTTAACTGCAAGCCAAACAGGATCCTTTATGAGAATTCAAGTCCTCCTAAAGTGTGGTCATGACATTGTCTATAATTTTAGCTATAAGCTATAAAGTTTTACTTCAGGTACACTGCATTACTTCCCATCCCCCATCTCTCTTTTCTTATCAGCCACAGGAAGGAATTTCTGGCTGGTCGCATGCTCTGATGGTGACAATGTTGCTAAGGCAACTCAGATACCTGGAATATCCTGTTACAAAAGTGATTTACTGAAAAGAGGTGTGGCAAGGACCAATTGCAAGCTTCCAGCACATATGAAAGTCCCAATTACAAGTCTCCAGCCCCTATGATTGGTCCAGGGTAGAGTTGAGGTAGATGCTCACCACAGCCTATAAAACCACGCTGCAGACAAAGGAACTGAAAAAAATAGCCTTGGAGAGAGAGTTTCAGATCCGTCCAATGGCCTATGGTTTTTCCCGAAGGGGTTTGCTCCCCCCCCCCCCCCCTTTGTGGAAACATTCTCTATATCTAAGAATCTTTCTTTCATTCATTCTTTCTTTCTTTCTCTCTGTTCTGTGACCTTTGTATGAGGAACAAACTCCCTTCTTTTTCTCTTCTTTATATAATTAGTCTAATTACTTATAATTACCAGAGGTACTGATGTTAGATTTTGTAAGTTTGTTATAACTTGAAACTGATGCTGTGCTAGTGGGTAATTAAAAAGACTTAATTCTCTCTAATTACTGTACAATTTTTTCTATAATATTTTATAAAATTTCATAAGTTGTTTTAGCGAATATTAAAACCAAAATGCGCAGTCTAGTACAACATCTGACAGAGGCTGAGGATAAAGCTTCTATAACTTAAGACAACTTTTGGAAGTGTTTTCAAACTTTACTGTACTGTCCACATTATCATCACATGGGGGTCTCCTCACTTCCTAAATATAGGAGAGATAGGAGGGATCTGAAGACAAATTCATTCATCTACAAACACCTGCTACAGGTAAGTAACTTGGTTTTATTCAATGACTCAAGGTTGCAAGTACTCATAAGCAGAGCTACATAACTACAGGCAGTCTACAACAAAAAAAAAGGGAGGAACATGAAAAGGCAATGCCAATGAGTGGAAACCAAAACTGGGGGGGGGGGGGGGGGGAGGGATTGTTTTGAATTTATTTTTTTTGTGTGTGGCAACAAACCTTTATTTAACTTCTATTTATTTATTTTCTTTATGAAGACAAATTGGAAATAAAGAAAATAAGCCAAAGAGTGTATAGGGTTGGATTCTAAACCTCAAAGGACGATCTCAAGTTAGCAAACAAAGCAGCCATGGTTCAGACATATAACCCTCCAAAGTCAGGCATGCTTGACCATAAATGAAGGAGATGCACCCTACTAGCTATCAAGATAGTGGAGAAGTAGACTAACGGTTAGTGCTGTTGACAGAGAACCAGTGGGTTCAATTCCCACTGCAGCTCCTTCTGAGCCTGGGTAAGTCCAGAGTAGCCCCCTCAGTCTGGAATGCACTACCTGAAAGGCTTCACTTAACAAAAGATTATCTCTACTTCAGGAAGCATGTCAAGACAAGACATACTGTTGCAGGACTTGCTTATCCACTCCTATCCTAGCTATTATATCAATGAACCTTTCTAACTTCACATGCAACTTTCCTGGAATTATTCCCCTTATTTTCTAACTCCTTTTTCTCTATCATATATGTTTCATCTTTGTTTGCACCCTATGCTGTCTATTAAAACGTTCTATTGTGTTCACATTGCAATGTAGCATACTATGTCATATCTTGTATTATTTGAACACTAGTGAAAAAGGCCTGTTTCAGACTGAAATGAAACGGGCGCTAGCAAGGTTTTCCTCGTAGTGTGTATGTTTGTGAGACACATTCACCTACTTGCCTTTTTGTGTGTGGAAAGAATACTTGTACCGGCTATCCTCTCCGTAAATGAAACACAGACTCCTGAGCTTGGAGCGGAGCCGACACTGAATCAGTCACAGCAGCAGCGGCGAATATGCAATGTTGTGGTCTCGAAAGCGGCCCCCAAACAGTGCCCTCTAGGTCCTAGTGCCTGCCTGAGCTAACATACAGAACACAGCACCTGCAGTCCTCCCTGCATTCACCTGTCCCTGGCAGAAAACGAAACCTGAGCTGAGCCTTTTTCCTTGAAGCACTGGGCTGGACAGCTTGTTGAAAAAGCTTTACTCTTGGCAGAGGGCATGAATGTGGGAACTTGCTAGCAGTTCTCTTAATTACTTCTAAAGTTGTGTTATTTGTTGGGGTGGGGGAGGAGAAAGTCGGGGAACCTGGCGATCTGCATTGTGTGCTGTCGCTGGTAAGACTGTGCCTCCGTGTCGTTTTTTTGTTTTTGTTTTATGACCCTGCCGATTTCAGCACCTCCACTCCTCCCTGCATTCAAGCAGTGGCAGCTCATTCTGAGGCAGGAGGAGGAGTACGTTGCTTTCCTGTCGTTCATCCTTCATCGAACATGCTCCACCCCCGACGTCATGACGTTTGACACGAGGTCATGACAGACAGACATGGTCAGTGGAGAGGCTTCACCACCATGAACTAACGAACCCTTCACGGAAGTGTCTGTAGTTTGGGGCCTCAATAGAACGTTGGGGTTGCGAATTATGTCCGGATGGGGCGTGGCTGAGGGCGGGTGTATGAGTGAGAGTGAGAGGTGCTGACAGGCTACAACAGGACAGGGCTTCAGTGTTCCCCTGCCACACTGTGAGCTTCAGAATTGAAGGTGAGAATTATTTATACAGATAACTGTAGATTGCCTGTTTGACTTATTCTTGCTGTACACCGCCTTGAGTGAATTCCTTCAAAAAGGCGGTAAATAAATCCTAATAAGTCACTTAACCCTCTATTGCCCAAGATACAAAAAACTTAGATTGTAAGCCACTAGGATAGAGAAAGTATCTGTATATAAAATATAAATCATTTTGGTTGTAACACAGTAGCAGGGCCACCTAGTGCTAAAGCCAGACCCAGGGCAAAACCGGACTGCCACAAGCCGAAAAAAAACCCTCACGCTGCCGCCAGCGCCCCCACCCTTACTTTTCAGTCTTTGCCTCCAAATGGGGAGCCATATCCGGCGCCAGCAAGCCACTTCCAGCAAGCGTGCTCCCACAATCTGTTCTCTTCTGCTCCTGTCTGTGCTGGGAGTCAGAACACAGACGACTGCTTTAATGCAATATCACCCAGCAAAGTTTCTTACCTAAAGCAGGTATTCTCCAAGGACAGCAAGCTGGATATTCTCACGTGTGGGTGACGTCACGTCAGCCCCCGGAGGATTTTCAGCAAAAAATCTACAAAGTCTCTTCTGGAGCGTTGCTCCGCGCGTGGCGTTCGTACTGCGCATGTGCGCACGTAGTTTCCCACCCATCGTGCGGTCACGCTCCTCAGTTGAATCCAACAGATAGAAAGAAAGACAACTCCAAAGGGGAGGTGGGAGGGTTTGTGAGAATATCCAGCCTGCTGTCCTCGAAGAATACCTGCTTCAGGTAAGAAACTTCACTTTCTCCAAAGACAAGCAGGCTGATATTCTCACATGTGGGGTATCCCTAGCCCCCAGGCTCACTCAAAACAATAAACATTGGTCAATTGGACCTCGCAACGGCGAGGAGCTAACAAAGATTGACCTGAAACAAGAAACAGCTAACTGAGATTGCAGCCTGGAACAGAATAAAAATGGGCCTAGGAGGGTTGGAGTTGGATTCTAAACCCCAAACAGATTCTGCAGCACCGACTGCCCAAACCGACTGTCGCGTCGGCTATCCTGCTGAAGGTAGTAGTGAGATGTGAATGTGTGGACTGATGACCACGTCGCAGCCTTGCAGATCTCTTCAATAGTGGCTGACCTCAGATGAGCCACTGACGCAGCCATGGCTCTAACATTATGAGCCGTGACATGGCCCTCTAAAGTCAGCCCAGCTTGGGCGTAAGTGAAGGAAATGCAATCTGCTAGTCAATTAGATATGGTGCATTTCCCGACAGCAACTCCCCTCTTGTTGGGATTAAAAGAAATAAACAACTGGGCGGACTGTCTGTGGGGGCTTGTCTGCTCCACGTAAAAGGCCAGTGCTCTTTTGCAGTCCAAAGTGTGCAGCTTGCTTTCGCCAACTCGGGTATGATGACGGGGAAAGAATGTTGGCAAGACAATCGACTGGTTCAGATGGAACTCCAACACCACCTTCGGCAGGAACTTAGGGTGCGTGCGGAGGATTACTCTGTTATGATGAAATTTAAGATAAGGAGCATGAACTACTAGGGCCTGAAGCTCACTGACCCTACGGGCTGAATTAACAGCCACCAAGAAAATGACCTTCCAGGTCAAGTACTTCAGCTGGCAGGAATTCAGTGGCTCGAAAGGGAGTCTCATCAGCTGGGTGAGAATGACGTTGAGATCCCATGACACTGGTGGAGGTTTGACAGGGGGCTTTGACAAAAGCAAACCTCTCATGAAGCGAACAACTAAAGGCTGTCCAGAGATAGGCTGACCTTCTACACATTGATGATAAGCACTAATCGCACTAAGATGAACTCTTACTGAGTTGGTCTTGAGACCAGACTCTGATAAGTGTAGAAGGTATTCAAGCAGGGTCTGTGTGGGACAAGAAAAAGGATCTAGGGCCCTGCTGTCACACCAGACGGCACACCTCTTCCATTTAAAGGAGTAGCACCTTTTAGTGGAATCTTTCCTGGAAGCAAGCAAGACTCGGGGGATTCCCTCAGAAAGACCCAAAGAGGCGAATTCTAAGCTCTCAACATCCAGGCCGTGAGAGCCAGAGACTGGAGGTTGGGATGCAGAAGCGCCCCCTCGTTCTGAGTAATGAGGGTTGGAAAACACTCCAATCTCCACAGCTCTTCGGAAGATAACTCCAGAAGAAGAGGAAACCAGATCTGACGGGGCCAAAACGGCGCTAGCAGAATCCATGGTCCCTCGGTCTTGCTTGAGTTTCAGCAAAGTCTTCCCCACGAGAGGTATGGGAGAATACGTGTACAGAAGGCCTGTCCCCCAATGAAGGAGAAAGGCATTCGACGCTAGCCTGCCATGGGCCTGTAGTCTGGAACAGAACTGAGGGACCTTATGATTGAGTTGAGTGGCAAAAAGATCCACCGAGGGGGTGCCCCACTCCCGGAAGATCTTTCTGGCTACAGCCATGTTCAGCGACCACTCGTGAGGTTGCATTATCCTGCTCAACCTGTCGGCGAGACAGTTGTTTACACCTGGTAGATAAATGGCTTGGAGAAACATGCCGTATTGGCGAGCCCACAGCCACATCTGGACGGCTTCCTGACATAGAGGGCGAGATCTGGTGTCATGATTTAATTCTCCGGTCACCCAGTCAAAGAATTCAATGAGATTCATTTGGCACAATTTCACTTTGGTAAAACCATGTTGTCTGGGATCTTGCAACTTATTGTCTTCCAGGAAATTTACTATCCTTTCCTTCAGCATTGCTCCCATTACTTTTCCAATAACCGAAGTGAGGCTTACCGGCCTGTAGTTTCCAGCTTCTTCCCTATCACCACTTTTGTGAAGAGGAACCATATCCGCCGTTTTCCACTCCCACCAAACCTCTCCCATCTCTAAGGATTTATGAAACAAATCTTTAAGAGGACCCACCAGAACCTCTCTGAGCTCCCTCAATATCCTGTGGTTGATCCCGTCCGGTCCTACAGCTTTGTCCACCTTTAGATTTTTAAGTTGTTCATACACACTCTCTTCCGTGAACGGTGCTCTATCCATTCCATTCTCATATGTACTTTTGTCAGGCAATTGCGGTCCTTCTCCAGGATTTTCTTCTGTGAAAACAGAGCAAAAGTATCTGTTTAGCAAATTTGCTTTTTCTTCATCATTTTCTACATAGCGGTTCGCAGCATCTTTCAGTCTCACAATTCCCTTATTTATTTATTTGTTGCATTTGTACCCCACATTTTCCCACCTATTTGCAGGCTCAATGTGGCTTACATAGTACCGTCAAAGGCGTTTGCCCAGTCGGTGGATAACAAATACAAAGTTGTATAGTGATCGTATGAGGTATAAGTGGAGGGTCGGAATGGATGAATATTGCGTGTTATCCTGTTCGATCATAGTCATGCTGTGTCGGTAGGTGAAGAGGGTTACGTGGGGTCGTTGGGGTAGGCCTTTTTGAAGAGGTAGGTTTATAGTGATTTCCTGAAGTTCAAGTGGTCGTGGATTGTTTTCACAGCTTTTGGGAGCCCATTCCATAGTAATTGTAATAGTAATAGTAGGTGTAATTGCTTGGACATATACTTTCCATATCATGAAGAAAGCTTTTTGCAGTTCAGGTGTGGATTAATTTTTTTTTTTTTTTAAGATGCTTAGGGGCATAGTTATCAATAAAGATGTGTTATTTTAACATTAACTTGTGCTATTTTGGCACAGGTCCCATTTTACTCAATAAGACCTAGTTACTAATAGCTGGGGTAGACAGTAAAATAATCCGTCTCAATGGTAGCCCACATTTCATAAAGAGACACAGGCACCTGCTCAGGCGCCTATTTCTCTTTATGAAATGGCCCCTCAAAAGCTGCGGATATCATTGATTTTTTTTAAAGCTGTGGACACTTATGCCAGCTCAGGAGCAGGTGTAAATGTTTGTATGAATACATGTATTTTATAAAGTATACACACAAATCCACCCCAAACATACCTAAACCCCCAGCCATGTAAAAGTATATGTTCTCGTTACTGCATGTACATTTACACAGTGTATATTTATTTAAGTGGCATTTAGCACATATATGCTTGCATATACATGCAAAAAAGCTATTGTAAAATTACCCTCCCCCCCCATTAGTAAACTATAATTGTACGCAAATTATGAGCGCGTGGATGCTGCAATATCACTTAAAGAAAAAAATGAAACTCATGTTAACACAACATACTGTTCCCTAAGAAACTTAGTTTGCCTGTGTCTTCTGGAACTTTTCATCCCTTCCACCTTGGTTTTGTAACCTTAGACCTCACAGTAGCCTTCTTCAGCAGTTTCCTTAACCCCCAGTTACTGACTTTGGAGAGATAGCCTAATTGAAGCAGTGTCTTAGTGAATCCAAACAGTTTCCACTTAATAATCATGGATTTAAGGGATAATCAAATATTTTGAAATTTTCTTCTAGCCTTTCTCCAACTTGTGCCTTGGAATAACTATCTTTGGAATTCTTTCAGCAGCTCTGGGTTAGACCTTTGCTTCAAATTCACTTCATACAATAGAAATAGCTCGATTCTTCATCCAGGAATCAGTTACTATTATGACTGAACACTATGGTCCTTAAAGTAATTTTTAGAAATGGAGCTAATATGGATTTGTTATAACAAAAGGTGTGAAAATTTATACAAATTGAGACTTTCTGGTTCCTAATTCTCGTCTTCCTCCTTTCACTAATATACCTTAAGAAATTTTTGTCACCCCTCCTTACCTTTCTAGCCATTTGATTTTTCGCTTGCGCTTTCGCCAGACGTATCTCTCTCTTGGCGTCTTTTAGTTTCATCCGTTATTCCTGTCCGTGTTCCTCTTCTTGAGTTTTTCTGTACTTCAGGAACGCCAACTCTTTAGCCTTTATTTTTTCAGCCACTTGCTTGGAGAACCATATCAGTTTCCTTTTTCTCTTGCTTTTATTTATTCTTTACATACAGGTTTGTGGCCCTGTTTATAGCTTCTTTCAGCCTGGACCACTGTCCTTCCACTTCTCGTTCGCCCTCTCACCCCATCAGCTCCTTCCTCAGGTATTCCCCCATTTTACTAAAGTCAGCATGCTTGAAATCCAGGACTTTGAGTTTTGAGTGGCCGCCCTCCACTTCAGCTGTCATATCAAACCAAATCATTTGATGGTCACTGCTGCCCAGGTGAGCACCCACTCTGACATTTGACACACTATCCCCATTTGTGAGCACCAGATCCAGCATCGCTCCCTCCCTCGTGGGTTCCGTCACCATTTGTCTGAGCAGAGCACTTTGAAAAGCATCCACGATCTCTCTACTTCTTTCCGATTTTGCAGACGGAACCTTCCAATCTACATCCGGCATATTGAAATCTACCAGCAACAGCACCTCTCTCTTCTTTCCTAACTTTTGAATATCCGCGATCAGATCCTTATCTAGTTCCTCCAGTTGTGTCGGGGGTCTGTAGACAACACCCACGTGGACAGAGGTTCTATCATCTCTTTTTAAGGTGATCCATATCGCTTCTTCTTTTCCCCAGGTCCCTGTCATTCAGTCGCCGTGATATAATTTCTTACATACAGAGCTACTCCTCCACCTTTACGACCATCTCTATCCTTCCTAAATAGGTTATAGCCTGGTATGTTTGCATCCCATTCATGAACCATTTAGCCACGTCTCTGTGATTGCAACAATGTCTAAGTCTGCCTCCAACATCAGGGCTTGAAGGTCATGAACTTTATTGCTTAGACTGTGAGCATTTGTGGTCATCACTTTCCATCTATATTTCCTGGTATATGTTTCAACATTAGTGATTTGGGGGTGTCTTATCCCTTTGGGTATCTTCCTATCTTTTTGTTCCACCTTCATTGCTTTTTCGTCCGCCTCAGTTCTATTTTCGGGAACATCACAGTGCTGTAATGGAGCAAAAGAATTCTGTAGAATGTCTTAAAACCTGTGGATAGGTTAAGATCTGTGGACAGTTTGTGTGAGAAGAGGTCCAGTGTGTGTCCCTAGGCATGGGTAGTTTGAATGTGAGGCCATGTGAGATCCCATGACTGTAAGAAGTCTTTGCATTCACGTGCATCGGCTAAGTTGGGGTCTTCTAGGTGAAGGTTTACGTCTCCTAGTATTAGTGTGTTGGAGTTGTTTACACAAGTGTTTGAGATAAAATCCGTGAAGATAGGCTGGCTTTCATTCCAGTTACCGGGCGGTCTGTAAAACAGGACGCAAGTTAGTTGATCAATTAGGGATTTATTTTGGATTCTGAGTGAAGCAATTTCTAGTTGGGGTGCTATGGACTCAGCGATGGTTTCAGTAGTGAATTGTGCTCGGTGGATTAACGCGATGCCTCCACCTCTCTTTTCCAATCTGGTCCAGTGGGATACAAAAATATCCCCTGCTCCAGAGTAATCAATACCTGGGAGAATTCCCCAGTTTGATACACATACTAATTGATAATTCCTGAAGGAGAAGAAACCAAATTTGCCTTGGCCAAAATAGAGCTATCATAGATTACACTCCTGTTTGAGTTTTAGGGGAATCTTTGCTAAGAATAGAATCAGAAGACACAAAGGCATCAGAGGTTAATCTGCCACCAAGTTATACTCTGAAGCAAAAATGAGATTTTCCTGTTATGAGGAGCTGAAGAGATTTATCATGTGCGTGCCCTACTTACAGAAAATTAGGGTTAATACGTTTGAGTCCAAGGACCATACATATGGCTGGAGAATATGGTTCAGGTTGCTGATTAGGATATTATTGCCTTTCCTTGCCATATATGTAAGTTCTGAGAGAAGAGGACAGTTCTCTGGTAAGTGAACACTATTTTGCTTTGTGCTTTGGGAACTTAAAGATTGGGGTTTAAAGGAGGAATTGACGGTTAGTGAAAGGCAAAATAAATATATAAAAAAGCAAATTTTATCAACTAATCTCCATAGTCTTTTCCCCTTAGTTTTAAAAACTTTGTACCACAGCATTAACAGATGGACTCTAGCAGGAACTGCAGGACCTAGTTTAATCTTCCCACCCACCCTCCCCTAGGGCAACTCTTCATTTATAGTCAGTTATTGTAATTATTTTATTTATTTATTTATTGCATTTGTATCCCACATTTTCCCACCTTTTTGCAGGCTCAATGTGGCTTACAATGTATCGTTATTGGTAGATACTAGATTAGGAGAAACAGTTTGTGTTACATAAAGAATAGCTTACTCGAAATTTAAACAAGTAAAAGTAGAAAACAGTACTGATAATAGGTAGGATAGAGCTACCACAAGGAGTAGCGTACTCGAGGTTAAACAAGCAGATGTGAGCAAATACAGTGCTCATAATAGGTAAGTTGGTGGTATATTACATTTATAGTTGCTGTTCTTATTGATATGCCTTGTTGAAGAGGTGGGTCTTCAGGGATTTGCAAAAGTTGGCTAGTCATAATTAGGGTAACACGCAAGGAGTTTTAAATACATTTCACTAACATCTAAGAAGGAAACACTAAATAAATCATACAATATACTATATAAACTAAAAGACATTTTTATATTAGGCTAATATCTTTAATACTGTAGCAAGTTTTAAATTATTGAAAAACTCAAAAACACTAAGTTGGAGTCAGCAGTCCAGCAGCAAGAGGGGTGCTATCCAGTCTTTTGCATTGAGTGTCACATGTATGATTATCTCCCACTTGGTGAGATGTCATATGTGTCTGCCCGATTCAAAGAACTCCTAGCTCTCAGAGAATGTATCCGTTCTCTTGAGGCTAGAGTGGCAGACTCGGTGAAGCTGAGGGAGACACAGAGCTACATAGAGGAGACCTACAGAGATGTTGTAGAGAAGTCCCACCTCCAGTCTGGAAGCCCCTGTGCTACCTTGGAGGAGAGAGGTCTCCTAGAAGGAGAGCATCACCTTGGTGAAGTAGGAAGTACTCCTGCAGCCAGGACCTGCTCACCAGGGGATGCACTATCCTCTCGCACCGAGGATATGTCTCCAAGCGCTGCCCAGGAGGGAAGGTTTAGGACAGCTGTTGTAGTTGGTGATTCGATCATTAGGCATATAGATAGCTGGGTAGCTGGTGGACGTGATGATCGCCTGGTTGCTTGCCTGCCTGGTGCGAAGGTGGCGGACCTCACGCATCACCTAGATAGGATTTTAGGTAGTGCTAGGGAGGAGCCGGCTGTCTTGGTACATGTGGGACCAGTGACATAGGAAAATGTTCCATGCGCAGGGCCCAAGAGACAGGCAGAGCTCCAGAGTCTAAATGCGTGGATGAGACGATGGTGCAGGGAGGAGGGTTTTAGATTTGTTAGGAACAATCTGGGGAAGGGGGAGCCTACTCCAGAGTGGGACCAGGCTGCTGGCATCGGCATTTAAAAAGGAGATAGAGCAGCTTTAAAACAAGAAACTGGGGGGGAAGGCAGACAGTCGCTCAAAAGCGCATGGTTCGGGATAAGATATCTTTCAAAGATATCACCAAAATAGGGAAGATAGGGTATCCTGATAGTGAGGTTGCAAAAGAGACCATAGATCAGGTGTCCTTAAATAAAAATAAAAAAACAAAAGATTGCAAATTAATACTGTCAAGTACTGAGCATGATGTAAATAGAAACAACAAACAGTTTGAAATATCTATATGCGATTGCCAGGAGCCTAAGAAATAAGATGGGAGAGTTAGAATATATTGCACTAAATGAAAAATTAGACATAATAGGCATCTCTGAGATCTGGTGGAAGGAGGATAACCAGTGGGACACTGTCATACCGGGGTACAAATTATAAGATAGTGATAGGGTGGATCGAATTGGTGGAGGGGTAGCATTGTATATTAACGAGAGCCTTGAATCAAATAGATTGAAAATTCTGCAGGAAACAAAACACTTCTTGGAATCACCATGGATTGAACTTGCATGTGTAAAGGGGAAAAGGAAAGTGATAGGAGTATACTACCGTCCGCCTGGCCAGGATGAACAGATGAATGCAGAAATGTTAAAGGAAATTAGGGACGCAAACAAACTGGGCAACACAATAATAATGGGTGATTTCAATTACCCCGATATTGACTGGGTAAAAGTAACATTGGGGCACGCTAGGGAGGTAAAATTCCTTCATGAAATCAAGAACTACTTTATGGAGCAGCTGGTACAGGAGCCGACGAGAGAAGAAAAATTCTAGTCCTTAGTGGAGCGCATGATCTGGTGCGGGAGGTAATGGTGCTGGGGCCCGCTTGATAACAGTGATCATAATATGATCGGATTTGATTTGATATTAGCTTTGAAGTAAGTATACATAGGAAATCAAATATGTTAGTGTTTAACTTTTAAAAAGACGATGATAAAATTAAAAGTGAAAAAAAAAAAAACAACAGAGGAGCAACTGTGAGGGTCAAAAATTTACATCAGGCGTGGATGCTGTTCAGTAACACCATCCCACGCCAGATATGTTCCGCATATTAAAAAAGGAGGAAGGAAGACCAAAAAACAGCCAGCATGGTTAAAAAGTGAGGTGAAGGACGCTATTAGAGCTAAAAGAAAATCCTTCAGAAAATGGAAGAAGGAACCGACTGAAAATAATCGGAAACAGCATAAGGAATGTCAAGTCAGATGCAAAGCGCTGATAAGGAAGGCTAAGAGGGACTTTGAAAAAAGATTGGGTTGAAGGCCAAAACACATAGTAAAAACATTTTTTAGCTATATTAAAAGCAGGAAGCCGTCAAAAGAATCAGTTGGACCACTAGATGACCGAGAAGTAAAAGGTGCGATCAGAGAAGACAAAGCCATAGCGGAGAGATTAAATGAATTCTTTGCTTCGGTCTTCACAGAGGAAGATTTGGGTGGGATACCGGTCCCAGAAATGGTATTCGAAGCTGACGAGTCGGAGAAACAATGAATTCTCTGTAAACCTGGAGGATGTAATGGGGCAGTTCTACAAACTGAAGAGTAGCAAATCTCCTGGACCAGATGGTATTCATCCCAGTGTACTGAGAGAACTTTAAAATGAAATTGCGGAGTTGTTGTTAGTAATATGTAATTTATTCTTAAAATCAAGATTGGTACCAGAAGATTGGAGGGTGGCCAATGTAACGCAGATTTTTAAAAAAGGTTCCAGAGGAGATCCGGGAAATTATAGACCGGTGAGTCTGACATCAGTGCCGGGCAAAATGGTAGAGACTATTATGAAGAACAAAATTACAGAGCATATTCAAAAGCATGGATTAATGAGACAAAGTCAACATGGATTTAGTGAAGGCAAATCTTGCCTCACCAATCTACAACACTTCTTTGAAGGGGTGAACAAACATGTAGATAAAGGTCAGCCGGTTGATATTGTGTATCTGGATTTTCAGAAGGCATTTGACAAACTACCTCATGAAAGACTCCAGAAGAAATTGGAGTCATGGGATATGAGGCAGTGTTCTACTGTGGATTAAAAACTGGTTAAAAGATAGAAAACAGAGTGTAGGGTTAAATGGTCAGTATTACTCAATGGAGAAGGGTAGTTAGTGGGGTTCCCCAGGTGTCTGTGCTGGGACCGCTGCTTTTTAACATATTTATAAATAATCTAGAGATGGGAGTAACTAGTAATTAAGTTTGCTGATGACACAAAATTATTCAAAGTCGTTAAATCGCGGGAGGATTGGAGGGAGGGGCAAGATGGCATCTGAATAGGACGTGTGTGAAACAGCTCCACACTCAACTCCCTCTTGCTGTTTTTTTTTTCCTCAAAAAAATACATTTCCATGCCCAAGAGAAGGGGCAAACAGCTTACCCTGCTCCCTCTGCGAGACAGGAATTGGGACCAATGGACCGTTTCACTGTTCCCAGAGTAGAATTGACTGGGCAACAACCCTTGCTGCAGGAGGGATCGATGAGAGGAGAACCGACCTACCTGCCTGAGGGAGAGACCACTCTGAGCCCAGAGGAACGGAGTCCTCCTTCGATGCCGGCAATGCTGGCAGACCAGAGCCCTGGATTGACTAGACCCGATGAGGAGATGTCTGATCTAGGAGCAGGGGCAGACTCTGCTAGCAGAACGCCGAGTGCAGCAGTGCTGGTGGTTACTGCTGAGAATACCAAAGGAGCAGGAGTTGAATCACAGGAGAGCAAGACTGGCTCTAAGAAAGGAGCTCAGGAAGAGGTAACATTGAAATTATTTCCTAAAAAACCGGAGAAAATAACCCTAGAAAAAATTTGGGATGCTTTGGAATGTTTAGATGATTCTTTAACCCAGAAATTATCTCCAATAATTAAAGTTACTCAATTAAATCAAGCTAAAATAGCAGACTTGGAAAAACAGTTGGAACAAACGAAAACTTTTGAACAATTATACTTGAAACAAATCAAATTAAAGAGAGTCAAATAACTTTAATAAAAGAAAATGTATATTTACATAGGAAAATAGAAACTTTAGAAAATCTACAAAGGATGAAAACATTGAGATTTATAAATTTTCCTAAAGTTACAGCAGTGGCTCCTTTAATAACATTTAAAAGATATCTTTCTGAAGTATTAAAAATTACTGAACAATTGTTTCCACCTGTAGCAAGGATTTATTATTTGGCTCCCTATGTTAAGAAACCAAGTGAGCGCATAATACCATCTATGGAAACCCCATTTGAGGAGCTAAATTTGAATTTATCACAAACAATTGAAGATGAACTATGTGGAGTACAACCTGCTACATTAATTATAGATTTTGTTTTACAGCCGGATCGAGACTGGATCTTGAAAACTCTCTTTAAACATAGACATGAAGTCTTTCTGAATTGCAAAGTCAAAGTATTTCCTGATACTGCTAGACAAACTCAGAAAAGACGTCAGTCTTTTTTGAAACTTCGTGATCGTGTATTGTCACAGGGGGGAATTTTCTGGCTTAATTTTCCTTGTAAATGTGTTGTTAAATTTCAATCTATTAAATATGTTTTCTTTGAGAGTGATCAATTAGCAAAATTCCTGGACTCCAGACAAGAACCAGCCATAAACTCTCTGGTGCTTCCTCCATTAGTATCTACTCCGTGATAGGATAAGTGGGAATATGTTCTATTCATTTTTTCCTATGTTAACCAATTTTTGAATAGTGCCTTGCCTATAATTGTGGACTTTAGCAGTAATTATCATTTAATAGATTTTCTTTACAAAATATTTTCTTGTATGGTAATACTCCTTTTCTGTACAAGTGTTTCTTGTAAAATTCATTAAAATTACAAATAAAAAAAAAATCGCGGGAGGATTGTGAAAAATTACAAGAGGACCTTACGAGACTGGGAGACTGGGCGTATAAATGGCAGATGTTGTTTAATGTGAGCAAGTGCAAAGTGATGCATGTGGGAAAGAGGAACCCAAAATATAGCTACGTCATGCAAGGTACCACATTAGGAGTCAAGGATCAAAAAAGGGTTCTAGGTGTCGTCGTTGAGGATACGTTGAAACCCTCTGCTCGGTGTCCGGCTGTGGCTAAGAAAGCAAATAGAATGTTAGATATTATTAGGAAAGGAATAGAAAACAAAACTGAGGATGTTATAATGCCTTTGTATCGCACCATGGTGCGACCGCATATTGAATATTGTGTTCAATTCTGGTCGTCGTATCTCAAAAAGATATAGTGAAATTAGAAAAGGTCAGAGAAGGGTGACGAAAATGATAAAGGGGGTGAGACGACTTCCCTATGAGGAAAGGCTAAAGCGGCTACAGCTGTTCAGCTTGGAGAAAAGGCGGCTGAGGGGAGATATGATAGAGGTCTATAAAATAATGAGTGGAGTGGAACGGGTAAATGTGAAGCATCTGTTTACGCTTTCCAAAAATACTAGGACTAGGGGGCATGCAATGAAGCTACAATGTAGTAAATTTAAAACGAATAGGAGAAAATATTTCTTCACTCAACGTGTAATTAAACTCTGGAATTCGTTGTCAGAGAATGTGGTAAAGGAAGTTAGCTTAGTGGAGTTTAAAAAAAGGTTTGCACGGCTTCCTAAAGAAAAAGTCCATATAGCATTATTAAATGGACTTGGGGAGAATCCACTATTTCTCGGATTAGCAGTATGGACCTTTGGTCTTTCCCAGTATGGCAATACTTATGTGCTTACTTATGTAGCTTTAAGAGTCACCCAAGTTCTAATTTTTGCCAGTTTCTTAAACTAGAAAGAAGTACTAGTTCCTCCTTACTTGTTGATGCAATACATGGCAGTCTCATTTGGACTAGAATAATTTTGTTGGATAACTGACCTCTAAAAGCCTTCAAAGCATTACTTTTAATTCCATGAAACTATCTGATGAAGTACTCCTTGGGTGAGACCAGACATCCTGAGTATGGGCTCTGTCCAATCTACATAGGTCCCCCAGTCTAGTCTAGACACATTTGAGATGAGGAAAAACTTTACAGGAAGAATTTGAAAAAGCATTCCTTTAGCCAGACTGAAATGGTACAGGGCAGGGAATATCTGAGAGGTTTGGAGATACAGATTATATCCCATAAACTCTTAAGTGTCGCCAGTCATCAGTGATCACTAGGTCTATTGGGCTTCTCTCATTATGAGGGGTTCCAGTGGAATTATATGTACTGCTGAGGCCATATAGCCCAACAATCTCAACATGCCTCAAGCTGATGTCTGTTGACTCTTAAAATCTCTTGTGCCATGGATATCAGTAAAGTGATCCTTCTTAGCACAAGAAAGTCTCTCGCTTGGCTAATGTCTATGCAGAGTTCCAATTAATTCCAAACTAGGCAATAGGCTCAAGTAGGATTTTGGATGGTTTATGATGAATCTTGACTCCAGCACACACATATAATCATTTTACTTGATATACTGCCTATCCTTTTCAATTTAAGTGGTTTGCAATTAAAAATAAGGGATTAATAAACAAGTTCTGTGAGTCGAGAGATATTAAGAGGGGCATAATCGAATGGGGCGTCATCGCAGGACATCCTCAGGAAGGGGGGGGAAAACCTGTATTATCGAAACAAGATAGGCGTCCATCTTTTGTTTCGATAACACGGTCGACCTTAGAGATGGTCGTCCCCGGTTTTCAGCGATAATGGAAACAGAGGATACCCATCTCAGAAACTACCAAATCCAAGCCATTTGGTCATGGAAGGAGCCAGCATTCTTAGTGCACTGGTCCACCTGCACCCATTAAAACTGCTCCAGGGACCTGCATACTGCTGTCATGGAGCTGGGTATGATATTTGAGGCTGGGAAAAATATTTTTAAAACATGTTTTGAGGGTGGTAGGGGGTTAGTGACCACTAGGGGAGTAAGGGGAGGTCATCCCCGATTCCCTCCATTGGTCATCTGGTCGGCACGCCCCAGTCCCGCCTTTGCTACGCCTCCGACACGCCCTGTGAACTTTGGTCGACCCGGCGACGGAAAGCAGTTGAGGACGCCCAAAATCCGCTTTTGATTATGCCAATTTGGGCGACCATGTGAGAAGGACGCCCCATCTTTCGACATGTGTCAAAAGATGGGTGTCCTTCTCTTTCGAAAATAAGCCTGCATATGTGTCAGACCTTGAACTTGTTACTTGCTAGGGAACCTTTCTGTTGGTACTCACATTACATCATCTTGATATATTAACTTCAGATTGGGACTGGATTAATAATATAATCAGAGCAGCTAAAAATTCACAGAGATTGAAACCAGAGTACTTTTCCTTTCATGGTATAGGATATCTGCTGCTAATCTATCTACACCATTCTGCTTTATTTTTACTTCCAATGTTTCTGGGCTTGATGTTTCAAGTATGTGTTATACTTTTCTTTGTAATAATTTAAGTAGGAAATTTATTAAAAGTTTTTTTCCCCACATGTCCTTTTTCACATGCAAAAAATGCCATTTATAAAATTGTGCAGTGGTATACACATGCAAAGATGGTGTGTACTTATACACACACATGTAGCAGGGGCAGACTGACCATACAGGCAACTGGGAAGTGGTGGGGTACAGTGGTCTCAGTGTTCTTGATTGCTTCATAGGAGCAGTTCTAACCACTAGGCTACAGCTCAAGTTTATTGGAACTCTTGTTTTATTTTTATTATTTATATTTACTAGTGATATTTTATGTGAAAGGGAATTATGTACGTTTTTTTATATATCTGCCTAGGTAGTTAGGAAGAATATAAATAAACTAAACAAACTCTGGGATTTATATATTGGATACATTGCTATGCTAGTTTAGGTATTTAAATAGTTTAAAAATTAAGGCAGCTTTAAATATTAGTGTACTTTCTTTTCAACATCTTCCACTTGAAGTGTTAACTAATTTGCAGGTTTTATGATGTGTTCTTTTTGTCTCTTTCAGTAATGTGATAATTAAATGCATAGCAGACCCAATGATACTGTGTAAGGATGCTACTGACTGAACACCTGCACAAACCATACCTATTGAAACTGAGATGTGCCACATTATTTTCAATTCAAACATGGTAGATTGCACAGATGTCTTGTGAGTCCACTATACTCAATCATTTTCGCTTTTTCCAGACCATTCTTTACAAGGAGTTACAATGCTTAAAGTATATATAAATGAAGATATATCATCAAGCAAGGTCACTGAAAAGTATAGCTGACATAACTACCTGGGATTCTGTTTAATGTAGGTTAACAGACTGGCACAAAACATTTAGAAATTAATACAGAAGTGATGAGCAGATAGCAACACTAAATTGATTAGCTTCAGATGGTCTCTACCTAGTCCACAGGACACACCAAACCAGTATGGTTTTCAAGATATCCACAATGAATATGCATTAGAAACTTTTATGCACAGCCTCCATTATATGCAAACCTCATACATACTCACTGTGGGTATCATGAAAGCCTGACTGGTTGGATACAACTGGATTGAGAATCCCTAGCTTAACTTTATTCTAGGATTTAAACTGAAAGCATTAAATTGAAAATATTTATATAGTACATGACTTGAAATTAGATTTTAAAAAGGAATTAGTAAGTACAAAACTATTTACTTTTTACTGTGTCAACAAAAGGAGTATGCACAACATTTGCTTTGAAAGCATCATAAACTGCAAAGAGCCTTATTTTTTTATTTATAATACACACACATCTTTACATTCAAAGAACTAACTTATGAATGATAATGGCAAAAGCAGCAACAATGCAAAACACTCGTAACAATGAGAAGACATTAGAAAAAAATGGCAAATTAAGCCTCTTAGTCCACAGTTTATTGAGCCAACATATAAGGAAATATACCACACAGGAAAAATACTAAAACAAAAATTAATTACTGGCAGAGAGAAAGGATAAGCAGCCACAGCCAGCCTAACAGCATAACTAACTAGCAAGTTCATTCAAGGAAACATTTCTTTCACCTTCTTTTACTGAAATAAACTCAAGCAGCTTCTTAGGATCAAAGAAAACAATTAATAGCATTTATGATAAAGATCTACAGGAAAACTTTAATACAAAGGAACTGCCCAGGAAGAAAACTCTAGGACACGGCCAAGAATTCCTGTCTCCTTTTATTATTATTAGCATTTGTATAGCGCTACCAGATGCACGCTGCGCTGAACACCTGACACAAAGAGAGAGAGTCCCCAGTGGAGTGGAGGAGTGGCCTAGTGGTTAGGGTGGTGGACTTTGGTCCTGGGGAACTGAGGAACTGAGTTCAATTCCCGGCACAGGCAGCTGCTTGAGACTCTGGGCAAGTCACTTAACCCTCCATTGCCCGCCGCATTGAGCCTGCCATGAGTGGGAAAGCGCGGGCCACAAATGTAACAAAACAAGGGGGGGCGGGGGGGCGCGGTCCGCCCCGGGTGCACGCCGCTGGGGGGGGTGCCGCGCGCCGGTCAGCTTTGTGCGTTTCCATGCTCCCTCTGCCCCGGAACAGGAAGTAACCTGTTCCGGGCAAGAGGGAGCATGGAAACGCACAAAGCTGACCGGCACGCGGCACCCTCCCCAGCGGCGTGCACCCGGGGGGGGGGGAGGTTCTTTCGCCTTGGGGGGGGGTCGCATCGGCGATCCGCCCCGGGTGTCAGCCCCCCTAGGAACGCCACTGAGAGTCCCTGCTCAAAAGAGCTTACAATCTAAATAATACAGACAGACAAGACAGTTACAGGTGAGGGAAGTACTGGGTGAGAAGAAAGGAAGGAACAAGGGGAGGGCAAATGAGTAGAGGCTAGGATCCAAAAGCAGCAGTGAAAAGGTGGGTTTTCAGCATGGATTTGAAAACAGGTAGAGATGGAGCTAGATGTAAAGGTCCAGGAAATCTATTCCAGGCATAAGGTGCCGTGAGAGAAAAGGAACGAAGCCTAGAGTTAGCAGTGGAGAAGGGGGACGACAAGAGAGATTTGTCCAGTGAGCGGAGCTCACGGGGAGGAATGTAGGGAGAGATGAGAGTGTAGAGGTAATGGGGAGCTGCAGAGTGGATGCATTTAAAGGTCAGTAAGAGAAGTTTAAATTGTATGCGGAAGCGGACAGGGAGCCAGTGAAGTGATTTGAGGAGTGGGCTAGTGTGGGTATAACGATTCTGGCGGAAAATAAGTTGTGCCGCAGAATTTTGGACAGATTGGAGAGGAGAGAGATGGCTGAGCGAAAGACCAGTGAGAAGTAAATTGCAATAGTCCAAGCGAGAGGTGACAAGGGTGTGGATAAGGGTTCTCGTAGCGTATTCAGAAAGGAAGGGGCAGATTTTGCTAATGTTGTAGATAAAGAAAACGACAGGTTTTGGCGATCTGTTGAATATGTGCAGAGGAGGAGAGAGAGGAATCAAAGATGTCTCCAAGGTTATGAGCCGAGGAGACAGGGAGGATGTGAGAACCATTAACAGAGATAGAGAAAGGGGGAAGAGGAGAGGTGGGCTTAGGGGGAAAAATGAGAAGTTCAGTTTTGGTCATGTTTAGCTTCAGATGGCGTTGAGACATCCAAGCAGCAATGTCGAACAAGCAGGCTGAAATTTTGACCTGGATTGAGGTTGAGATTTCAGGGGTGGAGATGTAGATCTGAGAGTCATCTGCGTAAAGATGGTATTGAAAGCCATGGGATGAAATCAGGGTACCAAGGGAAGAGGTATAGATGGAGAAAAGGAGGGGGGGTCAAAGGACAGAACCCTGAGGCACACCAACTGAAAGCGCGATGGAAGTTGAAGAGGATCCACCAGAGTGAACACTGAAAGAACAAAGTGAGAGGTAAGAGGAGAACCAGGAAAGAACAGGACCCTGGAATCCAAGCGAGGACAGCGTATCCAGGAGTATACTGTGGTCAACAGTGTCGAAAGCAGCAGATAGGTCAAGAAGGATAAGGATAGAATACAGACCTCTGGATTTAGCCAGTTAAGTGCAGTTTCAGTAGAGTGAAGAGCGCAAAAACCAGATTGGAGTGGGTCAAGAATAGGTTGTGAAGAAAGAAAGTGAAGACAACGGCGGTGAACAACACGTTCAAGTAATTTGGAGAGGAAAGGGAGAAGGGAGATGGGGCAATAGTTGGAGGAATAAAATAAAAGTGGGAGGACGACCAAGGATTCCAAAGACTGAAAGGATATATAATAATAAAGATGTTTATTGAGGTATAAAGACTCGACACAACGTCGTGTTTCGGCCGTTAGGCCTGCATCAGGAGTCTTAATGCCGAATGCTTTTGAGAACTATTTGATGAAGGCAAATCCTCAACAAAGGGAGGTCTTTAGAAAGACCGTTGTGAAGGTGAGCGTGCTTCGTTGTCTCCTCTGACACAACGCTTGTATAGAATGCTGCAATAAGAGCAATAGTTGGAGGGACAGGTAGGGTGAAGTGAGGGTTTTTTTAAGGAGTGGAGTGACAACAGCATGTTTGAAGGCCGTAGGAACAGTTGCAGTGGAGAGTGAAAGATTAAGGATGTGACAGATGACTGGGATGATAGTAGAAGAGATAGTGTTAAGTAGATAAGTGGAGATGGGATCAGAGGAACAGGTAGTGCATTTGGAGAAGGAAAGAAGAAGGGCAGTTTCCTCAGTAGAAACTTCTGAGAAGGAGGAAAAAGAAGGAGAAGAAGGAGAGTAGGGGGTGAGGACTAAGGTAGGGAGAGGTGGGGAGGGTTTAGATGAAAATTCAAGGTTAATCTTACGGATTTTATCTTGGAAGTGTTCAGCTAGGTATCTCTGACCAAATTAGGAAAAATTGAGCTTTTGAGCCCAAAAAGACTGCATTCAAAGAGCCCTATTTTAAAACCTTGTAATTTGGTTGTTTTATTAATTTTACAAGCTCCAATACTCTTTGTAATACTAAGGGGGTCTTTTACTAAAGGTTAGCTCGAGTTATCTGCAGCAGGTCCCATTTTATTCCTATGGGCCTTGCTGCAGATAACTCAAGCTAATCTTTAGTAAAAGATCCCTTAAGTTATCTAATGTTTTACCTTTGTAGTGAGGGTCTCTAATCTCAGGCTCACAGAGCACGTTCTTTGGAACCTGCCATAACTTACCCCAATGTACTTTTCCCTTTACCCCATTGCCACATGAATGTCACTGTAACAACAGAGATTCTTGATTTGGAATAATCTTCCATTACACGTAGAAAAGCAAACAGCTTGCATACTTTTTAGAAAGAAATTGGAAATATATTTTTGGAATCCATTTGTAGTTTTTTTTTGTTTGTTTGTTTTTATAGGGGAGTTATTTTGAGTGTAAGATGCTTTGGACCTATTTTAGGGATGTAGTGGCCTACAAGCAACCAGAATAGAATAGATTCACCGATGCTGGCACATCAGAAGGCAACCAGTTCATAAAAGACAGACCCACCCAGGCTACATGCCAGAGGGAATCAAGGAATACTATCTTAGATCTATGCGGGAATTTCACAAATGCAACCACACTAGACTACACACCGCAGACACGTACAACAAATTTTATAGTCTGAAGTATTAAATTACACTGTTGAATAGCAACAACAGATAAAAAAGTAAGCAAAAGGTGTCATTTTCATATAAAAGAAGACAGATTATACTTCAAAGGCAACTGAAGTAAAGGTAGGAAGCCAGTTAGGTTTTTTCCATGCCTATCAACAGGTGCCAACACTCCAAACAGTAGGACAGCTGGGAAATATTGCATTGTCACCAATGTTACTATTTCAGCCCTGCCCAAACAGATATCCAGGTGAACAGTAAGGAACTAGCTAAAATGTGAAAGATGCCTACAAGTTGACTCCCTCAGGTAGCAGGAGAAGAACTGAGAAAGAAGGCAGCGAAACAAGAGAAGCTCTAGCGGCAATAATTAGTACATTTAAGAACTGCTTTGAGACATCTAAGATGGAAAACTTCTGCAACGGAAATAAATGAAACTGGACAGCAAGATAAGTGATGGACAAAGCCAGTAACATCAACACTCCTATTTCACCTTCATTTAAGCTGAAGAAACAGCAAACAGTGTGAAAGAGTAAGAACTGGAATTCGTAAACCCAAAACTTGTAAGACAGGCAACCACTATACCTAGAAGTAAAAATGGTAGTGGTGGATGGAAACTACCTTCTGAGAAGCACAAAAGCATCCATCTGCCGACCAGTCATGAGGTTCTGGGAGTTTACTCTTTGCCCAGTGCCAAAATCTAAGAGATTACAGAGAAACTGCCAAAACTCATCAAGCCTACTAAATATTATTCAATGCCATCCTTCAATATTGGCACAAATGATGCTGTTAGGTAACCTCTCAAATGCACCAAAAAGTGACCTTGTTTGTTTTGTTACATTTGTACCCCGCGCTTTCCCACTCATGGCAGGCTCAATGCGGCTTACATGGGGCAATGGAGGGTTAAGTGACTTGCCCAGAGTCACAAGGAGCTGCCTGTGCCAGGAATCGAACTCAGTTCCTCAGGACCAAAGTCCACCACCCTAACCACTAGGCCACTCCTCCACTCTCTGGATGTAAAAAAATAAAATAAAATAAAATAAAACAACAGATATATATGCAAGTGGCGTTCTCCTCAAGCTTCCTAGTCAAAGATTAAAGCCCAATGCAGAAGTGTGCATTCTGGAGATGAATGCACAGCTGCACAGACAGTGTCGATAAGAGAATTGTAGGAGTAAAGTAATCATACTGATGGGACAGTGTAGGATAGGGACGTGCATGAAACAAAACTCTGGATTTAAAAACCTCAACACATTACTTAGCTGTTCCGAGCTCCAACTCCTAATATGTGTTTATACTACTAGACTACAAATATGTAACGCATAGTAATAAAGAATTTATTTACAAGAATAATAATAAGCAAATGTATTTACAAGAATGAGCTATAAAAGAAATAATTAGGATATAAAAGTTATTTACAAAGGTTTAGAATGCAACAGAGAGAAGAATAAAGCAATAGTTCTTTAAGGGGCCCTTTTACCACAGGGCAGTAGGGCTACCAACAGCATGGAACATGGCAAATCAGCAGTACAGCCAGGCTCACCCAGTGGTAGTTCATTTTCCCGCACGATATTTCCAGCACTAAAAAATACCTATTTACTAGCCTCTGGGGGAGTGTGCCTGGTGGTAATCAGGCACAGCCATGCACCTAAGGAGCCCAGGGCTCCAGCACTAAATGGCCATGCAGCAATTTTTTTTAATTACCGCAAGGCCATTTACTGACCCTTTAAAAAAAAATGATCTTTTTACCGGTGGCAGTAAAAAGTGGCCTTGGCATGCAGCAATTCAACGAGCTGACGCCACCGCAGGCCATCTTTTACCATCGGTTGGTAAAAGGACACCTAAGTGTTTTCAGATGTCAGTTGGAATGAACAAACTCTCCTTATGGCTAAACTACCTACTGTTTGTTCCCTGAAGTTATTGCAGTTCTTGACTTATACAACCTGCAAAGGTGATGCAAGGCTCTCCCATCCCAAAGATGACTGTCCATCACAAGCAGTGCTCCAAAGGTGTTCCAAAGAATCAGTAGAGGAGTGCAGATAAGTGTGATAAGTTAAGAATAATCTCTTGCCATGGTAGACGCCCCTTTATATCATTCTGTGATCAGCAATGTCTGATGATCTGATAACTTCAGAGATGGCAATTGGCTTGATGATACCACAGGAATATGTGATGTCATTCTAGAGGCTTTTCATATAATTCTGAGTACAAGATAGTCTGGTATCAAAATGACCAAAGTCCTTTCACACTGACCACATTCCTTTGTTTTGCATCAGCCAGACTGTTTAATAGGGACACAGGCATGCCTGGGAAAGTCTGGGCAAAGGACTTTATATTATCGTAGAGTAAAGGCTAAAATGACTAGGGCTCTTCAGCTTGGAGAAGAGACAGCTCAGAGAGACAGAATAGAGGTTTATAAATACTGAGTGGAACAGGTAGATGTGAATCGCTTGTTTACAGTTACCAAAAATACTAGGAATAGGGGAAACGCAAAGAAGCTACTAAGTAGTAAATTTAAAACAAATCAAACAAAATATTTCTTCACTCCGTGAGTAATTAAATGAGAAATTATGTTTTACCTGATAATTTTCTTTTCTTTAGATGCAGCAGATGAAACCAGAGACTAGTGGGTTGTGACCATCAACCAGCAGGTGGAGATAGAGAGCGCTGAACTGAAGTGCCTTATGGGACGGAATGCTCCTTGGCTAGTCAGTATTCACATAAAGTGGATGAAAAATAGTAGAAAAAATACATCAAAACACATTTCTCCTTCCCCACTGAGAATGAACACACAACTGATGGATAATTTGATTGCAGGAAATGTTCTGAAACACAGAAACATGCAAGAACCACCTTGGCCAAACAGGGAGAACAAACCACGCCTCAGTCGGAAAAACAGGGTGAAGTCTCTGGATTCATCTGATGTGTCTAAAGGAAAGAAAATTATTAGGTAAGACAATTTCTCATTACTTAGCAACAGCTGCAGATGAATCCAGAGACAAGTGGGATGTAGCAAAGCAGTCAATCAACAGGATAGGCAATCAATGATCCCGTAGCAAGAACCGAGGCTCCAAAGGAAGTGTTTGTGTGTGTGCAGAGACATCCAAACAATGTTTGGCAAAGGTATGGAAAACAGATGAGACTCCACCAAATTTGTGATCGCCCGAGTAGAATGCACACCAAAACTAAGAGATGCCTTTCATGCCAGGATATAAGCGGATGAGATAGCATCTTTACCCAGCAATTAACCAACTGTCGCCTTTGATGCCGATTCCCCTTTTCAATGACCCGCTATAAGCAAGAACAAATGATAGGACCAACGAAAATTGCTGGTTACTTTCACATAACAGAGGAGAACCCAACATCAAGAAGTCATAAGCTGGAAAAATCTCGAGTATACAACTACACTCAGAAAGCAGGAAGAAACAGGGGATGATTAAGGTGAGAAGACAGTACCTTCAGCAGAAAGGAAGGAACTGGGCGCACCATCATCCCTGTGGATGAAAAACGCAAAATGGGTCCCTACGCAACAAAGCATGTAGCCCTGACACTCTGCACACCAAAGAGATGGCCACCAGAAAAACAAGATCAGATCCTTCAATGAAACCTGATCAAGGGGCTTGAATGGAGCCTTCCATAGCGCCGCAGAACCAAACTGAGATCCCATTGTGGATACGGTGGGTGTAACAGAGGGCAGAGATGATTCACTTTCAAAAAACTGACGACATCGGGAAGTGACTCTAAGAAGGAATGAAGAAGCCTGCCCCTATAATATGCCAAGGCTGCCACTTGCAACTGGAGAGAATTGTATGCCAAACCCTTCTGCAGAAAGACTAAAATCTGAGGCAAAAATAACTGCAAGGGAGAAATTCCCCATGCTGCACACCAAGACTCAGAAAGTTGCCAGACCTGGCAACAACAGTGGAGGTAGAGCACTTTATTCGCTTGGAGTGTCGTAATGACCTCGGGGGAATAATCTTTCCTTCTCAACTTCACCTGCTCAATAGCCACGCTATTAGACCAAATGGGAAGGGGTCCTCCATCCGGATTAGTCCCTGAACCAACAAAACGGGGCGAAGAGGTAATCGAAGTGCAGCATCTACCTGCAAGAGCACAAGAGATCTGTACCACGGGCGATGAGGACTACTCATCCCAGGTGGTGAAGGATTCTTTGAAGGATCCTGCCTATCATGGGCCATGGAGAAAAGACATACAGAAGAAGGTCCGTCGGCCACGCCTGCACAAGAGCATCTATGCCTTCCGCCCCATAATCTCTGTCTGCTGAAAAATCACGGCGCATTGGCATTGCAGTGGGTCGCCATAAGGTTCAAGATCAGCAAGCCGCATCTGTCCATGATCTGCTGGAATGCTGACTCCATCAGCTCCCATTCTCCAGGATCGAAGACATTCCTGCTCAGGTAATCCACCTGCACATTCTGAACTGTGCACCACCGAGAGCTGCTGGAAATACGCCTCCACCCAATGAACAAGTAGGCGAGCCTTGAGAGCCAGAATTCCACTACGTGTGCCCTCCTGGAAGTTGATGTAAGCCACCGCTGTCATATTGTTGGAGAGAACATGCACCGACTTGCCCTTCACCAGAGTTTGAAGATCCAACAGCACCAAGTGGACTGCCCAGAGTTCCAATTGATTTATCCGCCACTGCGTCTCCTCCAGGGACCACTGACCCCGAGCCACTTGGCCTAGGCAATGTGCACCACATCCTGTTAAGCTCTCGTCCATGAATAAACCGCCCATATCGGCGCCCTAGTAGGAGCCCACTGTGTAAGGAGGGGTCCCTCAGCCACCAGTCCATGCTGCAATGTGCAGACCCCGTCCAACGGAGCGCCAGATCATAATCCTGTGACACTGGGAACCAGCAACTAAAGAGACTGCTGCAACGGACGCACGTGTGCTCGAGCACAAGAAACGATGTCCAAACTTGAGGCACCAGAAAGCGAAGAAGCAGACGAATGAGACTGCAGTTTGACGTATCGGTGCTCCAGCAAAAAAAAAAAAAACCTCGCCTTGAGCCATATCGAATCGGATTCCCAGATACTTGAGAACCTGCAGTTCAGATGACTCCTGGGAAAACTGATGATCCATCCCAGCAATTGCAGCAACGAAATAACTCTTGGTGTGTCTTGCATGCATTCCTGAGTCAGAGGCGGCCCTGATCAGAAAACCGTCCAGATAGGGATGAACCCGGACTTCTTGATGCCTCAAGAAGGCCGTCACAACTACCATGATCTTGGAGAACATTTGGGGAGCCATGGCGAGACCAATCGAGAGTGCTCAAAATTGAAAATGGTGACCAAACACTGCAAAATGAAGAAACCACTAATAAGGAGGCCAAATTGGGATATGCAAATGAGTTTCCTTGAGATCCAAAGCTGTGTGAAATTCACCAGGCAGGACAGCCACTAACATAGAGTGCAAAGTCTCCAAGTAAAAGCGCTTGACCTTGAGAAACTTATTGAGGTTGAGAACCAACTGGAACGTATCCTCTTTTTGCTTTGGAACAATGAAATAAATGGAATAATGGCCTGTCTGCCATTCACAGGAAGGAAAGGCACCTCTGCCCTGAAGGCCAGCAAGAACTATAAATTGCATTCTGCTTGCTCGAGTTTCTACACGGGAACACCAAGAAAAAATCTGCGACTGGAGAGGCGAATTCTAACTTGAAGGCTTCTCAAATAATATCGAAGTCCCACTGGTACAATATGAGGTGGGTCCACTCCTCAAAGAATAGGGATAGTAATCCGCCAGTGAGATCCGAGGAATGACCCTGCAACCCATCACTGAACGGTATCAAAAACGAGGATGCGACTGCCCCAATCAGGCAGAAGATTTAGCTTTATCTTCCAGCAAATGCTGGACCTTAGAACCTCCCAGGTCTTTCACTAACTTCTCCAAATCCTTCCCAAACAGCAGTTTGCCTTTAAAAGGGAGCATGGCAAGGTGCTGCTTAGGTGGCATCCGCCACCCAGTAACGCAAGCACAATAATTGGGGAGCCATGACTGCCAATGACATCTGCTCAGCTGAAGCTCAAATTAAATCATATGAGTCCACCAGATGCTAACCTGGATTCCACATCCGGGAATTCCTGGGAAATATGGCCCCATCAGCCTCCTGGTGGGCATCTGCTAAGACAGGCACTAGCCGCACAGGAACTACATAGGACCACCTGCAAGGACAGGGCAGACACTTCGAAGGACATTTTAAAGAGGACTCCTATCCTGCACATCTTTAAGGGCAATGCAACATTCTACAAGTAGGGTGGTCTTTATAGTGACCGCCGTCACTAGGGCATCCATGCAAGGAATACAGAGATTATCTAGCTCCGATGGTTCCAACGGGTACAACAGACAAAGTTTCTGTCACCCCCAGTGTAGCATTCGGAATCACCTACTGTGCTGAAATCACCTCCTGCATAGCCGCATGCACCAGGGCAGACCAAGGAGGCACTCTGGTACTGGCCATCTTTGGATTCGAAGAGGCCGCCATAGGGAAATCAGGCGAGGCAATATTAAGAACCTGAAGAGCTTTGGTGATAAAAGGTGGCTCTTCCCTATGGAAGATCCTAACTGCAGTGGGATCAACCACCTCTTTCCTAACAAGCTCCCTCTTCTCAAAGTCCAGTAGCTCCTGAGACTCAAGAGAAACACCCAAGACCGTCCCCACCGAGGTAGAAGGAGATAGGGGCTACAGACCCTCCCTCAGAGAAAGAATCACAATGGGGTATTTTGGTTGCAGAATCCCATAATGAGAGACCATCTGAGGCAAAGGCTGCTGGATCTAGCGAGGTACTGGCAACCCTGTCCCAATGTTTTCACCGGACAAGCTATGTGCAGCAAAAAAACGAACTCAGGGGGGTGGTGGAGAAAGGATTCAGCCCCACCACTCCCAGAAATGCCACCCACCACCTGCAAACACGAGGATTGAGGATCGGTCAAAATTTCTGAGCTGGCCCTGGCAGTGCCTGACTCATGCTGCAAAATGGCCGCTGGCTGCAGTAAAAAAGTGGAAGGTGCGTGTGTGTCAGAGGCGAAAGAAACTCCCTCCGTTTCACCAGATCTGGCTCCCTCCGACATCGGGAAGCTGGCACAGTCCCCAGGTACTGGCCCGATGCTGCTTTCTGCTTCCCACAGCGGGAGCAGAACTTCGCAACTTCCACGGCCATTGAGTCACCAAGAGTAAAGACAAAAGACACAAACCGACAACAGAGAGTAATTTAAAGCCACAATCAGCCCACCGTTGAAGCCTGGGGTCCTGCCTGTTGGTCTGTGGAAGTACTGCAACTGTGCTCACCAATCCTACCCTCTCCCCCCCCCCCCCCCCCAACAGTAAACTGTTAGCTCTAGTTGACGGGACAGTGCAGCCAGCTGCCTACATTGACAGAGAACCGGCACTATGTATAAGTCTGCTTTTATTTTATTTTTTTAAGTCTCACAGTAAGGAGAAAGGAGCTCAGGCAGGAAAGTGGCATAGGGTGGTGTACCCCCTTAAAAGCAGAATCGCTCAACAGCACGCCCCAAAGCTAAACATACCCAAAATAGGCCATTAGCTAGCAGCAGAAGTCAGGAGCGTGGAAGAGACCATACATGCACCTGCTGGAGATACAGAATACTGACTAACTAAGGAGTATTCCATCCCATAAGGCACTTCAGTTCGGTGCTCTCCATCTCCACCTGCTGGGATGGTCACAACCCACTAGTCTATGGATTCAGCTGCTGCTATTGCTAAGGAACTCTTGGAATTCGCTGCCAGAGAATATGGTAAAAGCAGTTAGCTTAGCAGGGTTTTAAAAAGGTTTGGATAATTTCCTAAAAGAAAATCCATAAGCCATTATTATGATGAACTTAAGAACATAACAGCCATACTGGGTCAGACCAATGGTCCATCCAGCCCAGTATCCTGCTTCCAGCAGTGGCCAATCCAGGTCACTTGGGAAAATCCATTGTATATTCTAGGATAAGCAGTATAAAATCTGTTTTACTGTTCTGGGATCTTGCCAGGTACTAGTGACAAGGATTGGCTACTGTTGGCTTGATGGACCTTAGGTCTGTCCCAGTATGGCAATGATTACGTTCTTATCGCATGCAAAACTCTGATGAGTTGTGCTACAAATTCTGTAACACACTATACTGTGACAGGGGGTTATACCCCCCTCACAAGAGAATTTCAGCTTCCTGGACAATGGAAACATTTTTTAAGAGATACTGAGCAGTTAGTATCCAAATATCAAAAAAGGGGCAAAATATCTTCTTGATTAGACTGGCTTGCTTACAGAGCAGGGGTTTAACTTACAATGAATGGGGATGGGTGTACAAGTAAAACATGAAATGCTTGTCAATCAAATATTTGATAACAATATGGGTGCTCTTAGCAGAGAAAAGGGCCCTGGTACTTGTAGTCACCTGAACTGCTTTAACAAGACTAAAAGGAAAAGAAACATAAACATAAGAGTTGCCAGAGACAGACTGAGGGTCCATCAAGCCCAGAATTCTGTTTCCAACAGTGGCTAATCCAGGTCACAAGTACCTGGCAAGATACCAAAACAGCAAAATAAATTTTATGCTGCTTATCCTAGAAATAAGAATTGGATTTTCCAAAGTTCATCTTAATGGCTTATGGACTTTTCTTTTAGGAAATTATCCAAACCTTTGTTAAACCCTGATAAACTAACTACTTTTATCACATTCGCTGCCAACGAATTCTAGAGTTTAATTACACATTAAGTGAAGAAATATTTTCTCTAATTTGCTTTAAATTTACTACTTAGTAGCTTCATTGCATGTCTCCTAGTCCTAGTATTTTTGAAAAGAGTAAAGTGATTCAACTCTATCCATTCCACTTAGTATTTTATTGACCTCATATATCTCTCCTCAGCCATCTTCTCCAAACTGAGAAGCCCTACTTTCTTTAGCCTTTCCTCATAAGAAAGTCGTTTCATCCCCTTTATCAATTTAATTTCCTCTCTCTACCTTTTCAAATTCAACTATATCTTTTTTGAGATGTAGCGACCAAAACTGCACACAATATTCTAGGTGTAGTCGCATCATGGAGTGATACAAATGCATTATACCATACGTTTTTGTTTTCCATTTTTTCTTAATTCCTAACATTTTATTTGCTTTCTTAGCCGCTGCTGCACACTGAGCAAAGGGTTTCAACTTATCATCAATGACTACACCTAGATCCCTTTCTTGGTCTGCGACTCCTAATGTGGAACCTTGCATGACGTAGCTATAATTCGGGTTCCTCTTTACCACATGCATAACTTTGCACTTGCTCACATTAAATGTCATCTGCCATTTGGATGCCCAGTCTCGTAAGATCCTCTTCCGATTTAACAACTTTGAATAACTGCTTTTCTGAGAAGTTCTGAGAGAAGAGGACATTTCTCTGGGTAAGTAAACATTATTTTGCTCTGTGCTTTGCCGATTTAAAGATTGGGTTTTCAAAGAGGAACTGTAGGTTTATTAAGACAAGAGTATAAAAAAGCAAACTTTATTAACTAGTCTCCATACCCTTTAACCCAAAGTTATAAAATTGGAACTTTCTCCACAGCCTACAGCGTTAACATATAGCCTCTAGAAAGCACTGCAGGGCCTAGTTCAGTCTGGAATATTGCTACTAAGCACGTACACATTTTCCTTCGGCACTACTTTCTGATCTTATTGATTAGTCAAACAAACTGATTTTCTCTATAAAAATACTGTTGTAGTAGTATTCCACTTCCAGAAAATAGCAGAAAATGAGTAAACGTTTATCTCTTGAAAGAAGGAAAAGCCTCAAGGCACTCCAGACCCGAAGGTCTAATGAGCTAATAGCGATCAAAATGACCTAGATATTTGGTCAATATGATCTGTTTCTCATCATTTATTTATTTTATTTATTTGTAGCATTTGTATCCCACATTTTCCCACCAACTTGCAGGCTCAATGTGGCTTACATTTGCCATAATGGCGGTTTGCCATTTCCGGGTAACAGAATTACAAATGGTATTGCATTAAGGTGCATACATACATGGTAACATACATGGAACATGACATATATGGAACAGATCATGGTATATATATATATATATATATATATATATATATATATATATATATATATATATATATATATATATATATATATATATATATATATATATATACATATATACACACTATGTGCTTACGTACATGGTAAAGAAAAATAAATTATGGTATTGCATGAAGGTTGCAAAAACCTTCTATATTATAGACCAAATACAACAAAGTGTCCAAAAAATGTGTTCAATTCAAAGAGGGGTATACAAGTGTGTATCTGTTTGAATTGAACACATTTTTTTGACTGCTAGTAGCTCACTAGACCTTCAGGTCTGGAGTGCTTTAAGGCTTTTCCTTCTGATAAACGTTTACTCATTTTCTGCTATTTTCTGGTGTGGATTATTCAATTTATTGGGAGAGCTATTGGTGAGTTACTTAGATTCCACCCCCACTACTTATAAAATATGTAGTATTCCACTTCCACAGCAACTGTCATTTAACTACCTCCACCCTATCTCAAAAAATAATTATATGATGATTTAACCGAGAGCACCATAAAACAATGCACCCTAATTCAAGATGAGAATTCATTGGTACAATGGCTTCACAGAAACTTAAAATGAGACTGTTGAACAAAGAGTTTAACTTTTTTATTTCCAGTTTTCATACACAGGTTCATATATGTGCAAAGTGGTTTACAGTCTCATCACAAACCAGTAACAAATAAGCTACAATGCAAGAATAAGTCACAGCATTGAAACAAGTTTAGAAAAGGATTCAGTCATTCAAACCACAGCTCATGGCACAATGTTTTCGTTAAATACAGTTCTGAGAAAGTTCTTCATCTTGTCTCATGCTTCACAGTATACCTGTCAAGTCAAGTTATGCTATACTTTAATTATATTCCATAATAACTTAAAATGTTCAATGCGGATCTCAGAACAAGAGACTGAATACAAAGTCAAGAATTAAAGCTTAAATCACAGTACAAAATATCAAGTCACAAGAATCAAAATTGGATGCCATAATCCTAGAATTATAATTTATATTCTCTCGATTCATATAGTTGACATCAAATATTTGTTGAACAGTCAAGTTTTCAGACTATTCCAAAACTTCATGTAATCCTTAGAGGTTCAGATTGATGTTGGAAGAAAATTCCATATCTTGGCTGCTTGGTAATCTATTGAAGAATGAAATATTTTTCATGAATTTTATCCCTTAATAGATGGAAAAACACAGAAGCAACTGATTGCGGGTTTTACTTTAAAAATTGTTGTGGAGGAGGATAGCCCAATCACATGTATAGAGGAAGAGCTAAACCATTTAAAATGTTAAAGATAAGAGTGTATAATTCAAATTGAACTCTGGCCTCAACCAGCAAACAATGTAATCAACAGGATTTTTCTTTACATAAATATGACAGGATATCTAAATTTTATGTGGACCTTCATTGGCTTCCTATGGAGGCCAGGATTCTGTTAAATTTTCTTGTATTATTTCATGTTCTTCAAGGTGATCATCCTGAATATTTGTTGTTCCATTTCAAATGTTCAATGTCTTAGAAGTAGAACTTAGAACTGCTCTCCATTTGCATTTCCTTCAGGTAGAGGGGTCAAGAGGTCTAGCATTTGTGATATGCTTTTTGCCTATAAAGCACCCAAAATATGGCAGTTTTACTGTTTTTTTTAGACAATTTAGATTATGTACATTTTAGAAAGATGCTCACAACTGTTCTTTTTCAAGAATTTCTTACTTCTAACTAGGTTTTTCATTTAGTTCATTTTATTTTATCAGGACTGATCTAATCTTAATGTGAACCATTTCAAACTAATAAGGTATTGGTAGTATTCAAAAATTATAACCTGTTATCGAGTCAAACTTGCCAGCTGCAAAAATTAATCTGGCTGCCAAATTCTGAATTAGTTGTACTTTTTTCAGCAAGGTGCTTGAACATCCTACATAGATATTAAAATCTATTTTAGAAACAAGAGCTTGGACTAGCGATCTGGAATGAGCAGAATTAAAGAATTTATAAATCATCTGTAATTTCTTTGTTTGATAAAATGAATTTTGAATGAGGGATTTAATATACCCAGAGAAGGTTAACCAACTATCGACTTCCACACCTAAAATTTTGGCGCTAGGTTCAATACAGATTTTATTCAAATGGGATGCCTCAAATCCAAAGGAAAATTAAATTAGTTAAAAATAATCATGTTTTGAGAATCAGAGAAGTGTTACACGATTCTCTAAAGTGTGTTATAGATGTTGGTAATAGGAGTAACACAACAATAAATTTGTGCAAAATGATGGTTTATTGCACTTGTAGTATTTAATTTTAAATCTTTGTAAAATAATTTTAATCCTAAATTAAGAAAATTTAAAATGTGTTTAAAGTATCTTTAAAACCTTTACAAGCAGCTAAAACTTAATGGGCCCTGTATACTCATCTATGCTAGAGGCACATTAGTGTTTCTAGCACATGCTAACCATGTAGATGCCCATAAAATTCCTATGGGCATCTACACGGATAGCACACACTAATTTTTAGTATGCGCTAAAAACACTAGCGCACCTTAATAAACAGGGAATAAAATCTGTTAAAAACTGGATCCAGTGTATCAATTTTTAAAATGTATACTCTTGCAGTAACAGTCTTACCAAGCTCATCGAAAAAGACAATTCTTTTGTTTACAGAGATAGAATTAAACCTTGGGTTTCAAAATTAGAAATTTTAGCAGTTGTGCCAAGAATTTGTCACTTTTTCTTAAACTGTTTCTTTTACAGGTACCCCTGAAAGGACATCTTTTACAGGTAAGTTTGCCTATCTTTGTTGCCTCTATGAATCTGTGTGTAGTCTTTTCTTTATAAAATGTAGATAATGGCAGAAGTTATTTTTCTCACTTATCTGTGGATTTTCTTTTCTTCCACCTCTCTTGAATAAAATATCTTCATCTGTCTTGGCTGATGTATCTTATGGATGAGTCCAAGGCCTCAGGAGATGTGAAACCTGTTCCTTATCTTTAAATAAAAGAAACTGGGGAAGGAAACCCAAACCTGCATTTCAAAAAAACTGAACTGTTGAAATATTTACTCAAAATAAATATAATTCATGCTCCCTAAGAAAGCTAGTTTAAAATAAAAGTTTTAAGAATAGTAGTGTGTGGTTTATATTGTCAATACTCCAGGGACCAGAACCCCTTACTATCTATTAAAAGTAGAGGAGTGTGGTAGCCGTGTTAGTCCACTCTTAAGGTTATCAATAGAAATCAAACAAAATAAAACATGGAAAAGAAAATAAGATATATTGGACATATAAGTTATGTCCAATAAAAAAGGTATCATCTTATTTTCTTTTCCATGTTTTATTTTGTTTTATTTCTATTGATATCTATTAAAACAAATTCTGAGAGTGCTGCTGCAAACATACACCCTCTTCTTTTTGCTTATTTTCACCTTTAGTCCTGAAATTCTATCAAAAGGTGTACCCCAAAAGACTAAACCCTAATCTCCAGAAAGGCTTTCAGTAAAATGTCTACTTTTATTCATTAAAGAATATTTATTTGCTGTAGCTATGTAAAGCTGTATTTATTGCTATTCAGTGTTCCTAAAATAATTTAAAAAAAAATAACACACACAACAATCACCGATCTTTAGGAATACTGTCTGTCCCTGTTAGCTTCTTTTTAGGAAACAGATCCACTAGTAAAACGTTCTACTAAAATTAATCCTTCAGTTCAGATTTACATTTTCAAAATAAAGTTTAAAAATTAAACAGACTTTTTTCCAGTAAACTTCTAAAAGCAGTATATGGATTTAATGAAAACTGCTTCTAAAAATAGAGACTGTTGAATCCCACAACAAAAATTATTTCTTACCTTCCTTTAGTCGCAATAGATGAATCCAGAGACTTGTGGGTTATGACCATATACCAGCAGGTAGAGATAGTGCTGAACTGCACTGTCTTATAGGATGGGAAGCTTCTTGGTCAGTCAGTATGTCTCATGACAAAGCAGAAGAAAACAGAATTATAACATATCTCCTTCCCCACAGGGGAAAGTGATAAATCCAAGAACTGCAAGCACGTAAACCAATCAGAACAGTCCATTTAAAATATAAAAATGGAACAAGTTCCAACAGAGAGAACTAACCAATAGGAACCACCGGAAAAACAGGTGGGCCTCTGGATTCAACTAAAGGAAAGAAAATTATCAGGTAAGACAATTTTTCATTCCTTAGTATCAGCAGCAGATGAATCCAGAGACTTAAGGGATGTAGCAAAGCAGTCCTAAAGTAGGTTGGGAACCTGAAGCTCCCGCAGATAGCACCGATACTGCAAAAGATGCATCTGATCAAGCGGAGATATCCAAACGGTATGTCTGGAGAAGGTATGCAAGGAAGACCATATCGCCACCCTACATATTTCCTCCAGGGAGAAAAGATGGGCTTCCGCCCAGGAAGTCATGACACATCAGATAGAAGGTGCCCAGAAGTGGTTTACCCGTAAGTAAACACATAAGTACATAAGTATTGCCACACTGGGACAGACAAAAGGTCCATCAAGCCCAGCATCCTGCTTCCAAACTGTGGCCAATCCAGGTCACAAATACCTGGCAAGATCCCCAAAAAGTTCAATACATTTTATGCTGCTTATCCCAGAAATAGCAGTGGATTTTCCCCAAGTCAATTTAATAATGGTCTAAGGGCTTTTCCTTTAGGAAGCCGTCCAGACCTTTTTTTTTTAAACCTGCTAAGCTAACCATCTTTACCACTTTCTCTGACAACGAAGTCCAGAGTTTAATTACACGTTGAGTGAAGAAACATTTTCTCCAATTAGTATTAAATTTACTACTTTGTATCTTCATTGCATGGCTCCTAGTATTTTTGGAAAAAGAGTAAACAAACGATTCACATCTACCCATTCAACTCCACTCATTATTTTATAGACCTCTATCATATCTCCCCTCAGCAGTCTCTTCCCCAAGATGAAGAGCCCTAGCTTCTTCAGCCATTCCTCATAGGGAAGTCATCCCATCCCCTTTATCACTTTCGTTGCCCGTCTCTGTACTTTTTCTAATTTCACTATATCTTTTTTGAGATGTGGCAACCAGAATTGAACACAATATTCAAGGTGCGGTCGCACCACAGACCAATACAAAGGCATTATAAAGTCCTCACTTTTGTTTTACATTCCTTTCCTAAAAATACTTCACAACATTCTAGTTGCTTTCTTAACTGCCACAGGACACAGAGCAGAGGGTTTCAATGTATCAAAACGCCGAGATCCCTTTCTTGGTCGGTAACTCCTAACGTGGAACCTTGCATTACTTAGCTATCGTTCAGGTTCCTCTTTCCCACATGCATCACTTTGCACTTGCTCACATTAAACATCATCTGCCATTTAGACGCCCAGTCTCGTAAGGTCCTCTTGTAATTTTTCACAATCCTCTCGTGATTTAACTTTGAATAACTTTGTGTCGTCAGCAAATTTAAATTACCCCACTGGTTACTCCCATCTCTAGATCATTTATAAATATGTTAAAAAGCAGTGGTCCCAGCACAGACCCCTGGGGAACCTCAAAATCTACCCTTCTCCATTGAGAATACTGACCATTTAACCCTACACTCTCTTTTTTATCTTTTAACCACTTCTTAATCCACAATAGGCCACTATCTCCTATCCCATGACTTTCCAATTTCTTCTGAAGACTTTCATGAGGTAAATTGTCAAACGACTTTTGAAAATCCAGACACACAATATCAACCGGCCCACCTTTATCCACGTTTGTTCACCCCTTCAAAGAAATGTAATAGATTGGTGAGGCAAGGTTTTCCTTCACTAAATCCACACTAGCTTTGTCTCATTAATCCATGCTTTTGAATATGCTCTATAATTTTGTTCTTTATAATAGTCTCTACTATTTTGCCCGGCACTGACGTCAGGCTTACCGGTCTATAATTTCCCGGGTACCCTCTGGAACCTTTTTTAAAGATCGGCGTTACATGGGCTACCCTCCAATCTTCTGGTACCACACTCGATTTTAAAAATAAATTACATATTACTAGCAATAGTTCCACTAGTTCATTTTTCAATTCTATCAGTACTCTGGGATGCATACCATCCAATCCAGGAGATTTGCTGCTTTTCAGTTTGTCAAATTTCCCCATTACATCCTCTAGATTTATAGAGATTTTATTCAGTTCTCCGACTCGTCAGCTTTGAATACCATTTCTGGCACCGGTATCGCTCCCAAATCTTCCTCGGTGAAGACCAAAGCAAAGAATTTATTTATTCTCTCCGCTATAGCTTTGTCTTCCCTGATCGCCCTTTTTACCCCTCCGTCATCTAGAAGTCCAGCCGATTCTTTTACCCGCTTCTTGCTTTTAATATACCTAAAAAAATTTTACTATGTGTTTTTGCCTCCAACGCAATCTTTTTTTCAAAGCCCTCTTTGCCTGCCTTATCAGGGTTTTGCATTTTTATCTTGACATTCCTTGTGCTGCTGCTTATTATTTTCAGTCAGTTCCTTCTTCCATTTTCTGAAGGATTTTCTTTTAGCTCTAATAGCTTCCTTCACCTCACTTTTTAACCAGTCCGGCTGTCTTTTGGTCTTCCCTCCCTCTTTTTTTAATGCATGGAATATATTTGGCCTGAGCTTCTAGGATGGTACTTTTAAACATTATCCACGCCTAATGTAAATTTTTGACCCTCACAGCCACTCCTCTAAGTTTTTTTTCACCGTTCATCTCATTTTATCATAATCTCCTTTTTGACAGTGAAATGCTAACATACTGGATTTCCTGTTTATACTTACTCCAAAGCTAATATCACGCAGACTCAATAGCCTCCTTGACCCAGAAAACTAGCGTGGCTTTGGAAGCTGCTTGCCCCAGGATTGGTAGTATGGAATATTGCTAATAATTGGGTTTCTGCCAGGTACTTGTGACCTAGCTTGGCCACTGTTTGGAAACGGGATACTGGGTTAGATGGACCATTGGTCTGACCTAGTATGGCTACTCTTATGTTCTTATTACCTTTCTGAGGTCCCAAGCAAAGCACAAACGAATGATCTGACCAACATTGGTCACTTCCGAATAGTGTAGGAATACATGGCGAACGTCAAGGAAGCGGGAAGAAACAAAAGGTTGATTGAGATGATGGCAGAAACTACCTTAGGAAGAAAAGACAGGACTGTGCACCTCGTCATCCCCTTCAGGAGAAATCCAGAGGATCTCGACAGGACGAAGTCTGGAGTTCCAAAATCCTGCTTGAACTGATACCAGGATCTCTGATTAAAACTAGGTTGCCCTGGACGCTAGAATCTGATATCTCTAAAACGAGGGCAAGCTTGAGGAAAGAACGCTTGGACATGTCCTCAGGTAGACACCAAGTCTTTGAGGCACCCAGATCTTTCACCAACTTCGCTAAGTCCTTGAAAAGGGAACTTAACCAGCCACTGGTTGAAGTTGCATCTGCTGCCCAGTGACGCAATCACAACAAACGACAGGCTGTGACAGCCAAAGATATCTGCTTGGTCAACGCCCAAATCAAGCCGTACAAGGAATCTGCCAAATATGTCAGCTCCATCTCCACATCTGGCAATTCAGGAGGAGGTTGACTGTCAGACTTCTGGAAGGAATCTGAAATCTGTTAATGGTTAATATATATCCAGTTAGAGAGTGAAAATATATAAATTAAAAGAATTAAATGTAAGCACCAACAAAATATAAAAAATGTTAAAACGTTATTGCAATTTTTCCTTAGCCATAGTAGTGCAACCACCACAGACAATGAAATGGTTAAATCTTAATAAAAATACTATCACGTTATCCCTCTGCTTCAGTCTACTGTTAGTTTTGCTGCCCTGTAGTAAACAATGAACTAAATCAATAGGACTGGCCTAGCATGAGCTCCCACTGATTCATTGTTGCCTTAATCTGCATACGTTTGCCATTTCAACACTGTTCTAACCAAACTTACATTGTATCTATTTTTAAATTTTGGAAAAATGAAGAATTAAAACAGTGCCTTTTACAGAATGCCTCTCCTCTCCCTTCACAAATATGCAGAACTTTTTTCTGGTGCTCCGGGAAAAATTGCCCTGTAATTCAACGGGACAGGAAGCACGGTTTTGTATGTCAAACTCCTGTCCTAAAAGCAAGAAAAAAACACTTTCCATACAACAGAATTCTCGGCCATCCTCCCCCTGACACACATTTTTGAAGTACTAAACCATGGATTCAAACTAATGAAAAATTTTTAAGGGGGGGGGGGGTGAAGAGAACATTGCCATGGGTCTCCCTAGGGCTCCCTTTCCCTTACCTTTTCAAAGGGCATATGACAAGGAAGGGAAAAGGTACAACAGAGTGCCACTATATGACAAACGATTAAGTAGCACACATGAGTTGTCTTGTTGGGCAGACTGGATGGACCGTGCAGGTCTTTTTCTGCCGTCATCTACTATGTTACTATGTTACTATGATTTAGCAAGTTTAACAGAATTTATATTAAAAGCTCACAGCGGTTCATAAAGGAATCAAAAATTATTTTCAAATTAACAGACGCATAAGAGATATATCCTGCTGTTGCCTTAAGGCTAAGTCAGATTTATCAACTAGCAACATGAGATTTATAAAATAAGAACATCAGAGCATCATGTACATTTCTATAGGCAGTAGTCTTACATAATAAATTCTGAGGACAGCACCAGGGGAAAACAAAGTAGTTAACACTGAAAACCAGGGCTGACCACAGCTGTAACACACAGCCACACAAAAGCTGCAAATCATTTACATATATCAAGTCCAAGCCATCATTTCCTCTAAGGCTCACTAGATCACATAATAAGGCCATATTTACTTTTCATTAAAACTGCATTCCATTTCGCTTAGTTCAGAATACAGTATTTTATAACTAGAACTCATTTTAGCAGGCTGGGATTACCATTTTAAAAGAAACAGTTTTCACTGATCTAACACTATTTTTTAAAATCCATATGGCTTCTTAAAAAAAAAAAAAAGAACTCTTCCCTCGAGTTCTCCTTCCAGCTACAATTTGCCTATATAAAGGGTTCACAAAATAGTAACCTGATCACTAGTGGTGTATAACATATCCAGGCTGGCACCTGTACCACTAATAACCAAGGGACAGGTTTTCAGGTACACATAGAAACAGTTGCTAAGCAACATTCCCCCCTGTTCTACCAGCAGCTTCTGTTCAGGAAGAAATGCAGTCCTCTTGTAGGTAGACAGCACAGGAGAAAGAAACAGCTGTATTGATATGCTAGTTCTTTCTTGTGGTGGCAAGTTAGCATTCAGACAGCAATGGAAGCCCAGAAAACTGAACATTTGCGTAAAATTAACACTAGCACTGTGATTTAGATTACAAAGCTTTGTGGATAAACATGAGGGAGAGTGGATATTTGTGGTGGGTGTGTATGAATTAAAGAGGGGATTCTGGCATGTTTATCATTTACTATACCATTGCTTCTTACATAGCAAATCTGAACGGTTTACATCGTTAAAAATACAAATGACAATCATATCTTTAAAATATAAATAACATGCAACAGTATTCTAACATAAAAGAAATCCATTTTGTAATAGGACAGCTCTAACAAAAAAGTTTCATACCAAAGAGGACAAACCAATTACATATATCACTCATACATATCACATCAGAAAATACTATTACCTTAAAATAGTATATATTCCCTGTTCAAATAAACCATATTTCATTTCCTGAGTGGTTTTCTCTAATAAATAACACTAGATTACTCTTTATAAACAGCACTAGATGTCAAAAGCTTTTTCAAAGAAATAGGTTTTTAAAGCTTTACGAAACAGCATAAATGATTCTTCTAATCTGATATATTTTGGGAGAGAATTCCATAATGATGGTGATAAAAAGAAAAATGTTGATGCTCGAGTTGATTCACCTCGCTCTCGAAGGCGGTGGGATTAGCAACCTATTATCAATAAGTGAACATAAAGTTTACAGCGGTGTGTATGAAATAGTTAAATTCGCAAGATATGATGGTGTAGATAAATATAGCACTTTATATGTAAGAATGAGAACCTTAAGTGAAATTCTCAAATGGATCGGAATCTAATGTAGTTGACATAATAAAGGTGTAGCTTTATCACATCTTGAAGCTCTACAAATTATGCAAGCAGCTGTATTTTGTATAGTTTGTAAGCGTTTCAAGTTGAATTTTGTAATGCCCGCATAAATGATGTTACAATAATCAAGGCGTGTCATAATGTAAGCATAGGCCAAGGTATGCAGTGAGTTATTGTCTACTAGTGAAAAAGGCCCGTTTCTGACAGAAAAGAAACGTGCACTAGCAAGGTTTTCCTCGGAGTGTGTATGTTTGAGAGTGTGTGTGTGAGATTGACTGTGTGAGAGTGAATGAGCGAGTGTGTGTGTGTGAGAGAGAGAGAGTGAGACTGGTGTGAGTGTGTCCGTGAGAGGGAGAGTGTGTGTGTGAGAAGAGTGTGTGCCAGGGGCCCCTCCCTCCTCCGTCCCAGTTCCAGGGTCCCCCCTCCATCCCTCCCTCCGAGTTCCAGGGTCATCCCCCCCTCCAAGTTCCAGGGTCATCCCCCATCCCTTCGAGTTCCAGGGTCCCTTCCAGTTTCAGGGTCCCCCCACCCTCCCTCAGTTTCAGGGTCCCCACCCTCCCAGTTCAAGGGTCCTTCTCCTCCCTCCCAGTTCCACGGTCCTGTCCCCTACCTTCCTCCCTCCCACCGAGGTGTTTGGTGGGGGGGAGGTTGCTATTTGCTGTCAACCTAAGGAGACACTGCTTCTGGCGTCCAGCAGCTAAGTCCTGTCCTGACCCACAGGCAGCTGGAGCTCCCTCATACTCTTTCAGTGGCACACATTGACAGGCAACGGCGGGGCTGACGCAGCCACGGGCAACCTGGATAAACTTTGTATTGTTGACAAATGATGTGAAAATACAGAGTTTAAAATTGCTGTTTCTACCAGGTAGAATAATTTTTAAAGCTGTTTTAGTGATATTTAATTTAGATTTCATGATATTCATATGTACAGATGGGTAGCTTTCAAATAAATTAAAAGGTGTGCAGTAAGAAAACAAAAACCTTTTGTCCTTTACCTGTTAAGATGCAGTTTATCCAGTAGAAACAGCTTTAGAAGTGTTTCAGATGTAAGAAGAAAAAAAAACGACAATGTGGATCAGCAGCTCCTAGGTGTGCTTGGTTTTGAGTGTATGGGAATGACGGCTGTGTTGGGGAGTGGAAACAGAGATTAACCAATGGGCTTCCTTGCTTACAGTGTAGTTGATTGGGTCACTTCCACTCGTGTGTAGTAATCGTCCTGCTGCATGGCCAGAGTCGGAGAGGAGAGGGGATGCAGCGGCGATTTTGTTTGGTTTTGAGTGTATGGGAATGACGGCTGCGTTGGGGAGTGGAAACAGAGATTAACCAATGGGCTTCCTTGATTCGTTGAGTGTCTGTGCTCCGCCCTGACATCATCACATTTGATGTGAGGTCGGGGCAGACACTCAAGGGATCTACACAACTACAAATTTAGAGCGTTGAAATGTTGGAGGCTTCATTAGAACGTTGGGGTTGTGAATTATGTCTGGATGGGGCGTGGCTGAGGGCGGGTCTATGAGTGAGAGTGAGTGGTGCTGACAGCCTAGCCTATCAACAGTACAGGGTTTCAGTGTTTCCCTGCCACAGAGTGAGCTTCAGAACGTTGGAGGTGAGAATTATTTATATAGATTGTATGTCTAATGGAACATAATTGTCTTACATAATAAAAAGATTTTTTTACTACCTCTGATATTTGATCATTAAACAATAGAGTTGAATCTATAATCACACCTGAGTGACAGATTGCACCGGGACAATTTGCCTGTCAAACAAACAGAGTAGGAATTAAAGTTGGTATCAAACTATGACCTGTTATCCAACAAGCTATTGTCTTTTCAGGATTTAGTAACAGCTTGTGCTCAAAAAGCCTGCTGGCAACCTTGCCGAGACATTATTTTATAGGCTTTAAATCTAACATTTAACGTACACAAGCAGCAAGAACTTAAAAGTGATCATGCATATGACTACCAGTTAGAGCATGTTCCTGTCCACAGTACCAAGGTTAGGTTGACAAGACTGGTCAAATTAACTGGTCCTTTCTGCTGTTATCTATTTTACTATGGAATGAAGCAAAGAGGAAAGTGGTTCTAAGGAAATAAAAGTGAGTCAGGAAAATCAGAGACTACTGAGGAGAAGACTTCAAACAGGAGCACCACCAGTCTACCGATCTTTACGCTCCTCCAGCCCTCACATAACTCACGCCTAAAATTTTAAAATATTTTGAATCTTTGATTATGATACCTTTATTTTAATATTAACAATTAGCACAGTTCTCCATCTGGATTATTAAAAAAAAAAAAAGTCCAAACATTTACAAAGGCTCAAACACCAGCAAAAGGGGAATCCTAATGATAGCCAAAAGTTTCTGTAATTCAATTGGCAAGCAAAGCATTAGGACCTAGAAAACGAATGGAAACAGAATTCTGGTTTACCTGTATGAATTTCTTAATTTAGCATCACAATTAAAGAATCAAAATGGCACTGAACATCAAAAATCTATCAAATAGAACACACACAATATATTCATATAAGAGCACTTACTAATCAAGAGCTCAACCAATCCCTGGCAGCAGGTCACCAAGCTACCTAGCAATTGCCACCCCAGTGCCCAGGATTTTATGGACTTTTTTTTTTTTTTTTTTAAATAAATCTTGAATTGGTTGCCTAGGAAGAAAGAGCTCTTTGCATCATGCAGCTCTCAGTAGATTTCAACTGTTTGCTGCAGAAGTCCTGCACTGGTCTCACCATCTCAAGTCGAACAACTAAAGGGAGAGAATAAGGCCAAAATAAGTAAAATAAACTGCTAACCGCCTCCCCACCCCCCCAAAAAAAATTTTTTTAATTAAAAAAAAAAAACCTCCACAAAGATGCCTCCTAAAAAAGTGATTGCTGGTGCCCCAATTTCTTAGAAAATTTTTCCATTCATCCCTAGCCATAACTAAATGCATAATAATAATAAAAAAAAAAAAAAAAAACAGTACACCAAGGGGATCATTTTCAAAGCACTTAGGGCCCTGTTTACTAAGTCACGTTATAGGCTTGTTAGTGTTTTTAACACAGTGTATGCGTCTATATTATCCTTATAGGCGCTTACACAATTATCATGCGCTAATTGTAGGCATGTTAAAAATCCTAATACGCCTTAGTAAACAGAGCCCTTAGACTTCTGAAATTCCTTAGGTTACTATGAGGCGTATTTTCAAAGCACTTACACTTACAATGTTCAATAGGTTACTATAAAACTTTATAAGTATTAGGGTCCTGTTTACTAAGGTGCAGTAGCATTTTTAGTGCGCCATAAAAACAATAGAGCGCCCTTAGCGTGGCTTAGTAAACAGGGCCCCAAGTGCTTTGATCTCTCCCTCTGCCTCAAAGCAGTCACCAAGTCTCCAGCCAATATTTGCTACCAGGAAAATAATTTGGTTATTTAATAAATGAGGCCAGTAAATTCATTTTTACTGTCAATTAAGATCCACACAGCTCTAGGACAGCGCCAGCCAGTCAGGACTTCACCAGCTGTAGCTCATACAGAAGGTGCTATTTAACTAATGTTAGAGCAGGTCCTCCTAACATTGGTAAGCGACTGGACATGACTGGCCATTGCTGAAAGCCTACGATGAATGAGGTGTACATGCTACTGCTGTTTTTACCTTTTGTCAGCTTCTGTCAGTTTTCCTGTGCTACCAGCTTACTACCCCTACTGTAACCATTGCAGCGATCAGTTCTCACACTCAAAGAGAAAGGGACTGGAAAGTTTTATTGGTTCTTTCCAGTTCAACTAATGCTGTCAGCCCCAGAGTGCTGGAAGAAGGAAAGCTGGCTTCTACTGGCCCCCTTAGCCATGTTACTGCACCCTTAAGGGTGTGTAGCCTGCTTCTCCTGGTCTGACTGAAGATGAAGAAACTAATGCTCAGTCCAGTGACCAGTGAGATCAGAAGGGAAATGGGCTCCTGCCAATCACTATAGCTCCAGTGGAGAAGGGAAGGAGAAATGGGAAGGCCTTTTAGACGCCACTGCTACTGTTTTCTCCGCTATGGCATCCTCAGTGAAAGTGCCTAAAAACTAGATTTTCTTAAACTACTTCTGCTCTTTATAAAAGCATAACATTTTGTCTCCAAATATATGATGACCAACCAAAAATGAAATGTGAGCCAAGGGTGTCCTATATTAGTCATTACCTACAGAGCAAAACTGGGACCAAAAAGATCAGAGTGTGGTCTATCTTTGTTTTGGAGCCCAGAGTTGGAAGGCTCAGTTTAACACAGCCATTCCAAGAAGAATATGACTGGCTTAATATCTTCAGTTTTCTCTTGCACCCCAGTGATAGTAGGAGGCTCCTTAAGGTGGCAGAAAGACATTTTTATCTGAAAAACGTCCAAGTTGTGAATTTTGACAACCCAATTTTAGATATTTGCTCCATAGTTCATCCAAATTTCAAGGTAGCATAATGTGTTCTGGGCAACACCTGGGCAGCCCCCCCAAAAAACAGATTTTATTTTTTTCTGCAATAATGGAACAAAATAAAAATGTCTGGGGACAAAATTAAGACGTTTTTGGCTAGGCCTGTTTCAATCACGACTGAGTGGCCAAAAGGTAACCTAAATGACCAAATGACCACTGGAGGTATTAAGGGAAATGGCGCTTGATGTACCGCCTTTCTGTGGTATTTTGCAACTACATTCAAAGCAGTTTACATATATTCAGGTACTTATTTTGTACTTGGGGCAATGGAGGGTTAAGTGACTTGCCCATAGTCACAAGGAGCAGTATAACCCCCCTCTTAACTCCTCCAGTAGTCACTGACCCCCCCCCCCCCCCCCCCCCCCCAAGATAGCTTCACATATGATGGCTATTCCTATTAGAGCAGTAAATAGGTCCCGGGAGTAGCCTAGTGGTCAGTGCAGGCGGCTATAGAGAAGGGGACCCAGGCTCATATCCCACTCTAACTGGTACACTTATGGTGGAATGTGCAAGACCTCCAAAATACCTACTGTACCTACATATTGGTGACACCAGCAAGCTTGAGAGGTATTGTTGTAGTGTACAGTGAGGTACAGTAGGTATTTTTTCTGCTCCTGGAGGGCTCACCATACAATAAGGGGGGTTGCCAAGATGTGCACCTGGGACCTTTTATGTTATGTCCACTGCAGTGCCCCCTAGGTTGCCCCACTACTCTGCTGGAATGTCTGTGTAGCCAGTCTACTAAGAATGATGGCCCCCAGACATCCCAATGGCTGATTTTTTGAGCGTTTTTCTCTTAGACAATTTTATTTTCCAAAATGGTCCCAATAAGAAACACACACTGAGCTACGGCTATCTTCACTACTCAATTTTTGGATGTTTCTAACAAAATGTTCAAAATCAGACTTCGAAAACGCTCCTCTATACTTGTAAATGTAAAAGGGAAAAACCAACAAGTTTTGATTGCACAAGTCTGCACAATCTTTATAACAGCAAAACAAGATTAGCTCCATTTTCAAAAATTGCCTTAAAAAGTTAAATACATCCCACCTGTGTCTAATCACAGTAGTTTCATTTATCTGAACCCACATGGAAAAAGAATCAAGTTGTGTCCGTTGTATAATGTACTCCTGCTGGAATTGCGCAAAATTCCCCAGTTGCATATAATTTAACACTTTTGCGCAAGCTCTTCCTCTAAGGAGAGCTGGCTAGTGGCTAGCTGGTTCTCCTGCCAACCTTGAGCCCGCAGTGCTGGCGGACTGGCTGGTTAACAGCCACCGAGACTTCAAGGAGTAATCCCGAGACCACCGAAGGAAGTCTTGGTGGCATAGGCCGCTGACAGGAAAGAGTGGGGTTCTTTCCTGCCCCAAAGAGGTACTCCTGATGCAGCTCCTCCTACTCCAGTCCTCCTACCTCACGGGCGAGTGCAGGGGCAGCTGAAAGAATATGGATGGTGTGTGGGTGTAGGGAGCTATTAAAAAAAAAAAAAAAAAGTGGAAGCTGGAAAAAGAGGTAGATGGATGTTCTGGAGGGGGGGGGGGGAATGTTTTAAAAAAAAAAGATGCTGTACAGGGAGGGAGGGCTTTAAAAAATAAATAAATAAAAGGTGGATGCAAGGAGGGGGGCTCAAAAAATATAATGAACAAAAGACATTAAGAGCAAAATGTATCCACTAAAACAGCATCAAATATACTGACGAGCAGAGCATAAATAGCTTGTCCTCGATGACGCACTACTTGATGCTGTTTTAGTGGACAAATTTGCTCTTATTGTCCTTTGTTCATCATTTGTGGCTGCAAATTATATGCTCGACTCCTGAGGAAGGCGCATCAGGCGCCGAAACACTGGACTGCGTCACGTCAATTTTAAGCTATTATTCACTGAAAAAAAGAACTTGCTTTAAAACCACATTGGTCTACCCCCTTCTTATTTTTGTTTCTGCTTTGTGGACTGTGGTTAGGGAGATACTTCTGGGTTTGTTTGTTTTTCCTTGTTTTAATATCCATTGGGACACTGTCAAGTTCATCATTGTGAATGGAAACCTGGAACTACCGTGACACTCCCTGACTCACTCCCCCTCATGCATCACTACCAGTGACACACAATGCCAGAACAACTGGGGCAGTTGGAGGACTTGATTTGAACTACAGCAGATTCAGTAAATGCAGCCAAAACCTAGGTGCCATGAAAAGTCAGCACTCAATGTTATTACATAGAGTGCTCTTTATAGAATCACATAGTGCATTGACTCCCACACCAACTTTCGTCATGAGAACTTACTCCAGCTGAATCCTTGTGTAAATCCTGGTGTGTAGTGCACTTCTGTCGAATTCTATAACAGCGCAGAACTTTTTAGAATGCCACTGACCCATCCACACCCCTTCCAAAGCTGCACCCCATTCGGGTTGAGAGCTATGGGATTTGCACAACCTGTTATAATTTAGCACACAGATTTGCACATGCAAATCTCAATCTATCCCAATTAATACCAATAATTGATAGCATCCAATTACTGACTTAATTGCTTGTTAACAAATTGAGTTGAGTGCCAAACCCAGAATCATAACAGAAATCAAAAATGCATGGAATAAACAAAAAGGAATCCAGTATGGAAGGCATGGTACCAAACAAGCTTAGCGGTGAATAGCTGGCAAAAAAACACCAGTAATTGAGAATTAAAGCCAGTGCTGGGCAGACTTCTACAATCTGTGCCCTGATCGTAGCTGGACAGGTAGGCCGGAGCCGAGTAGACTTCTAGGGTCTGTGCATAAGAACGTAAGAGAAGCCATACTAGGACTAGAACGAAGGTCCAGTATCCTCTTTCCAAACAGTAGCCAATTCAGGTTGAGAGGGATGGACATGCCGGAGTGGGGGGGGGGGGGGGGGGAGTTAAGGGTTAGCACTAGGTATCACCCAATTTACCCTTTATTGCATTTGGAGGCAGAGGTGTGCTGGTAATTTTTTTTTTTTTTTAACAGGCTCTCTCTCCAGACATAGCCAGCCTTGCAATTTTTTTTTATTATTTTTTTTTTTTTTTTTGGGGGGGGGGGGGTTAGCAATACATGCCTCTCTCTCCATAAGAACATAAGAGTAGCCATACTGGCTCAGACCAATGGTCCATCTAACCCAGTATCCTGCTTCTAACAGTGGCCAATCCAGGTCACAAGTACCGGGCAGAAACCCAAATTGTGGCAACATTCCATGCTACAAATCCCAGGGCAAGCAGTTGCTTCCTCATATCTGTCTCAATAGCAGCCTAGGAACATTTCCTCTAGGAACTTATCCAAACCTTTTTTAAACCCAGATACATTAACCCCTGTTACCACATCCTCCAGCAAAGAGTTCCAGAGCTTAACTATTCGTTAAGTGAAAAAATAGTTTCTCCTATTTGTTTTTAAAGTATTTCCAAATAACATCCTTGAGTGCCCCTGGTCTTTGTACTTTTGGAACATGTTAAAATAAAATCAATTTACTTCTACTCGTTCTACACCACTCAGGGTTTTGTAGACCTCAGTCATATCTCCTCTCAGGCTTTTCTAAGCTGAAGAGCTCTAAGCTCTTTAACGTTTCTTCAACAAAATGAGTTCCATCCCCTTTATCATTTTGGTCACTCTTCTTTGAGTTTTTTCTAATTCTGCAATATCTTTTTTGAGATACGGTGACCAGAACTGAATGCAATACTCAAGGTGCGGTCACACCATGGAGTGATACAGAGTCATTATAATATTTTTGGTCTTATTCACCATCCTTTTCCTAATAATTACTAGCATCCTCTTTGCTTTTTTGGCCGCAGCCGCACACTGAGTGGAAGATTTCAGTGTATTATCTACAACGACACCTAGATCTTTTTCTTGAGTGCTGACCCCCAAGGTGGACCTTAGCATCAGGTAACACTGATTCAGATTATTCTTTCCAATGCACATAACCTTGCATTTGTCCACATTAAATTTCATCTACCATTTGGATGCCCAGACTTCCAATTTCCTAAGGTCTTCCTGCAATATTTCACAGTCCGCACGTGTTTTAGCAACCTTGAATAGTTTTATGTCATCTGTAAATTTAATCACTTCACTCGTCATTCTGATTTCCATATCATTTATAAATACGTTAAATAGCACCAGTCCCAGTAACGATCCCTGAGGCACTCCACTGTTCACCCTCCTTCAATGAGAAAAATGACCATTTAACCCTACCTTGTTTTCTGTCCAATAATCAATTCCTAATCCACCCCAGAACACTGCCTCCTATCCCACAACTCTTTAATTTTCTCAGGAGTCTCATGAGAAACTTATCAAAAGCTTTCTGAAAATCTTGACTACATCAACTGGCTCACCTTTATCCACGTTTATTTATGCCTTCAAAGAACTGAAGCAAATTGGTGAGGCAAGACACTGACTCTGCCCCATTAAACCATGTTTGTCTATGTGTTCTGTAATTTTATTCTTTATAACATTTTCCACTGTTTTGCTCCACACTGCCGTCAGGCTTACCAGTCTGTAATTTCCTAGATCACCCCGGAACCCTTTTTAAAAATTGGCGTCACATTTGCTACCCTCCAATCTTCATGCTCGAGTTCCTTGAGTATCCTTGAGATGTATTTCATCCTGTCCAGGTGATTTTAATTTGTCAACTTCCAGGTTCACCGAGATTTCTTTCAGTTCCTTTGCATCATCACCCTTGAAAAACATTTCCAGTACAAGCAGATCTCTTACATCTTCTTTCGTAAAGACCAAAGCAAAGAATTCATTCAGTTTCTCCGCTATGGCCTTGTCCTCCCCTAGTGCCCCTTTTGCGCCTTCATGATACAACAGTCCCACGGATTCCCTCACAGGCTTTCTGCTTCTGATGTACCTAAAAAAAAACTGTTACTGTGAATTTTAGCCTCTGTGGCAAGTTTTTCTTCATATTCTCTTTTAGCCTTTTTTTAAATTAATGCTTTGCATCTGACTTGGCTGGAGTGGGGATAACAGCTTCAGTAGTTGGAGAGCAAGCCCAGTGCCAGGCAGACTTCTACGGTCTGTGCCCTGAAAATGGCAGGGACAAATCAAGATGCATATGCAGTATAACATCATATCTTACTCTACGAGTTTATCTTATTAGGCAGTGTGGATGGATCATACAGGTCTTTATCTGCAGTCACCTACTATGTTGCTATGTTTATAGAATCCAGGGGATAATGTCTACTTTTACTCAGCCTCAACAAGCTCTCTGGTCTACAGTTTCCTGGATCACTCATGGAGCCTTTTTCAAAAACTGGAATTACATTGGATAGCCTCTTGTCTTCACCCACAATGGCTGATGTAAATGATAAACCAAAATGATGAGTGGAATAACTACACCAAAACATATATACAAATAGAACTGAAAATATATTCTGCTTTCAACTTATTTTACTTTCATGGCTTACAAGAGCTCAATAAATTATCTGTTAAAACAAGGCTTCATAATGAGTCACATGTAATCTCCATGTTACATTTTACTTTTTTGATTAAGCCTTTAGTCGTGAAGAAAACTTTCCAAACAGTATATCCCACCAGACTTGTGACAACAGAGAGAGGTACGGGCGGTTAGCTTGACGGAGTTTAAAAAGGGGTTAGATAGATTCCTAAAGGACAAGTCCATAGACCGCTATTAAATGGACTGGAAAAATTCCTCATTTTTAGGTATAACTTGTCTGGAATGTTTTTACGTTTGGGGAGCGTGCCAGGTGCCCTTGACCTGGATTGGCCACTGTCGGTGACAGGATGCTGGGCTAGATGGACCTTTGGTTTTTCCCAGTATGGCACTACTTATGTACTTATGTACTAGAGAAAGAACTACAATATCATGAAAGAAAAGAAGGGTATGGATAACACAGGAGAGAAAACGAGTCATTCAGTACATTACCGAGGGGTCCATATTCAGCTGTAAACGTCACTGAAAAGAAAAGCTTTGAGATTGGATTTAAACTGAAACACAGAAGGGATTCTAGAGATCGGGCTATAGGTGATTCCAGAGGGCAGGAGCTTGAACTGAAATGATGGTACACAGAATGGCGTTGCAGTGAATCTCATGGACGAAGGAACCATCAGTTGATTTTGTTGAGCAGATCGCAAAGTCCTGGAGGGGTGGTAGGGAGTTAGGCAGCAAGAAGGAAAGGAAGGTTTTCATCCTGCTTGCCACCTAGCCAGAGCAACATAGGCAGACATCAACTGACCCTTCCTTACCTGCCCAGATCTACTATGTTACTCCTTGGGAGTATAAATATTGTACAACTTCATTACGATATTCCAACAGCTCAATGAAATTCCAACAGCTCGTCTTGGTGTTGGCTTTGCTAAAAGCTGCGTTAAATATACAAAACACGTTTCAAAACCAAGTTATACGTTACATAAAAAGCACTGCTAGAAAGTCACACAGAACATCAACCTCTCAATCCTCAAACTAGAAAGCTTTATTTGGAGCATTCTCTAAAAAGCAATTTATTTACTCTTCTCTACCACCTGTTTGCCCTCTTGATCATTTTTACATTTTATGTGTTCTTCTTGTTTCACAGAACTATAGTAACTCCTTATGGAACCCTTTTTGGTATATGGGGGAAGAATGTGAATGACAGTCCTTTGGTGTTATACCTGAATCAGAGTTTTAGGGATTTTTTTGCTTGAGAAATAGAGGCAGAATGCCTGCTTCAATCAGGAACACAAGAACCACCCAGTTCTTCACTGGGAAGAAGCAAAGGCAGTGTGGCAGGGGGAAAGGTTTGGCCTACTCGGAGAAGAAAGGAAGGAAGGCAAGAAAGAAAGGGACAGAGCAGAACACCTGGAGAAACAAGTTAATTGGGAAGGCCAGAGATATTAACTGGTGCCTTCAGAGCGCATGAGGTGCCCACTCAGACACCCAAGGACCAGAAAATTACAATTTTAGTATAGGTACCATTATTACCTATTTTAGAACATATTGAGAGCAAAAGGCTGCCAGACACATTGAATCATGCATACATATCAGTCATCCTCAAGTCCAGTAAAGAGAACTCATCTCGTATCGTCCTATATCGCTTCTGAATTTTGAACAAAATTGTTGCCAAAGTATTAGCAAATCCCTCCCAAAAGGGATTCAGATGTGCAGGTTAAGTTTGTTAGGTACACAAATGTCCATCATCATTAGTTGCGTCAAACAAAAAAAAGCCTTTGATCAAGACCACTGAGATTACATGCTTCAAGTTTTGGAGAAATTTGGGATTCCAGGGCCACATGCAAGACTATGAATAGAGCAATTCAGGATAGTTTTGACATGTAATGTGGGACAAGAGAAGGGTGTCTCATCACCCCTTTTGAACATTATAACCTCAGATCTACTCTTACAAAATATACAGGACAATACAGGTTGTTCAACCTTAATGTAGAGGTTTATTTTATTTATTGGGATTAACAGCCTTTATAAAGAGATTCACCCAAGGCAGTGTACAGCAGATACAGTTTAACATAAAAATTACAATTTTAACAGCATAATAGGAAACATGGCCAAATATAAACAAGTACAAATAAGTGAGAAACTTGAGAAGAGAAAATTAAAATATCTATAATAGGACTACCATGAAACAGTATCAAAAATATACACATTTAACAGCACTGAAATTCAAACAGATATATAATACGATGTCAGTATAATACGAAACACCTAATAAGCATGTATTAGAACATTCAAATATTACAGATATGATGCTAATGCTTTTCTACAGAACAGCTCACCATGTAGCTGAGGGGCCAAGAGCAGAAATATAGACAGGGACAAGATGGGCGATACAGAGTCAGTTGGGATGAAAGATGGGTGGCTAAACTAAGCAAGTTCTTTGTATAATTAAACAAGATATAACAGACTGGTCTAAGTTACAGTGTGTGTAGCTAGCTAGTCTATGTGCAGAGTGGTGTATAATTAATCACCCTACATATTAAAGGCTTGTGAGAAGAGCCAGGCTTTCACCTGCTTCCTGAAGTAGAGGTAGTCTTGTGTTAGACATAGTCCCTCAGAGCAAATTCCATGGACGCTTGGAATGCCCTTCCGCGGAAGGTAGTGGAGATGAAAACGGTAACGGAGTTCAAACATGCGTGGGATATGCATAGAGGAATCCTGTGCAGAAGGAATGGATCCTCAGAAGCTTAGCTGAAATTGGGTGGCGGAGCAGTTGGGGGGAAGGGGATAGGGGAGGGCAGACTTATACGGTCTGTACCAGAGCTGGTGATGGGAGGCGGGACTGGTGGTTGGGAGGCGGGAAATACTGCTGGGCAGACTTATATGGTCTGTGCCCTGAAAAGGACAGGTACAAATTCAAGGTAAGGTATACACATATGAGTTTGTCTTGGGCAGACTGGATGGACCATGCAGGTCTTTTTCTGCCATCATCTACTATGTTACTATGTAAATTAGCTGGAGCTGATGCAAAGTCTTTTTGGTTTGATCAGTACAGGGCATTACCGTAATCTAATGATCGTAATATCATGGCATTGACCACTGTGGTCAGACTCGTCTTGTCAATATATAGAGAGAGATTTCATAGCTGCCACAGGTGATGCGATGCAGTTTTTAAAGATTGTTTGAATCTGTGGGATCAGAGTGAGTGACAAGTCTATAAATATCCCAAGATTCCTAACCTGTGATTTTAGGGGTGAGTTCATACTTCCCAAAAGGTATTTTGAAGGCAGGTATCTGTCCACTTGTGTTACGTACCCAAAAAATTTGTTTGCCCATTCCTAAGTTGCGGTTATGTCAGTCATAGCAAGCTCATATGACGACTTCAATACAGGATTTAGGCTGCTTGAAATGTTGGCACAGGGAGGGGACCCAGATACATATGATTTGGGCCTGTGCAAACATTTAAATGTATTGGAGGATATATAAATAATTACTTGGGAGATGTACTGAGGCAAAATGTATTTGGACCCGAGAAGTGGGGATTTGAGGAAAAGGAGACAAACTTTTGCAAAGAAAACCTATTCAACTGGGGAAAAGGTTATTATGCAACACTGGATATACAAAGAAGACCCCTCTATCTGGAAAAGAAGGAATATGTGCCATTGATTTATGGTGTGAAAGAAAGAAGCAAAAATGACTCCCAAAAGAAAGAAGCTTTTCACGTTAATTTAGGTACCTTACAAACAGAGGCTCTCTCTGAGGGCCCACAACTTAATTCTTAATCAGACTGAGTTCTGATGAATAGAGGAATAAGGTAAAGAGGTGGTGGGGGGGATAAGGATAGAAGCTTAATGGGTCATAAATACAAACCCACTATGAGATCAGGAGATACACTGTGAGGGGAAAGGAGTTGAAAAGAATGGAAAGAGAGGAAGCTGGGGTGGAGGAGTAGGGTTGGGATAAGATAGGAGAGAAGCTTGTGGATGGATAGGTAGTTGATGGGTGGGAGACAGGGAAAGAAGGAGTGGTGGGGTGGAAGGGAGAAAAAAAGTTTTATTAGATTGACATTTACAGTGAAATTGATGTTGCAGTTAACTAATTTAGTATTGTCACAGCGAAGCGAGGGTACAACGTACAAGAAAGGGTCAAAAATACAGCAGAAAGCACCCAAGAGCCTTCAAAAACAGGACACGATTCCTTTAATGATCAATGTTTCAATAAAAACTCGACACAAGCTGTGTTTTGGCGCACAGCGCCTGCATCACAGGTTGAGCAGCAATCTATTATAAAATGAAAATAGCTGTTTGCTCCTTGAGTAAGGAGCAAAGGGGCGTACTGTTCTTCATACGCTGAGTGATTTTTCTGTTGAGCACACTGAACTCCTTCTATATCATAAAGAAGAAGTTTGATATATATTTTCATTTTATAATAGATTGCAACTTGACCCCCTACGCAGGTGCTGTGCGCCGAAACACAATCCATGTCGGGTTTTTATTGAAACAGTGATCGTTAAAGGAATTGTGTCCCATTTTTGAAGGCACTTAGTGCTTTTTGCTGTATTTTTAACTAATTTAGTTTTGTCATGTGAAATGTGTTCACCGTTTTTCTTGCGAATAAATGCAAACTAACTTATGTATAAACTTCACAAAATACAACAGGAGTTATAGTTCAAAAACAGAAGTGATTCATAATCCTTTATTCATGACTAATTCATAAACAGTAAACATTTAAAACAAAAGTAAAATATGAAAGCTCAAAGAACAGCCCTAACAATCCATATTGTACGTATCTATATCCATATATATTATTATTAATAATATATATACACACATAACGTATTAACATATGCCACGCATTGATCATGGAATGACATCAAGCAAGGACAAAATAAAATGTAAAACATTTTAAATAAATTGCCAACTATTACTTTCATATTTCTCCAATTCTAACTCTCCACTACCTTTTGCTAAAATGAATGTACACAACTAGAGTATGAGGAAGTACAATAGCGGTAAGAAAGCCAGTAAATATATTTCCTATTCCTAACACAGTGCGCACAGGTTACGTCTGTTAGAGATGTATGTAAATGCTACACTTACCAGCAGGCATTATCGATTACAGCTTCCTGTGTTGTGTATGACAAAAAATGAAAACTAGCCTACAATACAAAAAAAACAAACAAACAGAAATCAAGTCACATGCAAATGGGTGCCCCACACGCATTTAACAAACCAGGACCCTGTTCTGTCGATATCTAACAGCTCGCTCTCTCTACCCAGTCCAGCCATGTCTTGCCCCTCCTCCCCGCCCGCAGTCCGACGATTCTCTCTCATTCTCAAACCTTCACCCCTGTCCTACCTGCAATGGACAACAGAAATGTACACAACGCGCTTACAGCACCACCGAAGCTTTCATCTGTTGCGTTGAGCAGCCCCGGTCCCACCGGAAACAGGAAGTTGCGTTTAAGTCGAGGGGCGGGACACGGCAGGAAGGGGGCTGGAAAAAGTAAAAAAAGCTTTGGATTCAGTCAAGGAGGTTTGACTGAGAACAGAAGACATGACGTCAAAATATTGAAGCCACTTAAGTTACTCTGTTTTCCCCTTCCCTTCGCAGCCGTCGTTGTGCATGAAACAGGTTAAAAGGAGCCAGGATGACGTCAAAACGTTGAAGCCAATTAGGTTAATCTATATTTCTCCTTCCCCGTGCAGCTGCCTGAGCCGTCATCTGATACACTCAAAACAAAGCAAGCAAACCTATGAGCTGCTGCATCCTCGTTGTTCTTTATTGTTGGTAGCATTTTTGTTTCATCTCACTTATATTTTCAAACATGCTGGCTTGTGCAGCATATGATGTACATAGAGGAAGTTTAGGTTTCATTGGTTAGAGTACTAATTTGTTCTACATTTTAAATCACTGTGTCACAGTGGCATAGGCACACTGCAGTTAGGGCTCAGGCCCAGGCCCACCCAACAGTAGCACATGTTTAGTGGTTTTGCGACTTGGACGTTTTGAGTTTTTGTAATTTTTTGAACAACAAACGTCCAAGTTCAAAACCCACAAAATCAAGCCATTGGGATGTAGAAGGAGCCAGCATTTTTAGTAGACTGGTCTACCAGACATCCCAGGAAAGCAATAGGGCACCCTAGGGGGCACAGCAGTGGATTTCATCAAATGCTGCCAGGTCCACATCTCATCATTGCTCCCTTATCGTGTCTGCTGAGCCCCAACCCCCCAAACCCACCTAAAACCCACTACCCCCAACTGTACACCACTACCATAGCCCTTACAGGTGAAGGGGCATCTATATGTGGGTACAGTGGGTTTCTGGTGAGTTTTGGAGGGCTCACAGTTTCCACCACAAGTGTAACAAGTAGGGGGAGGTAGGAGCCTGGGTCCACCTGTCTGCAGTGCACTGCACCCACCACTAGACTACTCCAGGAACCCTGCATGCTGTTCTAATGGACCTGAGTATAACATCTGAGGCTGGCAAGTAATGTTTGTCATCACATTTTTGGGGAGTGGGAGGGGGTTAGTGACCACTGGGGGAATAAGGGGAGGTCATTCCTAATTCCCTCCAGTGGTCATCTGGTTATTTAGGACACCGTTTTGTGCCTTATTCATAATAAAAACAGGTCTAGCTCAAAACATCTAAGTTTTAGTCGTGGACGTTTTTGTTTTGTTCCATTATGGCTGAAAAATGTCTAACACAGAAAACTCTGGACTCGATTTCAACAAAACTAAACTAAATAGTCAAATAACAAGCTGAATCCTCATAAACTATGTGTAGACTTATATCTATGTATAATGTGATATCTTATTTTCCTTAATTTTTTCTATATAATTTTTTATTTTTTATTTCTTTATTTTCAAAAGATGGAGAAAAAAGACCTCATCAGTCCCAGCATGACGATATTTCTATTCAATTTCTCAATCGATTTAATCGTCTGCTTGTTCTAGGACTCCATTATAATCCTTGGTCTTAAAAAAACTCCACCTCTCTTTTAATGCTAATAAAATTGTTCAATTTCAATGTTCAATTTCAATATTGTAATTGTGATTGTTTTCAACAACAAATTCAAAACTACTGTTACTTAGCTTTTTACTCTGCCCTACGGGGCTCTCCGTTTCGCTATATATTATATTATATGCTTCATCAGGGGGCCAAGTAACGGATGGCAAATCACAATTCACGATATCTACAATCAAACAAAAAGGATATCACATCAATTTTCATTTAAAAAGACTAGATGTTATATTTTTAAACAGATACAATATCTAACTACCAACCTTAGAACATGGCGTCTCCTACTCATATGACACCGGTAGTGAAAACTCTACCCGGAAGGAGTTGCTCTCATTTATAGTCTTGATTGACTTCAATCTAACCCCAATTGGGTTCATAATAGCTCATTTCCCAATCTATTTACCTCAAAATTAGGATTACAAAAATGTTCCAAAATTTGTTTCAAAGAATTTCAAAAGATTCGAAGTGTATTTCAAAAAATTCAAAAAAATACAGACCATTCTATTTGTGAATTCAACCCTCTTGGTTCTAAAGATTGTAAAATATATATCCACTTCTGTTCTCTTCTAATAAGTGTTTTATTCCTATCTCCTCCACATGAATTATATGGAACATGATCTAGCACAAAACATCTCAGCGAATCAAAAGTATGTCCTTTTTCTTGACAGTGTCCTACTAATGGAGCGCCTTTTTTATTTAATTTAATACATGAACGATGTTCTGTAATGCGTTGGTGGAATCAACGTTTCGTTTTCCCAACGTAAATCTTTTGACAAGGGCATTTCAAAATGTATATAACATATGTAGATTGACAATTAGTCTGAAACCGTAATTTGTAGACTTTGCCGTCCACAGGATTCCTAAATTCAGTTAGTTCTTCTGTAATACTACAAGTTTTGCATTGTAAACATTTTTTATGTTCACCTATTTTGTTATCTTGTTCCAATGAAGGTAAATTGGCAGGGCTCACAATTTCTTTAAGGTTACGTGTTCTTGAAAACGCAATTCTAATCTGTTGGTTATGTAAAATTGGATGTGATTGCATTATAGACCAATTCCGATGTATTATGCTCCTCATATTGTCTCCCCCCTTGAAGAATCGTATCACAAAGGTATTGATATCTTCTACTTGTGGTTTTTTCGAGTTGGATAACAATAACTCTCTATTGTTGTATTTTGCTCTTTTATATGTAGTTTTAATCACTTTATCAGGGTAACCTCTATCTCTAAGGTCTCCCTGGAAAACCTTTGCGCACCTTTTAAAGTCATCATGATTTTTACACACCCTCTTAAATCTTAAAAACTGAGACAGAGGAAGACTGTCTTTCAGTTTTTTAGGGTGACAACTTTGATATTGGAGAAATGTGTTTCTATCTGTAGATTTTTTGTAAATTTTAGTATTGAATTTCTGATTAATTACATGAATGTCAATATCTAAATAGTGCACATTTTCAGCTGAACATTCGAACGTGAATTTAATACTATGATGTCTAAGACTTATGAACACCCAAGTTCCACCCAGAACACACTCCTGGCACTTCCCCTTGAGATTTGGACACACTTCTGATGGACTTCAGAGAAAAATGTCTAAAAATAGGTTTCAAAAACACTGATTTGGACGTTTTTGTGAGAAAAATGTCCAAATGCAGACTTATGCCACTTTTTGAATGTTTTTCTCTTTTGAAAATGAGCCTGATAGTGTGTAAATGCAAAGGGGGCCTTCACATTGATGTGGCATGGGTGAAACATAGGCAAAGAGTTATGCAGACAGCTTCCATATTTAGGTGGCTGTTTTGCCAGCTATATGGCTTGTATAATTATGGCTGATTAAATGTGATTATGTGTAACTATTATTAGCATTTGTATAGCACTACCAGATGCACGCAGCGCTGAACACCTGACACAAAGAGACAGTCCCTGCTCAAAAGAGCTTACAAGCTAAGTAATACAGACAAACAAGACAGTAACGGGTGAGGGAAGTAATGGGTGAGAATGGAGGAAGGGACAAGGGGAGGGCAATTGTGGCTAGGAGCTAAAAGCAGCAGTGAAAAGGTGGGTTTTCAGCATAGATTTGAAAACAAGTAGAGATGGAGCTAGACGTATAGGTCTATATTCTATAATGGAACCTAGGATCCCACCGTTCAGCCTCAAGATACCTAAATGGAGACACCCAGTGTGAGCTGGTCACCCTTCCATGACTGACCCTGCTTAGCTTCTTTCACACATAATCACTGCTGGGCTCTACACTTCTTGGTAATTCAGCAGGTCTCTGCCTCAAACACAGGGGAGTTCTCTGCCTCAAACACAGGGGAGTTCTCTGCCTCCTCCTCTTCTCCTTCCACAAATGTTCACCAACACCAGGCTTCTTATAAGCAAAGGTTTTTATTAGTTGTCATTTAACATAATCTTCATGACTTATTTCTTCTTCAACTCAAACATAACAAAAAGGCATTTACTCAGAGTCTTCTAAAAAGCAGTTCCTCAAACTTTCACAGTTCAAACAGCCAAACAAAAGCATTTACTTTTCCTTCTCAGAGGGTAGTGCAGCTGTCACCTTTTCAGCAGAAAGCTTCCCCAGTGCTTCCATCACCACCTTCCAGCTTTCCACCATTGTCTTAATAAAGCTGCCTAAAAACCTTTCACACCTGGTTCAATTTCCCAATCAAGTCCTGGCTTCTCACTCTTCTGCCTAGAGTCCTCCCCCTGACTCCCTGCTGCAGTGCATTATGGACCTTGTAGTTTCCTGCCTCCTCACACCAGTTATAGAATTGCTCCCTATATGAATATGTATATATCCCTAAGAAGAAGACAGAGTAAGGAAGCAGGTGACAGCTTGGTTCTTCTCCCAAGCCTGTAATGGAAACAACTAACTTGCTAGTGATACACATGAGCTAACACCAGCTGCCCAGGCTGTAGCAGGACTTGCTTATCTACTTCTGCCCTAGCTAAGATCATATTCATGCACCTTCTGACTCCATATGCAACTTTCTTTATAGTCCCCTTATTATCTATCTCTTATTACTGTATCTCATCTGTCTATATGTTCCAACTCTGCTTGCCTCCTATGTTGTCTGTTAAGATGTTTTATTGTATATGGTGTCGTCATTGTAAGTAGTATATTTATTTATTTATTGTTCGCTTATATCCCACATTTTCCCACTCATGCAGGCACAATGTGGCTTACAAAACATGAAATAAAATTACAGAATAGGAAACTTAGAAAAGTATACAAGGAGTAAGCAGGGGGAAAAGCATCTAACAGGGTGAACTAGCGGGGTAAGAGACAGGAGGGGTGTATCAGTCAGCGGTATAAAGTGAGGGGTAGGTCTTGGCAAAGAAGTATGTCTTCAACAACTTCTTAAAGAGGGCGTGGTCCGCTGGAGTTTTGAGGTGTTGCGGAAGAGCATTCCAGTGCTACTATTCCATAATAAGTACTGTTATTTGAATACTCTTTTCTGCTGAAATTGTTTATTGCCTATGCTTATATTAGTCTTGCTGTACACCGCCTTGGGTGAATTTCTTCAGAACTACAGTAAATAAATCCTAATAAATAAATTAATACATGAACAGGACAGATAGGATAGAAACAAATTGTCACTCCCATGAGCACTAGTGCACTAGCATCTCATACCTAGTGTTTGGTTTGAAGCTCAAATACTCCAGCTGACTGGATCCACATGGGCAGCAGCTGGAGTTATAGAAGACCATGAACTAGAGGTTGTACTGCCAGTGTCAAGAATCTGGCAGGGCCTTGGCTGTCAACATCGCTCAAGCTCCCGGCAAGAGTGAATCACAAAATCTTTAAACATAGATGTACAAAAACCTACTTGCAAACAATTTTGTATGCTAGCTATGAAAGGCCAGTTTGGAAGCTTGAGGCATTTATTGAGCCAAGACAGAAAATTATAAAATAAATGTTTAATCTCGGAAGGCAACATAAACACAACAAAAACACTACATAAGATAGGTTAGAAAATAAAGATAGTTAAGAAAAATAGCACTAGCAGGTTGCAATTGTATCTGTAAAAAGAGATTATTACTAGTAAATTCTGTGGAGAAGGATAGAAATTGTGAACCCAAACTGAATCTGAGTTCCTTTATAATAATGCTCTTTGTGGACTAAATGTAAAGTAGCAATACATTTGTGCCTTTAAAGACAGCTCTTATCATTTCTGGTACAGGAGAAGTAGATATGGTGAGATATCTAGATAGGACAGGGGAGAGGCCACACTCAAACATCTGCTGGTTGCTGTGCTGCATTCTGATTTCTACATCCAAGTGTCCATAGAAGAGAAATGAGGTAGCCATTTAAAAAAAAAAAAAAAACAATTTCCTGCATTGCTGATGACAGACAGTTGCTATTGAAAATGCAGCAAGTTGCTATGGCATAATCACTTATATTATACAAGTCCTCTAGCAGTTGTAGTGGACTGGACTCAAGGCACCCCTGGATAGTGAAGTGCACTGAAGTTCCCTCTGTGTCTGGGCAAGTCTTTTTTTTTTCAGGCTGCTGGAGGCATTACAGAAGGAGCTCATGTGACCCTGGGATCCAACAGATTTAAGGTATAGCTACTGTATTCTATAATATTGGCAGTGCTACTAAGATTTAAGGTTTATCAGGCTACATAGACTGCCTTTTATCTAACAAAGTGGCGTACAGAGTGAGGGCATATAAGGAAACATCACATGGACAAACCCAAAAGAAAGGAGTAAGAAGACAAAAAAGGAGTTGTTTATAATCAATAAATCCTAAATAATTCTGTATAATCATAAAATTACAAAGTAATAAAATATGTCTTAAGTGCACAAAGCAAAGAAAAAAATACTACCTGAAATATTACTAACATCACAAACACAAGCTGATAGCAAATAGAAAAAAAAAAGAGAGATAAAGGGAAAAAGTAAAACTGAACTTGAGGTTCCTTAGCACAGGACTAGTTGTGGTTGACCATGTAGCCAAAATGTTCCTGTGGGTGCTACTGGGTCCTGGGTGTTCTATATGATGTCTCTCAAGTCTGATTTGTCTATTGCTGTGATTTTACCTTGTTCCAAATCCAGTTTACCACAGGCTAAGTTGGTTTCAATCTGGTTTATCCAAAATTTTCTTTAGTGTGCTTCTTTGAACTTTGCAGCTGGAAAAACCTGTTCTGCCTAACAGAAATCATTTTACTCCATATCAGAAACACTTGACAAATAGTTCAGGTTTTAAGGTAGTCAGTCTTGAACTTAACATAACTGGGCTCACTTCTAAGGTCTGAGGTATAAAATAGTAAACATCCCAGAGTGAAGGGTGCTATAATAGAGCAAGCCGAGAAGACCTAACTGGGCATAGAGAGCAATGTGGTGCCAGCAAAGATGTGAGATAATTTGGGATCCTGTATAAAATGCATAATGAGTTAAGAGAAATATTTTAAACTGAATCCCAATGGAAATTTATAGCCAGTGTTGATTGTAGAGGAGCAGATAGTGATCATTGCTCTGCATTAACTGCTTGGCTGCCTTCCTAAAGGTTCTGGGAGTATCTCCAACTATAAGGCGTCAGAAACAGCTGATCATAACCAGGAAGTTACTTGAACAAAGGCGCTACTCTGGTGCTGAAAAGACTCTCTTCGGCTGGCCCGGCCAGCAAACAAGGTATCAGATGCGGCGGCGGGGCGGGCAGCAATGGCGGGGGAGGGTTGGTGGTGGGAGGGGGGCCAATGCAGTGGCGGGGCGGGCGGCGACGGCAGGGGAGGGTTGGTGATGGGAAGGGGGTTTCAAGCGGATCGTGGCGGTGGCGGCAGCTGGGGGGGGCGGCTAAACAGTGCCTCCCACCTCGGGCTGTGGCCCCCGCTCTCGGCGAGGTCTGGCTACGCCCCTGGTTGAGTCCCATTGCAGCTCCTTGTGACTCTGGGCAAGTCACCAAACTCTTTATTGCTCCAGGTGCAAAAAAGTACCTGCATATGCTATGTAAACCACCTTGAATGTAGTTGCAAAAACCACAGAAAGGCAGTATATCAAGTCCCATTCCATTACTGTGTGGCAGAGTCCATAGTACCCATGTACGCTTTAATCATTCCCATCATAAGCAATTCACGTATACCCTGTTTGTCTGTTTAACATTAGATTTGGAAGCTCTGTAGAGCAGAGGCTGTCTCATACATGTTTAGTGTACAGTGCTGCATATATCTAGTAGTGCTATAGAAATAAGTTTAGTGGCAGTAGTAATAGTAGTATATATTTATATTTAAAAAAATCCGATTGGATCTCCAAAAGAAAATTATTGTAGCTAACTCCACTGCATTATCTGCCACATTAGCAGTTAACAAGTAGTAACTTTACTGCAAGGTAGAGTTCCCATTCATTCCCTATCCATACTACACCCCTTTTTAAGAATATCCATGTTAGGGGTTCAACATGGTAATTAGTGTGTGCTCACTGCTAACGTGGTATATTACTTGTTAACATGATGCTGTGTTCTTAGCAGGTATTTAAAGCTATGTTAAACATTTAACATAATAGTTCTGTCCTTCTAGAAATAGCACTTGCATCTCTTGTTCCTATTGGGTCCCTGTCCCCATGTTAATATTCAAATGAAACAAATGTACAAAAAGCAGAGTTTTATCAAACATGGAGCCCTGTATAAAATCAGGATAGAACATGTGTGCTTTGTCCTTTCAACCCTGTGCCTCTCCATCACTCTGTCCTCCGTTCTTGTACTCCTTTAGCCCTTTCCAGTTTATCCTTATCCTTCTACCCTCTCTCTTTAGGTTTCATTCTTTCCAGACTTTCCTCATTCTTTTTCATCTCTTCTCTTTTTTTTTCTATCCCAGTCCTCTTTCTTCCCCTGCTTTCCCCATCACAGGCACCTTCTCTCTCTCATCAGCCTGTCCGTGGTGCTATTTTTCCCCCTGACAATCTCCTTCCTCATCCCATAATCCTCCAAGCCAATATTTGTAATTGTTCTCCCCAGTTGTTCTCTTATAACCTATCACATCAGCCCTCAATACCCAGTACTTTTCTCAATCCACTCTTTCTCACTACAGATCTGAGCCCTCTATGACAATTCAGGCCAGGAGGAAGAAAAAGAGGAGGAGAGAAGAACATCAAGCCACATCCTCTTCCTCTGCCAATGAGGACTCAATTGGTGCTTTGAACATTGTGAGACATCATAATACTGTGTGGTTCAGACCAACAGTCAGGAGACAGACACAGCTCCAGGAATTGTCATTCTCCTCCTCCTGTTGACTTGGACTGACACAGTGATATTTGATCAGTGGAGGACAAAGGAGATGTTCAGCCCATTGTTGATCTAGCTCCTAGTTTCCATGATTCTACAAGGACCTGGCAAATTTGGTAGCCAGGATTAGGTTTTGCTGATCTTGCTGTGACCATGGAATAGGGGAAGACTGGGGGTCCTGACCTTATTTCATAGATCCTTAGACCTCTTTTTCTTTACTTTTTCAATAGGGGTTCTCATCTTTTGTAGAATGTACCATCCTGTCCACCTTATTCTAAAAGCTTGAAGAAGAATACAATTATAAATCCATAATCCAAGCAATACAACAACAGGATATAATATTAGTGGTAAGATAATCAATTATTATTTATTTATTGCACTTGTATCCCACATTTTCCCACTTATTTGCAGGCTCAATGTGGCTTACAAAGATCTGTTATGGTAACAGAGAAGAAATACAATTGGTGTTGCAAAGGGATAAAGAAGACAAGAAGATCAGGTTATGCAGCTCTACAAAGAGACATTTTAAGTAAAGGAGTGTGAGGGTTGTGTTCTAGTCATTATGGGTTCTCGTGGTAGGCTTTGTCAAAGAGATAGGTTTTCAAAGCTTTGCGAAAGCTATTTAGTTCGTTGATCGCTTTCAAGTGAGTTGGTAGTGCATTCTATTAATAATACGAAGCTATCATGCTTTTCTATAAAACTCCATCCAGTTCCAAATTCTCACTTCAAGTTAGGCCTATATTAACTACTATCACACAATTTTGGCCTGCTCCTTAAAAATATTCTGACTAGGGTGGGGGGGGGGGGGGGTCCAAGATGGTTGCCACAACATTGGCTCCTGGAGTCTGTTCATTTGATTAGAGCATTGTTGTATTTTTCTTGCTTGAAAGATGCCCATGAGATAAGGGAAAGTCAAGATTCCCCCGCCTGCTTCGACTCCTGCCTCCTTGACTTTGGGACAGCATTCTGTAGTTTGCCACAGTCATTTTTGGGCACTCCTGTTGGGGAGGCAGGGCAGAGGATATCTCCCTTGGCAGGGGATGTCTCCCTCTGAGCTCGATTTCTCCAGCCCTGCTTCTGTCTGTGTCTCAAATGCAAGAGTTCTCTATGATGCCAGCTTCTGCTTCTAGGGGAGAGACCAACCAGCTAGGTGAATCAGGAAGACCTGTTCAGGAGCCCACAGAAGTAGGGAAAAGAGAAGAACTCCCTACTCAGCTGAGTGCAGCTGGAGATAGGGTGGCAACTTTAACATCTTTTGCAGTTCCTCTTCTGGTAAGATAACAAAAGAGAGGGTAAACAAACAGCATACAAACATAAACAATAGCAAGAAAAAGCAGAGCTGGGCCTTCAGGATTGGGATGTCAAGTCCTTTAATTCTTTAAATAAAAAATGACAGGGGCCATATTTCTGCGTAAAAACGTCTGCCTCAGGGATCTAACAAACAAAACAGAGAAAAATAATAGCAAAGGCTTAATAAAAACAGTCATAAATGTCTACAAGATTAAAATATATATAAGAAACACATACAGACAATACAGAATGTAATAATGATAACCAACATGCCTAATTTCAAAAACATAAAAATAGCACATTCATTAAAAATACATACATATTTATAATATATAATGCCATATATACATGTGATTAAAATAGCATAACAGTACAGTGTTGAAAAGAGAATGACAACCAATGGGTTCCAAATAAAACATAAATTCCAAAGGAAACCACTACCAAATGATCTGTATGATAGAAAAAGAAAATAAATATCCATCTTTTGAAAGAACACAAAAGGAACAATGTGTCAGTCTTACCCAGATTATTCTTATGGATAAAATGATACAAGATTGGAATAACCAACCAGTCAGGGTAAAGTCACCTATCATGAGACAAAGAGAGTAAAGAATAATCTTTAATTGAAATAAAAACATGCTATGATGGTGTGTGATATATGGGGGCGAAAAGAATGTGAACAAGTGCCTATAGGATGAGAGGTCTGGTGACTGAGATTTAATAATAAAATGTGTGAAAACGTATCAAATCGAATAACGATTACCAAAAGAAAAAGGGGAAAGGGGAAAAAGGGGGAGGGGAAAGGTGGCAGGAGGAGAAAAAAAGGGGGAGGAAAAGGGGGGCCAAAGAGTTGAGACATTTGATTCCCGTCCGGGAATAGCCAAGCAGATAATGAATGGAGTTTGTTCTCTTGAAGACGCTAATTAATGAAACGTTGATCTGCGTTGGGAACAAGGCAATTTTGGGCACGTTTGTTGGATTTTTCACACTAACAGCATATAGATTTACCCATGTGGAACCAGCAACACTCCAAACTGGATCCTGGCTTTGAGATAAGTGACTTAACAACTTACAGACTAAAAAAATCTGGAAGGAATAACTTGTTCTGATTAAAGGACCTTAACATTAATATAGAGACAACAAAGATGGTAGGGAGGCAGGGATCTGGTGCTATGATGTTATGATATGGACAAGCTCATTTTCAAAGCACTTAGCCTCCCAAAGTTCCATAGAAACCTATGGAACTTAGCCTCCCAAAGTGCTTTGAAAATATGCCTCGGAGTGTTCAAAAGTGGTACCATAGCAAACGGTTTAATGGGCACTTCACAAGCACTGAGCACCAAAAAATATTTTAACAAATCAAATTATAAATACTTTAATTACATGACTGGTACATTTAATAGATAACAATTAAATTTTAACTGCCAGACCCTCGACCATTCTTCTAACTTTTGGAGATCCCTTCTCATTGTTTCTACTCCCTCCAGGGTATCCACTCTATTGGCTATCTTCACGTCATCCACAAAAGGACAAACCTTTCCTTCCAATCCTTCAGCAATATCTCTCACAAATATATTAAACAAAATAGGCCCCAGCACCAACCCCTGAGGAACTCCACTGCTCACCTTCCTTTTCTCCGAGTGGATTCCATTTACCACCACCCTCTGCCACCTGTCAGCCAACCAGTTTCCTATCCAGTTCACCACTTTCTGGCCTAAGTTCAGCCCTTTTGGCTTATTCATAAGTCTTCTGTGGGGGACCGTATCAAATGCTTTGCTGAAATTCTAGTTGATTACATCTAGAGCACGTCCTTCATCTAGTTCTTTGGTCATCTAGTCAAAGTAGTCAATAAGAATCATTTAGCAGGATTTTCCTTTGGTAAAGCCATGTTACCTTGGGTCCTGTAACCCGTTGACTTCTAGAAAGTTTACTATCCTTTTTTCAGCAGCAACTCCATTATTTTTCCTACTACTGATGTGAGATTTATCAGTCTGTAGTTCCCCACTTCTTCCCTGTCTCCACTTTTGTGAAGAGGAACCACATCTGCTTGTCTCCAATCTTGAAGAACCTCTCCCATCTCTAAAGATCTATTAAATAAATCTGTAAACCTGATAAATTTTCAATGGTGTGCCTAATAATACTAGGTTCTAATAATCCAGATGGGTTAATAGTGTTACTTGAACCAGCTGTCATAAGTAATATTCAAAACTGGTTTGGAGGGAAGTTATCAATGTAAGCTACCATTAAGATGCTATTTTAGCCCAGGGTCCCATTTAATATATGACTTCTGGTAAAATAACCCATCTTAACTGTAGCCTATGTTGACAACTTACTTCCCTCCCACACCCATAATCTGAATAACCCTTAACACCCAGAAAATATTCTTCACTCTCAATCCTACATAAAATTCCATTGATAATCCTGAATCTGTAACAACCCCTAAGATTTTAGTTTCCTTAGACAATGTAACCCCTGATAAGATAATTCTAAGTGCTTTGTAAATGAGCCCCATTGGTTTTATCTAACCTTAATTTCAAACCATTTTCTTGCATTCAGACTAGTACATAAGAACATAAGAATAGCCATACTGGATCAGACCAATGGTCCATCTAGATCAGTATCCTGTTTCCAACAGAGGCCAATCCAAGACACAAGTACCTGGCAGATACCCAAGTGGTAGCAACATTCCATGCTACCAATTCCAGGCATACAGTGGCTTCCCTGTGTCTATCTCAATAGCATATTATGGACTTTTCCTCCAGGTCCCACCCCAGAAGAGAAAGAGCTTGCAATACGGTTGCCTTATTACTTAGATGCTCAGTTCTGTGTTCTACCCATTTATAAGCTCATTTGCATGGATTAGGAGGGATGCCAGGTGCTGTGCTGCTGTATCCTCTCGGCAGTCCATTACTCTACCGGATCACGATCTGCCACATATGATTATTCAGAGGTGCCTTTTTTCCGCTTCCCGATGATCCCTGGAGATACACTACTCCTCTGGATAACAGAGACTGAAAAACTGGGGACTGGTGACTACACTGCCATGGGAGTCCAGCTCTGGTTGGCCTACCAGACATTCATCTAACAGCCTATGTTAGATGAATGTCAGCACAGAGCTGAGGCTTCTCACCTGAGAATACAGTGGCAGACACTTCTCCTTTTCTACTATCTTTCTTTGCTACTATAGTTCACAGCCACACTTCACCCCACAATGATGCCCTGCTCTCCTCATGCATGACTAAGTAGTAAAGATGGCGGCCTTTCCCCAAGCCGCTTGAAGAGCTTAACGACCTGATATACAGCTACTTCTGTATCCTGCTGTTTTTAGACTCTGCATGGTGGGTCAAGTACTAATATAGAGATTTTCTCACTGGAAAGTGCCTCTCCACTGTGCCTAAGTTAGGTTTTGTTCCTGACTGCTGAAACCTGCTTCTTTTAACAGCCCTCTATGTTTCACCTGACTTTGATTTTGATATGATTCAGCCCTCAACCACAACTGAAGAGCCCCACTTGTGTATTGGAAGAACATATTCCTGCATACTCTGATTATGTACTCTTTGCCACAGGTGTATATTACTGTACTCTATATTTTCACCCTCAAGGGTTAATTCAGTTTATTCTTGCCTGCTGATGATATTTTTACTGGTGATCAGGTCTACCTTAACGTTAACTGTGTTGGAGTGCTCCCATTATACTTTAATCTCTCACCCTGATTGCTCTCTCTTAGAGTAAATTTTTCGAGACTGTAGGCACTCTATTATGTAGTAGCTGCTTAAGACTGTATTGGATTCTCTTTGCTGCAATTTCTTCTACTACTACTACTTAACCCTCCCCTCTTCTGAACTTCTGAATCCTTAATTTGATATACTGGATTTTCAGCCCTGTTATTCCAGGATTTTTTTTCTCCTTCCCTTCCTCTCTGCTGCAATGGCCACTTTACTTAATAACTGAGATTCTGGGATTTGTTGGATCCCTATTGCAGTGTTTCCTTTATGACATTTGCGATCTATGAATTACTTCTGCAGCTATATAATTCATATTCCTTAATACCTTAGGGAATGCCTTTGCATAGCGTCTCAACTAGTTCACATACAATCCCAAACACATATATCTTGTATCCAGTATTATAACACTCAAAGTAGTGATATCATTATGTATATATTAATCAAACATTGTATTTTTTGTATACTTTGTACGGGGATCTTCAGATTTCAAACTCATTTCCACCATACGGGGAATCTTCCCCAATTCTTAATGGTGTTTCTCATATCTTCATGGATCAACCCGATCTTCTGATTTTTATATTTTTATTCTTGTAGTTTATATCTTATCTAGTATTTAACATTACTTAGCTTTCAATTAGTTAGCAGTAGAGCAGCAAATTTTCTTTCAAATCAAACCTCCGCTGACTTGGCCAGGTTTCGTGTATACTTCGTCAGGGAAGAGGTTTGCTACAATAAAAACAATGACATTAAAATTTTTCCCAATCTTATTCATACCACCACATTCTTATTTAACTCATTCTTATTTAACTTAGACTATTTACCATTATGTGTTCACTTCCGTGTCCCAGAAAAAATGGCTGCGGCGTTCTCTAACGCTACTACAATTTAAATAGACCTCAGCTGATTCTAAATACTCTACTCTGATTGGATTCTTTACTTCTGTTAACCACCAATCAGATAAGAGACCACCAATCCAATTCGGAATTCAATCCATACGGTTGTAAAGAATGCAGTTGAAAAATCTTTTGTTCTTTGTAATTCAAAAGAGATCCAGCGTTACCACCCTCCCAGCCCAGCCGGATGTGATCTATAATTCTCCATTTGATATCAGCTATCTATCCAATGTTGAACATTCGGAGCAGACATTATTTTGTTATTAATGCGAGATTTATGTTCATTAAGCCTAGTTTTAATAGGGCGACTAGATCGCCCTATATAAATCATTTGGCAAGGACAAATAATGGCATACACAACATTCTTCGAGTTACAGTTCGTATAAGAGCGAGACATTAAAGGACGTGTAGTTCCTGGAGGTATCCATGTTATACCTTCAATCGTCAGTTCACACCATTGACAGGTTTCACATTTATAGTGACCTAATTGTTCCTCAGAGTTTACCATATACTCCAGCATTTTATAGGTCAACATCTCTCCTATCGTTTTGCCTCTTCTAAAGGCACAGATGGGATGATCCCCAAAACAAGCATGAATCTGTAAAATTTTCCAATTATTATGTATGCTTTCTGTAATACGAGAGCTTAAGGTTGAAAAAGGGATTACCATCACTAATTTATCTAACTCAGATGAGTTATTATATTGTAATAGTAAATCTCAATGTGAATATTTAGCTCTCAAATATGCTGTTTTAACAATTGCTTTAGGGTAGCCTCTCTCTTGAAAGCGAGCAGCCATTTTTGATGCTTGCATCTCAAACATCATATCTTCTGAACATATTCTCCTTGCTCTTAACATCTGACTCACTGGTAAACTTTTTTTCAAATGATACGGGTGGAAGCTGGTAAAATGTAACAAAGTATTTCGTGTCATAGGTTTTTGATATAAATTAGTATGAAGATGACCATCTTTCTTATATATCCAAACATCCAAAAACTCAATACCTGTTTTGTGATATTTGACTGTGAATTTCAAGTTCTGTTGATATGAATTAAGCTTGATCATAAATAATTCCAACATTTGTAAAGATCCATTCCAAATGAAGAAAATATCGTCCAAAAAACGTTTCCATACTGGAATGTTTTGATATTCTTCTAAGTTATATACGAATTGTTCTTCAAACTTGGATAAATATAAGGTGGCAATGGAAGGGGCTAATGATGCCCCCATTGCCACTCCTTGAATTTGTTCAAAAAATTGCTGTTGAAAAAAGAAATAATTTCTCTCTATCACCAACTGAGCAAGTTGCATCAAAAAATTCTTAGAAATTCGCTGGGGAGAGGGACGCTTATCTAATTCTTCAGCAATAATTAGTAATGCATCTTTCTGAGGAATGATAGTATATAATGAAGTAACATCAACAGTAACTAGAAAAGCATCATCTGACACATCTAAAGTTTGAATACATCGAAGTAAATCTGTAGTATCTTGAAGATATGATGTAACTTTCCGTGCTGCCGGTTTCAAAAAGACATCAAGAAATTTGGATAAAGGTTCCAAAATAGTGTTACATAGCGCCACTATCGGGCGTCCTGGAGGTTTATAAGCATCTTTATGTACTTTTGGGAGAAAATAAATCCTTGGAATCTTAGGACATTCTTCCAATATAAACCGAGCTTCCCTCGATGTTAGCATAGATGTCTCTAATGCTTCTTTTATTAATTCTTTTATAATTCCTTTTATCTCATCAGTAGGATCCGATGTTAATTTCTTATAAGTTTTATCATCATTTAATTGTCTCCAAGCTTCATCCAGATATTCAGTCCGACCCCAAACTGTTACCGCTCCTCCTTTATCAGCTCTCATAATAAGAGCTTCACTTTGACTTTGTAGTGCTATAAGAGCTTCTCGACATCCTTTAGTTAAATTCTGAGATTTAAATTCAGATTGTAAAGTCATTTCCATTTTTTCTAATTCATAAAGTATACATTTTTGAAAAGCTATAATCGAGGAGTCCAAGTTTTCAGTAGGCATCCAATTCGATTTAGGTTTAACAATCGAAATATCTGGATAGCTGGGTTGATCTTGGAAAAAAATTTTTAAATGAAGTTTTCTAAAAAACTTATATAATCCTATTCGAGTAGCAAAAGAGTCATAATGCGTAGTAGGTACAAAACCTAAACCCAAACATAACACTTGATTCTGTGCAGCTGTTAATTGAAACTTCGAAATATTTATAATTGTTGATGGGTCTGATTCGAGCGAGCTCTGGTTTGATAGTAGCGATTCTGTTCTAACGGAATATATTGATCTTGTTGTTGGAATCGTATTTGGCGTGGTTTTCTACCTCAACTGCGTCCTCTGCGGTTGTCTAAAAAAGCAGAGGATGTTTGTGCAGTCCTCTCTTTCGATGCAGGTCTTCCTAATTCATTTCCACTAGAGCCGCTATCAGTAAAGGGGCCCCCAAACACCGTCTCTGGAGAAGTTTTAAGTAATCTATCCTTTTGCATCCAGTAGTACACATGATTTGTTGCATAATCTTTCTCATCCCGTTTCAATTTTTTAATTTTGAATTGTCTGATAGACAATTGAGAAGAATCCCCACACCTTCAGTTAGGTCTACTTAATAAGATTTTGCATAGCGTCTGGCATGGGGTCCATTGGGCCGGTCACTAGCCTCCTAATTCCACCTGTCCGAAATCCAAATATCTGAATCACAAGGCTTATGGGAACACACAGCCACCGAAATGCAACACATTCTACAGATTACACTCTCCCCAACCACTCTGCAGCCCTATCATGAAGTGGACACTCTACCTGCTGCTCTTCTTTGTGAGTATCAGCAGCTCCAAACCAGGCCATGAAGACCTCTCCAACCAACCTCTACCCGTCCTCTATCCACACATTGGAAACCAAAGAGCAGGAAATATGGTGAAAGTCCAGACCCTCATCCATCGGATCACTCTGATCTCCCATCAACATCCATCGAACAGTCACTAGACCACAAACCTAAAAACACCAAACCCAAAGCAAACCAAAAACTCACACCAACAAACTAATTATAGCATCTCACCAAGCAACTTCTACCATGACACCACTAACTCCGGTGCCTTGCATGTATGTCAACATCAGATCTTTCAGGAACAAACTACTTCTGCTCCACGATTTAATAGATTCAGGCGACTTTGGTTTTATCCTTCTAGCTGAAACCTGGTTAAAAGAACAAAACAGCCCTGAACTACCTCACCTATGACCCGCTGGATACAGTATCCTTCATGCCCCCAGGATAGAAAAACAAGGGGGTGGTCTAGCCATACTCTACAAACCTTTCTTTCACCAAACTCTGATCATATCCCTTGACCTCAAATACATGCTTTGCAAAATCCACACACCACACAGCACAGTCAGAGTTCTATTACTCTACAGGTCCCCTGGTCTCTGGCACAGTGTTCAAACTAAACTATTGGAGCTCCTTAGCTCATACATGTCTCAATTCCCCAGACTAATCATCGAAGGAGACTTGAATTTCCCTCTCAAATTAGACACTGATCCTAGGGTCAACTGCCTCCAAACCCTGCTTACATCCCTCGACTTCATACCTGACTGCACGATCACCATACACGAAAAAGACCATACCCTTCACCTGATCATTTCCTATCCCCCATCTCTTCTAACAGACACTAACTGGTCAGCCGTCCTTTGGTCAGATCATCTCCAAGCCCAATTCAACTTAAACCTCTGCATGACACCTAACACTACCAAGAAAGACAAACCTGTAATAAAATCAAGAGAGAAAATTGACAGTGTCACATTCTGGAACCTTGTCTTAAAAAAAAATAGCATAATACCAAAAGGACCCATTAAAAATGAAGGTAGAATAGGACTCAATCACTGAAAAATGTCTCAACACTCTAGCTTCTGTGAAAAGTAGGAGGGCCAGGACTGTTAAACCTAACCCCTGGTATACTAATCTCCTGAAAGGTCCTGCAGAATCTTAGAAAGAAGCTGGAGAAAAAAACCCCAAGATCCTTCTGCCAAGTAAAGATGGAGAGATGAGCATAGATCCTACAAATTTCACTGTGCCAAAGCAAAAAAAATAAAACGTATTACTCCGCACCAGTGGGCATTGAAACACCTGACCAAAAAAAATTATTCACATTGGTGAAAGTGCTTCTCTTTCCTGCACCATAGCCAATCCAAAATGCAGTGTTCAGCCCAACACACAGGACCTAGAAGATTTCTTCCGCACTAAAATACAGATTATTTGAGACAACCTAATCATCAAACATACACAACCACCAGCCCCCACCTCACTACCCCTCAAACTATGGAATTCGTTCAAAGTCATCACTACTAGTGACCTTGACCTTCAGCACATACTTCCCAACCTGCATCTCGTCGCTGCATCTTAGATATTTGCCCCTTCCCAGTTTGCTAATCTTTCTACATCGATACTCTCATGGCTTACCCTATTTCTGAATATCCTACTAGCTAATGGTAATTTTATAACTACATAAGTACATAAGTGTTGCCATACTGGGACAGACCAAAGGTCCACCAAGCCCAGCATCCTGTTTCTGTCTATTATCATTACAGCTATGAGCTTTGACCAACAGTGGCCAATGCAAGTTACAAGTACCTGGTAAGATTCCAAAAGAGTACAATACATTTTGTATTGCTTATCCTAGAAATAAGAAATGGATTTTCCCAAGTCATTTTAATAATGGCTTATGGACTTTTCTTTTAGGAAAGTAGCCAAACCTTTTTTAAACCCCGCTAAGATATTTGCTTTTACCAAATTCTCTAGCAATGAATTCCAGAGTTTAATTATAAGTTGAGTGAAGAAATATTTTCTTTGATTCGTTTTAAATTTAGTACTTTGTAGCTTCATTGCTTGCCCCCTAGTCCTAGTATTTTTGGAAAGAGTAAACAGATGCTTCACATCTACCCATTCCACTCCACTCGTTATTTTATAGACCTCTATTATATCTCCCTTCAGCCATCTTTTCTCCAAACTGAAGAGCCCTAGCTGTTTCAGCCTTTCCTCAAAGGGAAGTCATCCCATCCTCTTTATCATTTTCATTGCCCTTCTCTGTACCTTTTCTAATTCCACTGTATATTTTTTGAGATGTGGTGACCAGAACTGCACACAGTATTCAAGGTGCAGTTGCACCATGGAGCGATACAAAGGCATTATAACATCCTCGTTTTTATTTCCCATTCCTTTCCTAATAATATCTAACATTCTATTTGCTTTCTTTGCCGCTGCAGCACACTGAGCAGAGGGGTTCAAAGTATCATGAATGATGACTTCTAGATCCTTTTCCTGGTCGGCGACTCCTAAAGCGGAACCTTAGATCACATAGCTATAGTTCGGGTTCCTCTTTCCCACATGCATCACTTTGCACTTGCTCACATTAAACATCATCTGCCATTTGGATGCCCAGTCTCCCAATCTCGTAAGGTCCTCTTGCAATTTTTCACAATTCTCTTGCATTTTAACAACTTTCGTTAACTTTGTGTCATCATCAAATTTAATTACCTCACCAGTTATTCCCTTATCTAAATCATTTATAAATAAGTTAAAAAGCAGCGATCCCAATACAGACCCTTGTGGAACCCCACTAACTACCCTTCTCCATTGAGAATACTGACTATTTAACCCTACTGTCTGTTTTCTATCCTTTAACCAGTTTTTAATCCACAATAGAACACTACCTTCTATCCCATGACCCAGTTTGCTCTGGAGTCTTTCACGAGGTTCTTTGTCAAATACCTTTTGAAAATCCAGATACACAATATTGACCAGCTCCCCTTTATCCACGTTTGTTCACCCCTTCAAAAAAATGTAGTAGATTGGTGAGGCAAGATTTTCCTTCACTAAATCCAAGTTGAATATGGTGCTCATTTTCAACAGAGAAAAATGTCCAAAAAGTGACATAAGTCTGCATTTGGACGGTTATCTCACAAAAACGTTCAAATCAGTATTTTTGAAACCTCTGTTTAGACGTTTTTCTCTGAAGTCCATCAGAAGGACATCTAAATCTTAAGGGGGCGTGCCAGGGGTGTGTTCAAGGCGGGACTTGGGCGTTCCTAAGGTTTAGACGTTTTTCAGCCATAATGGAACAAAACAAATATGCCCAAGACTAAAACGTTTTGAGCTAGACCTGTTTTTACTAAGAATAAGCCAACACACACAGAAGGTGTCCTCTCCACAGGAGAAACGCAAAGCAAAAGAAACAGTGGATCCAAAAAAGTCCTCTCTCACGTGGTGTCTTCTTAAACAAGGTCTTTATTTGAAATCAATAACACAACAACCCATTCATACAAAACAAAGATAGATGATTTGTATTATTATTATTAATAATGAAGTACAGATGTGTGTGCATCCCTATAACAATTGACATTCCAAAGGGAATCAAAAAACAATCAGAAACACATTCAAAGAGACAAAACAACAGGGACATTTTGTGACTAAGCATCTAACGGGGCCCGAGTAATAAAGATACGGATTTCTAATAACTCAATAATAATAATTAAAAAAAATAATTTAAAAAAGGTTAAAACAAACCACAGAACTAGATGCAAAGGTTGAAAAATATAATATAAAAAAATGTATATATACAGCAAAAAATAGTACAAAAAGACAAAATGAAATTATATGTAAAGGAAAAACGTGTGTTATATAAGAATATATATAGCCAAATAGGTAGTGGAGCATGTCAAAATATATGTACTGTATGTCCGTTCTGACCACAATGTGGGAAACATTAATAATAGATGTTTTAAAATGGAAAAATATTCCATGATGATATACCAGCTTGTAAACTGCGCTAATGTAAAAAGAAAATCAACTTAAAAAATATATATAAAAATGTATATAAAAAGGTGGTGGAGGTGCACTTTGTAACGTGTACCTGAACGAGAATAAAGTAAAATGTAATAAATCTCGAGGACATTTCTAAGCATGGCTGCCGAGTTTAAATAAATCGCGCGAAGAAACATAATGCTCAAATGCGGAAGATAATTGGGGGCAATCGAATAACAAGGTTAACTGTTAGAGGAGAATAATTAAGGGTAATGGACAGGCATATTATAATTGACTCCCAGCTATAACACCCTGCTTTAATATTTAAACATTTTTTAAAAGATTATAATATCTTTGGTTGCGGACCTTATGCTGCCCTTAGAAAAACCAAAGCCCCATAAGGTGCTCTATTGCTGTCCTGTGATGTCAGGGGTCCAGTCTACTAAAAATGCTGGCTCCTCCTACTTCCCAATGGCTTGATTTTGGACGTTTTGCACTTGTACATTTTTTTTTAGAAAATGCCCCACCCCCCAAAAAAAGTCCAAATCACAAAAATGTCCAAAAAACAAAACGTCCATAGTATTTTTAAAAACAAAAGATAGACGTTTCTTTTTCGAAAATGATCTTCATTCCTGTTCAGAATTTGGAAGTTTTGTGTAAAACATCCAAATTCTAATTTAGATGTTCTATCAAAAATGCCCCTCCACGTCTCATTAATCCATGCTTTTGAATATGCTCTGTAATTTTGTTCTTTATAATAGTCTCTATCATTTTGCCCACCACCGACGTAGGTTGAACAACAAACTACTCACCAAACTACAACTCATACACTGGCTATGCATTCAGGCCTGCATCATCTTCAAAACCATTTGTATTACATTTGAAGTACTATATGGACTCTCTCTCGAACTACAGACTCAACTCTTTTCCCACTGTTACTACAAATCTACCAGACTTCGAAACAACCTACTGTTGAAACTACCAATCATTAAGAACATAAAATACACCCAACAGATCAACTTTATATTTCCCTTTTGAGCCACTGCCAAATGGAACTCTCTACCAGATGCTATCTGCCTATAACAGAACTACCAACAATTACGCAAGAACCTAAAGACACTATTATTTGATAAGCATTAATCACTCTGTCCCACCATCTACCGAATTCCTTTTCAATAAAAAACCTTCCTCCTTCCCTTCTTCCTGCTCCCTTATCCCCTTAGCCATGTACTAATCCTACTCTGTAAACTGCCTTGAACTTCCTATTGGAAATTGTGTGGTATACAAACTCCAGATTAGATTAGATTACATTAGATTCCTAAGGTGGACCCTAGCATCAGGTAACTATGCTTTGGCTTATTCACTCCAATGTACATAATTTTGCATTTGTCCTTATTAAATTTCATCTGCCATTTGGATGCTCAGTCTTCCAATTTCCAAAGGTCTTCCTATAATGTTTCACAGTACACATATGTTTTGACAATAGTTTTGTGTCATCTGCAAATTTAATCACCTCACTTGTTGTTCCAATTTCCAGATAATTTATAAATATGTTAAATATCACCAGTCTCAGTACAGATCCCTGTGGCACTCCACTATTCACCCTCCTCCATTGAGAAAAAGTGCCATTTAACCCCACCCTATCTTTTCTGTCCAATAACCAATACACAATAGAACATTGCCTCCAATCCTGTGACTCTTTAATTTTCTAAGGAGCTTCTCATGAGGAACTTTGTCAAGAGCTTTTCAAAAATCTAGGTACACTACATCAACTGGCTTACCTTTATCCATTTGTTTATTCATGCCTTCAAAGAAATGAAGGAAATTCACTTCTCTTGGCTGAACCCATACTAACTGTCCCATTAAACCATGTTTGTCTATGTGTTCTGTAATTTTATTCTTTATAATAGTTTCCACTATTTTGTTTGTCACTGAAGTCAGACTTAGTGGTCTGTAATTTCCAAGATCACACGGGAACCCTTTAAAAAAATTAGCATTACATTGGCCATCCTCTAATCTTCAGGTACTATGGATGACTTTAATGACAGGTTACAAATCACTAACAGCAGAGCAGCAATTTCATATTTGAGTTAATTTAGTACCCTGGGGTGTATACCATCTGGTCTAGGTGATTTATTACTCTTTAACTTGTCAATTTGGCTCAGTATGAGGCTTATTTTCAAAGCACTTAGCCTCCCAAAGTTCCATAGAAACCTATGGAACTTAGCCTCTCAAAGTGCTTTGAAAATATGCCTCTATGTCTTCCAGGTTCACCAAGATTTCTTTCAGTTCCTCCTCATCATCATCCTTGAAAACCATTTCTGATACAGGTAGATTTCTACATGATAGGTGCACTGAAAAATGGCCTGTTTTGGACACATGCAGATCCATTTTTCAGTGCCCCTGTGAAATAGGCCTTTTTTGGGGGCTGAAAATGGACATGCGGCACAATGAAAATTGGCATGCATCCATTTTGGGCCTGAGATTTTACCGCCACCCACTGACTTAGCGGTAAGGTCTTACGCATTAACTGGGCGGTAATTGTCAGCGCACTTACAAAGCTGATTACCGCCCGGCTAGTTCCACATGTCGGAAAATAAAATATATTTTCCGGCGCGCGTAGTGGACACGTGTAAAAAATGAAATTAGCACCTGGGCCACATAGTAGCTGGGCGGTAGTTTTGAATTGGTACACGTTGGGTACACGTAGGTACCTACACGGCTTAGTAAGAGATCCCCTTATTATGTCTAGGAATTTTACCTCCCTAGCACTGTCTGATGTAACATTTAACCAGTCAATATTAGAGGTAATTGGAATCATCCATTATTATTATATCCAAGGATTTTAAGGGAAAGGGAAATGGGACTTGATATACTGCCTTTCTGAGGTTTTTGCAACTACATTCAAAGCGGTTTACATATATTCAGGTACTTATTTTGTACCAGGGGCAATGGAGGGTTAAGTGACTTGCCCAGAGTCACAAGGAGCTGCAGTGGGAATTGAACTCAGTTCCCCAGGATCAAAGTCCACTGCACTAACCACTAGGCTACTTCTCCACTACACAATCTAAAGGATTTAGGAATAAATGAAAAAGGGTGGTCCTTTGTGGATTCCAAATATTGTACAGGGGGACTGCTTACATTAAAAAAAATGTATTGGTTCAGGACCAGGGTCAGGCCTGACAGATGCCAGGAGGCTGTAAGCAGTTGTTACATACACTTTGCACTTTCCACAAAGTCAACAAGGCAGACTACTCCAAGATTGGTGTTCCGAACCAAAGTTAAAGTCATTAAAAGCAAGTAAGTAACTGGGACAATATCATTAGCAAAGGCAGTAAATATGGCAGAGGTAGAATGTAAACATTATTTACAAAGTCTCTTATTCTGCTTTTCAACCTTTCTTCTGGTTAGAATATGTGAATAATCTCTCTGTAGCCTACCTTAATAACAATGTAGCAAATAGCTCAAATATATTTCAAACATTACCACCCCCGCTCTACAGCTATGAAAATTGAGAGACTACTATTATGCTTAACTATTGTTCTGATGAAACTGAAAAATCAAAAAGAAAGTTCTAAAAGCTGAAAAATATGCTCACAGGAAAGAAAAAATTGAAACCATACTGCTCTCCATCTGAAGTTTCTGCTGCCTTTCAGCACATTGAATATCTTTTCTTGCAAAATATTGTCATTTATGCAGCTTTTTCCCCCTCAGGGGACAAAAATATTTAGAATGAAACAAGTCCTCCTTTGTTATGACACCCATGACTTTGTCCCCTTGAACTTAGCTAGGAGAAAGACAGGTTCAAGGTATTGTAAAAAAATAAAAAATAAAAAGAGATAGAGTGTGTATGGTTTGGAACCCTTGCGTGCTGAGCCGGATGGAATGTGTGATGTCATCAGGAGGTGTCCTGTTGTGAGAGGCAGTTTAAAAAAAAACTATAAGGAAAGAAACAGCAAATGTGGTTGCTGACTGGGTTTCAGACTGAATTTAGAGTTAAAATAAGTTATAGATCTCTAGTTTTTCAGGATTTTAGTAGTTTTGAGAGATTAAGGAAACTGTGTAAGTGAGGATGAAGAAGGAAAGTTTGTGTTTACAGAGATAAAAAAATGTTGGGAAAATAGTTTCTTTTGTTCTGTTGAGGTTACAGGGGGTGAAGAGCTGATACAAACAACAAAACTTCCTTAAGGCTATAGCTGAGTGCTATTAGGAAAAGCTATTGAATTATTTATTTATTGCACTTGTATCCCATATTTTCCCACCTCTTTGCAGGCGCAATATGGCTTACAAAACATCATGGATAATGGAAATGAGAAGAGAATATACATTTGGTGTTACAGAAGGATGTTGGATTGCTTGGTAATGGAATACATGATAGTAATATAATAGAATGCATTAATAACATTTCTGGGTATATGTATGAGTTTCACATGATTTGATCTTTGTGGTATATCTTGTAGAAGAGATGGGTCTTTAGTAGTTTATGGAAGTTGGTCAGTTCATAGGTCGCTTTTAGGTTGCGTGGCAGTGCGTTCCAGAATTGCGTGCTCATATAGGAAAAGGTTGATGCGTGCATTAATTTGTATTTTAGACCGTTACAGTTGGGGAAATGAAGATTGAGGAATGTGCGAGATGATTTTTTAGCATTCCTGGGTGGTAGGTCTATCAAGTCTGACATGTAGGCTGGGGCATCGCCATGGATGATTTTATGTACTAGGGTACATATTTTGAACGTGATACGTTCTTTGAGTGGGAGCGAGTGTAGCTTCTCTTGTAGGGGTTTTGCACTTTCATATTTTGATTTTTCCAAATATGAGTCTAGCCGCCATGTTCTGGGCTGTTTGGAGTTTTTTGAGTATTTGCTCCTTGCAGCCAGTGTAGAGAGAGTTGCAGTAATCTAGATGACTGAGTACTAATGATTGTACCAGATTACCGAATACAGTTCTTGGGAAGAATGGTCTTACTGTTTTTAATTTCCACATTGAGTGGAACATCTTTTTGGTTGTGTTTTTCGCATGATTCTCAAGTGTTAGGTGCCGATCAATGGTAACTCCAAGAATTTTCAGGGTTTCCAAGATTGGTAGATTTAGTTTTGGTGTTTTGATGGTGGTGAATTTGCTTGTGTTGTGTTGAGAGGTGAGTATTAGACATTGGGTTTTTTCTGCGTTGAGTTTTAATTGAAAGGCATCTGCCCAGGAGTGCATGATATGTAGACTTTGGTTGATATCATTGGAAATTTCTTTTATGTCTTGTTTGAATGGGATGTAGATCGTTACATCATCCACGTAAATGTATGGGTTGAGGTTTTGGTTTGATAGTAGTTTGGCCAAGATTGTCATCATTAGGTTGAATATAGTCGGTGAGAGGGGAGATCCCTGTGGAACTCCACATTCAGGTGTCCATGTGGCTGATGTAATCGGATTTGATGTCACTTGATATGAGCGTGTGGTTAGGAATCCTTTAAACCAATTAAGAACGTTGCCTCTGATTCTGAAGTATTCAAGGATGTGTAGTAGAATTCCATGATCAACCATGTCGAAGGCGCTTGACATGTTAAAATCAGCTTGTGTGAGGAGTTGGGGAAAAGTTTTCTTTAAAAAAAAAGAAAAAAAAGAAAATTGGCCCAGCAAGGAATAACCTTAGGAAGAACTGCTTCTTTTAATTTCTGGTAATTTTCCTGGGTATGAGGGGAGAAAAAAAAATAAAAATACAACAGTAATCAGTTTAGAATATTCAGCGCTGTAGAGTGCTGAGGAGGAGCTGCAGTGACTTCAAGCTGTAGGCAGCTCTAGAATGTTGGAGTCAGCTTAATGAGCAGAGTTGGAAACAGCACAGAAGATTCAGGGCTGCACCCCAAATAAGAGATGCTTGAGCGAAGTGCTGAGAATTGTGTATAGACTTAACATATTGTTTAGGTTAGGAATGCTTAAGTTGGGGTGTAAGAGATTTTGTGTGTTGCAGTATTGAATTGAGCCTGACAGAGAGTGAATTGTTTACAATACATAAGAAGTACAGGGACGCATAATTATATTTTATTTTCCTAAATAGCTAGTTTACACGGCTTTTCTGCCTAAGAAGTCACTGCATCAGTTGCACACACAGGGAGACAGGGTATTTCCTCTTTGTTAATGATTTTTAAGAAAATTATCTTTTTTTTTTTTAGTGTGTTAGAAATGAACATTGGGCTGAATGATACTTATGTGAAGAGAAGTACCACGTACCTGTCAGAGAACAGGAAAAATAAATTAGCATTGGATGTGTTAGAATAAAACATTTTGTTGTTAGAAAGGATAAAATGGAATATTAGAATAATTTCTATTAGTTGTTTAATTTCAATAAACGTTAATTTGCAATATTTTCCTTGCTTTGTTGAAGGTGCAGATAGTGGGGAGGGGCACTGTGACAGTCCTAGAATTGGTCCCTACAAGTATTCACTCTATGACCTCATAGAGGCTACAATATCGAAAGAACGTGACCTTTGAGCTCTTGGCTCAGTTGTACAGAAAGGGGGCTTCGGCAGAAGAAAAGCAAAAGTTAATAAACCAAGCCAGAAAAAGTGCTTGGATTTTCTCATTCCTTCACTCTCTCAATAGGAGGATAGGCTTACGGCAACTGAGAAAGTAATTAAAATGATTAAGTGGGAATTCAAAAAGATGAGAAAATCGAAGAGGAGACTAATGAAACGGAGAGTTCTGTACTCTCAAAAGTCAGGGTAATTTGTGATGTGGATTGAGAAATGGCTAAAAGGTCAGACCAGCATGGAAAAGGAATGAACAAAAGAAGAAGAAACTGCAGGAAAGCATTATTGAATTACAGGTAAAGCAGACTCTCCTTAGAGGTTACTAGGGGGAAAGAACACAACAGGCTATTGATGATTATTGTAGAAAAGAGATGTGGTTGATTAAACCCTCCCCCCCACCAAAAAAAGGAAGAAAATAGAAAATTGGGTTAAATACTGACAGTAGGAAATTGATGGCATGAAAGCTAAAATGGGCTGTTTAATGGACAAAGGAAAATTAAAGCATCCCAGAACAACTTGAGCTTGTGTGCTCATGTCGCACCATTGGGATCTTTAGATGCATTTATTACGGTACTTGAACTCCCCACAGGTTGTCTCAGGTAGCTTTGATGCAGTGTTGAAAAATGGGCTGTCACCTGTGTTTACAGAACATGAAAAGAAAACACAGTGGAAATTATTGGTTTTAGAAGCTGAGAAGCCATTCAGTTGAGCAACAATATAGTTTAAAATGAAACATACCTCATTCTCACAGCAGGAACTCTGTCTAAATGTGGCCTCAAAGAAGAAAAAAGGAATTGCAGTTCAAATAATGGACTTGGGTTTCTATCCAGCTGCTTAACCAGTTTGAAGGCTGGTTAAAACTGTGAACCGATCAGTGTGATTAATTAATTTAGTTTCAGATAATCTGAATCTTGATATTTTTTTTAATTGAATCGGACCTTTATAGAAAGCAGTTTGAACAAATTATATGTTTGTCAAACATGGTAAACTAGGAGATAAAGTGCTTGGTAATGAGTGGAACTATATATTTTTCTTATAGAATGTGAAGGCATTTTGAAAGTAATTTTAGTAGCATTCAGCAGGCGTTAAGTTATTTTTTCGAGGCTCCAATCCCTGATAAAGTGACAGTAAAACAGATGTCCGTCAGGGCTTAGCAAGCATTATTTTTCACATTTATTGCCAGTCACTCAGCACAATGTTTATTGCTTTGATGGATTAATTATTATTCAAATAGTAAATATATTTGGAGATACACACTACATGGTTAGAGGGGGCTTTTGTCGATGATTATAATGATCACCAAAAGGGTTTTTCAAATAAATCTCCCTTATGAGAATTGTGGAGTGCAGACCAGGTGATAGATGAGAATCCCCCCCCCCCCCCATCTCTCCATATACATATAGATTTTCACAGTGAACCACTGGTCCATTATTTGTTGATTTGTTATCTTGATATGAATGGACTGTATTGAGAGCCTTTTGATGGATTAATTTTTTTTTATAGAATACCAGCATAGCATGTCGGAAGCAAACCTAGAATTAATTTGCAAGAGAAGGCATGTAGATTATAGAGTTCTATAAATCTATACATGCAAATGTGCGCCCTTGCCCATACTCCATTCGGACTCCATCCATTTGAATGCTCACTTGCAAACAGTGTCTCATTGCATTTAGATGCCACGTTATAGAATTTTTTGCATGGATATGTAACCTGGGTCTCACCAGTGCGCTAGCTCCAGCCCCAGGCCACAAAAGAAAATCCTTATACACACTTCACAGTCTTCACTCACTCTCAGGCCACTCTTACCACATACCTCATTTCCATTCCACTTATAGTCGAGCTGGGGTGGGTCAATGGCCCAGAATAGTGATCTGGGGGGTTTGGGAAATACTTTCCAATTCTGGATTCCATCCATCTCTTCAGTCCAGGAACCACACTGTACTCTAGAAGGCTTAATAACTTAACTTTTATTGCAACATCTGCAACAGGCAGATTTTAACTTTAATCTTCTTACAGTCACTTAATAAACTCACAATTCAATCCCAGATTTATGTTAATCCCAGAGGTAACACCTTTCTAGTATTCTCCTCAGGTATATTTACAGAGGCACTTTCTTTCAGGGGCTATATACATATTCACAAGGCTCCTGTCCATGCCTATCCCAGACAATATTGTCCCAAAGGCTGTGCTCCTCACTTTTACAGGTCTAGACCCTTCTGTCCTGACATCCCTCCAAGAAGGCCTTTGCATTGGCTCACCCTGGCCCTAGGATGGGCACTCCCTGGCTCCTATCTCACACTCCCGGGCTGGGTTTCTCCTCTGCCCACCCATTGCTCTCCTCTGTCACAGCTGTGATTTTGCTGAGCCACAACTCCTCTTTACAACCAATGGTCTGCTTGTCTTAAAATTGGATTCCCCTTTACTCCTCTAGGTTAGTGGTAGGGGACCATCAGGCAACCAAAGACACCTACAGGTAACCAAAGACTCCTCTAAAGGGCAAACACTTCTCTTTATCTCCTTCCAACTCCTCCCCCCTTATCACTCTTCTTCTCTTAGCACTATCTCTCTGCATTTTATTTTAGAAACACGCCCCTTGGGTTGGGCTTCCTTCCATCCTTGTACCTCCCAGTCACTCCTCCCAGTGACTCTCTACTGGGACTGTAATCTCAAACTAATAAGGGATTACTCTATCTCCCCAACCACCAATCCCTTGCCCTCAAGGGATTACCTTGGGTTCCATTCTCCCTTTTTCCTGGAGCAACAGCAACCCTACACAACATCTTTTCAACTTTATTCAACACAAAACATCATTTCCTTTTTCCTCTCCCCTTTCACTTTTCATAACCATTGTTATACAAACACAGTATTTTCATAAACTGGTCTTCCACATTACTTCATCATTTTTGTAAAGAAACACTCAGTTCTCTTTTTTTCTTTCCAGGAGAGACTACGATTCCCTCTCTCCTTCCCCACCCATTGGACACATTATCAATGGGGGACTTTTTTTTCTTTTTACTCTAGCTTTAGACAGGACATCTAGATAACGTTCAAGTTGATGGCCTGTTCAAAGCTGCATTTATCCTATCCCCTTCCCAGCATGAGTCAGGATGCCCAGGCACTGCAAGGGCAGCAACCTGCTTAGCCTTGGATAGTTACATCATTTCTCATAATATAGCAATACACTTCAACACTTTCCCCATATCCCCACAGTATCCCAAACAGTACAGAACACTTTATTGCAATAATAACCAACTTTTTGATTTTATCACATCATTTTCCTGAACATATTACCTCACATGCCCCTATTTCTTTTATTTAATACAGTTCCAACAGTATAACTTTGACCCACCCAACATTTTGGACCTGGGTTCACCCCATTATGATTTTTTTCATAACTCAGCATTTTCCCTTTTCTTCTTTTCCCAACCATAATATCTTTCCCGTAACACTATAACCAGGTTAGGATCCCCCCTCCTCCCACATGTAACACTTGGGTCCAACCCAACATTTTCCATTCACATAACTAACCCACTTCCCTCCAGGATGGGGGTCCATACCAAACATTCACTTTCACACTGAAACATTTTCAGAAACATTATCTTTTTGTCAACCATTATTTCTCTTCTACTTTTCTTTCTTTTTTTTTCATCAGTTCAGATGCATGTTCAACATGGTTTGGTGAAGCAAGGACACTAGTCCAACCAAGCATTATAATTTAACTTAGTCCTGTGTATTCATCTTCACTTCTAATTTGGCTCCCCCAAAGGCTATGCCCAGTCTTGCACCTGTAGCCATCTTGCCCATTCGACCCACATGATCTTCCTCCGCCTTCTGTAAATATGTGGATGATGTCACATCCTGACTGTCTAATAGCAGTTCGCTCCCAGAATCACTGCTACGTGCTATCACAGGAGCACTCCATCCTCCTCCTCCTCCCTGGCAGGCGCGGAAACCGCCACCATTGTGACTCAGTAAGCTCCTCCCACCCTTTACCAAGGTGCTCACAGTTTTGACTCCGTTTGATATGTCCATTAGCATGGACTTTTACTGAGCAGGAAATTTCATTTTTCACCAGGCTGGCTTCAACAGTCTCTTTTCCTGGTTTAGCAGCACTTGCAATTCCAAGGGGAGCGAATTTATAATCCATACAGCAAGAAATTTGTAATCTGCAATGCAGACAGATTTTTTTGTAATCCTTCAGCCCAAATTGTCTCTTTATTTTCCTCCCAAATGTCCCATGTTGGGCGACATTTCGTGTAACTCGGTTTTCTCCCACGCACTAGCTCTGGCCCCGGGCCACAAAAGAAAATCCTTATACACACTTTACAGTCTTTATTCACTCTCAGTCCACTCTTACCACACACCTCATTTCCAGTTCACTTGCAGTTGAGCTGGGGTGGGTCAATGGTCCAGAATAGCAGTCCTGGGGTTTGAGAGACACTTTCCAATTCTAGATTCCATCCAGCTCTTCAGCCCAGGAACCACACTGTACTCCAGAAGGCTTAATAACAAACTTAAGTTAATTGCAACCTCTGCGACAGGCAGACTTTTAACTTTAATCTTCTTACAGTCACTTAATAAACTCCAGCACAATTCAATCTCAGACTTCTGTTAGTCCTGGAGGAAACACCTTTTCTAGTATTCTCCTCAGGTATATTTACAGAGGCATTTTCTTTCAGGAGCTATATACATATTTACAAGGCTCCTGTCCATGTCTATCCCACAGAATATTGTCCCAAAGGCTGTGCTCCTCACTTTTACAGGTCCAGAACCTCCTGGCTTTACCTCCCTCCAAGGTGACCTTTGTGTTGGCTCACCTTGGTCCTAGGATGGACACTCCCTGGCTCCTATCCCAGGCTCCCAGGCTGGGTTTCTTCTCTGCCCACCCGTTGCTCTTCTCTGTCACAGCCGTGGTTTTGCTGGGCCACAACTCCTCTTTACAGCCTATGGTCTGCTTCTCTTAAAATGGGTTTCCACTTTATTCCTCTAGGTCAGTGGCAGGGGACCATCAGACAACCAAAGACACCTGCAGGCAACCAAAGACCCTCCTCCCTTGTCACTCATCTTCTCTTAGAACTATCTCTCCGCATTTTATTTCAGAAACACTCACCTTGGGCTGGGCTTCCTTCCACCCAGAGACCTTCTAGTTATTCCCCCCAGTGACTCTTTACAGGGACTTACTCTCTTAGTATCCCAAACTAATAGGTGATTACACATATGTACACAAATGAGTGTAAATTTCAGTAATCACGTTATTTATGGACTTCCTTGGCATTTAAATCTTGATGCAAAAACACAAATGACATATCATGTAACAGTTTACTTTATAAAGTCTCATTTAGTCATGTTTAGTCATGTACCTTGGTCTCAGCCAGTCACAGCATATAATCTACCCCTGTTTCATTTGGTCACACTGGAGGCAATTCTCTAAATTGGCACCTCTATTTAGGCATGTGAATGCAGAGTGCTGGGTGCCATTTCTATAATGGCATATGTACACCAAGATGCCATTATAAAATAGTAGCATAAGTTGGCATGGGTGCACTTAAGTTTAGATGTGACCATTTATGCGATGTCAATGGCAGGTGTAACTGGGCACACCTACATGCACCAAGTGTCATGTGTAACTAATAGTATTCTATAAGTTATGCATGTCACTTGAAGACATGCCCAAGATGGCACATGAGCTAGAAAGATATCTTATGCTTTTAGATTATGTGAGGAACAAAAAACCAAATAGATCATTACATAGCACATTTAAAACATAGCACCCAGTTTGTTATGGTATGGGTCATGCTGTAGTGCAAAAGGAAATAAGCTCAGAAGTTATTGTTTACATAGCATGTATTCATGACTTTGGTTAGTTTACTGCCTTAGATGTTTTCCTAGAAAAGCACTTTCCTTAAGGTATTTTAAAAATAGGAATGACTGGTAATTGGATTTACAGCAGAAGAAATGGCTTTAAAAATATGTCTTAGCCTATTGTATTCTTATTACCATGAAGTAAACATTTGAAATAGAAATGATTTATACAAACTGCTGTAATTATTTATTTATTTATTTATTTATTTATTTAGATTTTGCTTACACCTTTTTCAGTAGTAGCTCAAGGTGAGTTACATTCAGGTACTCTGGATATTCCTCTGTCCCAGGAGTGCTCACATTCTAAGTTTGTACCTGAGGCAATGGTAGGTTAAGTGACTTGCCCAAGATCACAAGGAGCAGCAGTGGGATTTGAACCGGCCACCTCTGGATTGCAAGACTGGTTATGATCTATCTATCTATCTATCTATATATATATCTATCTATCTATTATTAGAGATTAAAACTCCTAGCTGTTCTGGGCTAAAAACCTCTAAATGTGACAATAAAACTCTAACAAGCATTTTTTAAATTGATAATAATGTAGCCACATGAACCGCATACTATTATTTACAATTGTTGGATTCTATCACCCAAAACTAGAATCCGAAACAAGGCAACATTAATTCTGCAGATTCCTGTTACAACAGACTATTTACCAAGCAAATTCTTATCATATAAGAATTACCAGATCCCAACAGAAATGTCCTATTATATCTGACCTAAGAGATGTAACTAATCCACTAAGATGTCAAGCGATATGTCTATCAGTCATTCTTTCTAGACAGTTCTGACAGTAATAAGCTATGTAAAAAACAAAAAGACTTTATTATTCTTTTTCTGAAATTCAGTATAAATGATTAAGCTTGAAAAGCTGCATTTTGCTGCCCTCTAATGGACTTTAGAGGCAACTACACCTTAATTATTACTTTTCTCTCTTTTTTTTTATATTTACCTTTATGACAACAATGGTAGCTAAAAATCTGTATCTTTAAAACATGAAACAGGCATAACTTCTAGAGAGATAGGAATATTGATAATAGCTTCACTCCTTGCTATAAACTCATTTGTTCTAAGTTTCATTTTTGACCTTTGCTGGCGTATCCTTTGACCCACAGGTGTGTTCATTGGCCCTCACCCAGCACCGATGGAGCTTCATTTACCCTTCCAATGTACACGTAGGGCTCAACCCTGCTTGCATTTTGGTTGAACCTGCTTTTAAAAATTTAAAAACCATACTTACACGGCAAGAAACCAATTAGACGGATTCACTCCTTATGATAGCACAAAACTTTGTTGCAGTGTAATCTCTGGCTTCTGTTACTTGCTCATTCTGAGCTTTAGCCAGTAACCTGAATAATTCTAAATTCCTGATGACTCCTAGCTATCTGGGTCTCAAACTGCTGTTAAAGTTTGCAATCACCAGTCTAACAAAAGCCCGTGTGTAGTGATTTGCATTCCAGCTGTCCGTGTCTCTGTAAACAAATCAGAGTGGGTTTAAAACGGTTACAAAACCACTCAGTTGCCCAACTTAGCAAAGCAGCTTTAAAGAAAGCTTATTAGTGCTTTTTACTGTGGTCTTGTCAGCACAACTCTGAAGGCAATTAAACTCTCTGCTGAGATAGAGAGTGAAGAGAGACAGCATGGACACCGCTGCAACCTTCAGCACAGATGTTATAAAAGAAGCAGCTTTACAAACTAAATCACATAGAAAATGTGTCTTTGAGCCTTTAAATGGTTAACAGGTCTCTCAGTAAGTTGTAAATCACAAATGACATCTGTCACAACAGAGAGTTACATGACACCGCTGAAAGCAGCACGGCCAAACACAGAGAGAACAAATGTTATGTCTTATATACAGCACACTCAGAAAATGTGTCTTTCAGTAAGGAAGGTAATACATTCTCCACATTCCACAAACAGTGCTCTGGGGAGAAAAAAAATAAATAAACAGACAGCCTGTATTAGCAGAGCTGAAAGTAGTATGCCACATGGCTGCAGAGGGTATGAAACATAGGAACATAACCCTCTAATGGTCTAAAACCATTAAATGCATGAAAACCTTCAAAATATGTGCTTAAAGTATAAAATGTAAATTAGAATATAGTGGTGGGCACACCTATCTAGCATATAGAATGTTCCAATTATGTTCCAATTAAATCTCAGTGGAACCTCCAAATAATGTGGGGACAAAGCACATATCACCAAACCCCAAAAGGGTTGGCAGTGAGAGGTATAATTTATCTAAGCACTCTGGATTTCTTACTAACCAGACCTCTCACCTGCGATCCTTATCATAACTGTCCAAAAGTATACTTATGCACACTTATACTTGTACTGAGAGTAATAGACACAAGGCTCAGTTGTTGTTATAAAAAGTAAAGCTGTTTATTTTAATTCTGGCAGCATATAGTAATAAAAGTAATCAGAGACAATGAATCATGACAAATCACTTAGAATGGTGGAAAAGGATCACAATTACCTGTCAGGAAAACTAGGATAGTGCACACTCACCCTAGTCCTGAATTATTAGGATGCCTAACACCCAGGCACTTATAAGCAATAAGGAGGTATCAGTATAACCTGACAGATGATACTACTCAGGAACACTGGATCTGAAGGCAGGTCAGGAACTGATGATGATGGATCAGGACTCAGGAACTGAGAAGGTGGACTCTCCCCAGTCAGGTAAGAGTCTATGCAGGCAGGTGATGACACAGATTAACAAGCCTTCATTCTGGTGGTGAACTCGGAGCCAGCTGATGAGTATTATCTAGGTTCTGACCGATAACAGCTCACTTGCCAACTAGCTGATAACATCTTCAAGGATGGGGTCTTGATACCTTTCTCCCTAAGTCTTTGTACCAGCTGGAATGGAACATGATGATCTGATGTCCCTGTAATGACATCCATGCTGATAACAATACATCAACAAAAAATTGTTATTGTCCAAATTGTTTTGCTTTGTCAGAGTGGATGACTCCAAGGCCTTATACAATACCAAGCCTCTACATTGGAGCTAACAATAGCCAAATCTACAAAAGTCAGGTTCATGATGTAGGATAGCGCTGAGTTGTAGTGCCTTATGCAGAAATTTAGACCTACAGTTATACCCAGTGCGATACTGGCTGACCTGATGGATGTAGGGTATCTGGAGATGGAGCCCTTCCTGAGTTAAGAAGCCACCAAATATTGTCCAGCTGGCCCCCCAGTTGGTAAACAGCTGGGACAGGGATCTGTCTGAAGACATGTGCATGCAGCGGCAACATTCTCTGTACATGCCTCTCATACAGTTTCTCACCCAGCTCCTCATCAACGGAGTGGCCAGCCTGCTCCAGGACCTTGCAGCGCAATATCTGGCCTCTTGATTCAGCTGAGGAAAGGCCCCACTCCCTGATGCCCTACTGCCATGACCTGGGACAAGGGAGTGGTAAGAGAGACTACAGACCTGTGTTTTCCTTCTCCCTGGGTCCTGCAATCTCCCTTTCCTAGTTCCTGTCTAGTAGTGGAGGCATCACATCACCTATCAGCTTGCCATATCAGGTTATTAGCATATTTGGTGTAAAGTGCAGACACAGAGCTCTCATCATCCAAACTTGTAATAACAAACATAAAACTCTGTGCAACATATAATGGCTGTGCTCCTTAATAAGGTTCTAGAGCAGGCCTACTATCATCACCAGGATCTGGCGTTGGGCCCCCAACACATGCACCAATTCTCTGTGCATGGCAGAGACTTGGTGCATGACCTGTAAGTGTTCCTCTTCCATGGGGCATGTCTCTCCATGGGTCCTCCCCCAAGTCCACCTCCACCTCCTCCCATTGACTCTTGGACCCAGGCTGGATAGCTGCTGCTGGCTGGTCCAGGGTCACTGGCTGTTCAGCTGCTGCTGGCAACTCCATGGCTGCTGGCTGTGCTTGTAAAAGGTTTACTTGAGATCAGTACATTCTACATGGCTTCCATATGTGGGCAGCAGGCTTTCAGGAGCCAAGTACAGGTGGGCGCCATCAGGTGGGGACAGTTTTTGTTATCTGAGGGACATGTATGAGGTGTGGCATTAATAACATAACATAGCAAGGGGACCCAGGGGGTTGTCTGGCAATGAGCACACAGGATGTGTTGGCAGTGCACTGCTGGACAGATGGAACCATTTTTTCCTTTATTGACAGGAATGGGTGTGTGTATGTGCCCATGCATATGTGTCCTACAGTAGGGTTGGAGCTGACAGGGGACTATGCTGGGCTCCCCAAGGGTATCGCAGGTTCTTGACATGTTAGTGGGAGAGGTAGGTTTGGAATGGTCATGTTGGCTGTTTTCAGGGGCTGACTGATGGTGGGGGCTGCACATCTGCCCATAACCCAGGGCCATACTTTTGAGATGGCCCGGGGGAGGTAGTATCTCCCTAGGTAGGAGTTCCCAGGGTGGGGATTGAGTATTTCCCCTAATCTGGTGATTTCAGGGGCCCCTAGCCTGGCCCTTGATGGATATATCACAGGACAGCACATGGCTCTTTAGAGCTGACAGTGGTCTATTCAAGGAGTATGGGTTGGGGATGCTGTGAAAGCCCTGTGTAGTTACTGTTATGTCCCCCTGATCAGTTCATTGTCAGATGGGAGTTTGGTGTAAGGGTTAGGGCTGTGGCAGCTGAATGCAAGGGTCATGGGTTCAGTTCCCAGTGTGGGTGTTTGTGGTACTCTTTTATTTCTCATGCCATAGGGGCTGCAATGTGCTAGATCAGTGTGTGTGCCAAGTTGGCCACTTTTATAGTGGTGGCTGGGGTGTGGGGACCCATTTGCTTCCTCCCCCCAGGTCCTTTCCATCTCATCTCACAACTTGGGGGTTGGCTGCAACACATTCACAGAAATATGGTGGTTTGGGGGACATTATAGGGAGGGTAGCTGCATCCTGAGGCCTGAAGGAGGAAAGAGACATTATAGGGGTGATATGTGTGTGGTACATACGTCGCGCCCTGAGCTGCTCCCGCATGCACTGGATCAGGCCCAAGTTTTCTCTGGAGCAACTCAAGGTCATGGTGAAGTCTAAAGCTCCTGCAAAACACAAGTTAGTGAAAAGAGAGTTGAGGGGCTGGGCCTCCATGGCATCACATACGCTATTATTTGTACTGTCATGTTATGCACTGCTCCTCACATAGGCTGGGACACATGGCACCATGCAGATTAGAAGGAAGGCTGAGGGGATGTGCATGTATTATACGAGCACAGGTGCTGTGTGAGATGAGGTGGCCATAGATACAGAGGGTGGCATGGTAGCATTTTTGTGCAGGGTATATGCTAGTGATTTGAGGTGGGGATGGGCAGTGGGATAAGGCTGGTGTGCCTTTGGGCTTCTCTAGGTAGTGTAGTCACCATCTGCCAACATTCTCATCACTATGTGCGCATAGCCCAGGATGGGGAGGGGAGGGGGGGCAGATGTTTGCAGCCCCTTATTATTGCATAGCATGGATAGTGGAAGAAGGCCCCCCATATTAACTTGTCAGGATATATTCTGTACATTGTAATTTCAACACTTTTTTTTCCCTTTCTTCTCTCAGGACATGTTGCCCTATGAAGAATGTTCCTCCATGTGCAGTGCTATGTATAGATGTTTTGCACATCGCAGGGACGTCTGCACACTACCGTGGATGTTTTCCGGTAACTGGTTTTCATAGGGTATTTTCGAATAGTGGAGACATTTTCCAGTACTGCTTGGAGAAGTTTTGTTCCAAGATATATATTTGGCATAATTTTGAATTACGGGAAACATATTCTATCCTCATCCTTCTTTATCTATCTGCTGCTTTTGACACTGTTGATCATAGCCTACTCCTTGATACGCTGTCCTCACTTGGATTTCAGGGCTCTGTTCTTTCCTGGTTTTCTTCTTATCTCTCCCAGCGTACCTTTCGTGTATACTCTAGTGGATCCTCCTCTACTTCTATCCCACTGTCAGTTGGTGTACCTCAGGGATCTGTCCTGGGACCTCTTCTTTTCTCCATCTATACTTCTTCCCTTGGTACTCTGATCTCATCCCATGGTTTCAGTATCATCTTTACGCTGATGACTCCCAGATCTACCTCTCTGCAGCAGAAATCTCAGCCGAAATCCAGGCCAAAGTATCAGCCTGCCTGTCTGACATTGCTGCCTGGATGTCTCAGCGCCATCTGAAACTAAACATGACCAAGACTGAGCTTCTTATCTTTCCCCCTAAACCAACCTCTCTTCCTCCCCCATTCTCTGTTTCTGTGGATAACACTCTCATCCTTCCTGTCTCATCAGCTCATAACATTGGGGTCATCTTCGACTCCTCCCTCTCCTTCTCTGCACATATTCAGCAGACTGCTAAAACCTGTTGTTTCTTTCTCTATAGTATCACCAAAATTCGCCCTTTCCTTTCTGAGCACACTACCAGAATCCTCATCCACACTCTTATCACCTCTCGCTTAGACTATTGCAACTTGCTTCTCACAGGTCTCCCACTTAGCCATCTCTCTCCTCTTCAATCTGTTCAAAATTCTGCCAATTTTGGGTGACCCTGTGAGAAGGATGCCTATTTTCCGATTTGTGTTGAAAGATGGGCATCCTTCTCTTTCGAAAATAAGCCTGATTATGCAATTGATTACCCTTCTAGCATAGCCGATTTGGTGCGGGTATTCAGTGCCTAACCGGCTATGTTGAGCAGTCAAAATAGGCCACTTAAATAGCAGAGCCTATCTTTGAGCACTAAAAAGTTAACCAGTTAGCGTTGAATATTGGCATAGCCGGTTAATGTTTTAGTGGCCAAAATAAAAACGGATATTCGATGCCAGTTGCCGGATATGGCCCGACATTGAATATCCAGGTTTAAGCCGGCAGTGGACAGCAAACATGTTACCCACTGCCAGCTGAACACTGGGATTATATTGTTTTCAGTTTTAGGGAGATGATGAAATATGGGCCGTATTTTTGTTAATTATGCCTCACTTTAAGGTACTTTTTCTATTGGATTCATTTATAACTACTGTGTACCATGTGCCTGAATGCAACTGCAGGGATGTCTTTTTTTTTTTTGAAAGGTTGGATTATTTTAATTTTAGTACACTGACCTATCAATCCATGGTAGCTGATTCACTTTTGTTAGAGTTTCCTACAGAGACCTTTTCTCCTTGAGTTTTTGATAGCCCTTTATTCTTTGAGAGGTGACAGTACAGTAAGAATAGTAGCAGTCAATTATAATGTCTTTTTTTTATGACACACACAAGCTACACCAAAGTTTGTTTAATTATAGCAAGCTGTTTCTGTGTACAGATGGGTGACTCAGAAAAACCTTTCTCCTCTCTCTGCATGTCTTTTTTTTTTTCACAGTACCTGCTGGTTCATAAATAAAATTCATGTCTTTTCCATACATTCTTTCTTTAAAGTAATAACACCAGTGTAGGGAGGTTGCCATTTTCTCCTCCCCCATTAGTTTTCCCTGTGTGGGATAGTGTTGGTTCTTTTGCATTTAAGGCCACCTGTGCCTTTCAAGGGATGAGTGTACAAGAAATTGTGAGTGACAGTTGATCTATTCCCAACCCACAGAAAAGGAAGTTACTTAATGGTTAGATCACTAGGCTGAGAATCACACAAGCCAGAGTTCAAATGCTACTAATGCTCCTGGTGATTTTGGGCAAGTCATTTTATCTCCCATTGCCCATTGTACTGTAAGCTGTATGGAGCAGGGACTTACTATTTCTGAATACCTAGCACCACTGTATAGTGCTGCATACATCTAACATGATGAATATTGTTAATATAGGATCTGAATGCTGAGAACAGCCACAGAGTGACGTAAGGAACAGCTAGATTGAAACCTGCAGGAAGGGGAGAGTAGCAACACTGTCTTCCACCTCTATCCCAATACTTCTCTTTCTTTGAGGCTCACTCCGTCTGCCAATTTTGCCCATTATCTCACTGGCTAACGGTCATTTGCCAACCCCCTAAAAAGTCCCCTTGTTCCTTTCTCACTGATTCTGATTCCTGGCTTTCCTTCTTTCTTCCAAGTTTCCAAGTTTATTTAAAACTTTCTACCCCGCCTACAGGAAAAACCTCGAAGCGGCTTACAATCTAAATTAAAAGGGAAATACATACAAAGACTAGGAGGGATACAATAGGAAAAAGGGGAAGAACTACAATATAGATAGGAAAGAGTGGGGGTTAAAAACATATAGGGATATTGCATTTATAGTCAGAGCCATATCTTCCCCTTTGCTCATTCTTCTATGTAGTTGTCTCCTCTGATTCTCATGCATCAAATCTCCTTGCTCTAACCTTCTTATTTGACCTTGAACTTATCCTTTATCAACTCTACTCAACAGTATGGCCAGTGCCTTTTCTCCAACTACTCTCTTATAAACTTCTTCACCACAGTTCTTGCTCTCTTTGACAAACATCTGATAACTTTAGCACTTCATCACCCTCCCCCATGGTCTTGTCCAGTCACCACCAACATATTTTGGAATCTTCATGCTATTGATCCTTGCACTCTTTCCACCACTGTCTCATCTCTCCTCTCATCCACTATATTATCAGAGTTTGCTGATGAGGCTGTCTTCCTACTACGCTATATTCTCCTAGGCTTTGGACTTTTTTGTTCCTCTGCTTTCGTCTCCTTTAAAGTGTACCAAACCCCAGCCTTGGCTCACCTCCAGAATTCCTGTGCCATCTTTGCAGAGTATCTCTAACTAAAATCTTCTGCTCATGTTGACTTCATACATCTCAAATTCATGCTGACCTCCTTTTAGTCAGTTCTTGTACTCTCCAAGCAAGATTATTGCGGTCATCTGACAAACTCTCCTGGTTTCAACCCTCACTGTCTCTTAGCCACACTCCTCAAATTAGCTCCACTTCCACCCTCCCCTTCACTCTGTGTTCAAACTATGACTGACTACTTCCATGAAAAGGCTTACAAGGTTAATCATGAGTTCTTTACTAGGCCACATCCATTTTCCCTTCCTGTATGCTTTCTTGGACCCAACCTTTCTTCCTTTTCAAAGATAACAGAGGATCTCCCCTGTTGTCATCTCTTCTACCTTCTATCATATATGTCCAGTCCGCTGGGAAAGCAGAGGCTGTATTCATATCGGACTCCTACTGCTCAGATTTTTACATACTTCTGCTCAGTCTATGTTGGGGTACCAGTTCTGAGCTTTATTTCAAGTTTTCTTTCCTTCACTTACGACTTCTTTTACCAAGCAGCAGTAAAAGGGGTCCTGCGGTGGCATAGGTGTGCAGGTTTGCCATGCACCGAGGCCCCTTTTACTGCTGCTAGTAAAAGGTTTTTTTTTTTAAACACAGCCATTTCTTGGGGGAGCCCATACCACTGCCTGATTACCGCCAGGCATGCCCCCCAGTGCTAGAAAATACAAAAATATTTTCTATCACTGGGGATGGCATACGATAGAGCCAAATTGCCACACAGCAAGCCCGTGATAGACTTGCCGCACTTTTATAAAAGGGCTCCTTAGTTAATTTGTTTTATTTGGATAAATCCCTACACTTTTCAAGCAAGTGGCCTTTCTCTTTGCTTGTAATCTGAACTGGATCTACAACAAAAAATATCTCCAGTGATCTGCATCAATTGGATAATCAAAGGGCATCGGGCATCAGAAACTGCAAACTGATGGAACTATAACTACAATCTGTGAGTTGAAGTTCATATCTTTAACTTAAATTATTTCTACATTTTCTGGTATTCTGCTGAATCTCCCTCTACATTAAAACTTCCAAATAATTTCACAGGAGTGAAATACAGTCATTTGATTTATGTCTCTAGTGAACAGGAGTACCTTGTTAGATATTAGATACTGGACTTTAAAAACTATTTTACCTTGCTTCCAGATTTAAAAGCACAAAATATAGATAGTATAAGCAGTTCTACAAGGCTGACGCCTGACTGACTACATATCTCCTCTAGAGAATTTCAGCTTCCTAGGAAGCAGACACTTTAAAGGGAACTCAGATTCTCATCAAGCTTTGTCTGCGTAATTAATACTCTGCTGTTAATTGCTCCCAAAGACAAAATGACTTTTTGTTTTAAAGAATAGCCAGACAGCTCTGTAATCTTACTTTAAATAAGAATGTGCTTTGGCCTAGTAAACCAAATCTTCATACATCCCAGTAATTTGGGGAAGAAGAAACAACAGACTCCCCAACCACCTAGAGGACACAAACAAAACAGGCAAAACACCGATCTAGCTATACCCACACAAATACCTGCCTACTACCATCAAGTAACTCCCACAACTACAACTACAACCACAACCACAACTAAGACCAGTACTTGGAAACTTTGATCAGTCAATAGATCAGTCAATAGAAAATATCCTTTAATCTATGATGTCATCAGCAAATACCACCTAGACATCTTGGAATAACTGAGATCTGGCTGGATGAACTATTTCCAACAGGATTTCACTATCCTGCACCAACCAAGACAAGGGAAGTAGGGTGCAGGGGTAGCGGTCCTGATCTGAGAGACAACCAAACTGCGCAGAGTCTCCATCCCCCACCTGTCTGAGTCAGAATGCCTCCTAATCTAGCTGGGAGATAAGGATCCAAGTGGCTGCTTGTGGTCTACAGAGCACCTCACAACAACACATTATCTGTGCAAGAACTGTTGAATATAGTGACTGAGTTAACCCTGAGCTACCCTAGGCTATTGATCATTGGAAACCTTAACCTACATATTGAAACGCCAGACACCACCACTACTGATTTCTTTGATATGGTGGCAACTCTAGGATTCACTCAGGTGATCAAATTTCCAACCCATGAAAAGGGCCATATGGTAGGCTACGTGTACTGCAAAGTCTAGCATATTGACATTTTTGAACACAAGACTGGTGGCATTGAGATAACACCCCTATCATAGACTGATCATTTTCTAATCATCTATATATATAAAAGGCACCACTGAAGCCTCCAGCCGGAAGTGTGAAGCGCCAGAGATATCCGGTTTCCCCATGAGTGAAGGAAAACAGCACAGCAGGAAATCCCACCAAATAGTGAAGGACTCAGAGGGGGGAGGGGAGAGAGATGCCCTCACTCTCTCTGTAACAAAAACACAGAACAGCAGGAAACAACACTGAAGGACTGGACTCAGAGGGGGGAGGGGGGAGGGGGGAGGGAGAGAGGGCAGAGGGCAGGGACACACACACTCCCACATGCACACTCTGAAGAAAACCTTGCTAGCCCCCGTTTCATTTGCATCAGAAACGGGTTTTTTTTACTAGTATTTTATATTAAGGATTACCTTAAACAGATGGTCCCAACAAAGGTTTAGTAGGAAATTCAAGACATGAGAAATCTGACTGCTGATAACTTCTTTGAGGCCTTGTCCTAACCCTATGTGGATGAAAAGATGATGATAGTGTCAAAACAAGTTGATATCTGGAATGCATGCTTTGCAATGGCATTAGGAACAATGACCCCTCTAAAGGAAGTCCTGTGCTCTGTGCACAAATGCTCCCCGTGGTTCTACAAAGAACTAAAGGTTCTTAAGCGTCAAGGATGTCAACTTGAAAAAAAAAGGTAAAAAATCTCACTTAGAAGAAGACAGGCTCAACTTTAAGAAACACATGGCAATGTACCACCAGGTCTTAACAGCCAAAAAACAATATTTCTCTCAATATATCGAACAAGCTGCAAATTCAATCAAGCAACTATTTAAAAATACTGAACAGTTTACTGCAAATCCCACAACAGAACCAGCCTTCCCAGTCATAACTAACCAGCAATGATTTTGCAACAAAATTAAAGGTCTCCATCAGACCCTACAGACAGTTCCATCAAAGCTCCCACCAGTTAAACAGGAGAACACCCCCTCTCTCCCACCATGCACAGCCATCTGGAACTTATTCAACCAGGTCACAGAGGAAGCTCTTGAAATAATCCAGAAAGTTGTACAGCTGATAGCCTGCCCTCTTGACCCCAGCCTCGCAGTGAGTGAGCATAGACCTCATTGAAGGGGCCACTAAAATTGTTAACTCCTCTCTTGTGGAAGGGCAGTGGCCAACAACACTAAAAGGAGCAGTATTGCACCTCCTACTGAAAAAGAGCTCCCTTGACCAAGACAAGCTTAAAAACGGTTAGCCATTATGCATTGACCGGGTTCTATTCAGCGGGAGATAACTGGCTATCTTCTGCTGAATATTTGCGGATAGTCAGTTAAGCTTTATTTAACCAGCCAGGAGCTGTCCTTGACCGGTGAAATAGCACTAAATATCAGGGGTATATCTATGCTGATGATGCATAATTACTCATACTCATTGAACCAGAACTATCCACAGATTTGAGCAAACTGGCTGCCTGTCTAACCACAACTCAGGAATGGGCAAAAAACAACAAACTATGCCTGAACCAAAGCAAAACTGAGATTCTTTGGGTAATACAAGTGAACAAATACCTTTAAAAATTGTCTTTATCACCTGCAGCAGCTACAACATCTCTCTTGATATATTGAAAAGATGAGTCTGACCACATTGATACATTCCATGATAAAATCTTGACTAGACTACTGTAAAGCCCTGTACCCTGGTTAAACCAAAAAGAGTTTGCATCAACTCCAACTAATTCAAAATGCTGCAGCATGACTGATAGAATGCTGCAAGTGGTGTGATCACCTCACACCCTTCCTGCAAAAACTACACTGGTGACCAGTACCTTACAAGGCTAAATTTAAAACTATGTTTGATTTTCAAGGTCTTCAGACAAAATAAGCCAGAGTATTTAAAGAATAAGGTAACCCTTGACATACCTTTGAGACCTGAAGGTCCTCTCAAGGAGCATCATAAGAACATAAGAATAGATATACTGGGTCATACCAATGGTCCATTTAGCCCAGTATCCTGTTTCCAACAGTTGCCAATCCAGATCACAAGTACCTGGCAGAAACCCAAATAGTAGCAAGATTCCATGCCACCAATCACAAGGCAAGCAGTGGTTTCCCCATATCTATCTCAATAGCAGACTGTGGACATTTCCTCCAGGAACTGTTACAAAATTTTTAAAAAAACAGTTATGCTAACCACTGTTATCACATCTTCCGGCAATGAGTTCTGCATGCTGCTGCAGCCCTTGCTCAGTCAGAAGCTCCGACGCAGGGAGGAGAGGTACTTGGCGCTGGTCCAGGCTCAAGCTGACTTTGCCGTCTCCCATAGCTGCTACTTCAAGTGACTATGTAGGAGGAAACAGTGTTTTCACAGCATTGAAGGCTTCAGCGATGGATATCTGCCGGTAAGGGGCAGCCTGCTGAGTCTCAGAGGAAAAGTCTCGCAGCTTCCCCTTGCGCTTCTTCCCCATTCCAACAAATGGGAAAATGAAGAACTGCTCCTTCCCATGACCACTTCCAAGTGGCTATTTTGGATCCCCTCCCCTATATCTTTTTTTGAGATACGGCGACCAGATCTAAATGCAATACTCAAGGTGTGGTCACATCATGGAGCGATACAGAAGCATTATAGTATTATTGGTCTTATTTATCATCCCTTTCCTAATACTTCCTAGCATCTTGTTTGCTTTTTTGGCTGCCGCCACACACTGGTTAGAAGATTTCAGCATATTGTCTATAATGACACCTAGAGCTTTGTCTTGGATGCTGACTCCCAAGGAGGACCTTAGCACCAGGTGACTATGATTTGGATTATTCTTCCCAATGTTCATCACTTTGCATTTGTCCACATTACATTTAATCTGTTATTTGGATGTCCAATCTTTCAATTTCCTAAGGTCTCCCTATAATTTTTCACAGTGTGCATGTGTTTTGACAACTTTGAATAGTTTTGTGTCATCTGCAAATGTAATCACCTCACTTGTTTTCCCACTTTCCAGATCACTTATAAATATGTTAAATAGCACCGGTCCTATTACAGATCCCTGCAGCACTCCACTATTCACTCTCCTCCATTGAGAAATATGGCCATTTAACCCTATCTTTTGTTTTTTGTCCAATAACCAATTCCTAATGAGCAACAGAACACTGCCTCCTGCAACATGACTTTTAAACTTTTTCAGGAGTCTCTTATGAGTGATTTTGTCAAAAGCTTTCTGAAAATCTAGATATATTACTTCAACCAGCTCACCTTTATTGACGTGCTTATTCATGCCTTCAAAGAAATGAAGGTAATCAGTAGAGATAAAATAAAACATAGAAAAAAAAATAAGATGATACCTTTATTATTGGACTAAATTAATACAAGTTTTGATTGCCTTCAAGGGTAACCCTTTATTTTTGATTAGATTTCGAGGGTAACCCTTCTTCTTAACATCAGAAATAAGTGATCAGAAATAGGCTCCCACATCACTCTACTAAACGAAGGTGAGGCAAGACTTCCCTTGGCTGAATCCATGTGAGACTCTGTCCCATTATTTATTTACTTATTTGTAGCATTTGTATCCCACATTTTCCCACCAGTTTGCAGGCTCAATGTGGCTTACATTATGCCGTAATGGCGATTGCCATTTCCGGGTAGAGAATTACACATGGTATTGCATTAAGGTACAAACATAGTAAAGCAGAATACAAAGTGGAATTGTATAGAAATTCCTTAGTGATACAGTACAATAAACATAAGTTAGAAAGTCAACAGTGGAAAGTACATTCCTGACATGGGAGATAAAGTGATAGTGCGTATTGCTTAACTTTCATTAATCGCAGCGAGGTTATCAGTCAAGTATAGAGAGTTCGGTTTTGTCTAGTTCATGTAGAGTCTAGTTGTTTGGTATTTAGGATGCATCATTGTGGTATGCCTTCTTGAATAGGTCAGTTTTCAATAGTTTTTGGAAGATAGTTAGGTCTTGCATTGTTTTTATGGCCTTCGGTAGTGCATTTAAACTGCATTTATCTATGTTTTCCATAATGTTATTTTTTATAATAATTTCCACTATTTTGTCCAGCACTGACATCAGGCTTACCGGTCTGTAATTTCCCAGATCACCCTGGAACAGATTTTAAAAAATCAGCTTTACATTGGCTGCCCTCCAATCTTCAAGTACTATGTATGAGTTTAACAACAGATTACAGATCACTAACAACAGATCAGCAATTTCATGTTCAAGTTCTTTCAGTACCCTAGGGTGCATATCATCTGGTCCAGGTGATTTACTACTCTTTAATTTGTCTATTTGGCTCAGTAGGTCTTCCAGGTTCACCAAGATTTCTTTCTGTTCCTCTGCATCGTCACCCTTGAAAACCATTTCTGGTACAAGTAGATCTCTAACGTCGTCTTCTGTAAAGACCGAAGCAAATAATTCATTCAGTCTCTGCGCAATGGCCTAGTCCTTCCTGACTGCCCCTTTTGCTCCTACATGATCTAATGGTCCCACGGATTCCCTCACAGGCTATCTGCTTATGATGTACCTGAAAAAGTTGTTAGTGTGAGTTTTTGCCTCTGCAGCAAATTTCTCTTCATATTCTCTTTTAGCTTTCTTTATCAATGCTTTGCATCTAACTTGCCACTGCTTATGTTGATTATTATTTTCTCCATTCACCTTCCTTTTCCTTTATTTGAAGGATGTTCTTGAGCTCTAATAGCCTCATTCACTTCACCTTTTAACCACGCTGGCTGTGGTTTGCTCTTTTTTCCACCTTTGTAAATATGTGGCATACATCTGGTCTGTGCTTCCAAGATGGTATTTTTAAAGAATGTCTATGCCTGATTATTAGGTTTCAATGTGCTGTTTTCAAGTTTAACTCATTTATTGCATTTATGTTTATATTTGGTCATTTTATATTATGCTGTTAACAAAGTTTAAGTTTTATGTTAGGCTGCACCTGCTGAATCTCTTCATAAAGGCAGATAATAATTCCCATTGCATAAATAAATAATGTGTTCACACCACTCCTCAAAACAGCTTCAGTGACCCTACCTGCCCTACTAACTGTCATCTCATCTTTCTCCAATCCTTTGCATCTAGACTATTCAAACATGCTGTTGACCTCTACTTTCTTGGCTTTCTTTCATCTCAAGTTATTCTTGACCTACTCCACTATAACTTTCACCCTGTACATTCTGCAGAAACAGCCCTGGCCAAAACTAAGTGCCTTTACTTGATCCTCATTCTTCTTGATCCATCCATTATTTTTGATGCTGTTCATTACCACCTACTCCTTGATACTCTGCTCTCACTTGAGTTTTAGGACTTTATTCTGTATTTGTTTTATTTTCATCTCTCCTATCACACTTTTAATTCTCTTTAACCACTATCCCACTATCAATTAGTGTACTTCAGGACTCTGTCTTGTGACTTGTTCTCTCTGGGTACTTGCTCCTTTGGTGCTCTGATCTCTTCCCACATCTACCTCTCTACACCAGATATTTTTACTACAAATCCAATCTTAAATCTCACCCTTCTTATTTGACATTTCTGCCTCACAGTCCCACCACCATCTGAAAATTAGCATGGCCAAGACACAGGAGACAAGCGGACTTGGAAGCAAGAACCAGTTGCTATGCCACCTGAGGTGGGGCTGGGCTTATCTAAGAGCACCCCGACTCGTGACATCACTCCACTGTTCCCCTCTGTCATCCTGCTGCTAGTCTTATAATAATTGGGGAATGGTGCATGCGCAACTGTGGTCATAGAAGGACGCCGTCTCACAACCTGCTCCAAAGGTAGGTGCAGTGGGGTCAGGGCCATGACAGTACCTCCTCCTCAATGGTCCGCCCCGCGCCTGGGCCTGGGTCTGGGTTTGGGTTTGTGAGGGAAGAGGTGGTGAACCCGGTGGATGATGACTGGAGCATGGTATTGAGCCAATCACCTAGACTGGATAGTATTCATCCCAGAGTACTGATAGAATTGAAAAATGAACTTGTAGAACTATTGTTAGTAATGTGCAATTTATCTTTAAAATCAGGCATGGTACTGGAAGATTGGATGGTAGCCAATTTAACACCGATTTTTAAAAAATGTTCCAGAAGTGAGCCAGGAAACTATAGACCAGTGAGACTGATGTTGGTGCTGGGCAAAATGGCAGAGATTGTTATAAAGAACAAAATTACAGAGCAAATTCAAAAGCATGGATTAATGAAACAAGGGGGCTCATTTTCAAGAGAAAAACGTCCAAAAAGTGACATGTCTGCATTTGGACGGCTATCTCACAAAAACGTCCAAATCAGTATTTTTGAAACCTCTTTTTAGACATTTTTCTCTGAAGCCCATCAGAAGGACATCTAAATCTCAAGGGGGCATGCCAAGGGCATGTTCAAGGCGGGGCTTGGGCGTTCCTAAGACTTAGATGTGTTTCAGCCATAATGGAACAAAACAAAAACATCCAAGACTAAAAGTCAGACGTTTTGAGCTAGACCTTTTTTTATTAAGTAAATTAATGGATTTGTTTTTATAACCATTTGTCTGTAAAGTCTTACATTCAAGATACAACTCACTTCTTACGATGTTTACAAACTGCTAAGATAAAAACCAATACAATTCTAGTAACAATGGATGTGGTATCCTTGTATATACAAATTTCCCAGCGGGGGGCTTTAGATGTTATCCAGTCCTATTTGTTGGCTCGTAACCCACCCCAGCGCATCTCTACTCAACTATTGATGCAATTAGCAACATTAGTCATCACTAAAAATTATTTTTTGTATGAGAATTGTTTTTATTTGCAAGAACATGGGGTTGCCATGGGTGCCTCATTAGCCCCATCAGTGGCAATGCTATTTGTTACTGAATTTGAACATAGGGTTGTTTATCTCTCCTCCTGGTTTGCCGATATTTCATTATGGAAGAGATTCCTTGATGATATTTTCTTTTTATGGGAGGGTATGATAGGGCAATTACAAGCGTTTTTTTTTCAAGGCTAAATACAAATTCTACGGCGTTACAGTTTACCATGACATGGAATACAAAAGAAATTGAATTCTTGGATACTAAAGTAATCATTGACCATGGCCAATTAACTACTACAGTGTTTCGAAAAGAGATAGCTAGAAATAGCTTATTACATTTTCAAAGTTTTCACCCTTATAGGTTAAAAATGAGTCTCCCCAGTTTCACCCTTATAGGTTAAAAATGAGTCTCCCCATAAGTCAGTTCTTAAGAATTAGATAGATCGGCTCAAGAGACCAATATTTTGAGGAACAAGCTAGAAAACTATGGGAAAGATTTTTGCTTAGAGGTTACCCCTTTAAAGCAATTAAGAAAGCATATCTAAGGGCTAAGTATGTGCAACGTGAATTATTGCTGCAATATTCCAATAAAGATACAGAGAATAGAATAGTAGCAGTGCTCCCATATATGGCAGGAAGTTCCAGAGTTACATCTTTCTTTCATAAATACTGGACTGTTTTACAGGTTCATCCCTCATTGCAGGAGAGACCATTGATTGCTTACCGTAGGGGTAAAACTATTGGGGAAATGCTGTCTTACAAACGAGTGGAATATTTACATAATCAGGACAATCTTATTGGCCATGGTCAATGTGGTAAGTGCCAGTGGTGCACATTGACTAGCCAAGGAATTGATTGGCAGGCGCCGGGCAATACCCGAAGTTTCACTGCATGACACAATACTGACTGCAATAGCAGTAATGTGATTTATATGATATGTTGCCCTTGTCAACTTATATATGTGGGCAAATCAATGAGAGCAGTAAAATATAGATTAAATGAACATAAATCAAGGATTCATACGGCCACTTTAACAGCTTGTCTTAAATTGTTTGTGTGGCCAATTTATGCACTATTCAATTGAGTAACAAGGCAGTGATAATTGGCCAATAATAGCCAATTATCATCACTAATTGGCTATAATTGGAATTTACATGCGCTTCCTTTTAGGCATATTGTAAAAAGAGGTCCACGTAAATTCCAAAGTGCATAGCTGAAAAGGGAGCATGGCTGTGGGGGGAGTGTGGGTGTGTCAGGGGTGTTACTAAAATGTACACACGTTCTTATAGAATTTGGGGGAACATGTCTACATTAAGGTGCAGTTATTTAAACTAGGTTTTCAGTGGTGTAAATGGCTGTGCCTGTAGTAAGTGCATTTCCCTGTCCTATGCGCTATTCTATAAACCACGCCTAACTTTAGGCATGCTATATAGAATAGCACTAGGCACGTTAATCGGATGTGTCTAGATTTTGGATGCCATTTACAGAATCGGGTCCTTAGTGGGTAAGTGTATACCTTCAAAATAGTTCTTTCTTTAGTTTTACCATGAAATGCCTTATTATTTCCATTGATTTTTTTTTTTTTTAATTCTTCCCCAGTGGAGGGACAGTTTCTGAGGGCTCTTGAGAGCAGTACATCTTCGCCAGCTCTATTCTTACACAGTCTCATCTATTCACTTTCAATCTGATTACTTTATTGCGACTGAACTGGGTAAGATCTTTTCTGGTGTTTCCTTTTCCTCCCACTACCTTTAATCATTCTTTCACAACTTTAGAGTCCCCACCTAACTTTTTGTCTGGTCTTCTCCTCATTAGCTCACCAGGCAAATTCAAAACATGATTAACTTGTCATTTTCCAGCTGAGTAGTTTGCTTCTTATGATGTTAGTTATAGTTCACATATTGTAACTGATCATTAAGAAGGAAAAACTGATACTGAGCCACTTCTACAATAAGAGGCTTATACATCTGAAGTCATAGCTGCATATTTTACCATTAAAAATACTGTTTTCCAGTAAACTTTGAGAAAAAGCTAATCTGTGCTGTCTTAAATCAATGAAAAGTTGGCAAATCAATGCAGTCTTATTACAAATGCTGTAAATATTAAGGTGATCAATAAACTGTTCTCCATAGATCTTTAAAGCAGCAGGACATAATTATGACTGTCCATTAAGCCTCGTTTGTTTATTTCCCTTTGGAAGAGTCAATATTCTCACAGATTATAGGAAGCAAAAGGAGAGTGGTTGAAGTCACATGACATTTGACTGGAAAGAACTCTTCCAGTGGGGATTTATAGATTGTTTTATACCTGAATTTTCTTCTTTGTTTTCTGTTCTCCAAACACAAGGTTTCAGATTAACTACATTCCTCTCCTGATGTTCAGCCCGTGGTGGTCAGTGATTTTTAATGCCTGGCTATTCAATGCCGGGCTGCACCTGGATACCGACACTGAATATCTGGCTATATTACAGCCATCTATACTTATTCAGATACCAGCAGTATTCAGACAGGTGTCAGACAGGTGTCCAGATAACTACCCGGATAATGTTAGGATGGTCTTTTTGTTGTCTTAAATAGTTAAGGGCCCCTTTTCCCCTTTTACAAAGCAGTGGTAAGCCCAACGTGTGCTTAGATCCCACCCCTCACGTGCCGTCATATCCAGCACTACAAAAATATATTTATTTTTGTAGCACCAGTGTGCACCTGGTGGTAATTGGGGAGTGCCACGTGTTGCCCGGTTACCACCGGGTTAGCATGGAAGCCCTTACTGCCACCTCGCTGGCTGGCAGTATGGGCTCCCCTCCCCAAAATGGCCGCAAGGCAAGTGCTCCACTTGCTGCATGGCCATTTCTTTAGAAAAAGAAAGACCTACCTTTTACCCACTGCGGTAAAAGGGGGGCCTCAGCTCATGTCAAAAACACGTGCCGATGCCAGCACAGGCCCTCTTTTGCCACAGCTTGGTAAAATGGGCCCTAAGACAGCAAAAAGACCATCCTATCTTCATCCGGGTGGATACTTGCCCTGTTAGCCACTGAACATCGCTGCTAACTGGATAACCCATGGCTTCACTCTAGCTCTGTCTCTGGACTGCTTTGGCACTATCCAGATAGTGAAAACCAGTGGCATAGCCAAGGGTGGGTCTGGGTGGGCACATGCCTACCCAACAACGGCACACTGTCGGTAGCTGGAGGGGATCCCCAAGCCCCACCAGCTGAAGATCTCTCTGAAGGCGCCCAGAAACCCCTGTGCACAGCTCGGCAGTCTGCAGCTGCTTCCTGAGCCGCTGATGCTGGTACTCTGCACATGCTCTGGTTTTGTGCATTAGTGAAATGCCAGCGGCAAGGGCTCAGGAAGCAGCTGCTGACTGCTGAGTTGTGCACAAGAGTTTCTGGGCACCTTTGGGGGAGATCTTCAGATGGCAGGGATTGGGGATCCCCTCCAGCTCAGGTACTTATAGTTTCTTTTAAAAGTTGAGTGGGGGTGGGGTGGGGTGGGATGGGGTAGGGGGCAGGGTGGAGAGGACAGTTAGTGTCTACCCGTTTCTCCCTGAGGTCCACCCAAATCTGATTTCTGATTATGCTACTGGTGAAAACCACGACTAAAAAAAGGATAATATCTGTGCAATTGCCTCTAATGAGTACCAAAAAATATCACAGATAAGAAACCACCTTTCCCAAGAAAATATTTATATTTTTCTATATTGTATATCCTTTTTAAAACTGATAGAATATAAAGAATTTAAAGGTACTAATTTAAACAGCCCTCAAAAAAATCCAAAGCACTTACTGTTCCTGAAGACTTAAATCGTAGTAAGGGGCTAGATTAATCAGTGCACCCTAAAACCCTTTAAAAAATTTGTGTGTTACAGAATATTACATAAATATATGAAATGTAACATCTGTTCAGTTTTGTTATAAACTGTGAAAAGGCTCCTTCAGCATCATAATATCTTGTTAGCCAGCAATACATTCTCAACTGTGGCCAGAGATTGGTTTCACCCTATTCGCAGGCTTTGTCAAGGGAGATAGATCTGTAACGCTTAAAGAAATTTGAATAGTGATACTTAACTTTGATTAGTCTAAAGCAGAAGAAGATGGCCACCTCCTCTACTATCCAGATAGTGTCAGAGTGGTCAGTAATTAAATAGTCGTATCCTGATGATGCCACTGAAAATCCATGGCTGGTTAGAGTGAGCGTCACTTATTCAGGTAGGAGCTGCTCCTACCTAGATGTGTCACTGAATATTTTTTCCACACAAGCTACTGTGAAGGACCCAGCATACCTACAGTAAGGGACACAGAATCAAGATGCCGGAAAGGCAAACATCTACAGCAACAGTGGAGGGACTACAACTCCCAGCTTCCCCGGAGTAGGTCACTTGGTGCCTGGGGAGGGGCTAGACAGCACTACAAGTCCCAGGATCCTATGAGGGAGTCACCTGACCCATTCAAGGAGGGCAAGCCAGACTTCAGGACCCAGAGTTCCCAGGGGAAGGGCCAGGACCTTGTCAGGCAGGCTAATGCTAAGGATTGGCAGCTGCCTGGGAATAATAATTTAGAAGAAGGAGCAGAGTACATGGAGTGGTTGCCAGAGGAGGGAGAGGAAGAGGAAGAGATTCAAAGGGTGGATGCAGAGGCTGGGGAGGAACCCATGGACATTTCTGCCCTGGCAAAGGTAAAAGGAGAGAAGCATAAGGGCTTCATAACAACTTTGCTGGATAGTTTAAGTCAAAGGTGGAGGAGGGCACCCTAAGGGGAGGAACCTTGGATGTTTGGATGCATGAACCCGCCTGGGGTTTGCTGCAAGTATTTGAATTTGTTTTGGAAAGATAATAGAAGCTGGACTTTGTGCTCAAGCCAGACCCATATGGGTGGATACCAGGTGTTCAAGGGCTGGTATGTGAAAGGATGGGGGTCCCCGTAACCTCAGGACACTTGCTGAGGTGAGGGCATAGAAAGCTTGAGTTAAAAGACTGTACTAAATAAATGAACTTTATTCAAGTGAAGGGGTTTTCCTTAAAAGACTGTGCTAAGTGAATGAACTTTATTAACGCTCATGAGGCTGTACTGGGCTCCTGAATGAACTTTATCCAAGCACAGGAGGTTTCCTTAAAGGACTGTATTAAACTCTGTAGGAGACACGTGCCTAAGGACTCAGGTGCAGGTGGTAAGAGGGTTTTGTCTGACACCCTTTATAGAGTGGAGGATCTACATTGGGGTCCTTTATGAACTGAGTTGTAAAATGATATGACGCCTGAGGAAAGGCTTATCTTGGAAAGAAGAGAGTTTTGCGTTCATTAACTATTATGGTTTCAAATTATTTAAAAAAAATTACTGCATAAAGCAGGGGAGGAGTTGTGTCCTTGGATTGGCAAGTTGTCTGACTACCCAGATGCACCACGAAGAGTGACACTACACAATGACCAGATTTCTTTCTGCTCTTTCCACCCCACATTGGATCCCCTCACTAGCTGTCTTGTACTGTAATTTTGAGCAGTTTGGAGTATCTGTTTAGAGGAGAAGTATAGCTTTATTTCCTGACTGCTGGAAAGTTGTTACTATCTTCCCTCATATTAAAGATTCAAAATCTGATCCCGCTATCCCTCTTAGCTATCATCCTATTTCTCAACTTCTCTTTTTGTCTAAGCTCACTATAAAGAACTAGCGATTCAATTCAACTGACTTCTTTTCTCACACAAAGTAATGCCCTTAACCCAGACAGACTGGATTCAAAGAACACATATCCACTGAGCATTTTCCTTTGGGCCTACATGATGACCATATTCATTCTATACCTTTCTAATTGGAAATTTAAATTCAGTGGGCTGGTTCCCTTTCTAACACTTACAAACTCTCCAGTGGAGTCCTTCATGGCTTGGTTCTGGGCCCTATTTTCTTTAACATCTTTCTAGTACATGATTGTTGGAAGTCCTTTTATACATTACATCAGCTCTACACAATGCGCGTTGTTTTTGCTAGCCAGACCCTTTGATTACAGGTTCATTCTCTTGTCTTTTCTCAAATTAATTATTGCAGTTCTGTTCTTTCCAAGTTACCTCAGCATCAAATTAGACTACTTTAGTTAGTCTTCATGTTGCAAAAAATATGATAGTATTTCTCTGTTACTTATAACCAAGCACTGGCTCCCCATTTTCTATTGTGTGTCATTTAAAATAGTATTCCTTGTTCACCAGATCATCTGTACAGGCCTACCTTCATTCTTGCATAGTTTTCTGATTCCATATATTCCAAATTGTCTTCTTTGTTCTTCCCAACAACAGTTAATAATTGTTCCCTCCTATCATCATATACAATCTCATTTTGCCCAATCCTCCTGTTTTAGGGTTGTAGCCCCTTCTATATGGAACTGTCTTCCACTTGACTTGCATATATAACCTTCATTTAAAAACTTTAAGGCCCAGAACTAAAACGTATGTTTTCTCAAAAGCCTTACTTTTACTACCCATTACTTCATGATTATCCTGTACGTCTTACAGGAATAAATTGTTAATTCATCTTTCTGGCTACCTCACAGTGCACAAGTGCATTCTTCACTGGCACTAGTATATTGTGATATTTTCACCTCCCTTCCCTCCCTATGGTGTTTAATTTTAATTTTAGTTAATATCCATTCCCCTCGTCTCTTTTAGGCTATGTCACGAAATGCCTAGCCACCCCACAGCCACTCAAAGGGTCTATCCCAGCACAGCTCAGGTCCACTTGCATCTGGGCTGCTTGTGCTCTACACTAGCACCCTCTTCCCACCAACTGGGTCACAACTGCCACTGAGCGAGTCTCCTGCACCCAATTATCCCCAGTGATTTCTAGGTTACTAGGGCCACACTCCCAGTGGTCCCACAGTTCCCAGAAAGCACACACAGACTGAACACACAAACCACCAGGATTCTTTATCAATCTAGACAGGCAGAATGAACAAACAATTGTGTTTATTCTCAGAACTTGGAACAGTCAACAAAAATGTGCAATTGGCAAACAATAACAGGTACTGAAATATGGATCAATTATAACACTAACTAAACATCTATATTCTTTCTAAACAGTACCTGGGAAGATCAGGACATATAATTACCAAGTCTCAGCAAGGTGATCTGTCTCTCTTTCTTCCTGGCTAATACTGAAGCAACAGCCAGCCCCTGCCGAGTAATTTCAAAACTCCAGGCCAATCAGAGCCCAGAACAGTCAAGTTTTGAATAAAAACTGGTTATTTCACTACAGGCACTTCCCATTATTTGTGTGCCAAATAAAAGAAAGAAAAGTCAGTCCTCTGTAACAGCTTTAAGCATAAACATGCAACATCTGCTGGCCAAACAGGAGAAATACACTTCAGACGTAGTTAAAACAGGAAAATATCCAATACATTTTACAGGCTTAAAACACACTATTTCTTCACAGGCTATATGATAATGAATGCAACCTAGGCTCCTCACATTTGTTCATCCATTCTTCCCTGATAATAAATGAATTGATTTTAATATTTTTTTGCAAATTGCGTAGCTACTTTGTAATTTGAAGTATATTAAATAAAACTAAAATGTGAAACGTGAAATGTAATCCAGTGATTCCCAAACCTGTCCTGGGGGAACCCCAGGCAGTCAGGTTTTTGGATATCCACAATGATATATATATATACAGTATATATATATACACACACATTGTGGATATCCTGAAAGTTTGACTGACTGGGATTCCCACAGGACAGGTTTGGGCATCACTGGGGTAAATCATAGAAAATAATAATAAAAGTAGTCCACAAAATCTGCAAGAAGTGTATAAGAAATAAAATGTCATGGAAGTAAGGCATATTCATGTCAGTATTAGTTGAATACTTTAGCAGAGGGTGGGCAACCAGCAGCCTGTAGGCTGAACGTGCCACCACTGAATTTTATGCGGCCCATGAGACCATGGGAAGTATACACAGAAAACGTTACTAACCAGAGTTTTGGCAATTTTAAATGCTATATTTCACAAATATTTTCAGAATAGCCAATCTAGCAGTTTGTTTCCATCATTTATAGTTACATTTCTACTTATTTATTTATCACAGAAGGTCTATGGAGCCCTGTGTATTTTCGATTCTAATGTTACATAATGTTGTGGCCTGCTAGGCAGAGGAGGCTAAAGGCAATCTGCTGCTTGAGATGAGGGATCAGCTGTTGCTGCCCGTCTGCTTGCCATCTCCATCTCTTCCCAGCCCTGCAGTAGTAATAAGCCAAACAGTAAACACAGTGTCACCGAGACCAATGCATGCCTCTAGCCTGGCCCTGCCAGTCACGCCCCCTGTGATGTGAAAGTATGCATCATAGGCAGTGTGACTGGCAGGGCTTTGGAGGTGTGCATGGGTTTCAGAGGCCCTGTGTTTATTTGGCTTTTTACCACAGTAGGAGTGGGTAGAGGTGGCGGTTGCTGAACAACGGCCATTAGGGAGTTTCTGCTAGAGAGGAAGTCACTGCTGGAGCGGTTGAGGTCACTTCATGTCGCTTCAAAAATTCTTTCACCTGAAGCGACTTCCTCTCTTCACCTAATGATAGGGCTGCTGCTGATGCTAGGTATAGTACTGACATTCATGAGGCCCTCTGTGTATAAAGGTTGCCCACCCCTGCTTTAGCAGCAAAAGGATTTATAGACATCTTTTCACAATGCACAAGGGGGCCAGAAAAGGTGGTCCATCCAAATTCTAAGCAAATAGTACATTGGGAGCTTCAGTTCCACTGCTCTGCCCGCCTCTCAGCTGACCTTACTGCCAGCATCGCATGAGATACAGGAAGTGCCTGCTCTCATGTTCAAATTTCTTGTAGTGCAGGCCCAAAGCCTGCTGAGAGGCAGGCAGAATGGAGGGAACAAAAAAAAACATGCTTTTATCAATCTGCAGAAACTGTGGGTAGGTGACTGAAGAAGGATGAGGACTGGGGCTGGGAAAGGCTCTGATGCTGGGGCTGATGCAGGGGGACAGAGATGGGAGAAGGGGCTGATGCTCACAGATGCTGAGTGTGAGGGTAGGAGAAGGGGGCTGATGCTGGCAGTTGTGGGAAAGGGTGGGAGAAGGAAGCTCAGTTGAGAGAGAAGAAAAAGGATGGCAGAAAAGATACTATACATGTTGGGGAAGGGAAGCAAGGGCATATGCAGGGGAAGACTGAGATGGAAGAGCAGAGAGATGAGTGCTGGGGATAAAAAGGAGGAAAGACAGTATACAAGAATATTGGAAAAATAGATATGTGTGCAGATGCTGGGGAAGGGAACAAGGAGAAGCTGGGGAATGGAGGATGGGGAAAAGGCAGGGCAATCAATGCTGAGAGGAGAGAGAAAGAAGTAGAGGGCTATGGAAAGGCTGAGGGTTAAAAGGAGACTGAAATAATTCTTGCTGCTGTTCTTAGTGAGGTCTATTCATATCTGGATAAAGGGCATGCTGGCTTTCTGGCCATCTTCTGTGCCCTAATGAGGTTTTGTTGTTTAGTACTCTGATTATCCCAGTAACTACTTTTCATTATTTGGGGGTAATTTTGGATTTTCAATTAACTTTTACTCCTCACATCTCTATGGTGTGTAAGTTGGGTTTTCTTATTTTGAGACAACTTCATTCAGTTTTCAATCATAGTACTTTTCATTCGCTTATCATATATCTTTTTACATCTACAGTGGTGGAAATAAGTATTTGATCCCTTGCTGATTTTGTAAGTTTGCCCACTGACAAAGACATGAGCAGCCCATAATTGAAGAGTAGGTTATTGGTAACAGTGAGAGATAGCACATCACAAATTAAATCCGGAAAATCACATTGTGGAAAGTATATGAATTTATTTGCATTCTGCAGAGGGAAATAAGTATTTAATCCCTCTGGCAAACAAGACCTAATACTTGGTGGCAAAACCCTTGTTGGCAAGCACAGCGGTCAGACGTCTTCTGTAGTTGATGATGAGGTTTGCACACATGTCAGGAGGAATTTTGGTCCACTCCTCTTTGCAGATCATCTCTAAATCATTAAGAGTTCTGGGCTGTCGCTTGGCAACTCGCAGCTTCAGCTCCCTCCATAAGTTTTCAATGGGATTAAGGTCTGGTGACTGGCTAGGCCACTCCATGACCCTAATGTGCTTCTTCCTGAGCCACTCCTTTGTTGCCTTGGCTGTATGTTTTGGGTCATTGTCGTGCTGGAAGACCCAGCCACGACCCATTTTTAAGGCCCTGGCGGAGGGAAGGAGGTTGTCACTCAGAATTGTACGGTACATGGCCCCATCCATTCTCCCATTGATGCGGTGAAGTAGTCCTGTGCCCTTAGCAGAGAAACACCCCCAAAACATAACATTTCCACCTCCATGCTTGACAGTGGGGACGGTGTTCTTTGGGTCATAGGCAGCATTTCTCTTCCTCCAAACACGGCGAGTTGAGTTCATGCCAAAGAGCTCAATTTTTGTCTCATCTGACCACAGCACCTTCTCCCAATCACTCTCGGCATCATCCAGGTGTTCACTGGCAAACTTCAGACGGGCCGTCACATGTGCCTTCCGGAGCAGGGGGACCTTGCGGGCACTGCAGGATTGCAATCCGTTATGTCGTAATGTGTTACCAATGGTTTTCGTGGTGACAGTGGTCCCAGCTGCCTTGAGATCATTGACAAGTTCCCCCCTTGTAGTTGTAGGCTGATTTCTAACCTTCCTCATGATCAAGGATACCCCACGAGGTGAGATTTTGCGTGGAGCCCCAGATCTTTGTCGATTGACAGTCATTTTGTACTTCTTCCATTTTCTTACTATGGCACCAACAGTTGTCTCCTTCTCGCCCAGCGTCTTACTGATGGTTTTGTAGCCCATTCCAGCCTTGTGCAGGTGTATGATCTTGTCCCTGACATCCTTAGACAGCTCCTTGCTCTTGGCCATTTTGTAGAGGTTAGAGTCTGACTGATTCACTGAGTCTGTGGACAGGTGTCTTTCATACAGGTGACCATTGCCGACAGCTGTCTGTCATGCAGGTAACGAGTTGATTTGGAGCATCTACCTGGTCTGTAGGGGCCAGATCTCTTACTGGTTGGTGGGGGATCAAATACTTATTTCCCTCTGCAGAATGCAAATAAATTCATATACTTTCCACAATGTGATTTTCCGGATTTAATTTGTGATGTGCTATCTCTCACTGTTACCAATAACCTACCCTTCAATTATGGGCTGCTCATGTCTTTGTCAGTGGGCAAACTTACAAAATCAGCAAGGGATCAAATACTTATTTCCACCACTGTAGGTTAGATTACTGTAATATTATTTATTTAGGATTATCTAAATGGACTCTTGAAAAGCTTCAGATGTTACAAAACTCTGTCATGTATTTGCTGTGTAAATTAAAGACATCAGATCACATTAGCTGGTCCTTTAAACAACATTATTGGTTACCTGTAGAATCTCATGTTAACTTCTTCTTTTAACCTTTAAGTCCTTTCACTTTGGCAACCCTGGATATCTGTCATAGTTTACTGTTCCCTATTCTCCTGGATGCGTTCTTAGATCTGTTAAATTAAGGATCCCAAGTGTATTGAAGATGAATCGTGCTAAGTGTTACTGATTGGTCACGCATGTCTTGAAACAGCCAATGGTAGCAAAACTTTGGCCACAGTCGGTGTGACTGACTCTCTTTGCACATTTGTGTCTGCCACTAACTTAAAAGCTAAGTGCCTTGTTTCACGTTTTTGGGATGGATCCATGAAAAATTAGGACTTCCTGTGGAGTTTTTAGCAAGATTTAAAGAGAAAGGGTTTTTTATGCTGATGAAGAAAGTTTGACCTGTTTTATTTCCTCTTTACCCTATTAACATATATTGCGTGGAGGTTTGGGCACAGAGGCTTTTCCCTTTCTCATATTTTGCACTCCACAGGAATATAGTATTATATTAAGTACCTTGCAGTTTATACAAGAGAGGTTTTGCCTTTATGTTTTGTGAATCATATACTCTCTTATCCTCTTGTTTTTGAACTATTAGAAATATTGACAGCAGTAAGCTTATTATCATGAAGCAGTAAAACAATGCAGTCAGAGTCAATGCACTTATGTGGAACTACCCAAAATGATGGTAAAGTACTGAGTTTTAAGTACCTGTCAAGGTGGAATAAAGATAACACACACTTTCAAATAGTCCTGAATTATTTGGACTCCTAACACCCTAGGCACTATAAAACGAAAGAGAGTGCAACCTGACCAATGGAAAAGACTCCTCCACATTCACGAACTTTGGAACTGAAGCCAGTCAGGGAGTGGATGAAGGAAGGAGGCAGTAAAGCTGGGTTGGCAGACGATCTCTTTCTCCGGATGGTCGCTCAACAGCAGATGGTCTCAGTCGGTCAACAGGTAAGCTCTCTCCAGCTGGGCAACAGCATGCAAGCAGGTGATGTCACAGATTAACAAGCTTTCATCATATGGCTGGCTCGGGCCAGCTGACAGCAGCTCTCTTGTGAACTGCCCATGATAACAGCTAGCATTTATTATGCTTATGGAAGTGGTTCGTATACCCTTTCCTGTTTTGGTGCCATGCTGACTAGAATAACAAAGTCTGATGTTTTCCAGTGTTTTCCAGTGTTCAGAATCTGATAGGTACGGACGGGGAGAGGGATCTTGGGGTGATAGTATCTGAGGATCTGAAGGCGACGAAACAGTGTGACAAGGTGGTGGCCGTAGCTAGAAGGTTGTTAGGCTGTATAGAGAGAGGTGTGACCAGCAGAAGAAAGGAGGTGTTGATGCCCCTGTATAAGTCTTTGGTGAGGCCCCACCTAGAGTATTGTGTTCAGTTTTGGAGGCCGTACCTTGCAAAGGATGTAAAAAGAATTGAAGCGGTGCAAAGAAAAGCTACGAGAATGGTAAGGGATTTGCGTTACAAGACATATGAGGAGAGACTTGATGACCTGAACATGTATACTCTGGAAGAAAGGAGAAACAGGGGTGATATGATACAGACGTTCAAATATTTGAAAAGTATTAATCCGCAAACGAACCTTTTCCGGAGGTGCGAAGGCAGTAGAACGAGAGGACATGAAATGAGATTGAAGGGGGGCAGACTCAAGAAAAATGTCAGGAAGTATTTTTTCACGGAGAGAGTAGTGGATGCTTGGAATGCCCTCCCGCGGGAGGTGGTGGAAATGAAAACGGTAACAGAATTCAAACACGCGTGGGATAAACATAAAGGAATCCTATTCAGAAGGAATTGATCCTAAGGAGCTTAGCCGAGATTGGGTGGCAGAGCCAGCTGGTGGTGGGAGGCGAGGATAGTGCTGGGCATACTTTTATGGTCTGTGCCAGAGCCAGTGGTGGGAGGCGGGGCTGGTGGTTGGGAGGTGGGGATAGTGCTGGACAGACTTATACGGTCTGTGCCCTGAAGAGGACAGGTACAAATCAAAGTAGGGTATACACAAAAAGTAGCACATATGATTTTGTCTTGTTGGGCAGACTGGATGGACCATGCAGGTCTTTTTCTGCCGTCATTTACTATGTTACTATGTTTCTTTGGGGGACAAAACAACTGATTTCTTTTGACCATGAAATGCCCCAGCTTTGTAAACAGGGTTGGTATTGAAATTTACTTTGCCTTGCTCAGGTCTTGATGTGTCAGCAATATGCCTGAGGTCTGCAAACAAACCTCTGCATAGGAACTGACACTAGCCTAAGTCTGTTACAAGAAAGACAGGTTCATAATGCTACATAGTGTCATGTATAGGGCCTGTTTTGTCCCTCAGAGCCTCCCTCCAGGTGATCTCTCTCTCTCTCTCTCTCTCTTCCTGAAGACCTCTATATTGGGGCTTCTCTCACTCTCTGTAGGGCATTTAACCACCTCCCAGCCTAAGTCCCACCCCTTTGACTCAGCCTCTGACATGGCAGGTTTAGCGCCACCTGTCATAAAGTGGCTAACCTGCAACCTCAGTGAGGGAGTGCTCTTAGGCACACTTGCCGCTATACCACTCACTCACTCCCTCACACAGGGTTTAAAAATGGTTTGCACAAGTTCGTAAAAGAAAAGTCCATAAGCCATGTTAATATATGGTCTAGCTTTGGATCTACCACTGGAATAGTGAGGGCCAAGGCTATGAAGCCTAAAATAACTAAAGTACTGACTAGGCCAAATATCTGTAAAAAGCAGGTCTGAACCATGAGTTCTGACACAAACAGGTACAACTGTCACTTTAAATCAGATGAACAAAATGGAGTCTATTAGTTTTGTATAGAAGGCTACAGAGGTTATACAGGGTTCTTAAGATGGCGTGAAAAGTATTGCGACACAGACAGATGTGGAACTGTTATCTCAAAGCTTCCCAAAACATGCTGATAAGACTGCATGGGAAAGTATCATCTCAGAAATTGAGAGCTAGGTATCTCACCATTGACTTCTATGGAGAGTTTGTGTATAAAAGAGGGGACAATTTGCCATAGCTTTGGTATCCGCCCCAACGCTTATCTCAGACGGCGAAGCTCTGTCCGGTTGTACCCAGAATCTATCTGCTGAATGTACCTGATTAAAGTCTGATGCCTGTACTTGTACCAACTTGAAGACTTGTCTTTGGGTAAGAAATAAAATGTATCTATCTATTTAAACCTATCTCTGTCTTTATTCTATCTTCTCTTTACCTTACATTTAGCTTACAAGGCAGATCACATACACTAAGTTTCTGGAGAAACTTAGACAGAATTTTAATAAGCATTATCTGGGAACATAAATGGCCCAGAGTATACCTAGATCCAGGAAGACAGAAAGCAGTAGTTATGGGAATTAGATTTAGATTACAGCCCCTAATGCAAACCCAGAGCAGACCTCCTTGTGATTGGGTGACAATGGAGGTTGAAGAAACCACACAGAACCTGTTATGTGAAATAGGTATCTTTAGTCCCCCGTGTGATCTGGAGTCAGAAAGAGGTCCAAGAGGGGGAAATTAAAACAGTGGTGACCAGCCGTATGCTGACCGTTCACTCTATCCTTCTTTCTCTTCTTTTTTTGAACGCAAGAGGGGATACTTATCTTGTGCGTTCAAATGTTCTATGTTATCTTTCTATCACCTTTTTTCTGTTTTTCTGCTGTTCTGCTGTTATCCCTATCATGGACACTGCCCACGTCAGGGGCATTAGTGTCCTGTCCATTCTTACCCCTACTTTAACTACTCTTCTATTCTTCTGTCTTTTTACTTTCTTCCCTGATTTTCTCCATGCCCTGCGCTGCACTAACACACCTGCTTCTCTGCCCTTTTCTGTGCTGATCTCTTTCCCTAATTGTTAACCCAGTGGGGAGTTCAAACTCTCATTTCTGTTTTTCTATATTCTGTTCTGTTCTTTCTCACCCCCTTTTCTTTCTCCTATTCTGTCCATTTCTTTGATTTGCGTGATGTACGCAAGACTGTGCTTGTTGTGTGAATGGTGCATAACACTGAATCCAGGCGACTGCGATTTGGGGTTTGCTGTAAGTTTATTTCAATGTTCAAAATCTTTGGATTGGTCTTTATGCTAGCATTCTCGCTTAACAATCCTTAGAGATTGGGCATTCTCTGTTTCCCATCCCATCTTGTGTTCTGTCTTAATCCCCCCTTTTCAAATCCCTGTCCCCCTTTTCTTACTATGTATTCTGTTCTTTCTTCTTCCGTCGCCCCCCCAATCCCTTTCCCTGCTCTCCTGCATCCTAACTTCCTCTGCCTACCTCTTCCTATTAATCCCCTGGCTCTAATCCTGCTCCGTTCTTCTCTGTAGGCTCCCGGATCGGGGAAATTTCCTTTACTCTAGGAGAACAGCACGCTTTCAGATTGCCCTCCTCTAAAATCCTTCAGGTTTCTCTGCTCCTAGTACTGACAGCCCCCACCTTTTCACATCTGCTACTGCCTTCACTCTGTGTGTGCGACACATACTTTTGATCAGTTATCCACGAGATTTTTTTATGTCTCGGGACTGTTCCTTTTACTCTATGCCTCTAGGAGGGTATCTTCCTATTGGACTTCCTACAACTTTCTTTATGCTCAGCTTTGTAGCTGCTTACCGCTGTCTAACTGCTGCTTTTCCCTTATCTCTCTAAGTATAAATCAGTTCCTTCAGTCCTCTGAACTATGCTTTTTCTCTAATTACTCAGCCCACAGCCCCCCTTCCTGTCTACATTTCTCTCGGCTATTTTTCCTTACTCTGCATTATAACCTCTGATTTCCGTTTCTCCTTACAGAGATATAGTTTCTATCTTATGCTCCGGTGCTATCTTTTCAGCTGTTATGAATAACTGCGTAGTATCTCTTATTCCGTCCTTTTTTTTCTCTTTCTTTTCCATCTTTTTTTTTTGTGTGTTTTTGTACTCCGTCTGATTTGGATTTTTGTGGTACCTATATTGTTCCGTCTCTGCTTTTCTTAGTTCTTATCTCTGTATGCCGTTGTCTAAATCTGGCTTGGCTTTTTCACTTTGAAGCGCATTTTCTGCCCGTTATTATTTACTGCGTAGTTCACCTAATTGCCCTTTTTCACTGCTGCTCAGTTCTGTGCTTTCACCCCACCCCCATAGCCATTTCTTTTTTTCCCTTAAGTTTAATCTGGATTCCTTCCTCCACAATATTTTGTTCTTCTCTCACTTTCTCTGCCATAATAATCCTCCCTGCCCTCTTCTCTGATGCTCTACCGACTGTTCGTGTGGCCCGCACGGTACCATTTGGGGTAACTTAACTCTTTACATACACCTTTTTGGCTTCTCGTGCAAACTAGAAATCGTTTTTTTATTCCCTATAAAACTATTCTTTCTTCTTCTCAGTCCCATGTGGTGTGAGTTTTAATTTTCTTTCTGAAACAAAATTTACTATATTACTAGTAATTGTCATATTTCATATATATTCCCTCTTGGGCTTCGAATCTGCCTTTATAAATCCATTTAAATTTGCCCGAAGAGCTGAAGTTCTAAACCCTTTTTTTTCCCTCACCTATTTCTGTAACTTTTAAGAGTTTTCCCTAACAAGCGCTGTGGTTCACTATCTCAAGGACATGAGAATCTGGGAAGCTTGCCCACTTTAGCTGCCTTATCAGTCAGTCCAGCACTGCTTTGGCAGAGGCTACAGTTCACTTTTAAAAGCTCAGAAAGTAATTTTTTTCCCCCTTCTCCGTCCGTTTTTTCTGTTCTATCCTGAAGTGGTACAAGTTAACCAGTCATTTACACAGGGATATTGTGAACCTTTTGCTGTCTATCCTCCGTCAACTGTATTGCTCCTAAATTTATCGAACTATATCTAATTCTCTGGTATATTTTCTCATGCTGCCAAGTCCGTTATACGCGCACTTCTGAGCATGTAAGAATGTACGGATGTATTCTTTTTCCTTCACTTTTAAGATTATGGCACTGCATCTTAGTCTTATTCTGCATTCTCCTTTTATTTGGACGTTGCCCCCCACTCCCCAAAAATTTTATGCTCATACTGCTTTGACTTTTGGCCGTTGCCCTCTATTTCATTTCATCTCCCTTAAACAAATGCTTTCTCATTCTGTCTCTGAGCCGTGATTTCAACCCCAAGACAGGTTTCTTTATTTTTGTGCTGATACTGACAGCCTGATAGATTTCATTGTGCTACACTATATGCTTACAAAGTGCTAAAAAGGTATCTTTCTTTCAAACATACATAACTTACCCCTTTGGAAACCGGCTTTCTCCTTCTTTGTCCTAGTGTGGCTTCCGGTGATTACATTACAGTGTTTCTTTAATATGTTTTTGGTAGTATGCTGATTGTTCATTTACGTGGCCCCCCATGATTTATGCTCCATAATCCCGGTTTTTGCACTTTAAATGGTATTATTCAATTCCTACAGATATTACTTTCTTTTGCCCTGCATAGATATATGTCTTGATGTTCCACTATAATGTCACATTTACCTTAGTATGATTAATACGCATGTATTTCTTGTTGGATGTTCAATCGGTAGTGTTTTAGGAAGACTGTTGCATATTGTAGTTATATTGTTGAGAAGCAACTGTTTTTGTTACATTTAAATGCTATCATATTGTGCTTGTGCTCTATAATACAGGAATATAGTGTGATTTCCAGAGCATGCCAGCTACAGACTTTTTCTTGTAAAAATGTTTGTGCTCAAATTTTCATGACTTTTACTTCTATGATGGCACTGCTGGTCCGCTGCCCATCCATAATCTTTAACACTAAGCGACGTATGTCAAAACTGTCCTACAAGGTTAAGCATTTCACAGTCTTTTTCAGCTTTGTTCGTCTTGCATGACTGAGTTTGTACCGCTTGCCCTAGTTTTTTTCTGTTCTGCTCTACCACCCTCAAGCTTTCCTTTCATAATTTGCGGTGTGGCAACCTTGGTATACACTGTAGACTAAGGTGCCTTACCCGAAGAGCTTACATGTTTTTCTCCCTTTAAAACAAAATTCTTTCTTGCTACCTTTCTAGTTGTGAACCACACTTCCTGCATTCTATTTAAAACTGCACAGCTACCTTTGTTTCCTCCTGTTATTACAGTTTTGTTCTGTGCACACCCCTGATAAGATTGCTGTTCGGAGTGTGTCCCTTTTTCCTCGTACCCGCTTGTATGTCTCCTTATTTTATTTGTTTATTTATAACTTCCTTTCACCGTTAGCTGGATGCACCGATTACGGCGTTCAGCTCTCTAGCCACTTTTGTTTTACTTCTCTCTAATAAAGGAAAGGTCTGTTTCCTCTCTACGGCTGTTTTCAAGTTCTCAGCTTTTTTATGACTCTCTCGTAACCTTTCGCCCTGTACGGCAACGGCACCCTTCTTTTCTCCTGACTATGCTTCCTGCTCTTACGTATAGCCTGTCTGTCTGTAAGGTTACGTTCTCTTCTCTGCCACTTATTTAAATATATTCCTTTTTAATTTTGATAGTCTCTTGGCTACTATTTTCAGTTGTTTTATTAAATTTGTACTTGTTCTAGCAGTTGTTATCACACCCTTTTAATTTACAATTTATTTTGGGATAATGTTATACTCTTAATTAAGGTTTGTTATTTATTTTCCTATTTGAAATTTGCTTAGACGCTATATGGATTATATAACTGCACTTCCTCGCTTGCGTTGTGGTTTTCGTCCTCCGAGTGCATACAGCCTGCACTGACTTATTTTAAACACTTGCAGTAATGACTTATATTCTAAATGTTTCCGGATGTATATTTCCACATCCTGAGAACGACAATCGCAGTTACATAGAAGTATTATGGACTATATAGCAGCATTTCTTTGTTTTTACCTTAATAGATATGCATATAAAATATGTTTTCCTTTTTCTGTTGAGAAGATGATGGCTGCGTACCATGAGAATACAGCATTGCTTTACTTCTTCAGTTAGTTCCTGTTGATTCCTTATAACCCAACCCACCTTTTCTTTCCTTCTAATGCTGCAGCTGTTCTGTTTGTCATCATTTAGACATATTATTTCAGTCACTGGTTAGTATGTATGTTTTATGCTGTATCATTGGAAGTTCTTGATGTTTTAATTTGTTCTTTTTCTCTTTTACCTGTTTAGTCACAAAAGTTTTCTGCCATCGCATTGGGGTTTATTTTATTTATTATGGTCCTTTTCTGAGTGTATGGATATTAACTTGTCATATTTACACCACTGTGTCCCGTTTCACAATTTATTATAATATATGCTTCTCTTATATTTTCCTGTTTGGATGCGACTTCCAACCAAAAGCAATTAATATGTATTTAACTTTATTCCATTTATTCTAGGGATATAGCTCTACACTACACATGTTATAATGCCTTTCTTGCCTTTTGTTGAAATCGGTTTTTCCTTTCACTGGATTAGATTTCTGAGGTTCTTTCTAGGAACACGTCATATTTCTTATTTGCTTTTTCCTTTTTCTCTTTATTTCTTAATTTTTTATTTATTTAATTTCCTTCTACTAGTGTCATGCAATTAACTTTGATACTGATGTCTGGGACTCACATCCATCGAGGGTGCCCCTTCGATGGATGACAGTATCTCATTTATTAGATTTTGGGCAGACTTCCATTCCATTTTCGGAGTGGCCTGCAGTTTCGGCATTATTGCCCATATAGGGGTTACCTGTATAGATGATCGCTGTGGCAATATAGGGACGCCTAAGACATTAGTTGAGATTGTATACAGGCTGACTCGGGCATTCAATATTTTTGGATGGTTAGCTTTTACACGAGAAGTTTCCTAACTTTCCAATGTTGTAGTTTGGTTATTCGTATACGAGAAGTTCCCTAACCACAAATTTCTGTTGTACACGAGAAGTTCTCAAACTACAGGTCCTTTGGGGTGATTAGTCGCACACGAGAAGTTCAATCGTACACGAGAAGTTCTCTAATCAGCGGAAACTCATTGGACCGCTGCTCTTCGACTCATGACACCTTATCCGCTGGTTTCTTGAGTCCTTTTTGGGAGTGTTTGCAATGTCCCCTTTTGGGGGCTCTGCCATGTATACGGGATAGTTCCTGGTAGGCTAGGAAACCGGGTTTCCTTTACGCCTTTAAAAGCACACTCTGGGGAGTAGTATTTATTAATTTGGGATAGAGTAGTATAAATATATAATAGCTGACACTAATCATCTTTTACTCTATTTTCTTACACTTTTCATCTTTGTGACTTTTAATTGTCTGTATATTTAACCTGCGGCAAAAGCATAGGGCTTTCCGCCAATCAGTAATTTATGTTGTAGGTTCCATTTCTGGGACGCTCTTGAAGACGCGTGAGTATAAAGGTGTTTTCTATACGCATGATGCATGTTTTCCTTTGAATGATCTTCTTTTGCACCTTTTTTATTTATATTTATATATATATTTATAGAGGTACCTATTATAATTCTTTGAACTAGGATCCAACTTGAGATTTAATTTGCCATTTTACACTGCACACCTCCCCCCCCCCCCCCCTGTGGATTGCTTTTCCCTTATACCTGACTCCATTATGTCCACTCAGTCCTCTACTAGCCCCCTGGAAAGAGTTCTTAACTTTTTCCCCGCTGATAAAAAAGAACTTTCCCGTTTATGTCAGACCTGGCACACCGTTTGGTCCGCTAAAGACCCAGGACTGGAATGGCCAACAAAGGGTTCATTCGATCAGGGTAAGCTCCAAGCTTTGATCTGTTATAATGAATCCAACAAAACAGGAAAATCTAGGGATAAGCATTTAGCTGCTATTAATAAATTCATACTTATTGCACAAAACCAGAATGACAGAGCCCTAGCGAGGTCTAATTGCGATCAAGCCCCTTGCCAAGAGGCAATAACACCTACGGCCCCTCCACCCTATGATGCTGCTGCCGCTGCAGGTACTACCAAACTCCTACCATGTGCAGTAGGATATACCCCGATACCCCCAGGATATTGTGATAAAATTCAGCTACAGATTTCTCAGGGATCTCAGACTCAGACCCCCTCATCTCAAGGATCACAGACAGTAATACCCTTGCTGCCTGCGGTACCTCCCGCTCCTATCAGATTTGACCCACCTACTACCGTGCATATTGCTGGTGTAGTTGATCTATCTCTTCCCTCATCACAAAAAGACCCAATTCCAATATCTCAGGGGTCAGTACAAACCCAGACGCCCTTAACCCCTTCAACAATCCCAGTAGCCACAACCACCGCCCAATTGCCCACTATTACTGCTGCTCCAACGATGCAAGGCACTACCCAGGCGCTAGCGCCACCCCCGCCTCATGTATATCGTACTATCGGAGGCCATGAGATTGAGATACCCCCACCCATTGTTGAACAATATCCTTGTGTCCCGAACCCATTGGTTCCGGTCACCGTCCAGCATCCTGCTATCAGTCAAATTGACGTAGCTGCCCAGACCTCCACCTACCCTAGTCTAAGATCAGGATCGACTTCGCACATGACCACCCAAACAACTACCTACCCACATATGGAGCACACAACCCAAACATTACCTCCACCACAACATTTTGACTCCCATGTCCAAACTGATTCCTTGCCAACTGAATCCCTACAGTACCCTATCCTGTCCCAATTACGACAGATGGGTCTCATTCCATGTAGTCCTGCTACACAAGCACGGGCTATTTGTCAGGAACTCCATGATCGGGGTTTCCTTAAAGCACCCCCTGTTCCAGTGACCTCTTCTATGCCTATTCTAGAACCTGAGTGTTCTACTCCTCCTAGCTGGGATCAATTAGGTGCACGCCCCAAGAGTAAAATTCCCCAATTAGCGGAGGATCTAGCTCTTCTCCGCCGTCCTCTCATACTTCCAGCTAAACCAGGTACTGGGGATCTACCAAAAGTGGTATCTTCCCCATTAGAAGAAGCATGGGAAGTTTTAAAACAACAACTTCCAATTAAAACTGATTTGATGGATATTCGAAATGAGCCTCCCCCAGTGCTAAGTTTCTCCTCCTTGATGGAAGGAGATTCATCTCACCTTGATTTACCCAAAGATCTGCCTAAGACCCTTCCCCTGGACACCCCGATTCCTTCAGGTGCAGGCTGTCCACCGCCACCTGGCCTCACACTGGCCAGTATGGGAGATGACCTCGCATTCGTTTCAGAAGGACTTCGTTCCCTACGTAAGTCCATGTCAACACTCCCTGACACTATTGCATCTGCTATATCAAAATCCGCAAAACCCCAACAACATGATTTTATTTCTCATCATACCAGACAGCGTCATCCTCACAGTTATCTTACCGATGAAGGATCTAGCCGCTGCCTTGCAGTCATTGACAGTTCCCCATACCCTACCAGTCTGAATGTCAGTACAGAACCCATCCTATCTAGTCCACCTAGCACACCTGCCCAATATGTGGCATTACATGAGAATTCATGGCATTATGTTCAACCATGGATTGATAACCTTGCAGGATGGTCTGAGGCACTCCAGCCCCAGTCCTCCCTTTTCCCACGTGAAGGATCCCTACGACCAGACAAGCTCTCATTAGTGAGAGATCTCATTTACGATCACCCTGACCCTCATTGGGATCAGAAAACAACACTTTATCTAATCCAGGGCTTTCAGATTTGGAAAAAGTATGAGAATCAGTTTCCCCCAACCGCCACGAAACCATTGGAGAAAGTAAAACTTTTTCCCCTGTTGAACAAAATGTCCGGAGGTGTCCCTCATACGGAATATACTCCACTTTCAGCGGTTGAATTGAATAGCCTCATACTACAGCTCCCGGATATTGCACAGGGAGGTAATCGATGGTTGAAGAAATTACAAGACATAACCCTGGGGACCACTCTGTCAGTCGGCGACATGAAAGCGCTCCTGGGCAGAACCCCGCACGCTAGTGTCACTGACATATTCACTCAATCAGGTTATGCAAAATTTGTCACAGATACTCAGTATGATGGCAACCCTTTAACTGAGATTCAGACCAAAGTATTTCAGGAAATCCGGACCATGTATCCGACCCTGAAAGATTTTTCAGTTATCACTTCCCAAAGATGGGAAATGGATTCAGAGCCTATTGAGGCTTATTTACTCAGACTCCAAGGTCTTTATAAGGAAGAGACTGAGGAAAAATTTGACTCTGATAATGCTCTTCCAGTATTCTATCATTTACTGAAGGGAACCTTACCTTCAGAAATTAAACTAAAGTTGGAGAACACCGTGGGTCTCCACCTGGAAAAATGGCCTAAAATTCGTGAACACATCCTTCATCATTGCAGACGGCTCATTAAAAGCAAGCAAAATGAAGCCCAACATCGTAAGACAGTACACACTAACTTGGAAGTACTACAGACTGAAGATCTCAAAGAGAAAAGAGCCTTTAAGAGCTCTGACCCCGATACCAATGCCCCTGACACTTCTCCCCCTGTTATTGTTATGTATGCTGATCAACGCTATGACAATAACGGCCGAAATCAGGGCCCACGGCCCTACCGTTCAGACCGCAGAAATAATTACCCAGAAGAAAGAGGTCGGCGCGGGCAACCGCAGCGAGGTCCCCTACGGGGCCCTCCCGGTGATAACAGACGATTTCGAAACGATTATTCCCGGCCTAGTCCAGATCGTTATATAAATGTTCTGTGTTATCGTTGTCAGCAATATGGTCATTATGCAAGGGAATGCCCACTACCACCACAAAATACCCTTATGAATCAAATCCGCCGTCAAAACCGTCAAACCCGCCAAAATCCTCCAGCACGCCAGTCTTTCCCTTTATGGAACCCAGATCAACGCCGCCCACAGTGACTAGGCGTAGTCCGCACGGCTGCAGGAGTGGATGATCCAATGATCACCCTGCTTATCTGTGAAGTTCCTGTCCCCTTCTTAATTGACACAGGCGCCTCTCGCTCTGTACTAGCCCACGTCCCACACAAACTACAGAAACTTCTTAAAGTTTCCCCAGACAAGGTTACCACCACAGGATTTGATGGTGTTCCTACGGACACACCACTGCTTGAGCCCCTGCCAATTAAATATGCTGATCAACAACTATCTGCTCCCTTTTTGTATGCTCCGCTGTGCCCTGTTAATTTACTTGGAAGAGATCTATTGACATTGTTTCATTTTGAAATTCATTTTGATCCTTCCCCTACTGAAACCACTTCACTCTTGATGGCTGTCACCTCTATGGTTGAAAAACAAATAGAGGAAGCTTTAAATGCTTTACCAGGTTTTCTATGGGCCACATCAGAAAAACCCTATGGTGAAGTTGCAGGCCCTCCCCATCGTATTCAGCTGTTACCTGGTTGTACAGGTCCTAAAATTGCCCAGTACCCTTTGAAACCTGAAGTCATTGCTGGAGCTCAAGAACAAATTAATTCCCTATTACAGCAAGGTATCATTGAAAAATGTAATTCACCATACAATACTCCATTATTCCCAGTTCCAAAGAAGGAACCTGGCGCCTTCCGTATAGTACAGGACTTACGCGCGCTAAATGACCTCACTTACGCGGTATTCCCGAACGTGGAAAACCCAACTACACTCCTCAATAGTATCTCCTTGCAGACATATCATTCCACCATTGATTTATCCAACGCCTTCTTTTCCATCACCCTTGACCCCGTAAGCCGCCCGCTAACGGCTTTCCAATTCAATAACACCACATATCAGTGGACCCGTCTCCCTCAGGGATTTACTGACAGTCCTACAGTCTTTTCTCAGACTTTAGCAGGACACATACAGGAATTCAAACAGTACAGATATGATCTCCCACCCCACACTTCCATTGTCCAATATGTGGATGACATGCTCATCACCTGTCCTAATTTTGATACCTGCGTTCAGGTCACCTGTGACTTTCTTGGCTTTCTTGCTACGAAAGGTTACAAGGTTAACAGAAAAAAATTAAAAGTTGCTCAGACACATGTTACCTTCCTTGGCCATCACATTGGCCCCCGTCAGAAAGGCCTAGGTCCAGATACTCTCCAACATGTCTCCTCCTTGCGTATGCCCACCACCATTTCTGATCTCAGAGGTGTCCTTGGCATGTTAAATTTTTGTCGCCTGTGGATACCAAATTATTCAGCCCGGACTCAGCCCTTTTATATAAAACTACAAGGCAACCAAAAAGCAAAACATGACCCCGTCTTCTTTACACCCCAAGAAACAGCTGATCTAATGGCCCTTGTGAAGGATGTTATGCTCTCCACACCATTAGCGACTATTGATGTTTCTCAGGATGTGCACCTTTGGGTTGTGCATACTGAGAATACCTGGTCTTGCCTGATCACTCAAGAACATGATGATCTTGCCTGTGGTTATCTTTCGGGTACTTTTTCACCTGTTGAAAGAGCCTTTGCTAATTGTGAGAAAGGCCTTGTTGCCGCCAGTACAGCTGTTACAAAATTATACAGCTACATTCCTCACCTTCCGGTGATTCTTCACACATCCCATGATGTTAAATATCTGTTAGACAAACAGATTAGTCACATGACTGTCTGCCGCTTACAAAAGTATCAAGTACTTTTGTTCAGCGTGGTGCACTCTATCCGCCCATTAACTTTAACTGACCTCCAACGCTTAGATCCACTACTCACTGTAACAGAAACAGCACAGAGTGCTATTTTTCCCCATGAGTGCACTACCCAATTGTCTGTACCCGCATCTCTCCATCTGCATTCAGAAATCTTGCAGAGTGGCGAGGTCTGGTTTACAGATGGTTCTCAGCAAAACGGAATTGCCGGCTTTGCCGCCCTCCGTTATACACCAGAAGAAGATATTCTGGATCCCATACAATTCAGGTTGCCTGATTCATTCACAGCACAAACCGCAGAACTTGCAGCGGTTTTGTATGTTTTACTATTTAAAGCACTTCGCTCAGATTTAAGCATTGTCACCGATTCGGACTATGTGTTTGCTTCCCTGCATTCCCATATTCGTAAGTGGAATCAGAGGGGTATGATTTCCTCTACTGGACAACCTCTCAGTCACTTACCTTTGTGGACTGCTCTTTTTGAAGCACTGGAGAAGCGCCATCAAAAAGGCCTTCGCACCAGTATCTCCTGGATTAAAGCACATCAGGAGACAGTTTTCTCTTTCGCCATTAATGGTAACCATGCTGCAGATGAACTAGCCCGTGAAGTCACTTCTTTTTCCAGTCTTCCGACCGTATCCACTTCCGATGTTACACTTCCTGTACTCGCGTCCGAACCACCTCCCTTTGACACGCCCCCTTCAACTCCTTCGGAATCACCAACCTCTGCGTCCCCCTCTCCTGACATCCCACCTATTTTCAATACCCCTCCTGTCATTCCCTCCTTACTATCTCCTGCATCCGAGCCCCCTGTAACACCCCCGCCATCAGAATCCTTAATCTCAGACTTCTCTACTGCCCTCACGTCCTCCCTTTCACAAGCAGAACTCACTTTGTGGAAACAGGCTGGATGTTTCCTAAATCCGAATGGCATTTGGACCCATCCTAATGGGCAATTGTGTGTATCACAGCATGTTTTATCTCTTCTTTTGCATGCCCTCCATTACCCCTTACACTTAAGCGCTACTACACTGTATGATCAATTGTCTTCCAGATTGTGGGCTCCCCAAATGATGCCCATGTGTCACACCGTAGTGCATAACTGTTACAAATGTTTTCTGTACACACCTAAACGAGGACCTGTCATTCCTTCAGGTCATTTGCCTGTTGTCCAGGGACCTGGCCAACATTGGTATATGGATTTCACAGATATGCAGACGCCCGTTCGTGCTAAACGGTATCTGCTTGTCTGCGTGGACGCTTTCTCGAAATGGGTGGAAGCTTTTCCTTGCCCTAGAGAAACCGCCCAAACTATGGCACACTTACTGTGCACTCAAATTATTCCTCGATTTGGTATTCCCGGCAAAATTACCACAGATAATGGTACCCACTTTGTAAATGAACTTCTGCAAAACCTTCTTCCTGCACTTGGCATTACTCACAGAACTGTCTGTGTTTACAAACCCACCAGTAATGGTTTGGTTGAACGGTATAATGGATTGCTTAAAACAAAAATGCGTCAGCTTATGGCAAATGGGATAAAGAATTGGCTTGATGCCCTCCCTTTGGCACTATTATCTCTCCGTGCCACTCCATCCTCTTCCCTTAAACTGACGCCGTTCCAATTATGTACAGGTCGTCAAATGCGACTGCTACCCGGCAATCCAGACACTCAAGTACCCGATCAATACTCTGTATATTGGGATATCTTGCAGACTATTGTAAGTTCTCTGTCCTCAATTCCACAGGCTATTTCGGACAGAAGAGGGGATTGTGATGCCACTAGATCCCCCCCTTACAAAGTGGGTGATCTAGTGCACCGGCGTTATTATACGCACAAGACCTGGCGAGATCCCATCTATGTTGGGCCCTTCAAGATAGAAGCCTTGTCAGCCACAGCAGCAAAGCTGGAGGACCACACATCTTGGGTCCATCTGAAAGATATACGAGCTTATCCGAATATCCCATCAGGTCTCCTGGATGTTTCCATTGATGTTCCCACGAACCCCATCTCCACCGCCACTGTTTTCAGCACAGCAGCCACTGGAGAGACCAGTCTCACCACGAACCCGGTCACCTCCGCCACTGAGCCCGAGACCACCGACCCCGCACCCAACACTTTTGGATCAACTTGACCAAAGACTTAACCACATTATCCAATCTCCTGAATCACAACTCCTTGATCTGGCTGATATAGTCCTCCAAACCTTCACAGATTCTCCAGACTCACCTTCTGAACAACCACCCATATCCGAACCCGTACGTGAGGTGCCATCCTCACCTCCACCTCCCACAGTTCTTGCTCTTCCACTTCCCTACGTGGATCTTCGCATCCGTCTCATCAGAATCCGTAATCTGGCAGAGGATCTCCTCCAAGTCCGCAACTTAGCAGGACAGTTAAATCCAGTACACCAGGAGTCCATTGTGTTTTCAACAGTAACCATTTTGCACAGCAACGCCTGTGAGCTGCTCGACATTCTACATTTGTACTTTCCGAATCAGGCCAGCTAATGCCACAGCATCTTCCGCTGTTCACTCCTTCCCTTACAGACTATTTCTCTGTACTACAACTGTGAAAATTGACACTCTTCAGCTACGGTGTTACATCAGTACACCCTTTTCTTCTGCTTCCCATAGACCAGACTGTTTGCTGTTGGACTCTTGTGCATGATTTTACTGTGTAGGGGTTTGGTTTTGTTTCTCACTACCTTGTTTACCTATACTGCTGACATTTACCTTTTTGCTATTTGGATCACATTTACCGCCTTTCCCACTGGCAACGTTATCTTGCCTGCCGGAAACGCTACGGTACTTGCAACTACTTCTGTACTTGCAGCTACCCCAGCAGTACTTGAAACTACTTCTGTACTTGCCTCCTCTCCTGCTCCACCACCTACTACAGCAACCTACACAAAGCTCCACCAGTACACCCCATACATTTCGATATAGGTCAACCCCATTGCCACCAGTCATCCCACCCCCTGGGCAGACACATCTGCCACAACAGACTTTTCAACTGGCAATCCTCCAGAGCCCATTAAAACCTCTGCGACTACTCCTTTCCTCACTGATCCTCCTGTTTTGTATTCTACAATTGTTCCCACTCCTATCAGTAGCCCGGTCCATATTGTCCCCAATCGTACAAGTACTTTTGAGGATAATATCACCTTGCTTGATTTACGACCCACCCCTTCTCCTTATTCTTTGGTTCCTGTTAGTGACGCTCCTCTTCCCACGAATACTACTGTAGTTACGCCAAACATCATCGTCCCAGCCACTCGTCCTCATAGATAGCTCAACACGCCTAACTGCCCATCTATATATGTCCCAGCTTTTACCAGACACTCCGCCTTCTCCACCAGATTCTCCCCCACTCCCAGAATATCTAAGAGAATTACTTCATCCTCATTGGGACCCTGCTCCAGAAGACGATCCCAATTGGGACCCCTTCACCCGATACCACATACTGTGTGAGCCTTTGTTTGACAGTTGGACATTAGGTCCTAGCCGTACGGTTATACACACTCAGGTACTGTTTGGCGGCACCTTAGGCTTACACCTTGAACAAACAGACGACCTCCTAATAAGACCACAGACTGGTGACGTCGTAGATTTTTGGGTAATTACATACACCGTATTGGGCACTGCTGAGATTCCCATCCTGTTCATCAGAGAGGTTGGACTGGAACCCTTGGAAATATATGGTCTTTTCGAAATCCCAGATCCTACTGAAATAGGGGCTATTAGAATTTACCCCCCATACCCATACATCTCTCGCTAAAACACTAGGGATGTCACCTACCAACATGAAGTGCTTAGCCCTCCTGGTATGTGTGCTCACCACACCCATGCTACCTGGAACACAGTACCTAGCAAATTCTCTACCCCAATTTACAACCACTTATGAAATAACATTACCCACTACTAAGGACACAACCACAATCACCCTTGATGTGTGTGCTTACACAATGTGTGGGGAACATCCGGTACAGCAATATTTGTCAGCTTTTGAGGTATACCTGTGTCCCTTCCCCAATTGCGGAAGTTGGGCACAAGTATGGTGGTACACAGGTTCATGGGTTCCCCACTCAGGTAGTGAGATTCCAGATCTCAAAAAGAGTATTTCCATCATGAAATTGCGAGTCACTGGCCTTTGCCATATGACCAAATGTAATCAAGTGGCTATCACTTTCAGAGGAGTAACGATTGTTACATACAGAACCTATTCCATAGGAATAGATGCCACAGGTAGAGACCCTATTGGAAAATTCAAAATTGTTCCACCCCCAGCCCAACCTACAGCGACCAATCCCTTGGTCCCAACAAAGATCCCAGAAATAAAAATTCCTTACCAGATAGTACCAATTAATAATGCTAAAGATTTGGTGGCACTGGAAACAGGATTTGGAGAGACAAACTTATGGCTTGAATGGGCACATTATACTACAAAGAGTTTGAACGTCTCTAATTGTTATTTTTGTTCCCATGCCAGAGCAGAACCAACAGTAGTTCCTTTCCCTTTAGATCTCCACAATGATCCAGATGGATTTTGGTGTATGTTGCAGTTATTGCAGGTTAAAGACGACATAAATCAGTCTTGTCAACATCTTGACGAGCACCACCCCTACTTACCCCCACGGATGAGGGTTCCACCTGCATTCAGGGTTCCACATCCTGCTACCAAATATCATACATGTCTGGAGCGCCATGGGATTAAAAAGACACGGTTTTTAGGTAACTTAACCAATTGTAACACAACCTTAGGAAAGGGGACTCTGCATAACATGAACCTAACTCGGTTCTCACAAGCTAGAGCAGACATATGGTGGTACTGTGGAACTCGTACTATCCTCCATACACTTCCTAACAATTGGACAGGTAGATGTGCCCTAGTCAAATTGGTCATTCCAATTATTATAGCATCCTTGCTTCCCCCTCACAGCAGCTCTTCCTCACGAGTGAAGAGAAATGCAATGCCTGGATCTTTTGATGATCGGGTCTATATAGATGCTATTGGAGTTCCAAGAGGGGTTCCCGATGAGTTTAAAGCCAGAAACCAAATAGCCGCAGGATTTGAATCAGTTTTCTTTTGGTGGGCGACTATCAATAAGAATCTTGACTGGATCAACTATATATATTACAACCAGCAGAGATTTGTGAACTACACTAGGGATGCAGTTCGAGGTATTGCAACACAACTAGATGCCACTAGCCGGATGACGTTGGAAAATAGATTAGTTCTTGACCAACTTCTAGCAGCCGATGGAGGGGTGTGCCACAAGATAGGTACCCAGTGTTGCACCTTTATCCCCAACAATACCGCTCCGGATGGATCGATTACCAGAGCTTTGGAAGGCTTAACCTCACTGTCACAAGAATTGGCAGAAAACTCTGGTGTCGATACATCCTGGACAGGTTGGATGGACAGAGCGTTTGGTACATGGAAGACATTTATCATTTCAGCAGCCACGACTATACTCATAGTGGTAGCAATTTTTGTTTTAGTAGGATGTTGCATAATCCCTTGTGCTAGAGGTTTAGTAGAACGCTTAATTGAAACCGCAATAATGAAAAAAACAACAGCAGGACAATATGCCCTGTATGAGAATCTCCTTCCTAACACCACAGGAGCTAACAAATTGGACTATCTCCCTCTGAGAAGGACCAATCCCTATGCAATTGTTAGAGACACTGGAGAGATGTCTACAACTGTATAATCAGATAATAGCACATAGGGATATAATATAACCATATAAAGCTTTATAAGTGATAAATTGTGCAAATGTATGCAAATGAATAATTAAAATACAATCAGTATATAACCAAAGATTTTTGATTTATAGCAATGTATTTACAATCATATAGATAAGAATAAAATAGAACCTGCATATTAAAAGGTTGAAGAAAAAATATTGTAGTAATAACTATAAGTTTTAGTAGGATTGGCATAATAGAAGTACTGCCAAGATGATAATTTCACACCAAAAGCGAACCACATTGTGCCAGTTGACCTTAAGACTCAGATAATTTGATGGCCTCTTAGAATACCTTCTGGAATGGATGGTACCACGGTATGTTAACCCTGGTGTCACCCTATGGGATAGGGTGAAGAGGGGAATGTTAATATATGGTCTAGCTTTGGATCTACCACTGGAATAGTGAGGGCCAAGGCTATGAAGCCTAAAATAACTAAAGTACTGACTAGGCCAAATATCTGTAAAAAGCAGGTCTGAACCATGAGTTCTGACACAAACAGGTACAACTGTCACTTTAAATCAGATGAACAAAATGGAGTCTATTAGTTTTGTATAGAAGGCTACAGAGGTTATACAGGGTTCTTAAGATGGCGTGAAAAGTATTGCGACACAGACAGATGTGGAACTGTTATCTCAAAGCTTCCCAAAACATGCTGATAAGACTGCATGGGAAAGTATCATCTCAGAAATTGAGAGCTAGGTATCTCACCATTGACTTCTATGGAGAGTTTGTGTATAAAAGAGGGGACAATTTGCCATAGCTTTGGTATCCGCCCCAACGCTTATCTCAGACGGCGAAGCTCTGTCCGGTTGTACCCAGAATCTATCTGCTGAATGTACCTGATTAAAGTCTGATGCCTGTACTTGTACCAACTTGAAGACTTGTCTTTGGGTAAGAAATAAAATGTATCTATCTATTTAAACCTATCTCTGTCTTTATTCTATCTTCTCTTTACCTTACATTTAGCTTACAAGGCAGATCACATACACTAAGTTTCTGGAGAAACTTAGACAGAATTTTAATAAGCATTATCTGGGAACATAAATGGCCCAGAGTATACCTAGATCCAGGAAGACAGAAAGCAGTAGTTATGGGAATTAGATTTAGATTACAGCCCCTAATGCAAACCCAGAGCAGACCTCCTTGTGATTGGGTGACAATGGAGGTTGAAGAAACCACACAGAACCTGTTATGTGAAATAGGTATCTTTAGTCCCCCGTGTGATCTGGAGTCAGAAAGAGGTCCAAGAGGGGGAAATTAAAACAGCCATTATTAAAGATGGACTTGGGAAAGTCCACTGCTCATTCCTGGGATAAGCGACATAAGTCTATTTTAATCTTTTGGCATCTTTCCAGATACTTGTGACCTGGATTGGCCACTGTTAGAAATAGGATATGGGCATGATGAACTTTCACTTTGGCTCAGTATGTTGATGCTTATGTTTTTATGATTATGTGTATACAGATATACAGGTCTAATGAGATATGGTGATGAGAATATAGTTATACTGGGATCCTGTTCTCATGAAGCCTTCCAAAATTTCATGAATACATTTGGAAGAAGAAACATGATAGAAATAATATTTACAGAAGTGAGGAATCAAGATGGCTATTGTCAGGCACGCCAAGTGGAGATGTGAACCCTTGTGACTGATGAAGGAACAATCCCCACCGAGCTGTCAGCCAACCCCGAGTTTCCCCTGTGTCTCCCTCTGTTCCCCAGGGGTTGAGCCCCCAGGTACGGGAAGCCAACAGCAGGAAGAACTGAGTCCAGAACAAAGTCCACGGGACACAGCCAGGCAGTGGGCAAAGATGGACCAGGAGCAAACAGATGTCAATACCAGGCAGCAGACAGTAGAAAATCCAGGATCAGGCAGAGGTCAATACCAGGCAGCAAACAGAAGCAAAATCCAGAATCAGGCGAAGGTCAATACCAGGCAGCAAACAGAAGCACTGCAACTACCCAGAGAACTGAATAGAAGCCAAAGCATGAGAGGACTGGTGGCATGGCTTTAAATTGTGCAGACATTAGGCCCAAACATGCACAGCTGTCTTCAAGATGGCTGCCTCAAACGGAGACGCCCTCAAGCCCAAACATGGACTTCCTTCCTGTGGCTGCCCAACACCAAGATGGCCGACCCCATCCTAAGACGCCCACCTCTGAGATGGCTGCCCTCTCCTGGATATGCCCAAATCCCATACCCTGCGCAAGCAGGGAACATGATAGCTATGGAAGCAGATGAAGTGGTTTGAACTCCACTGTTCTTGGATTGCTGCTCAACGTACTAGACCCGATGTGGAAATGGTAGAAGAAGGCGTATACCTTACTTGCTGAGGATGGTGCTAGTGCTCTCCCCAGACACACATACTTGACCAGTAGGTGATTCGCACGCTGGAGGTTAAACCCAGATGGTGCATGCTGTTATGGAGAGTTTGTGCTTGCTGAGGTTCACAGCACTCTCCCGATACCTGAACGTGGAGCCATGGCAGGGGTTGATGAAGCTGGAGCTCAGTCGGATGGCATCTCTGATCGGAATTATGGAGCGGGGCAACCCCTGTGAATAGTTTGGCTCCTAGAAGTGTCCCTGCAGTGGCTGGGGTCCCAGACACTTTCACTTTAAGCACTTACTTATAATTGTCACTGAGGTAGTTGTCACAGTCCAAGCTATTTGGATTTGCCATTTGAGAAAATGCATTAAGTGGATGTTTTTCACTCATTCTATTTCTGCATTGCATATTTTCCTTTAATAAGCTAATAGTGGAAATGCATATGGTGCGATGATTGATTATTAGTAGGAGTTCTAGTGGCATGATTGTGCTACTCTGAGCACCATTCACATCTATTTATTTATTTATTATTTATAGTATTTTAGTTAATATTTAGTATAATTTTATTTAGCCTTCAGTTATTTAGTTATTGCAAAACAAATTGGGGGGGGGGGGGGGGAAGGCTTTTTTTTTAATATTGAATTTGATACCCTGGAAGGTTTATTATAATGTATTGTCTGAAAGTATGGATAATTTTACAGAGAAATTTGATTAATTATAATCCCAAATGACAGGGTGCAAGGAGGGATTGAGTAATGTGGTTAGCTGCCTGGCAAATTTTGAACAACAGCTTGGTGAACTACAATCTGCCCAACAGGTATTGATTAAAGATAATGTTGTAATAAACAACAAGTTGAAAGCTATTGAAAATCAGTTGAGCCATCTTAATTTGAAAATTATGGACTTTCCCAAATCTCTGTGTTCACCTATTGATATGGTCAGAATATCTATGGGACATTTTACAAATTTTTCAGAAAACCATATTTCAAGAGCTTAGTATATAAGAACTGGAACTCAGCCTAAGGTTGTATCAGCTGACAGCTTGGAGTTGACTAACTTTCTGGAAAAATTCTCAGCAGGAAGTTCTCTCCCGAGCAGCATTGATAGCTATGCTTGTCCTTGAACCTGATCGCAATTGGGTTTTAAGACTTTATTTCCGCTACAGAGATGTTTTGTTCCTGGTTCATCGTATATTTATATTTCCTGATTTCTCTAGATCCACACAAGTGAGGCCTTTTTGGTATTGGCTCTGTGGGCTACTTTTTCCCCCAACAGTTTCCTTGTAAATGTATCAAGTCTGAGGGTAATAATTATGTCTTTTTTTTTTTTACCCTAAAGAATTCAAGAGTTTTATTGATGGCAAGAATTCTCCGCCAGGTGTTATAATTACTATTACTCCATCTATATGAAAGTGCTTCATTGGAAATTCTACCTTCTAATTTTTGAATCTCCTGGTTGATAATTTTCTTTCTAGTTTAATTTCTTTTTATGTCCCCTGAATTCTCCAGATCATGGGGTTTTTCCTCTTGTCCCTCCTCCCTTTTCCTTTTAAAGATAATATTGTCTTAGTTTTAGTCTTTTCCCCCCTTTAATCTGTATATATATACATATGTAGTTGTGTAGCAATATTATTTTTCCATCTCAAGTACTACTTGAAAAATTTGTTTTTGAAAATTGTAAATAAATAATAAAAAAAGAATAATATTACAATGAATGTCTGTGCAAATTTACTCAGATATCTCCAGAAATTGTTTTTAAAACTTAATATATTTGAATAATGAACACAAGTCTCACAAGCAGAAGCTCAATATTAGCAAAGAGTGATAGGAAAATAATTCAGCATTCAAGTTATGAAAATAAAACAAACATTAATATGATTTGCCTGAAGGTTTTTATATAGAGGGAGTACAAAAAATATATTCTTGCATAATTTGCAAAAATGTGAAAGTATAGCACCAGTGATAATGTAGTTATATCTACTGGGAATAAAACATAGCTGTATTATTTGAATAGAATGGGGGCTTAGCAAATTTGGTGTAGGAAGACTCCAGATTCATCTTGATGGGCCTGCCTATCTTTTTAATCTATATATATATAAATAATACCCCGAGCGAGGGTTATGGTGAAATAAGACAGCCAGACAAAGGAGATAGAAACAAAACATGTGTTTAACACAGGGGCGTAGCTATGGGTGGGCCTGGGTGGGCCCAGGCCCACCCGCTCGCCCGCCCGCCCACCCAGAGTCCAAGTCCGAGTCCATCCGTATCTTCGAATCCTCGCCCGCAGCGATGAACTGGCGGGCAGGGTGCCAGTGCGCCGCTCTCCAGTAATAAAAGCAGCAAGCCGGCAGGTTCGAGTGAGTCCGTCCTTCGCTTCCAATCCCTGCTGCCCTCTCTGCATCCAGCCCGCCCGAAAGGAAATGACATCAAAGGAAGGCGGGACGCAGAGAGGGCAGCAGGGATTGGAAGCGAAGGACGGACTCACTCGAACCTGCCGGCTTGCTGCTTTTACTACTGGAGAGTATCGCCCCGCCCGCCAGTTCGCCAGCCTATGAAGTCCACTGGTCCTTTTGTGCTTTTAACAGTGCCACACCGGAGGAGGATTCGCAACCCTGAAAAATTCCAGTTCTGTCCTTATTCCCAATCAAGATCAAGCTAAATAAATTATTTACACAGTTTCAAATTCAGCAGTCCTGGATAAAAAAAATGGGGGAGGGAGGAAATACCGGTGTCAGCTATCAGAATCACTTTATAGACAAAACAAAGTGCGTTTTGCATAGCACTTCCACTCCTCCTCTCTTAATACATACCCTTATGAATAACCAACAGCCAGATTATTTTTGGGGTCCTGGAATTTTTGGGGTCCTTCCTGGAACACAGGTTTGTTACAGTCTGACTGTCCCTGTGCTGCCATGTTACTATGAGATTAATGTCCAGCTCTGGTTTTCCAAGTGGCATCCCGGAAGTGCACCAGTATAGACAGAAGAAAGTCATGCAGGATACCAGCAGAAAAGCAAGTGCAGGCAGCCACTGGGCAAAACAGGTATTTATTTGTAACATTTTCCCACCTCTTTATATAAGTTGTATTGGGTTGGTAATGATTCTTGAGGTTGGTGAATAATAAAGGATTTTAAGTCAATTTGAAAAATCATCTCCTAGATTGAACCAGTTTATGATCTTAAAAAGATAAGGCCATTTTATTCTGTTGACTACTTTTTCAGCATCTGCTGATAAGGCTACAGAAGATTCTTTTTTTATTAGAGGCAATATTTATTTCATTTATGTCCCACATTATCCCAATCAGATCAGATTCAATGTGGCTCACAGAGTATTATTCTAAGAATATAATCAGGTTCAGTGCATCAAAAGATAATTAAACTTAACAATGCAAATTGATCACCTTATACAACAGTATAAAGACAGTTTCATTACAACATTAATTGAGATAATCCTACTAGCCTTCCTTATCTCGCTATCTTCTATATATCTCCAATATTTTTTTTTAATAAAAATATCTAAACCAGCCATCCTACTAGCAAGTTTATTGTAGCTATATTTTGCAATAATTAGTTCTGAAAAAAATTGAATTTGATAAGGTATTTGATGGTGGGTTTCCAGTAGTTTTTATCATCTTTCTTTTTCCAAGAAGAATAAGCTAAGACATGGTGAGGATAAAGTCAATGCCATGGTTGCCAAAACCTTCAAGTCCCTCTGGAAACTGAAGAGAATTAGACCTTTCTTTCCAACCAAATATCTTTCGTTAACTTGTCCGAATTCTGGTCTTACCATAATTAGACTATTGTAATGCCCTTTACCTAGGGAGCAAGGAATTTGTAACTAAAACTCAAAAAAAACCTGTTAACACTGCCACTGGCACAGTACTGTTTTTAGCTTTCACTGACGTTAGAATCACCCATATGAATATATGGGTGTCTCTAGCGTTCAAAAGTACCAAACAGAAGAAGCCTCTATGGTGAATCCACACAGCACATGAAGAGTAAAGGCTGACCACAGAGTACCAAGTACTCTAGGTTGGCCTTCTGTGAGATGGAGAGCTGGTCACCAAATGGAATTTGTAAGGGTCCGGATTCTGTCGGGATTTTTGTCCCACAGTCATCTCTTTGAACCAGTACTGCAGTCATGGGGATCCATTTCTTCAACAAGTTAATGTGGAAGATCTTTGTCTTGTCAGGTTGGGCCTCCTTATAATTGACAGGTCCTGTCTTTTCCACAATTTCATAAGGTCCTTGCACTTGCATAGTAGTTTACTCTCAGAGGAGGGTAAAAGGACTAAAACTCTGTCCTCTGGTTTGAAGGTTCATTGTACTGCCTTCTGGTTGTAGGCCCAGGTTTGACCCACTTAAGCTTTTTTCGTACAGAGCTTGGCGGCCTCACCATCTTTCTTTAGCCTCTTCTGCATGTTGAGCACATTTTCGGCCATGTTTCTTCCCGGACTGGGTTCCTCTTCGCAAGCCTCTCGAACCACATCTAGGATTCCCCTATTTCTCCTCCCATATAACAGTTCAAATGGAGAGAATCCTGTTGAACTCAGGGACACCTCCCGGATTGCAAACAATATATACAGGAGTAGATAATCCCAGTTTTACTTATTTTCACTCATGAACTTTTTCAGCATCTGTTTCAGAGTCTTATTAAAGTATTCCATCAGACCGTCTGTCTATAGATGATAAACTGATGCCTGCAAGGTCTTCACTTTTAAGAGGCGCACACTTGCTTCATAACTCTGGACATAAAGGTAGTATCTTGGTCAGTCAGGACTAACAAAAGAGCTCAACCTTCTTTAATACATCTGGCCAGAAGAACCGGGCCAAGATCCGCTCCCGGGTCTTCTCCTCTCCCAGGTGATTTCCTAACAGGTGACAGTGAGCTATTTGCATGACCTGCCTATGGTAGGGCTGAGAAACTAACAGTTTCTCTACCTCTTCCCCCTCCAGGGTTCACTTGGCCACCCTATGCAGTAAGTCATTCTTTATTACAAAATATGGGAATGCTACCTTAGAGAGATCCTGGTTGCCCATGGGATTTCAATCTACTGAAACAACCCTAGCTTGGGCTTCTCTAAGGGACTCATCCTCTGACTGTGAACTTTAAAATTCCCTGTAGCCCCCCACTACTCTATTCAGGTAACCTGTTCAAAGGGTCGGGGTTGTCCGACCCGTCATCTTCCCCCTGCTCTGTATGTCCATCTACTACAGCTCCTAAAGTCAGAGAGCACTAGAATTTCTCTAAACGCTACTGGCAGTGGGGTTTGGGCAAATTTGGATTTTCAGTATACAAAGCAGGGTCCTCCAGTGGGAAGATCTCAGGAAAAGTCTTCTCCTCGATCTTTGGGGCCACCGATCAGCTGGGCCCAGATGTCACTGAAATTGGGAAAATCCAGGCCCAAAACTACTGGGTAAACTGCCAAGGCAAGACTGCTGCTTCCAGATGAGCTTGCCCTACAGGTGTTCTAAAGAACACTCAAGCTGTCGGGTACTGTCTCTGGTCACTATGTACACAGGCCAGGGTCATAGTTCGCTTATAACTCAATTTTAGGCGATTGAGTATCTCTCTACAGACAAGGGTCTTGACACTGCCACTAGTGCTTGGTATGGGGGTCCCTCCAGCTCAATTTGTAGTATACAATTTCTACTTCCTGAATGGGAAGTTTCCACAAAATTGCAGTCATTAATGGTTACCACATTCACTTGCATGGAATCTTCAGCTATATCCTGGAAGTCTCTGGTTATATGACCTCTTCCCCCACACCTGAAACAGGTGGGGGAGTATGGATCCTATGACAAGGGTAAAGGTGTGTGGTATGGTCATGGGGATGAGGGCTTCTATCACTCTGATCCCTTCCTTGGAGACCCTGGACTGAAGGGTGGTTTCTGATCCCTCTGGTTTTCTGGTTCAGCTTTTTCTGTTCTCCTCCTAGGACTTACAGCCCACTTTTATTTCTTTATAGAGTTCTGACTTTGATTGTGATTGATATAAGGCTTCAGATGCTTCTAAAGCCCTCTTGCGGGTCAATTTAAGGTGCCATATCACCCATTGCTTCATAGGCAGGGGCAATCCTTCAAAGAACTGGTCCAAGTGGATGACTCTTGCGATTTCCGGGCCCATCTTGCCGTCCAGTTGCAGACGTTTCCAGGCGACCTACTTGAGTCGGTAGAAGAAACTCCGGGGGTTTTCTTTAACTTGTAGGGACCCCTTCTGGAACCAATGTTGATAGGCCTCTGGGTTGCAGCCCTCCCTTTCCAAAATGGCAGCTTTTACTTCTGCATAGGTGGCTCTCCCAGTGGAATTAACATCTTGTAATGCTGACTGGCTGCTACTAGTCAGTAAATTCCCCAGATAAGCAATCCATGATTCTTCTGGCCAACCAGCAAGGTGGGCAGTTCTCTTGAATTTGGTCAGGAAATAGTCCAGGTCATCCTCCGGCACCATAATACTGAAACTGGAGGAGTCTCTTGGAGGCTGGGTGCCTGGGCAGCCATTCCTGCTTGGGCCTGAGAGCTCTGTTGTAGTTCTACTAGCTTCTGCAACACTTGCTGTTGCATTTGTTGTTGTTGTTGCCATTGCTCAAAATGTGCCTGCATGAACTGCTGCTGTTGCTGCTTTTGCAGGATCTCGTGCTGTTACTGCTGGCCCTCCACCAAGGCCTGCAGTAGCCATTCCAAGTATTTGCTGTATTGTTCGTGGCCAGAACCGCACAGTACCCCAGTAAACCTGCCCGCCTGGCACTAGCTATATGTCTCCTTCTAACTAGGGCAGAGCTAACCCCCTTTGCCCAACATCCCAATGTAGTGTCGTTGATAGGTCCAGAGCCCCAAAGCTCACTGATCTGGCTTCCTCATGCAGGATAAGCTCCAGATCCTACACCTGACACCACATGTGGTATCCTGAGCGAGGGTTGCGGGTAGGCCAGTGAAATAACACAGCCGGACAAAGGGATAAAAACAAAACATGTGTTTATTTAACAGAATCCTGAGGCCTGTTATGTCACAGGCCCAGGAATATAAACTGGAAAAATCCCTGTGGTTCAGTAACAGTCTTAAGCAGGCTCTGGCTGGCAGGTCCAAAACACAGTCTGTAGCTGCTGGGGATGCCGTGCCCCAAACACAGCCTGTAAGTTCTCGGTTCTTTTCTGCCAGACCTCTAAGCAAAGCTTGTAATTCTCAGTTAAGAAGCAAAAGTGGCTTACCTCAGCCAGGTCACTATCATTTCATAGACGCTGCAGCTGCATATGCTGACGTTTCAACTCTTCTCTCCCTGGGCCTTCTTAGCCTGGCCCTGTCTTTTAAACTGCCTGGTACTGGCTCCGCCCCTCCTGGCTTACGTCCTTCTGGTGCAGGACTAGCATTCTTAAGGTGGCTCAGGCAGTCTGAGGGATTATTCTTAAGTGTGAGGGGCAATGTTCTATAAACCCCTTCACAGTATGTTATACACACACACATACACACACACACACATATATATATATCACTACATATGTATTTCTCTTTATGTCAATATAAAAATTAAGATAGATGATTGAAAGAAAAAATAATTTATCATTTTTATATTGAAAGTATGCTCTTTTACAGTTATATTCCGTTTCAAAGTTCTGGTTGGAAGTGCCACAATATTTGTCCCCACAGGATATAATTCTTTTTATAGATATATTGCTCTGCAGAAAAATCCACATGATATTTCAGAAAATCAATGGCTGTAGGATATGCTTTTGTGGTACAGGTCACTTCAGCATGACCAGAAGCTGCCCATGCTGCTGATATTAAAGGCTTCAACAAATTAAACTGGCTTGAGGTGTTCTCTTATCACTTATTGTTCCCTTCCTAAAGGGCAGTGTCTTATATTCATTTTAAGTACTTTCTTCATTATAACGTTTTTGGAGTGTTCTGGACATTTCGTTAAAATTGGCTTTGTTTTAATATTAACTTGGTTTATTTTTCACTATTTTCAACATTGCCTACTCTTTCTTCTGCAGTTTTTGCTTTTGAATTCTATACAACTGGGGCATTCTTCATGTCATTAGTTACTTAGACCTTTTTCTTAATCTGCAGGCTCTTTTTTTTTTGTTTAATTTATCTGAGCTCTGATCTTTACAAGAAAACATCAGCATTGTTTGGAGGGATTGCTATTAGAATGTCCCAGCAATATGACAAGAGAGAATGAGAAAGCGAGAGCACAATGACTGAGAAGGACAGGGGTCAAGCATAGACAACAATGGACATAATTTAGCAGAGAAAGTGAGAGCATATCAGAAGTTTGTAACCTCCTGGAAAGGCAAAACGTGAAATGCATTTTAAAAGATCAAGGCAAGCTGTGCTAGACAGATATTGCATCCTGCTGATATTAATGAGCTCATGCTTCAGGTCATTCAGGGGCCCTTTTACTAAGGCGTGTAGGCGCGCCTACATGAGTGCAATGCGCGCCAAATTAGAACTACCACCTGGCTACCGTGTGTCCCGGGCGGTAGTTCTAATTTTGATGCATGTCCATTATGCGTGTCAGAAAAGAATTTCTATTATCTACCGCGTGGTGCTAACCGGGCTGTAATCGTTAGGTGTACGTGCGCTGACGATTACTGCCCGGTTAATGCATGAGACCTTACCGCTAAGTCAATGGGTGGTGGTAAGGTCTCAGGTCCAAAATGGACATGCGCTGATTTTTATTTTGCTGCACGTCCATGTTTGGCCAAAAAAAAGGAGCAGGAGCAGGAGCAGTGAGCAGGAGCAGTGAGAAATGGTCCTGTGCATGTCCAATGCACGCGCCTACAACAGCGCAGGCAATTTTTCAGCACCCCTTAGTAAACGGGCCCCTCAATGTCCTGAAAACATGGCTCAAATCTGAAATCAGTTTAGAAGTTGTGTTTGGTGCACAGACCTTCATGGTAGATAACTTCTTTATCTTAATTAAAATAATAAATAGAAATATAGCAAAATGAAGAGAATAAAATAAGATAATACCTTTTTATTGGACTAACTTAATATATTTTTTTTATTAGCTTTCAAAGGCAATACCTGACTTGCTGGAGGGCTTCTGCTGGTGGGGCTTGGGGATCCCTGCCAGCCCAGGCATGTAGGGTTGTGGCGGGAGGCAGAGAGCAGCAGAAAGGTGGGGCAAACTGTGCCCCTCACTTTGGGCTCAAGCCTCCCAAAATTGAGGTCTGCTATGCACCTGATTTTGACTAATATTCTCCTTCTTTGCTTGGTACAAAGCAGCTTGATAGAAAGATAATAATGCTAACTTACAAAAGGTAGAGCAGAAATTGTAATAGGGTATACCACATGTTCTAACTCTATCCAGTGTAAAGAGGTACCAAGCTTACCCCAAATAGATAATGCTTGCAGACACACACATCAGTAATATATTTGAATGTCTGGCAAGCCTAGCCCACTATCCTTTTTAAATGCAGTGGGTATTGCATATTTAATGCATGTGTTCTTTTTGTTCTAGATGAATTTCAAGTAGAGCAACCCGAACTATAGCTATGTGATGCAAGGTTCTACATTAAGAGTCACCGACCAGAAAAAGGATCTAGGTATCATCGCTGACAATATGTTGAAACCCTCTGCTCAGTGTGCAGAGATGGTGAAGAAAGCAAATAAAATGTTAGATATTATTAGGAAAGGAATGGAAAACAAAAATGAGGACATTATAATGCCTCTGTATCGCTCCATGGTGCTACCACACCTCAAATACTGTATGCAATTCTGTTCACTGCATTTCAAAAAAGATATAGTGGAATTAGAAAAGGTCTAGTGACGGGTGATGAAAATAATAAAGGAGATGGGAAAACTTCCCTATGAGGAAAGGCTGAAGCAGCTAGGGCTCTTCAGCTTGTAGAAAAGATGACTGAGAGGAGATATGATAGAGGTATATAAAATAATGAGTGTAGTGGAATGGGTAGACCTGAATTGCTTGTTTACTCTTCCTAAAAATACTAGGACTAGGGGGCACGCAATGAAGCTATAAAGTAGTAAATTTAAAACAAATCAGAGAAAATATGTTTTTACTCAGTGTGTAATTAAACTCGAATTTGTTGCCAGAGAATGTGGTATAAGCAGTTGGTTTAGTGGGGTTTAAAACAGGCTTGGATATCTATCTTCCTAAAAGAAAAGACCATAAGCCATTATTAAGATAGACTTGGGGAAGATCTACTGCTTATTTCTAGGATAAGCAGCATAAAATGTATTGTACTGTTTTGGGATCTTAACAGGTACTGTATGTGTGACCTGGATTGGCCACTGTTTGAAACAGGATACTGGGCTTGATGGACCTTCAGTCTGCCCCAGTATGGCAACGCTTATGTTCTTATGTTCCATTGTGTGCACATCTAACTCATGAATATTCATTGTGGGTATCCTGACTGGCTGGGGTTCCCCCAGGATAGGTTTGGAAACCACTCTTCTAGGGTCTTCTCTTCTACATACACTGCTGTCCTTAGTCACTCATTGTCTGACTATCCCAGCTGTTCAGTGTGCCAGATTGGAATCGACTCACCACTCTGCCTTTTTTCCTATTGCTCCAACACTTTGGAATTCTATGCCCCCAGAAATTTGCTCAGAACAATCATATTCAAAATTTAGGGGCCTGGTGAAAGCTTATCTGTTCACTCAGGCTTTCTCTGAGGGGGCTGGGATCTGACGGGACTGATAGGCTATTTTGTGTGTATGTATGTTTGTGGTTTTTTTTTTCTTCTTTGTGTTTTATCCTCTGTTTCTCTTTCCTGTTGGATTTGTAGTTCCTTTTTCATTTTTAATTCTTGTTTTTAAAATTGTAAGCAGCTTTGATTTTATCTTGAAAGATGACATATCAAGTTCTCAATAAACCTCAGAATTATTTTTTCTCTCTCTTTCCATTCTTAGAATCCCAGGGGATTCTGAATAGATAATCTCAGAACTCCTTTCTGACTTATCTCCATCCCCTTCCCCAATTCCAAGTCCAGCATATCTCCATTCCCCTCCCCCCTTCTCAGGCCCTGCATATCTACATCTCTCTCCCCTAAAACTGGGTACAGCATATCTCCATCCCCCCTAAACCCCTTTAGACCTAAAGGTTTACAAATTTAAAAGATGATATAATACAGATAGAAATCAGAGGTGATATGAAAGGGAGAAGGAAAGTCTAGGTTACAAGTCTGTCATCTAAAAGAAATATATAAGAAAATAGTAAAGGTAAAAGAAGTTTAATCAACATATAGATTTCCTTTTACATTTACATTAAGCCACAAAAGGAAGGGAGGAAGTACAAATAGGAGATGTGGAGAGGCATATTTGATATGACATCTAAATCCGGTTTTGGATGTTTTACGAAAAACATCCAAAAATCCAGTAACTGACATGACCATTTTCAAACCAGAAAAATGTCCAACTTTTTGCTTCAAAAATGACTATTTGCTAGACATTTTTGTGCTCAGTGAGTCTTTTAGGACTGTTTTCGAAAAGAAAACATCCAAAGGAAAAACACACAAAAACAAGACATGGGGATGTATGGGTGGGTGGGCATGTGTGTGTGTGTGGGGGGAAGCTACAGCGTTCTTAGTAGACCGGAGGGGCTGTTAAGCTTTGTCTATTGACACCCCTGATGCTGTGGATAACATGAGACAAGATCTAGTGAAGACTGAAGAATGGTGTAAAATTTGGCAACTAAGATTTAATGTTAAAAAATACAGGGTCAAGCATTTGGACTGAAAAAACCTGAGGGAGAGTTTTGGCAGGTGAAGAACGTCTGTGCATGAAAAAGAGCGGGAGTTGGGGATGATTGTATATGATGAGCTTAAGGTGGTCAAACAGGTAGAAAAGGTGTCAGCACAAGCCAGAAAGATACTTGGGTGCATAGGGAGAAAAATGGCCAGCAGGAAAAAGGAGATGATAATACCTCTATATAAATCTGTGGTGAGACCTCATTTAGAGTACAGTGTACAATTCTGGAGATCGCTTCTTCAAAAAGCCATGAACAGGATGGAATTGGTCCAGAGGGTAGCTACTAAAATGGTCAGTAGTCTTCATCATCAAGCATATGGGGATAGACTTAAAGATCTCAATATGTACACTTTTGAAGAAAAGTAGGGGAGGGGAGATATGACAGAGACATTTAAATACCTCTGTGGCATAAATGCATAGGAGTTGAGTCTCATTGAAAGAAAGTTCTGGAATGAGGGGGCAAAGGATGAAATTGAAATCTAAGGAAATATTTTTTTTTTTATGGAAAGGGAGGTAGATATGTGGAATGGCCTCTCGATGAAATTGGTAGAAATGAAGACTGTGTCTGAATTCAAGACAGCATGGGAAACACACAGAGGATCTCTAAGGGAGAGAAAGGGATAGTAGAGATTAGTAGGTGGAATGGATTGGCAGACTAAATAGTCATCTTCATCTGCCCTCAGTTTCCATGTTTGGATGAATGAGAATACAGTATTTCACAGAGCTCAGTGATTTGCATTGGCACCTTCTGCTTCTTAGTATATGAATTCCAGCCTTGGGGCTTAATCAGTGGGAGATCACCAAGCTTGCCTCCTCTTAATATTTACTCCCAGGGGATTCCAACAAAACATAGAAAAAAAAAAGGCAGATAAAGACCATCCAGCTTATTTTCGAAAGTGATAGCTGGCCATCTTCCGACACAAATCGGGAGATGTCTGGCCATCTCCTAAAACCGGCCAAATCGGTATAATCGAAAGCCGATTTTTGGACACACTTGCCGGCATTCCGTCGTGGAGGCAGCTAAACTTCAAGGGGGTGTGTCGGCAGGGTAGTGAAGGCGGGATGTGGGCGTGCTTACAAGATGGCCGGCTTCAGCTGATAATGGAAAAAAGAAAACCGGCGATGACGAGCATTTGGCCGGTTTTACTTGGTCTATTTATTTTCACGACCAAGTCTCAAAAAGATGCCCAAACTGACCAGATGACCACCGGAAGGAATCGGGGATGACCTCCCCATACTCCTCCAGTGGTCACCAACCCCCTCCCACCCAAAAAAAAAACTTTAAAACATTTCCTTCCTAGGAGGGGAAGCCAGTCGGCCAGCTCGTAAAAAAAAAAAAGGATCTTGCTGATCAGTTATGTTATGACTTACTTGTTCTGGAGTGCTGTATTTTGTGATACTGTTTTGAGAAATGCTCAAGAAAGACTTCATACAAATTAAAAAAGTCCCTGCCATTCATTTTCCCTTGATGGCCGTCCCTGACGTGCACTTCCCTTAATAGCCATCTTTCTCTCCGAGAGTGCACTTCTCTTAATGGCACTTCCCTTAATAGCCATCTTTCTCTCCGAGAGTGGACTTCTCTTAATGGCCGGCTTTCTCCCCAAACAGGGAAATCAAAACAGTTTTTGCTCACAGTATTTTTTAGTAGAAACCATGGGATTTGAACCAGCCACCTCTGCATTACAAGAGCCATGATGTAACCACTTGGCCACAACTCCACTTACTTGGCTGTCCCTCCCTTTTGATTATACCCCTTCAGGTCTCTCTCAGCCAATCACAGTGTATTAAGCATACTGCTTTCAGGGAGCTGGGTATGACATTTGAGGGGGTTGGTGACCACTGGGGGAGTATGGGGAGGTCATCCCCCATTCCCTCCGGTGGTCATCTGGTCAGTTGGGGCACCTTTTTGAGGCTTGGTCGTGAAAATAAAAGGACCAAGTAAACCCGGTGAAATACTGCTTAACACAGCTTTTTTTTCCATTATCCGTGAAAGCTGGCCATCTGGTAGCCACGCCCATGTCCCGCCTTCGCTACGCCGCCGACACACCCCCTTGAACTTTCACTGGCTCGGCGATCGGAAAGCGGCGATGGTGTAAAAAAAGCCGCTTTTGATTATACCGATTTTGTCGCTTTTGAGAGATCGCCGGCCATCTCCCTATTTATGTCGGAAGATCGCCGGCGATCACTTTCGAAAATAAGCCTGATAGGTATTTAAACATCTACTTCTCCATGCCACTGACTATTTTTGTAGTTGCCATCTGTACCTACTCCATCCTGTTTATATCTTTTGACGATGTGGTCTCCAGAATTGTACACAATATTCTAAATGAGGTCTTATACAGGGGAATCGTCACCTCCTTTTTCTTAGTGGCCATTCCTCCCGCTATGCAGCTAAGCATCCTTCTAGCTTTCACTGTTGACTTTTCTAGTTGTTTGGCCACCTTTAGATCATCACATACCATCACATCCAAGTCTGCTCTGCACAATACAGTGCAAATAGTTAATCGCCAGTGTGATGTTTGACCCTGAAAAAAAAATCACTGAGAAATAATAAAGCAGCATTATGACTCTTTGGTTGTGGTGTTAAAGTGTGATCACAGTATTCTTGTGGAGGAAGCAACGCTTGTCTTAGTGTGGTGTGATCTCACAACAACACACTGCTTAATTAAAAGGCAGCTCTAGAAGATGAATGGAAAATAAGTAGTTCTTACTAAATTTAAAAAAAAGTTAGGATCCACATTTGTGCAACTTGAAATAGATATAATAAAGAGGTAAATAATAAAGAGGTAAAGTTTTATAGTCTATGGATAGAGTATATGGACTAGAATTTTGGTTACTGCTCTATTTAAATAGTGCTGCATTATTTACTGAATTCTTCCATTTATGACTGCTCTTATTTTAAATTATTTCTCCACAATCTTTGATTCTTTCAAGTTTTGGCTAGTCTGATTTAAATTTAGCATCTGACAGCACCCTGGATGTTATTATTTATCACTCTGTGTTGATTTTTTATCTTAGTTTGGGGTTTGTAGTTTTTTATTCATTTATTAAGATATTTGTTATACTGCCTTTAGAAACAACACCAAGGGTGGTTTACAATACCAGTTCAGTCTGAAAACAAAACAAACCATATAAAACAGTGAAAACTCAAAATACCACTCTCTAAGGGCAACACAAGATGAAAGGAACTCGAACAGGGTATGGATAAGGGTCATGCATTTGATATACCACCTTTCTGTGATATAACTGTAACCCTATGGGTTAAATTTTAAAAGATTACCTGGCTCCTTCTAGATCTGGTATAGAGACAGTGAGCAGTGCAGTGAAACTGAGCAGTCTGTGTGCATGCGCTGAGCGTTCCGCATCCTGATGGAACTCTCAGGAGAGTGTCAAACAGCTCAGGCTGGAAGTTGGGAGGGAGCTGTATTGGTGAGAACATGTTACTAGGAAAAGGCTGGGAGAAAGTTGATGCTGGAGATCATCACCTGAAAGAAAAGGCGCCCACTGTTCAAGAGAGCCAGAGAGAAAACAAAGAGAACAGCTAAGTGACTGAAACTATTAAAAAAGTGCACATAAGAGAAAATAGTCAAGGACATCTGAACAATAAGTGAGAGATAACTAAAAGAAAAAAAAAAAGAGTAGAGGAAAACTTACCTGTTGAGATCCTTGAAGGTCTCCGGAAATCTGAAAGGTAGGAGAAAAGAAACTTTGAAGAATCTAGTGTTTTGTAAAATTGAATGTGCTTAAATGATTTATGTAACTAATATTTATACTCATCTGAAAATGCTCTCAATGTTTCTAGAGACTAAACTGATTTGTGTTGCAAACCTGTTATTGAAATACACATGTTAAATTTGCAAATTTGTAAAATTTCATTAACATTTAAATATAATTCAAATAATAAAAAGTTATTTTCTTTTTATTGTTAAACTCCTTGGTTGGCGTTGAGTCATTTTGGGGAAACACTGTGACATATTTGGTACCATCATTGTTATACCTTGCTCTGCCACCAGGGGGTTTACATAACCAAAGTAGTTTACATATTACATACAGGTACTTCCTCTGTCCCTAGTGGGATCAGAATCTAAGTTTTTGTAACTGAGGCAATAGAGAGTTACGGGGCCCTTTTACAGAGCGGCGGTAAGCCCAATGCTAGCTTACCGCCTGCTCTTCCGAGACTACTGCTGGCCCAACGCGGCCACTGGTGATAATCCCACCCTGAGCATGCATTATTTCTGGGGGAAAAAAAGAAAACTCCTGGAAATGGCTTGCACGGTGGTAACCTGGCAGTAATTGGGCATCGCCATGCACTGCCCAGTTACTGCTGGGTTAGCATGAGAGCCCTTATTGCTATCTCAGTGGGTGGTGGTAAGGGCTCCCACTGCATGACCATGCGGTAAGCTTTGTAAAAGAAGCACTTGGTAATTAGTCAGAGATGATCACAAGATTCTAGGAGGATGATAAAAAATAAAGAGACAAGTGCAAATAAACTGGTCACCTAGTACAGATTATCTGTTGAGCCAAAATTAGAATTTTAAACTTGTTTAGAGAAGTTGTGTGACTTAAGTACAGTATATTGAATAACATATAGCCTTGAGATGTGTCCAGGATTGGTTTGTGGTTTGAACTTGCCCTTGCCTTTAATTTTTCCAGTTCTGGACATATCTCAGTGCTACATGTCATACAATATACTGTACTTAAATCACACAACTTCACTAAAGGACTTTAATGATACTTTCACTCTAATTCTGTAAACTTGCATGCACAATTTTAAGCTTAGGACTGGATTCAGTAAATGGTGTCCAGATGTGGGCGCTGAAAAAAATTGCCACCCAGCGCTATTCTATAAAGAGAACTCCTAGATGAGCGCTCTTTATATAATACCATTGGTCACTGGTTTCCATGTCCAACTTTGGGCACGAGGACTTACACCAACTAAAACCAGGTATAAATCCTGTCCCGCAAGTGTGGGGCACATCTGCAGTATTCTATAATACTGCGTGCATTTTTCCGGAACACCCATGACCTGCCCATGCTTCTCCCATGGGAACATGTGAATACACTTAGGCGCTATTCTATAACTGTGTACATAATTGCCTTTCCATACAGACTGCCACTGTGGCGCCTTGTATTCATTGGAATGCATGTCTTCGCTGGAAGGGAAGAGTGGAAAACCTGTAAACTAGTTATACCTAGTAGACATATGAAGTGGGCCAACAATAAATTTTAAAACTCCCACATATGGGGGCCCCATCTATTGACTTCAGAGGAGCACAAGCAGAGGAGGATGCAGCAAGTAAGAACCTCTGCTTGTTGATTGCTCCTGAAGAACAATACATAAGTAGTAGGGAGAATAGAAAGACTTCTTTGGTCAGCCCCAATCCCCCTGCTCTTATTTCTGCCTGCAGCTGACTTCCACCACGGCAAAAATCTGCCTTGAGAGCTATTGAATTACACATATGAGACTCTCCTAAACATTTGGACTCTAGGCACTTGCCTAGTTTGCCTATACCAAATTCCTGCTCTAGGTCTTCATGCCAATGTTTGGGTTGTGCTGCCCCTCTGCTGATGTATTAGGTGCTCCTGCCACTGCTGTTCCACTCCACTCTTAAAACATAGGTTTTCTTATACCTTAAAAAATGTCTGAGGATGAGACACCTGACTTTTCTGAATGGCTGAAGTCCTCAATGCTTTATGGTTCCTGGTGGCTGAGTGCAAGCCTGTCCAATGCTTCTGACGACCCCATCCTCTGGCTTCAACCTAACATATCACTGATACTAATGATGCTTAATTTTATTATAATTAATTCATTTCTGGGGAGAAGAGAGTGGTGGATACCTGGCTGTTTGGAGGAGTGTCTCAGCTGAGGGAAAGTTCTTTTTCACACTACCCAGAACATTAGCTGGACATAGGGTGGACTCTATTACATTACCAAGTGTTGCCAGTTTCGATGCATAAGAGTGTGCCCTTCTTGTGTGTTGGAGGGAGAAGAGAATTGTGGATATATGAATGTTTGGAGGAATGCCTCAGCTCAGCACTACCCAGAACAGAACATCAGCAGGACACAAGGGGGCTCATTTTCAAAGCACTTAGCCTTACAAAATTCCATAGTAACCTATGGAACTTTGTAAGGCTAAGTGCTTTGAAAATACGCCTAAAGGTGAACCTTATGATGTCATCAAGTGGGGATGGTTTTGCTTAATAATCAAGTGCTCTTACTGTGGTGCATGAATGCAGGTGTATGCCCAAAGGGGCACATCCTGCCCCGTCGGAGCCCAAAAGAGCCAGGATATTATCATTACTGAAACTCAGGTGTTTACTACAAGATGAGCAACGCGAGAGACCTTACCGCTAAGTCAATGGCTGGCGGTAAGGTCTTAGACCCAAAATGAAATGCGTGCCAATTTTTATTTTCCTGCACTTCCATTTTTGACAAAAATAAAATAAAGACCTTTTTTATAGGCACGCTGAAAATGATTCTGAGCACATCCATAACACGCGCCTATACTACCGCAGCCCATTTTTCAGCGCACCTTAGTAAAAGGACCCCTTAATTACCTCACTTGTTATTTCCATCTGTAGATCATTTATAAATATGTTAAAAAGCAGTGGTCCCAGCACAGACCACTGGGGAACCCCACTATCTACCCTTCTCCATTGAGAATACTGACCATTTAACTCTACTCTCTGTTTTCTATGTTTGAAGCAGTTTTTAATCCACAATAGGACATTGCCTTATATCCCGTGCCTTTCTAATTTCCTCAGGAGTCGTTCATGAGGTACTTTGTCAAATGCCTTTTGAACATTCAGATACACAATATCGACTGGCTCACCTTTAACCATATGCTTATTCACCCCTTCAAAAAATGTAGTAGAGTAGTGAGGGAAGATTTCCCTTGACTAAATCTATGTTGGCTTTGTCTCATTAATCCATGCTTATATATATACCATTTTGTCTGGCACCAACGTCAGGCTCAATGGTCTATAATTTCCCAGAACTCCTCTAGAGCCCTTTTTAAAAATTGGAGTTACATTGGCCACCCTCCAATCTTCCGGTACCTTACTTGTTTTTAAGCATATATTACGTATTACTAACAATAACTCTGGAAGTACATTTTTCAATTCTATCAGTACTCTGGGATGTATACCATCTGGTCCAGGCGATTTGCTACTCTTCAGTTTGTCAAATTGCTCCATAACATGGTCCATGTTTACAGAGATTTGTTTCAGTTTTTCTGACTCAACAGCCTTGAATACCATTTCTGGCACCAGTATCTCTCCCACATCTTCCTCGGTGAAGACTGACGCAAAGAATTCATTTAATCTCTCCGCTATGGCCTTTTCTTCCCTGACTGCCCCTTGTATCCCTCTGATTCTTTTACCGGCTTCTTGCTTCTAATATACCTAAAAAAGTTATTATTCTCTGTTTTTGCCTCCAGCACAATCTTCTTTTCAAAGTTTCTCTTTGCCTTCCTTATCAGCACTTTGCATTTGACTTGCCATTCTGTATGCTGTTTCCTATTACTTTCAATCAGATTCTTCTTCCGTTTTCTGATGGATTCTCTTTTAGCTGTAATAGCTTCCTTTATCTCACCTTTTAATCATGCTGGCTGTTGTTTGCCCTTCCTTCCTCCTTTTTTAATACATGGAATATGTTTGGTCTGGGATTCCAGGATGGTATTTTTGAACAGCATCCATGCCTGATGTAAAGTTTTGACCTTTGCAGCTGCTCCTCTACATTTTTTTTTATCGTTCTCTTCATTTTATCATAGTCTCCTTTCTGAAAGTTAAATGCTAACATATTGGATTTTCTGTGTGTACTTACTCCAGAGCTGATATCAAATCTGATTATATTAAGATCACTGTTATCAAGTGGCACCCAGCTCCATTACCTCCTGCATCAGATCATGTGCTCCTCTAAGGACTAAGTCTAGAATTTTCCCCCTCTTGTTGGTTCCTGAACCAGCTGCTCCACAAAGAAGTCATTGATTTCATCAAGGAATTTTACCTCCCTAGCATGTTCTAATGTTACATTTACCCAGTTAATATCAGGGTAATTGATATCATCCATTATTATTGTGTTCCCCAGTTTGATAGCCTCCCTAATTTCTGATAACATTTCTACATCAGTCTGTTCATCCTGGCCAGGTGGACGGTAGTACACTCATATCACTATCCTTTTTCCCTTTACAACAAAAGCCTCAAACCTCCAAAAAAAACCCTTCCAACCTCCAAAGAATCATATGTGCAATCCTTGTGCAATCAATGTGCAAAAAAAAAAATCTAAATCATTTCCATAATTCTCTTTCATAAAAAAATGTGTCTCAAATAGCCATAAATACACACTTATCTTTTTGGTCAAGTCTGGAGATAGAAGTGGGTTAGAAATGTCCAAATTAAATTAAAATAAAAACATGGTTTTACAATTTCTACAAGTGGAAGGACTACCACAGCTAGAGAGTCATCACTAATAGAAAGGGGAAGTAATATTGCCTTTCTAAAGATCTTTTGAAATCCCATCTTGAGTACTGTCTTCAGTGTTGATTTTGATTTATTAAATTTCATAGACCATTTCCTGCCATAAGCATTACAGAAGTTTACAATATAACATCAAAATAAACCTAACACATTTAAAACCATAGTTGATATTCAGCTGGTGAAAGGGAGGAGGGATGAGTGATTTTAAAAAATCTTCCGTCAGCGTTATTCCTTTGTATTCAATGCCAGCCAGGTCTGGCCTCTGGCATTGAATATCCATGCTTATGTAGTTGGCTATCTCTCAGGTGGTTAAGGGGCCCTTTTACTAACCTAGGGTAAAAAGTGGCCTGTGGGAGTTTGGACGCATGAAATTGGTTTGTGCTAGGCCATTTTTTTACTGTTGCTGAGAAAACAGGCTTTTTTAATGGGGCAGTAAATAGCCAAGCTCTAAAATTAAAAGTAGCAAAGGCTATTTACTGCCTGAGCCCTTACTGCCACCCACTGACCTAGCGGTAAGGGCTCAAGTGATACTCGCACGGTAATCATGAAGTGTGCACCAATGTGTCCACGCTGCCAATTACCACTGGAAATGCCCCCGTGGTAGAAAATAGAAAAATATTTTCTACTGTGGGAAACACCGTATGCCAACTTAAAAATTCCACCGAGCGCCTGCGCTTTCCTGGTGGTAATGTCAATTTGGTGCGCACTACCTGTGTGATAGCCCTACTGCTGCTTAGTAAAAGGGTCCATAAGAGCAAAATTCAGCACTTAATCACATAAGCGACACAGCATAAAGATAGGAGTGACTTTTGTGCGGTCAAGCGTATTACATAACAAAGGGATTCCCTTTGTATAATACACTGGGGTAACCCTAGACTGATTGAAACTATCCGATAATAGGTCAAAAATAGTATTGAAATCATCCTTCTGAGGTGAGGAATGAGCTGCTGCCCTGGCTCCTCCTCTACCGCCCTAGATCCTCCTCCGTCATCCCCTGCATGGTCTGACATCATCCCCTTCCTTTCCCAACCCCCTTCCCTAAATTTTTTTCTTTGTTTTCCAAAAGGCAGATGCGGAGGCAGTGATTCCCATAGACTTCCCTGCCACTGGTCTCAGCCTCTTTCTTCTTTCTCTACTGTGGCCTGTCTCTAAGGAAACAGGAAGTTAAGCCAAAGAGGCAGGCCACTGTAGAGAGAAGGGGCCGGGACTGGTGGCAGAGCAGCCTATGGGAATCGTTGCTGCTGCTGTCATCACTGTCTTTTAAAAAATAAGAAAAGAAAAGGTAAGTTTGAGGAAGGGGGTTGGGGAAAGAAGGGCAGGGAGTGATTTCACCTCAGAAGAGTACTGTCTGAGGCCCCTGCCCTAACGGTAGGGCCGCCACTGCACATTACTATCAGAACATTAACAAAGGCTTGCAGATGCCCAATAATGGTTTTAAAAAATCATTTATCATACTGCTTGGGTGCATAAACATTTACTAAGAGCATGTGTTTATGATTCAAAACAACATGGGCCACTATCCTGCTTATAATCGAACGAGAAAAACGCCCAAGTTCCGACCTAAATCGGGAGATGGACGTTTATCTCACAAAAATGAATAACGCGGTACAATCGAAAGCCGAACGTGGACGTTTTCAACTGCACTCCATCGCGGAAGCGTACAAAGTTGACGGGGGCGTGTTGGAGGCGTGGTGAAGGCGGGACTGGGGCATGGTTATCACCCGAACAGAGATGGGCGCCTTTCGCCGATAATGGGAAAAAAGTATGCGTTTGTAGCTAGAATTTAGGGCACTTTTCCTGGACCCTGTTTTTTCACGAATAAGGCCCCAAAAAGTGCCCTAAATGACCAGATTACCCCCAGAGGGAATCGGGGATGACCTCCCCTGACTCCCCCCAGTGGTCACTAACCCCCTCCCACCACAAAAAATGATGTTTCACAACTTTTTATTTTCACCCTCAAATGTCATACCCACCTCCCTGGCAGCAGTATGCAGGTCCCTGGAGCAGTTGTTAGGGGGTGCAGTGGACTTCAGGCAGGTGGACCCAGGCCCATCCCCCCCTACCTGTTACAATTGTACTGCTTAATGCTTAGTCGTCCAACCCCCCCCAAACCCACTGTACCCACATGTAGGTGCCCCCCTTCACCCCTTAGGGCTATAGTAATGGTGTAGACTTGTGGGCAGTGGGTTTTGAGGGGGATTTGGGGGGCTCAACACACAAGGGAAGGATGCTATGCACCTGGGAGCTCTTTTACCTTTTTTTTTGTTTTTGTAAAAGTGCCCCCTAGGGTGCCCGGTTGGTGTCCTGGCATGTGAGGGGGACCAGTGCACTACGAATCCTGGCCCCTCCCATGAACAAATGCCTTGGATTTATTCGTTTTTGAGCTGGGCGCTTTCATTTTCCATTATCGCTGAAAGACAAAAACGCCCAGCTCACAAATTGTCGAATAAAACATGGACGTCTATTTTTTTTCAAAAATACGGTTTGGTCCGCCCTTCACGGACCCGTTCTCGGAGATAAACGCCCATGGAGATAGACGTTTTCGTTCAATTATGCCCCTCAATGTATCTTCCCATCGGGTCCACTATGAGAGGCTTTTTCTCAAGCGGCAGACCTCTATGAAATAGTATAATAACTTCTGTCTTCCTGTTTTGTGTGGACTCCTCAAGATAATCCCTCACCTACCAAGGACACAGCTTCTTATGTTCTGAAGATGTCAGATGTGTTTCTTGTAACATGCCACTTGAGTTTTCTGTCTATTTAATGCCTGCAGGATTTTGCTGCATTTAATTGGTGAAGTGATGCCACCTACATTCCACTATACTAATTTAAGTTCCAAATCATACTAGTAGGCAACACCACCTTCTAGGAACAAATGAGAGCAGGGTGTTCCAGCCTACACCCTCCCCTCCAAAACACATTAGAAAGTACCATAAGTGGTAGGGGGAAATAAGAAAACCAATATATTGCATAGTAATAGAGAGCAAAACTTTTAGCAGGAAATCCAAAGCCTCAGAACCCCCTAAACCTCTAACACACTAGAAACTCCCACTCCACAGCAAATTGTCCTGCAAGGAAAATTCCCTCCCTCCCCCATCCCCCTCCCCCTGATATCTTGTGCCTCCCCATCCTCCCCAACCCCAAATTCCTCCTCCCAAACAAGTTCACTGATCAAACTCATCACATCCCAGTACTCCTGTCGTCCATAGTAGCAATCTCCCAGTCCAGGCTGGTTTGCTGAAGAAGAAGAAGAAGAAGGAAATGTTGTTTTGTAAGGGACAACATTAGAAAGTCAATCAAAATATAGTCCTTAAAAGAGGGAACCTAGCAAATAAAAATATAGAATATCTAATTGTCCTATGAACTGAAACAAGAACCCAGCTGCGGGTCGAGTGGGACCAGCCGAAGTGGCATGCAAGTCCAGATGTAACCATTCAACATAATCCATCTCAGTGTCATTCAGTCCCTTTAAGCAGAAGTACTGAAATGCTCCAAAAAGCTGCATCCAACACCAATAAAATCCAAGATTATCAGGAGTATCCCAAAACAAAAATAAGCATGTCTTTTCATGTGGACAAATTTGGGAGGTACCGCTCCATCCAAGCATACATTAAAGAACTTTAAAAAAAACAACAACACATCCCAGTGCTCCAGCTTTCTGTAACAAAGGAGATCAAACAAAAACCCTCGCTTTCAATGTCAGCCAGTGGAGGAAATGTTTAAGGAGCCAAGAAAACCCTTAGCCATACTTGCATCTTCGAAGTATCTCTCAGCTCATTCATGCTGGATACTCAATTTAGCTGGGTACATTATTTATTTATGGCATTTATATCCCACATTTTCCCACCTGCGGGCAGGCCCAATGTGGCTTACAACAGTAAAGGGCTGAAAAGGCATACATTAATTTGGCATAAACAATCAAGTACATGGAAGTAGGAGTGATCAGTAAGTAATTACAGAGAAGGGGAAGGGGTAAGAAAGTGGAGGATGTCATTAAGATAGGTACAGTACAACAGTTAGGGATGCAACGAGAGAATTTAATCTTCTTATCATGTAGAGCGGCATATAAGGGCTTGAATGCTTTTCTGGCCAATGCAACACATGCAGAGTAGTCCTGAAAACATATGATTTTTTTTACCTTCATAGGGCAGAGAAATTATGGTCATAATTCAGAATCTTAAGCAAAACTGCTTGAGGTCTACCATTTGTCTGTTGCAAAGGCCTCCTTCTTTCTGTTTGTTATACCTCTCATTATACAGCCTAGCATCCTTCTGGTTTTGGCCAACTCCCTTTCACTGCCTTGAGATCCTCAGATACTATCATCCCAAGGTTTTTCTCCTGGTCTGTACTCATCGGCCTCTGTCCTCCTATCACATATAGTTATTTGGGATTTTTGCATCCAAAATCTATTGTTCTGTAATTCTTTGGATTAAAAATTAACTCCTAAGCATTTGACAAGACCTCTAATTTTTTGACGATCATATTTCTTTTTACCTAGTACCTCCAGGGATTTACAGATATTCTTGTCGTCCACAAAAAGGCAAATTTTCACTTCTAACCCTTTGGAGATATCACTCATGAATATGTAGAACCAAGGCTTTTTTTGAGAGGGTACTTGGGGGTACTGAGTACCGGCACCTTTTCCATTGTCTGCTAAATTGACCCATGGACCCCACGTTTTAATGAAAGCTCAGGCTCTACACATCAATTTTGCCTTGTCATAGATTCTGTGACTGGTTGCAGGGGGCCTGGCTATTGTGGGGTGGGTCCCTCAGTGATCAGCCCACCCTTGAAGAGTGGCCTAGCATTTGAGTACTGGCACCTTTTATGCTAGAAAAAAAATGCACTGTGTAGAACAGAATAGGCCCCACAATTGACCCTTGAAGCACTCTAGTACTGGGGGGAGGTAGGAGCCTGATTTGGATGTTTTTGTGAGATAAATGTCCAAATGCAGACTTATGTCACTAGGGAGATTATTTATTTATTTATTTGTTACATTTCTACCCCATATTTTCCCACCTTTTGCAGGTTCAATTGACCACTGGATTGATATAGTGTTTACAGACGAAGCTTGTCTAGCCTTAAGAAGGCTAAAGGGTTCACACACATTTGACGTTTTGGATCAGTTCTTGAAGATATTCATACAGAGTTTGCTATCAGATGAAAAATTGCTAGGACAACAACAGCCAATGATTCCAACTTTGTGAAAGCAATTGAACATTATGACCATGATAACAAAGATGAAGATGAAAATACAAGTAATAAATTATACAGCACTGTTTCTAATGCAGATGATAATGACAATGATGATGATAAAGCATTCTTTGCTATATGGATGTCAAATGATTTAGACAGATTCCCTTGATCAATACCAGCAAACTGAGTCAGCAGACATCAGTGGTATTAAAGCCTGCCCTGATCTGAAGGAACTTTCTATCAGACTGAACACTTTACTTCCTACCAATGCAGTTGTTAGAATGATTTTATAGCTGTGCTGGATTAATAATAATTCACAAGCGCATCTGCATGAGTGACAGTCATTTTCAAAATCTAGTTTTGCCAAACACAAAGAGGACTGAATTGTAAAGCAATAAGGTGGAAGTTGATGGGATACAAAAATTAACAATAGTTGTATTATTTTTATTCAAACTGTATTATATTATGCAATTACATTTTTTTTTACTTTCACTTAATTAAATTTTGTATGTGTTCTTCACTGTACTTAAGAATTAACACGTGCATTTATTATATATATAAATAATTTATTTTAGATTTTGCTCACATCTTTACATTTTTGAATGCTGTTACATTTTAGAAGAAAAAGCATTGGAGACCATACTTTCTTGAATGTTAAGAGGGATCCAAACTTATCAGCAACCGCATGCTCATATTTAGCAGTTAAACATACACTATTCCACCACATATCATAGGACAATTTGGTGAAGTCATTCCAACATTGATATATCATCTTGACCGCTATATGCAGTAATATGAGTAGTAATTTGGTTGAATGTGGTTTGATACTGATAGACAAGCCAAGTTCACCGGTAATAATGATATTATATGATAAAGAGTCAGGTATGTCTAGAATATTTGTTATAGTTTCCCAAATTTGAGACCAGTACTTAGACAATAGTGGACATTGATATATAAGATGATCCAGAGTGCCAACATTAGTATTGCAGGACCAGCAGGTATTTTGTATAATTTTAGAAATTTTGGAGAGTTTATTCGGAGTCGAAAAAAAAGAGGACTACATATATGCAGCTGATTTAGTGGATTTGTGAAGTGAAGACCAAACTTTTTCCCATTGATCTGATGTCAGGGAAGTGTTGAGTTCTTTATTCCAGATGCTTTCCAAACCAGATGAAGTATGAAAATGTCAATCCTGTAAAAGTTTATACCAATTAGAGGCAATTTTCTGGCCTTTGGAAATTTGATGACATAATTCTCAACTGCTTGGTTTATCTGCAGTAAGGTTATTAATGTCCATGTTGGACATGTTTTAATTGTAACCATTGAAAATAGCATTGGTTATTTAATTTGTATGTAGATTGCAGAGTGGCAAATGGGATTCAATTATGTCGATCAAGAAGCTGAGAGATGTACTAGATGCCGGCTTCCATCCATTTAGACCACGAGACACATTTATCATCAAATTAGAATTTTGGATTATTCCAAATATACATGTTTGTAGTAGAAAAGTAAGGATGCTGAACGTGAGAGTCCAATGTTTTAAAAGTTGTTTGAGTAGCAGCTAATATTGGATTGTTAGCTTTAGTAGATATGTGTAGCCAAGGAAATGAATGAAGCGGCATTAAATTCCACATCCCTGACTTCCATTGTAGCCACAGTGGCTCTTTTGCAGTTTCAGATGAAGTTATCCATTTAGAGCTTTGTCTTAGAATAAAAGCCATATGATATTTGAGAAAACTAGGGAAATTTACTCCACCATGATGCTTAGCACATTTGAGTCTCTTTAGTGCAATTTGCGGTGGCTTATTAACTCATAAAAAATTGATATAATAGTTGTTCCATACGTTTGTAAGTACCAGATTCAAGTAGGATGGGTAACATGCTGAGAATGTAATTCACTTTTGGTGTGATCATCATTTTTATAGTGTCCAATCTACCCCACCAGGATAACCTGAGTGGAGACCATTTGGAAGTCATTTCAGAAATACATTTCAACAGATATATAGAATTTTGTTTTACAGACTCTTTCATGGTGGAACAAAAGAGCACACCCAAATATTTCAAACCATTAGGAGACCATTTAAAGGGAGATTGAGAAAAATTGTATTGCAGACTGGCTGTGTTTAGTGGCATCATTTCCATTTTGGAGGGATTTAACTTATAACCAGAGATCTTAGAATATATGTTAATTGCTTCTAAAATATAAGGTATGGATGAAGGGGTTGTATACAATAGGACGCCATCAGCATATGCTGATAGTTTGGCCGAGATACTACCAAGTTCTACACCTTTAATTTGATCTGAGCATAATATTGTTATGAATAATGGTTCAAGTGCAATATTGAATAAGAGGGGAGAGAGAGGGCATCCTTGTCTTGTCTCTCTGGTTGGAGAAAATGGATGAGAAAAGAGGCCATTTATGAATAATTTAGTAGATGGATGAGCATACAAAACTTTAATCATATTTATAGCATCAGATGAGAAGCCAAACCAACTAAGCGCATGGAACATATAAGACCATTCAACACGGTCAAAAGCCTTTTCTGCATCTAATCCAATGGCCACAAAAGGGGTAGTTGATGATTGCGCATGTAATATAACATTGGAGAACAGTCTGGTGTTGTCATAAGAGTATCTACCATGCATAAAGCCAGTTTGATTAGTGTTAATAATTTTAGGTAAGACATCTTGTAGATCTTAGCATATATTTTAGCATCAAGATTAATTAGTGATAAGGGACAGTAGTTCCTTTATAATGGGGATCTTTACCAGGTTTCAGGACTATAATAGTAGCTTCTGTAAAGCTAACACTAACCTCGCCAGAAAGAATTAAATGGTTATAAAATGAACTTAAGATGGGAGCTAATGTAGATTGGAATGCTACATAAAATTCGAATGTAAAACCATCCGGTCCAAGAGCCTTTTTTTGCCATGGACTTTAAGGCAGATATAACATCTTGTTCAGTTATAGGAGACGTTAATGCAAAATTATCATCTGTATCAAGTGTATAATGTTTGAGATCATTTACAAAAGCGAGATCACCATCATTTATATTAGACTCTGAGTTGTATAAAGATGAGTAAAAATACCGAAAAGCATTTAATATATTTTGTTTGTTTGTAACTAAAGTGTTGTTGTCATCTTTAATGGCAGAGATATCATTTTTTTCAGCTCTATAAGTAACTGGCTAAAAATGACCAGCTTTATTATTATTGGCATAGTATTGAGCCAATTTCATAAATATCTCTTTGTTAGCTTTATTAGCTAATAGTAAATTGTATTTATATTTTGCATTTTTTAATTTTCCCAATGTACCCATATTAGAGGGCAGTAACATACTTTGTAATCTGAGTATATTAACAAACAACATAACAGTGTGTAGACAACTAACACAGTATGTTCCAACCATGAGATGTGGAGACCCAGATGACCAGTATCCCCTCACTGATTCCATTATGTTAGAAAAACATATAAAGGTGTTGGGAATATCAACAGTAGTGAAGTATTCACAGATCTTAATGTATATCAACACAATGATTCTGGGAAAACTTGAACAAATTCAGCCCTGTAAGAAAACAATGATTAGTGACTGACAAAAGCAAGTTAAATTAAAGTCAATACAAAAGATGGAATTGTAATATTAGCTCATATTAAAGTAAGCAAAGTTCAACTTGCACCAATTGTACTTGGAGCTACTTCTAAATAGGAGGCCAAAGCATCAGGAGAAGTGAAATCTTTAGTAACGTATGTTACATGCAGCCAAACAGGATAGAGTAGGCTGTATCTAGCATTAATCTCTTTCAATTTAGGCCGGTACGCCAGAAGTTGTTTGCGAGCTTTAACAGTGGCTTTGCAGAGATCTGGTAAGAATTTAAGATCCTGGCCTTCATATTTTACTGGAGCATGAATGCAGGCACGCTGGAAAATCTCCGTTACCTTAGGCCCTCGCTGAGACGGAACTCTATGTGCAAGTTCCAATTCAAAATCCTTAGTAAATTGAAGACCTAGGATATTTGGTATGAATTTCTCTAGGAATTGTATTGTATCAGTGCCTTCAAGATTTTCAGGCAGGCCTAGTAGACGAATATTGTTGTGTCTGGCTCTGTTGTTACTATCCTCCATTTCCCGCTCAAGCAATATGATCTTCTTGACTTGTTTTTGTAACATTTTTATATTTGCTTCTGACATGTCGAATTTCGTCTCTAATGTAAGTACTTTGGCGTTCAGCATAGAGAGATCTGACCTGATAAGTGAGAGGTCCTCTTTAATGTCATTTAGACCTTCCTTGGTATCTGTTATTAAGTCTTTAAGAGCATGTATTTCTTCCAAGATGGCTGCTGTGCCTGCGTCATCAGATTTTCCAGCCTGCCCTTTTTGCTATTTTTGCCAGAAGCCATGAGTTATAGGGCTCATAGTGCTGCAAATAGAATAGGAATTAGTTGTGTATAAATGATTGATATTCCATATGATAGTAGGAGTCTTAGAGAGCTCAGTTATTATACTGCCATCATAGTCGGTGCTCTGCAGTGCCCCCCCCCCCCCAAAAAAAAAATAAATTTTTAGTTTCCTTTCTTCTGGAAATAAAATAAAAAAAAGAGTAGCCCAATGAGTCCAGACTCCCTCCTTTGGCCTTCCCTCTGTCCTACCATCCTCAAACCTAACTGATCTCATGCTGTCTTTGAAATGGGGGTAGAATTATAGTCAGTCACTCCCACCCAGCTGGGTCCTGTTTTTAGTAGCCTCAGGACCAACACTATTTTGAAACCAGGACCCAGTGGGAGAAGAGAGACTGGGGACTGGACCTGTCCTTTTTAGACTATGGAGTAGTACCACAGATTTATCATAGTACTGCTTAACATGGCCGACCAACACTTTTAGGGGTTATGGGTAAGGATAGGAAGGGATTAAAAATAGAGAAAGCCTGGCTGAGAAAGAGGAGTAGGGAGACTTGATAATGGACTGTGAAGGGAAGGGGTTGGTTAACTGAAAGAAATAGAATGGCGGGTCAGCCAATCAGAACAGAAATAAGGATGAGATTTTTGAGGGGGAATTTGTGTGAGAAAATATTTTCAGTTTAAGTTTGGAGGTGAAGGGAAGGTTTTGCTCTTCCGCCTGCCTCTATTTTGGAGGTGGTTGTGGTGGAGGTTAGTACGTGGATTTGGTGGTCATTTTGTCATAGTTAGAGCATGGTAGTACAGAACATATTCCCTTTTGATGTCGACCAGAAATTGGGGAAGGTATTCAGTAATTACATCTATGTTGAGGATGAATTGGAGCTCATGTGCGTCACTGTCATGGGCATAAGGGTATGCTTTAGGCCTGGCCTGGTGGAACCACATTCCAGGTGGGGTGATGATATTTCACATGGGGGAAAGAATCTACAGCATCTTGGTTAGTGTGACACCATCTAGCTGGTTGATTTGAGGATGGGGTTATGTGGGGGGTTACATATGTTCAAGTTTTTTAAGCATCTGAGTTTTGAATCTGTATTTGGCCATTTTTTGAGGGATATATATATAGATGTTTTCAAATTGTTAATAATTTTGAATAAAAGCTGCGGCTGGTTATGCCACACATATATAGGACTAGATTCTATATATGGCGCCTGAAAAATCCACACAGAAAATAAATACATCTAGACATATTCTCTAAAGTACACTTACATTTTATAGAATTGGCTTAAAGTTCCACAAGGTGTATAGGATACGACAAGCGGCTCTCCGTGCGACCAAATTTAGTCACGTCCATTTAGGCCATGTTTTACTTGGTCTAAATTCTGACACCTAAATTAAGCGCAGAGTGGGTGTATTCTCTAATAATGCACATAGATTGTAGAAACACCCATGCCCTGTCCATGGCCATGCTCCCTTTTCAACTATGCGATTTAGAATTTAGGCGCATCATGTTACAGAATACACTTAGTGAGTTGTGCACATAAATTTCAATTAATGCCAATTAGTGCTGATAATTGCTTGTTGACATCCAATTAACAGTGTTGATGAGCTTGTTAACTAATTAAGCTCTGTGCATTGTTATGGAATACGCTTTGATTTCCACACAGAAATTTCAGCGCTATATATCGAATCTGGGGGATAGTGTTGAGAGTGTTCTTTACATTACAAAGGAGAGTTGTGATGTGTGAGTGCCTATGTTATAGAGCATCTTGGTCTGGATCTAGCAGGCAGGAATAATTGGGGAATCACTCTTGATTCATTTTAATGACTAACTCAGATAAGTAAAGTCTAGAGGTCTGAGTGTGTGTGTGGTGGGGGTGTGGGACACATGAAGGCTGAGGCTTGTCAGTGGAGGTCCTGTGCTTGCTTTGATTTTCTTTTTCTTTTTAATCTGTTCATTTTGTTTTAATAATGAACCAAATAGAAACTTCAAACTAAGGGTCCGTTTTACTAAAGGGCTACTGCGTGGCAAATTGGAACTACTGCTGGCCTAACGTGGCCGCTGGCTGTAGTTCTGCCCCCAACAAGCAGCATTTCCTGTGTGACCAGAAATTTTTGTTAATTTTTACTACAGGGGGTTACCACCGGGTTAGTGTGGGAGCCCTTACTGCCACCTCAATAGGTGACAGTAAGGGCTCCCTCCAAATTGGCTGCGTGGCCAATGCATACTTACCGCACTGCCATTTCATTTTTCTTCACTTTTGCCCACTGCGATAAAAGGAGCCTCAGCACAGCAAATCTCGGCATGGCCAATACCACAGGGCCCTTGTTACTGCAGCTTAGTAAAAGGACTGCTAAATTAATTAAATGACAGAAAAGGGTAGACAATATGAAAGAAAAAGTGAAATGAAAATTTTTACCATGCATACCCCTAAGGCAAATGAGCAAATTGAATCAGTTGAGTGGTCCTTATCTGTCAACATTCACTGTTGCCACATATATTACTAATGTCATTTTGCAGAACAACTTATCTTAATGGAACGAGGACTAATCAAAACACATTAAAAATGTTATTTACAGACCAGTATATATAATAGAAATTGAGCAGAGTAGAGATGATTTGTTGAACACTTGTGAGGATAAAACAGTTCATCCTTGGACTGCAGCATTGCAGATTTTTGTGGGAATTGAGAAGTCAGCAATGAACTGGAGCCAATAGAAATGGATTATATTCTTACAAATGAGCCTGAGAAAACAACTAGTATTAAACAAAGCAGAGTAAAACAGTAAGGGGTCCTTTTACCAAGCTGCGGTAAAAAGGGCCCTGCGGAGGTGGTGGGGGCCATTTTTCCTGCAGGAGGTAAAAAGCTGCTAAAAAATATGCATAGGTGTATTCTATAAAGTACGCCTAAATTTTGGCATGCTTTATAGAATAAGCCTAAATTTCTTAAATTACTCTTACCGTGTGGCCATGCAGCGGGTAACACTTACCTCCACCCATTGAGGTGGCAGTAAGGGCTCCCATGGTTACCCGGCGGTAACCAGGCAACACCAATTATCGCCAGGTTTTTCATTGTGCTGGAAATGGTGCATGCTCAAGGCAGAACTACCACCAGAGGCCTTGTTGGGCGGTGGTAGTTTCAGGTTGCCGCGCATTAACCTTTTAGTAAAAGAGCACCTCAATGATGGCAGATAAAGACAAAAATGGCCCATCAAGTCTGCCTAATGGAGATCTGTATATTTGGGCAGAGGTTATATAGCATAGAAATTTGTATATACCATTCAACACTCAACAGTTAGGTTTAATTGTTTATCTTTTTCAAGCCCAGACTCAAGGGAAGTTACAGTCAGGTATTGCCAGGTTATGTCCCTGTCCAATGAAAAGTCCAATGAAAAGTGAAGTGACTTACCTGAGGAATCAGTGGGAGAAGCAGGATTTGTACACTGGTTTCTCTGCTGCTTTAACCACTAGATTACTAATTCACTCTCTCTTTGCTCCCCCACCTTTACCTAGACCAGCAAATACTTTTCTACAACTGACCACTATATTAAGTCAAAATATGCCCCAAATCTCTACAGTGGTGACCTCCTTCACCACTTCCACTCCTATGCCATTTCAGGCCAAACATCCAAGACCCATCTATGTCTTACTTCCACATTTTGTAATAATCCCCACAGTCCTAAATGTACTAATGCACATTTAATGCATAGCAAAAATATGGCATACCTCGGGGCATATCATGATGTGGCTTTCTTCAGGGTACCTGATGGACGAAACATTGGTACCACTTATCCCAACGCGGCAAGATCTGGACAGCCACAACACTTATGATGCCAGCTGTGGAACTCAAAGAGAATATCATACTCTAAAATTAAATCCCTCCTCAAGACTCACCTTTTCTAAATTGCACTGAGTTCAAACAATCTCTTTCCCTAACTCTTCTTTCTTTTCCTTCCCTTTTGCCCATTTTATGTTTAAGTTTTTATTTCATTGTATACCATTTGGAAGCCATACTACAACCATTTTGTAGCGTATCAAGAATTTGAAAATAAATAAATAACTATGGGTAAAACTCAAAGTTCAGGGGCCCTTTTACAAAGGCACGGGAGGGCTAATGTGCAGGTAGTGTGCTGCCGCGACTAAGAAAGCGCACAGAATGTTGAGTATTATTAGGAAAGGGATGGAAAACAAACTCGAGGATGTTATAATGCCGTTGTATCGCTCCATGGTGCGACCACACCTCGAGTATTGTGTCCAATTCTGGTTGTCGCATCTCAAAAAAGATATAAAGGAATTAGAAAAGGTGCAGAGAAGGGAATGGAATGACTTCCCTATGAGGAAAGGCTGAGAAGGTTAGGGCTCTTCAGCTTGGAGAAAAGGCGGCTGAGGGGTGATATGATAGAAGTCATAATGAGCGGAGTAGAGCGGACAGATGTGAAGCGATTGTTTACACTTTCAAACAACAACAAAACCAGGGGACACAAGATGAAGCTAGAATATGGTAGATTTAAAACAAATAGGAGAAAGTTTTGCTTTACTCAGCATGTAGTTAGACTCTGGAACTCGCTGCCGGAGAATGTAGTGACAGCAGCTGGCCTTACGGAATTTAAAGTGGGTTTGGACAGATTCTTGAGGGAAAAGTCCGTTGAACGTTATTAATTTTTTTTTTTTTTTTGGGGGGGGGGGGGGTTGCCGGGTTCTTGAAGCCTGGATTGGCCGCTGTCGGAGACAGGATGCTGGGCTTGATGGACCCTTGGTCTTTCCCAGTATGGCGGTGCTTATGTAGCATGCGTCCAATCGGAACTACTGCCAGGGTAGCGCATGTGCCTGGTAGTAATTCCTATTTTGGTGCGTGCCAAATCCCACAGTAGAAAATAATTTTCTCTTTTCTACTGTGGGGGACATTCCCGGCAATAACCGGCAGTGTGCCCCCGTTGGCACGCACTGCATGGTTACTGTGTGGGTAGCACGTGAGCCCTTACCGCTAGGTCAATGGGTGGCGGTAAAGGCTCAGGCCTTAAACAGGAACATGCTATTTTTATTATTAGTGAGGCCCATTAAAAAATTGCCTTTTTCCCAGCCGCAGTAAAAAATGGCCCTGCGTGTGCCTAAAAGACATGCCCATACTACTGCAGGCCACTTTTTACTATGGCTTTGTAAAAGGACCCCTTAATGATCATGGAGAGGCTAGGTTTTTTTTTGGGTTGTTCTGGGTTTTTTTTAATACAAATTTTTAAAATCATTTCCATTGATCCAGAGAAAGATCCAATGGGAAATTAGCACTTCCTGTCCCTCAGGATTGAAAATATGATTTTGCAACTCTACCTCCCACTATTAGAGGATTCTGATGCAGCTTAGAGAGAATGTTGGTGTAAAAGTGCAAAAGAAGCATTGTGAGGCTCAAAAGAGAAGGGGAGAATTACATAGAAGCTGATAAGGATAGAGCGGAATTGCTCAACAAATATTTCTATTCTGTGTTCACAGATGAAGGGCCAGAAGTAGGAGCACAGAAGACAAATGCTTATAAGAATGGGTGTGTGGTAGACCTTGACCACATTTCAGAAGACTGTGTTCATGAGGAGCTAGCTTATAACTGTTGAATATTTTATATACCTACATAGCAGTAGCTTTCAAGACAGCAGTTATCAAAGGCATTTCTGTGCCTGACAGGATTAACCCCATGATTCTTTATAGCACGACTTAAGTTACGTGCACAAATCCAGTCATATTCTACACTTGAGCATGCAACTTAATTAGTTAAGCCAATCAGTGCTGATAATTGCAAATTAACAAGCAATTATTGACACTAATTGGCATTAATTCAAATTTATGCTCAGAACTGTTGAAGCGTATTTTGTAAAGTGATGCGTGCAAATTCTAAGTCATATAGTTGAAAAGGGGGCATGGCCATGGGTGTGGAATGAGCGGGTTGTGGGTGTTTCAAAAATCTATACATGTAGTTATAGAATACATCTGATCCATGTGTAAGTTAGGCATTGGCATTTACACCAAAGTTTACTTGGTGTAACCGCCTGCGACTAAATTTAGTTGTGTGGACAGGCGCACAGTGTATTCTATAAAACGTGTGTAAATTTAGGCTTACATGCCTAGGCATATTTTGTTTCAGCGCCAATTTTTTAGGCATCATATATAGAATCTAGTCCTTTAGGTGCAAAAATATAGTTGTTTGAGGTCTAACAGTGGAGTGACTACCCTCCAGTGAGCTTGAAACAAACACAATAATAAAATGTGGTCTCCAGATGAAGCTGATGCAAAACAGGTCCATCGGGACCGCAACGCTCTTTGAATATCTGCTGGGGTAGAGCCACTGAACACACAAACATGGCACTATTCAGATAAGTCACAGCACTATTTGGAATTCAAACATGCGTGGGATAAACACAAATGAATCCAGTTTAGAAGGAATCGTTCCATGGAATCTTAGCGGAGTTTGGGTGGCGACACTGGTAATTGGGAAACAAAACGGGAGCTGGGCAGACTTCTCCGGTCTACACCCTGATGGTGACTGAATAGATAGGGAAGGGCTGGAACTTAGTACAAGAACAGTGCTGGGCAGACTTCTATGGTCTGTGCCCTAAGAAAGGCAAGGACAAATCAAACTCTGGTGTACATATAAAGTAACACATACCATGTAAAATGAGTTTATCTTGTTGGGCAGACTGGATGGACCATACAGGTCTTTATCTGCCATCATTTACTATGTTACTATATTACTATTATGTTATGTGCTTAATGGATAGCACTTTTATGTTATGTGCTTAATGAGTAGTGCTTTTCCATAAGGACAAGAATTTTTCAAAAGTATTGGTGTATTTTTTTGCAGAGGAGGTTCTTTGACCCATGATTACTTGTTTTACTGTGGGCAGGTGTAGCCGCGGATTTAGTGGTGTTATTAATTGCTGTAGTATTATGAGGTCTTTTTCCTCCTTTATTTCTGTTATAGAATTGTGAGTGCTGATTTTTGTGCTTCACTTAGTTGTGTCCGAGTATTCTCATATTATTTACAGTGAAGAGGATCTGTGAGTGTCTTTAAAAATTACCCACCACCTGGTACAGTTATGTACAAGTACCCAATCTGCAAAGTATACTCATATTTTAGGTAGGTATTCCTGAGAAAGAAATTACACTTATGTGTGTATTTTTCTATCTACCTATCTATCTATCTATCTATCTATCTATCTATCTATCTATCTATTTATTTAATACATTTGTATCCCGCGCTTTCCCACACAGGGCAGGTTCAATGCGGCTTACATAGTAAAAAAAATAATTACAAAGTCATACAAGGAGAATATTACTAACTATAGTAAACATGGTTATAGAAATGCCTTAAGCATAAGTGAGATGAATATGGAGCGGTACAAGGAGATAGGATAATCAAAAGGAAGAGGGGTATGGTGTAGGGAAGATGGTAAGGAAAAAACTAGGGGATGAGTATGAAGGAGAAGTGGGAGACAAGGACAGGATATAATGATCTTCAAAAACTGGAGTCATGTGATTGGGCTTATAAGGTTACTTCAGGGCGTTAGGGTAATCTTGCTTGAAGAGATGGGTTTTCAACATTTTTCTAAAGGGTAGATAGTCGTTCATTGTTCAGATGGATCTTGGAAGAGCGTTCCAAAGCTGGCTGCATGCATAGGAGGTTTTATATTTAATTCCTTTGCAGTTGGGAAGGTGCAAATTAAGGTAAGTTTATGAGACGGTGATCTGTTTCTAGTTGGAAGGTCAATCAGGTTATTCATGTAACTAGGGGATTCTCCGTATATAATTTTGTGAATCAGTGTATGGACTTTGAAGTTTATTCTTTCTCTGATGGGGAGCCAGTGAAGCTTCTCTCGAATAGGTGTTGCGCTTTCAAATTTTGGCTATATATACATAATGCTGCCCCGGTTTTATTGCTTTATACTAATGCCTAAGAGGATTGTGCAAATTCTTCATATATTATTAGTTTGCTGTATTATATAGCATGAATGGATTATGCTGTATACTTATGAGGACTTTGAGAACCACTTATATGCATTCTGATGATTTTTTTTAAAGGAAGTTAGGAAATCTCTTTAGTTTAACCTGTGTATTTCTTGACTTTGAACTCAGTGTCATGTTATCTCTGAGATAGTGCAATTTTGCTACAGAACAAATAGAGCATTAGGCTATAAGATGAAACCCTTTTTTTTTTAATTTCATATGCATTAAAGTGAGATTTTGTTTAGAATGTTACCTCTGTGCACTGCTGTTCCTTGAAGAAACTACAATGCATTGTGTTATGAGTGCTAAATCATGCAATTCTATTTTCCGTTTTCAGCTGGCTGTTTCTGAAACAGAAAATCCTGTATCGCAGAATTGAGGATCCAAGAAATGGAATAGAGATTCTTCAACTAATGGTGCCAGAGGTGTGCTGAGTTGATGAAACGCTATCACAATCAAGGTGGACACTTTGATGTAGAAACAACCCTTAAAAACCTAAGAAAAAAGTATAATTGGCTGAATATGCAGAAAACAGTTGAATCATGGATTGCCAAGTAAAAGCGATGTCTGTGTGCCAAAGAGCAGTGTCTGAAAGAAAGAACTCCTATGCAATGTTTCAGTGTGTCCTGACTATTAGAGGTGGTGGCCATGGATTACACCCTGTTGGAAAGAGACAGCAAGGGTTGTGAAAATGTGCTGGTAATCACTGATATATTCACTGGTTCACTGTGGCTGTTCCTACCAAAAACCAAACCGCCAGAGCAACTGGTCAACAGGTGGATACGTGTATACAGATGTCATCAGAAGCTCCATTCAGACCAAGGGAAGTCATTTGAAGCTTCTGCAATCAAGGAACTTTGCAAATGATATGGAATTGAGAAAAGCAGAATGACCCCTTCTATTCACAGATGAATGGCAGGTGCAAAAGGTTTAACCGCGCTATGCATCAGTTACTGAGGACCCTCTCTGAAAAAAGAAAACATGGTTGGTCTGACTACCTGGTGAAGGTGAATCAAGTCTACAACAGCACAATGCATGAGTCCACAGAGTACTCCCCAGCGTACTTCCTACTGGGACTGGAGACATTGCTCCCCTATCAGCAATTGTACCCTGAAGAAGATAGGGAGGAAGGAAATGAGTCCATAGAGGAGTGGGTCGCTTCCCATCAAGAGAGGTTACAAGCTGCCAGAGAAGTAGCCAATGAGACTGCAAGACAAGCTGGTCTGAAAATGAAAAAGCACTTTGAAGGGCAAGCTGCTGTCCTAGGTGTTGTCCTAGAAATGGGAGACTGGGTGCTTGCCAGTAAACAGGGGTTTAAAAGCAAACACAAGTTACATGATATTTAAGCCATGGGAAGGTATCTCTGCACTCTCTTCATATGATGGGGAAGAAGCACAAAGGGAAACCCAATGACTTCCCCTCCAAGTCCCAGGTTGTTTCCCCATTCCATTGCCGAAGCATTTTCTCGACAAATACTGGATCCTCCTGTTGTGCCATTTGAGGCAGCATCCATGGGCGACTCTAATATATCTCTGAGTCCAGATCAGTGCCAAGTTCTGCCTACGGTGTATTGTCTCTTTCTGGAAGAGAGCTTCAGTGCTCTACGTCGCAAGTCGGCATTGAGGCTGGGGAGGGAAGCTCCTGAATGAGTGCTATGCCCGAGTCATCTTCTCAGGGAGGAGTCAAGGAGAAACACTAGATGACGGAACTTCTTGCTGCAGTAACAACATTGTCAGGTTTGCCAAATTTTCTGAAGTAATTCTTCAGCAGTTAAAGGTACCTGCTCTGCTGGTGAAGCCTAGGCAAGTTGCACTCAATTCGGTATGGGAAGGTTTGTCTTCTTTGCATATGGCTGTGACATCTCTTACAAATGCTGTGGTATCATTTAGTTCAACTACTTTGAAAACTGATAGAGACATGGAAATTGTACAAACTCAATTACAGAAGATTTCAACAGAGTTTGCTGAGTCCCAGAAAGTTCAATCTGCCCTGGTTAAAGATAAACTCATTATCACAAGGAGGATTGATTGAGAACCTGAAAAATTATATGAGATTCTTGAATCTGCATTTCCTTAATTTCCCTAAACATCCATTTTTTTCTATTTTACATTTATTGAAGAGTTATTTTGAGGAGATTTTATTAATTCCTAAAGAACTATTCCACCTGTTTCTAAATTGTACTATATTCCTTTAAATGTAAAGCCACTAGATGTTAAAAGTTCCTCTGGAGCTGACCAGGCTATTGAAATACAAGATATATCCCAGGACAGTCTTAATTTGATAGAATTTCTGAAGAAATCTGACTCTGAATCTGTGTCTGGTGCAACTCTTGTCACTTTTGTATTTCCTCAGGATAGAGAACATGTCATGAAACCTTATTTTCACTAAAGGCAAAAGCTGTTTATGGGTCAAAACATTTTGATGTTTCCTTATTTGTGTAGGAAGAAATTTCTTTTATTATGTCCTCAGGTGATTTCACTTGGGACTAAGTTCCTATAGTGTTTTCCTTGCAAATGTTGTATAACTTATTCTTCAAAAAATATGTATTTTTGACCCTGAGCAGTTAGTTTTTCTTGACAGCAAGGGAGTTGGAACCATCCTGTGCCTCGGGTGAAGATGCTCAGACAAGTGCTTAGCTATTATATTATTTGCTACTTCAATAGGCTATTGATTTATTTTTCTTTTCCTCTAATTGACCTATGCTTCAGGGTTTTTATTTCCTTATTCTTGGATCTCACTCTCTTCTTTTGTGGTCTGATGAACATTAAAATTTCTTGTGAATTTGGAGAAATGGATACTATCTATTTTTCTTTTTCCTTTTGTATTTTGCCAAGATGTGCCTTGCTTTTCAAGTGTTTATGCTTGTTAATTATCTAAAATGCTAATAATAATAATAATAAAAAAGATTCATGATGTCTGGGACCATACACCCTACCAGGTCATAGAAGTTCTAGGAAAGGAATCAAATGTGTACAAGATCCAAAATAAGACCGGTCTGATAGAAGTTTTACACAGGGAATAAATGAAACTTGTGTCCTCTGAGCTGATAGATGGCTTAGAGTAAGAACATAAGAATAGCCATACTGGGTCAGACCAATGTTCCATCTAGCCCAGTATCCTGCATCCAACAGTGGCCAATCCAGGCCACAAGTACCTGGCAGAAATCCAGTTAGTAACAACATTCCATATTACCAATCCCTGGGCAAGCAGTGGTTTCCCCATTCCTATCTCAATAGCAGACTATTGACTTTTCCTCCAGGAACTTGGACATCTTTTTAAAACTCAGATACGTTAATCGCTGTTACCACATCCTCCAGTAGTGAGTTCCAGAGCTTAACTATTCTTTGAGTGAAAAAAATATTTTCTCTTATTTGTTTTAAATGTATTTCCATGTAATTTCATTGAGTGTCCCTTGGTCTTTATACTTTTTGAAAGAGTGAAAACTCAATTCACTTTTACCCATTCTACATCTCTCAGGATTTTACAGACCGCAATCATATCCCCTGTCAGCCATCTCTTTCCCAAGCTGAAGAGCCCTAACCTCTTTAGAATTTCCTCATGTGAGAGGATTTCCATCCCCTTTATCATTTTGGTCACTCATTTTTGAACCTTTTCTAATTCTGCTGTATCTTTTTTGAGATACAGCAACCAGAATTGAACACAATACTCATGGTGAGGTCGCACTATGGAGCGATAGAGAGACATTATAATATTCTTGGTCTTAGATTGCATCGTATTCCTAATAATTCCTAGCATCCTGTTTGCTTTTTTGGCTGCTGCCACACACTGGGCAAAAGATGTCAGCGTATTGTTTACTACAACACCTAGATCGTTTTCTTGAGTGCTAACTCCTAAGGCGGATCCTAGCATCAGGTAACTATGATTCTTTTCCAGATCATTTATAAATATGTTAAATAGCACCAGTCTCAGTACAGATCCCTGCGGCACTCCAGTATTCACCCTCCTCCATTGAGAAAATGGCCATTTAACATTACCCTGTCCAGTAACCAATTCCTAATCCAAAGAAGGGCATTGCCTCCTATCCCATGACTTTTTAATTTTCTCAGGAGTCTCTCAAGAGGAACTTTGTTATAAGCTTTCTGAAACTCTAGATACACTACATCAACCAGCTCACCTTTATCTACGTGTTTATTTACGCCTTCAAAGAAATGAAGCCAATTAGTGAGGCTGGACTTCCCATTAAGCCATATTTGTCTACGTGTTCCGTAATTGTTTTCTTTACAATAGTTTCCACTATTTTCCCTGGCACTGAAGTCAGGCTTACTGGTCTGTAATTTCCCAGGTCACCCCTGGAACCCTTAAAAAATCATCTTTACAATGGCCACCCTCCAATGTTCAAGTACTACGGATGATTTTAATGACAGGTTACAGATCACTAACAGCAGATCAGCAATTTCATGTTTGAGTTCTTTCAGTACCCTGGGGTGTATGCCATCTAGTTCAGGTGATTTATCATGCCTTAACTTGTCAATTTGGTTCATCTTCCAGGTTCACTGAAATTTCTTTCAGTACCTCCAGATCGTCATCCTTGAAAACCATTTCCAGTACATGTAGATCTTCTTCTGTAAAGACCAAGTCAGAGGCCTTGGAGGTCCCTAAAGGAGGAAAAGAGGATGAAACCCAGATGTGTTTTGAGGATGATGTAACTGATGTATTTGACAATGAAGGTGCTGACCGTGTGGTATGTTATCTATAATGAGGTTTGCCTGACCAGAGCAAAAATTCCTGTTCCCACTGAACTGACTGATATTACAATCCAAGACCCTCCTGGGGCAGGAACACTTGGTTCCACAGCACAGGGTGCTACAGCAGTTCAGGAAGAAGAGGATGACAGTATAAGGAGAGTTTCTAAGAGGAAAACTAAAGGAAAGAGGCCAGCTTATGAAGCTGAAACTTGTGTTCTGTACTAAAAGGTTCAAAGAGGTGTAAAATGGAATCTTGGTTGGGAACTAAGGTTAACCTCACCAATGTGTACATGAGTAAAATTGTATGTTTAATGCTTAAATTGTGACAAACTTTTGTTTGGCAACAAAATTGTTTGTTCAACAGGGGCAAATGTAACCAGGGGTTAACTAAAATATTATTTTATTTACTTTTAGGGGGGTGAGAACTCTCTTGCTGGTGCCTGTGAGTGAGGGTCATGCTTCCTGCAGCCCCTCCATGGGTGTTGGTAATCCAGGTCTTCTGGGCTCATTTTTGAGCCATCTGAGGCTCATTTTTGACTGGGGAGTACTGGCAGGAAAGGCCCTGGCTCTGCCTGAGCCTCAGGCCAGGTCATTGGGTGACCGCACATGTGCATAACATCACTAAATATGGGAGGCTGTGACATCATGGGCCGTGCATGTGCGTGAACCCATTTTTGAGGCAGAGGGAGCCCAGGAAAAATAAAAATAAATTGTTGGGGCTCGGCAGCCTATATCTATATAAAATATAAACGTCCACAGAGGCAAAGAGGGCAGGGGTTTGTGTATTGCACTTCAGCGCAGCCTCATAATAATTTATTTTTTAAAAAGTTGGCCCCAGGGAATGCTGGGTGCTTGAGGGGCAGTAGGTAACCCGGGAGTTACAGGAGGCAGCCAATAGGAGCCATAGCTCAGAAAGGGCACACATTTAGGCCAATCCGGATGCAGGAGGTGGAGCAGCCAAGGGAGATTTTATGATTCTGCTAAACAGGCAAGGGAACAGCTGGAACCCGCTCTGCTAAACAGGCAGGGGAATGGCTGGAACTCGCCTCTCATTGGCCTGTCAGGATTTGAGCTGATGTCTGTAGCTGCAGACGTCAGAAGCCAAGATCTACTTAAGCCTACCTTTCCCAGTAACCTTTGCTTTAGTCTTGATTGCTCATCTGAAGCCTGCTTGTGCTAGGGCACTTTGTGTATAGGTTGCAGTTTTGCTTCTCTCCTCGTTGTTTGTTGATTGTGTATGTGTGTGTGTCCTGGGTATTCACAGCATGAGCTTGATTGCCTCACTCTACTACACCTGGTCTGTTCCCTACTTCTCTGGTTTTGTACTGTCTGTGGTAAGCTTGTGCTTTGTATTGTTCTTAGTTGTTTGATTTAGTTCCCCTTCTCTCTGTGTTCCTTTTTGTGCTAAGCTTAAGCTTTGCTCCCTGTGGTTCTGCCTCTGCTTGGCAGTCTCCCTGTTCTTGTATTTGCTCCTGTTTGTTTGGTTAAGTTTTCCCTTTGTTTGCTGAATCTGTCTCCTGATTCCAGTGAGCAGTGCTCCTTATCTGATCTGTGTATGTTAAGGCAACTTTCTTTGTTTGCTTACTCTTCACTTTACCTTGAGTGCTGAGTGGCATAGCCTTGTGTATTTCTATAGCAGTTCCCTTTATCCTTGTGTGTTGTGGGGTCAGCCTTGTGCATTCTTGTGTGTGGATTCTCTTTACCTTGAGTGCTGTGTGGCACAGCCTTGTATATTCCCATAAGCAGTTCCCTTTATCCTTGTGTGTTGTGGGGCCAGCTTTGTTTATTCTATAGGTGGTTTCCCTTTACCTTTGTGTGCTGTATGGTACAGCCTAGAGCATTCCTTTGTGGGGGCTTCCTGTATCCTTGTCTGCTCGGTGGCACAGCCTTGTGTGTGCCTTTAGAAGCTTCTGTCTCTTGCCTATTCCCTTGTATCTCTTGCCAGCGCTCTGTGCGCTACTTGTGCTCCAGTCCCTTGGAGAACCCTCTGTTGTTCTTTCTCCCTTCCCAGTGTACGAGTGGGTTCCCATTCGGCCCGCACGCTTGGACTCTGTACGAGTGGGTTCCCGATCTGCTGTGAGGCCCGCCTGAATGCTCTATCTCCCATTTTCTGGTATTGCTGTTGTTTGTCCTGAGTGTGCGGGGCTTGTAGCTGGAGTTGTGCATAGAGCCTGTTTGGTCTACCATAGACCTTGGCAAAGACCTTTCTGCTAACTTATTTATAAGTGTAATTCAGTACTCCACCACGAGGAGTTTTCTTATATCTGATTTGTTTTAAATTTACTACTTAGTAGCTTCATTGCAGCCCCCTAGCCATAGTATTTTTGGAAAGAGTAAACAAAGTATTCACATCTATCCGTTCCACTCCACTCAGCATTTTATAGATCTCTATCATATCTCTCCTTAGCTTTCTGTTCTTCAAGTTGAAAAGCCCTAGCTGCTTTAGCCTTTCCTCATTGGGAAGTGGTCTCATCCGCTTTATCATTTTTATCACCCTTCTCTGTATGTTTTCTAATTCTGCTATATCTTTTTTGAGATATGGTGTCCAGAATTGCACACAGTATTCAGGTGTGTTTGCATTATGGAGTGATACAAAGGCATCATAACATTCTCATTCATGTTTTCCATTCTTTTCCTTTCCTAATAATTCCTAACATTCTATTTGCTTCCTTAGCTATCGCTGCACACTGAGCAGAGGGTTTTCTGATGTGGAACCTTACATCACGTAACTATAGTTTGGGTTCCACTTTCCCACATACAGTACATCACTTTGTACTTGCTCACATTAAACGTCATCTGCCATTTGGATGCCCAGTCACCCAGTCTTGTAAGGTCCTCTTGCAATTTTTCACAATCCTCTTGCGATTTAACAAGTTTGAATAACTTTGTGTCATCAGCAAATTTAATTACCTCACTAGTTATTCCCATCTCTAGATCATTTATAAATATGTTAAAAAGCAACAGTCCCAGCACAGACTTCTGCAGAACCCCACTATCTACCTTTTTTCCCATTGAGAATATTGACATTGAGAATAATGGCATTATCAGCTAGAGCTAGTCCCTTCTTCCTATGAATGGGGGCTCATCACAGTACAGTCTCACTCTATAGAATTCCTGATGCAGCTCATCACTATTGTAAATGTCTGATTTCTTTGCCTTGTCATCAACTGCATTAAAGGAAGAATTTGGATTAAGAACAAGAGTCCCCCCCCCCCCTCTCTCTCTCCTCCCAAAATTTAGTGCTATTTAACCAGTCAGAATGGATGCTGACCAATTAAATAGGGCTTAATCAGCAATCAGCTGATATTCAGTGGGGGATAACTGGCAATCCTCCTCTGAATATCTGTAGTTAACGGCTGGCAGATAACCGAACATGCTATAGGCTATTCGCTGATTTTTAAACAGGGTGTCGTGGTCATATTTCGCCGCGTCATACCATGGCATATCTTTGGCCAGTTTAATGATAACTAGCCATGTCAATATAGCTGGTTATCTTCAAACTGGACGGAAAAACCCCGGATATTCAATACCGGTCACTGGAAATGACCCAGCATTGAATATCCGGGTTCAGTGTGGATCCTGAGAGACAGCCCAACTACCTCCCTTGGTCTGAATATCAGGGCCATTGGGTCTAATTATTTGAATATACTCAGCAAAGAATGCTGTAAAGAGGTCAGAATAGTGTTTATCCCATGCACTTTTGAATTCTGTTGCCATTTTCATCTCTACCACTTCCATTCCAGGTATGATATCTACCACCCTCTTTGTGAAAAAGTACTTCCTGACGTTATTCCTGAGTCAGCCCCTCTGCAACCTCAATTTATATCCTCTAGTTCTACCGCCTTTCTGTCTGTGGAAAAGGTCTGTTTGTATATTAATACCTCTCAAATATTTGCATTTCTGTATCATATCACCCATATCTCTACTTTCCTCTGGGATATACATCTTCATGTCATCAAGTCTCTTCTCATACATCTTGTGGTGCAAACCTCATACAATTTTTGTCATTTTTCTCTGAACTGCTTGAAGTCTTTTTATGTACTTAGTGAGATATGGCATTCAAAGCTCAACACAATAGTCCAAGTGGGTCCTCACCAATAACTTGTACAGGGGCATCAATACCTCCTTTCTTCTGCTGGTTATACCTCTCTTTATGTGGCTTAGCATCCTTCTGGCTGTGGCCACTGACTTGTATCTAGTGCATGTCCTTTAATCGGTTCTTTGTCACCCAGTCAAAGAAATATAAGGATGCTTTTAACTCGTATAGTTCATGTGAATTTTAAAAGGGAAATTACACACAGAATCATCTGCATAATTTGTAAGTATATGGGCTGCTTGAAAATGTCTTAAGTTAGTCATTTGAAATATGTCACCTTCAATTTGCTTGTTGACTAATTGCTAAACAATTCATCCATTTCTTTTTTTATGGTAGTAAACTATTTTTAAGAGTCAATCTTTTGTGATCTGGAAGCTAGAACACTCCACTTCCATTATGCATGATTTCCTAACAGTTGAGTGTCTAATCCCACTTCTCCATAACAGAAGGGCCATCTCTGAGCCCTCTTCTAACGAAACCAAGCTAAACACTAAGAAACTAATATTTGTCAAACTATGCATACTTTTTGACACCAAACTGGTGGTGTTAACTTACATGAATATTTATTATGATGTACAGATAAAATAATTATCCTTCTACAAACCCTTAGAGACCCTTTTCTAAAGGGTGTTAAACTCTTAGGGCTAGATTCTTTGTATGGCATCTAAAAAATTGGTGCTGCATCCCCCCCCCCCCAATTAAGGGGTATTCTATAAGGCCGCTCCTAAAGTTTGGTATGGTTTATAGAATTAACACTTAAGTGGAGAGGTCACATGTAAATTTAGATGCTGCCATTTGCACCAATGAAAATGTGGTGCAAATCCCCACACCTGAATTTATGTGTGTAGCACCGTTATTTTATAATTACGTGTGTAACTCAAAATCACACCCCCGATCTGCCCCGAAATGCTCATGATCCTCCCATTTCCGTGCCCCTTTTTTGGCCCACAAGTAAATTGTAGGTACAAATCCCGCACCTAATTTTGTGCACATAGGTCCCAATTAAATCTAATTAGTGCCAATAATTGCTTGATAAAAGCCAATTATTGGCATTAATTGGCTCATTATTCTATTAAATAGCATGTGAAATTCACGAATGTACCTAAATTTGCATGCACAATTTTTGGCAATTTTTATAGAATCAAGAGGTTAATGCGCAGTTGCTTGTAATAACAGGCTAGCACATAAATGTAGTGAAGCATTTTGCGGGAGTTTAGCTGTTACCATGTGTCAAACCACATGTTATTGAATTTTTTTGTAATTTTTCTCTGATGGAGCATGGTATGGGTGAAGAGTGGATGTAGAAGTATTAGCCAGCTAGGGTGTTGTTCTTAGCATTTGCCAATTAGCTAATGTAGAGTTAATGTGGAAGCATTTAGCACCTCCTAAATAGGAGGCACTATGTGCACCAGCATTAACTCTAACACACGCTAATGTTACCATTAGCACATGACCTGCAAATAAAAAAAAATTAGGAAAGTCCATATAAAATGCCACATAAAATTTGTGGTTATTGTGCGGTAAACTCCCGTGTTAAAATTCGTTAATTGCACATTTTAGGGTACTTTAGTATAAGGGCCCCTTAGTTAAACTTTTCTGTTGGACATTCTAGACAGATTTTTTGGAATGAGCTATGGCCAGTCAAAGATAATAACCAGATCATTTTTTGTCAACAAAAAAAGAACAGAAATGTTGAAAGAAGAGAAAATGCAGCAGATGCTCAGAGAAGATTAAAAAAACAAAACAATATAATTATGCAGTTTCATTCCCTAAACGATTTATGCTCTGCAGTCAGATTTTGTTATGTTTCAAAAAAGAAACCTCCTATGCTTGCAGCAGCATGAAGATTATCTATAAAAGATGGTTGTTTATCATTTTGATGCAACAAATCAATATCTTTTTTCATGGTGACATCTAACAAAGAAATCATTTCAGTTTATGTCAAGTTATTAGATTTGCTCTTGAATTCACAAGTCTTTAAACCTTAAGAATGTTACCTTGGATGCTGGCTACACAATTCATCTTCTATATAATTTGCTGTAACTTTCAAAACAAGCAATTCTATCATCTCTTGTGAGTGTTACACTAGGAGGCACAATAGATTCAATTCTTGAACATTTTCTCATCACATCCAAGATATCTTTTGGGGCCTAGGACAGTATTTTAGAGAAAGCTGTTCATAGAATGGCTTTTGACTTTACTTGACATTTACTTCAAGTTCTCATGGGTCACTTCCTACTCAGAGCCACAGGGGTCGACTTTTCAAAATGATTCAGGGTGCTACATTCAACATAAATCTGTTCAAAATTTTGCTGCACGACTTTGTATTCCACCAGTGTCACTATGCTTATATTAGCCCTCTCCTCAAGTCACTTCATTGACTCCCTATCCATTTCCGCATACAGTTCAAACTCCTCTTATTGACTTACATGTGCATTCACTCTGCAGCTCCTCAGTACCTCTCCATTCATATCTCTCTCTACACTCCTCCCTGGGAATGCCGTTCATTGGGTAAATATCTCTTATCTGTACCCTTCTCCTCCACTGCCAACTCCAGACTCTGTTCCTTTTATCTTGCTGCACCATACGCATGGAATAGACTTCCTGAGTCAGTATGTCAAGCTCCATATCTGGCCATCTTCAAATCTAGGTTAAAAGCGCGTCTTTTTTGAGGCTGCTTTTAACTCCTAACTCCTATTCACTTGTTCAATATCTGTGTCTGTTTTATAATTCCCACCTTAAATAATTCCCTTATCCCTTATTTGTCCTGTTTGTCTGTCCTGATTAGATTGTAAACTCTGTCGAGCAAGAACTGTTTCTTACATGTTCAAGTATACAGCGCTGCATACGTCTAGTAGCGTTATAGAAATGATAAGTACTAGTAGTAGTACAAATACTCTTTCATTGGCCAGTGAATGCTCAGCACTGGGGATGCTCAAGCACCCACTGCACCCACAGAGCTAGCACCTATGTTTGTAAACAACTGCATTTTCATCCCAGCTAAAATCTCAATGAAGGATAAAAATCTGCTATAACTTAGTAAACTAACCCTCTGCAACCTTCATAATCTATTTATAGAGAGAAATGACTCCTCCACCAGTACATCCTGTTAATGGGGAACGGATCCTAATGTAAATTTATAGATTCTGTAGTCAATGTTTTTTCAACCTATGCTTATGTGCTTTCTTTTTCCTAATTGAAATTGTTAGTATTACAATCCACAAACAGGAAAGATAAGAAAAGGGAAAAACATTCCAATGCAGTATAATTGGAAGAAATATTTCCCATAACATCTAGAATATTATCTTACAGTCCACATAAAAGGAGGAGTGGAGTCAAAAAGAAAGAAATAACCTGAAATGGAAACCAAGGCAATAGAACCCAAATTGCTCAAGTGCTTTTAAAGTGATGTATTCCGGTCTAGCTGCTGGAGTTCATCTCTTTTTCCCTTGAGACTCATGACATTGCTAAAGCATGGAATGGCTTATTGCATTGACTGCAGTGTGATTTCTTTTTTTCATAGGATAATGATGTAGAGTCACACTCGGATGAATCGACAGACACAGTGAAGTTATATTTAGTTTAATTAATGATAGCTAAGCACACTGCAGCAGGAGTAGCTATAGGATATGTGAACATAGCTTCCCTGATTTTATTTCTGTGATCATTAATTTGTGGCATTTCAGGTTATATTGGCACGATAAAGCTAGCATGTATCAGTGCATTCCAACTTGTTAGCAACCTGTTGATAAATTTTCATGAGCTGCCTTTACAAAAGACCAGTGTAACTCATTAAAGACCTGTCTATACAAAGGGTTGTCGTTTACATCAGAAGGATTTTCTTGTATTGTGTTAGTTTTTAACACTTTCCAATGTTAATGTGAAAAGCAATTATGAACATGTTAAATCTTTTCATCTTTCTGTCTGAAAGCATGATAATTCCCATCAGGAACAAATGTGTGGTGATACTGGGGCTGAGTTCTGAAAGTTAATCTGTTGAAATAACTTTAATCCAGTAAGGATGAAGTCATTTTCATTGGAGTCAGACTGGAAAAGTAGTTCACAGATATGCAGGATTTATCCTCACCTCTGTATTTAAATCAGGGATTCTTCAAAATGATTTTTTAAATCACCAATAAGATTTCCTGTGAATTAAAAATAAAAAAAAATATCTTTTGGGAACAACTTTCAAACTGTCCACACTGAGAGAAAGGGGCATTTAATGCAGGACTTCCCCATGTCTTAAGCCCATGTCTAAGGCACCAGTATTAAAGGCAACTTACTGCAAAATGCTTTAAAGCATTATGTGGTAAATGTTTTATCCCACATTAAGGGGCCCTTTTACTAAGCTGTGGTTAAAAAGTGTCCTGCGCAAGTTTGGACACATAAAATTAGTATACACTGGGCCATTTTTTACATCCAGGTAGGCCAAGCTGATCTTGGAGGCTTGCAGAACTGTGGCCCAGATGCATCAACCAAACGTAAAAAAAGCAAAATCGTTAAAGCCATTACCGAATTTTAAAAAACGACCAATGCTCCAAAAAAAACAAGTCGCACAAGTTCGGTGCGGTATTGTAAAGAATGATGCACTAATCCCCGTCGGTAATTGGCTCGTAAAGCATGCGCAGAGCAGCCAAGCGTTATGCTGGCTGCTCTGCGCATGCCAGAAACGTAAGAAAAAAAAGAAAACACAAACACGTGGCTCCCCACTTTCCCCTGCATGTCTCCACAAACATTAAAGGATCGGGAGGGGGCAAAGGCGCTCATCAGCAGCGTCCTGTATGGACGGCCTTGCCTTGCCTTGCCCCCCCCCCCCGAAGTCCCTGCTGCTCCCCGCTGCTCCGTTTGTGAAATAAAAGCTTTTAAAAATGAAACCTTTGCAGTTGCTGGGCTCCCCCTCCCTTCCTGTCTCTCTCGTCTTCAGTCGGCAATGGTCCGCCTCCTGCCCTCCTCCACCTCCGTGCCCTGCCCTCCCGATTTCGTCCCCGCCGCTCCCCCCCCCCCACCGGACCCCCCCTCCACCATAATGGCTGGTGCAGCGCCTCTCACCTATGTTTGAAGGCGCTGCACAGGATGGATCAGCTGTTCTTGAGCTCTTCTGTCTCCTCCAATGTCTCCTTTTTCTTCCTGTGTCCGCCCTCCTCTGACATCAGTTATCTACGTAGATAACTGATGTCAGAGGAGGGCGGACACAGGAAGAAGAAGGAGACATCGGAGGAGACAGGAGAGCTCAAGAACAGCTGATCCATCCTGTGCAGCACCTTCAAACATAGGTGAGAGGCGCTGCACCAGCCATTATGGTGTAGGGGGGGTCCGGTGGGGGGGGGGGGGGGGGGCGGCGGGGAAGAAAGGCGGGGGGGGGGGCGGGGCACGGAGGTGGAGGAGGGCAGGAGGTGGAGCATTGCCGACTGAAGAAGAGAGAGACAGGAAGGGAGGGGGAGCCCAGCAACTGCAAAGGTTTCATTTTTAAAAGTTTTTATTTCACAAACGGAGCAGCGGGGAGCAGCGGGGACTTAGGGGGGGGGGGCAAGGCAAGGCAGTCCATACAGGACGCTGCTGATGAGCGCCTTTGCCCCCTCCCAATCCTTTTTTAATTTAGTTTCCTTTTTTATTTTAGGCACAGGGAAGCAGGGAGCCACTTTTCTTTTAAAACATGCCAGCAATTTGGTTTTTCATCGTGCAGGGGGCAGTGGGGAGATGACAGCTCAGGCTTTAACGACAGGTCTGAGCTGACGTTAAATTTCTGGCGGTAAGTGAATCGTTGCTATCGTCGGTATGGTTAGTGCATTCCGAATTGTCTACATTTCAATGGTAGTTTCTCATTTGCATTCCAGTTTCGTTAGCTGCTAGCTTCCTCGGAAAATGGCCTTTGATGCATGCTACGTTTGAAAATTTCTTTGTTAAGGGTCATTAAAAGGGTCGTTCAGGTTTAGTGCATCTGGGCCACAGTGTGTGAAAACCCAAATGGTGGTTGGTTGGTGTTTGGTATCTGGCAAGAGATATAACTTTATCTCCAGGTCCTAGGCCCAAGATAAGCTGAATGTACTGTTTGTGTTGAGAAACAGTAGTGCACACCATGGTCCTGAAGAAGAACAATTCATGAATCTTAGAACTGGCTATTTATACTTATTTTTTTCCTTATATGGCTGGATGACCCCTAGTGAATGTGGCTATGGGAGGGGCATGGACAGTTCAAGGGCATTCCCAAAAGTTAGGTGTCAAGATTATAGGATATTACCAATCCATGCCTAACTTTGGGCACAGGACTTATACCTGTTTCTATCAGGCCTAAGTCTGGCACTGAAGGTAAGGTGCAACCTGCGCATTGTGCTGGTATTCTATAAAGTTTGGGCACCCTTTATAGAATAGGGGCTCAGCACTGATCTTGTTGGTGCCTAACTCTCAGCGCCATTTATAGGTTTAATCTGGCTAATTGTTTGTTTAAAGAATATGGTGGTATGGCTTTGCAACCATCATTTGAAGCTGAATTCAGAAGGATGCTTGGGTGCATAGAAAGAGGAATGGTCCTAAAAAAACAGGCAAATGGTCGTCTAGTCCTAGTAAATGGAAGATAAAGAAGCATTCACGGTGGAGGATGAACTTACAAGTCTTTATTGTATAGAGCAGGTAAAAGGATGCCAGACACAGTCATGTCCATTTAAAACAGAGGCAATGTGGACCAGGGCATCAGATCCCATGGAATGATGAGATGTTTGGTTAGTTGATGCTCAGATTCTGTGAGTAAACTAGGTGAGAAATCTTGGAGTATGGACAGATTCATCATTAAATCTAAATGGTCACATTTCAGCCATTACTCAAATTTCGTTTTTGCAATTCCCTTTGTTATAACAATCTCACCCTTATATATCTTTTACAGATTGCACATGATACTAGACTGGATTATTGTAATTCTATCTATCTATCTATCTATCTATCTATCTATCTATCTATCTATCTATCTATCTATCTATCTATCTATCTATCTATCTATCTATCTATCCGAAAGGATAGAACCAGGCTGATGGTGCTAACTTTTAAAAAGAAGGTAGAGCAGCTTTTAAACTAAAATAGGAGGGGGGTGTGAAGCTGACAGTTACCCAGGTTCAGTGTGGAGTATCCTTGAAGGATACTATTGAAACAGGACATTTAGGAAATCGCAATAGAGAGATTTCAACAATGATGAAAGAAAGCCAGGTGTGTTTATGGAGAGAGCAGAGTAAAGGATGCATATTATCCCCGTCAACTTCTAAGCAGCTTGTAGATGCAAGGAATGAAATGCAATTTAAAGTATCTATATATAAATGCTAGAAACCTAAAAAATAGGATGGGAGAGTTAGAGTACATAGCAGTAAATGAAGAGGTAGATATAAAAGGCATCTCAGAGACTTGGTAGAAGGAGGACAATCAATGGGATACTCTTTGTTAATAGGGTATAAATTATATCACAATAAAAGAGGGGATCAAATTAAGGGGGATGTGCTATATGTTAAAGAGGGAATTGAGTCAAACAAAATAAACATTCTACATGAAACAGACAGCATGCGTGAAGGGAAGGAGTATTTTTATAGGGCTGTACTACTGTCTGCCAGGACAAAAAGAACAGATAGATGAAGAAGAAATGTTTACAGAAATTAGGAAAGCTGGCAAATTGGGCAACAGTATAATAATGGGTGATTGCAATTACCCCAGTATTGACTGGATGCTATATCAGGGATCACCAGGGAGATAACATTCCAAGTTGTAATAAATGACTGCTTCTTGGAGCAACTGGTCCAGGAACTGACAAGAGGGGGTGCCATTTTCGATCTAGTCCCTGGTGGAGTGCAGGGCATCGTACGAGAGGTAATGGTGTTGGATCCACTGGGAACATGATCAAGTTTGAGCTACTATCTGGAATGAAACCATAAAGAAAACCTACTGTAGCAGCATTTCATTTTTGAAAGGGCAACTAAAATAAAATGAGGTAAATGTTTAAAAAAATAAGCTAAATGGATTAGCTGCAAAGGTTAGGACATCAAATCAGACATGGACATTGTTTAAAAATATCATCTTGGAAGCCCAGACCAGATATATTCCATGTATTTAAAAAGGTAGAAATAAGAGAAAATGACAGCCAGTATGGTTGAAAGGTGAAGTGAAAGAGGTTATTAGAGCCAAAAGAATGTCCTTCAAAGAATGGAAAAAAGACCCAAATGAAGAAAATAAGAAGCAACATAAGCACTGGCAAGCTAAATGCAAAGCGTTGATAAAGAAGGCAAAAAGAGAATATGAAGAGAAATTTGCCACAGAGGCAAAAAAATCACAGTAACAACATTTTCAGGTATATCAAGCCTGCAAGGGAATCCATGAGACTGTTGGATCATGAAGGAATAAAAGGGGCACTCAGGGAGGACAAGGCCATAGCAGAAAATCTGACTGAATTCTTTGCTTCAGTCTTTATGGAAGAAGATGTAAGAGATCTACCTGTACCTGAAATGGTTTTCAAGGGTGATGATGCGGAGGAACTGAAAGAAATCTCGATGAAACTGGGAGACGTGCTGAGTCAAATTGACAAATTAAAGAGTAGTAAATCACCTGGACTGAATGGCATGCATCCAAGGGTACTGAAAGAACTCAAACATAAAATTGCTGATCTGCTGTTAGTAATCGGTAACCTATCATAGAAATTGTCCATAGTACATGAAGATTGGAGGGTGGCCAATGTAATGCCGATCTATAACAAAAGAACATAAGCTTTGCCATATTGGGACAGACCGAAGGTCAATCAAGCCCAGCATCCCTTTTCCAACAGTGGTCAATCCAGGTGTGATCCAGGAAATTACAGACTGGTAAACCTGATGTCAGTGCTGGGTAAAATAGTGGAAACTATTATAAAGAATAAAATTATGGAACACGTAAGTAAACATGGTTTAATGGGACAGAGTCAGCATGGTTTCAGTCAAGGAAAGTCTTTCCTCATCATCCTCACCAATTTGCTTCATTTCTTTGAAGGTGTGAATAAACATGTCAGTTGATGTTGTGTAGGTTTTCAGAAAGCTTTTGACAAAGTTCCTCATGAGAGACTCCTGAGAAAATTAAAGAGTCATTGGATAGGAGGCAATGTTCTGTTGTGGATTAGGAATTAGTTATTGGAAAGAAAACAGAGGGTAAGGTTAAATGGCTATTTTTCTCAATGGAGGAGGCTGAATAGTGGAGTGCTGCAGGGATCTGTACTGGGACCGGTGCTATTTAACATACTTATAAATGATCTGGAAATTGGAACGACTAGTAGGTTATTAAATGTATAGATGACACAAAACTATTCAAGGTTGTTAAAACACATGTGAACTGTGAAAAATTGCAGGAAGACCTTAGAAAACGGGAAGACTAGACATTCAAATGGCAGATAAAACTTAATGTGGACAAATGCAAAGTGATGCTCATTGGAAAAAGTAATTTGAATCATAGTTACTTGATGCTAGGGTCCACCTTGGGGGGGTCAGCATCCAAGAAAAAGATTTAGGTGCCACTGTAGATAATACACTGAAATCTTCTGCCCAGTGTGTGGCGGCAGCCAAAAAACCAAACAGGTTGTTAGACATTATTAGGAAAGGGATGGTAAATAAAACCATGGTGTATCGCTTCATGGTGTGACCTCACCTTCAGTATTGCGGTCAGTTCTGGTCACTGAATCTCAAAAAAGATATAGTGGAATTAGAAAAGGTTCAAAGAAGAGTCAGAAAAATGATAAAGGGGATGGAAAAGAGATGGCTGAGGAGAGATATGATTGAGGTCTACAAAATCCTGAGTGGTGTAGAACGAGTAGACGTGAATCAATTTTTCACTCTTACTAGGGGACACTCAAGGAAGTTACATGGAAATACTTTTAAAACAAATAGGAGGAAATATTTTTCACTCAATGAATAGTTAAGCTCTGGAACTATTTGCCAGAGGATGTAATATCAGCAGTTAGCACATCTTGGTTTAAAAAAAGGTTTGGACAAGTTCCTGAAGGAAAAGTCCATAGTCTGCTATTGAGACAGACATAGGGAAGCCACTGCTTGCCCTGGGATTGGTAGCATGGAATGTTGCTACTATTTGGGTTTCTGCTAGGTATTGGGATTGGCTTGGCCACTACTGGAAACAGGATACTGGGCTAGATGGACCATTGGTCTGACCCAGCATGGCTATTCTTATGTTCTTATTTCTGCAGGGGTAACTAGTTTTGGTTCAAATCTTTCCAAAACGTATGATACATCTAAAGTGTCTATCTCCACAGGAACATCAACCTGAGCATGCTGATTTTGCTTCTTCCCTGTTGTTAGATAATAAGCAGAAACAATAGGAGGTAACAAACCTGAAGAAATGTGGGAAACTTCTAAAGCGTATCTTTTAATTACCTCATGTGGTGATACTTGAGGTAATTTTGGGAAGCTGAAAAAGTGCAAGTTAGCAGCCCCAGATTTACTTTCCAGTATCTTCATTTTAAATCTCATATTCTTTGAATCCTTTCACCAAATCATTTTGGACTTCCTGGACACACTCCTGTTCTTTCTCCACATTTTATTTATTTGTTACATTTGTATCCCATATTTTCCCACCTATTTGCAGGCTCAATGTGGCTTACATAGTACCGTAAAGGCGTTCGCCAATTCCGGTATGAACAAATGATCCACTCTAGTAGTTATTTGTTCCAAGTCCAATACAAACTTTTCAACTTTAGTCTCAATCTGTTTGAAATCTCTGATATTTGATTAACATGGGGAAACAACAGTTTCCCCAGTTCAGCTAAAGTCTTCCACTGTCAGACCTGTGAGTTCTTGTACCAAGTAGAGTGCTGCCGAGCCCAGTACTCAGACCAGGTTCTGCTTGGCAGCCGGACAACCGTGGGCTTCACCTGCGCTGACTGCCGTTCCCCAGAGGTTGAGCCCCTAGGTGCAGGTGGCCTGCAGTGCTTACGAGATGGAGCAGGAAGCGGGGTGATGAACGTGACAGCCAGACAGGCAGCAGGAGAGAGTGATCCAGGTACAGGCAGAGTCAGTACAAAGGCAGCAGACACGAGAGTAATCCAGGTACAGGCAAGGTCAGTAGGCAGGCAGCAGACACAAGAGTAATCCAGGTACAGGCAAGGTCAGTAGGCAGGCAGCAGACACAAGAGTAATCCAGGTACAGGCAGAGTCAGCAACGAAGAACAAAGTAGAGGAGAAGCACATTACTGAGCAAGTAACACCTACCAAAGTAGAAGCCGAAGCAAGGAGTCTAGGGAGAGCTCAGCTGATAAAGTGCTGGTGTCTGACATCAGCAGGGAGAAGGGGCACAGCCTTAGGACAAGAGCAGGGGAAGGAGGAACCGGAAGGCCAATAGGAGAGAAGCAAGGGAAGCCAGGCAGAGGAAGAGCAGACCCAGGTGGGTGGAAGCAAAGCAATCAAGGTATCCTGCAGCCAGAGAAGAACTACACACACATGGCTCAGGGCTGTGCCAGTCAAGTGTGCATGTCGACGGGACCCTGCATAGCCCGAGGACGCTGTTTGTGTTGAGGTAGGGAACATGACACCCAGATAGTAGCAGGATGCACAGAAAAGTATTGTGGCAATGACACACTGCAGTTTCCTGGGATGTAGCTTTTTAGGATTCTGCTTCTTCACCGTGTGTCACCATGTGTTCCTCTTGCAGAGCTCATGGTAAGCCAGCTCAAACAACTTTGGTAGGTACTCAAGCTCCCTCTGCAACTGTATCCAGAAGGCTAGTTGCGGCAGTGGAAGTCTTAATTCCAGAACTTAGGGTAGTATCAAGCCCTGCAGAAGTGGCCATAACACCTGCTGGCAGCTGCCTCTCAAGTGGGCCTAAAGCTTCAAACTCCAATATAGTGCGGTGCACAAATGAATCAATAGGTCCCATCTTGGATGTCTTGCTAGCTTGGAGAGATAAGCCTATATCTTCCCAGGGTGTTTACTCATGATAATTGAGAATGAAGAAAATGCACCAAACAATACTCAGACTACTGTCGCTATCTTTACTTCAAAGAACTTAGATTATTATTTATTTACAATATTTATTACTCACTTTATCCACAGTTCAAAGCAGGATCCAAGAGACCATGCATAAAATAATAACAAATGTAACATGTTGGAAGATACGCACTTAAAGTATAACATGGTGGCACATTTCTCCTTCCTCATTAAGGAAATTCAAATATGTTTATGTGGGGGACTTACTGGAAAGATACATGGTGAAGTATACTTTGGTTGTCTTCCAAGTGCATGTGGAAAGGAAATGTACAGTATCACGCAGGTGTGTTTTTCTTTATGGATATGGTTTAAGTGCTCATGCCTAATTACAAATGTGTATATATAACCAGATACACCAGTATTCTATAATGAAAATAGGCACCTACTTTCCCTTAAAGACTATGTGCCTAAGGGAGGAAGTTATCAACATGGGCTACTGTTAAAACGGGTTGTATTACTATTAAACCCAGACATTAGTAATTAGCTCATATTGCATGAAATGGGACCTATGCTAAAATAGCAGAAGTTAGTGGTAAAATACCATGTCGTAACAGTAGCTCACATTGATAACTATGCCCTTTAATGTCTTATTTATCAGAGAACAGGAGCAGGCCTAAGAACTCATATAAAGGGGGGGGGGGGGGGGGGGTTCAAGATGTGCCAGCCTCTCTGCAGCTTTTTGTCAAGCTCAAGCTATGATGAATATTTTTGCATAACACAGTGAACACAGTTTGGACAGAAAGATTTCAGAGGTGAAAGTCAAACCCATAACGAATCAGTCCCATGTAGGACAAAATCACACTAGGGCATTTCGGTCAGTTGCTTGATTACACAGATAAGCTAATCTGTCATGCCTCTATTGTTTTAATGTGAAGAAATTTATGATGTTATTTAATACTTTTATGACTTTCTTGCATGTTTATATGACAACAGTGCTGCAGTACCATTTTCTTGCCTGAAATATTAGTCTGAGATAAACCATGAACGCCTCTCACCCATTAAGGGCTAGATTCTCTATATGGTGCCTGAAAATTCTGTGCAGAAAAAAAATATACCTATGCATATTCTCTAAATTATGCCTAAATTTTATAGAATAGGCTTAAATTTCTGCATGATATATAGAATACACCAAGCGCCTTTCCACGTGACCAAATTTAGTCATGGCCATTTATGTCATGTTTTACTTGGCATAAATCCTGATGTCTAAAATATGCACAGAGCGTGTGCATTCTATAACAATTCACATAGATTTTAGAAATGCCCATGCCCCACCCATGGCCATGCCCCCTTTACAACCATGCGACTTAGAATTTACACACATCACGACAGAATACGCTTAGCGAGTTGTGCGTGTAAATCTTAATTAATGTCAATTTAGTGCTAATAAGTGCTTAACATCCAATTGACAGCGTTGATTAGATAGTAAACCAATTAAGTTACGCGCATTGTTATAGAATATGCTTTGATTTCTATGCAGAAATTAAGGCTTGAGATATAGAATCTGGCAGTAAATCCTTTAGAGTGCTTATGTTGATGTGGATCATTTTGTGAAATATACAGTTTTCCACAGCTAAACATCAAAGACAGGTGCATGAAAGTAAGCTATTGAATGCAATTATCTTGTGTAATGAAGCATTTTCCCATAAGTTAAGATAATGTCCTTTGGCTAATGTTTGGTTTATGGGTCACAGGAGCACCTTCTGTGGTTCTGTACTAGAATTCATCATTGTGAATGAAAATATGCAAAAGGGACTCTCTATTCTTGTAACTAACTAAAAAAAAAAGTCAAAGACCAGTTGAAAACATGAGAAATAAAAAAGGAACAAAGGAATCATAAGGTGATTCTAGCATACAAATAAAGCTCAGCAGGTATCAAGATAAACCCTCCTAGTTAACCATCCCAGAGAGAAAGAAAACGTGATTTGTTTTCTGAAGCAAATTACTTTATTATCTTAAAGAAATAAACATTGACTGTGATATTCTAAAGTGTTTAACCAGGCAGTTAAATCCAGTTGAGCAACCCAGCATTTGATATTCAGCGGCACTTAACCGGTTAGTTCCTCTGAATATCACCATTAACTGGCCAACTCCTAACCGGTTAGATTAGGGCGAGGCTGAGCACGGGTGGAGCACCTACTTAGCCGGTTAGTGGTAATTTTCAGTCTGCTAACCGGTCAAGTAATCGCATAAAGTTAGGACAGCAAAAAGGATATCCTAACTTTGAGGTCCTTTTACTAAGGAACGCTAACAGATTTAACACACGCTAACAATTAGCACATGCTATCTTATCATTTAGTGTACATTAATCAATAGTATGTGTTAAACCTGTTAGCATACCTTAGTAAAAGGACCCCTTTATGCACTAAAGTTAACTGGGCATTGGTCTGAATATCAGTTGGTGTTCGGTTAACTTCTGAGTGACTGCTGGTACCTGAATATTTAATGAACAAGATGAGAACAAAGGAGGAGCTACCCCTCACGTAACTGTGAGCAGTGAGCAAAAAAGTGAGGTAGATCCAAAGAGGATATCAAAAAGTCTTTATTGTAAACAAGCTGAAAAATGACCCGACACGGGTGTGTGTTTCAGCACAAAGGCCTGCCTCAGGGGTCCGGTAAATCTCTAATGTTATGGCAAAACGTCTAACAAAAGAGTATTGTCAACATCCAAGTTGTTGAATCTTCAATGGTACAAAAATGCTGACCTGAAAAGTCATCCGACCTGGGTTCCCCAGCTGCCCTGCTCTTTTTCACTGCCGCCGCTCTGCCTCTAGTCAAATGGTCTGGTGCGCTGGCCCTGTGTACTCCTCGGAGTCACAAAAGTAATTATTTCTGGTTTTGTGAAATTAGAAGTAGTTAATCTGTGACTCGGAGGAGCATGCATTGCTGGCGCGCCAGACCCTTGATGAGGCAGAGCTGTAGGTGGGAGCTGATCCAGGGGATGGGTGAAAGAATGGAGCTGGAGCTAGAGCTGAAAGAGGGGGTGGGTGGGAGAAGGGGGGAAGGAGAAGACAGAAAGAGATGTTGGGGGCCACTGATAGTTTGCAGGGGAGCACCAGATACCCCAGCACTGGTCCTAGTACTAATTAGATTTAATTAGCATTTACATATGTAAATGTAGGTGCAGAATACACACCTAAAATTTACAAGCGATCTGAAAAGGGGGCACGGAAATGGGATCTTGGGCATAATTGGGACATTCCTAAAATTAACACACATTGACATTGTTATGTAACAACAGGGATACGCACTGACCCTCTACCCTCAAAGATGTGGCACTGACAGTACTTGCCTGGTTCTACGACAGCTGCAGACATTATGGCCATTCCTATTAGAGCGGTAAGAAGGTCCCAGGAGCAGACTTGTGATCAGTGCAGTGGACTGTAGAGAAGGGGGCCCAGGCCCATATCCCACTCTAACTAGTACACATGTGGTAGAAATGGTGTACCCCCAATATCAAATACCTACTGTACCTATAGATAGGAGACAACTGCAGGCTTGAGGATTATTGTAGTGGTATATAGTTAGGTACAGTAGGTTTTTGGGCCCTGTAGGACTTACAATACGAATTAAGGGGATTACAGTGAGATTTGTACCTGGCACCTTTGACGTAAAACCCATAGCAGTGCCCCCTAGACTGCCCCACTGCTCTGCTGTGATATCTGTGTGGCCAGTCCACAAAGACTGCTGGCTTCTAGACACCCCAATGAGTTTTTCCCTTGGATGTTTTTGTTCGAAAATGGTCACTAAGGAAAAATGCACTGAGCACAAAAATATCTAGGAAATGACTATTTTTGAAACAAAAAATTGACATTTTTCTGCTTTGAAAATCTCTATTTGATTTTTTTACATTTTTCAAAAAATGTCCAAAGTCAGGTTTAGACATCATATCAAAAATGCTCCCCATAGTTAATAACACTATGAAGACAATTTGATAACTTTGTATTTACACTTAAGGGCGTCCGCATGTAGATGTTGGGAAAGTGCGTGATAAACAGCTATTTCTAATATGGAATATACACGTGTACTTTCCATTATAGAATAGCGACTAGTATTTAAGTGTCCAGGTTATAGAACAGTGACCAAGACAGTTGGCATTTTTGAAAGAGAAAAATGTCTAAAAAGTGGCATAAAGCAGTATTTGGACGTTTTTCTAAGTAAAATGTCCAAATCAGTATTTTCAAACCCTATTTTCAGACATTTTTCTATGCTGTTCTTCTGCAGTCTGTCCAAATTTCGAGGGGGCATGTTAAGGGCAGGATTTGGGTGTTCCTAAGACTTGGACATTTTTCAACCATAATGGAACAAAAAACCTTCCTCCCACATTTTCCTATGTCATTGGTACCCACATATACCAAGACAGCTGGCTCCTCCCCAGCACTATCTAAGATCCTGTATAAGTGAAGCATGCAGGCAAGTCACCAGGCAATCCTCATGTCAACCAGCCATCCAGCTATCTATATGCCTAATGATCGAATCACCATCTACAACAGCTGTCCTAACTCTTCCTTCCTGGGTAGAAGTTTTTGGAGACATATCCTCAGTGCGAGAGGATAGTACATCTCTTGGTGGGCAGGTCTTGGCTACAGGAGTACTTCTTACTTCACCAGGGTGATGCTCTTCTTCTAGGAGACCTCCCTCCTCCAAGGCAGTGATAAGTGATCGCCTTTGAAACGTGAAATGTCTCCCTTTAAAAATTATATCAGCAAGTAAAAAGTACTTCAAAGCCATTAATAGACCTGATAATAGGAAAAGAGGAAAAGGAATGCTGAGAAAAAAGAGAGGAAAATATGTGATTTAAGAAAAAAACAAAAACAAAGGGGCATTCAGCCCTGACTGACTTTGCTAATTCTCATAGGATGATTACATCGAAGGAACAATAGCAGACTTCAGTAATGATTAGAAAATGAAACAATCCTCACTGGACTAAAGAACATTATCTACAAGATGAAATGTTTAATTACAAAAGGAGAGAACATGATTAGAAAATCAGCTCATCTACAAAATCAATATTTAAAAAAACATTACCAAATGATCTTTTAGCATGTGGGGATGATAAAGACTTGGAAAGAATGTCAGCAGTATAGTTTGTATAGGGTTATTTTCCACTGTCACACAGAGTTCAAAGTCAACATCCTAAGGATAAAAAGTTATCACTTGAACTAGTCTGTGAATCTTTGTTTCTACATATGTATATGGCCTAACATAACAGCTGCATTTTCTTATTTATAGAAGAGGCAATACCTAGGATTAACTGCACGACATCAACTTGCATAATCTTCTCTTTCCAAGATATTAATTTACTGTGGGCCAGATGTGCTAAATGTGTTCTTTCATTCTGAGGGCAATTTTGAAATCTTACAGGAGGTTTGCAATCTCCCAGGTTTTGGGGGAGGATAATTTTCAAAGTTTAGCTGATTATCTGTACAAAATCATCTGTTGAAAATTGCCCCTCTCAATGAAGGTAAGAGAGCCAAACTGATCACAAGGTGAGCACTTTTAGGGGTTAGGCTGAAAGAACTAGAGCACACACAGGGATTTCATTTTGAAAGCTATGCAAATTTTTTCCCTTGGTTGCCTTTATAAGTTTCTTTCTATGTTTATAATACGATTTAGGGAAGTAGTTATTAATGTGAACTCTGTTAAGACCTTTTTTTTAACCATTAACTCATTCTATTTTAGCATAGGTCCCATTTTATGCAATGAGATAGTTAACAGTAAAATGACATGTCTTTAATAGTAGTCCACAATGAAAACTTTCCCCTCCATTAACGAAAAAAAGAAATGTCTCTAGAATTCAAAATCACTGCTATTTGTAATAAAAGTGAGTCGAGTACAGGGCAATGAAGCCATTGTGACATCACTGATGAGATTGGCTCTTAGGCACTGGTAGGCATTATGACTTCACAACACTAGCTCTGGTTACCAGAAACTCTTCACACTAAAGGGGGAAGTTATCAACATAGACTACCATTAAGATGTATTATTTTATCACTTACTCATGCTATTTTGGCACAGGTCCCGTTTTATATAGTAGACCTATTTACTAATAACTGGGGTTAATAGTAAAATAACACATTTTAATGGTGGTCCACATTGATAATGTCCTCCCTTAATTAAAGGAAAAATAATGTAAGTGTTCTAGAATTCAAAATCACTGCTATATGTAATAAAAGTGAGCCAAGTATAGCATAATCAAACCATTGTGACAACCAGGGCTTTTTTTGAGGGGATACTTGAGGGTAGTGAGTACCAGCACCTTTTCCATTGTCTGCTAAAATTGACCCATGGACCCTAAGTTTTAATGAAAGAGCTCAGCCTCTACAAACCAATTCTACCTTGCCATAGATTCTGTAACTGGGGCCTGGTTATTGTGGAGTGGGTCCCTGAGTGATCACCTCGCCCCTGAAGGGTGACCTAGCATTTGAGTACCGGCACCTTTTTTTGCTAATAAAAACGCACTGGTGACAACACTGATGAAGTTGCCTCTTAGACATTTGTGGAATTAAGTATTAAGACATCACAATAATAGTTCTGGTTACCAGAAACTCTTCACAGTAAGGGGGAAGTTATCAACATAGACTACCATTAAGATGCATTATTTTACTACTAACTCATGCTATTTTAGCATGTGTTCCCATTGTGTTCAATGAGATCTACTTACCAATAACTGCAGTTAGTAGTAAAATAACCCATCTTAACAGTAGCCCACATTGATAACTTCACCCCTTATGTGTTGTATTACCATTACTTTTTATTTGGATTTTGCTCACACTTTATTCAGTAGTAGCTCAAGGTGATTTACATTCAGGTACCCTGGGTATTTCCCTGTCCTGCACACAATCTAAGTTTATACCTGAGGCAATGGAGGGTTAAATGATTCACCCAAGATCACAAGGAAGAGCAGTGGGATTTGAACTGGCCATCTCTGGATGTCAAGAGTGGTGCTCTAACCACTAAACCACTCTTCCACTCCATTATTGATTTTCTGTGGAAACCATTTAGAGCAGGACTTCCCAAACTGTGGGTCATGACCTCAAATGGGGTCAAGAAACCCAGGCAAGCCTTCAGTAACAACATCATTGGTCTGTACTTCTGGGAGGTCATATGTTTTTGGTGGCCAATCAAATGGGGTTGCAGTCACAATAAATCTGTTAAGCACTAATTTAGAGATTTTTTAAATGTTAGGTGGCATATAAAATATGCCAATCAATCAATATATTTTGCCTGTAAGACTGTAAACTCATTGTCCAGGGATGTGTATCTGTTTGTTTTGGTTCATTTATATATATAACTAGCCGTTCAGCCCGTAAAAATGGGCTAGTATAGGAAGGGAGGGTTGAAAGGCCCCCCACCCTGCCGCCGAGTTCGCCGCTGCCGCTCCCCCTCCGAGTTCACCCCCCCGGAGCCGTCACCACCCACCTTCCACCCGGTCGGGCCCTCGCTCCGCTATTGAAACAGTGAGGGCACGCAGCACACAGCTCTACTGCTGAGCTGCCGTGGCCTTTCTTCTTCTTCTCTGCCTGTGTCCCGCCCTCGTGTGACGTAACGTCATCGAGGGCGGGACACAGGCAGAGAAGAAGAAGGAAGGCCGACGACAGCTCAGCAGAGCTGTGTGCTGCGTGCCCTCGCTGTTTCAATAGCGGAGCGAGGGCCCGACCGGGTGGAAGGTGGGTGGCGGCGGCGACTCCGGGTGGGGGGAGCATTAGCGATGGCGGTGTCCCTCACAAATGCGCAGTAGAAACCCTCTCTGTTCCGCCCCCGTCATCACGTATTGACGTGGGGGCGGGGCAGAGAGGGTCTCTACTGCGCATTTGCGAGTGAGTACGACACTCATCATTTATATATATTGATGTTTTTACGACAAGGCAAAGAAAAGGAGAAAACTTCCACACAGGCGACAAGTCCAAGAGAAACAACAGAGGTGGTCCAGGACAGAGAAAAACAAATGAAGGTTCTTAAACAAATATTTATTGAAGAATGACCCCTCTCGGCCAAGTTTTGGCATAAGCCTTTATCAGGGGTCTACAACATGAATAAAAATATCAACAATTAAAAGATCATCATACAAATAAATACATGCACTCCTAACAACATTTTTTACAGCGTGAAAGTCTATTTTTATGTGTGTGACCCAAGCCATTAAGGGGTAAATTCAAGAAAGATCACCAAAAGTTACGCACCAAACATTTAGGGCACTGTTCGCTAAGCTACGCTATAGGTGCTCTAGCTTTTTTAGCACGGCCTGAACACTAGAGGCACCCATAGGAATATATGGGTATTTCTAGTGTTTAGCATGCACTAATTTTAACGTGCTAAAAACACTAGCACACCTTAGTAAACAGGGTCTCACGGCTCTAAGCATCAATTCCATAGCAGCAGTTCCATGCGCTTTATAGAATACTAGAATAAGTCTGCATTGATGTGCCTAACTTTGGGCCCTTTTACTAAGCTGTGGAAAACAGGGCCATGCGCTAGCAGTGGGGGCCATTTTTGCCACACGTTGTGGCCCTTTTTACATCAGCGGGTAAAAAAGGCTGAAAATAGCCATGGCTATGCGGTAAGATTGCAATTAATGCATGGCCATGTGAGGGAGAGCACTTACCACCACCCACTGAGGTGCAGTAAGGGCTCCTGCGCTAACCTAGCAGTAACCGGGTAGCCCGCGATGCTGCCCAGATTACTGCTGTGTTAGTAGCCCTATTTTCCCCACTGCTCGAAATGGCGTGCGCTGGGGCTGGAACTACCGCCGACGCTTGTAGGCTGGTATAAGTGCTCATGCCTAACTGTAGCAGTTAGACACTCAACTGCATGTATTCTCTAATAGATGTGTTTGAAGTGCTGGGCATGCCCCTGATCTGCCCATGCCCCTACCCTGACCATAATCCCTTGCAATTGCATGCTATGGATCTTGCATTCACATGGTTCAGTTTCACACATAACTGCTAACTGTTGCCAGTTAGCTCCAATTAACACTACTTAGATGCCAATTATTTCTAGTTTATATCAATTATCAGCTCCTTATTATATTAAGTTATCTGCACAACTGACCTTATTCTATAACTTGTGACCACAACTATGTACACTAAGCATTCAGTTGGGTGGGCAAATGTATTGAATTTGGGGGTAAGAGGGTAAATCTGTAAGGAAGATTGAGGTACCAAGAATGTGTATAAAGACCAGCATATCAGAATATATATATATATATGTATGTGTGCGCATAGACATGCAAATGTGAATCTTCCAGCTACATGCTATTCTATAAAATGGTGTCTAAATGTGGTAATATGTAATTTGAAGGCGGGCATAAACATGGGTCTGAGTCTGAGCGGAGCATAGAGACTATAGTTTACGCATGTTTTTGAGTAATCTAGGCACTAGCATGTACACCAGTTGATGCCTAAAATATACACGAGTTTTTGCCCTGTTACACTAGTATTCTATAAAAGAAAATAGGCATTTACTTTCCTTCATTGAATAGGCTCCAAATAGATGCCCTTTTATAGAATATTTATACTAGTATTTTATAAAGATACATTAGTGCCTGTGTTGTAGAACTCTAATACCCCAGGCCAAAGGCATTAATTCAGTATCTGATGGAAATGGTATGTGTGTGTTGTAGGGGTACCTCTGATCCCAGATGTTTATGCTTATTTAATATTTGGTATACCACCTACTCTGCCAAGCGGGACAAGGTGGTATACAATTCTATAAAATTAAAGGTTTTAAAAGAAAGAAATGCCATTAGTAAAAGGACAGCGACAAGTAAGCACATACACTCCAGAGGCTACAATGTTGCCAATGCAGTCAATATGACACCAAACTCTCCCATCAAGTTCTGTGCAGGCAACAGTGGTGGCAGATCTTTCTGACTTTGAGGCAAATGACTGCATATCAGACTGTATCCCCCTCCTCGGCCATCCTGGGCTCAACTGTTCATTTGAATGGTAAGAGTAAGCAAGTGATATATTGCTTTGCTGAGGTACAACCAAAGTGATTTACATATTATATACAGGTACTTTGTCTCTAGTGGGCTCACAATCTAAGTTTTTTTTTTTTACTTGAGGTAAGTGACTAAAGAGTAGCAAATCACCTGGACCAGATCATATATATCACAGAGTATTAATAAAATTTAAAAAATGAACTTGCAGAGCTATTAACTTTAAAATCAAGACTGGTGTTGAAGATTGGAGGGTGGAAAAAGGGTTCCAGAGGTGAACCGGGAAATTATAGACTGGTGAGCCTGATGTCTGTGCCGGGCAAAATGGTAGAGACTATTATAAAGAATTCTATCTTATGAAAACAAGTCCAACTGACAAAAACAAAAAAACAAAACAAACAAAAACCCAGAACTAATAATATTTGAATATATTTTTATTTGGTTTTGTTGTCTTTATTGTCTGGTGCTGGGCATTTTTGGTCATTTGGACTTGTTTTTCATTAGAGTTACCACACACACTAGAGAATGGCATGGGGATGGGGACCTGTGGAAATCCATAGTAAATCCACGGTATAAAAAATGTTAACGCATTTTTACCATGGGTGTGGGAGCAAAGCTTTTTGCCACCCCGTGGAAGTGGTAAAAAGCCTTGCTCTCATGGTAAAAATAAAACTACTGTGTTACCATGGGTCCAGTGTCTTCTTCTCTTCCTCTTTCATTCTCCTCTCCCTCCCCTCTCCATCACATCCTGTTTTGCCTTTATACCTTTTTTGAGAGGCGAGAAGATCCCCTAGTCCTGTTCTGGCGTCTTCCATCCTTTGCCTGCCACAGAACAGACCTGTGGGCGATCTTTTTTGCAGTGAAAACAATGTTGGACCCGCTTGGGGGAAAGGGGGCAGTGTTGGAGGGAGGGTGGGCTTGAACTGAGGGAGGCAGTGCTGGAAGGAGGAAGGGCTGGAGCTGAAAGGGACAGAGGCAGTGCTAGAGGGAAGGAGGGAGGGAGCTGAAGGTGACAGAGGCAGCGTAGGAGGGAGGGAGGGAGCTGAAGGGGACAGAGGCAGTGTAGGAGGGACGGAGGGAGGGAGCTGAAGGGGACAGAGGCAGCACTAGAGGGAGGGAGGAAGCTGCAGGAGACAGAAGCTGCATGGGAGGGAGGGAGGGAGCTGAAGGGGACAGAGGCAGTGTAGGGATGTGGAAGGAAGCTGAAGGGGACAGAGGCAGCACTGATGGGAGGGAGCTGAAAGGGACAGAGCTGAAGGGGCAGAGGCAGTGCTGGAGGTTGCTGAAGGGGATTGAGCTGAAGGGGATAGAGGCAATGCTGGAGGGAGGGAAGGAGGAAACTGAAGGGAACAGAGGCAGCGGTGGAGGGAGGGAGTGCTGAAGCTGAAGGGGACAAAGGTAGAGCTGGAGGGGAGGGAAGGAAGGGAGGTGAGATGCTGAATGCAGATGTTATATAGACACAGAGGGAGCACTCCCTGACATGGGAGGGGGTATAAGGATACAGAGGGACAATGCTAAACTTGGAGGAGAATAAGATCATAGAAGGGAGATGCTGGACTTGGTGGGGCACAGCAACAGAAGAGTGATGACTGGAAATGGGAGGATAGCGATATAGAGTGGCGATGATGAATGCAGGGAGATGGACACAGGGGAGATACTGGACAAGGAAGTATAGGGGACACAGAGACGGGAGATGCTTAACATGGGGAAAGACAGGTACACAGAGATGGTAGATGGATGGTTAGCATGAAGAAACTGGCAGGAGACTCTGGTGAGTGAGTTGAGAAGACAGAAGATAACAGAAACCTGAGCCTGGCACCAACATGATTTCAATAATAAAATGACCAGATAACAAAAGGTAGAAAAGAAAATTTATTTTCTATTTTGTGATTAGACTATGTCAGATTTGAAATGTGTATCCTGCCAGAGCTGGTGTTAGATGTGGCTAGGGCCATGGGGCAGAAATTTGGGAGGCGACCCCAAAGTCTCCTTCACAGGGGCGTAGCTACGGGTGGGCCTGGATGGGCCCAGGCCCGCCCACCCAAGTGTGGTTGAAAGGCGCAAATTGACTGCAAAACGCGTTTCTATCGCATACTGCCCTGCACCCGCTCAGCTGATCTACTACTCCCGTCCCACCACCTACTGGCTTTCGGGCTTGAGGCACAGCACAGACTGACTCGGCGGCACGCAGTCGCAGTTGGCACTGTGACTGAATTACAATGCAGCAGGTCGCAGCGCTCTTGACCTGTGACGTTCTCTTCTGTGCTGGGAGGCCGCTGCGTGCTGCTGCTGAAGATGATGTTCCATCCTATGCGGTATGCTGCAGCTGTGTGTGGCAGCGAGCTCAGCCTCAGTCTCGTTCTCGCTCCGCTCGTCGCGCACGCACGCATGCTTACTGACAGGCCACAGGGGTTGAGCTGCATTGAGCTAGTGCGATGAGAAAAGGTTCTTCTTCAGTTCTACTTTGAAACAAACATGCTTTACTGCAAGCAGCCGCCAGCTGAGCCCCCAGCACTGCGGGTAATAAAATTTTAAATACTTATTTTTTTTACATAATTTTTAACATCGTGTAATTTTTTAAAATTAAGCTAGCTGGGCACTATTAAAATTTATTGTTGGGGAATTTCTGGGTGGGGTAAGAACTTCACTGCCTAGGGCAAAAATGTATATATTTAATGATTAAAATATACCTTTTTTGCCCTAGGCAGGGAAGAGCCCACCCCCACCCAGAAGTCCACCACCATGACCAGCCAGTGTTTTGATTACTCTTGTAATCAAAATGATGGCTCTGGTCTGGTGGTGGGCTTCTGGATGAGGGGTAGACGTTTCACTGCCTAGGGTAATGAGGAGCCCATCCCCACCCAGAAATTCCCCAACAATAAATTTTAATAGTGCCCAGCTAGCTTAATTTTAAAAACGTTGTCTCTTTTTGGTGGGTTTTTGGGTGGGGATGGTCTCTGCAGTGCCTAGGTAAAAAAAAAAGTGTAGACGCCCGCGCCTCGCAGTTTTCTCTGGGTGGACTGGTGTGTGCAGAGGTGGGCATGAAAAAGTCTTTTTTATTTAATTCCATAGGGGGTGGGTAGGGAGTAGGACAGGGCTGATGCTAGGCTACAGGGAGGAGTGGGGTGGTATGATACAGCTGATGCTTAGCTATGGGATGGATGATGGGGAAGGGAAGGATTGATACTGGGATACAGGGATGGATGGGGGGTAAGGTAGAGAAGGGAAGGGCTGATGCTGAGCTAGGGGATGGATAGAGAGTATTGAAGGGAAAAGCCGATGCCAGGCTGCTAGGATGGATGGGGTAGGGTAGGGAAGGTCTTTATGTTTTTGTAATATATAGTGCCCACCTATATTAGCTCTGGGCCCAGCCTAAATGTCAGGTCTGGCTACGCCAGGGGCGTATCTGTAATGGGGCCAACGGGTGCCTGGCCCCCGTACATTTGGCCCTGGCCCCCACTACCGCCGCCAACCCCCCCAGATACGCCCCTGGGCTAAGCCACTGCAAGGCCATGCCTTCTTCAGCTTCCAGCAGGCTTAGGGGCGGGCTTTCTCTGGCCAGTGGTAAGTTGTTCTAGTTGCACTCCTCTAGCACCATCCCTGGCATGTGTGATCTTTATATTTTGCATAGTATTTGGAGGAAATGCACCTCTTTCTATTTCTTTGGTGTGGTTAAACTTTCAGCTCTGCAATCTGTTCACAAATACTCTCTTTCATTCACAGTGCAGTATTTACTCTGTTCTCATGTTTCTCATATGTACTGTTATAGTTATCTGTGCTGCTTTTCCAAGGCTTTCTTCCATAAACATCAAACAGAAGTGGTAAAGAAGTTTAATTATGAAGACAGTATTACCTTAGTGATTCCTGTTAACAATACCGTAACAGGTTTATGTTTGAGAGTTGAACAATATGTAATTATAGTGGAAAATTGGATTACATCACACAGGTTAAAATTGACTTCAGATAAAACCAAATTTTGATTAGATCATCCACCAGAGCACATAGTTGTAAATCAAAATTTGTCTATTAAGGAGACTTGTTTTCCATTGGTAACATCAATGAAAGTCCTGGGAGTTACCTTGTCATCTGAAACCCCGGTTGCTTCTTTATCAAAAAAGATCTGCTTACGCATGAGATGTCTTATAAGAGTGAGAAACTGTTTGGAGACTGACCAGTTTAAATTGATTGTACCAGTGGCGTAGCTATGGGGCCACAGGGGCCTTGGCTCCCCAAACTGGCTCTGGGACCCATGGTTTGGTTGGCAGGAGTCTGTGACCCCAACCCCCGCCAGCTGAAGCATTTATCTGTCCCGCGCTGGTATCACACTTGCCTCCTCTCCTGTTTCCAGTCACACCATGCATGCTCTCGTTTTAATGAAACTGAGCATGCGCACAAGCGTGCAGTGCATGGTGTGCTGAAAACAGGAGAGGAAGCAAGTGCGATACCAACACGGGAGAGATAAATGCTTCAGCTAGTGAGGGTTGGGGATCCCCACCAGCAAAGGTATCTTGCAGCAGCGGCGGCGGGGTCTGGCAGTGGGGGGTGGGGTCCGAAGCGGCAGGGGAGGGGTGGTGGCTGGGGGAGGTGGCCTAAAATGGGCCCCCCCACTTTGGGCTCTGGACCCCCCCTCCCACCAAGGTCTGGCTACGCCCCTGCATTGTACAAGTTTTAGTTATTAGCTAATTAGATTATTGTAATATGCTGTATGCAGGATGCTCAGAAAGACAAAGCGGGGTTCGCACTCTCCACAGCAATCGAACACAACAGAAATAGGGTGGAGAGGGCCCAATGTCAAGAGATCAGTCACCACACACAAGGGTAAGATGCTCCAAAAAACTTTAATCAGGACCCAACACGGTCCGTGTTTCGGCTATATCAGCCTTCCTCAGGGGTCAATCAATTGGGATTCAGCAATACATCAACTGAAGGAGCATTTAATAATCAATTAGTAATGATCACAAAAACCTTGACAAGCACTCCATATAACACACACTGAGGAAGGCTGATATAGCCGAAACACGGACCGTGTTGGGTCCTGATTAAAGTTTTTTGGAGCATCTTACCCTTGTGTGTGGTGACTGATCTCTTGACATTGGGCCCTCTCCACCCTATTTCTGTGGTATGCAGGATGCTCACATATAATACTGCTAGAAAATTTGATGGGGTAACCTCCTTTGAATATCAAGGTGCATTGACTACCTATACAGGCATGTGCAGCTTTCAAAGCAGGTACCATGAAATTTAAAATCTTATATTCCTCAGATTGCACACCCAAATTTGTGTGCATGCCCACAATTCATGAGCAAATTAATTGTGTAATGAGTCCTTAACTATCAATAATTGGGTGCTAACAACCAATTATTGAAGTTAATTGGCATTCATTAAAATCTGACTGCACATTAGTCTATAAAGCATGACACCTAACTCTACTAGCATGTAACTCAAAAGGGGGCATCTCCATGGATGTGTCAGGGACGTTCCGAAAAGTTGCGCATGTATTTATAGAATACTGCCTCAGCATGTGTAATTTGGGTGCCAGACCTTACACCAAGTTTCAGCAGGTGTAAGTCTGGCACCTAAAGTTAGGTGCGGGAATCAGCACTACGTGCTATTCTATAAAAGGCGCACACCCTTTTTAGAGGAGCGCTTAGTAACAATTTTTTCTGGACCCTATTTTTGAATGCCATTTATAGAATTTTCCTCTTTGGGCTAGATTCTATGTATGGTGCCTGAAAAATCCATGCGGAAAAAAAGTTACATCTAAGCGTAGTCTCCAAAGTATGCCTACATTTTATAGAACAGACTTAAATTTCTGCGAGTATATAGGTTATCAATAGAAATCAAACAAAATAAAACATGGAAAAGAAAATAAGATGATACCTTTTTTATTGGACATAACTTAATACATTTCTTGATTAGCTTTCGAAGGTTGCCCTTCTTCCTCAGATCGGAAATAAGCAAATGTGCTGGCTGACAGTGTATATAAGTGAAAACATTCAAGCATTACTATGACAGTCTGACAGGGTGGGAGGAGGGGGGGTGGGTAGGAAGTATGCATGGGGACATCAAAGCATATCATTGATATCCTAACAGGGTGGGTGTGGATAGGTGAGGGGAGGGTGATCAACAGAGACATACAGCTTTATGGTTTATAATGGGCTAGGAACCCCAGATCCTTGTTAAGTCCTTTCTGTTGGGTGTTAAAATATTCAATCATTCTGACTTCAAAGGTCTTACGTTCTTGTATGGTTTTAAAGTTACCTTTGAGGATTCTCACTGTGAAATCACTGGTACAGTGTCCTGGTCCTGTAAAATGTTGACCAACAGGCGTGGGAACCCTGCTGGCACCAGTATTGTTCATATGATGTCTATGTAAATTGAATCTTGTCTTAAGCATCTGGCCTGTTTCTCCAATATATATGTTTGATTTCTATTGATAACCTTAAGAGTGGACTAACACAGCTACCACACTCCTCTACTTAAGATGCGAGTATATAGAATGCGCTGAGCAGCTCGCTCATGTGACTAAATTTGGTTGCCTCCATTTAGGCCATGTTTTACTTGGTGTAAATCCCGATGCCTTAATTAGGCACAGATCGGGTATATTCTGTAACAATGCATATAGATTTTAGAAACACCAACACCCCTCCCATGGCCACGTCCCCTTTTCAACTAAGCAACGTAGAATGTAGTTGGTGCACCAAGTTATAGAATATGTTTAGCAGGATGTGCGTGTAAATCTCAATTAATGCCAATTAGTGCTGATAACTGCTTGTTAACATCCCATTAACAGAGCTGATTAGCTAGTTAACCAATTAAGTTATGCGCATTGTTATAGAATAAGCTTCAGTTTCCATGCAGATTTTCAGGCACCTTTTATAGAATCCGGTGGTATATGTCCACATTTGTGTCTTTAATGCTGTTAACCATTGTTCAGTGACTGATTCACTGAAGCATAAGTGCATCCTGTCTTTTTAAGAAAAAGCAAAGTTTTGACATCCTTATGATTTTGTCACGTTCATTTGGGTGGATCCAGTTGAAATTGAACTTGAGTGGAGCTTTAACAATTTTATGTGAAAGGGTTTTTTTATGACTGTGAAGATAATTGACCCTGTTTAAGTCCTTTTCACCCTGAAAGAATTTTAATACGGGTGGAGGCGAGGATGCTAAGGCTTTTTCCCTTTCATATTTATTATACTCCATGAGGGTGATTTTCTATATAAATAATTTTCACCTGAAACATTCTGAAGCTCACTCTGTGGGAGGGAAACACTGAAGCCCTGCGGTGTTGGTAGGCTAGGCTGTCAGCAACACTCTCTCTCACTCGCACTCACTGTCAGTCATAGACCCGCCCTCAGCCACGCCCCATCCGCACATAATTCGCAACCCCAATGTTCCTTCTTCAATGATCTTCGGTTTAAGTTCCTCTGCGTGCGTCTGACGTCAGACACATGCAGAGGAACTTGAACACAAAATCATTGAAGAAGCAACGCCGCGAAGGCCAGCACAGGACTTCGGCTGACGGGGGTTGGGGTCCCCCGTCAGCACAGGTAATGGACGGCGGCGGGGGACGGTTTTCGCCGAGAAGGGGGGTCGACTGGGTCGTGGAAGGGGGGGAACGGAGGGACGGCAGAGTCTGGAACAGCGAGGGAGGGTGGGGGATGGCCTTGCTAGCGCCCGTTTCCTTCCCTTTTGAAACAGGCATTTTTTACTAGTAGTATATAAAGTACTTTTGCACGTTATATGAGAGAGAATTAGGTGGGATACGCTTGTGTCTTTGCCATCTTTTAGAAATGTGATATGGTTGAGCTATCAAATGACATCATCAAATTTAAGCTGATTATCAATCTTGATATATCACTAGAGAGAGAACCTAGCAAAATGGTTTACAAAATAAGTTAAAAGAAATCAGAAAAGAACTACAAAATATAAATAGGAAAGATAGAAGAGCCTTAATATAAGTGGAGAAAAAACAAAGGGGCTTTTGCACTTTATGGTTGGAAAGGGGGTTAAATATAAACAGATTTTTATGTCCATTTCCCCATTTATTGACACAAAGATATGGAATGATCTACCAAAGGATGTTAGGCTAACTGCAACGCTGTATGTTGTAATGCTGACACTTGTGCACTGCAACTGGTCTCCAGGTCTGCCGGAACCTCCAAAAGGTGCTGCTGGGCACTTCACACGGGTCTCTCAACCGCTTCTGACTTAGGATAAATATTCCTTTCGCCCCAAAGTTATAAAGTCCAAGGATCACTTCAAAAACCTGTACTTTGTGAGCCGCAGCTGGTCTCCTCAATTCAGTGTACCCAGCTGTATCTCATTACAGTCCTGGCCGGCAGTTGCTCTGCCAAAAGTCTAAGCTTAAAGACACTTCTTTCACAGCACTGCAGACTTATTCCCCTCCATTCACAATGCTGCAAATGTATTTCCCTTTCTGCCAGCCCCAACCCTCTGCATTTTCACAGTCACAGTTCAAACCCGCACTTTCCTGTCCTTTACCTTGTACTGGAGAAGAAAGGACCCACCTCCTGCAATTGCCAGATAACCAACTTCCGGCAACCACCCACATAGGTCTGGATTTTACTACCTCAGATCTTCATAGAGCGGGTAAGAGACACAAGGGAAACTGAGCAATTACTATCAACAGTACCCCAGGAATCCTTACCTTCCTGGTAACCACTCACAGTACTCATACTTCTCCCTGTCTTTGAGCCAGTGCAGAGACTTCCATTCTCTCTATCTCCTCTTCCACCTCCTCCTCCTCTGTGTTTCCTTTTCCCCAACCCATTAACTCTAACTCTTCTTGACTTCCCAGCTGATCCTCATTCTCCTGATCAGACTCCAACTCCCAATCTTCCCCTACCCCATCCTGCTGCTGGGAATTGTAGTTTTCCCCTTTCTGCCCTCTCCCCCCCTTGCAAAGGCTCCTGGGTGTTGTATTTCTCCTTCCTTCCCTGGATGCTTACTTGATCCCTCCCAAAGAGGGGGCGGGGCCTAGCTCCACTAGAATTCTGGGACATGAAGTTTAAAGATCTGGATGGGAGAGTGTTCTCTCGGTTATTATTCAAAGTCCTTGGCTTCCCCTGGGTACTAACCCCCTCATACACTAGAAGGGAAGAAACTGGGAGCCTTAAAGGGAGGTTTAAGGGACCAGGGATGAGGGGAGGTGGGGGAGGCAGAGAGAATAATTTATTTGTTACATTTGTATCCCACATTTTCCCACCGGTTTGTAGGCTCAATGTGGCTTACATAGTTCCGGAGAGGTTGTTACATACTCCGGAATAACTGAATACAAAGTGTATAGATTAAATTAATTAGAGCTATTGTGATTAGATGCTGGGCCAGAAGAAAGAGGAGAGAGGGGTGCTAATGTTGGACTGGGTTGGGAAGTGAAGAGAGAGGTTTAGATGGCTAGACTTGAAAGGGGAGGAGGGGAGAGAGAGAGAGGTGGAGGTGGCTAACCTGGAAGGGGGGAGGAGAAAGAGGTGGAGATAGCTTACCTGAAGGGTAGAGGAGAGAAAGATGGAGATGCATGGACTTGAAGGGGGAGAAGTGAGAGAAGTGGAGTAGCCTAATTCAGAGCTGCCAAGTTACCCATTACAGGAGGGAGACTTTTTGGCCAGTCCGGGTTTTAAACTTACATCTCAAAGAAGTGTAGTATTTGTAGTCCATGATTCTATCCATTAAAATAAGTGCTGCAGGTCACATAATGCCCCATGATGAGGTTGACAGAAATCCAGGACTGGCCAATAATCTCCCTCTTGGAATGGATAACTTGGCAGCTGTGCTAATGGTTAGTGAAATAGGCTTTGACCCTGGTGACCTGCAGCTGCTTGTGACCTTGGGTAGTAAGTCACTTAACCTTCGATTGCCCCAGGTACAAAAAAAGACTGTGAGCCCCACCAAGGACAGAGAAAGCACCTGCATATAATGTGTACAACCCTGCCCATGTCTAGTAGCGGTATAGAAATGATTAGTAATAGCAGTGGACTGGAAGGGGGAGGGGAGAGAGAGAGAGAGAGAAAGAGAGGTGGAGATGGCTGAACTGGAAATGGGAAGGAGAGTGAGGTGGAGATAGAGCAGAGAAAAGAGGTGAAGCTTATCATTTTTATGGTAGAACATTGCAATGGGAATGTACTGCTCTGCCTAACCGTACCCTGGTGTCCAAGATTTGAAAGCCAAAATCTGGTAACCTTAATTTGGGCATCTAAAATGGGCACCCTGATATAGAATTTCTTCCTTAGTGACTGCCCCAGCACTATCTGGATAGTGCCAGGGTGGAGTGTGGGCAAAGCATAAGTGGCTTTTGTAGACAGCTGGGCAGTGGCAATATTCATTCTGCTATCAAAAGAATTTCTTTAATATTGCAACTTAGTACTCTCATAGAGTTAGTGTCAGCAGGTATAAATTTGTATATGGGTGCATCATACTCACAAATTTAGCATGATTTGCGCTAGTACTTTACAAATACACATAGACACCTTCATTAAATTGGCTACAAATCTTTTGCTCTTTCAACCTAAGTGACTCTTAACAGAGCTGCCAAGCTACCCATTCCAGGAGGGAGACTTTTTGACCAGTCCTGGATTTCTGCCAACCTCATCCTGGTGCATTTTGAGACCTGCAGCACTGATTTCCATGAAAGGAGTCAAGGACTAGGATGTATCAAGGATGTAAGTTTAAAACCAGGGCTGGCCAGTCTCCCTCCTGGAATGGGTAACTTGGAAGCTCTGTCTTTATAAAATTACTCTCTCCTTTAGATTGTAAGCTCTTCTGAGCAGGGTCCGTCCTTATTCATTAATTTGTACAGCACTGCGTAACCCTAGTAGCGCTCTAGAAATGTTAAGTAGTAGTAGTAGTAGTAATCATATGTCAGCCCCGATTACTAATTAATCAAGGCTTTTAGAGAATCACAAGGAAAATCCCCACTCAGAAAATAAGACAGATATGGAGATTTGATAAACAAATGCAAGCAAAGTTTTGAAAAAGTTGGATGCTAAACAGAATAAATGTACAGCAGTGCACCATCAAGAGTGCACCCACCTAACTCTGCAGTATGTGGCATTGGCAAAATCTCCTCATCCCTTCATTAGCGAATAAAAGATTCTGTGCAAAATCATTTTGGTATGTTTAAATGCCATCAGATAGAACAACTAGAAGGGCAAAGCGCTGCCCTATTGCTATTTATGCACTTGAAAAAAATGGGTTGTGTAGGCTGGAGATGAGTTAGGAAATCAGCCTTTTGAATATGAAGAGCAGTTGCTCAACACCGGGTGTCATGGAAACAAAGAGAAGCCAATAAGTGTATAGGGGAAGTTGGGGGGAGGGGGCACTGTTGCTAGGGCAGCTCAAGAAATTAAAACTGGAATATCTTGGACATACGTCAAGAAAAACAAAACAAAAAGAAGAAAACAAAAGCCGTCAAGAATAAAGTGATGACACATGGCAGAAAGACAAAGTTTAGCAAATAAGAAGGAAATGCAAAGAATACCATGAAAGGCACGCCGGTGCAAGCAGTAAACAACTGCACGAATTAATTGGTTGGAGACCAAGGAACTGTCTGCCCTCACAGCTTTAGCTAGCCAAAACAAAAGAAAAAAAGGAAAACTGTTTATGAGGCACTAGAGCAATAAAAGCAGATCTTTCTCCTAGACTATATTTTGCATTATTATATGAATCGCTATCATCATGGAAAAATATGTCTTTGCAATGGAAGAAACATAACTATTGGACTGTAAATAAAAACATTGCAATCTCTAAACAAGATCCTCTGTATGTACAATCCTACAAAATAGATCACTAATAAACTACTTCCTTAATGAGCGAAGGGGAATGCAAGAGGTTAATTCATATCCTGTAATGGTAATAAGCAGCATCATTCAGACAGACTGTCTACTTCTGACCCCAGCATACCAAGGAATGGTATGCTCTGGAAAGAGTAAGAAAACAGGAGCATAGTTTCTTGAAACTAACAACATGCGACTCCCTTTTATTGAGGATACCTGGGTAAATGCATATGCCTACCTGGAATGCCCTCCCGAGGGAGGTGGTAGAGACAAAAACGATGACAGAATTCAAAAAGGTGTGGGATGAACACAGAGGATTTCTATTTAGAAAATGGATGATAAAAAAAAAACAAAAAAACAAAAGAAAATAAAACCTTAAATGGCTGCAGGTGTGTGGATGTGTGAGTGACGCATGTTCAATGACTCCGGCTGTGAAGAACTAAGGCCGGTGCCAAGCAGACTTTGTAGGTCTGTTCTGTATATGGCAGTCCTATTTAGGATCGGCTGAAGGCAACTTCAGTAGCCAGAACTGAATACAGTGCTGGGCAGACTTTTATGGTGTGGGACCCACAAATGATGAGACAGATAGGCTGGAGTGGGCTTTGATGGCAACTCCAGTAGTTGGACCATAAGGACAGAGTCAGGTGGATTAGAGAATGACAGGGACCCACGGTAACCACAAGGACAGGGATGGGGACAGGGCCCACGGGGACAGGGACATACTGTGTCCCCATGTCATTCTTTACTTTGAAGTCTGTTAATGAACTGGACTGTTATTTATGTTTGAGTGATGCAGATGATGATATTTTGATTTTTTGGAAAAACAAGCAGCTAGCAAAATTTGCATGGGAGATCATGTACATTTCTGCTACCAGCACATCTTCTAAGAAGACATCTTCTATTACAGAAAGGACTGTGGAACACAGGAGAGCTAGACTGAATCTTGAGATTGTTGATGACTTATTCATCCATCCACAGATTTAAAAAATCATAACACTGCTTCAAAGGGCATATTTCTACCTCACTAAGGCATACAGAACAGGTTGTATTTTGTACCCCTGGACATTATAACAGGGTGGATTAGCACATAAAGCACGTAAGTACATAAGCACCGCCATGCTGGGAAAAGACCAAAGGTCATAGTAACATAGTAACGTAGCAGATGACGGCAGAAAAAGACCTGCACGGACCATCCAGACTGCCCAATAAGACAAACTCATATGTGCTACTTTTTGTGTATACCTTACCTTGATTTGTACCTGTCCTTTTCAGGGCACAGACCGTATAAGTCTGCCCAGCACCAACCCCACCTCCCAACCACCAGTCCCGCCTCCCACCACCGGCTCTGGCACAGACCGTATAAGTCTGCCCAGCACCATCCCCGCCTCCTGCCACCGGCTCTGCCACCCAATCTCGGCTAAGCTCCTTAGGATCCATTCCTTCTGAACAGGATTCCTTTATGTTTATCCCACACATGTTTGAATTCCGTTACCGTTTTCATTTCCACCACCTCCCGCGGGAGGGCATTCCAAGCATCCACTACTCTCTCTGTGAAAAAAATACTTCCTGACATTTTTCTTGAGTCTGCCCCCCTTCAATCTCATTTCATGTCCTCTCGTTCTACTGATTTCGCATCTCCAGAAAAGGTTCTTTTGCGGATTAATACCTTTCAAATATTTGAATGTCTGTATCATATCACCCCTGTTTCTCCTTTCCTCCAGAGTATACATGTTCAGGTCAGCAAGTCTCTCCTCATACATCTTGTAACGCAAATCCCATACCATTCTCGTAGCTTTTCTTTGCACCGCTTCAATTTTTTTTACATTCTTAGCAAGATACGGCCTCCAAAACTGAACACAATACTCTAGGTGGGGCCTCACCAACGATTTATAGAGGGGCATCAACACCCCCTTTCTTCTGCTGGTCACACCGCTCTCTATAAAGCCTAACAACCTTCTAGCTACGGCCACCGCCTTGTCACACTGTTTTGTCGCCTTCAAATCCTCAGATACTATCACCCCAAGATCCCTCTCCCCGTCCGTACTTATCAGACTCTCCCCGCCTAACATATACGTCTCCCGTGGATTTCTATTCCCTAAGTGCATCACTTTGCATTTCTTCGCATTGAATTTTAATTGCCAAACCTTAGACCATTCTTCTAGCTTTCAAAGGTCCTTTTTCATGTTTTCCACTCCCTCCGGGGTGTCCACTCTGTTACAGATCTTGGTATCATCCGCAAATAGGCAAACTTTACCTTCTAACCCTTCGGCAATGTCACTCACAAATATATTGAACAGAATCGGCCCCAGCACCGATCCTTGAGGCACTCCACTACTCACCTTTCCCCTCCTCTGAGTGAATTCCATTCACCACCACCCTCTGGCGTCTGTCCGTCAACGAGTTCCTAATCTAGTTCACCACGAGAGGTCCTATCTTCAGCCCATCCAGTTTATTTAAGAGCCTCCTGTGGGAACTGTGTCAAAAGCTTTGCTGAAATCTAAGTAGATTACTTCCATAGCTCGTCCCTGATTCAATTCTCCTGTCACCCAAAGAATTCAATGAGATTCGTTTGGCACGATTTCCCTTTGGTAAAACCATGTTGTCTCGGATCTTGCAACTGATTGGCTTCCAGGAAATTCACTATCCTTTCCTTCAGCATTGCTTCCATTACTTTTCCAATAACCTAAGTGAGGCTTACCGGCCTGTAGTTTCCAGCTTCTTCCCTATCACCACTTTTGTGAAGAGGGACCACATCCGCCGTTCTCCAATCCCTCGGAACCTCTCCCGTCTGCAAGGATATATTAAACAAATCTTTAAGAGGACCCGCCAGAACCTCTCTGAGCTCCCTCAATATCCTGGGGTGGATCCTGTCCGGTCCCATGGCTTTATACACCTTTAGCTTTTCAAGTTGTTCATACACACTCTCTTCCGTGAACGGTGCTCTATCCACTTCAATCTCATTTGTACTTTTTCCAGTCCATCGCGGTCCTTCTCCAGGATTTTCTTCTGTGAAAACAGAACAGAAGTATCTATTTAGCAAATTTGCTTTTTCTTCATCATTATCCACATAGCGGTTTGCAGTATCTTTTAGTCTCACAATTCCCTTTTTAGTAATTCTCCTTTCACTAATATACCTGAAGAAAGTTTTGCCACCCCTTCTTGCATTTCTATCCATTTGTTCTTCCGCTTGCGCTTTCGCCAGACGTATCTGTCTCTTGGCTTCTTTCAGTTTCATCCGGTATTCCTCCTCATGTTCCTTTTCTTGAGTTTTTTTGTATTTCTGGAACGCCAACTCTTTAGCCTTTATTTTCTCAGCCACGTGTTTGGAGAACCATATCGGTTTCCTTTTTCTCTTGCTTTTATTTACTTTCCTTACATAAAGGTTCGTGGCCCTATTTATAGCTTCTTTCAGCCTGGACCACTGTCCTTCCACTTCTCGTATTTCCTCCCAGCCCATCAGCTCCTTCCTCAGATATTCCCCCATTTTACTAAAGTCAGCACGCTTGAAGTCCAGGACTTTGAGTTTTGAGTGGCCGCTCTCCACTCGGATATTTGACACGCTATCCCCATTTGTGAGCACCAGATCCAGCATCGCTCCCTCCCTCGTGGGTTCCGTCACCATTTGTCTGAGCATAACACTTTGGAAATCATCCACGATCTCTCTACTTCTTTCTGATTCTGCAGATGGAACCTTCCAATCTACATCCGGCAGATTGAAATCTCCCAGCAAGAGCACCTCTCTCTTGTTTCCCAACCTTTGAATATCTGCGATCAGGTCTTTATCTAATTCCTCCAATTGTGTTGGAGGTCTGTAGACAACACCCACATGTACAGAGGTTCTATCATCTCTTTTTAAGGTGATCCATATCGCTTCTTCCTTTCCCCAGGTCCCTGTCATTTCGGTCGCCGTGATATCATTTCTCACATATAGAGCTACTCCTCCACCTTTACGACCCTCTCTATCCTTCCTAAATAGATTATAGCCTGGTATGTTTGCAACCATTAAGCCATGTCTCCGTGATTGCCTCCAACATCAGAGCTTGAAGGTCATGAACTTTATTGCTTAGACTGCGAGCATTTGTGGCCATCATTTTCCATGTACATTTCCTGGTATGTGCTTCAACATTTCTGATTTGGGGATGTCTTTTCTCTTTGGGTACCTTCATATCCTTTTGTTCCAACTTCATTTCTTTCTCTTCTGCCTCAGTTCTATTTTCAGGATCTTCGCCATGCTGTAATGGAGCAAAAGAATTCTGTAGGGGCAACACTTGTGAGGGCAGATGTTTTTGTGTCACATAACGAAGTCTGCCTGAGCCTACCATGAACCATCTATTCTTAGGTAGTTTTATTCTTTGAGGCAGTGGTGAGAAGATGGTATGATTCTGTGTAGTCTTAAAAGTTGCTTTAAGTGCATTCAATTCCTGTTTTACTTTACTGAGCTCCTGTTTTAAACTACATAGCTGAAGACAGATAGGACAAGCCTTAAGTCTCCAGATGATTTGCCTTGAAACAAAAGCACCACAATTATTACAGAGAATAAAAGTCATCCTGATTGGTTGAAATGGGTATGAATAGGTGTACTATGTTGGGGTGAACAGTCTGTAAGATTGCTTGTGTATGACTGATGAGTAAAGTTAATGAGTTTTTGCTTGTCTATAAATGAGTGGAAAACCCTGGGGTGGGCGGGTGGGACTATAAGCGCCAGTGAGTCAGCTAGTTGCTGTATCAATGAAAGTTCTCTAGCAAGTCTGATCAAGGAATTTCCAGTTCAAGATTAAACTTTCAAATTCCCCTGGAATATAACTTTCCTTTTGTAAATCAATCTAAATATTCCCAATAACAAAAGCAAGCTTGTAACCACAATGCAGTTTGAAAAGCCTCTCTTCTATCAGAGCTAGGCAGGAAGGGAGAGTTCACAAAACAAATTAATTAAGCAGTAAGCAATAAATTAAATAAGCATTAAATTAAAGAAAATATCAGGTATCTAAACCTCTAGTCAAAAGTTGAAAATATCAGGTATCTAAACCTTTAGCCAAAAGTTGACAATTTAGAATAAAAAAAAATCAGATTTTACTTAGTAGCAATTTGGTTCAGGTCCAGCACATGGAATGCTAAAAGCAAGTGGTCTCTGTCTCTCTCTATCAGAGACCAGCCCACCTCCTGCTGTGCATCAAGCCCAGCACTCTGTCTCCGACAGTGGCCAATCCAGGCCCCAAGAACCTGGCAAAAAAACCTCAAATTTAATAACGATCAATGGACTTTTCCTTCAGAAATCTGTCCAAACCCCCTTTAAACTCAGCAAGGCCAGCTGCCATCACTACCTTCTCCAGTAATGAGTTCCAGAGTCTAACTACGCTCTGAGTAAAGAAAAACTTTCTCTGATTTGTTTTAAACCAACCACATTCTAATTTCATCTTGTGTCCCCTGGTTCTATTATTGTTAGAAAGCGTAAACAAATGCTTCACATCTGTCCGCTCTATCCCGCTCATTATTTTGTAAACCTCTATCATGTCACCTCTCAGCCGCCTTCTCTCCAGGCTAAAGAGTCCTAGCCGTCTTAACCTCTCCTCATAGGGTAGTCGTCCCATCCCTTTTATCATTTTTGTCGCCCTTCTCTGCACCTTCTCCAATTCCTTTATATCTTTTTTAGGATTCCTTTGGGTAGTAAAAGTCAGCTATTGTTGGGGTTAGAAGGGTAGAAGGTGGTGGTGGTGGTAGTGGTAGTGGGGAGTTATTATAGTTCATTATTATTATTGTTTTCTATTTGTGATTTATAAATAACAGTTGCACAGCAAATTGTTCTTTTTTATACCTTAATAACAAGATTTAAATATAAAATCATAAGTGTTTGAGGCTTCTGCAGACGAGGACAGAGCCCACGGGGATGGGGGCGGGAATGGAGACAGGGCCCGAAGGGACGGAACAGGAATGGAGACAGAACCTATGGGGATGGGATGGGGATGGAGACAGAACCCACAAGGATGGGGGCAAACTTTGTCCCCATGTCATTCTCTAGGGTGAACTTCTACGGTCTATGTCCCAGAAACACCAAAGAGAGACCATGACCAAGTAACTAATATCACGTTCATTGTTGATTTACTCATGAATTGATAATGAGTGTGACTGTTGGGCAAACTAGATGGACCATTCAGGTCTTTATTTGCTGTCACTTACTATGTTACTATGTTAGAAGTTAAAGGAATGTGTGTACATTCAGAGCGTGCACACTTCAGCTGTGGACAAAAAGTGTGGTGTTAGGGTAATAATGTAGGGGTCATTTTACAAAGCTGTGGTAAGCACTAATGTGTACCGTGGGGTGCACTGAGTTGTCCCATGGTAATTTTAAAATGTGTGCATGCTTTCCATATGCTAAAAAATACTTTTTTTTTGTAGTGGTGTCATGTCTGGGGGTATAGAGTGGATGTGGTAGGCAATATTCAGTCCTGTAACCCACACAGTTAACAGGGTGAATTTAGGAGAGCCCAAGAACTGTCCTAAATGTGGTCACTAAGCTATATGGGTGCTAGCACTGATTACTGACCATAATATGCTTTTAAATATCACTCCCATGGTGCTGTAGCCCTTCTAATACCCTTTCCCCAGTCCACAGCATCAAGACCCCTCCCACCCCCAAATATCCTCCTTTTATGACCCCCCCTGCCTTCCCATCCCATCTCTAACACCCTCCAGTCATAATAGGCTGCTCCTCCAGCCTACCTCAGTTCCCCGGTGGTCCAGTGGGAATGTTGTGGGCATGAGCGAACCTCATTTGCTCCTGCCTCTAGTGGCTGCATTATTAAAATGGCTGCTGCACCCTCTTGCGGCAGCCCTGTGGTACTACTGGCAGTCCTGCAAGGCTGCCAAGAGAGGCTGTGGCAACCATTTTAATTATAAAGCCACTAGGAATAGGAGCAAGTGGTGTTCGCTGTTGTCCCCACCCCCCTCACTGGGCTACCAGGGATCTGAGGTAGGCCTAGGGGGAGGGGGATTGGAAGGGTAACATCCTAGGGGTTAGAAGGGAGGTCTTGATATCATAAACTGGATGAGAGGGGGATCATGTGATGTGACATGTTTCTTATATACTGCTAACTCCCTCTGAACAGAGGTTCAAAGCGGTTTAACAAAAGAGGTAGCAGAGACAATTAAAAATTATGATAAAGAATGTTTGAACATATAAATCTATAACTGTTTCCTGAAAGAAAGATAGCTGGGAGATCCTCGTAATACCCGAGGAAGAGATAACCAAAATTGAGGTGCCTGAAAGAAAAAAAAATGATTCTAAAGTTTATTTGAATCTAATACTAATAAAAGAGGGAAACAATACATGAAACAGATTCCTTGCTCTTAATGTATTGTGAATGCATGGAAATGAAATTAATATTCTGGTACAGAACCAACGAACATTTTAAAAACCAAACATGCCAATTTAAACAAGACTAGAATGAACTGGTAGCCAGTGTAAGGCAGCCAAAGCAGCTTTTGAACTATCAGATTATTTCAACCCTAAAATAAGTTTAGCTGCCGTATTCTGCATGTAAAGCATTGCAATAATCCAGATGACTTAAAATGCATGATTGTACTAAAATAGTGAAATTGAAGTACTTTTGAATGTGTCGTAACTGGCGTAATTTGAAAAATAATTTGTGACAAATTATTAATCTGAGGTTCTAAAGAAAGAGGAATCCAAAATAACACCCAGAATCTTGGCGGCTGAATCAATTTTTAAGGAAAGATTTTTAGAAATGAAAAGAGACTTAGGAATATTACTGCCTTTGTGTGATAGTCAAAGTAATTTGGTTTTGTCCTCATGTAGTTTAAAGCCATGAATAGCAGGGGCGTAGCCACGGGTGGGCCTGGATGGGCCCAGGCCCACCCATTTTCCCTCCAGGCCCGCCCATCCTTCGTACACTGTCGCTGCCCTTTTGTCCGGCGGAGGCAGCGTTCAGCGTTTACTTCCTGTACTGTGTTCTCCCCAGGCTCCGCTGCATCGTCCCAGTGGAATCCTTTTCGGCCGTCACACTGCGCTGCCATACACACAGGCAGCTTTGCTCCTCCCCCACCGCGATCATCCGGCCCTAACAGGAAGTGCATCAGAGAGGGCCAGAATGGATGCGGCGGGGGAGGAGCGATGCAGCGGAGCCTGGGGAGAAGACAGGGCAGTGAAGCATCTGTTTACTCCTTCCTAAAATACTAGGACTAGGGGGCATGCGATGAAGCTACAATGTAGTAATTTTAAATGAATCAGAGATAATATTTCTTCACTCAACATGTAATTAAACTCTGGAATTCGTTGCCGGAGAATGTGGTAAAGGCAGTTAGCTTAGCAGAGTTAAAAAAAAGGTTTGGACGGCTTCCTAAAGGAAAAGTCCATAGACCATTATTAAACTGGACTTGGGGAAAATCCACTATTTCTGGGATAAGCAGTATAAAATGTTTTGTACTTTTTTGGGATCTTGCCAGGTATTTGTGACCTGGATTGGCCACTGTTGGAAACAGGATGCTGGGCTTGATGGACCTTTGGTCTGTCCCAGTATGGCAATACTTATGTACTTATGTAGATGTTAAATAGGACAGGTGATAAAGGTGACCCTTGAGGGACACCACAAGGCAGTACCCAGGGCGGTTGGATAAAAATTCACTAATAAACTCTGAGAGGAATGCCAATCAAACTCAATTTATATAACAAAATCTCATGATACAGTATCAAATGCGGATGTTAGGTTGAATTGCAACAGTAAAAATTCTTTTCCTTTAGCCATGAAATACTTGGCATCTGATATCAGGGCTATTAATCAGATTCAGTGCAATGGAACAGTGTAAATCTGAATTGAAGTGGGCTGAGACAAGCAAATTTATCTAGATAAGATGATAGCTGAATGGCCACAATAGTCTCTGATAGCTTAGAAAGGAAATGAATACTAGGCAGCCGGTCAGAAATTAGCAGGTAAGCTAGGATCAGCATCTATTTTCTTAAGTAAAGGTGTAAGAATAATGTCTCCTAAGCATTGAGGATATTGATCAATTTCAAATAAAGCATTTTACAATAATGTAAGCCATTTAATTATCAAAGAGGGGGAAGCTTTCAATAAGTAAACAGGACAACTGTCTAATACACACAAAGATGCTGGTAATTTAAGCAATAACATATAGACCTCATGTTCAGTAATAACAGAAAAAGAGTTCTAAACTCTGTCAGCTGAAAAAGTTTGTGCATCATAAGATGCTAAAGCAGATCCTATATAATAATTTGCACCTCCAACGTTCCATGTCTGGCTGCCTGGGTTTGTAACATCTCCTGACATCAGCCAGCCTCCAGCGTTCCATTCCCCCTCACTGTCCCGCCCTCGTGTCAAGATGTAATGACATCAGAGGGTGGAACAGTGAGAGGGAAGAGAACGCTGGAAGCGAGCTGATGTCAGGAAGGATGTTACGAACGGAACGGAAGCCAGCCAGAGAACGTTCAGGTACAAATCGAGGGGAGAAGAGAATCGCGGGACATCGAGGGGAGGGAGGGAGGAAGGGAAGGGAAGGTGAGGGGAGGAAAAGGCAGAGGAGAATTGATGGACATGGATGCGATGGGAGGACAGTAGAGGAGAGAATCGCGGGACACGGATAGGAGGGCAGGGTAGAGGAGAATTGCTGGACATGGAGGGGAGGGCAGGGGAGAGAGAAAAAAAAGCTTACATGACAGCCTTCCTAGGGCCTGTTTCATTGTTGAGGAAATGGGCATGGTTCCATTAGTATATTAATAACAGCCTGACATATAGGAGGAACTGAGTCGCTAATCTTGGAAATCTTATCTGAAAAATCATTCTTCATCAGTGCTTTACAAGTTTTACGGGTAAGTTCCCTAAAAAGCTTGAATAGCTGTTTTTAAGGACAAGTATTTCTAGCTATTAAGGATGAAAAAAGACTTTTTAGTCTTGTATATGGCAGTCTTATAGGATTTCATAGCTAATTTCCATTTCAGTCTAAGTAGCTCACAATGAGAGCGACACCAATGATGCTCCAGCCTTCAGCACCTAGATTTTAACAGTGCCAACTCTTGAGAAAACCATTTAGCCTTATGAGATGTAGGAATGGCTTTTTTCACTAATGGAGCTAATGATTCTCGAGTTGTAGATAAGGTTTTATGCCTATTTTCATAAGCAATTTGAGGAGTGGAAAAATCAAAGTCTAATTGAGGTGTGATTAATTGTCAAAATGTTCAGCATCAATATATTTTCTAGTTGTTTTATAACACAGTACTGATTTACCAGTATAATTTTAAGAGAAAAAGTAAAATTCAGTAAAAAAAAAAGAATGATCTGACTATTGTATTGGAAGAAACTCAACATCAGATACAGATGAATTAGATGTACTATCTTAAGTGATGGCTATAAAATCTAAACAATGGCCTTTCTGATGTATAGAATCAGTAAATGATAACGCTAAATCAAAAGGTGATAACATAGACTTAAAACAAACTACATCTGAATTAGTTTCATCCTCCAAAATGGAGATTAATATCTCCAACTAGCAACAGAGATGTAAAACGAGTTGATTGAGAGAGAAGAAACTCATATAATTGATTATAAATAGAAATCCAGTTACCTGAAGAACGATAGATTAATATTAAACCAACAGTCCCAGAAAGACTGGTATCATATAATTTACAACAAACCAGTTCTAAATTCTGAACTGTTAGATGATCCACTAAGTAAATAATAATAAAAAAAAGACAAATGTAATGACAAGACCTCCTCCTTTACAGTCTGGTCTTGATTGACTAATTACTTTATAACTTGGAGGACAAATTTTGGATAGAATACAAGAGTCATTGTTTATCACTGCAAAACCCACTTGACTATTCACTTATTAAGTCCCTAACAGTATATGTCTTATTACATACTGACCTGGCGTTGAAATAACAACAGGGAACTGGAAGATATTTGGTAGGGATATAGTCAGCACTGATTTTTTTTAGGCACCATATATAGAATCTCCCCCTTTATGTGTTGGGCACACTTTCATGGATATTTTTCTGAGCACATCTATATAATAAAACTCACCCTCAACGTTCTGAAGACACTGACGTCACTGAAGCCAAGCCACTGACGTCACTTCCTTCATGAAGGGTTCGTGGTGGTGAAGCCACCGAAATCACCAAGTCTCAGGGCCCCGCCCTCGCGTCAAACGTGATAACGTCGAGGGCGGAGCAACGGCGTCACACATCGAGGGTGGAGCAATGGCATCAGTGGCTTCAGAACGAAAAAGGTGATGAAGGTGTGTTGACGAGGTGCGGAGCAATGGCGTCAGTGGCTTCACAACGACAAAGGGGTAGGGAGGGGGGGGGTTGGGGAGGAAAACCTTGCTAGCGCCCGTTTCATTTGCTCCAGAAACGGGCCTTTTTTACTAGTCTTATATATAATATTACATTCCAAATCATTGTTGGTCCACATAGCTGTTTTAATCATTCCCACCATAAGTAATTCCCTAATCCCTTATTTGTCCTGTTGGTCTGCCTTGATTAGATTGTAAGCTTTGTAGAGCAGGGACTGTCTCATGTGTTTTATGTACAGTGCTGTGTACATCTAGTAGCACTATAGAAATGATAAGTAGTAGTAGTAGTCGTACTTCTTAATTATGTAAATAATAGCAGACCATTCAGACAGATTTTCTGCCACTTACTATCTACATAGTTTTTGAAAATGTACAAATAGGCCAGTTAGCACTCACTGACTGCTAGTGAATCTATAACTGGCTCTGATTATCAAATCCAGTTCTGTTTATCTTGATTTTGCACACAAATAGATACCAACAAAATATATAGGTATCTATAGAAACAAGATGTTCAGTGGGGCCTGATGTAGATCAGCTTGGGACGCTAGTATTCATCCTTAGACACAAAATTTAGTTTTCATTTATTTTGAACCTTGTAGTGATATATAAGTATGGTAATATTTCTTTAATGAAAACAGTACTTCATACCAATTGGTGATTCCAATTATTTTCACAGGACAGGTGATTAAACTCAGTTCTAACAACTCAGTACACAAATGAGATAGACTTGGTATAATCTATACTCAGATTATTCAAAGAATACATGTAATATATACAAATAACACAAAACATAAAGGGGGTCCTTTTGCTAAGGTACGCTAAAAGATTTAGTGCGAGCAAAATGATAAGATGCGCACAGGAATATAATAGACATCTAAATATATTAGAACACCTTAGTAAACGGACCCCAAAGAAAATAAGATGATACCTTTTTTAATACATTTTTTGATTAGCTTTCGAAGGTAACCCTTTTTCTTCAGAACAGGAGAAGGGTATCTTTTTATTGGATTAACTGAAGGGTTACCTTCAAAAGCTAATAAAAAATGTATTCAGTTAGTCCAATAAAAAGATATCATCTTATTTTCTTTCCCTATAGCAGCTGAGAAGTCAAGTGGGCACATACTACAGGTAAAACTAGTTTTCAATCTTTAAACTAAGCCTCCCGAAAGCTATCAATTTTTGAATATTTGTTAAGAAACTTACGATAAAAGTGTATGGGGTCTGGTGTGTTTCCTTTTTCATTCAACGAATTGTTAAGCTCTAGAACTTGTTGCCAGAAGATGTGGTTACAGCAGTTAGCATATCTAGATATAAAAAAGGTTTGGAAAAGTCCAATAGACATGGGGGAAGTCACTGTTTGTCCTGGGATCAACGGCATGGAATCTTCCTACTATTTAGGTTTCTGCCAAGTACTTGTGACCTGGATTGGCCACTGTTGGAAACAGGAGACTGGGCTAGATGGATACTAGTCCGACCCAGTATGGCTATTCTTATGTTATATATTCTTATCTAGGTTGAACAAGTGCACTGACTGTTTTTCTCAGGGCAAGAGGCAATTGCTTGGTGAAGCTCCTGAAGAACAAATTCCAGAGTTTAATTACACATTGAGTGAAGGAATATGCTATCTCATTTGTTTTGAAATTAATACTTAGTAACTTCATTGCATGCACCCTAGTCCTAGAATTTTTGGAAAAAGTAAACATAGCAAAAACATAGTAACATAGTAGATGGAAGATAAAGACCTGTATGGTCCATCCAGTGTGCCCAACAAGATAAACTCATTACATATAGTATGTGATACTTCATATGTATGTCTGGTCTTGATTTATCCTTGCCATTTTCAGGACATACTGTACATAGTAGAAGTCTGCCCAGCACTGTACTTGTTCTAAAAGTTCTGAAGTTAACATCAAAACCCTTGAATAGCTCCACTCCATCCCATCCAAATCTATTCAGCCACGATCAGGGCATAGACCTTAGAAGTCTGCACAGCACTAGACTTACTCTCCAACTTCTGAAGCTGAATCTGTCTAACCACGATCAGAGCACAGACCTTAGAAGTCTGCCCAGTACTGGCTTTCCTTCCCAGTAACCGGTTTTGCTTCCTTATCTCTGCTAAGCTTGTTTGGATCCATTCCTTCTAAACAGGATTCCTTTATTTATCCCATGCTTTTTTGAATTCTGTTACCGTTTTCATCTCCACTATTTCCTGCAGGAAGGCATTCCAGGTATCTACCACCCACTCTGTGAAAAAATACTTCCTGACATTATTCCTAAATCTACCCCCTTTCAACCTCAATTCATGTCCTCTCATTCTAGCACCTTCCTGTCTCTGGAAAAGGTTTGTTTGCAGATTAACATCTTTCAAATATTTGAATGTCTGTATCATATCACTCCTGTTTATCTTTTCCTCCAGTGTATATATGTTCAGATCAGTAAGTCTCTCCTCGTAAAACTTTTAGAGCAAAGAGTTAGAATTGTTCTACTTTAGAAATGGCTCCTGCAATGCAAATTCCATGCCATTTGTGTAATTTTTATGTGAACTGCTTCAAATCTGTTTACATCCTTAGTAAGATACGGCCTCCACAACTGAACATAATATTCTAAGTGGGGTCTCATCAACAATTTGTAGAGGGACATCAACACTTTTTTTCTTCTACTCGTTATATCCCTCTCTGTGCAGCCTAGCATCCTTCTGGTGATGGCCACCACCTTGTCACATTGTTTCATCTCTTTTAAATCCTCAGACACCATCACCCCAAGGTCTCTCACCTGAGCTGAGCTTACCAATCTCTCCCCTCCTATCTGGTATATCTCTTTTGGATTTCTGCACCTCATGTGCCTCATTCTGCACTTCTTGGCATTAAATTTTAACTATGTCTTTAAAGAAACCACTATTTGAACTGTATTATATTAAAATGTTAGCTAAAATTAAAAGAGTAGTAAAATAAAGAAATTAAATTTCAAAGTGCAAAAGAAATAAAGATTTATTTCAATTTGTATTTTTATAGATATCTTAAGTTCTCCTGAAGACACCAAAGAACGGGCGAAACACGATCTGTGTTGAGAACGAAAATGAAAACATTTAAGTCAGTCAACTAACCGAGTTGAAAATTATTCACAGCGATAGACACATTCACGTGGTTAATTAAAAGACTGCACCGGACCTACAGACTACATCGGCTATGGTCATTGGAGTATTCACAATTTAGAACATCTACAATCACAAGCTATGTAAATTTATTTCTGGTTGCGGTTTGATAAAGACTTTGCAATATAAGTGATGGAAGGAAGGGAGGGATTGTAGTGCGATGATCTTTAAAGACATAGGTATATTATTATAACTGGAAACCGAATAAGCATATCTGTTAACCTAGTACTGATTAGTGATAACACTAAATTTTAACTGCCAGACCCTTGACCATTCTCCTAATGTTTGGAGATCTCTTCTTGTGGTTTCTACTCCCTCCAGGGTATCCATTCTATTGGCTATTTTGAGGTATACAAAATTCTGAGTGGTCTAGAATGAGTAGAAGTAAATTGATTTTTTACTTGTTCCAAAAGCACAAAGACTAGGGGATACTCAAGGAAGTTATATGTAAATACTTTTAAAACAAATAGGAGGAAATATTTTTTCACTCAATGAATAGTTAAGCTCTAGAACTCTTTGCTGGAGGATGTGGTAACAGCGGCTAGTGTATCTGGGTTTAAAAACGGTTTGGACAAGTTCCTGGAGGAAAAGTCCATAATTTGCTATTGAGACAGACATGGGGAAGCAACTGCTTGCCCCAGGATTGGTAGCATGGAATATTGCTAATAATTGGATTTTTTCCAGATACTTGAGACCTGGTTTAGCCACTGTTTGGAAACAGGATACTGGGCTAGATGGACCATTGGTCTGACCCAGTATGGCTACTCTTATGTTCTTATGTGTCATCCACAAGCAATGAACAACTGATTCATAAACAAGCGATTCATGTCTACCCACTCTACTCCATCAAAACAATAGGTCGAGGACATAGTACTCTAATCACTAACTACAAATATTATTTTCCCATAGAAGTCAAACAGCATGGAACAATACTTGAAGTGGGAGGAAAAGCCTCAAAGAACTCCAGGCAAAAATGCCCACAGAGCTAGAAAACTCTTCATCATCAGCAGAAAAAACCTCTCCACCTCTTTTTTATCAGTACTATATCAAAACTTCTACACATCAGCAGTGCTTTTAGATAAACTGTACTGCAATTAAACAAACTCAATGCGCTCAAGAATCAATTATAATACAATGATCTCATTTTCTTTGTCAGTTATTTTCCCCAGACCGACGTTGGCCAGTGTTTCGCTTCCGCTGTTTCAAGGTCAGGGTATTTTCTGTTAAATATAACAGGCAAAACTTAATCCAAAAATACTTCAGCTTCATTATTCAAAACCTCATAAAGATACAAACTTACTTTCAAATATAGTAAGCAAAACTTAGCAGCAAAGCGTTAGCATTGCTCCACTTTAGAAATGGCTGCCTGCCTATTAATAGAGTGACATCTGATGCTCTCCTCACCGAGAGCACTAATCAGAACGTGTTTTAAGAGATTTCACAAAGATGACATTTTAAACAGTTCATAACCAAGTATTAAGAGAAATGGCACCATTCATTCTTTGCATTTGAGCCCTGAGGTTGTTACATTTGTACCCCATGCTTTACCACTCATGGCAGGCTCAATGCGGCAGGCAATGGAGAGTTAAGTGACTTGCTCAGCGTCACAAGGAGCTGCCTGTGCCGGGAATCAAACTCAGTTTCTCAAGACCAAAGTCCCCCACCCTAACCACTAGGCCACTCCTCCACTGCTGTTCCTGTTAGACCAGAATTTTCCAGTGATATGGGACAGCACCACACATTGTAAAGATTCAAAAGAAAGGTTTAAATTGAACACAATGTTTTACAAGTAGGATTATAATTTTCTGTGTCACAATTGTACTCCTATGATCAATGAGCTGTACTGTAAAACCTCTGCTGGTATGTCCAATGTACAATTTTTTACATGGGCACATCAAGCAGTAGACTCTACTTTTACTTTATTTTTTACTTTATTTCTTATTAGTTGCAGGCATTCCCAGACTGAGTTCAGCATGACTTACATCTGTGATCCATGCCCAAATTTAGATGACCTGTGTAAATTTCAGAGATGAAAGCACTGCCTACAACTCCATGGGCTAGACTTTTAGCTGACATGGGCATTAGATTAAGTTAAGTGCGGCTATCTGGATAATTAGTGGCACTGAATATACATTTTGAGTGGTGATCATGTTGGTACTAGCCAGATAGATTTAGGTCTGTTATTGTGCAAGCATAAATATATCCTGATAGTGGCTGAATATCATTGCTATCTGATAAGTCCCAGCATCACCTCAATTCCACCCCTAAACTAGCCTCTTTGTATTTATTTATTTATTTATTTATTTGTTGCCTTTATACCCCGCTCTGTAGCAGGTTCAGTGCAGCTTACATAGTATGGATTACATAGTATCACAGAAAGAACACAGCTGTAGCAATAGTAGAGGTAAGATGTGGTTGTTAGGAAATAGGTTGAGATAGGTGAAATGGGCAGGGGATGCAGAGGTAGGAGTGGTGTAGAGTGGGTTCATAGATTAAGTCTGGTCATTTGGGTAGGCTTGCTTGAAGAGGTAAGTTTTTAGCAACTTCTGGAAGGGTATATGGTCGCTAACTGTTCGAATGGGTCTTGGTAAGGCATTCCAGAGTTGGCTGCCTATAATGGAGAAGTTGGACGTGTAGTAAGTTTTGTACTTGAGACCTTTGCAGTTGGGAAGGTGTAGATTGAGATATGTTTGAGAGGATTTTGATCCGTTTCTAGCTGGTAGGTCAATCAGGTTGGTCATGTAGCTTGGAGATTCTCCGTAGATAATCTTGTGAATCAGGGATTGGACTTTGAAGTTTATTCGTTCGTTGACAGGGAGCCAATGGATAATTGGACATTGGATATTTGGATAATATCTGGCCATTTAGCAGTTTTAAGAGGTTGAATATTATTTGGTTAACTATATCTGGATAGAAAACGCTAAAGCGGCTAGAGCTCTTCACCTAGGAGAAAAGATGGCTGAGGGGAGATTTGATAGAGGTGTATAAAATACAGAGTGGAATAAAACAGGTAGACGTGAATCTCTTGTTTACTCTTTCCAAAAATTCTAGGACTAGGGGGCATTCAATGAAGTTACAAAGTAGTAAATTTAAAATGAATTGGAGATAATATTTCTTCACTCAACATGTAATTAAACTCAGTAATTCTTTGCCAGAGAATGTGGTAAAAGCAGTTAGCTTAGCGGGGTTTAAAAAGGTTTGGATAGCTTCCTAATAGAGAAGTCCATAAGCCGTTATTAAAATGGACTTGGGGGAAACTCCACTGCTTATTTCTGGGATAAGCAGCATAAAATGTATTGTACCGTTTTGAGATTTGCCAGGTACTTGTGACCTGGATTGGCTACTGTTGGAAACAGGATACTGGGCTTGATGGACCTTTGTTCTGTCCTAGTATGGCAACACTTATGTACTTATGTACTTCGGGGAGTTGTGTATTGGCGATCCTGTAGCCAAAAAATATGATACATATTATCATATGTACACTTTTCTCTTATTCTGCCTTAGCTAATTACTTTGAATTTTATCTTTGTCCCTAATTTTTTAGTTTGAATTCCCTCAGGTACTACCTGTAGGGGATTTAACACTATTAGATCTGCTCTTTAGGAGGCTTTTCTTTCATGAATCCTTTCCCTTTCTTTGTCTCCTGCCCCTTTTTATGAACTTTAAGCCTCTCCTTTAACCTTTTGTCATTTTCATACTCTTTTGTAGGATCAGTCACTTATAGATTATCCTTTCTTCATGTCCTACTGACCTCTACATCTGTACTTCTTCTCCTTTACACTCCCTCCCTTACTTTAAGTATTCCTGTTCCTCTCTTTAGTCACATTTGCCAATCACATACCTTCAAGGACAATTTGCAAAACCATTCATCTGGGTAAATTGCTATTGATCCAGGCAAAATGACTTAGCTGAGAATTCCGCAGCATGTGCCTGCTTTTGCAGCAAATGCGCCTTTAGCCAGGATGAAAAGAGGCATCTTGGGGGTGTATTTAGACCATGGGATTAAATTAGCCTGTGAAGAGTGCTGGTGCAAGGGTAGTGGGTGACATAGGTGAACCTTCAGCCTTACACTTCTTTCAATTAACTTGTTGGCTCCTAGTCTGCAGCCTCCACCTCCCCCCCAAGATTTTATAATTAAACTCAACAATCATGATATCACACAAAAATGCCATAAAATTGCAGGTTAAATGTATGTGCTCTTGGCTCTTTCTGTGTGACTGTGGGACCTATTATTTTGCTTTAATTGCAACAGCTCTTTGCTATTTCCAAGAAGCTGTTGTTCTAGGTGTAATCCTGGGTCTGACCCACACTAGTTCTACTGGGCCTGGACAGCTTCTCTGGACTTCACAATCCCAAGATTCTGGGGACCATACAGGCTTACTTTCGAAAGTGATCGCCGGCCATTTCCCGACATAAATCGGGAGTTGGCCGGCGATCTCTCAAAAGCGGTGAAATCGGTATAATCGAAAGTGGCGTTTTTGACAGCATCGCCCTTTCCTGTCACCTTGCCAGCGAAAGTTCAATGGGGCGTGTCGGCGGCTTAGCGAAGGCGGGACATGTGCGGGCATGGGCGTGGCTACCAGATGGCCGGCTTTCGCTGGGTTTACTTGGTCCTTTTATTTTCACGACCAAGCCTCAAAAAGGTGCCCCAACTGACCAGATGACCACTGGAGGAAATGGGGGATGACCTCCCCGTAGTTCCCCAGTGGTCACCAACCCCCTCCCACACTAAAAAAATAAAAATAAAAACCTTTTTTGCCAGCCTGTATGCCAGCCTCAAATGTCATACACAGCTCCCTGACAGCAGTATGCAAGTCCCTGGAGCAGTTTTTAATGGGTGCAGTGCACTTCAGGCAGGCAGACCCAGGCCCATCCCCCTCTACCTGTTACACTTGTGGTGCTAAGTGTTGAGCCCTCCAAACCCCACCCAAAACCCACTGTACCCACATGTAAGTGCCCCCCTTCACCTATAAGGGCTATGGTAATGGTGTAGAGTTGTGGGGAGTGGGTTTGGGGGTCTCAGCACCCAAGGGAAGGGAGCTATGCACCTGGGAGTTTTTTTTTTATTTTTAAAAATTTTTTAGAAGTGCCCCCTAGGGTGCTCGGTTGGTGTCCTGGCATGTGAGGGGGACCAGTGCACTACAAATGCTGGCTCCTCCCACAACCAAATGCCTTGGATTTCGCCGGGTTTGAGATGGCTGGCATTTTTTCCCATTATCGCTGAAAAACAAAACTGGCGATCTCAAACCCGGCAAACTCTGGCATTTGGCCGGGCTAAACCATATTATCGAAAGAAAAGATGGCTGGCCATCTTTTTCGATAATACGGTTCCGGCCAGCTGTAGCGCCGCCGCCACAATAGATCGCCGGTGAACTATTTGGCCGGCGACGTTCGATTATGCCCCTCAACCTAACCCACGGCTCTCTCTGTGATAATTTATCACCTCCCCTCTTTTCCTTTCCTCCTCAGTTATTTCTTTCTCCCTCTTGTGACATTGTGTTTTGAACTATTGTCTGCATATTAACTATCGTACGCCACATTGAGCATGCCCTTGAGTGGGAATATTGTGGAATATAAATGTCATAAATAAATAAATAAATAAATAAATAAACTATAAATTCTCTCCCCAACCTCTGTTCCTCCACTTAGCTCTCCCTCTACATGCCTAGTCATTCCTTTCACCAGTCAAGCTCGGGAGTGTGCTATTGGTGTGAAATAGATATTCTTTTAGCTCTAATAGCTTCCTTCACCTCACTTCTCTCCACAGAACTGCTGTCATCTCCATGAATGCCTCATTCCACAAGTCAACAGTCTTAACTGTTACCCCCACCTCTGAGGTATCAGACTGACCATCCTCCTCAGTATCAATCAGGTTACATTCTTCCTGATCTGATACTTCAAGTCTCCGTATCATCGTTGGCTCTTGGAGTTCCAACTCAAAGTGATCTTGAGGCAGCGTGAACTCTGAGCTAGCAATCTATATTTCTTCTAGTTGCCTTTCCTTCCTTTCTTTCCGGGCTGCTCTCAGCCACTCCTCAAGTGTTTGCTTATACTCCTGCAATATAGCCTTTGAGACTCCTTTTTGAGCTGGACACTCAAACTCTCCACCTGTCATAACGGTTCTGGGTGAAACTCCAATGTGAAACTCATAGGTTTCCATTCTTGAGAACTTCACCATAATGTCCTTTAGCTGCTTTGAGGTGACTTCCTCATAGGCCTTTAGAAGCTCACTTAATACTTCTGCATTCTTGGTGACTGTTCTCTAGAACGCAGGGACACTGGACTGGCCCTCCTTCTCACTACTGGCCAGGCCACTTTCTATCCAGTATGACCCCTCTGATATGGTTTGCTCACTTGCTAGACTATTGGCTTGCCACTAAACCACTTCTGAAACTGCTTGGAGTAGAAACTGCTTGGCATCTACTCTTCATCTCCAGAGCACTTTGTACATGATCCCCCTCAAGCTCTCGGCTGGCCATCTGTAAGGCATCTGCCATGCACTTTGTGATTCCCGATTCCACCTCGAGTTGCCTCTTTAAGTCTTCCATTTGGAGAGATATCTGCCTGGTGAAAATCAGGACATAAGCTCTTTGTATCTTCTGCTTTCTATTGCTCTCCTCCTAACTTCTCTCAGTTGGTTATCCAGCCGAACCTTTGTCTGAGTAGTTTTCTCAAGCTGGCTTGCCATATACTGAAACTCCTTTAAGGTTTTCCCCCTGGAAATTTTCATCTGGGTCAACTAGGCTTGTCTCTGGGCCAGCTGGCCTTGCAGTGTCTATATTCTGCTCTCCTGCATTGCCATCATTTTTTGGTGCTCCTGCGCATTGACATACTCCATGCATACCTTCTCTTGCATTTCTGTCGGCTGCTGGGTCAACAACCCTTTCACTTCATCCTGAGACTCTAGCTGGGCTGCTTTCTCTCTCTCACAGGCCCCCTCTTCCTGGAGGCTCAACTCTTGCACTTCATTCTGGAGTCAAGCATTCAGGTCCTCCAGAGCCTGAGTCTTTGCTTCCAGGCTCTTCATAATTTTTCAAGACTTATGTTAACTGCTCCTGCAGCTCAGTATACTGCCACCATGGCACTGTTTCTGCCAACTCTTGCTGCAGCTGCTCTACTTCAGCTTCGGCAGCCTCTGCTTTAACCTGATAGCCTGTTGATGGTCCAGACTGAGGACTAACTTGGTCCTTCAACTCGGACTGCTTGTTGGTGCTGTATCAGCTCTCTATCCTTGGCTTCCAGTATCTTTGTTTTCTTGGCTACCTTCTCGGTCAGCCCCTTCTGCATCTGTTTGAACTGGTCAGCTGGGACACTTCTCCAACTGTCCTTTCAGTTCCTGCACCCCGCAGGCTACTTCTTCTCCTCTACCAGCATATGGTACTCTCTGTTAAGCTGGGCTTCCTGGCAGCACAGCTTTTCTACTTGACATTCCAGCTGCTGGCACTGCTCACATGACTGCCTAACTTCAGCCAAGATCTTCTCCCGTTGCTCCTCTGCAACCTGGGTGAGCTCCATTGTCTATCTACTTCAACAAGCAGCCCCTCTGCCTGCTTCTGCAGTGTCTCAGTGGAGGACTTCATAAAGGTTACCTGCTCTTGCAGCTGGGTAACCTCCTCTGTCTTCTCCTTCAGACAACTCCTCAACTCTGTGACTTCTTGTTCTCTGTTACAGTTTAGAGAGAAGACTTCCTGGGTCTTAGCCTTCAGTTAGGCTCCCAGCCATGCATTCTGGCTATGTGACCACTTTCTCTCCTTCTCCAACTGCTCCTCTCTGTAGCTTAAGGAGATTTTCAAGGCCTAGAGCTCCTCCAGCCTTGCTTATATTCCTGCCTCTGCTGGATCCCTTCCCAGGGACTTGACACTCAGTTGCCTTCTCCCTTCCACCTGCTATCCAAGGGCTGTCTTAAACTCTGCTTTCTTCACTTCCATGTGCTGCAACATGCCCTCTCGTTCTTTGATTCCTTCACCTTGACTTTTCAACTGGTCCTTAACCTCTACAAGTTGTTGTTGGAGGGTCTTGTTTTACTCCCATAATTGACCAGCATATCCAGTCGCTTGCTGCAATTATTCATCCAGTATTTTAACTCAGCAGTCGGCCTCCTCCAACTCACTAGCTAAATCCTGAAGTGGATCCTGAACCCCTACTATGTGATCTTCAAGGAGTTCTGTCTCCTCCCCTGGTTGAGACACCATGGCAGATAACCAATCCAGGTCCTCAGTCACTTCTAGACTTCAGTGGTTGACTTCCTTCCATCTTTTGGGCTGCACATGAATCAGTCACTTAACTTCTATCTGTTGTCTATGACAGGCCCCCTTTTCCTTCTTGGGGCTTCTGGGCTTGGGTTGCAACTCACTCTTTTGCCCAGGCATCTAACTTGCAGCCCAGCCACTTGATTGGCTTGTGATTTCCTGTCTTGTCAGGGCACTTAACCTCCTGAAGCCCTTTGACTCCTGGCAGGCCACTTAATCTGCTCCTTCTTGGAGACTCCATTATCTTCCTCTATCCTGGGGCCTTTTTGGCTACCCTGCTACTACTACTACTACTACTACTATTTAGCATTTCTATAGTGCTACAAGGCATACGCAGCGCTGCACAAACATAGAAGAAAGACAGTCCCTGCTCAAAGAGCTTACAATCTAATAGACAAAAAATAAAGTAAGCAAATCAAATTTTGTCTATTAGATTGATCAAATCAATTAATGTGTACAGGAAGGAGGAGAGGAGGGTAAGTGGAGGTGAGTGGTTTCAAGTGGTTACAAGTCAAAAGCAATGTTAAAGAGGTGGGCTTTCAGTCTAGATTTAAAGGTGGCCAAGGATAGGGCAAGACGTAGGGGCTCAGGAAGTTTATTCCAGGCGTAGGGTGCAGCGAGACAGAAGGCGCAAAGTCTGGAGTTGGCAGTAGTGGAGAAGGGAACAGATAAGAAGGATTTATCCATGGAGCGGAGTGCACGGGAAGGGGTGTAGGGAAGGACGAGTGTGGAGACATACTGAGGAGCAGCAGAGTGAGTACATTTATAGGTTAGTAGAAGAAGTTTGAACAGGATGCGAAAAAAGGATAGGGAGCCAGTGAAGCGACTTGAGGAGAGGGGTAGTATGAGTAAAGTGACCCTGGCGGAAGACGAGACGGGCAGCAGAGTTTTGAACCGATTGGAGAGGGGAGAGGTGACTAAGTGGGAGGCCAGCAAGAAGCAGATTGCAGTAGTCTAAACGATAGGTGACAAGGGTGCTCGGAAAGAAAGGGGCGGATTTTACGGATGTTGTAAAGAAAGAAACGACAGGTCTTGGCGATCTGCTGGATATGAGCAGAGAAGGAGAGAGAAGAGTCAAATATGACCCCAAGGTTTCGAGCTGAGGAGAAAGGGAGAATGAGAGAGCCATCAACAGAAATAGAAAACGGGGGGAGTGGGGAGGTGGGTTTGGGGGGAAAAATGAGAAGTTCGGTTTTGGTCATGTTTAATTTCAGGTGGCGTTGAGACATCCAGACAGCAATGTTAGACAAGCACGCTGAAACTTTGGTTTGGATGCAAGGTGAGATATCACCTGTTCTATGGCCCTCTTTTTGGCCTTTCCCTGTTTCTCAGCCATGCCCCACTCCCAGGACCGGTAGTCCTCGATTTTACAAGCCATTGCTGTAGGGCTAACCAGATTTTTTCCCACTCCTGGTCCCAAATGTCCATCCTGGAGTTTTAAAGGCACACTCACTGGTCCCCCACCAGTATATACACTGGAGTACTGGTCCTCCACCAGTAAATACTGGAGTACTGGCTTGGAACAACTACTCCACTCCAGGATTTCAAACTGTTTCAGTTACAGCTCACAATGCAGCAGGTCAGCCTTTAATACTTTCAGCCTTTAATGTGCACAGCTTGTAACTTCATATTTCTTTGCTCTGCTGTCACCCGGGTAGGGTTACCATATGGCTCCAGAAAAAGGAGGACGGATTGAGCCAGCCGGGTTTTACTTCTGTTGCTTTCCATTGAAAGCAATGGAAGTAAAACCCGGCTGGCTCAATCCGTCCTCCTTTTTCTGGAGCCATATGGTAACGAGCCAGCTTCTCTGTAGCAGTTTCAGTTTCACTTCTGGAGTCTGGACCAGCTTTCCCTGGCTGCTCTAGTGTCAGCAGCAACTCCACTTTCACTTTCCCACAGAAGCTTTCTTCATTCAGACCAGCTGCTCTGTTAATTGCACTGCCTCCATTCATTTAGGTGTATACTGTGCTTTAATTAAGCTCCCAGCTTGTCAGCACTCTGAAGACGCACCATACACTATTCTTCTTCTGCCCTTCAATTAAGGAACAGTCTCCAGGGTTTAAGTGTTTTTCTCACTTTTAACTTTGCCAGCTCCACTGGCTATTTGTGGCTTACCCCTAAAGTCCAAAGTACACATGCTTTTCTTCTGACTACTCCAGGCCAGATTTTCTCTGTTGCTCTGGCAGCACTCCCAGTACTGCAATTGCTAAACAACAACAACAACAATAACGCTCTTGTCCAGCACTGACAAAACTTCTTCAGGTCCCTCTCATATGGTGAAGATGATCTCCTTAACCTCTTGTACAAAACCTCTACACTACTTTGCTGAGGCTCCAAGCCCTGGCGGTACATGGATAGTGCTTTTGTAGGGAGAAACATTTATCCCACCATCGGCTTGCATCTGGCTGTGTGACCTCACACAAATGGAGCACAAGATTGCAGGTAAAAAAATCAAAATACATCTACTTATTACATACAAGAAGCAGTGGCGTACCAAGTGGGGGTGGTGGGGCGGTCCTCCCCGGGTGCACGCCGCTGGGGAGTGCCGCGGCGCGCGCCTGCTGCGAGAGTTCACTAACTTCTCTCATTCGCTGCAGTTCCCTCTGCCCTGGAGCAGGTTACTTCCTGTTCCAGGGAAGAGGGAGCTGCAGCGAACGAGCAAAGTTAGTAAACTCGCAGCAGGCGTGCGCTGCGGCACCCCCCCAGGGGCATGCACCCAGGGGGGCTCTTTCGTGGGGGGGGGGGGGGTCCGCGCTGCATCGGGGGGGGGGGGGGGGGGTGCTGCACCCGGGGAGTGGGGCACCGCCCCGGGTGTCCGCCCCCCTAGGAACGCCACTGACAAGGAGAATATGTTATTTGAATTTGGTTTCAGCAATTCAACTGATTTGAATCTTTTTTGAAAAACAGTATCTAGTTCTAAGGGATAGCTGCTATTTATCCCCTTGGGAATCTCCTTGTGGTGTTTCCCAAGGTTCTCCCATCTCTCTACTCCTTTACAACATATACATGAGCTCCCTTGGTCAACTCTTATTAGCTTCTGGTGCGATTATGATGTCATATGCATGATGATAATTTCTTTCTGCTTCCCATAGGTCAGGCTATAGCTTCTGTTTATTCTAAAGTTAATGGTTGTATAAAAAGGATAACGGAATGGTCTGAGGAACGGTCTGTCAGGACTAAATTAATGCAAACAAGACCAAGACATTGTTGTTTTCATTGGATTTAACTAAAATCCTCCAGATAATTGTGGGAGGTGATGCATTTTGGTTTAATGTAGCTATAACTTCTAAAGTTCTGGGAATGGTACTGGACTCATCTATGACGACGGAACCACAAATTAATAGATTGATTAGAAAAGCTTACTTTAAAACAATTACAGATGCTAAGATCTTATTTTTTGAAGATCATTTTAAGATTATTTTGCCATTAACAATTGTATTGCTATTAGATTACGGTAATTTGTTATATTTAATTCTTTCTTCTAAACAACATTTTAGAATTCAGATGATTCAGAACTCAGACGTGTTAATATTCCAGAAAACTCAGCTGGAACGTATGATTACTGCATTGATTGCCCTTGAAGTCTCAGGTCATTTTTATGGCATTTTAGTGTTCGAGTTCTTGGATGGATCTCATTTGGTGACTGTGCTGAAATCCAGGACAGTTTCTAGAAGATGTAATTACTTATTGCTACCTTTTCCTTCAACTAAAAACATATGGTTTAAGGGCACTTTTGCTCACTTCTTTTTTTCTGGCTATATGCTATTGGAATAATCTCCTGTGTGAATAATGAGGAATTATTATTTTTTTTTTTTTGTAAAGCTTTGAAAATATATTTACTAGATTTGGGGGGGAGGGGGTGCTTAACTTTCTTACTGCATTTAATGATTTTTTTTCCTGCATTTGTATAATTTCTGATGCTTTGTTGCCAGCTTCTTATTTATACTGGTTGTAACTTGCCTTGAATCTAAATTTAGAGAGTTGGTGAGAGATAAATCCCTGATAACATAATCAGCAGCCCTGTTTCCCCACAGGATTGGTACTTCCAACAAAGTCTCTCCAACACTGTCCCAGTTCCAGTAGCCTACCCATGGCTTGGTTAAACTCTTCAACATGCAATAACTTCCTTTATTGTAACCACAGTTCCAATAGCCAAGGGATAATTAGCCTACCTTGGCATCCTTCAGTTACCTCACTTGTGATTACACAACCCTGGAATCCCTGGCAGCAAAGACTTAAGACTTCCTATTACACAGGCTAGGGCCACTCTTCTTCCCTGGAACTCCCTCAAGGCTTCACTGGTTCTACACTCTTTCAGGGCATTTAACTTTCTTTCCCTCTGAGATCCACCCTTCTGACTCAGAACCTGCTTTAGCAGTTTATTGCCACCCGCTTTCAGGCAGTTAAACTACATCCTCTTAGTGACACCTGTTGTAAGGTGGCTAACATGCAACTTCAGTGAGGGAGTGTTTCCAGGGACACCTGCAGCTATACTACTCACTCCCTCACTGTAGTTCTTTCAGTAAGACCTTCAAGTCAGCAGAGCATGCCAAAGAAAAGTGTCTAGTCTTACCAGCACAGTGCACAAGGATTCTAATGACTTATGGTTTGATCAGAAGAGGGTTCCAGATGATGTTACCTCAGACAAAGGTGTCTTCTGAGCCACCAAAGCTTCCCCAGTCTGATGCCAAATTTCCCCATGAGCAAAAGCCACTCCAATTAGACCTTCCTACAGACTCTCAGGTGCATGTACCATTGCCCAATTTGGTTCAGTGACATTGTCCTCAGGCAATGCCTCTTCTACATTTCTTATCAGCCTGGCAGATTGTAAGTATGAGCCTTTTTGCGATATTTGCAACAGTTGCTGGAGTCCCCAGAGGGGACCTGGCTGGAATCAGGAAGGCCTTCCTGGCAGATGTCCTCTACAATTTGGTGCAAATAACCTCCTATTGTGACCTTGGCTGTGGTAGCCTGAAGGCGACTTTGGTTGCGCTACTGTGTGGCAGATACAGCCTCAAAAAAGTATCTGAATCAACTTCCTTTCAAGGGTTGTCTGTTTTAGGGGGAGGATCTGGAGAAGTTTGTTAAAGACCTGGGGGAGGCTTGCCCTCTTTGGTTCCCCATGTTGTGTCAGAAAGCGTCCCATTTTTTCTCCTTGATTAAGCCCTGTCCTAGGAGACAAAGATGATTTTAGGTGAATCAGCATCAGTCTGTACTTGCTCTGGGCCCCAGTAGGCCCTTCAAGCAAGGGACCTTTTATGTCCCTAACAGGTTAGGAGATTTTGGGACCCTCAGCTCTGATGCTCCAGAGGTCCACAATGTGGGTGCATAGATTCCTTGCTGGTTTGGATAGGGGGTGGGCTGGCCCTCTTCAGCTACAGGTGGACCCATGTTACCTTACCAATGGTTCCTCAAGGTGATCAACTGAGGCTACACCCTGGAGTTTGCTTGTCCAATCCAGGATGCCTTCATAGTCTCACCCTGTGGCTTGGCTGCAAAGCACCAGGCCATCTTAGTCACTCTCTAGCATCTGCTAGATCTAGGTGGAATGAAACCGATGTCTCCCTGAGAGTGAGTTCATGTTCACTATTCCATTTATTTCATGGTCCCAAAGAAAGGTAGCTCCTTCCAGCCCATCCTCAACCTCAAAGTGGTCAACATCTGCCTCAAGGTCCCACATTTTTGGTTAGAGACTATCTGTGATCTTCGCCTTCCATCCAGGTAAGTTTCTCACATCACTGGATCTTTCCTGTACATTCCCATCAGAGTGGACCACAAGTGCTTCCTGCATTTTTGCATCCTGGGCTGGCATTTTCAGTTTTGGGACCTTCTGTTTTGGTTTGGCAACAGCACCTTGCACCTTCTCAAGGTGATGGTGATAGAGCAGCACACTTCCATTGCCAGGGCATTTGAGTCCATCTCTACCTGGATAATTGGCTCATCTGGGACAACTCTGAAGCAGACTCCAGAGTGATAACATCTCAAGTGGGCAGACTGGATGGGCCATTCAGTTGGGCAGACTGGATGGGACCGTTCAGGTCTTTATGTGCCATCATTTACTATGTTAAACCCTGAAGCACTTAGATTGAGTGATGGATCAATTGAGGAGCCACTTGTCTTATATTTATTGCATTTGTACCCCACATTATCCCACCTTTTTGCAGGCTCAATGTGGCTTACAGGGTGTTAATATGAAAAGTTCATTACATAATCTTAGATGCAGTCAGTAATAATCTGGAGGTAGAAGAGGAATGAATTAGAAGATGTTAGGTGTTAGGTAAGGTCATGTGAGGGGTGTTTTAAAGCATGTGGGTGATGTAAGGAGTGATTTGTTTCATTAAGGATAATTTTTGTAGGCCTTGTTGAAGAGATGTGTCCTCTCAGAATTTGGAATACCTGGTGGTTTGGTTCAATTCATTCTAAAGAGTGATGTTTATCACAGAGGCAAACTGTAACCTCAGGAGAGTACCTGTGCCAGCTCATGGGTCTGGGGCTATTTCCAGCTTCTTGGCAACTCTGGAAGTGGTGCCTTGGGCTTGAGCCCACATGTATCCTTTCTAGGCAGCTCTTTTGTCCCAATGGACACCCATCTCCCAGGACTTTGACTGTCATTTGTTTTTCCCCCTCAGGGCTTGGCGTAGCCTAAGTTGGTGGAACTGTCTCAGTCACCTCTTACAGGGATTCTCCTGGATGCTCCCAATGAGGTGGTGGTCACTAACTATGAGAGTCTTCTTGGTTGGGAAGCTCATTGTTTGGGAAGAATGGTGCAGGGGTGTTGGTCAAGGACCTTCCAACCAGGCGCTACATACCCCTTCTGACCTTACTTCAATACTTCTCCTTGATACATCACATGACATGCTTCTCCCTGTACACATATCCTGTGGATGAGCAGATGCTGGCCCAGCTTATATAGGAAACTTTAGTGGCCCTGATTATATAAGCATGAGATACATTTGCATATATTGGAGATACTGTGTATGCAAATATTGCTCATGTATATTCATTAAAGATACCCTGAAAATCCAAATGGTTAGGTGTACATCCAGGAAAGAATTGAGAAACACCGACCTTGACAAATCAGACTGAAAACTGTTCACTGTGCTGCTGTGAAGCACATACATTAGCTTCATTAAGCTATGCACGATACGCAGAATGTTCTTAGTATGCAGATTCCAGTAAAAAGAATCTTAACTCCAAATTTGCATTCCATCTAAGAGGTTGAGTGTTTAAGGTTCTTCTTTTCTTTCCTTATTAGTCAAAAGCTTATAAGTGATAGACCTAAAAAGAATATACCAGTAGAAGCCATAGGAAAATAAGCACAAAAAAAGATTTTGGAAAGCAGATGACTGTGTAGAAGAACCTGGCAGGCAAGGTTATTCTAACAAAGATATAGCATCCACATAGAAAGTGAAAAGCTAAAGTAGGATGGAGCCAGGATAAGCTGAGTGGCCTTTGTGCATTCCCCAGACAGCTCTTATGTTGCTTTCTAATAAACCATTAGGGCACAGTCGTGACATTTAGTAGTTTCATGGTCTGAAAGAATGTATTTTTCACCTCTCAATAAAGGTCAAACTCTGGATTTTTGATATTAGACTGTGCTGAAGGAATGCTGGAAGTAAGAAAAACTGAGCTTAAAAGTACATGCCCTAAGTACTGAGTGAATATGGGGGATTGTGGATTGGATATACTGCCTTTCTGTGGTACAATTAAAGCAGTTACTTTTATTATATGCAGGTACTTTCTCTGTCCCCAGTGGGATCACAATCTGTTTTTGTATCTGGAGCAATAGAGGGTTAAATGACTTGCCCAGAATCACAAGGAGAAGAAGCAGGAATTGAACCCAGTTCACCAGGTTCTCAGTTTACTACACTAACCTTTAGACTATTCCTCTGCTAGTAAAGGGTTGGGAGAAATATGAGGACAGGAGATAGTGAATGTGTGGATAGTTTGCATTAGCCCATTTGCCCCTTTATTTCTCTTTACTCACCCCCCCCCCCCCCCCCGCTCTCTTTCCTTCTCTTTCCTCCCCTTCTACCCTTCTCTTCCCTTGCCTTCTTCCATTCAGTTCTCCTTTCTCTTTCATCTCCTTTCACCCTTCCTTCCCCTTTCCTCTTTCATCCCCTCACACTTTACCCATTTCTCTCTTGTGCCAGTAGGTTTGGGAACTTTATTGCTACTCCTTCTGCCTCTGCCTACGTTATGGGTCTGGACCTTCTTCAGAAGTTTCACTTCCTTTTTGCAGTCTCTCATACATACACAACAAATGTGTAAGGATGGACAGACATACAAGTAACAAAAACAGTAGATGGAAAGAGCTGGCTCTACAACATATACCTCAAAGTATTGAGATTGGAGGACCCTACCCCTCCCAGCACCCTTAGTCTGCCCCACCTCTTGAGGCAGCTCCTGGAATTCATAGTATGCCCCCCCCCCCCGCCCTCTCCCTCCTCCTTCTTTGGCCATAGTGTTCCATCCCCATTCCCTAACCCTTTTTATTCAGTGTATATACTTTTATATATTATTTTTTTACTAATCTTATTTTTGAGAAATGTTTGTACTTTTACTTTTCTTATTTTAATCATTATTTTCTATTGGTTATTATAATTTTTACATTTTTATTCTATATTGTTACAATGTACATAAGAATAGCCATACTGGGTCAGACCAATGGTCCATCTAGCCCATTATCCTGCTTCCAACAGTGGCCGAGCCAGGTCACAAATACTGGCAGAAACCCAAATAGTGGCAACATTTCATGCTACTATGAGTGTCCTGTGTTCTGCTTTCAATGCCCTAACTGATATTAAGGTTCTGAGGCTGCTACACAGGTTTCCTGCTCACTGTGATGAGCAGAAGGGAGGAAGGGATAAGGAATGCTATTACAATGCCCTGTCTGATGCATGGGTTTACAAGTACTCTCACAGTACTATTACTTATCATTTCTATAGCGCTACTAGATGTACGCAGTGCTGTACACTTGAACATGAAGAGACAGTCCCTGCTTGAGAGAGCTTACAATCTAATTAGGACAGACAAACAGGACGAATAAGAGATAAGGGAATTACTAAGGTGGAGATGATAAAATAAGGGTACTGAACAAGTGAGTATGGGTTAGGAGTTAAAAGCAGCATCAAAAAGGTGGGCTTTCAGCCTAGATTTGAAGACGGCCAGAGATGGAGCTTGACGTACCAGCTCAGGAAGTCTATTCAAGGCATATGGTGCAGCAAGATAAAAGGAACAGAGTCTGGAGTTAGCGATGGAGGAGAAGGGTGCAGATAAGAGAGATTTACCCAGTGAATGGAGTTCCCGGGGAGGAGTGTAGGGAGAGATGAGAATGGAGAGGTACTGAGGAGCTGCAGAGTGAATGCACTTATAGGTCAATAAGAGGAATTTGAACTGTATGCGGAAACGGATAGGAAGCCAGTGAAGTGACTTGAGGAGAGGGCTAATATGAGCATAGCGACACTGGCAGAATATAAGTCGTGCGGCAGAATTCTGAACAGATTGAAGAGGAGAGAGATGGCTAAGTGGGAGACCTGTGAGAAGCAAGGTGCAATAGTCTAAGCGAGAGGTGATAAGAGTATAGATAAGGGTTCTGGTAGTGTGCTCAGAAAGGAAAGGGCAAATTTTGCTGATGTTGTAGAGAAAGAAATGACAGGTTTTAGCAGTCTGCTGAATATGTTCAGAGAAGGAGAGAGAGGAGTTGAAGATGACCCCAAGGTTATGAGCTGATGAGACAGGGAGGATGAGACTGTTATCCACAGAAGTAGAGAATAGGGGAAGAGGAGAGATTGGTTTAGGGGGAAAGATAAGTAGCTCAGTCTTGGTCATGTTTAGTTTCAGATGGTGGTGAGACATCCAGGCGGCAGTTTCAGACAGGAAGGCTTATACTTTGGCCTGAATTCCTGCTGAGATTTCTGGTGTGGAGAGGTAGATCTGGGAGTCATCAGCATAAAGGTAGTACTGAAAACCATAGGATGAGATCAGAGTACCAATGGAAGAAGTATAGATGGAGAAAAGAAGAGTTCCCAGGACGGATCCCTGAGGTACACCAACTGACAGTGGGACAGAAGTGGAGGAGGAACCACCAGAGTATACACTAAAGGTATGATGGGAGAGAGAAGAAGAAAACCAGGAAAGAACAGAGCCCTGAAATCCAAGTGAGGACAGCGTATCAAGGAGTAGGCTGTGATCAACAGTGTCAAAAGCAGCAGATAGATTGAGAAGGATAAGGATAGAATAGAGGCATTTGGATCCACCACATGCTGGATCCAGGGCAGGTGTGAACCCCTGTCATGTCTCATCTGCATTTCCCTGGAACCAACTACTCGAATGATCATGTTTTGTATCTGCACTGGACATAGCAGGTAGACCAAAGGGCAACAATATACACATCCTAAATAGCCCACTTTCACAGGTTCTCTATGGGTTAACTACAGTGGGAATGTGCACCTGGCACAGACCACAAGATCAAATGCCTGAGCCCACAGACAACAACCTCAGAACAATCTGCTCAGGACCTCTGTGCCAAACTTTGCTGCAGAAGGTTGTCACACAGCAGCTACCATAGGATCTGTGGTATATGGAAAAATATTTCTTGATAGAAGTTGATAAAGCTGCTGTAGTGGAACTTGAACCCTGTTTCATAGCTTCTAAGATTGCTGTGCTAACCTCTAGGCTACAGCAGCAGGCTGAACACCCAGCTTTTCATTGAAAGAACACAACAGCACTGCAGAGTTAGGTAGTCCACATTTCTGTGAAGCACCAAAGAGTTGCTGTGTCCAGGAACAGGATCTCACTTTATAGCATGGCAAACACACTCTCTAAGTCTCAAATTAAATATATAAGCAAACTTGATGCTGTTTATAGTAGCTGCAAAAATCAGCACTGAATTCTACTCTAAAAATGGCGCTCCAAGTTGGTCGTTATTTATAAATTAGTGCATAAAACTGGGATCAATGTTGAACTTTTAGAAGCAAGGGTTTACTCCAGCTCATACCTGGTGTAAATCTTTGTGCCTAACCTAAGCATGGATCCCCCTGAATTCTATAATTCTGCGAGTATCTTTTGTGAATGCCCTGACCTGCACATGTTCCTCCGATGACTGCATACCCTTTTCTGTTGCACGTTAAAACAATTTATATGCACATCTTTATAGAATAGTGCATTGCATAGGCGCCCGGTATAAGAGGCTTGGAGAGGCTAAGCCTCCCCCCTGCTGCAGCAGAATTGATCAGCTGTGGAGTCCAGCTGCTCTGAGGGGATTAAATTGTTGATTTACCGCCATTCTCACAGCAGGAGCTGCAGTGAAAGCCCTCTAGCAGTTGTAGAAATTGGTTTATGGTTTGTTTACCTTACTGCTGGGAAAGCAGGGGGTGTTGGCTGGAGGTGTCCTGGGTTACCAGGGAGATATTTAAGGAGGATGACTTCCTGACCTGCACTGAGGACAGATAGCAGCAGAACGGATACTGGGCCAGCATGATCAGTATAAGTCACCAGACAACAAAGGTAGAAAAGATAATTTTATTTTCATTATAGTGTTTGGAATATATCCACTTTGAGAATCAGGTGCTCAACATTAAAAGTTTATATTTATTTACTTATTTATGACATTTTATCCCACATTAATCATGAATTAGGGTGTTTTGTGGCTCTACATGAGAATTGTGATGATATGATCCCTTGTTTCATATTGTTGACGGTCTGCATTTTCCATATGGGTGGTATATTGGTGTATTAGGTCTGCCTAGTGTAATATTTATGGTACAGAAAGGTTCTGAGTGTGTTTTTGGACAAAGTTGTGCATAGTGTTTTGCAGTTGAGCGATTGTAGTTAGAATATGCTTAGAGCAACCACTTTATTCTTTGACATATGGTACATATCTAATATCTAAATTTAATAAAAGGTATTAATTGTGACTTTTATTTTTATTTATTTATTTTTTCTGTGTGTTATCACACAATTATGGATTTAAGCTCCACCCCTGGCCCCACCCCTAACCCGCCCCCTTTAGCCTCCCCAAACAGTTGGGCCACCGACTGCCTATGGTGCATTGCAAATTGTTGTCAATTGCACCAATAGTTGATAGCACCCAATTAGTGGCACTGATTGGCTTGTTAAGTAATTTAATTATGTGCGGAATTTGGGTACATGCCCAAATATCCCTGCACAATTTTTAGTGCCATATATAGAATTCAGGGGTATATGCAGGTATTTTCTCTGTCCCTAGTGAGATGAAAATTTAAGGGCCCTGTTTACTAAACTGCACTGTAGGCTTGCAAATATTTTAGCACATGCTAAGTTTGTGCGCCTACAGTGCAGCTTAGTAATCAGGGCCCTAAGTTTCGTACCTGGGGCAATGGGAGGGTTAAATAACTTGCTCAGGGCCACAAGGAGCTACAGTTGGAATTAAACCTGGTTCTCCAGGATTGCAGTCCACTACACTAACCATTAGACTGCTCCCAGGCGGTAAAATAACCCCAGCTTTTAGCTAGGATTATTTTACTGGCTATATAGTGGCTAACTCGGTGCACCTGGTGTACACTGCAAACTGCAGTATAGTAATGAGAGCTTTACATGCATTTGCATGTTTTGCATCTCATTACTATGTAATACATGATAATATACTTTGTCTCCGGAGATCCCTACCACAGCACTGCACAGGAATAGAACAGTTCATCGCTAGCCTCGCTCCGGATCCAGAAGGCTGCCCAGTAGATAGAACATTCTTGGGCTTTTCTGCACTTACTGTCAAATCCGTCACACAAGAGATCCGCAGATTCTCCAGTAAGTTTTGCTACCTGGACATCTGCCCAAACTATCTACTTAAAAGTGCTCCTGTTTGCTTCATAGCTGTTCTAACACAGCACCTGAATTTTATGCTGGGCAACGGGTTCTTCCCTGGCACTCATGGGAATATACTACTCACCCCAGTCCCAAAGGATGTCAAAAAGAATAGTGCTGATCTAACAAACTATCGCCCGATTGCATCCATACCGCTATTTGTAAAACTTATGGAGAGCATGGTGAACAAACAGCTCACTGAGTATCTGGACGGATTCTCAATATTCCATGAATCACAGTCAGGCTTCCGTGCCCTTCACAGCTCTGAAACAGTGCTTGTCACGCTTCTCTCAAGCTTCAAGCAGGAAATAGCAATAGGGAGGAGCATTCTTTTACTTCAATTTGACTTATCAAGTGCTTTCGACATGGTAGACCACGCCATCCTGCTACGGCTTCTCGACTACTTCGGTGTCGGTGGGAATGTTCTAGCCTGGCTAGCCGGCTTCTTAACCACCAGGACCTACCAAGTGAAGTCTGGAGGAGTGGCCTAGTGGTTAGGGTGGTGGACTTTGGTCTTGAGGAACTGAGTTCAATTCCCAGCACAGGCAGCTCCTTGTGACTCTGGGCAAGTCACTTAACCCTCCATTGCCTACCACATTGAGCCTGCCATGAGTGGGAAAGCACAGGGTACAAATGTAACCAAAAAAAAAAGTCTGACTCACAGTTATCCTCTCCATGGCACCAGGTCTGTGGGGTGCCCCAAGGCTCACCACTCTCTCCTACTCTTTTCAACGTAATGCTGATTCCCCTGGCTGCAACCCTTTCAAAACTTGGTCTCCACCCATTTATCTATGCAGATGATGTCACTATTTACATCCCGTTTGTACGAGCTTCGCTGAAATTACTGATGACATCAGCCTTGGAATAAACACCATGCTCGCATGGGCCAACGCCTTCAAATTAAAACTTAACACCGACAAAACTCACTGCCTGATTCTAGCCTCTCCCTTTAATAAATTTAGGCCCACTAACTTAACCGTGCCAGGCTTTACCTTACCCATCTCTGAAAGCCTACGTATACTAGGTGTTATTGTAGATCGGAACTTAACGCTACTGGATCATACCATCGCAACCACCAAGAAAGCATTCTCCTCACTCTGGAAATTAAAGCGAGTGAAATCTTATTTCCCAAGGGGAGTCTTCTGCAATCTGGTCAGATCGTTAGTCTTGAGCCACCTAGATTACTGCAATGGCATCTATGCAGGGTGCACAGGCATACTCCTAAAGAAGCTACAAACAGTCCAAAACACAGCGGCTAGACTCATCTTTGGAGTGTCGAAGTTCACCAGCTCCAGTCCACTTCATGAGAAATTGCATTGGCTTCCTGTCCAAGAGTGTATAACTTTTAAAATCTGTACCCTAGTCCACAAGATTCTCTACGGAACAGCCCCAGCGTACATGGATGCCCAAGTCCACCTACCACCAAGAAACTCCCTAAGAACTGCCTGGTCTTACTTAAACTTCCATTACCCTGCTTGTTCTAAACTGAAATATAAAACCATGTATGCTTCCATCTTTTCCTACGTCAGCACTCACCTGTGGAATGCACTGCCTAAATCAGTGAAAACGATCCGGGATTATCTGCCTTTCAGGAAGTCGCTTAAGACCTGCTTATTTGAGCACGCATACCCCAACGAACCTGTCCAACCACACTGACCTCAGGACATGGCCCTTCTGGACTGACCCGTTTCTTTATCCTTACCCTCCACCCTGACTATCTCTTTCCGTTCATTGTACTCAACTATTTGTAATAAATGTTGTAAGCCACATTGAGCCTGCCAGTGGTGGGAAAATTGTGGGATATAAAAACTGAAAAATAAAATAAATAATAATATGTTTATCTCATTAAGGAGCAAACAATGCAGGTTAGTACCCTAACACAGGTTGATAAATCCCCCCCTCCCCTTATTAGTCTGTAACCTAACATTAAAATTTTCTGCAGTACCTGAAGATTGGAGGGTGACTAACGTAATGCCAATTTCTAAAAAGGGTTCCAGGAGTGATCTAACAACCTACAGACCAGGTGATTTTGATTCAGTGCCAAGCAAAATGGTATAAACTAGTATAAAGACAAAATTACTGAAAGAAAGACATGTTTTAATGAGTCAACATGGATTTAGCCAAGAGAAAGCTTCCCTCATCAAGCTGCTGCATTTTTTTGAAGGTGTGAATAAATATGGATAAACGTGAGCCAGTTGATGTGGAGGAGTATTTTCAAATCCACGTCCTAGTGACAATGATTCCTATCATTTATACAAACTGTATTGTCTCCTGCATGTTGGATCATTGCTTTTTAGTGCACATGCTTTTATTTTTCTCTTTTGTCCTTCAATGCAGTGAGTTTTACAGGACATGTTGTTATGTTATCCTTTTGGGCACAATTTGTGCTATTTTTAACTTTTCATTGATATGGGTGTGGGAAATGCAGTACAGCTTGGATACATGTAAGCAGACCCCCAATTTCTCTTTTTTCCTTTTTCTAGCACTAATGTTTACCGGTCTTGTACTGTTTTTGTTTCAGTATTCCAATGTTGGTTCTTGCTCGCTCTTATACAGGGGATCCATACAGGTGTTCCATCTACCCAATTCATCATCCAGCTGAGCTCTATATTAAAAGTTAGTGTGTTCTTAAACAGTGTAATCAACCTAATCTTTTTCCAGCATGCTGCCAAAAAGCAGCCCTGCCCTTTCCACTTGTTGATCAATTTGGCAGACTCAGTATCCATAAGATGCAACTCTTGCAATAAAATTATGTTCACACATTCTTTTTTTAGTGCTCATAGGGGTCCTTTTACAAAGGTGCAATAGTATTTTTAGTGTATGCATTAAATATGCATGTGCTAAAAACTAGAGATGCCCATATATTCCTGTGGGCGTCTCTAGTGTTTAGCATGCGTTAAAAACACCAGTGTGCCTTTGTAAAAGGACCCCTTAATTGTGTGATTGACACCATTAACATTTAAGAACAACAACAAAAAAACCAAAATAATTTCATAGACTTTCAAGTTATATACACTAGAGGCTCAACTGTACAGCCTGTGATATAGGAGCCTTGCATATAGTATATTTACAGTGAATGATGAAAATCTTTGTTTCCAATCCTCACCTAATCATGAGTTCAACCTTTTCTATGCCTCAGAGCAGTTTCAAATATTTTGAAAGCCATCACATTTTTTCATATGCTCTGCTTTCTATGCAGCTAACATTATCCACACTGGATCCTCTTCCTTCACCCCTGGTAAAGTCTCTCTTTGTTACTTTTTATCCTTATATGCTTTTGATGGCAGTGTTGGTCAAAGTACTCAAGTAAAAGTAAAAATAAATGTATATTTTAATAGTTAAGTAAAAGTACAATGAAGAACACATTAAAAATGTATTTAAGTGAAAGTATAAAAGTTACTGCCTTATATTATAAATACAGCGAATGCAACAATTGTTAAATTTTTTATCCCAACAATTTTATTGCTCTACAATTCAATCCACTTTGCTTTTAGTAAAACTATATTTTGAAAATGACTGTCACTCCTGTGTGTGCACTTGTGAGTCATTAATCCACCACAGCTAAAAAGGTGTTCAACAATTGCACTAGCAGGAAGCGGATGGTTCAGTCTGATAAAACAAATTCTTTTAAATCAGGCTAGGCCGCAACATTACTGGTGCCTTTTTACTGGGTCTGCAGGTTATAGATCAAAGAATCTCTGTCTGAAACACCTGACTTTCTTATAGCAAAGAATGCTTTATCATCATCATTGTCATTATCATCTGCATTAGTAATAGTGCTAATTCATCAGTTGCATCTTGTTATCATTGTCATGCTGTCCAATTACAGAGAAGGCTTTCACAAATTTGAATCATTGTCTGTTGTCATCCTATTTTTCATCTCATGGCAAACTCTGTTTGAATATCTTCAAGAATATCAAATGTATAGAAACACTTTAGCCTTAAGGTCAGACAAGAAGAATAGCAATCCAGTGGACAGTCACGCCAATGTAACATTTCCATGAGATATCCAGTAGTCTGTTGTGGTCAGGGCCGGTCTTAGCAAGTGCGGGGCCCTATGCAGACCAATTTGGTGGGGGCCCACCCTAGCCCCGCCCCACCCTAGCTCCACCCCATTGATAAGATTATTCCATTTTTAGAACATTTTTTTATTTAAGAAATTTCAAATAAAGACAAATGAAGCAAACTTGTACAAAAAAACTGATTGAAATAATAAGCACATTGCTATCATGAAATCTCCCCTCCCCAGAAATTATTCAGTTCAAGTCCACTACAATTAGTAGTTCCAATTCTCATAACAAAGGAGAATAAAGGGAAAATTTATTAAGAAAAGATCCAGTACTTTCAAATTCCCCTATTACTCTGTAACCCATCAAACCAGAAAGGCAAGTAGCCACATCAGTTACTAAATAGTTTGAACTGATTGTACCTACTTTATATCAGATTTTGCTACTTCATGATTTCCATTCTCAGATTTTAGCTTAGTAATCTTTTCTTCCTGTGATTGCAGTCTAGCTTCCAAATGATTAATTCGAGGTGTCAAATCATTAATTACTGGAAGCAGTGTTTTAGCTAAATCTGCTATTGCCATCCAAACTTTTATCAGGAGAAATATCTGCAGATCTATGTGAAAATAACCCAGATATGTTAAAACAGCCTCTTCCAAGCCAGAAGATTTTACTTGCTCAGCTTCTCCAGCAACTAATGTTGTTGGGCCAAATTCCTCTCAGAGAGGCAGACATTTCCAACCCTTGCACCTTCCGCAAGCGTCGTTAGATGAGAGAGACACTTCTCCTGATCTCCTGCCTCCATGGAATCCGATTTCGATTTGGCATAAGTGCACAACTGTTGGCGTCAGCAATGATGGCTCACCTCACGTCCTCACCACCTCCGACCAGGCTCCAGCTTTTCCCGCTCAGTGACTCCCGCCCTCGCGTCCGGAAACAGGAAATACATCAGAAGGTGGGACATTGAGCGGGAAGCTGGTGCCTGGAGGTGAGCCGTCGCGCTGCAACTGTCTGTCATCACCATTGAGGGCGGGGCCGTCGCTGCCTGGGCTGGCTCGCTGGCATTGCTCAGTTAGTTGCCAGGGTCCGGGGACTCGGGAGCTGATGGCGGGCTCAGCGGGCCCAAGCCAGGGGTGGGCGCCGCGCCGGTGGTGGCGGGAGCGGAGCGGCCGAGCCGCGGGAATGGGGATCATCTCAGGTGACTAAGGCGAGCAGTGGTGGAGGTCGGAGCGGAGGCACGAGCGAGGCAGAGTTGAGGCGTGCTGCGAGGGGCTCCCTTAGGCGTGCCGTGTGGGGCCCCCTTAGGCGCGGGGCCCTATGCGGTCGCCTTGGTCGCCTCTGCCTAAGACTGGCCCTGGTTGTGGTAGTGACATCTGTTCATCAAGAATTGTAACCGACTTCATCTTCAGCTCCACTTCAAAGTGACCAAACCCATCACTGTTTTGTTTGGATGGAGTCTTGTATCTAGTTCAACAAGCACAGTCAACTCTACTGGGAGTGGAGGCGTGGCCTAGTGGTTAGAGCACCAGTCTTGCAATCCAGAGGTGGCCAGTTCAAATCCCACTGCTACTCCTTGTGATCTTGGGTAAGTCACTTCACCTTGAGCTACTACTGAAAAAGGTGTGAGCAAAATATAAATAATAAATACTGTTCTCATAGGCTGTATTCCCTGAACACCAAAATATGAGATGATCCACTGTATGTATGAGGAGGTTTGCAATATCAAACTCCTGTTCCAGGTTTTGCTGTTTCATTTGGTTTATTGAGGAATCATCATTTAGGTCTCTCTACCACTTTGACTTTTTTCTTTTAGCTGCAAGCATCAGAAGTAACTAGGTAAAAGTAGTATATAAGAACATAAGAATAGCCATACTGGGTCAGACCAATGGGGCATAGTTGCTAAGGTCTGAAAAGAGGTGAGGATTTGTCCTCTCTTAAAGAAATCAAATCTGGACTAAAATGTTCTCTCTCAATAGACCTATTTTCAACTTTTCTCTGATCTCTAGGATCACTAAGGAAGTAGAACAGCATCAATGCTCAAAGTTTGTAGAGAAGAATCTTATTCTCCACACAAGTCACTATGGTTTCCACAAACAGCGTAGAAGAGCATCTTTACAACTGTACAGATTACTCCTAGTGTCATCTGTCATAGTGAGCAGAACAGCATAGCAAAAAGACACTTCTGCTCACTGTGACAGATGACACTAGGAGTAATCTGTACAGTTGTAAAGATGCTCTTTTAGTTATGCTGGACATGAGTTCTGCTTTTGACATGGTTTTTCATCCTTTGCTTCTGTTCAGAATCCAAAATATTGAGGTAAGTGGAAATGCACTACAATAGCTTCGCTTATTCTTGTCTGACAGCACTACCCAAGTCACATGTGACAAGGTTTTTTTTAATCCACTCTCAGCGTCATGTGGGTCCTGCAAGGGTCTGTTTAATGACCACGTTGCACCATTAGCAGCTCTTATTCAAGATCATGGCATTAGTGTCTTTATTTATACCAACAGTATGTAATTAATTTTTATAGAGATACAAGTGGCTCACTAGATATCACTAGATTAAATAATTAAAGAGCATAAGAACATAAGAATAGCCATACTGGGTTGGACCAATGGTTCATCTAGCCCTCTATCCTGTTTCCAATAGTGGCCAATCCAGTTCACGAGTTCCAGGTAGAAACCAAATTAAGCACCCTTTCATGCTACCAATCTGAGGGCACGTATTGGCTTCCCCCATGTCTATGTGCTTTGTAATTGTATTCTTTATAATAGTTTCCACTATTTTGCCCAGCACTAAAGTCAGACTAACTGGTCTGTAATTTCTGTATCACACCTGGAACCATTTTTAAAAATCGGCGTCAAATTGGCCACCCTCCAATCTTTAAGTACTATGAATGATTTTAGTGACTGGTTACAGATCACTAACAGCAGATTAGAAATTTCATGTTTGAGTTCTTTCAGTATCTTGGGGTGTGCACCGTCAGGTCCAGATGATTTACCATTCTTTAACTTGTTGATTTAGCTCAGTACATCTTCCAGGTTCACCGAGATTTATTTCACTTACTCTGCATCATCACCCTTGAAAACCATATCCAGTATAAGTAGATCTCTTACATCTTCCTTAAAGACTGAAGCAAAGAATTCATTCAGTTTCTTCGCTATTGCCTTGTTCTCCTTGAGTTCCCCTTTTGCTCCTTCATGATCTAATGGTCCCATGGATTCCTTCGCAGGCTTTCTGCTTCGGATGTACCTGAAAAAGTTGTAACTGTGAGTTCTTGCCTCTGTGGCAAATTTCTCTTCTAGACTTCTTTATCAATGCTTTGCATCTAACTTGCCAGTGCTTATATTGCTTCTTAATTTCTTCAAACAGGTCCCTTTTCCATTCTTTAAAGGATGTTGTTGGTTCTAATGGCCTCCTTTACTTCATCTTCACCATGTTGGCTATCATTTTCTCTTCTTTCCAGCTTTGTAAATACATGAAATGCATCTGATCTGGGCTTCCAAGATGCTATTTTTAAATGTCCACGCCTGATGTAAAGTAACCATTGCAGCTGATCCTTATAGCTTCTTTTTAACCATTTTCCTCATTTTATCAGTCACCCTTATGAAACTTAAATTAAGGCTCCACCTTTCCCAGAATATTGCCCAGGTCCTAACAAATTTAAATCCCTCATCTGTGCACCATCATCTCAAACACGCATTGAGACTTTGGAGCTTTGCCTGCATCTTGGATCCTGCTCGTGGAACGGGGAGCATTTCTGAAAACGTTACCCTGGAGGATCTGGACTTCAGCTTTCTTCCTTAAGAGCCTACATTTGGCTTTCAGAACCTCCCTTCCATGGTTTTCTATGTCATTGGTACCCACATGTACCAAGACAGCCAGTTCCTCCCCAGCACTATCTAAAATCCTATTCAGGTGATGTGTGAGATCTGCCACCTTTGCGCCAGGCAGGCAAGTGACCAGATGATCCTCATGTCCACCAGCCACCCAGTTATCTACATGCCTAATGATCAAATCACCAACTACAGTAGCTATCCTAACCCTTCCCATCTTGGCAGAAACTCTTGGAGGCATATCATCAGTGCAAGAGGATAGTGCATCCTTTAGTGGACAGCTTCTGGCTACAGGAGTACTTCCTACTTCACCAGGGTGATGCTCTCCTTTTAGCAATGTTGGTTTCTTTTACTTTAATATCCGATAAAGAGTGATTTCTTAGGTTATACTTTAAGCACCATGACAAAACCTTCTTATCTTTGAAAATGTTTTTCCTAATGTGTCAAGGGATACTCAAAGGTGGAGAAAGGCTTTTCTCCTCCTTAGACCTACAAGAAATATGAAGCCATCTAGTTCACTAGGAAGAAACAGTCCCTCAAACATCACCATCAGTTATAAATGATCTAGAGATGGGAGTAACTAGTGAGGTAATTAAATTCGCAGATGACACAAAATTATTCAGGATCGTCAAGTCGCAGGAGGAGTGTGAAAGATTACAGGAGGACCTCGCGGGACTGGGGGTTTGGGCGTGCAAGTGGCAGATGAAGTTCAATGTTGACAAGTGCAAAGTGATGCATGTGGGTAAGAGGAACCTGAATTACAGCTATGTCATGCAAGGTTCCGCTTTAGGAGTTACGGACCTAGAAAGAGATCTGGAAGTCATCATTGATGAGATGTTAAAAACTTCTGCTCAGTGTGCTGCGGCAGCTAAGAAAGCACACAGAATGTTGAGTATTATTAGGAAAGGGATGGAAAACAAACATGAGGATGTTATAATGCCATTGTATCGCTCCATGGTGCGACCGCACCTCGAGTATTGTGTTCAATTCTGGTCGCCGCATCTCAAAAAAGATATAAAGGAATTAGAAAAGGTGCAGAGAAGGGCGTTGAAAATGATAAAGGGACTGGAACGACTTCCCTATGAGGAAAGGCTGAGAAGGTTAGGGCTCTTCAGCTTGGAGAAAAGGCGGCTGAGGGGTGATATGATAAAAGTCTACAAGATAATGAGCTGAGTAGAGCGGATAGATGTGAAGCGTTTGTTTACACTTTCAAACAATAATAGAACCAGGGGACACAAGATGAAGCTAGAATATGGTAGATTTAAAACAAATAGGAGAACGTTTTTCTTTACTCAGCATTTAGTTAGACTCTGGAACTTGTTGCCGGAGAATGTAGTGACAGCAGCTGGCCTTACGGAATTTAAAGGGGGTTTGGACAGATTCCTGAGGGAAAAGTCCATTGAACATTATTTAAAAAATTTGGGGGGGAGGGGTTGCCGGGTTCTTGAAGCCTGGATTGGCCGCTGTCGGAGACAGGATGCTGGGCTTGATGGACCCTTGTTCTTTTCCCAGTATGGCAGGGCTTATATAGTTAATATTGCTATTCTCTAAGAATAACTGTTTTAAACTTTGGATGTTCACCTTAATGTTCAACTTAGCTTTTGACATCATGTTTCAATACTTGTGAAGAAGTCTTTTTATGCTGTACAGATGATTCCTTCTGTTCACTTGTATCTTAATACTAAGGTTCTTCATATTTTCCTTGCCTCCTTAAACCATCTAGATTATTATAGTTCCTTGCAATGCGGTTTAAGCTTTGACTACTAAAATGGCTGTAGACCTAAATATTGTAGTAAAAATTCTAACAGGTGGAAATTTGATCATGCAACCCTAGTTTTATAAGAGCAGCATGAGCTTCCAATAAAAGCAAAATTTATTACAAAATCTTGACCCTAGTCCACTGTGATTTTTATTTAAGATTCCCACACTACCTAGCAGATTGTTTTGGTCCTTATTCATCTTCTTGATCTTTCAGATCATAAGAACATAAGAATTGCCATTAGCTTGTTTCCAACAATGGCCAATCCAGGTCACAAGTACTTTGCAGAAATCAAAAGAGTAGCAACATTCCATGCTACTAATCTCAGGGCAAGCAGTAGCTTTCCAATGTTTATCTCAATAGCAGGCGATGGACTTTTCCTCCAATAACATGTCCAAACCTTTTTTTCTAAACCCAGATACGCTAACTGCTGTTACCACAGACTTCCAGATCATTTATAAATGTTAAATAACACCGGTCCCAGTACAGATCCCTGTGGCATTCCACTATTCACCCTCCTCCATTGAGAAAATGGCCATTTAACCCTACCCTAACCAATTCCTAATCCACAACAGAACATTGCCTCCTATCCTATGTCTCTCTAATTTTCTCAGCAGTCTCTCATGAGGAACTTGGTCAAAAGCTTTCTGAAAATCTAGTTACACTAGACTACTAAGTAACATATTTAAAATAAATCTGAATAAAGTAATTTTTCATTTGTTGCATAGCTGATCTGTGGAATTAGTTGCTGGGGGATGGGGCATAAACTGTTAGCATAGCTGAGTTTAAGAAAGGTTTGAGCAAGTTCTTAGAGGAAAGTTACATAAACCATTATTAAAGGGGACTTAGGAAAATCTACTTTTTATGCCACCAATAAGTAGCATGAAATCTATCTTCTTTTTTTGGATCCTGCCAGATACTTGTAACCTGGATTGGCTACTGTTGGATACAGGATACTGGGCTTAATGGACCTTTGGTCTGGTTTGGTATGGCAATTTCTCAAGCTGAATTAGAAGGAAAGCAATATTGTAAGTTCATTTTCTATGGAGGTCTCTTTTCTATGGAGATCTCTTAAGTAAATGTTCTCTACTCAGAGGTCAGACTGATAACAATTGGCTGGAGCTCAGTGATACACTGGTCACATCATCCTTATTGGAATTAATTATTCATCCTTTTTACCAACATGAAGAATTTGGCAAACATTCACACAATGGTGGTTTTCAGTTTGAACTTTCCTATAATGTCAGTCATTGTTGGTGATCTGGAAAGCCTGAAGTGTAAATCCTTAAAAGAAACAGAGGAGTCGATAATCAGAGCTATTTACTGGGCAGCAGAGGCTCCTGCATTGTTAAATAGTGCTGAGTTGATCAGGAACAAATATTCACAAGTGAACTAGCTATCGGAAAAGTGATTTTATTCATATTCTGAACTGGTGAATTACTTGATAAGAGCTGCCTTAGCTTCATTTTAATCAGCATTTTCCCCACTTATGGTAATTTAATTTACGGTACACTATCTCCTTTAAAGTGAAAGGCACATCTCTAGTTGTTATACCCAGTGTTCCCAATGAGTTCTGATTGTGGAGGGAGCATCATGAACTGAGAAGGTTGGAAAAATTAGTAGTTGGTACTAGGTGAATGAAGAACAAGTTTGGAGGAAAAAACCCTATCTGGAAATCCAAACTGAGTCTGTGAAATTGCTAACATGACCACTGGCTCTTGGAGGTTGAAGGGATACCACAGTACTTTGATATTCAAATAGAAGAGATTCAAATAGACTTACAAAGGAACAAATTCAACACCAGTAAGATGAAACAGTAAAGTTCCAAAATATACATTCCAAAAACTCAAATAATGCACTTTCCATCTAGCCACAATCAACATTAGTCTGGAAAAAAAACCTCCAAGCAATTGTAAATGTACAATAATGAATACCACAAAACCAAAGCATTAAACATACAGCTGTACTTATCAAAATGCACGTATCTTTATTTAAAGTTACCCAACGAAGCCCCTTTTACTTTGTAAAGTGGGCTTCCTCAGGGGTTTGTTAGAAAACAGTAGTGCGTAATAGCTTCAAAATCAATGCAGAACTCCATGCCATGTGCTCATTGTGTCATTTCATGGAGTCGCGCTTTGACATGACTAATGATGACACTGTGAATTTAATGCTGTGCACAATTTGGCATTATTGATACATTTTCCCTTGTTCTGAGGTATTTTTCCTCTTAGCTAGTTAAGTTTGTAAAGTGAATTATTTGACTTTGAAATGTTTCATTTATTTTTGTAATTTTGGGACACTTATTTTGGAGTGGAGGAGTGGCCTAGTGGTTAGGGTGGTGGACTTTGGTCCTGAGGAACTGAGTTCAATTCCCACTTTAGGCACAGGCAGCTTCTTGTGACTCTGAGCAAGTCACTTAACCCTCCATTGCCCCATGTAAGCTGCATTGAGCCTACCATGAGTGGGAAAGGAAGGGGTACAAATGTAATAAAAATAAAACTTTACTGTTTCATATCAAGTAGACTCTTACTGGTGTTGGATTTATACCACTGTACTTCCCCTTTGTTTCTCTTAGAGCCTGTAGCTGGCCTTGCCTGTTGTTTGAGGAAACAGTTTACTGGTGTGTTTGCAGGGAAAGCTAGACCTGCATCTACTCTGCTGGAGGAAAACTCCCAAGGAATGTGGATAGAAGTTCTGTCATTCTCAATTCCAGAGTAGCATCACAGTCTGTTTCAGAAGTTAGGATGGAAGTTTGAGATTACAGCAAACATATTTATTGACATGTGTAGTTTGCAAGCCATGTAGTTGTTATCATGCTTCCAAAGTCTGCTTATGTATGTATGAGAAGGCTGAAACTCTGATCTCTAGCAACTTTGTGGTTAAATAACAAAAACCTATAAGCAGAATTTAATAATTTGAAGGTGCAGTCTCCGGAATTGTATACAATCCTCATGTTTTTTTAACCAGCAATGGTCAGCTTTTTTTAAATCGCTGATCATCACTGGATAAATTATTCCCCAATATTCAGTGCCAGGCCCTGTCTGGGCACCGGCACTGAAAGCAGAGGATATTTTTGTGCAGTCTGGGCATCGGAACTTATGTGGGCCCTACCGATATTCAGCCAGGGTCCGCATAAGAGTTATATGGCCCTGGCTGAATATTGGGCTGGGGCCTGCATAACTTTTTTTTTTAAAGAGCACCTGAGCCCCTTCCCACACCATGACAATGCTCCCTATTTCCGTCCCCCTTCCCTAGCTTTCAGCAATAAGAAGTCCTCCAGAACGTCCCATCTCCCACTGTCAAGGTAGGCCCAGCGGTGGTTTTCGAGGGCAGGAGCACAGTTCCTTACGGTGGCTATCCAAAATGGCTGCTGCAACCTCTTGCGGCAGCCTGTGGTACTTTATGTAGTACCATGAGCTGCCATGAGAGGTTGAGGCAGCCATTTCGGATAGCCGCTGTACCTCTGGCATTAGGTTTTGGGCACTGGCCCCTATATTAAGATGGACTGTCAATCAAAGGGACTCACCACTGAATTTGGAGAGGAGCAGATGGCTTTCTATGCCTCAGTGAACTCCCTTTATCACTCAATCAGGCACTAATCTATTCTGATGGCTTCCTAAATCAACCCACCAAAATTACATTTAATCAGGTATTTAGTTGCAATTTGAACTAGTTAGCAGTAGTTGAATACTCAGATAAAATTAACTAGTTAAGATTAACTGTTTAATTTTGTCCTTCAGTAGTTCTTTGAATATCTATACCATGAGAATTATTGTCCATTGAGTTTTATCTTTATATTCAGTGAGGCTTTCTATATTTCCCTTAGACACGGTCTAAGCAAATGGAAATTGTACTATAAAATTCTATGGAAAATCCTCTTTCTCCTGTCATCATTGATTTTGTGTCCTCTTTAGTTTCTAAAGAGGATAAGGGGGTTTCTAGCATTTGAAAGACTTCTCCTAAAATCTTATTAAGTGGTAATTCTCATATTTTTCAATCTTTTTTTTCCTTCAATCCCTTGAGCTGTAAAGGTATTTATAATAAACCCATAGGTCTCATTAATTTCCTGAGATGAGATTGCTTGAGCCCATTTCATCATTTATTTCACTAGCAACATTTTGAAGACAGTGTGTTCTAAGTGCACAAATTAACCCTCTATTGATTTTGCTGCCCTTGTTTTGTTTTCCTGAAACTTGTCTGTGAATATTTTATGCATCTACAAACAGTACCTTTTTATTGAGAGTCTGGAATCTCAACTATTTCATTTTATTTTCCAAAAAAGTTATTTTGCAATTGACTAACTTCTTATACTTGTCTGTCTTTTCTGTTCATCATAGATAGGAAAATGATTTCCTATCACCACTCCCACGGTAGCAGGGGCGTAGCCAGATGGCTAATTTTGGATGAGCCTGAGCCCAAGGTGGGTGGGCATAGAATTCATCCTCCCTGGCCCCCCTCTGGTTGGCTGCTCTCTCTACTCCTTCTGCCCACAAACCCCAAATATTAAATACTTGAGCTGGTGGGGATCCCCAAACCCTGCCAGCTGAAGATTTCCTTCTCCTCCTCCTCCTCAAGCAGCCAGCACTCTTCCAAATGGCAGCCGGCAGCACTTGCCTCACACTGATGCTGCTGTCCAGGCTGTGCATGCTCAGTGCTTTTGCATGTGCAAAAACTGAGCATGTGCAGAAGGGCTGATCTCAGCGTCAGCTCAAGGCAAGTGCTGCTGGCTGACATTTGGAAGAGCGCTGGCTGCTCAAGGAGATAAAATCTTCAGCTGGCAAGGTTTGAGGATCCCCACCAGCCGCAGCAAGAGTGTCACAATTTTGGGTGGGCCTGATTCTAAGGTGTGTGGGCCCCGGCCCACCCAGGCCCACCTGTGACTATACCACTGCACAGTAGCCTTGGCTACATCTCATGCATTCAGGGATTCCTTTTTGGGAAATATCAGTTTGGGCCTCTGATCTAGGCCCTGTGGTAGTTTCACTTTTGGCTCATCTCCACCCCGGGGGTCACATTCTACACACCACTCCCAGGGTCCTGGGGTCATACAAACAGATATTCTTCCTCTTCTGTCACACTCTCAGCTCCCATGGCAAGTTTTCATGAACTGGGCATCAGCTGGGGATGGAATACTCTGGTAGGCTGAAGGTACTCTTTCTCTGGGCACTCACTCCTGAAGAAAAGCCAGCAGTCTCATTTTTCAGCAACAGTAACTTGCTTTACTAACAGGAACTCAAATACAGTCCATAACAGCCAACTTGGTCTTAAAACTTCAGGGATCCTTCAGATGTAGCAGCACAGCATTAACCTAGTCTCTAATGATATCAAGGCACTTTTCTAAATTCACATTTCAGTCTTTCCAAAGGTTATCAATAGAAATCAAACAAAATAAAACATGGAAAAGAAAATAAGATGATACCTTTTTTTATTGGACATAACTTAATACATTTCTTGATTAGCTTTCGAAGGTTGCCCTTCTTCGTCAGATCGGAAATAAGCAAATGCGGTAGCAGATAGTATATATAAGAGAAACATCAAAGCAATACTTTGACAGTCTGACAGAGTGGGAGGGTGGGGGTGTGCATGGGGACATCAAAGCATTTCATTGATATTCTAACAGGATGGGTGTTGGTAGGTGAGAGGAGGGTAATAAACAGAAAAATAAACAGAGAAATACCACTTTATGGTTTATAATGGGTTAGAAAACCCAGATCTTTCCAAACAATGATTATCTTTTCCCCAAAATAAATAAATAAAGAATAAGGAATGTTTCACCAAGGTGATTTTTCTCCTGTTGATAAGTTTCAGACCACATATGCAGGTACACACAGAACCTTTCGTCTCACGTTTCTCCTACTTGCAACTTGAACAGGGTACTTGACATTGTCCTCAGAATCAGCTCTCAATTCTCAAATTTAAGTCTAGGGACCAGATACCTGTTAACTCCATACTGAGTCTTCCTTATGGTAATTTTCTGTGGTCTGGGTGTAGCAACAGTGAGAGCCCTGCTCTGTCCCCTCTCAGTACTATGGGTCATCTGGTGGGGATGGGCTACCAAAGACCCAAAACTCCTTATACTCTGGATTTTTATTAGCTCTCTGGTCCAACCTCCATGGGCTGGCTCTGCAATGATTTCACCATGGAGCTGTCAGTGACAACTCTCCAAGCTCAGTGACCACCTTGAAAATCTGAGCATTTTGGGGGGGGAGGAGGGGGGGGGGTTGTCAGAGACTTTTACCAAGCTGACTCCACATCCTGGTTGTCTAGTTAGTGATCCAGTTCAGAAATTCTGCAAAAGTATGTTTAAGACAGTAAAGGTTATAGTTAGCCCCTTTGCCTGGAAACCTCTAGCAACTTTTTAGAAACTTTCTGAACTCTTCCTGAAAAATTTGATGGCCTGCCTTAAAATTGCATGCTTTTAAGGTTGAAAGTTTCCTTTATTTGATATACCAACAATAAGACAAGCATCCAGGTGGTTTACAATAAAATTATATAAATAAAGAGAGAAGGGAAATACAATAAAAAGAGGAAGGAAAGGAAGATAATACTTCTCCAATGGTCTCAAAGATCACTGTCCTGCAGCTGTCAATGCAAGCTGAGAGGGGCAAAACAAAATTTAAAAAAACAGTTAAAACAATAAAAGCTTTCATTAATAGGTACATTTTTAACCTTAATTTAAAATGTGAAAGGGAACATTCCAGTTGAAGATCCAAAAGGAGCCCATTCCATAGTGTGGGCCCTACAACATTATACATAGATTTACAATATGCATCCTGGAAAATCTGGTGAAAAGAGGTAAGAGCTAAAAAAAAAAATCTGATTGGACGAATGAAGAGCTTTGCAAGTTTATTCAGAATACGACTGCTCGGCTGATCTCAGGTTGTTCGCACTTTCAACATGTTTCACCCATTTTGCTCGAGCTGCACTGGCTGCCGTTTCAGGAAAGGATTTTATTTAAAGGACTGCACTTGATTCATAAAGAGTTAAAAAAGTGAGTCTGCACATTATTTACCTTCTGCATTGAAAAGATATGTGCCAGATTGTTCATTGAGATCTGAAACATCTGCTTGTCTGAGTATTCCAGCTTTAAGGAAAGTGTATTTTGAGAAAACTCGCAGGTGTTCCTTTTCAATTGCATGACCCATTTTATGGAACCAGCTTCCTGTGCAAATAAGGATAACCACAAATACATTGCAGTTTAAGAAACTTTGAAGAGACATTTCTTTGTACAGGCATATGGATCTGGTGCATATTGAGGGATTTCACAGTGGGCAGATTTAAGAATATGAGTCTGAATATGCTGGTGATTAAACCATACATAGGGCAGAACTGATAGGATTAAAGTTAATTAGGGCTGATGAGTGTATTGTGAAAAGCAGTGGTTATAGTCTTGGCTGTATAATGTTTTATATTTTATGTTTTTTTTAATTGATTTGTTTTATTGTATATTTTATGTATGTTATTCTATTTCCCACTTAGTTATAGGTGGAATATAAATAAACAAACCTTACCTTAAGCCACCAGGAAGTATTAGCAGAGCTGCCATGTTACCCAATTCCAAGAGGGAAATTTTTAGGCCAGTCCTGGCTTTATGACAAGCCCATCTTAGTGCATTATAGGACCTGCAGAAAGGACTTTAGTGGGTAGAAACAGGGACCATAAATTCCCACTGCTTTGCAGTAAAGTTCAAAACCAGAATTGGTCAAAAATATTTCCCTCCCAAAACTGGGTATTTTCACAATTCTACATTAGAAAAGGTATTTTGGAACTGTTTCCAGTCATTCTCGCAGAGATGCCAAGTTACCTACTGTATATACTTGACTGTACAATGATATCATGTATAAGTCAAGGGATAGTTTTGGGACTAAAAATGGCCAAAATTGGTGTGACCCACATATAAGTCAAGGTCATACACAGAGCCAAAATTGCCCCCCTCCGCAGCCAAACTGACTGGGTTGTGGACATCGAGGCCTGACATTGAGCACCCTTGATCTTAGGTTTAGGGCAGTGGTTCCCAAACCTGGTCCTGGAGGCACACCAGCCAGTCATGTTTTCAGGATATCTATAATGAATATTCATGAGATAGATTTGCATGCAGAAGAGGCAGTGCATGCATATCTCTTCATGATTATTCATTGTGGGTATCCTGAAAACCTGACTGGCTGGGGTGCCTCAGGACCAGGTTTGGTTTAGGGTGTCCTTACTTGCCTCCAAAGTTTCCTGTGTTTCAAAGCAAACCTGCTTCTAAGATTCCAAATCCTGGTATTGCGATCCATGTTACAGCTGCCTTTGCATTAGTGCAGGACTACTCAATTCTAGTCCTCGAGGTACACAGGCAGGTCAGGTTTTCAGGATATCCACCATGAATATGCATGAGAGAGATTTGCACGCACTGGTATGCAAATCTGTCTCATGCATATTCATATTACAACTAGTAATTGAGTGTGAACCTTGAAGACAGTATGCATATTCATTGTGGATATCCTGAAAACCTGGCCTGTCTGTGGACCTCAAGGACCAAAAATGAGTAGTGCTGCTTTAGTGTTTCTAATCCAGGGGCTACAGCTACTTTGCTTTAATTAAATGGTACTGGAAGTGAAGGGAGGGGGGGGGGGTCAATTCTGTCCTGACATTCATAGGAGCCAACTTTTCAAAATTATTGAGGGTGCTAAGCCCAGTGAAAATAACCCCTCCCTGGACACATACAAAGAATTTTCTCAATATTGGGGGTGCTCAAGCACCCACAGCACCCACAGAGTTGGCTCCAATGATGTCCCTAGTAAGTGCCAGGAGAGATTGGGTGCCATATCCATAGGGAAGGGGGGTATAATATGTTATCTAATGTTGGTGCCAGTGACTTGTCTAGTGGGGTCATCATTATGTTGAAGAGTATTGGTGATAATGGTGATCCTTGAGGTACTCTGCAGTCTGCTTTCCAAGGTGGTGATGTATTTGTATTTGATTTTACTTGGTATGTTCTGGTAGTTCAGAAAGCATATTTTAAACTTAAACAACTCAAATTGTTAAGTTCATACTTTTTACAGGATCATTTTAGAGTAATTGTTCAATTGACAATAGTGTTATTAGATTATGGTAATTCTTTATATTTAGGTGTAGCAGCAAAGTATATTTCTAAACTTCAGCTAATTAAAAATTCTGCTGCAAGATTAATTTATCGTAGCTCTAAATTTGAAAAAATATCTCCACTGTTGACTAAGTTGCATTGGTTGCCTGTTCAGGCAAGGATTTTTTTAAAAGGTGATTTGTCTGGTTTTTAAATCTTTATTTATCTGGGGATTTGTCAGATAGATTTAAGATCTTAAATAACAGTTCTGCTTCCCACTTATGCAATTATTCAGTTTTGGCCTTTCCATCTGTTAAATCTATTAGATTTAAGGCTATTGTTACGCACTCTTTTTGGTTTTCAGCTGTTCACATTTGGAATAACCTTTCTATTACAATTTGCCTTTTGAAGAATTATTTTACCTTTTGGAAGGCTTTGAAGACTCATCTATTGTCTGAAGATGTATGTTGAAGCTGTTATATAAATTTTATATCTTAATTTAGGTTGTATTTTTTTTTGTAAATTCCTGAAGAATGTTTAGTGCTCATTTTTTAAAATGTGTTACCTCGCCTTGAATCCCTTGCAGGAGAGTTAGAAGGTTTTGTTATTAGGGGCCCTGTTTACTAAGTCATGCTTAGGCGCACTAACTTCATAGTGTGCGCTAAAAATTAGCGTGCGCTAATGTTAGAGACACCCATCATATTCCTAGAGGTGTCTCTATCGTTAGTGTGTGCTTTTTACAGGGCTCCTAATAACATAACATAACCTTTACTAAAATATTATTGTAATAAATAACTCATGCTTCTACTATTTATGTAAGGCAATAAAACAAAGTAGAGGAGACAACAAAAGAGTAGCAGCTCTGGGAGTATATGTGAACAAAATCCCACACAGGTAATTGTCCAGGAGAAAACCTTTATTTGCACCAGTATGGACCTGACATGGGACCATGTTTCAGCGGGGCAAACCCGCCTGCCTCAGGGGTCGTAGAGACACTGATGGATGTTGGAAATCAGTATAGTCAAATAATCTAGAGTGAGTACCATATATAAATGTAGACAGGTACTGCTCTCAGGGAATGGTAAGACAAAATGGTCCTGAAAAAGCCACAATGTGTCATGGAGTCTCAACATGAAGTCCGCTGCAATGCCCTCTAGGCTGCCCCACTGCTTGCTGGGATGTCTCTATAGCCAGTCTACTAAGAATAATGGCCCTAGACATCCCAATGGCTGGTTTTTGGGCATTTTCCTCTTGTATGTTTTATTTTCTAAAATGGTCCCAAAAGAAAAATGCACTGAAAACAAAACATTTAGAAAAAAGGTGATTTTCAAACCAAAAAGATAGACATTTTTAGCAAAACATCCAAAATCAGACTTAGATGTTTTATGGGAAATGCCCCTCCACACCTCCTAAAAACAACACGAGAGGGTGATTTCAAACCATCATAGCAATTTATTGAAACCACATAGGGACCACAAAAAGGAAAAAAAAACAAAAGATTGCTCTATATGTTTTCTATTAATAATCACTCAAAAAACCCTTAAAAATAACTATCATTTTACTATTTTTGAGGTTCCATGGTCATGGTGGAAGAAAAATGCCACCATGATTTAAACTTCTTCTCATGCTGTGGTCATATTGAAATGTATTCATTTTTACTCAACACAGTATCTGAGTTTCACCCATTGGCTTCTTCAGGGGAAACTAAAATAATATTTCCTGAAACACAGCTGAACATTGCAAATGAGAGAATAAAGAAATAAGTTAACTCATAATTCTTTCTGCTTATTTTTTATCAAAAAATAAACTTCAATAATGATGTTAAGAATATCTAAACAATGCATCTAAAGTTTTTTCAAAAGATTTTTAAGGCTACATACTAGAAGAGCACTCCTCCAGGGCTCCTGGGAAAGTTCAACTGTCAAAAAAATGCTCTGCTTAATCTGAATCTCAGGAGGGAGAATAAAAAGGAGAGACAGAAGGAAAAGTTAGGTAACAGACAAGCATTACCTCGCTGCCCAACTGCCCTCAGCAAAGGTGAGTTCAAAAAGCTGAGTCTTAGCCTTCAGAAAATTTTTTTCCTGGTGAATAAAGAAGGGGAGAGAGTTCTAAAGGAATGGTCTTAGGAAAAGGTGGAATCAGGGATATCTAAATGAAGAAATATTGGAGAGGGAAGTGAAAGCAAGGAGGCCTAGAAAGAATGCAGGAAGTAGGAGAGAGCATAAGTGATGAACAGAGTATCTGAACGTAAGGCCCAATGCACAAGAATAAGAATCTTGTATTTAATTCTTGCAGAATCCAGGAGCCAATGCTAAGCTTTGAGGAGGAAGAAACATGGTCAAATTGTCAGGCCCCTAGAAGAAGTTTAATTGTGGTTGACTGGATAAGTCTGAGACATTTAAGAGAAGAATCAGGCAGACAATTTTAAAGAGTATCACAATGATCAAGGCATGCTATCACTAAAATCAAAATCAAGGTGCAAAGATAGTAGAAGGAGAGGAAGGGCTTAACTGACATAATCTGGCAAACATCTAAAAATGATGATCTAAATGCAGGATCCAAATGAGGCTTAAAGGAGAGTAAAGAATCAAGGGCAACACCCAGGATATGATCCTTTGTGCTTGTCACATATCTTATTGAATTCAGAAAATGTTCTTGTCACCAGCAAAAGGAAAAACATAGAAATTAGGGGTCCTTGTGCAAAGATGCGGTAGCGTTTTTAGTGCGTGCTAATGATTAGTGCATGCTAAACACTAGAGATGCCCATAGGAATATATGGGTATTTCTAGTGTTATTTTTAGCGCTTTTGTAAAAGGACCCCTTAATGTTTTGTTGTTTGCTGATAATAATGCACACGCTTTTGAGAGAGTGTACACTGTTTGCAACAGGGCACCTGATACACATGCTCAAACTATCACGCATGCTCAAACCACTGCGCTTGCACACATACCCTTGGATTCTATATAGTGTACTTAGATTTAGGCACCGAACTTGGCATGGATTCTATAACACCGTGTAACTTATTTGGCTTAACAAACTCATAAGTGCTGATTTCAGCACTTAACAAGCAATAATAGGCACTGATTAGAATTTAGGCGCACAACTCGCTAAGCGTATTCTGTAATGATGTGCACCAAACTTCTAACTTGCACAGGCAAAAATAGTTATGGGCAGGGATATAGGCATTCCAAAATTTAGGTGCCTAGTTGTAGATTGTGGCCCAGTGCGCCTAAATCTACACCCGGGATTTACGCTATGTTTTAGTTGCTGTAAATGGATGCACTCAGATTTAAGTGCTGAAATATCAACTAATCATATTCTATAATCGGCACCTAGGTGGCGATTATGGAATATGCTGAGTTGGCAATGATTTCAGCACCAATTTGTTTTTAGGCGCCATATATAGAATCTCCTCCACAGTGGTCGATATTTAGACCGTGGAAGGCAGCTCGGCTTACTCCAGTGGTCAGCAACGAAACTGGATAGTCAATGCTGGGCCATTTCCGGTGACAGGCATTGAATATCTGGTTTATTTTTGGCCTGTTTAAACTTAACTGGCCAAGCCAATATTCAGCGCTTGGTGTTTAAGTTCATAATGGCCAAAGATAGACCTGCTTTACAGGTGGCTCAATTTGGACTCCAAACTTAGCTGGTGATGCGCTGAATATTTACGGCTAGCTGACCATATCACATGATATAGCCAGTTAGCTGCTATGGGCTAGATTCTATAAATCACACCTAAAAAATCAGCACCAAAACCCCACCTAGGCGTATTCTATGAGGTACACCTAAATTTAGGCATATTTTTGAGAACACACCTAAATTTACATGTAGTTTATGGAATATGCTGAGCACTCGTTCGCATGAGTAAATTTAGTCATGAGCAGTTACGCCAAGTAAAACTTGGTGTAAATGCCAATACCTAAATTAGGCATTGACCAGTTATATTCTATACGTGCACAGAGTTTAGAAATGCCCACAACCCACCCATGGCCACACTCGCTTTTCAACTATGTGACTTAGAATTTACATGCATCACATTACAGAATATGCGTAGACAGTTGTGTGCGTAAATTCTAATTAAAGCCAATTAATGTTAATAATTGCTTGTTAACATCCAATTATCAGCACTGATTGGCTTGTTAACTAATATAACCAGATTTGCACACGCAGCATAAGCCACACTATATAGAATCTGGGGATATGTGCTGGCCGTGAATATTCAGCAGGAGATAACTATCCCCCACTGAATATTCATGGATAGCCAGTTAAGTGCTATTTAACTGGCCAGGATCCATAACACTTAAATAGTGCTGAATATCAGGGGGATAGTGCACACTCTTTCAGAAAGAGTGCATCCTATTTCAAAAGAGCGCACATTCAAAAACGTTGCTTCTGTGACTGAAAAATGGCCAAATGAATAAAACATTCCCACAAACAACATGGGAAATGATACGAAATGAAAACTTTCTGGCTGCTCATCCCTACTATTAGGACTTATCAATAAAATAAACAAAAAAGAAAGCCAATCTACTCTTTCATAATAAAGTCTTCTCTAGTTCTTGTATATATGTAGTTCAGTCATTCATCAAAACTCTAGTGTGAAAGTGCCAGCTTGCTAACAAAATAGCAAAAGAATTGCTGTTTCCATTCAGTGTCTTCCTCACTCAGTCCTAAACTAATGGCACCCAAATTTTCTCTCAGAACCGGATTATTCTGAACCAATCTCCAGGTATTAGCAAATCATTTATAAACATTACCCAGTCATAGAATATGAGTAATTCAAGTTTGAATTTTAAATCAGGGGCAACAAGACTTAGGTTTCTTCTAAGCATCCCTGTTACTTGAATGTCTTCATAGGATCAGACTGTTTTTATGTTTCAGTTAGGAGATGATTTTTTTTTCTTTCAGGATTTTGATACCTTCGGACTGCTTTCAGAAATTCTGTAACTCCCTCACCTCTTCTAATCAATATCTCAGAGGTTCAATTTTAATTACTTAGCTTCAAAATTGTCAACAGGAATGTTCACAGTCACTCAAAAGAGCAGAATTTGTTTTCTTACTTGCCAGGGTATCCAGAACACTGGGAAAGCATTAATCCTCTTGTCAGATTTTTTTTTTCTTAACACTGAGATCCTTGCCAGGATTTCACACCTCCTTCAACAACCACTTCCTTGCCCCAGAAACTTGGCTATTTCTGGCAATTATTTTTAGAATTAGCAGCTTTGTAGTTTTCATCTTTCTGTCAGCTTGATCAATTCTTCCACCTACACACTATTTTTGTGACAAAACAGAAACATTTTAAATTTCCCGCATCCCTGCAAAACCCATTTGTTAAATCTCCTAAGCACCTACCTTAAAATCAGGTTTAACCATCAGAAAAACTTTCATTTACATGTTTAGAGTATAATTCCTTCTGTTATACACACAGAGGTATTCAGTGGCACCTATATCTATTTAAAAAGTAGGCTCCCAGAACTTGCCCCCACCAGTGTGGAAATGCCTCCCCCAAAATGTGTGTTGTATACTCAATATTTTCATCATGTATTTTATAAAATATGTCTGTGATACCATCCAAACTATGCCCCTAGTTATGTTTATGTGCAAATCACAACTTAAGAACAAAACATAAAGGGGAAATGAGACTTGATATACCGCCTTTCTGAGGTTTTTGCAACTACATTCAAAGTGGTTTACATATATTCAGGTACTTATTTTGTACCAGGGGCAATGGAGGGTTAAGTGACTTGTCCAGAGTCACAAGGAGCTGTAGTGGGAGTTGAACTCAGTTCCCCAGGATCAAAGTCCACAGTATCCTACTTCTAGCAGTGGTCAATCCAGGTCACAAGTACCTGGCAGAAACCCAGTTAGTGGCACCATGTACACATGAGGTTGCACAATTTTATGGAAGCTCTTGTCTGCATGTAAAACAGTCTTTGAGGAAAACAGGAAGGAAACTCTACAAAAAGGGAAAATGCAACAAGGAGTAGAGGGTGACACATGACTCTTAAGATGGAAGTAGCAGAAGACAAATCTTTATTAAGGCACCAAAGTAAGACCCAACATGGGTTTGTATTTCAGTAGACTGGCTGCCCGCTTCAGGAGTCACTTTAATGTGCCAGTGATTTGTGTATGGTACCTAAAATGATTTTGTATATATGCATACACACACAGCAAAGAGGACAGCCGTCATAGTACAGTCCCGCTGGAGAGTAACAGAATTCGAAAACAATGTCATCAGTTTTTACATACAGAGAAAGTTTTATAAAATTACCCTCTCAAAGTTATGTGGATTTTTAGCAATCCTAAATTTATAGGTAGGATCACTGTTAATCCACAGATAACTTTAAACAGATAACATCCATTTAAAGTTATACCTTATACCTGCTACGTGAACATTTGGAGTTAATAAATTATAATACTGCCTCCAGCCCATTCCAAATTCCACCCAGATTTACAAACAGATAACTTTGGCTGCTTAGCAACTTAAACAAAATTTATATATTTGTTTAGGTTTATTATTAGAGCAAAGCTATTGTATTGTTAGTGCCACTTGCCTCACACACCTAACCCACCCTCATCCTGTTAGACTGTCACTGAAATGCTTTGATGGTTCACTTATATATACTAAACAAAAAAAACAGCACCACGGGCCTTTAAAAATGGAACACAGTTCTTTAATGAATGAGCCTTGACAAAAAGACCCGACACGGGCCGTGTTTCGGTGACTAGCACCTGCGTCAGGGGTCACAGTGATGACGTGGAAAACTTGGGGAATAACTCGAATATATTCCTCTACAAAATGGATGAAAAGCTGTGCTCTCAAACGGCTCTGCTTTTCATCCATTTTGATACAGAAAGTGAAAGTGCCTTGGTGCTTTGTAGCTTTTACTACATGAGACGTGGGGTAAGGAATAATATATTGTAGAGGAATATATTCGAGTTATTCCCCAAGTTTTCCACGTCATCACTGTGACCCCTGACGCAGGTGCTAGTCACCGAAACACGGCCCGTGTCGGGTCTTTTTGTCAAGGCTCATTCATTAAAGAACTTTGTTCCATTTTTAAAGGTCCGTGGTGCTGTTTTTTTTGTTTGGACTTTAGTTTGTACTTTGTTCCCTCTCTTTTGTTACATCCAAGTCACTTATATATACTGTCATCTACCAACATTTGCTTATTTCCGATCTGACGAAGAAGGGCTACCTTCGAAAGCTAATCAAAAAATGTATTAAGTTATGTCCAATAAAAAAGGTATCATCTTATTTTCTTTTCCATGTTTTCTTTTTTGTTTCTATTGATTACCTTTAAAAGTGGACTAACACGGCTACCACATCTCTCTACTCACACAGTTTAAAATAGCTTTCAGGACCCAAGACAGCTCCAGGCTCTCTATTTTTTACAGTGGCTTTCACAAACCTTATGCTAATTTAAAGAACCTCTTTCTCTCAAATAAATATCCAATGTAATAAATTGCACATCAGAACAGTGTGCTGAGCTTCAGTGCATACACTGGAAATCCCAATGAGATAAACTAATGGCATGAGAATTACCACTGTGTTAAAACATGCACATGAACAGAAAAACAGTATACACCTCCACGTTAACAAGAGAAACAAACAAAGCTCTGAAAAAAATCCTTGGTAGCTCAATGGACCTCAGACATTTCCAATCCAACCACATCTCAAAAATATTCTTTCACTGAAAGATCAGAGAACTGGATCGAGGGCATGCACTAGATGTGGTCTATTTGGATTTCAGCAAAGCCTTTGACACTGTTCCTCATAGGAGATTCATGAAGAAATCGAATGGGTGGCAGTTAGGACCAGAATAGTGACCTGGATTAGAAACTGGTTGATTGACAGATGACAGAGAGTGGTGGTGAATGGAATTCACTTGGAGGAAAGAAAAGTGAGTAGTGGATTGCCTCAAAGTTTGGAATTGGGACAGATTCTATTCAATATATTTGTGCGTTACATTGCCAAAGGGCTAGGTTGTCACGTCTGTGGCCGTGACCCCTCTCAGACTCACCTTATTTCCTGTGGTCAGCTTCTGAGCTGGCTTCTGTCTGTTCTTTGTGAGTTAGTTCTGTCTCTGTCTCTGTGTGCTGGCTGTATTAGATTGTTGGTATGCTGTCACCCGTTCCAGATTTCAGCTCAGTCCAGTCCGGATTTTCCAGGCTACCCGACCCTTAGTTGCCTGGTGATTGTTGCACCTGAGTCTCAGCTGCCTGCTGGGCTTATTAGTTATTTGGAACCTCTCTGCCTTTGCCTTTGCGTCTAAGGCCCTGGTATGTTGGTGTTTGTTGCACTTCTGCTAGTCCAGTTATTTGTCTGAGATTCTTGCCTTGATTCTTGCCTGTTTCTAGTTAGTCTGTGTTTGGTTTAGTTTAAGTTTTACTTGTTTTCCTAGCCTTGTTTCTTTTTGTATCACAGTGTTTAGTTTCTGTTTGTGTGCTGGCTTTGTGGCTGCTTGCAGCTTTTAGTTCTGTGTCTTGTTAGTCAGTGTTTTGTTCCCTGTTTCAGTGGCTGCTTGCAGCTTCCAGTTTCTGTCTCCTAGCTTGTCCTGTCCCTGTCTTGTGTTGTATTGTCTAGCCCAGTTTCCTGCCTTGCCTAGCCCATGTTCCTTCCTTTCCCCTCTGACACTCAGTCCCTGTGCTGCCTTGCTGTTATCCAGTCCTGCCCTGTCCTGCAAAGTCCTGTCGGCCACCTGAAGCTGGGAGCTCAACTCCTGGTGGAAAGTGGCCAGGTACAAGTGAAGCCTAACTGTTGTCAGAGTTCTGCCTTGCTCCTGGTGTGGGGTGGTTTTGCCTGCCACTGCCGCTCCTCGGCAGTGGCCCAAGGGCTCACAAACCAGTTTCCAGCTTTGAGAACTGACATAGGTTTGCCTTTTTGGAGATAACATGAAGATTTTCAACAGGGTTAGACCCTAGAGGGAGTGAACAATGAGAAATGATTAAAAAATTACAAGGATGGTCTAATGCTTGGCAGTTAAAATTTAATACAAAAAAAATGCAGAGTGATGCACTTTGGGGTGTAGAAACCCAAAGGAGCTATATTTACTAGGGGGTGAGAAGCTGATAAGGGGCCTTGGTTGGTAGTGTTGGAGTATCTTAAGGGAATAAAACAATGTGACAGTGCAGTGGATGTAGACAGAGGGATGCTAGGCTACATAGAGAGGCATATCCAACAGAAGAAAGGAGGTGCTAGTGCCCTTGTATAATTCATTGGTGAGGCCCCATTTGAAGTATTGTATACAATTTTGGAGACTGTGGGGCTCATTCTCAAAACAAAAAAGTTTCCAAAAAAGTCATAAGGTGACAGAGAGATTTTTTTTCTCTCAAAATGTCCACGTTGTGATTTTTGACATACTGATTTTAGATGTTTTGCTCTACAGTTCATTCAAATTTCAAGGGGGCATATTGGGGGTGTGCTTTGGGTGGGGCATGGGTGGAACCAAATGGTAGACTTTGTTTTGGCAATAATGGAATAAAATGAAAATGTCTATGGCCAAAATTAACATGTTTTTGGCTAGACCTATTTCAACCATGACTAAGTGACCAAAAGGTGCCCTAAATGACCACCGGAGGGATTAAGATATAACCCCCCTTACTCCCCCAGTGGTCACTGACCCCCCTCCCAGCCTCCTAAGATGTGACAGTGATAGCACATACCAGGCTTTATGACAGTTTCAGATATTATGGCCATTCCTATTAGAGCAGCAAGCAGGTCCCTGGAGTGGTCAGTGGTCAGTGCAATGGGCTCTAGCAAAGGGGATCCAGGCTCAAAGGTGACATATTCAGGCATAAGGGCTATTGTAGTGGTGGTCAGATGGGTATAGTAAGTTTTTGGTGGGTTTTGGAGGGCTCCCCTTACAATATAAAGGAGTAACATTGAGATTTGTCCCTTGGTGTGTCCAGGTGTGCGGATGTTATAATGCCGTTGTATCGCTCCATGGTGCGACCGCACCTGGAGTTTTGTGTTCAGTACTGGTCTCCGTATCTCAAAAAAGATATAGTAGAATTGGAAAAGGTACAGCGAAGGGCGACGAAAATGATAGTGGGGATGGGACGACTTTCCTATGAAGAGAGGCTGAGAAGGCTAGGGCTTTTCAGCTTGGAGAAGAGACGGCTGAGGGGAGATATGATAGAAGTGTATAAAATAATGAGTGGAATGGATCGGGTGGATGTGAAGCGACTGTTCACGCTATCCAAAAATACTAGGACTAGAGGGCATGAGTTGAAGCTACAGTGTGGTAAATTTAAAACGAATCGGAGAAAATTTTTCTTCACCCAACGTGTAATTAGACTCTGGAATTCGTTGCCGGAGAATGTGGTACGGGCGGTTAGCTTGACGGAGTTTAAAAAGGGGTTAGATAGATTCCTAAAGGACAAGTCCATAGACCGCTATTAAATGGACTTGGAAAAATTCCGCATTTTTAGGTATAACTTGTCTGGAATGTTTTTACGTTTGGGGAGCGTGCCAGGTGCCCTTGACCTGGATTGGCCACTGTCGGTGACAGGATGCTGGGCTAGATGGACCTTTGGTCTTTCCCAGTATGGCACTACTTATGTACTTATGGACCTTTTATGTGAAGTCCACTGCAGTGCCCCCTAGGGTACCCCACTGCTCTGCTGGGATGTCTACTAAGAATGCTGGCTCCTATACATCCCAATGGCTTGTTTTAGTGCATTTTTCCATTTGATTTTTTTTTTAATTGTCTTAAAAGATAGATGCACTGAGCACAAATGCATCTAGGAAATGACTGTTTTTGAAACAAAAGTTGGATGTTTTTCTGGTTTGAAAATGGCCATATTTGCTACTGGATTTTTAGATGTTTTTTTGCAAAATGTCCCAAATTGGATTTTTGTTGGAAGCTATTCTTGAGGTTTCTGGAGTGTTTTCTTGTTTCACAATTGGACTTAGACATCATATAAAAAATGTCCTTCTGTATCTTGCTAAAGACATCAAAAGACTTGAAGCAGTTCAGAGAAAGGTGACAAAACAATATAGGGATTGTGCCAAAACATATGAGAAGAGACCTGAAGACATGAGTATGTGTAATCTAGAGGAAAGAAGAGATCAGGGGGATATTAAATAAATGCTTAAATACTTAAAAAGGTATTACTATGCAAACAAATCTTTTTCAGATATGGGAAAGTGGTAGAACTAAAGGTCATGATTTGCAGTTGCAGGGTAGTAGACTTAGGAGCAACACAAGGAAGTACTTTTCATAGAAAAGGTGATGGATGCCTGGGATGCACTCCTGATGAAGGTTGTGAAGATGGAATTGGTGATGGAATTCAAGAATATGTGTGATAGACACAGTAGATCTCTAAATAGAAGGAAGATGGAATCAAGGTAAAACTTAAATGACCTCATGGCTGGAAGAAGCTTTTATCTATTTATTTGCTTATTTATTTGAAACATTTCTAAATTGCACTATTCATTAGTCTTAGGAACATACACAATAAAAAAAACACAAAAAGCATAGTAGAATATGAAAAAAAACCTATAAATTATCACCAAATAAACTCCCCTTATCATGATTAGAAACTTATGGCTGCAAGCCTAATACTCAAGGTAAACTGAAAAGGCCTTGGAAAAAAAAAATGATTTTAAGTGTTTCCAAAACTGAAGGATCAAAGTTATAATATGTATGTTCACAAGCAAAGAATTCCAAAGAAACACACCCGCAATCTGAAGCATTGCTGAACAGTTAGTTTCAAGTCTAATACACTTAATGGAAGGAATATCTAGTAAATGTTTATCCTCAGAACGTAAACTACGAGACAACTGATACAATCTTAAAGATGAAGCTACTACCTGGGGTGCAACATTGTTCAAGGCCTTAAAAATCAAGGTTGACACCTTAAACCTAATCCGCTAAAGCACAGGAAGCCAGTGCAAATGATTCAAAGCTGATGCAATGTGATCAGACTTTGACAATCCTTTCTGAAGCCTAGCAGCAGAATTTTGCACAATTTGAAGAGAATGAATCATCAACAGCTTTGACAGAAGCTCCAGTGGCATGAAAGCAAGACCGATATTGGGCAAATTTCTACAGTCTTGGTCACATAAATGTTAAAGACAGATCAGGATCAAGGCTGAAGTGGGCTTCAACAGCAGCTCCAGTAGCTGGGAAGTACGACCAGTGCTGAGAAGACTTATATGGTCTATGACTCAAAAATGACAGAGAAAGATAAGGGTTAAGTATGCATATATTATATCACACATAGGCGCCGACTCCGTGGGTGCTGTGGGTGCTCAAGCACCCCCAATAATTTGGCAGCGGCACGTGACGACATGACATGGGGATAAAATCCCTCCCGTTCGGTCCCGGTCCCGCTCCCTGCATCGTCCCAACTGCTTGTCCTGCTGTCTGTCCTCTTCGCTTCCTACCTCCGGCCCCTTCAATGTTCCAGACTCTCTGTGTAAGCACACACACTGCCTTCGCCGTCAGAAGCTTTCCGTGCTCTGGCTCTGTTACAGTTTCCGGTCCCGCATAGGCGGGATGATCATCATGCTGCAACAGAGGCAGAGCACAGAGGAGCTTCCGGAGCCACCGAAGCCCAAACTTAGGCAGTGGTGGGCCGTTGGCGCTGTGCGTGAGTGCTTGTCCTCCTGTCTCTCCCGGGCCGGCTCCCGCTCCCGTCCCTGCATGCATCCAGAATCCAGATGAGCCTCATTCTGCCTAGAAGATCCCGAGAGCTCTATTACTCACTATGAGGTACTTTTCTTTATAGTCAGATGAAATGCCTTTTTTTTTCTGGTTAACAATACGATTTAACAGCTATTAAATTAAAGATGCCCCCTTGCATACCGGTATCATTGGGACTGAAACTTTGCCTCACTCTCTAAAACAAAACAGAAAACAAAACAGTGTGTTTTTATTTATATGCATTTTTCTTCCCTACTGATTAAAAACCTTTGCAAAGGGCTTTATTCTATTGGATTTCATTTTTGTCATAAAGTTTAGTTGGAATTTTTGAAGCGAACAACCATCATGTGGCTCTTTCCCTGTCTTTTGTAAGATGTTCAGTTACAGTTAGACTTTATTTTCCTCTCCCCCACCTCCACTTTCCTTTTCTTTTTGTTAAGGGTCTAGTTCTGTTTATTCCTCTTTGTTCTTCTGCATGGCAACATACAGCTATTGACACCCTGCTCAATAGAATTAGTGTGATTATTAGAGAGCTTGGCTTGTTGTTGATAAGATGTAAGCAATGATCTGGAAAACGATCATTGAAGTTTGTTGCTCAGATCTGAATGAATATTGGAATCTCCAAAAGGCTGCATGCAGCACTTTAATTGGGACAAAATAGAGGAGAGTTGCTGAACATGGATGCAGGGGAGGGCAGGGGAGAGAGAAGAGTTGCTGGAAATGGATGCAGGGGAGAGAGGAGAGTTGCTGGAAATGGATGCAGGGAAGGGCAGGAGAAATGCTGGACATGGATGGAGGAAAGGAAAGACAGGAAGGAGATGCACATGGATGGAGGGGAGGGGAGAGGAGAAATGCTGGACATGGAGTGGAGGAAAGACAGGAAGTAGATGCACATGGAGGGGAGAGGAGAAATGCTGGACATGGATGGCGGGAAGGGAAGACAGGAGGAGATGCACATTGATGGACGGGAGAGAGGAGAAATGCTGGACATGGATGGAGGAGAGGGAAGAGAGAAAGTGAGATGAACATGGATGGAAGGGTGGAGAGAGAGGAAAAATGGTGGACATGGATGGAGGATAGGGAAGAGAGAGAGGAAGGAGTTGTATATGGATGGAGGGGAGTGAAGAAAGAGGAAGGAGATGCATACTGACAGAGATGAGGGAAAGGGAAAAGAGGAGAAAAACTACACATGGATGGAGAAAATTGACGCTGGATGGAAAGGAGAGAGAGAGGGGGCAGATGCTGGAAGGAAAGGGGGGAGAGAGGGTGTAGACGCTGGATGGAAAGGGGGGAAAGTTAAAGATCGCGGAAAGAAGAAACAAGAGACTGGGACCAACACAATTAGAAACAGTAAACGGCCAGATCACAAAGGTAGGAAAAAATGAATTTTATTTTTAGTTTAGGATAAAGTAGTGTGGTAGCTGTGTTAATAAATACAGAAAATGGAAGTAAGGTGATATCTTTATAGGACTAATTTGAATACAATTTTGACTAATGTTTGGAGTCCAAACCCTCCTTTCTCGTGTCAGAACAGAATACCATAACAGCAGTATACTGTCCTGACCTGAGGAAAGAGGTTTTGGCCTTTGAAAGCTAATTGAAAAATGTATTTAGTCCACTAAATGATATTATCATATTTTACATTTTTTGTTTTATTTGTATTTGTTAACCTATAGTATAGTGATTGAAATATGTCAGTTTTTGAAATTTGCATCTCTTTATATTTGCACAGTACAAGGGGACTGAGGGGTGGGACTGGTGCAGGTTGCAGGCAGCCTATAAGTGGTGCTGCCACTACCCAGGTGAAGACTGCAGTAGACAGAATTTTAAGGTATGGGGGGGGGGGGGGGGGGAACGCACTGCCTGTAAAAAAAAAAAAAAATTCAGCACCCCCAATCATTTTGAAAAGTTGGCTCCTATGATATCACATACACAGCATCTGCAATCATAGCATATGTTTTGAATGTCTCTGTGGGGCAGGGGTAGACATCATAAAGATGATATTAGTGAAGAAATGATTCTAGTTAGCAGTGGGGGAGGGGTAGATATCTTTAAGGTTGAAATTGGTATTATGTTCCAAAACTGTATCATATAACTGTACATATGAGGTTGATAAGGGAAGGTTGCTGAATGCACTGTTCACGATGCCATGAAGAAGTTTTATCTACACAGAGTGCTGACAGGTACAACTTAAATTTTTTTTTTGCCAGCCTCTATGCCAGCCTCAGATGTCATACACAGCTCCCTGACAGCGGTATGCAGGTCCCTAGAGCAGTTTTAGTGGGTGCAGTGCACTTCAGGCAGGCGGATCCAGGCCCATCCTCACCTGTTACACTTGCGGAGGAAACAGCGAGCTCTCCAAAACCCACCGCAAACCCACTGTACCCATATATAGGTGCCCCCTTCACCCATAAGGGCTATGGTAGTGGTGTACAGTTGTGGGGAGTGGGCTTTGGGGGCTCAGCACACAAGGTAAGGGAGCTATGCACCTGGGAGCAATTTGTGAAGTCCACTGCAGTGCCCCATAGGGTGCCCGGTTGGTGTCCTGGCATGTCAGGGGGACCAGTGCACTACGAATTCTGGCTCCTCCCACAACCAAAGGGCTTGGATTTGGTCATTTTTGAGATGGGCGTCCTCGGTTTCCATTATGGCTGAAAACCGGGGACGACCATCTCTAAGGTCGATCATCTCAACATTTAGGTCGACCATCTCTAAGGTCGACCTAAATGCTGAGATTTGGGCGTCCCTGACCATAGTATCGAAACAAAAGATTGATGCCCATCTTGTTTCAATAATACGGGTTTCCCTGCCACTTCGTGGGGCTGTCCTGCGAGGACGCCCTCTTGAAAACTTGGGTGCACCGTTTGATTATGCCCCTCCGTGTGGTAATTGCTGGGGGTGTGTCCAATATATGCCTCGCTCTTACCACAGGACAGATATTTATCACACAGTAAAGACATTGGCAAATCATGTGATAACTGCACCTGTCCCCTTGGCATACATTTACAGTGGCTTTACCTTAAAAAAATATTCCCCGATCGGTATCCCAAATCCCCTACCCTGCCGATCAGCATCAAAACCCTGCAATTGTCATTATCCCCAAAGCATCCCATGCTCCAATTAGTTTCTTCCAACCCCCTTCCCTAATCCACCATGGCACTTACTGGGGAGTGTCCCAGGTGGGTAAATGGCGGGGCAGGAATATGCACCCTCATTTGGCAGCCTAACCTCTAGTGGGGGACCTGAAAAACTACAGCTAGAAGTCAGAGCCAGCATTTTGCACTGGAGCAAGTGATGGAGCTGAAACTTCGGTGGGGGGGGGGGGGGGGGGGGGGGGGGGGGGTGACATCTGCCCTACCAACAACTCACTAGGGATACCCCTGATAAGTGCTTATTATTGGGGGGGGGGGGAGAGTAAGTGGAGATGCTGTGAAATTTTTTGGGTTGGGGTTAGTAGATGCTGATTAGGGGTAGGGATGTTCAAGGTGATGATTGGGGTTTAAGAGGCTTGGAAAATGTGAATGTTGCTTGGCAGTAAGGTGTGGAGATGCTGATCACGGAGTATCAAAAATTTATTTTTTAAGGCAACAGGCCACGATAACTGCATGCTGATAATATGAGTGTATGTACTGCCTCCTGGTGCTAAATGAAAGTAGTGTCTATGCCCATAGCAGGCCCATTCTCCACCCTTTCCTGCTCTCTGATGCAGCAAGCAGTTTTGATGCAAATTAGTGTGATATTGTGGCTGTGTGGTAGCTTACTGTGTGCTAATTAGCACAGTAAATGCTTGAAGCATTTCTGTAAACAGACCCTATAATGCAAATCATTTTTCAAAATAGGAAAAAACCACACAAATCCAGCAGAAGAATATCCCTAACAACAAATCACAAAATTGTGAACAAAAGGATTAGGAACTGGTGGATGGACAGATGCTAGAGTATGGTGGTTATTGAAATTCACTCGGATGAAGGAAAGGCGAGTAGTGGAGTGTCTCAAGGATCAGTGCTGGGGGCAATTCTATTCAATATATTTGTGAGCAACATTGTCGAAGGATTAAAAGGTAAGGTTTGCCTTTTTGCGGATGACACTAAGATTTTTTTTAATAGAGTTGCACCCCGGAGGGAGTGGAAAACATGAAAAGGGATCTGTAAAAGTTAGAAGACTAGTCTAATATTTGGCAATTAAAATTTAATGCAAAGAAGTGCAAGGTGATGTATTTAGGGAGTAGAAACCCAAGGGATCCATATGTCCTATGAGGTGAGAGGCTGATATGCATAGACAGGGAGAGAGACCTTGGGATGATGGTGTCTGAGGATCTTAAAGTGAAAAAAAAACTGTGTGATAAAGCGGTGGCCGTAGCCAGAAGGATGCTAGACTGCATCGAGAGAGGAGTAACCAGCAGAAGAAAGGAGGTGATGATGCCCCTGTACAAGTCACTTGTGAGGCCCCACCTGGAGTATTAGGTTCAGTTTTGGAGGCTGCATCTTGCTAGGGATGTAAAAAGACTAGAAGTAGTCCAGAGGAAGGCAACAAAAATGATATGGGATTTGCACCAAAAGACATATGAGAAGAGACTGGAAGACTTGAATATGTATAGCCTAGAGGAAAGAAGAGACAGGGGAGATATGATACAGACATTTGAATAATTGAAAGGTATTAATATAGGAACAATTGTCTTCCAGAGAAGGTGAAATGGTAAAACTACAGGGCATGAACTGAGATTGCAGGGTGATAGACTTAGGAGTAATGTCAGGAAATTCTTTTTCACGGAGAGAGTGGTCGATGTCTGGAATGCCCTCCCGGGGGAGGTGGTAGAGACAAAAACAGTGATGGAATTCAAAAAGGCATGGGATGAACACAGAGGAACTCTATCTAGAAAACAGATGGTATAAAACAATAATAAAAAGTTTAGGATAGGCTGGAAAGGGCTTCAATGGCAACTTCAGTAGCTGAAACTGAGGACACTGCTGGGCAGACTTTTACAGTCTGGGTCCCGCAAATGACAAGACATATTCGGATAGGCTGGAGTAGGCTTTGACGGCAACTCTAGTAGGTTGAACATAAGGACAGAGTCGTGTGGACTTCTACGGTCTATGTCCCAGAAACAACAAAGAAAGACTTGTGATAAAGTGTATAATATCACATTCATTGTTGACTTAATCATGAATTGATAATGAGTGTGACTATTGGGCAGACTGGAATGTTTTTATCTGCCGTCACTTACTATATTATTATGTTACCTGTAGACACATACCAAATCAGGCCACATTTTTTTTTTGAGTGCCAGCTTGGTGCTTGTATGACTTTACCTAAGCACCCAGCATACTGATGGCAGCAGCCTCTGAAGTATCAGTCTTATCTCCTCTTCCCAGTGTCATAGGCAAGACATTCCTCCTTTCCTCCTTTTCCCTACATTTTTCTAAAGGAAGCATTTGTCATTGGCTCCAATATTGAGAAATATAGCGTGCACTACTGTCAGAGAATGACAAAGCATTAAATATATTTTTCCTGTTTGTTTTTGTTTGTTAATGACAAGCAACAACAGAGTTCTTAATAGATGACTTTTAAATAAACTAAGCACCCTCAGTATGGGTCCTGAAGTGTCTGACTACTACTACTACTACTATTTAGCATTTCTATAGCGCTACAAGGCGTACGCAGCGCTGCACAAACATAGAAGAAAGACAGTCCCTGCTCAAAGAGCTTACAATCTAATAGACAAAAAAAGTAAATAAAGTAATCAAATCAATTAATGTGAACGGGAAGGAAGAGAGGAGGGTAGGTGGAGGCGAGTGGTTACAGGAGGTTACGAGTCAAAAACAATGTTAAAGAGGTGGGCTTTCAGTCTAGATTTAAAGGTGGCCAAGGATGGGGCAAGACGTAGGGGCTCAGGAAGTTTATTCCAGGCGTAGGGTGCAGCAAGACAGAAGGCGCGAAGTCTGGAGTTGGCAGTAGTGGAGAAGGGAACAGATAAGAAGGATTTATCCATGGAGTGGAGTGCACGGGAAGGGGTGTAGGAATTGGTTGAGTGAAATGCGACAAAGGGTAGTGCGATAATACGGGTAGTGGTAAAAGGATTTCATTCTGAGAAAAGGGTCATTACAAGTGGTGTGCTGCAAGAATCGGTTCTTGTCCTGGTTCTTTTTAACATTTTTGGAAGCAATATTGCAGAAAGACTGTTTGGTAAGGTTTGCCTCTTTGCATATGATACCAAAATCTGCAATTGGGTAGATACCTCTGAATGGTGTGGATAATATGAGAAGGGGCCTAGCAAAGCTTGAAGAATGGTCAGAATTTGGCAGCTCAGATTTAATGCTAGAAAATGCATGGTCATGCTTTTGGGCTTCAAAAACCTGAGGGAGCAGTACAGTTTAGGGGGTGAAGAACGTTTGTGTGAGAAAGAGGAACGGAACTGGAGGAGATCATATGTGATGATCTTAAAGTGGCAAACAGGTAGAAAAGACAATGGCAAAAGCCAGATGGATGCTTGGTTCCAGATGGATGCTTGGCTGCATAGGGAAAGGAATGGCCAGCAGGAAAAAGGAAAATGCTTCTGTATAAGTCTCTGATGAGATCTCATTTAGGGCTTCTTTTACAAAGCTGTGCTAGCAATTCCTGCATGGCAAATGAAATTGAATGGGCTTCCTCTCATTTGCCGCATAGGAAGTGCTAGCGCGGCTTTGTAAAAGAAGCCCTTAGACTACTATCCAGCTTATTTTCAAAAGAGATCGCCGGCCATCTTCAGACACAAATTGGGAGATGGCCGGCCATATACTGAAGCCGGCCAAATCGGTATAATTGAAAGCCGATTTTGGCCGGCGCCAACTGCTTTCCATCGCGGAGTCAAACTTCAAGGGGGCATTTCGGCAGGGTACAGAAGACAGGACGAGGACAGGATGGGGGCGTGGGGGCTTCGCCCGATAATGGAAAAAAGATGGCCAGCTCTGACGAGCATTTTGCTGGCTTCACTTGGTCCATTTATTTTTATGACCAAGCCTTTAAAAAGTGCCCCAATTGACCAGATGACCACCGGAGGGAATCAGGGATCACCTCCTCTTACTCCCCCAGTGGTCAGCAATCCCCTCCCACCCAAAAAAAATGTTTAAACATTTTTTTGCCAGCCTCTATGCCAGCCTAAAATGTCATACCCAGCTCCCTGACAGCAGTATGCAGGTACCTGGAGCAGTGTTTTGTGGGTGCAGTGCACTTCAGGCAGGTGGACCCAGGCCCATCCCCCCTACCTGTTACACTTGTGGTGGTAAATAGGAGCCCTCCAACCCCCCCAAACCCACTGTACCCACATGTAGGTGCCCCCCTTCACCCCTTAGGGCTATGGTAGTGGTCTAGAATTGTGGGGAGTGGATTTTGTGGGGGATTTGGGGGGCTCAGCACCCAAGGTAAGGGAGCTATGCACCTGGGACCAATTTTTGAAGTCCACTGCAGTGCCCCCTAGGGTTCCCAGTTGGTGTCCTGGCATGTGAGGGGGACCAGTGCACTACAAATGCTGGCTTCTCCCACAACCAAATACCTTGCATTTTGCCGGGTTTGATATGGCTGGGCCCGGTTTCCATTATGGCTGAAAACCAAAGCCGGCCATCTCTAAACCCGGCGATCTCAACATTTGACCTAAATGTTGAGATTTAGTCGGCCCCAACCGTATTTTCAAAAGAAGAGATGGCGGTCCATCTTTTTTGATAATACGGTTGGTTCTGCCCCTTTGCGGGGGCCGGCCCCAAAGATGGTCAGCCATCTATTTGGCTGGCGCCGTTCGATTATGCCCATTCACATATAATACTGAAGATAGCATTTTCAAAAACATTTAAATAGGACAGAGTTGGTCCAGAGGTCTTTCTCATAAAGCATAGGGGACAGACTTAAAGACCTCAATGTGTGTACTTTGGAACAAAGGTAGGAGAGAAGAGATATGATAGAGACATTTAAATACCTCCATGGCATAAATGCATGGGAGTCGAGCCTCTTTCGGTTGAAAGGAAGTTCTGAAATGAAGGGGCATAGGTGAAGGTGAAAGGAGACACACTCAGGAGTAACCTAAAGAAATACTTATTCATGAAAAGGGTGATGAATGTGTGGAATGCCCTCCTGGTGAAGGTGGTGAAGATGAAGACTACATCTGAAGTCAGGAAAGCCTGGAACTTTAAGCAAGAGGAAGAGATAGTAGATGGCACGGAAGGGCAGATTGGATAGACCATCTGCCTTCATTTTCTGTTTCTATATTATGTTTCAGTTTTCTATGTTATTGACAATTTTTATATCTTTGTAAACAACAGTCTATCCCTAATAAATTGCCCCCCTGAGCTTCCCAAATTAGATCACTATAGGGGCTTTAGGAAAGCTTTAAGAGCCTGCTTATTTCCATGTGTTGTGTATTATAAAGACCATTAGATGCCTGCTGTTTATGTTTATTAACAACATTTGCTATACCACTAGCATTGTAGTTAAGATGTAAGTTTCAAAGCAGTTTGCAGACCCAACCTGGAGCCAGCTAGGGGTGGGTATTTAAAGAGAGGGTCAATAAATATTGCAGTTAGATAGAGAAATGACTTTATTGTTTAGTGTTAGAACCCAAGCTACAAGGATATACCCTATTTGCCGCTTTAAAAGGAAAGGTAGGAAGGGGTGGGAGTGGGGTGAGAGATACATGATCTTTATTATTTTTGGAAGGGTTTAGGGGTGCGTGAAGAGGTGTAGAGTAATTATAATTGTACACTGCTTTGATAGTTTTTGTTAACTTGGAAGTGATATATAAAAATGTAAAATAAATAAATAGGCTCTTGCCAAGGGACATGAGGCAGCTAATGAATTCTGTGACTAGGAGGCAGGTGTGCCTGAAATGCTTTGTTACTGTATAGGGTGATTATAATCCTATTCATCACTAGTGGGCCTCCTGCACACTCTCTGCACCAGCTATCAATATCCAATATTTTTTTATTTGCTAGTTGACCTAAATAGTTGCTTGCCTCAGTCTTCTTTCCAGACATGAATTGGGTAAAATTGACCCCTATGCAGTGGTGTGCTGGAGCCGGCTTGCACCGGCTCGCGAGAGCCGGTTATTTTTTTCAGAATTTTGGGAGCCGGTTGTTAAAGTAGCTAACCGGCTCCCAAAATTTGGGCTCTGGTCCCCACCTGGCAGTGCCAACGGCGTCCCCTGTGGTTTTGGGCATCTTCTCACACTGTCACACACAGCAATTCTTCTTTTTCTCTCTCTCTGTTTCTCCTCCTCCCCCCAACCTGTCTTCTTTTGCTTTGCGCGAACCCGTGCTTATTTTTTTTTTAAGCAGTGTTAACACGTCAGCAGGAATAGGCTGCTTCAGCCAATTCCAGGGGCCTTCCTTCAGCCCTCGAAAGAAGGCCCCTGAGATTGGCTGAAGCAGCCTGTTCCTGCTGATGTTTTAACACTGCTTTAAAAAAATTAAATGCAGAAGATGGGCAAGAGCAAGAGGCAAGGAAGTGCGAGGGGAGAGAGCAGAGAGGTGCTGCTTGGGAGGGGGGCAACAAGGGAGACAGCCAGCTAGGTACTGCATGTGGCAGGGGCGTAGCTATGGGTGGGCCTGGGTGGGCCCAGGCCCACCCAATTTCAGCTCTGGCCCACCCACCCAAGCGCACAGACACTGCCCGCCCACTTTTCCTCCAAGCCCGTGCCAGCACCAGCTCTCATTGCCGGCCACTGCTGCTTTTCCTATTGAGCAGCAGGGCCGGCGCTACAAAAAGAAGAAGCGCTCAGCTGACTGAGCTGAGCGCTAACGACAAAAAAGTTGAAAAAAAAAAAGTGCGGCACCTCCACAGGCAGCCTTGAGGGATTGGCTGCTGGCTCTGCAGGCTCCTCCCGTCTCTTACATCACTGCCCCTGCGTCGCTCCAGGGGCAGTGACGTAAGAGACGGGAGGAGCCTGCAGAGCCAGCAGCCAATGCTTCAAGGCTGCCTGCGGAGGTGCTGCACTTTTTTTTTCAACTTTTTTTGTCGTTAGCGCTCAGCTCAGTCAGCTGAGTGCTTCTTCTTTTTGTAGCGCCGGCCCTGCTGCTCAATAGGAAAAGCAGCAGTGGCCGGTAATGGGAGCTAGGGCTGGCGGGTGGAATCGGGAGAGGGAAAAAGCAGATGGAAGGATGGGGAGAGAAAGAGAGAAAAAACAGATGGAAGGATGGGGAGAGAACGAGGGAAAACAGATGGAAGGATGGGGAGAGAAAGAGGGAAAAGCAGATGGAAGGATGGGGAGAGAAAGAGGGAAAAACAGATGGAAGGATGGGGAGAGAAAGAGGGAAAACGGATGGATGGGGAGAGAGACACTGGATGGAAGGATGGGGAGAGAAAGAGGGAAAAAACAGATGGAAGGATAGGGAGAGAAAGAGGGAAAAAGCAGATGGAAGATGGGGAGAGAAAGAGGGGAAAAGCAGATGGAAGGATGGGGAGAGAAAGAGGGAAAAAGCAGATGGAAGGATGGGGAGAGAATGAGGGAAAAACAGATGGAAGGATGGGGAGAGAAAGAGGGAAAATGGATGGATGGGGAGAGAGACACTGGATGGAAGGATGGGGAGAGAAAGAGGGGAGATGGATGAAAGGATGCAGAGAGAAAGGGGAGAGACTAGAAGGATGTGGAGAGAGAATGGACACTGAACAGAAAAGGGTAGAGAGATAGAGAGACACTGGTTAGAAGGAGGTAGAGAGAGACATTAGATGGAAGGATCAGGAGAGAGGGTAGATGGGTGGAAGGATGGGGAGAGAAAGAGGGAGATGCTGGATGGAAGGGTAGGGAGAAAGAGGGAAGACGCTGGATGGAAGGGTAGGGAGAAAGAGGTGACGCTGGATGGAAGAATGCAGAAAGAAAGAGGGGAGACTACTGGAAGGATGGGGAGAGAGAGGGGAGACACTGGAAGGATGGGGAGAGAAAGAAGAGAGCTGCTGGATGGAAAAGGAGAGTAGTGAAAGACTGGAGAATAAGAGGAAGGGGCATGGGGAGAACAAGGGCGAGAAAAAGATGAAAACCCATAAGTAGATGAAGGAAATTAAAGAATGGATAGTAAGAATGAATTAAATCTGGACAGAGAGAGAGAGAGAGGCAGAAAAATATTGAAGAAAGCAAAGAAAAAGGAGATAAAAATGAGAAATGGCCAGGAAACCGTGGCAGAAGAGTTAAGCGAAAACGAAGGAAAGCAGAATCTAGAGACTGGGAGCAACACAATGAGAAAAAGTAAATGGCCATACAACAAAGGTAAAGAAAATAATTTTATTTTTAATTTAGGATAACGTAATATGGTACCTTTGTTAATAAAGTTTCAGAGACCAATACTTCCTTCCTTAGGTCAGGAGAGGATACTGTAACAGCATTATACTGACCTTAGGCAGGAGGTTTTGGCCTCTGAAAGCTCATTGAAAAGGGTGTTAGGCTATTAAATAAATTGTCTGAAATCTGATGCACTGAAAAGCAGCACTTTACCCTGTGTGACAAATGCATCTGATTAGTGTGACTAAATTTTGCTGGAGGAGGGGGGTTGAGAGAAAATTTTGTGCCCACCCACTTTGGGTTCAGGCCCACCCAAAATTGGCAGTCTGGCTACACCACTGGCATGTGGAAGGGGAGGAAGGGAGAGAGAGAGAATCTGCATCAAGAGGGGTAGGGTCGAGAATCGGGAGAGAGGTGCTGCTTGGGGGGAGGGCAACGAGGGAGACAGATACTGCATCATGGGGGGGGGGAAGGGAGGTAGCCAGCCAGGTACTGCATGGGGGGAGGTTGGAGGGAGGGAGAGAAGTGGTGCATGGGAGGGGGGGGTAAGGAAAGAGAGTTGCTGCATGGGGAGTCAAAGAAGGAGAGAGGTGCTGTACTGGAGGGAGCAATGAGGAAGACAGGTACTGCATGGGGGGGGGGGGGGGCAAGGAGAGAGTGAAGTGCTGCATCAGGAGGGGTAGAGAGGGACAGAGTTGCTGAATAAGGGGTGGGTCAATTTAGGGACAGAGGTGCTGCATCAAGATAGGTGCAAAGAAGCAAAGAAGTGCTGGATAGAGAGGTTAGGTACCAAAGAAAAAGATTCAGTGAGGTGAGGGGAATGAGGAAGAGAAGGGCCAAAGAGAGGGAAAGAGGTATTGGACTTTGGGGATGGGGATTGGAAGGACAAGAAAGAAAGAAAGAAAGAGAGGTGCCAGGACATGCGGGGAAAGAAGGAAGAGGGAGAAGTGCTGACCCTGCAAAGAGGAGACACAACAGAAGTGAGGGAAGAGCGAAGAATACTTGCTGGACCCCTTGGGGGAGAGAGAGGGGGAGATGCTAGCATGTGGCTTGGGGCATAGGGTCACAGAAGAGATACGTTGGATAGGGCAAGAATAGGAACACAGAGATGGGAGATGCTCAACATGGTAGGAAGATAGGGGGTGATGCTGGGTCAGATAGAGATGCAGAGAGAAGATGGATGGTGGACATGAAGAGAGAGGAAGTGCCAAATGGACAGGTAGACTCTGGCAAAACAGTTAAGGAAGAAAGAGGAAAGCAGAAATCAGAGACTGGGACCAACACAATAAGAACAATAAAATGACCAGACAATGAAGGTAGAAAATGACATTTATTTTCTATTTATTGTTTAGAATATGTCAGTTTTTGGAATGTGCGTCTGCCAGAACTGGTTCTAGACATGGCTGGGGGCCTGGGGCCCACAAGAAAAACCTTACTAATTGGTCTTCAATGAGCAGAATAGCAGTGGTAAATCTCCAGCATTGAGATGGGCCACCTTTGCTGGCAAGGATATCAAGTCCCGCCAGCCAAATTAAATGGAGTGCCGCTGCACCCCGCTGCTTGTTTCTGGCTCTGAGCAGCATTCCAGGACTTCTTGCACAAGTACGCATGTTAATTCCTGGCATGCTGCTCAGAGCCAGAAATAAGCAGCAGGGAGTGGCGGTGGTCCATTTATTTGGCTGGTGGGGCTCGGCCTCCCTGCCAGCAAAGGTATGTCTAGCATGCCCGCATTGGGAGGAAGAGGGAGAGAGAGAAATGCATTGCCCCCCTAGTCCACCCAGGGCTCCCCCAAATTGCAGGGCTGGCTATGCCCAGAGAGAGAGCCTGTTGTTAAAAATGTTCCAGCACACCACTGCCCCTATGTGAAAATATGTCTTTCAGTTACACTTCGTTTGATGGCAAACCTACCATTTGGAGAATTGTAGAAAGAGAGAAATGTCAAAGAACGTGATTTTTTTTTTCAAAATGCTGTTGTTTTGAAAGATTGTGAACTTACATGAAATGAAGTGCTATATTATTATAAACAAAAGTAATGTGAAAGGGTTTTGCTTTTAGATTTTGTCTAGGGAGATGAATGGATATAATCATTTTTCTGAGAAAAAGACTTTTAAAGGTTCATATAAACATTTTTCTTTTAATGTAGAAGCATTGTTTTTCATTATTTGGTTGGCAGCTGGAAGAGCTGAAAGAAAATATTTTCGAAAAGGAGCAGATATTGTTTTTACAAAACATAAGATCCTCCCGTGCGTATTCATCAATAATCAAATAGAAATGTCTCCCCACCTGAAATGGATTTTAATGATATTTAATGGTATCTTATAGCACTTTTAGGGCTCATTTTCAAAAGAAAAGAACATGGAAAAAGTGGTATAAGGGGTACATGGACATTTTTGTAACATGAAAACGTTTAAACCATATAATCAAACAAAATAAATCTGATATTCATTGAAAGAAAAATGTTTTGAGAGTGGTTGTTTTGTGGGCATGAGATGGGCATCATTATGTGATATACGTTTTTTTGCATAGATAGAAAAACCTTTTCCTCGTGCTGGAAAGGAAAATGTTGTGAATTATACCAGCTTTAAAAGTGACTAGCTTAAGACCAGTTTTGTCTTTGGACACATTTGTGATTTTGCTGAGTTGGAGAGTGGAGAGGCGGAATTGTTGATTTGTGAAAAAGAGTGGAGAGTTGCAGAGTGGTCTTTAACCTTTGTTTCTTTAAACCTGTCTGAATCTTTTGACCCTCACGTTTCCTGCCTTGCATCCTCTGTGTCTCACTTCCTCAAGTCCTTGCCCAAACCTGCCAACTCCCCAACCACACCTGCCTATCTGAATGCTGAGTTTCACTGGGTGGAGGAGTGCATAGTGGTGTTACTTGGCTTAGCAGGTTACACCTGTAGTGGTGCAACACCTGCATGTCAGTCATGGATGTGCTGAATGCTTTGGTGGCTTATGCCTTCCTAGAGGTGGATGAGAGTTTGGAAGGGAGGCCCAGGAGGAGATACCCCAATCCCAGAGTATTTAGGCCCAGGACTCAGTTCATGGACCTCACTGACTTGCAATGCCTTACTAGGTCCTGCTTCAATAGAGCTGCCATGTAGCACCTCTGTGACCAACTACAACCCCTCTTCCAGGCTAGGACATGCAGGAATAATCCAATGCTAGTCCACATTAAGATCACTGCCTCCTTGGCCTTTCTTGCCACCAACACTTTTCAGTTAGTGCTAACAGTCAATGCAGGCCTCACAAGACAGCCATTTCTAACTGCCTTGCCCAGTTCCTCGATGCCTTCCTCTCCCACACCTCACACTGGATTACCTTCTTCACTCCATCGAGGCTCTTCAGTCATCGGCCTCGTGGACTGTACATACATCATACTCAGATTCCTCCCCCCCCTCACCAATGAGGAGACCTATAGGAACAGAAGCAGAAAATGCAGAAAATCATATCACTCCATGAACATGTAGGTCATGTGTGATGACCAGGGGGAGATTGTGGACTCTCTGCCCCTGGAATTACTACTACTACTATTTAGCATTTCTATAGCGCTACAAGGCGTACGCAGCGCTGCACAAACATAGAAGACAGTCCCTGCTCAAAGAGCTTACAATCTAATAGACAAAAAATAAAGTAAGCAAATCAAATCAATTAATGTGTACAGGAAGGAGGAGAGGAGGGTAGGTGGAGGCGAGTGGTTACAAGTGGTTACGAGTCAAAAACAATGTTAAAGAGGTGGGCTTTCAGTCTAGATTTAAAGGTGGCCAAGGATGGGGCAAGACATAGGGGCTCAGGATGTTTATTCCAGGTGTAGGGTGCAGCGAGACAGAAGGCGTGAAGTCTGGAGTTGGCAGTAGTGGAGAAGGGAACAGATAAGAAGGATTTATCCATGGAGCGGAGTGCACGGGAAGGGGTGTAGGAAAGGACGAGTGTGGAGAGATACTGGAATCTACCACAGGTTTGATCAAGGGGAGATGACCAGCAGCTAGCTAATCAGTACTGGGATTCCTAACCCTCAGCATGTCCCCAGAACTCACAGTCCACAAGGTCCACATACAAATACACACCTGTGTCTGTGAATCCTGCTCCCTCCAAAGGTGACTGAGGCTACCCCCAGCACACTACTGCTAATAATTTCTGTAACCCCTTGGGTTAAAAATATATTTAAAAAACAACAACTTTTGATTGTGCAGTAGAGCTGTGCTGGGACAACCACACATGTGCCTGCTGGTTGCCCTTGTTACCAGGGTAAACATTCTAAAAGCTGCTTTTGCTGCACCTAGTAGATGGGAGGGAAAGTAAAAGAGAGTGAACGTGTATTGTAAGCAGGTGCATAGCCAGACCTCGAGGTAGGAGGGGGAGAGAGCCCAAAGTGTGTGTGTGTGGGGCACATTTTGGTCTGCCCTCCTGCTGCCTCCCCCACCACTGCCCTGCCACTCCCCACCCACTGCCACCACTGTACATAACTTGGTTGGTGGGGGTCCCCAACCCCAGCCAGCTGAAGCTTTCATCGAGCGCTGGTCTCCGGCACTGCCCTGCTCTCTTTTCCTCTCATGTCCGACGCACTCGTTTTAATGAAATTGAGCATATGCGCATGCTCAGTTTCACTAAAATGAGCATACCGGACCATGAGGGGAAGAGAAAAAAAGGTACGAAATGCAGCAGCGCTGGAGACCAGTGCTGGACGAAGGCTTCAGCTGGCAGAGGGACCCCTGCCAGTCAAACCAGGGGCCCAGAGCAAATTTGGGGAGGCCCAGGCCCCCGTTGCCCCCTGCAACTATGCCACTGATTGTAAGTTGTGAGTGAAAATAAGTTTTTAAAGCAGGAAATTTGGCAGGTTTGTTTACCAGTTTTGATGTAGAGTGACCGATACAGTTAATGTGAGAAGCCCACGGGTATTTTGGCTTCAGTGTGAGAATGACCAGTGTATGAAAGGTCTTATGTATATCATTTTGAATATTTAATTTAAAGGCTGCCAAGATAACAGGGAGACACTGAGGCTGTCTTAGTATACTGAAACTTAATGTCTAGGTTTGCGAAGTAATGGTTTTGAAAAACTTCAAAAGAACCATGCACTGAGGTATGGAGTGAATGTGAGTGGAAGGTGTAATGGGGCTAATGTTGTGGGTTGGGGAGAGAAGGGGCCTGAATTATCTGTTTATTTTAAAAAAATAGCTAGGTAATATTAAAAAAATATACACGTTAAGGCAGGACACATTAAAGAAGTGAGCACACACCAAGGAGATAGTTTTGTTTTTCTTATTGCTATAACACAGGAGAAGATATTCTGGAATTGATACCGACCAACGCACTAAAGAGAAGATGAAAAGAAGACTTCATGGGAACTGAACTTTGTACCATAGTTGAGTGATTCTTATAATAAAGACTGAGACATGAGGGACACTTAGAGGAAATAAATAGTAAAAGAGAGCAAAAGAAAAAGCCCAACTTATCTGATTCTGGGGTTTGTCGTTCCTGAGATGGATCTAAAATTACTGTAAAACATAATTAGTTCACAAAGAATCAGTTCAAGGAAGAACAGGCTTGTTTTAGAAATTTATTTGTTGCATTATACTGTTAAAAATAAGAAGAATAGATGCTTATCTGATGTTCTTCCAGAAAATGCTTAAATGTTTTAAAAATGTTCACTAATGTTGCTGTAGACCTCTGAGGGTTCTTCAAAGGGAAAGACAAGTGAATCCGGTGATTGACTTGCTTAAATGTTTCAAAATAAAAGTTATTTTTATTGTTAAACTCCCTGTTTGGCCTAGAGTTCATTTGTGGAAACACTGTGACGTATTTTGTAAAATCACTGTAATACCTTGCTCCGCCACCAGGGGGATTACATTTCTATAGTGCTACTAGATGTACACAGCACTGTGCACATTATATACAGGTATTTTCTCTGTCCCTAGATGGCTTACAATCTAAGTTTTTATACCTGGAGCAATGGAGAGTTAAGAGACTTGCCTAAGGTCACAAGGAGCTGCAGTGGAAATCAAACACAGATTGCCAGGATCGAAGCACAATGCACTAACCATTAGGTTACACTTCTACTCCACACCTGGCTAATGACTCCCATTGTCCACCCCCAAAATGAGGCAGAGAAGAAATATAACAAGAGCCTTAAGCCAAACTTTGACAAAGTACCTCATGAGAGATTCCTGAGAAAATTAAGGAGTCATGAGATAAGAAGCAATGTCCTTCTGTGGATTAATAATTGGTTATTGGATAGAAAACAGAGGATAGGGTTAAATGTCCATTTTTCTCAATGTAGGAGGGTGAATAGTGGAGGGCCTCAGGGATCTGTACTGGGACTGGTGCTTTTTAACATATTTACAAATGATCTGGAAATTGGAACGTTGAGTGAGGTGATTAAATTTGCAGATGACACAAAACTATTCAATGTTGTAAAAACACGTGTGGATTGTGAAAAATTGCAGGAAGACCTTAGGAAACTGGAAGACTGGGCATCTAAATGGCATATGAAATTTAATGTAGACAAATGTAAAGTGATGCACATTGGAAAGAATAATCTGACTCATAGTTATCTGATTCTAGGGTACACTTTAGGAGTCAGCACTCAAGAACAAGGCCTAGGTGTCATTGTAGACCATACACTGAAATCTATTGCCCAGTGTGTGGCGGCAGCCAAAAAAGCAAACAGGATGATAGGAATTATTAGGAGAGGGATGCAAAATAATACCAAAAATATTATAATACCTCTCTATCGCTGCATGGTGTGACCTCACCTTCAGTAATGTGTTCAATTCTGGTCACCATATCTCAAAAAAGATACAGCAGAATTAGAAAAGTTTCAAAGCAAAGTGACAAAAATGATAAAGGGGATGGAACTGCTCCCATATGAGGAAAGGCTAAAGAGGTTATGGTTCTTCAGCTTGAAAAGAGACGGCTGAGGGGGGATATGATTGAGGTCTACAAAATCCTGAGTGGTGTGGAATGGGTGGAGGTGAATTGATTTTTCACTCACTCATTCAAAAGTACAAAGACCAAGGGACACTCAATGAAATTACGCAGAAATACTTTTAAAACACTGAGAGGAAAAATGTTTTCACTCAAAGAATAGTTAAGATCTGGAACTCGTTAGCAGCAGATGTGGTAACATTGGCTAGCGTATCTGGGTTTAAAAAAGGTTTAGACAAATTCCTGGAGGAAAAGTCTATGGTCTGTTACTGAGATGGACATGGGGGAAGCCACTGCTTGCCCTGGGATTGGTAGCATGGAACGGTGCTACTAATTGGGCTTCTGCCAGGTATTTGTGACCTGGACTGGCCACTGCTGGAAACAGGATACTGGGCTAGCTGGACCATTGATCTGATCCAGTATGGCTATTCTTTATTCTTAGAGGGCACTTTTGACCACCTGAAAGACAGATTCAGATATCTCGACCATTCTGGAGGGGAGCTCCTCTACAACCCAGAAAATGTCACCAAGATCTTCATGATCTGCTGTATGTTGCAGAGCTTTGCATTACAACGAATACAGCCCCAACCAGAGGACACAGCAGCAGCAGCAGCAGCAGGCAGGCCGAGTGGATGTTGATCCCCTCCTCCCAACCCAGAAAGCTAACCAGAGATCATACTAGCTGGGGTTCTGCGACAGACAAAGACTTATACAGACCAATCTTCAGTAAAGGTTAGTGCAGTATTTATTTGTGCTCACCATATCTTATTCTATCCCCCCTCCCCCCAGTACATATACACTCCCCTCCCCCCAGCACATGCTACCATAGCATGGTATTTGTCTCACAGCCCTATCTCATCTTCCCCTCCCCCTCCCCTCTGCGGACCACCTCTCCCACCCCTCCCTGTAGCTGCAGGGGACGGTCCAAGTCTTGCAGGAGAAAACAGAGTACAAAAGATCATAAGAATAACCATACTGGGTCAGGCCAAGATCCATCTAGCCCAGCATCCTGCTTCCAACAGTGGCCAAGCCAGGTCACAAGTACCTGGCAGAAACCCAAGTCATGGCAACATTCCATACTACCAATCCCAGGGAAGCAGTTGCTTCCCCATGTCTGTCTCAATAGCAGACTATGGACTTTTTCTCCAGGGACTTGTACAAATCTTTTTTAAACCCAGATACACTACTGTTACTATATCCTCTGACAACAAGTTCCAGAGCTTAACTATTTGTTGAGTGAAAAAATATTTCCTCCTATTTGTTTCAAAAGTATTTCCATGTAACTTCCTTGAGAGTCCCCTAGTCTTTGTACTTTGGGAACAAGTAATAAATCGATTTACTTCTACAACACTCAGGATTTTGTAGATCTCAATCATATTCCCCCTCATCCATCTCTTTTCCAAGCTGAAGACCCCTAACCTCTTTAGCCTTTCCTCATATGAGAGGAGTTCCATCCCCTTTATCATTTTGGTCGCTCTTCTTTGAACCTTTTCTAATTCTGCTATATCTTTTTTGCAGTGCATTGTTTCTAGCAAAAAAGGTGCCGGTACTCAAATGCCAGGCCACCCTTCAGGGGTGGGGTGATCACTGAGGGACTCACCCCATAATAGCCAGGCCCCCTGCAACCAGTCACAGAATCTATGACAAGACAGAATTGGTGTGTAGAGCCTGAGCTCTTTCATTAAAACTTGGGGTCCATGGGTCAATTTTAGCAGACACTGAAAAAGGTGCCGGTACTCAGTACCCCCAAGTACCCCCTCAAAAAAAGCCCTGCTTTTTTGAGATACGGCAACCAGAACTGAACACAATACTCAAGGTGAGGCTGCACCGTGCGTGGAGTGATACAGAGACATTATAGTATTTTTGGTCTTATTCACTATCCCTTTCCTAATAATTCCTAGCATACTGTTTGCTTTTTTGGCCGCCGCTGCACATTGAGCAGATTTCAGCGTATTATCTACAACTACGCCTAGATCTTTTTCTTGGGTGCTGACCCCCAAGATGGACCCCAGCATCAGGTAACTGTGATCCATTCCAAGGATAGGATAGAAAATCAGGAGAGAAAAGTGGTACAGACTATGTTGGTGTGCTCCGAGCTGCTCCCCCTAGCCATCATAAGTCACTATAGCCTTTTGAAACTGATAAGTCTTGAAAGCTGACCTAATTTTTGGAAAGGAAAGTTCCATATGTAGAGTCTGGGGCAAAGAGTTCCAGAGTACAGAACATATTATTTGACAGGTACATTTGTAAAAAGATGAACTGGATGACAAAATGAGATGCAGACTTTTGGAATACAGTTTTGATATTTCCTCTAACAAATGGTACAGACATCTTGATGCAGCTGATACTTAGGCTACCGAAAAGGGAAGTAAATGAACGTGTTTGGTGAGGCCATACTTTGGTTAGCATAATGGAAGAAGTTCATCAAAACAATGGAAGCATTTGTCATGACTTGAAATAAAATATTTGATACACACACAGTAACCACCATAGATGTTTCATTAATGCTGTCTGTCTGCCCACAATCCCTGATTTACCCAAATAGATTTTTTCTTTGCTTGCAGCAGCCCTCAGAGTCGTATACCTTTTCTCCTGCTTAATTCTGGCTCTTGTTTAGGGCTTCTGTTCTTAGGTGTTTATATGTCTATTTTCCAAATGATTAGGGGTTTCTTGATTGTACAAAAATTGGTGTCTGTTTGTGTTTTCACACCACAGGTGCTATTGCTTGATATCTTTTTCTGATGGAAGTAAATATGTACATTTATGCCACTTAGGGATTAGTGTAGAAAAGGCACAAAAATTGAATGGTGGATAAAAAACAAGGCAGGGGAGGAGCAGGGGCGTAGCTACAGGTGGGCCGGGGTGGGCCCAGGCCCACCCAGTCTCAGCTTAGCCCCACCCAGTTTTCCCTGCTTCTCCAATCAGTGCACAGCCAGCCTTTGAGTTCTGCCATAGCCCTGCATCCGACAGGAAACAGCAGCTCTCCAAAATACATTCTTCTTTCTTTCTCCCCTTCCAGCATCACGGCACCAGGTATCGCCCCCCCCCCCCCGAGCCTTCCAATCCCCCGATCCGCCGATAGCGTCAGCGAGAAAGCAGTGCACACGCTGCTTTAGATCTGCCCTGACAAGCCTTTCTTTCTCCTTCAACTTCCTTTTCCCATGTAGGCGGGAAGTTGTAAGAGAGAGAAGGGCTTCTAGGCAGAGACAGGTCTAAAGCAGTGTTTGTACTGTTTTCTCGATGAAGCTGCCACCGACTCAGGGTTTGCAAGACTAGGGGGAGGGGATGATATTGGGCAGCACGGGGCTGGAGGGAGAGAAAGAACTGGAAGACTCCAGCGGGGGGGGGGGGGGGGGGCGGGGCGGGTTGCTGGAAGGAGAGCGAGAGAGATGGGGGTGAGACCAGCCGGCAAAGGGTTAAAAATAAAATGAAACCACCGGGGGTGGGGGGGAGAGTAAGAGAGAGATGGAGAAGGAACTGAAGATGGTTGGGACTAGGGGGTGTGAGGGAAGGGAGAGGGAGCAGAAGATGAATGGAACTATGTGGAGGAGAGAGAGGGAGCAGAAGATGAATGAGACTAGAAGATGTGGGTGGGGGGAGGGAGAAGAAGCAGAAGATGGGTGTGAGGGAAAGGGGAGCAGAGCAGAAAATGAGTGGGACTTGGTGACTGAATGGGAAAGGAAGACAACAAGAGGAAAGAGAAGAAATGGAAAAGAATTTAGAAGACTGACACATGGAAAGTGGAAGAAAGTGGGACCAGCCCAATCAGAAAATTAAAGTGCTAAGACAACAAAGGTAGAAAAGAAAAAAAACAATTTATTTAATATATTTTTTAAAGATTGAGATGTGCCTGCCTTATGAAATGTACATTTGGTAAAAAAAAAATTTTTAGTTTTGTACTTTGCAGAGGAGTGTGGTAACCGTGTTAGTCCACTCTTAAGGTTATCAATAGAAATTAAACAAAATAAAACATGGAAAAGAAAATAAGATGATACCTTTTTTATTGGACATAACTTAATACATTTCTTGATTAGCTTTCGAAGGTTGCCCTTCTTCCTCAGATCGGAAATAAGCAAATGTGCTAGCTGACAGTGTATATAAGTGAAAACATTCAAGCATTACTATGACAGTCTGACAGGGTGGGAGGAGGGGGGTGGGTAGGAAGTATGCATGGGGACATCAAAGCATATCATTGACATTCTAACAGGATGGGTGTGGATAGGTGAGGGAAGGGTGATCAACAGTATATATCATTCAGTGTAAAAAATGTTAGGAAGGATGCTATATTGGAGAAACAGGCCAGATGCTTAAGACAAGATTCAATTTACATAGACATCACATGAACAATACTGGTGCCAGCAGGGTTCCCACGCCTGTTGGTCAACATTTTATAGGACCAGGACACTGTACCAGTGACTTCACAGTGAGAATCCTGAAAGGTAACTTTAAAACCATACAAGAACGTAAGACCTTTGAAGTCAGAATGATTGAATATTTTAACACCCAACAGAAAGGACTTAACAAGGATCTAGGGTTCCTAGCCCATTATAAACCATAAAGCTGTATGTCTCTGTTGATCACCCTCCCCTCACCTATCCACACCCATCCTGTTAGAATAGCAATGATATGCTTTGATGTCCCCATGCATACTTCCTACCCACCCCCTCCTCCCACCCTGTCATAGTAATGCTTGAATGTTTTCACTTATATACACTGTCAGCTAGCACATTTGCTTATTTCCGATCTGAGGAAGAAGGGCAACCTTCGAAAGCTAATCAAGAAATGTATTAAGTTATGTCCAATAAAAAAGGTATCATCTTATTTTCTTTTCCATGTTTTATTTTGTTTGATTTCTATTGAGTACTTTGCAGAGTACAGGAGAAAAAAAATTCTGTGTGAGTGTAATGTTGGTGGTGGGCTCTTCACTGCCTAGAAGAAAAAAAGGTATATTTCATCTTTTTTTCCCTAGGCAGTGAAGAGCCCACCTCCACCAATAATGTTGGGTTTTGGAGTGGGGATGGTCTCTGCAGTGCCCAGGTTTAACATTAAAAAACCCCCAACATATTTAATGTAGTCAGATTCCCAGGTGGGGGTGGCCTCTGCAGTGCTCAGGACATTAAAAAAAAGGTTTTATATTTAATGCTGGTGTGCTTCAGGGTGGTGGGGGTTGGGGGCGATGCCAGACTATGGGGCGGGGGGAGGTTAGGGTGGGGCTGATGCATAGCTATGTGATGGATGATGTGGAAGGGAAGGGCTGATGCTGGGTTATGGGAGGGGGTAGGGTAGAGGAGAAAGTCTGATGCCGGGCTACAGGTTTGCATGAAGGGGTAGGGAAGCAAAGTTTGAAGGATATCATTTCTGAAATTATACTGTAGGATCCTGTCATGTGTGTTGAGATGTTTGCCATTATAGTAGATTTACGCCTGGTCAAGTTTAAGATGTGGGATAGTGTAAACTATATTTTAAAATATTGTTTTTTCCATATGTTGATGCTGGGCATACTACTTAGAAATCCATCATCAAGTGCATTCTAATGTATTATTTAGTAGCAAGAAACACTACTCACACCTATATACACAGTGCCCACCCACATTAGCTCTGGTCCCACCCAAAATGTTAAGTCTGGCTATGCCACTAGGGAGGAGTGAGAGACTACTAGACAAAGTGATGTTTTTCCAGGGTTCATCCAAAAAACCCCCATCTATTTTATTGTGTGACCCCCCCCCCATGAAAAGTGCCTGCAGCAAGGTAGGAGGATTTTCAGGGAAGTCAGTAAAACAACAGGGTCTGGAACTGATAGCCTGGATTGTGGACATGGGAAGGGCCAGCCCATGGGGGCAGGGCCAAGAAGTAATGGCATTGCAAGGAGAAATTTCTGGTCTTTGGTAGCCCACCCCCACTGTGACCCTGAACACTGAGGGGGAAGTCCTAGGAAACAAGGCAGGATGAGTTTGCAGTCTGTGGTGATTAAAGCCTCTGCTACAGAGAAGGTGCCTGTGGAGTATTCCTGACTTGGGGACAAATAGGAGTGCTTGGGGGAAAAAGAGACCCCAGGTAGGAGAAGTGGGAGCAGGAGTGCCTCACTTCTGGCAGGACTTTCATTGCACATGTTAATGAAATGGGGGGGGGGGGGGGGGGGGAGAGAGAGAACTGATGCCCCGATAATCAGAAGACCTGCACTGTTCCAAACAACGCTCTAAAATTAGCGGTGGAACAATGCGGGGCAATAATGCCCCTATGATCAGAGCAGATAGCATGCAAATTTAGGCATGCTATTAGCTCTGATCATAGGGGTAAAAGTGCAGGAGAATTACACCTGAGCACAGTCCTCCTGCACTTGTTTGACAAGCCCAGGTTGTCAAAAGCCTGGACCTGTAAAACGCAGGAGATGGAGGTCCACTGGAGATCTGGTGGCCCAAGTGGGCTGCCAACACAACCCTCCACCTGCTCTGGTGGTCTAGTGGCCAACCCCCCAATACATCCGTGATGGAGGAAGGAGTAGCACACTCCCTCCTCTTCCAGCACTGCCTTCAAAATGGCAGTACCCTGCCCAATGCATCCTGGGATGTGCTGGGCTGGGCTTCCCTACTTTATAAGGGTGGGTGGGGGTTGTGTTGGCAACCTACTTGGGCCACCAGGAATATTTTTTTGGGTGTGAGGAGGGTTAGGGGGGCTGGATATCTGGTGGACCTCCAGCCCCCCATGCCTTGTGTCTCAGGGAAGTTTGAGGGAACTGGAGGTCCACTAGACCTCCAGCCCCCGTTTCACTGTCTTGGGGTCTTGGGAAGGCACTAGGCCACCAAGTATGAAGCAATGACTGGGGTCCAGGGGTCCAATGAAACCCTAGGACACGGCAGCCCAGGCTGTCTGACTCTGACAGGATGGAGTGGGAACAGAACGTTAATCCTAATGCCAGCTCTGAGCTGGTGTAGGGTTAAGGTGCTATTCAGCCCCTTCAATCAGAGCACTGTTCTCTGATCTTACGGCAAAATACCGCATAGTTCATTTTAATCTAATTTAAATGAGTTCTGCGACATAGAGGGACGTGGGCACTGTTTGTCCGATGATCATAAGTACATAAGTATTCCATACTGGGACAGACCAAGGGTCCATCAAGCCCAGCATCCTGTTTCCAGCAATGGCCAATTCAGATCACAAGTACCTGGCAAGATCCCAAAACAGTACAATACATTTTATGCTGCTTATTCTAGAAATAAGCAGTGGATTTTCCCCAATTTCATTTTAATAATGGTCTATGGACTTTTCCTTTAGGAAGCCATCCAAACCTTTTTTAAACCCCGCTAAGCTAACCACTAACATTCTCTGGTAACAAATTCCAGAGTTTAATTACATCTTGAGTGAAATTTGTTTTAAATTAACTACTTTCTAGCTTCATTGCGTGCCCTCTAGTTCTAGTATTTTTGGAAAGAGTAAACAGGCGATTCACTTCTTCCTGTTCCATTCTACTCAGTATTTTATAGACCTCTATCATATCTTCCCTCAGCCGTCTTTTCTCCAAGCTGAAGAGTCCTAGCTGCTTAGCCTTTCCACATAGGGAAGTCATCCCATCCCCTTTATCATTTTTGTCGCCCTTCTCTGTGCCTTTTCTACTTCCACTATATCTTTTTTGAGATGCGGTGACTAGAATTGAACACAATATTCGAGGTGCGGTTGCATTATGGAGTGATACAAAGGCATTATAACGTCCTCATTTTTGTTTTCCGTTCCTTTCCTAATAATACCTAACATTCTATTTGCTTTCTTAGTGGCCGCCGCACACTGAGCAGAGGGTTTCAATGTATCATCAACGATGATGCCTAGATCCCTTTCCCGGTCGGTGACTCCTAATGTGGAATTCAGGTTCCTCTTTCCCACATGCATCACTTTGCACTTGCTCACATTAAACGTCACCTGCCATTTAGATGCCCAGTCTCCCAGTCTCTTAAAGTCCTCTTGTAATTTTGCCGATCTTGGGTGTGAAAGTAAATGCGGGTGCTAGTCCAATGCTTCTGACCTCTAGCACCCACATTTACTTTTGAGGTAGTCATGCAGATATGACTGAGGACTGTTAGAAAATTATGAGGAGATTACCAAGTACTTTGTTCTGGTTTGCAAATAGAAGAGATAGAACTGAAGAATGATTTCAATGTCCTGATATCATTTGGAGATTATGACTGATGCTGTGCTCTCCATCTGAATGCCCTGAAATGTTCAGACCAAGTTGACGAATTTATGAACTGTTTTTCAAATTGAAGTTGAAATACGGAGACTGCTGCCTATTTTGTATGTGAATGAAATAGGGTGCCCAGAAAAGAGTACCCTTTGGCCTACTGGGATTTAGCTTGGTCCCAGCCTATGCCCCAATTGACATTTTGAACTCTGTTTTTGTACATCCTGGTCCTGGGGTGCCTGACCCAAAGAGCTTAGCCGATGCCTGTGTACTGAGTGAGTGGGACCAGTGCTGCATTTCCATTAGAGATGTTTTATTGGTTTTTATCAAAATTCTGGCTTACGTTCAAGTGAGAGTACTGTTCTAGTGATACAGCTGCCATCCATGTGAAAAGGAGTGATTTTGAAACTTAAAATATATTTAAACCTTATGAAAAATAAGAAAACTATCTAGAACAAACTCTAGTTAGTTATGCCACCTAACACAAGCATCCCTATTTTTATCATTTGCCTGAAAATTTTAAAGAACCAGTGCCACTTTTCCTAGAAAGAATTGCAGTGCCCATTATTTTGATTCTGTTTTAGTTAAACATTAGCATCTTAACATCTCAAGTACAAGGTTCATGATCTAAAGTTACAGGGTGGAAGTTAAAGAGGAAATTTGATGACATACTTCTTTACTGAGAGAATAGCCTACTGACAGATCTAGTTGCCAATTCTCTCCAGGTAGACTTAACAGTCTGTTCCATTCTTGGTTTTAACCCCTGCATGTACGGATTAGTAACACAAAAATAATTCACAGGAGAAAGTTATAAGCCCATAAAGAAGTGCATATATGAAAAGGAAGGAAAAAGCCTCAGAGTCGCTCTAGCTTTTGACAGTTGTAAACAGCGAAGTGGATCTTAGGCAAAAAACCTTCCAATACACCCAATGAAGTGCATAAATACAGTATTGAAAGTGTTCAAAAACTTGTGTAATATAGCATACAAAAAACACTTATCTTAAAGGCCACTTCAATGGGGTCAAACAATGATGTAAACTTGCCCCTGGGCCAACGGTGCTCAGCGTTTCGTAGAAACTGCATCAGGGTCCAGTCGGCAAGATTTATCTATGAGAGAAAAAAAAGAAAACTGTTACCAATGAGCATTTCATAACAAAAAAAGGTCCGCATTAGATAAACCAAAAACAAATGAAAGCATACTTAACATTGGAGTAACCACCATAGCAAACAAGGCTTGTAGGTGCACCGGTGACCATAAAAATGGCTACTCAATTTAAAGTGATGATTTATTTATTTATTTTTGTACCCCGCACTTTCCCACTCATGGCAGGCTCAATGCAGCTTACATGGAGCAATGGAGGGTTAAGTGACTTGCCCAGAGTCACAAGGAGCTGCCTGTGCCAGGAATTGAACTCACTTCCTCAGAACCAAAGTCCACCACCCTAACCACTAGGCCACTCCTCCACTCCACTGATGACATCAGACGCTGCCCAAACAGTCAGCCTATCGGAAAAGCCTTGGGTTTAAAGGGCAGGTAGTGAGTAACAATGGTAGGCTACAATTAAAAACAAATGAATCCAATCTAAACGAGTGTTAAGTCCCGTAGGTTCAGAAGACTTAAGTCTGTGGATCCACTTCTGTAAATTGCGCAGACAATCCCCAACTCTGTCCAGGGTGGGAAACAATCAATCACTATACAGTGGAGCTGTTGGAATACATGGCTGTGTTGAGAACAATGAAAAGCCAGAGGGGAACCCGGCTTGTTAATCTGTATGGAGCTTCTATGTTCAATTAAACGGGTAGCTAATGGACGTGAAGTCTGTCCAATGTAGAGCATGTCAAAGGGACATCTTAAATAATAAATAACAGTCTGTTTTGCATGAAGTACTGATCTTCAGAAAATATTTCTTGCGATCCACTGGATTAACAAAGGATGCAGCTTCTGTCATAATACTACACACTGAACATGCATTGCATTTAGAGTGACCAATTGATGTACTGGCCAAACTAGGAGCCACATTAGTAGTTGATAGGACGGCACGGCTAAGGTACTCCTTCAGATTCTTTGTGCGCCAGTAGGAGAAGTGAACAGATGCTTCGTTAAAGATTGGTATAGTCTGTATCAGATCCCAATGCTTCCTTACCGCAGTCACAGTGCAACTTGACATGAAATTGTATTGTGTAATGTAATTGAGGTGCGATACTAATATCTGTAACAGAGTGGACACCCGGGAGGGAGTGGAATACATGAAAAAGGATCTGAGGAAGCTAGAAGAATGGTCTAAGATTTGGCAATTAAAATTCAATGCGAAGAAATGCAAAGTGATGCACTTAGGGAATAGAAATCCACGGGAGATGTATGTGTTAGGCGGGGAGAGTCTGATAGGTACGGATGGGGAGAGGGATCTTGGGGTGATAGTATCTGAGGATTTGAAGGCGACGAAACAGTGTGACAAGGCGGAGGCCGTAGCTAGAAGGTTGTTAGGCTGTATAGAGAGAGGTGTGACCAGCAGAAGAAAGGGGGTGTTGATGCCCCTGTATAAGTCGTTGGTGAGGCCCCACCTGGAGTATTGTGTTCAGTTTTGGAGGCCATATCTTGCTAAGGATGTAAAAAGAATTGAAGCGATGCAAAGAAAAGCTACGAGAATGGTATGGGATTTGCGTTACAAGACGTATGAGAAGAGACTTGCTGAACTAAACATGTATACTCTGGAGGAAAGGAGAAACAGGAGTGATATGATACAGACATTCAAATATTTGAAAGGTATTAATCCGCAAACTAACCTTTTCCGGAGATGCAAAGGCAGTAGAACGAGAGGACATGAAATGAGATTGAAGGGGGGCAGACTCAAGAAAAATGTCAGGAAGTATTTTTTCATGGAGAGTAGTGGATGCTTGGAATGCCCTCCCGCGGGAGGTGGTGGAAATGAAAACGATAACGGAATTCAAACATGCGTGGGATAAGGATAAAGGAATCCTGTGCAGAAGGAATGGATCCTCAGGAGCTTAGTCGAGATCGGGAGGCGGGGCTGGTGGTTGGGAGGCGGGGATAGTGCTGGGCAGACTTATACGGTCTGTGCCAGAGCCGGTGGTGGGAGGCGGGACTGGTGGTTGGGAGGCAGGGATAGTGCTGGGCAGACTTATACGGTCTGTGCCAGAGCCGGTGGTGGGAGGCAGGGATAGTGCTGGGCAGACTTATATGGTCTGTGCCCTGAAGAGCACAGGTACAAATCAAAGTAGGGTATACACAAAAAGTAGCACATATGAGTTGTCTTGTTGGGCAGACTGGATGGACCGTGCAGGTCTTTTTCTGCCGTCATCTACTATGTTACTATGTAAGTGAGGTTCTCACGCAAAAGGAATTTCATTTTCTGAACATTCCACATCTGAGGATGCCTGTTCTGTACACTTTACTGAAGATCCACAAAACATTACAGAACCTGCCTGGGAGACTCATTATATCTAGTAGAGGATCAGTATTGGAGTCCCTTTCGATGTTTGTGGACTGTTTGCTACAGCCACTAGTGACTACCAGCCGCTCCTATTTGATGGACTCTACTCACTTTTTGAGAATCTTAGCAGAATTTGGAAACACTTCTGATAATTGGACTCAATGTATTTAGTCACAATGGATGTGTCTTGCCTGTACACTATGATTCCTCAAGATGAAGCTCTTGATGTCCTATGCCTTTTTTAGTATAAGAGACCCCCCACCCAGTAGAATCCCTACGTCTTTTGTTTTGAAGCTGGCAACCATTGCCATGAAACAGAATTTTTTCAAGTTTGATTCTACAATATACCAGCAGGTGTCTGGGGTTGGCATGGGAGTGACGATTGGCTCCCCCAGTAGCAAATCTCTTCACGACAGCCTTTGAACATAAATTTATATACTCTGCAGATTTTTTTAGTCAGGTCCGCCTTTGGGCTTATTACCACCGCTTACTAAAAGAAGCCCTAAGTATTGCCATATTTCCTACAGTGGCCAATCCAGGTCACAAGTACCTGCCAAGATCCCAAAAAAGTACAATTCATTTTATGCTGCTTATTCTAGAAATAAGCAATGGATTTTCCCCAAGTCCATTTTAATAATAGTCTATGGACTTTTCCTTTATGAAGCCATCCAAACCTTTTTAAAACCCCGCTAAGCTAACTGCTTTTATTACATTCTCTGGCAATACTGGGTCAGACCAATGGTCCATCAAGCCAAGTATCCTGTTTCCAAACAGTGGCCAAGCCAGGACACAAGTACCTGCCAGAAACCCAAGTTGTGGAAACACTCCAAACTACAAATCCCAGGACAAGCAGTTGCTTCCTATGTCTGTCTCAATAGCAGACTATGGTCTTTTCCTCCAGGAATTTGTCCATACGTTTTTTAAACCTAGATACACTAACTGCTGTTACCACATCCTCTGGCAAAGAGTTTCAGAGCTTAACTATTCGTTGGGTGAAAAAAATATTTCCTCCTATTTGTTTTACAAATATTTCCATGTCATTTCCTTGAGTGTTCCCTAGTACTTTTGGAACTAGTAAAAAATATATATATTTACTTCTACTCGTTCTACACCACTCAGGATTTTGTAGATCTCAATCATATCTCCCCTCACCCATCTCTTTTCTAAGCTGAAGAGCCCTAACCTCTTTAGCCTTTCCTCAAATGAAAGGAGTTATATCCCCTTTATCATTTGGTTGCTCTTCTTTTAACTTTTTCTAATTCCGCTATATCATTTTTTACATACAGCGACCAGAACTGAACACAATAGTCAAGGTGCGATCACACCATGGAGCAATAAAGAGGCAGTATAGTATTTTCAGTCTTATTCACCATCCATTTCCTAATAATTTCTAGTATCCTGTTTGCTTTTTTGGTCGCTGCCGCACACTGAGCAGAAGATTTCAGCGTATTATCTACAACGATACCTAGATCTCTTCTTGAGCGCTGACCCCCAAGGTGGACCCTAGCATCAGGCAACAATGATTCAGATTATTATTTCCAATGTACATCACCTTGCATTTGTCCACATTAAATTTCATGTGCTATCTGGTTTTCCAGTCTTCCAATATCCTAAGTTTTCTTGCAATATTTCTCAGTCTGCATGTGTTTTAAGAACCGTGAATAGTTTTGTATCATCTGCAAATTTAACCTCCTCACTTGTCATTCTGATTTCCATATCATTTATAAATATTTTAAATGTTAATATGTCCCAGTACTAATCTCTGCGGCACTCCACTGTTCACCCTCTTCCATTGAGAATGACCATTTAACCCTACCCTCTGTTTTCTGTCCAATAACCAATTCCTAATCCACACCAGAATGTCGCCTCCTATCTCACGACTCTTTAATTTTCTCAGGAGTCTCTTCATGAGGAACTTTATTAAAAGCTTTCTGAAAATCTCGATTCACTACATCAACCAGCTCACCTTTATCCACATGTTTATTCATGTCTTCAAAGAAATGAAGCAAATTGGTGAGGCAAGACTTTGCTTGGGTGAATCAATGCTGACCCTGTCCCATTAAACCATGTTTGTCTACGTGTTCTGTAATTTTATTCTTTACAATAGTTTCCACTATTTTGCACGGCACGGATGTCAGGCTTACCAGTCTGTAATTTCCTGGATCACCCCTAGAACTCTTTTTAAATATGAGTGTCACATTGGCCACCCTCCAATCTTCAGGTACTACGGACGATTTTAATGATAGGTTACATGTTACTAACAGCAGATCAGCAATTTCATGCTTGAGTTCTTTGAGTACCCTTGGATGTATGCCATCCAGTCCAGGTAATTTACTACTCTTTAATTCGTCAATTTGGATCAGTACATCTTCCAGGTTCACCGAGATTTCTTTAAGTTTCTCCACATCATCTCCCTTGAAAACCATTTCCGGTACAGGCAGATCTTTTAAATCTTCTTCTCCATGAGTGCCCCTTTTGCTCCTTCATGATCTAACAGTCCCACGGATTCCTCTTCTCGTGTACCTGAAAAAGTTGTTATTGTGAGTGTTAGTCTCTGTGGCAAGTTTCTCTTCATAATCTCTTTTAGCCTTCTTTAATAATGCTTTGCATTTGACCTGCCAGTGATTATGTTGCTTCTTCATTTGGATCCTTTTCCCCATCATTTGAAGGGCAATCTTTTGGCTGTAATAGCCTCTTTTACTTCACCATTTAACCATGTTGGCTGTCATTTTCTCTTCTTTCCACCTTTCCATTTACATGGAATGCATCTGAACTGGGTGTCCAAGATGATATTTTTGAATAACATACATGCCTGATTTAGTGTCCTACAATATCATAGAACACATGCTTGAAGTCTTCCAATTGTCTTCTCTGCTGAGAGCAAATACATATGTTTTCTCAGCTATCTTTTCATAACTTTTCTTGAGAAGGTCTTGACAATGAAGTCTGTCTCACCTATTACTGTCACATTATTTTGAAGATGCAGAGATGAAAAAAAAGAAACAAGTTCAATAACTTCACAAATACAGATATGGAATGAGAAAAGACTGTAGGGCTTAAGTGGCACCAATGTACTATCCCAGTCTCAGGGAGCTCTAATAGGGAGTAGAAAAGAAGCTTAGCAGTTAGAGCACCAGCCTGATAACCAGTTCAATTCCCACTGCTGGTCCTTGTGATCTTGAGAAATCACTTCAGGGCCGTTTTGCTAAAGATTAGCACATGTTAACAGACATTAGCATATGCTAAGTGCCACATGGCCCATAGGGCATGCCCAGGTACTGCTAAAAAATATCTTCACTGAATTTGTATCTAACATATGCATTAAATTTGACAATGTCCTACTAATAGGGAACACCTAGATAATCAGGATGACAGTAATTCAAACAATTTACTTGACTTTTTGAACTACTGGCAACTACAACCATTCAGCCATACCCCTCACAATAAAGGTCACTTACTCGACCAATTAGCCTATAAATTTGCAAATAACAACAGCTTTTATCTAAGCAACCATACTTGGACTCAAACTCCCTGGTCAAATCACAGTAAACTCGAGTTTTCCCTCTATTGAAGGGGAAAATATAAAATCAATGAAAAATAAAAATACTACAACTCCTCACAAAACTAAAGGAAAAATAAATACCACAACCTTCTGGTCTGACGTCTTGAACATTCCTGCTCTTCCTCCAGCAGACAATAACAACTTCATGATTCAATGGGTTGACCTATGCGAAAATGTATTAAATAATAAAGCTCCCCTCAAATCTACATCCAAACCAAGCCAGAAAACTGGAAAGAAAATTGGCTAAAGACAAATCAAATGAAAACAAATTAACTTGGAAAATTGCTATCAAAACATATAAAAATGAGATCAAAATTGCAAAAACTCAATACTGTAACAAAATAATCGTGGTAATTTCCTTGACACCAGTAAACTTTTCAATCTGATAAAAAGCCTATTATCAACAAAAGAAATAACCACAACCACAGAGTCCCCATCAACAGCAGAGGAACTGACTACTTTTTTCGAATAAAAAATAGTTAAAATCAGAGGAATACTCGAATTAAAAATCAACCATCAAAATATGTAAGAAAAACAGTCAGAAACACATATAGGAATAGTCAACAACAGAATTTGGTCTTCCTTCCAACTACCAACACATGACATGGTAAAACACCTCCTAAAATACTCAACCTCACAAAGATCTTAATAGTGCAGTTTGATATGTCTAGCACATTCGGTGAAGTAGATCATAATATCCTACTAAACATACTAGACAACTTTGGAATATGTGGCACACTCCACAAATGGTTTCAAGGATTCCTGAAATCAAGATCTTACACAGTGAAAATGAAAGTAACCTTATCCTCTTCTTGGTCACCGGACTGTGGCGTCCCTCAGGGCTCTCCACTAGTAAATGTTCCAGGCGAGTCTTAGCAATTTGAAATGACAATATTCAGTGTCTTAACTTGAAGATTCAGAGCATTGTCTTGAATAAACTAATGGAGCTTTCCATGGGGGCTTAATCTAGCCCTAGTACACATCTCTACATTTATTCTTGCTGGGGGCAGGGAGAAGGTTTAGGTTGGGGGATGGGTAAGTGAATTGGAGGATGGGGGATATGGGGTCTCAGGGGGGGTTAGTTTGGGATCACTGTGGGTAGGTTGAGTCTATCAGAGTCCAAGCCTCCTGCCTTATGGGTTGCAGTGGTTTATAATAGAAACTCCTTTATAATGTTGTTCTTCAAGAATGCTGTAGACTTCAAATATCAACATAGCTGGTTAATTTTAAACCGCCTAAAAATATGCTGGATATTCAAGGCCGGTCACAGGAAATAGCTTGGCATTGAATATCTGGGCTGACTGCTGACCGAGGGAGTTAGCCGGGCTCCCTCCCGCAGTCTGAATATCAGCCCACTAGATTATAGAATTACCCTTAAAATTTCCAGCAACAGCACACCAACATCCTCATGTGCATTATATTGCCCATGAAACCAAAGAACAGTGTTATGATACTGCTAATGGTCTGCTATGCCTGTCATATTTAAGTCATCCTTCTGAGTATGTTAAATTATGCTGAATGCACACCATTTTCATGCGTTAATGTCTAATTTTGGGGCCTCAGCCTATTACTACTACTAATAATCATTTCTATAGTGCTACTAGATATATGTAGTGCTGTACACATTAATGCAGGTATTTTTTCTGTCCCTAGAGGGCTCACAATCTAAGCTTTGTACCTGGGGCAATGGAAGGTTAAGTGACTTGCCCAAGGTCACAAGGAGCTGCAGTGGGAATTGAACCCAGGCCACCAGAGTCCACTGCAATAACTGTTAGGCTACTCCTCCACTCCTCTGCCTGTGTAAATGTTATGGTGATAAGTGCATGTGTTTGTGAAAGGTTTGCTGTTATTTGCAAAGCATTTCTGTTCTCCAATTAGTAAGGTGGTTACCTTAAGTTGCGCAGCCTAAATCCCTGTTCTAATGCTAATCAGATAATTTTTCTGGTTAACTTTAACAGGATATGCCACTCAATGTCTGCAGAGAATATGCTAATTTTTATTTTCTGACATCTTTAATAACTTTCTGATGGGAACGTTTTAAAAACCTGACTTTTGGTAAGTCAAACTCAAGGTTCTGAAAGCTCACAGTGGTGTACAGCACACCACCGGAAGCAAAAAACAAATGTTCAGAAGACTGCTATAAATAGTTAAATAAAACTCTTAAACTTCAAATGCTTTAAGAAATATCACAAAATCTTTAGCATAACAAGAACATTATTCCCCTCAGGCTAGCAAAGGACAATATTTTATAAAATATGCAGAATTAGAAAAAAAAGAAAAGAAAGGTAGTCTCTGGTGAACTTCTTCAGATAAATTATTTTCAAAACAGACTATAATCAAGTCAGATTTTTATGCATTACATAGTAAAAATGATATATATAGGCGATGGCTGGAAATAATTAAGCCTCCCAGCATGCCACAAATTGAATTCAACAGATGCTAGCTTCTGGCAGACTGGTCAAACTCCAGAGTGTGATAGCATAAAAGGTCACCAAGGTATTATCCAATCATAGTAAAATGAAGATATAGTAAAATTAATGCATTTATAACAGAGAGCTCTTTCTTAGACACTCACTACCACAGTCCAATATGATATTATACTCTCATGTAGTATGTACTGCATATTTCCCTTCAATGTAAACCTTAAAGAAAATGATTGATATTTAAAGAAAAAAAAGTCAACCTTTTCCCCAACATTATGGGCCCCTTTTACCAGGCTGTGGTAAAAAGTCGCATGGATTTTACCAGGTGCCAAGACCCCTTTGTACGGCAGCGGGTAAAAGGCTTAAAAAAAAAAAGGAAATGGCCATGCAGTAAGTTATTACAGAGTTTGTAGTTCATCTGCATACCTCTCCCAGATGCTCTGCTGATCAAGTCCAGAGGTTCCACAAGCCAATACTTCTATTGTCACCCCATGCACCATGACCATCCAATCAGGTGATTACTGCAATGCTCTATACAATGGTTTGACTATAAAGGGCCTGCACCAGCTCCAGTTGATTCAGAATGCAGCAGCAAAACTCATAGAAGGTTGCAAGCAACGTGACCATATCACACCATTTTTGTAAAACCTTCATTGGCTACCAGTACAATACAGGGCTAAATTTAAAACTCTATGTCTGATCTTCAAGGCCCTGAAAGGAAATGGCCCTGAGTACCTGAAAAATAGGATGATCTTCCACACACCACCAAGGACACTGAGATCCTCTAAAGGACTTTCACTAACTACACCCTCTCCAAAAGATATTACATGATGTGATATCCGCAAGCGAGCCTTCTCCGGAGTAGCCCCCATACTCTGGAATGCACTGCCTGAAAGGCTGTGCTTAACACAAGACTACCTCTACTTCAGGAAGCAAGAGAAAGCTTGGCTATTCAACCAGGCCTTTACTGGAAGAAGTAACTAACTCGTTAGTCTCACTCACACGCACAAGGAGTACTCAGGCTGCATATACTGCAGCAGGACATGCTTATCCACTCCTACCCTAGCTAAGATAACATCTAACCATTTCTCTGACCTCATGTGCAACTTTCTTTAAATCAATCACCTTTCTTTCTAACTCTTCCTACTTTCTTACCCTTTTATATGTTACATCTTTGCTTTACCCTTCGCTATCATCTATAATGTTCGATTACGTATTGTGTTGACTTTGTAAATAGTATACCATGCCATTCTTTGTATTGTTTTTGAATATTTTTACTGCTGTAATTGTCTATTGCTGTACAGCGCCTTGAGTGAATTCCTTCAAAAAGGCGGTAAATAAATCCTAATCAATAAACACAGCCGGCAAACAGAGCAGCTGCCCTGGGTCCCACAACTCCAGGGAGCCCTCATGGTCTACCATCTCTTCCTCTTCTCACTACCCTAATCAGAAGTCTTCTTTCCATCCCCTCACCTTCCTTGCCTAACTTACATCAGGTTTCTAGTCACAGGTGGTCACTGGTGTGGCAGTGATTCTGATACACTGCCTGCAGCTGCCTTGGTGCTGTCCTTCTACTGCATTCCACTCCTCTCTGACATAACTTCCTGTTTCTGCCTGGGAAGAACGCGGAAGAGAGACAGTGCTGAGACAGCCACAGCAGCATATTAGAATTGCTACTACACTGGCAACCCCCTGTAAACAGAAACGTAATGTAAGATAGATGGGGAAGGTGAAGGAGTGCTGACAGTTCATCACTGAGACACTTTGAGGGGCATAATTGAACGGCGCCGGCGAAGTCGATGGCCAGCCATCTTCGGGGCCGGCGCCGTAAGTGAGCGGAGCCAAGCATATTTTCGAAATATGCTTGGCGCTGGCCAAATCACTCGCCGGGTTTAGAATAGGATTGCCGGCGGATCACCGGGTTTAGATGAGATGGCCGACTCCGATTTTCAGCCATAATGGAAACCGAACCTGGCCATCTCAAACCCAGCAAAATGCAAGGCATTTGGCCGTGGGAGGAGCCAGCATTTGTAGTGCACTGGCACCCCTGACATGCCAGGACACCAAGTGGGCACCCTAGGAGGCACTTAAAAAATCTTTAAAAAACAAATTAGCTTCCAGGTGCATAGCACCCTTCCCTTGTGTGCTAAGCCTCCCAAATCCCCCCCAAAACCCACTGCCCACAAGTCTACACCATTACCATAGCCCTAAGGGGTGAAGGGGGCACCTACATGTGAGTACAGTGGGTTTTGGGGGGGTTTGGAGAGCTCAACATTAACCACCACAAGTGTAACAGGTGGGGAGGATGGGCCTGGGTCCACCTGCCTGAAGTGCAGTGCACCCACTAAAAACTGCTCCAGGGACCTGCATACTGCTGTCAGGGAGCTGGGTATGACATTTGAGGCTAGCATACAGGCTGGCAAAACATGTTTTAATTGTTTTTTTTGTGTGTGGGAGGGGGTTGGTGACCACTGGGGGAGTAAGGGGAGGTGATCGCCACTTCCCTCTGGTGCTCATCTGGTCAGTTGGGGCTCTTTTTGGGACTTGGTCCTAAAAATACATGGACCAAGTCTGGCTGGCGAAATGCTCGTTTGAGCTGGCCTTTTTTTTCCATAATAAGGTGATGCCGGCCATCTCGTAAACCCTGTCCTGCCCCCTTCCTGCCTTCGCTACCCTACCAACACGCCCCCTTGAAGGCTGGCTGGCGCCACAATGAAAAATCAATTGGGGCCGGCCAAAATCGGCTGTCGATAATACCAATTTGGCCAGGATTGAGAGATCACTGGCGATCTCCCGATTTTTGTTGGAAGATCGCCGGTGATCCCTTTTGAAAATAAGCTTGTTTATCACCATGGGCACTTCATTATGCAACACTTCATCACATATCACACATTCAAGCTAAATGTATTCAGAGCAAAGGAAAGTTATTTTTCAAACTTCATAAAGTTATCATTGAATACAACCAAATGCTTGTTTTCTATTTTCTCCAAGTTTTCTACAATTGAACACTCTGACACAAGCACAGAAAGCCAACTTCTGCCTACAGCCAATTCTCTTGCTCAACATTTCCATTCTAAGATTGCTAAAGCTAAAAATCTCTCTTCCTACTCTTGACAATACAATTCAATGCCATCTATCCCTTCTGTGGCTCCACTTTTTTCTTTATGGACTACCTTCAACTTGCCCTTCCTTTCTTCTCTGACAAGAATCTTGTTCTTATTGAACACATCCTACTCTATGTTGGACCCGATACTGCCCAACAGGTTAAAATAACCTTCCTTAGGTCTTCTCCCTTTGGCAGTTCACATAATTAATCATAGTTTGTTGTTAGGATCTGTACTATCATCATAGAAATTGGCTGCAGTTTGTCCAATTCTTAAGAAATCAGGGATGGATGGATGTCAGTTCACCTGCCAGTCATCGTTCCATTTCTAACTTACTATTCATTTCTAAGTTGATTGAGAAAATTGTGTTTGATCAACATCTGTCTCACATGGAATCAGTTCATGTACTTCATCCTTGACAGTTTGGCTTCCACATTAATCAAAGCACAGAAATTGTTCTTCCGATATCCATAGATTTATCAGCTGCATTTGATTTAGTGAATCATACCCTTGTACTATAGAAATTATCCTCTACTGGTCTTTCTGATAAAATCTTTGTCTGGGTTTCCTCATTTCTGCAAAATCTCTCATTTACCATAATCAGACCAGACTCAAAATCTTTTCTTTATGATCTAACCTGTGGTGTTCCACGGGGTTCTATTCTATTCTATCTCCTGTTTTATTTAGTGTTTTCCTCAGTTCCTTAGCAGCACCTATTCAATCATTTGGTATATGAGCATATTATTAAACTAGATCTTAGTCCCTTGCAAACTTGTCTTGATAATGTAGCTATGTGGTTGAGAGACCATCACATTGCATTTGACCTGGAAAAATCTACCACCTGTTAGATCTCCAGTCATGTTCCCATTCCATCAGTCGTTCCATATCTCCTAGGTAATCTCATTCCCCCAGTGGACACCATCAAATATGCTGGTATACTTTTGGTCTCGCAGTTCACCTTTATTCAGCAAATAACATCTGTCCTCAAATCAGGTTTTTTAGCATTATGAAAATTTAGATTTATTCCTAGATAGTGATGCTCTGCACACACTACTACAGTTTGGTGGGCTACTGGCTTGATTACTCTAATCACTAAAACCTAATGGCTAGTGTGCTCACTACAATATGCATGTAAAGTCAAAACAGTGAAATAAACTTCAACACACCCAAGAAAATGAGGAGAAAAAGACTTCAGTGATACCTCACGGCTAAACATTCAACAAGCCAAAGAGCCCTATGTCTGACACATCACAAGTCTAAAAAACTCCTCTTTTTATTTACAATTTTTATTTTGATATTCTTGATATTCAAACTTTAACTTCTTATAATAAACTTCAAACTTTAATATAAGTATCCATCAAGATTTTTCACCATTTCCCAAAGTCATTCCCATTTATTTTCACTGAGTTTCTCCCCCATCTTCTTCTTTGAGTATAGCTTTTCCTCTCAGCTGGGCTGAGGTTGTAGCCATCACCTTGCCTCTGGGGTGGCTAGATACAGACTCTATGTGCAGAAGATAACAATTCTGGTCTAGGTAACAATTCTGTTCTAATAACCAAACCATAAGTTGGATTTTCTTTGTTTATTATGAGTGCTATAATAAAGAAGATTTCCTTAAGAACAGAATCTACTGGTAGCTCTCTGTTGTTAAGTAGTCATACTATGGGTGTCCAGAATGGTAGTGGAGCCACCCAACTTTGGACTCATCCTTGTAGAATTCTGTATCCATGATTCTCAAGATCTCTGTGTCTTCTACTGAAAGAGTTGGTTTGTCATCTTTATGGGTGACTTGGAGCACCAAATTTCCCAGATGTCTTAAATTTGGTAGAGAGGTGTCCTGATAAATGGTTGGGTCACGGTCTCATTCTTCCCAGCAGTAAACCTCCTTCACATGCAAATGGTTATGACAAGGCTTGAATAAGGTGGTGCGCCCATTCTCCAAGATGCACATTTTGTAGACATCTATACTTGGTCTCTTCAGTCTAAGACAGATGTCACCTACAATCGCCCATTCCAGGGTGAGTCAGTAGGCATATGGGGTATCAAGAGGACCTGTATGTAACCCTCAGAATCTGATCAATGTTGGTGTATATCTTCCCAACAAGAATAAGATCTTGGCATTTGGATACAAAGGCTGCAGATACTCTGCTCTAGGTTGAATAAGACGATGGTGTTGCACAACCTCTGATGTGGAAATTTCTTCTCGGTTATCAGGTATCTGATTAAGTTCCATAAGAGTTGGTAGATGGATCTTGTTGCTACCATCCATCGCTTCTATCATGTATCCACTTGCTCTTCTCCTCATCATCTTTGGCATCCCTCTACAGGTCTTGAGGTGATAGGGATAGCGAGCTCCTCAGATGTCAAATAGGTCAAAGAACACTGTCCTGGCCAGGGACTGATTACTCTGCTCATCTATGATGACATAATATCTTTATTGCCTTTTTCTGGTTGCTCTTTTGGATATACATTAGCTACACATATCTTGGTGTATGACCGTCCACTGTGGCCTTCTTCGTACACTTGTGTACAATTTGGAGTAACATTTGATGGTGAGATTTGCTCTCCATCCTTCTCCCCACCGTGGCTTGGTTCTGAGGCTGGGGTTCCTGTAGAAGTATGCTTACTCTTGTCAGGGTGTAAGGCTGGTCACTATTGCACTCCATACATTTGAAGGCTGCTTTACAGTCTTTAGCCATATGCTTGGATGAAGAGCAACATGTGTAGCAAATTTTTCAACAGATCTTTACTTTCTCTTAAGGGTTTCTCCCTAAACTCTACATTTCTTCAGAGGATGACATTTCTTATGTATAGGACACTGTCTGTCTGGATCCTCTACTATATCTGTAGTCGGAGGACAATCAGCTGGTAGGATTACTGTAGGTGACACAACTGTCATGTGTACAGCTATAGGCTTCTTGGTGTTGCTGTACTTCTTGGTTGGCCTTTCACTAGGGAAGTAGCCTATTTTGACTGCTTCAAGTACATCAAACATGAAGCTGGGGTCATTTCTCCTCTTTGCCAAATCTTAGATGAACTTCACCAAGACTGTGAATGGATGAAACCTACCTTTATGGTTCTTTTTATATTGGCACCTAATGATGACCACTTTTCTGGGCAGTCATTGAACTTGGAAAGGCCCAATGTTCACCATATTTTTTGAGCTTTGTGTGTTGCTAGATCTTTATCTCTGAAATTTCTAGCACACTGGCAGTAGGCGCCTCTTACTAACTGTGTGCTTTGGTTGGTCTTAAGTCAGGCATAGATTGTGGCTGGTCAGCTGACTCTTAATGACAGGATGTTTTGCTGGGTGTAACTGCTCAACTTTTGTCTGAGACTGGTTCTTGGGTAGTACGAGATTCTGTGGTTGAAAGGAAGCATTTCCCTTGATGCACTTTCCTGGAGCAATAGCTCATTGTAGTGCATCCATGAGTGTGTGGATCACTGTGGTGGAGAATCATCTTCGTAGCATGCTTTGCCTTAGGCTTGCTTCTTTTGGGTAAATTATACTCTGGTGTAGAGGAATGTGCTTGCTCAGAATCTGTTGACTCTTCTGAGTCAGAACATGACTGTGTGTCACGTCTGTGGCCATGACCACCCTCAGACTTACCTTGTTTCTGGGGGTCAGCATCTGTGCTGGCTTCTGTCTGTCTCTGTGTTAGTTTTGCCTCTGGCTCTGTGTGCTGATTACTTCACTAGACCTCACCTGTGTGGGCTATGCCTCTCTGGGGAGCCAGCATCTATGATGGCTGCTGCCTGCTCTGTGCCAGTTTCCAAGATGGCTCCTGCTTGTCTTTCCTGTGTGTTCACTTCCTATGTGTTCCCAGCCTCCCCTTGGTGTGAGTGTGTTTCCTGCTCCTGTCCTGCGCAGGTGACATCACCAGTGAGGGCCTTCATAAGGAAGTGCTGTGCTTGCATGCAGGGCCTTTGCATGGTGTTATGCTATAGGTCGTCAGGTTAGTGAGTGCACTGCTGCGCTGCTACTTAGCCTTTCTCTGGGGCTTTTGCCCATCTGCTACTTTGTGTCTGTGGACTGCTAGTCCTTCTGTGGGGGGCTCTGCCCTGCTACTTTGTGTCTGTGGACTGCTTGTCCTTCAATTGCCTTGCTCTGTGTTTGGAGTTTGAAGCTTCAGCCATTTTTCTCTCTGTCTGTGTTTGGTGTCTGAAGCTTCAACCCTGACCCTGTTATCCCTGGCTTTTCCTCTGCTTGCTGCCTGCCCAAAGACTCGGTTAGCTCCTGGTTTATTCTATTGTCTGCTGCCAGCCCCAAAGACTCTGCTAGTTCCTGGTTATTCTTCTGCCTGCTTTGCCAAGCCTGCTGGTATTTCCTGAATCCTGTTTCTGCCAGGCTTGCTTATTTTTCCTGAACCTTGCTTCTGCCTAGCTAGTGTGTTTATCCTGAGTGTATATCCTGAACCCTGCTTCTGCCTAGCTAGTGTGTATATCCTGAGTGTATACCCTGACCCCTGATTCTGCCTAGCTAGTGTGTACATCCTGAGTGTATATCCTGAATCCTGTCTCTGCCTAGCTAGTGTATATTTCCTGAGTGTATATCCTGAATCCTGTCTCTGCCTAGCCCTTGTGTACGTCTTGTCCCCTTGGTGGGGGGGGGGGGGGGGTTGACTCAGGAATAACATCAGAAAGTACTTGTTCATGGAGATGATAAATACTTGGAATGTTCTCACACGGGATATGGTGGAGAAGAAAATGATAATGGAATTCAAAAACGCGAAGGATAAACACAAAGGAATCTTGTATAGAAAGGGAATGGAACCAACCAAACTTACCAGTGCTTAGATGGCAATTCCAGTAATTGGGAAACAAAGCCAGTGTTGGACAGACTTCTTCGGTCTGTGCCCTGATCATGGAAGGACAGATTTGGATGGGCTGGTGTGGGGCATCAATGACAGCTTCAGTGGTTGGGGAACAAGGCCAGTGATGAGCAGACTTCTACAGTCTGTTGAACATGGCAAGGACAAATCAAGATCAAGTATGCATTTGTGGTATCACATCATACCTTATGCTATGAGTTTATCTTGTTGGACAGACTGGATGGAGCATGCAGGTCGTTACATGTCATCATCTACTATGTTATTATATTATTATGCACAAGCTTCCTGTTTTTCTCTTGCATATTGACCAAGTTATAAACTCTTCCTTCATTCTCCTGCCCTGGAAAACGTTAGACCCAAACACTGGCAGTAAATAATGCCTACTCTCTCACAGAGAACAAAGGCCTGCTTCTCATAGCTCATGTCACTTCTGCCCATACAATCTGGGTGGGAATTAGAATCTTATCTAGAGAAAGCAGACTATCAAGGGCATTGCTCCCTCAGTCTCAACTTTGAAAATTCACAGTGTCTACTTAGCTTAATATCTCACCACCTTTCACTGTAGGATAATGGAATCCATTTGCTACTGTGCAATTGGAGGACAACAGGCTTATTTACTAATCACTACAATCTCAAATGGCTAATCTCCACTTTTTGGCTCCTAAGGAAAAAAAGGACTTTCCAAAAAGAACATTTTGTGATATTATTAAAGCCTGCTGATTATAATGCACTGCTATGAAACCTGTACTTGAAAATTCTTGGGCGAATGGAACATTTACTTGGATCATGTTTCAGGAATGCATTCTAGATAGATAGGGATAGTAACTGCTATGCAAGCTGCCAGAGTGAGGAAATACTATAGATTCTTCCCTTAAATGCCCAAATCTATAATTTATATCTAACAAAAAATTAAATTAGGCTAAAAGAATTTATTAAAGCCCCCACTTTAAAGTAACTTGGGATATTTATGCTAATGTTGTAATCTAATGGACATTCACAAATGCCAAAGACTGGTGGAGTTGGAAGTGCTGATCTGCCTTCAGAGATTGATTGCTACTCTTAGTTCGATACATTAATTGTCTGGAAAAACATACTTAAAGAACAATTATCAATGATTCATCATCAACTGGAGAGGACCTGATAGGTAGTAGTATACCACAGAGATCTGACAAAAAGCCAGTATAATTTGACTTTCGGTAATGACTTTGATAATGGCCTAGATAACAGGTCTACCAAACTGTCAGATGTTGCCTAGTCAGAAATGAATTCAAATTCAAAATGATCTTGTTAAATTATCTAATATAATAAAACGCACCCTCAACGTTCTGAGGACAACGTTCTGAAGTCACTCAGACTCCCAGAACGGTTCGTAAGTTCGTGGTGGTGAAGCCACTGAACGACTTGCTGCCCCGCCCTCGCGTCAAACGTCATGACGTCGAGGGCGGAAAACCAACAGAAAAATGAAAGAAGGGACCGCATCAAGGAAGGGGGAGGAGTAGGGAAACACGCGGAGCGTGTTTCCCTACTCCTCCCCCTGCCAAGGAAACGCTGGCTACCAACCTAGAAAACCACCCAAAGCTACATAGATAAAATGGAGCCCCGCCAACAGAATGACCGAGGTCCAACACCCCCCGCCCCCCTCGCGCAACGCCCCCCCCCCCAAAACAACCAACAAACCTCAAGAGAAGAAAAGAAATCCCACAAAAAACACGAGGTGCAACACCCCCCCCCCCCAAGCCACCCACCGTCGCGTACCTTTGCTGGCGGGGGACACGAAACCCCGCCAGCATAAGTCCTGTCTTCAGACTCCGTCGTGATCTTCAGCATTACTAGCCTCTGCAGGCAGGGCTTTTGTGCGTCTGACGTCATGCACGTACAGGATGTCAGACGCACATAACCCCACCCAGCAGAGGCTAGCAATGCTGAAGAACATGCTGAGTCAGCAGACAACACAGGACTTCTGCTGGCGGGATTTTGGGTCCCCCGCCAGCAACACTACGCAACGGTGGGTGGGATGGCGGCAGCAGCGGGACTATCGTGGTGGGTGGGATGGCGGCGGCTGCAGCGGCGGCGGCGGGGGGGGGGGGGACATCACCCGGAGGAGGCAGTGACGGCAAAAAAACAAAGCCCTGCAATCTAGCAGCACTTCCTTCACTCATCTTCAAAGCACCGCTTCCAGAAACCCCTGCCCCCCCACACACACTCACTCACTCATCTGGCAGCGCTACCAGACCCCCCCCCCACACCCCTCTTCATCCAAGTTGAACACCACAACACACCCCCCACAACCCTCCAACACACACACACTCTCTCTCTAAAAATCTCATCTGCCAGCGCATCCTGAACCCCCCCCCCCCACACACACACACATACACTCTGTCTCATATGGCAGCGCTTCCAGAAACCACGTACACACACACACATATATACACACACACACACTCACTCTCATCTGGCAGCGCTTCCTAAAACCCCTGCCACACCCACACACAGTCACTCACTAATCTGGCAGCTGTTGCTGAACCCCCCCCCCCCCCCCACACACACACACACACACTCACTCACTCTCATTTAGCCACACTTCCTGAACCACCCCACCATCACCACACACACACACTCACTCTCATCTGGCAGCGCTTCCTAAAACCCCTGCCACACCCACACACAGTCACTCACTAATCTGGCAGCTGTTCCTGAACCCCCCCCCCCCCCCCCACACACACACACACACTCACTCACTCTCATTTAGCCACACTTCCTGAACCACCCCACCACCACCACACACACACACACACTTTCTCTCTCATCTGGCAGCGCTACCTGAACCCCCCCCCCCCCCCCACACACACACAAATTCACTCTCATCTGCAAACGCTTGATAAACCACCCCCCCACACTCATCTGGCAGCGCTTCCAGACCCCCCACACACCCCTCTTCTTCCAAACTGAACCACCCAACACACCCCCCACACCCCTCCAACATACACACTCTGACAAAATCTCATCTGCCAAAGCTTCCTGAACCCCCCCTCCACGCACCCCACCCCCACACAATCACTCTGTCTCATCTGGCAGTGCTTCCTGAAACCCCTGCCCCCCCCCACACAGTCACTCACTAATCTGGCAGCCGTACCTGAACCCCCCCCCAACACACACACACACTTACTCACTCACTCTCATTTAGCCCCGCTTCCTGAACCCCCCCCCTACACACACACTCACTCTCTCATCTGCCAGTGCTTCCTGAACACACACCACAAACACTCACTATCATCTGGCAAAACTTGAAAAACTGGACCCCCCCCCCCCCCACACACACACACTCACTCACTCACTCATCTGGCAGCGCTTCCTGAACCACCCACACCCCTCTTTTTCCAAGCTGAACCCCCCCAACACACCCCCCCACACCCCCAAAACACACACACCCACACTCTCATCTGGCAGCGCTTCCAGAAACCCCATACCCACACACACACTCACTCTATCTCTCATCTGGCAGCGCTTCCTGTACCCCCTGCCCCCCCCACACACACACTCCCTCACTCTGTCATCTGCCATTGCTTCCTGAACCCCCCCCCCCCCACACACACACACACACACTCACTCTCTCACTTTCATCTGGCAGCACATCCTGAATCCCCCACACCCCTCTTCTTCCAAGCTGAACCCCTCCAACACATCCCCCCCCCCACCCCACACACACACTCTCTCTCTCTCTCTCTCTTCCTCTCCTCCAGCACACCAATTGCTTAGGTGCAGTGGCAGCAATCTCAGACACCAGAGAAAGAGGGGGGCCTGACACCATAGAGAGAGGGAGGGAGGTGATTCGATCATTAGGCATATAGATAGCTGGGTGGCTGGTGGACGTGAGGATCGCCTGGTGACTTGCCTGCCTGGTGCGAAGGTGGCGGACCTCACGTGTCACCTAGATAGGATTCTAGATAGTGCTGGGGAGGAGTCCGCTGTCTTGGTACATGTGGGTACCAATGACATAGGAAAATGTGGGAGAGAGGTTCTGGAAGCAAAATTTAGGCTCTTAGGTAGAAAGCTGAAATCCAGATCCTCCAGGGTAGCATTTTCTGAAATGCTACCTGTGCCACGCGCAGGGCCCAAGAGACAGGCAGAGCTCCAGAGTCTCAATGCGTGGATGAGACGATGGTGCAGGGAGGAGGGCTTTAGATTTGTTAGGAACTGGGCAACATTCTGGGGAAGGGGGAGCCTATTCCGAAAGGATGGGCTCCATCTTAACCAGAGTGGGACCAGGCTGCTGGCATCGGCGTTTAAGAAGGAGATAGAGCAGCTTTTAAACTAGAAATGGGGGGAAGGCCGACAGTCGCTCAAAAGAGCATGGTTCGGGATAAGGTATCTTTCAAAGATATCACCATAACAGGGAAGATAGAGTATCCTGATAGTGAGGTTGCAAAAGAGATTGTAGTAGATCGGGTATCTTTAAATAACAATAAAAATCAGACAAAAGATTGCCAATTAATACTGTCAAGTACTAAGCATGATGTACTTAGGAACAACAAACATAGTTTGAAATGTCTATATGCGAATGCCAGGAGCCTAAGAAATAAGATGGGGGAGTTAGAATATATTTCACTAAATGAAAAATTAGATATAATAGGCATCTCTGAGACCTGGTGGAAGGAGGATAACCAGTGGGACACTGTCATACCGGGGTACAAATTATATCGTAGTGATAGGGTGAATCGGATTGGTGGAGGGGTAGCATTGTACAGGGCCGTGCCGACCCGGTAAGCGCAGTAAGCATGGCAGGAGGGCGCCTGCCAATCAAGGGCGCCGCCGGCAGCCGAGTAGTGTTCTAAAATTAAAAAATATAAACCTCTCTCACATTGTTGGCGCCTATGCGCATGCGCTGCTGGGTCTGGCTGACTGGCTCCCTGCTGCCTTCCCGTGCGCAGCGCGTCATTCATCTGTTTAGCACCGCCCCAGCTCTGACGCACGCGCCTGGACTATGGAGCCTCGCAGGCAGTCCAACTCTCCAGGACCTGGAAGGGTGTTGCTGACGCCGACGCCGCATTGGAGTGCAGCAGTGCTGAGAGGAGAGAGGAGAGCCGGCGCCGCTGCTGGATGATTGATCGCTGCTCCCGCTCCCGCGGCGCTCCGCCTTAATTTTGTTTTTTGCTGAGACTGAGTCAGACTGTGGTGGACAGCATTGGTAAGGTTTTGGCTTGTTAGTTGTTAACTTTTCATTACTTTGTTGGCTGGCTGGCGTGGCGTGGGCCTACTTATAGATAAAGTGCATTTGAGGCTGCAGGTTGAGTGGGGGAACTCAACTGGAACCAACCAGGCCAGCTGGGGAAGAAAAGAAAGACAACAGCCAACAGCAGGCAAGGAAATTTCTGTGGGGGGTGGGGGTGGAGAGAACAAGCTAGAATCAGGGAGGAACGAAGGAGGGGAGAGTAAGGGCAGCAGGAAAGGAAAATAAGAGCTGATGGAACAGAAAAGACATAGGAAAAACAAGGCAAGGAAATTTCTGTGTGTTGGGGGGGGGGGGGGGGGGGAGAGAACAAGCTAGAATCAGGGAGGAAGGAGGGGAGACTAAAGGCACAAGGAAAGGAAGAGATAAGCTGATGATGAGTAATAAAATGGATTGTGACATATGTATAGCAATAGCACAGTCATATTTCCAGTTCTAGTAGTACTTAAGATCCAGCAACTATGTAAAAAAAAAACAAAGTAATTGACTTTAAAATGATGGCTCGGAGTAAATGTAATGACAAGGATGTTTAAAGTGGTAGTGCTTAAATATAGGTAGCAATGGAGGGTAATCAATCATGTGATAGGCTTTCGGTTTTGTATACTACTACTTCTACTCTTTAACATTTCTAAAGCGCTACTAGGGTTATTCAGAGCTGTACAAGTTAACAAAGAAGGACAGTCCCTGCTCAAAGGAGCTTACAATCTAAAGGACAAGAATGCAGTCAACCAAATTGGGGCAATCTGGGTTTCCTGGTTAGTCCAATGGTTAGGTGCCGAAAGCGACATTGAAGAGGTGGGCTTTAAGCAAGGATTTGAAGATGGGGAGGGATCATAGATCTGTGTAATGTTATTATTTAGTGTTTAAGATGGATGATTATGGTATGCCTTCTTGAAAAGATCTGTTTTCAGTAGCTGTGTGCAGATGTATGAGAAACTGGCTTTTAGAAAATTAAAATAAAATATGAACCTTTTTTTTTAACTTTCCACATAGGCACCCTGCTATAATCAGGCTCTTTTGAATGTAGGTACTTTTACACCTTAATACTAACTTGACTGGCACCAACTAAAGTTCATTTAAATGTCCTGTTGAAATTCTAAAGCTGTGTTATTCTAGATCTGTAAAGGGACCGGTGCTATATTGTACTGATCTGCAAATGGGAATGATGAGTGAGGAAATTACATTTGCAGATGACACAAAATTCAAATCTGTTAAAATGCATGTGGATTGTAAAAAATTGCAGGAAGACCTTAGGAAATTGTCTCTTGGGCCAAACCAGGGGGGGGGGGGGCACCAACTGATAGTCTGCAGGGGGGCACCAGAGACCCTTGGCACGGCCCTGGCATTGTATATTAACGAGAGCCTTGAATCAAATAGATTGAAAATTCTGCAGGAAGCAAAACACTCCTTGGAATCACTGTGGATTGAAATTCCATGTGCAAAGGGGAAAAGGATAGTGATAGGAGTGTACTACCGTCCGCCTGGCCAGGACGAACAGACGGATGCGGAAATGTTAAAGGAAATCAGGGACGCAAACAAACTGGGCAACACAATAATAATGGGGGATTTCAATTACCCGCATATAGACTGGGTTAATGTAACATCTGTACACGCAAGGGACATAAGATTTCTTGATGAAATCAAGGACAGCTTCATGGAACAGCTAGTTCAGGAGCCGACAAGAGAAGGAAAAATACTAGACTTAGTCCTTAGTGGTGCTCATGATCTAGTGCAGGGGGTAACGATACGAGGGCCGCTTGATAACAGTGATCATAATATGATCGGTTTTGATATTGGCATTGAAGGAAGTGAAACTAGGAAATCAAGTACGCTAGCGTTTAACTATAGAAAAGGTGATTACGACAAAATGAGAAAAATGGTGAAAAAAAGACTGAAAGGAGCAGCTCGCAGAGTAAAAAACTTGCATCAGGCGTGGATGCTGTTTAAAAACACCATCCTGGAGGTTCAGGACAAATATATTCCACGTATTAGAAAAAAGGGAAAAAAGACTAAACGTCAGCCGGCGTGGCTAAACAGTAAGATAAAGGAAATCATTAGAGCCAAAAAACAATCCTTCAGAAAGTGGAGAAGAGAACCAACTGAAAGTAACAGGATAGATCATAAGGAATGCCAAGCCAAATGCAAAGCGGAGATAAGGAGGGCAAAAAAGGACTTTGAGAAGAAATTAGCGTTGGAAGCAAAAATACATAGTAAAAACTTTTTTAGATACATTAAAAGCAGGAAACCGGCCAAAGAGTCGGTTGGGCCGCTGGACGAAAATGGTGTTAAAGGGGCGATCAAGGAGGACAAAGCCGTAGCGGAGAAATTAAATGAATTCTTTGCTTCGGTCTTCACCGAGGAGGATTTGGGGGGGACACCGGTGCCGGAAAGAATATTTGAAGCGGGGGAGTCGGAGAAACTAAACAAATTCTCTGTAACCTTGGAGGATGTAATGGGTCAGTTCAGCAAGCTGAAGAGTAGTAAATCACCGGGACCTGATGGTATTCATCCCAGAGTATTAATAGAACTAAAAAATGAACTTGCGGAGCTACTGTTAGAAATATGCAATCTGTCCCTAAAATCGAGTGTAATACCGGAAGACTGGAGGGTAGCCAATGTTACTCCGATTTTTAAGAAAGGTTCCAGAGGAGATCCGGGAAATTATAGACCGGTGAGTCTAACGTCGGTGCCGGGCAAGATGGTGGAGGCTATTATTAAGAATAAAATTGCAGAGCATATACAAAAACATGGACTGATGAGACAAAGTCAGCACGGATTTAGTGAAGGGAAGTCTTGCCTCACCAATCTAATGCATTTTTTTGAGGGGGTAAGCAAACATGTGGACAATGGGGAGCCGGTTGATATTGTATATCTGGATTTTCAGAAGGCGTTTGACAAAGTGCCGCACGAAAGACTCCTGAAGAAATTGCAGAGTCATGGAATCGGAGGTAGGGTATTATTATGGATTAAGAACTGGTTGAAAGATAGGAAGCAGAGAGTAGGATTGCGTGGCCAGTATTCTCAGTGGAGGAGGGTAGTTAGTGGGGTCCCGCAGGGGTCTGTGCTGGGTCCGTTGCTTTTTAATGTATTTATAAATGACCTAGAGATGGGAATAACTAGTGAGGTAATTAAATTCGCCGATGACACAAAATTATTCAGGGTCGTCAAGTCGCAGGAGGAATGTGAACGATTACAGGAGGACCTTGCGAGACTGGGAGAATGGGCGTGCAAGTGGCAGATGAAGTTCAATGTTGACAAGTGCAAAGTGATGCATGTGGGTAAGAGGAACCCGAATTATAGCTACGTCTTGCAAGGTTCCGCGTTAGGAGTTACGGATCAAGAAAGGGATCTGGGTGTCGTCGTCGATGATACGCTGAAACCTTCTGCTCAGTGTGCTGCTGCGGCTAGGAAAGCGAATAGAATGTTGGGTGTTATTAGGAAGGGTATGGAGTCCAGGTGTGCGGATGTTATAATGCCGTTGTATCGCTCCATGGTGCGACCGCACCTGGAGTATTGTGTTCAGTACTGGTCTCCGTATCTCAAAAAAGATATAGTAGAATTGGAAAAGGTACAGCGAAGGGCGACGAAAATGATAGTGGGGATGGGACGACTTTCCTATGAAGAGAGGCTGAGAAGGCTAGGGCTTTTCAGCTTGGAGAAGAGACGGCTGAGGGGAGATATGATAGAAGTGTATAAAATAATGAGTGGAATGGATCGGGTGGATGTGAAGCGACTGTTCACGCTATCCAAAAATACTAGGACTAGAGGCATGAGTTGAAGCTACAGTGTGGTAAATTTAAAACGAATCGGAGAAAATTTTTCTTCACCCAACGTGTAATTAGACTCTGGAATTCATTGCCGGAGAACGTGGTACGGGCGGTTAGCTTGACGGAGTTTAAAAAGGGGTTAGATAGATTCCTAAAGGACAAGTCCATAGACCGCTATTAAATGGACTGGAAAAATTCCTCATTTTTAGGTATAACTTGTCTGGAATGTTTTTACGTTTGGGGAGCGTGCCAGGTGCCCTTGACCTGGATTGGCCACTGTCGGTGACAGGATGCTGGGCTAGATGGACCTTTGGTCTTTCCCAGTATGGCACTACTTATGTACTTATGTACTTATGTATCTCTGTCACACACACACACTCTCTCTCTCTCTCTCTCTCTCTCTCTCTCACACACACTCTCTCTCTCTCACAGACAATGTGTTTCTGTCTCTCACTCTCATACACTCTATGTCTCACAGTGTATCACATTCACTCTCTATGTGTCACACAGTCACTTACATACTCGCTTGGTCTCATACACTCAGTCTCACAGACAATCTGTGCCTCACACACACTCTCATTCTCGCACACACTGTATCTGTGTGAAACACACTCTCTCTCTCTATCACACTGTGTCTCCCATACGCAATTGCACACACTCATTCTCACACACACACTCTCACACAGACACACTCACACCCAGACTCACTCTCTCTCTCTCACACACACACACACACACACACACACACACACACACACATTCGCACTTTCACTCTCTCTATCACACACAGTCACTCTCACATACACTCTCCAAAACATACACATTATGAGGAAAACCTTGCTAGCGCCCGTTTCATATGTGTCAGAAACGGGCCTTTTTTACTAGTAATTAATAAATATATAAAGAAGATAGAATTCAACCTGGATAAGTGCAAGGCACTGCGCTTATAAAGGAAAATGACATAAAAATGGAGACTGACTGGACACACAGCAGAAAACTTTTGCAGCAAAAATTCATAAGGTATTTCAGAGTTGCCAAAAATTTTGATAGTGGAACTAGGTGGTGGGTATGCTAGCTCAATGTTTCTGGGCTGCTGTAAGAAATTGCACTTTTTAGGGGTCCTTTTACTAAGCTGCGGAAAAAAGGGCCCTGCGGTAGTGGCGGGGGCCATTTTTCCCACATGCCAGGGCCCTTTTTACTGCAGTGAGTAAAAATCTCCCAAAACAAAATGGCCATGTGGTAAGAAAACTCTTACTGTGTGGCCATGCGGCGGAGATCCCTTACTGCCACCCATTGAGTTGGTGGTAAGGGCTCCTGCGGTAACCCGGCGGTAACCGTAGTGTGTGGCAATGCCCAATTACTGCCAGGTTACCACCACTCAAACCATTTACAGGATTTTATTTTCCCCTCATAAATGGTGCACGCTCGACCCGGATCTACCGCTGTTGGCTGTGTTGGGCCGGCGGTAGTCCTGGAATATCGAGCGGTAAGCTCGTTGTGTTGGGCTTACCGTCACTCTGTAAAAGGGCCTCTTAGTGTGTTGATTTACTCTGGATTGCTCATGTTACTCTTCCTACCCAATATAGTAAAGTTTTATCATGGAAAAATCCGCAGTAATAGGAATTTGCTAAAGGGTAGTGCAGTCAGAATGCAATAAACATTCAAACTGACTGAATCAGAAATTGGTTTTGATGTATAAAAGTGTACTAAATTTTGGCTAAGAGGTGCTACCTGCAGAATGTTCCAAAACCTGCCTCTTTTTCGAATGGACCGTATAAAGATTTAAATGGCCGAAAGGATCTGTTCAAATGTCTGACATTTAAACATAAAAACACCTCTGCAATCTGTGCTGCCATCACCTGCAGAAATGCTTTTGAATATCGAGGCAATTAAATAAAACATTTTAATATAGGTGTCCAGATCAGAAAAGAGACATCCTATTTAAGATGTTCAAAATTTCCTGAATATTTCAAACAAAATAAAACATGGAAAAGAAAATAAGATGATACCTTTTTTATTGGACATAACTTAATACATTTCTTGATTAGCTTTCGAAGGTTGCCCTTCTTCGTCAGATCGGAAATAAGCAAATGTGCTAGCTGACAGTGTATATAAGTGAAAACATTCAAGCATTACTATGACAGTCTGATAGGGTGGGAGGATGGGGGTGGGTCGGAGGTATGCATGGGGACATCAAAGCATATCATTGATATTCTAACAGGATGGGTGTGGATATGTGAGGGGAGGGTGATCAACAGAGACATACAGCTTTATGGTTTATAATGGGCTAGGAACCCCAGATCCTTGTTAAGTCCTTCCTGTTGGGTGTTAAAATATTCAATCATTCTGACTTCAAAGGTCTTACGTAAGAAGAATGTAAGACCTTTGAAGTCAGAATGATTGAATATTTTAACACCCAACAGAAAGGACTTAACAAGGATCTGGGGTTCTTAGCCCATTATAAACCATAAAGCTGTATGTCTCTGTTGATCACCCTCCCCTCACCTATCCACACCCATCCTGTTAGAATATCAATGATATGCTTTGATGTCCCCATGCATACCTCCGACCCACCCCCATCCTCCCACCCTGTCAGACTGTCATAGTAATGCTTGAATGTTTTCACTTATATACACTGTCAGCTAGCACATTTGCTTATTTCCGATCTGACGAAGAAGGGCAACCTTCTAAAGCTAATCAAGAAATGTATTAAGTTATGTCCAATAAAAAAGGTATCATCTTATTTTCTTTTCCATGTTTTATTTTGTTTGATTTCTATTGATAACCTTAAGAGTGGACTAACACGGCTACCACACTCCTCTACTGAATATTTCACAAATGGCTGCCTGAACGGGAAACCTTTTGTAAACTCCATGTAAGGATGTGCTGGAATATAAGAGGACTTTGCAGCACATCGAGCAACTATAGCCATTTTACAAGCATGAACCAAAAAAGATCAGCTTCGCTTAGGTGTCCTTTTACTAAGCTGCAGTAAAAAGTGGCCTGTGGTAGTGTGGACATGTGTTTTGGGCGTGCGCTGGGCCATTTTTTTACCGTGGCTGGGAAAAAGGCCTTTTTTATAATGGGCTGGGAAATGGGTGTGCACTGAAATTAAAACTAGTGCATGCCTATTTACGGCCTGAGCACTTACTGCCACCCCTTGACCTAGCGGTAAGCGCTCATGTGCTATCCAAACGTTAACCATGCAGTGCACGCCAACTGCTGATTACCACCGGGAACACCCCCACAGTAGAAAATTATTTTCTACCGTGGGATCAGTGCATGGCAAACTCTGAATTACTGCTAGGCGCACGTGCTAGCCCGGTGGTAGTGCCAATCTGGCACACAATACCTGCATGTTAGCCAGTGGTGTGCTGGTAAATGTTTAACAACAGGCTCTCTCCCCAGTCCACCTCTGCGGCCCCCCCTCCGTCCAACTCTGCGCCCCTCCCCGTCCACCTCTGCGCCCCTCGTCCACCTCTGCGCCCCCCCCCCCAAGTTGCAGAGCTGGTTATAGCCGGGGAGAGAGCCTGGGGGGAGGGGCAATCTAATTCATGTTTAATGTGGGATAAAATGCCATAAATAAGTAAATAAAAATAAACTTTTAATGTTGAGCACCTGATTCTCAAAGTGGACATATTCCAAACACTATAATGAAAATAAAATGATTTTTTCTACCTTTGTTGTCTGGTGACTTCGTTTTTCTGATCATGCCGGCCCAGTATCTGATTCTGTTGCTATCTGTCCTCTTAATTCCATTTCCAGGGCTTCCTTTCCATTTATTTCTTTACTTTCCGCCTTTCTTCTTCATTTCTGGTCCTCAGCTCCTGCCTATTTTCTCCATCCATGTGCAGTTATTCTCCTCTCTTCCTTTACCCTCTTCTCATCTCATTCCTCACTCTTCCCTCCCCTCCATCCATGTCCAGCATTTCTTCTCTCTCCCTTCCCTCGCCTCCATCCATGTCCAGCCACCCTCCTCTCCCCCCTGCCCTGCCCTCCACGCACCCATGTCCAGCAGCAACCCTCCTCTCCCCTGCTCTCCATGCACCCATGTCCAGCAACCCTCCTCTCCCCTCCATGCACCCATGTCCAGCAACCCTCCTCTCCCCTGCCCTCCATCCACCCTCTCATGTCCAGCAACCCTCCTCTCCCCCTGCCATCCCCTCCATGATCCACCCATGTCCAGCAACCCTCGTCTCCCCCCTGCCCTCCTCCCTTCCATCTGCCTTCTTCCAGCCCCCCCCCCCCGACCTGGTTTCCTTCCTGCGCCACTGCTTGCCTTTAAAAATTTTAGTTTCTCTCGAGGCGCGCCGGCATTGAAGCGAAGGCAACAGGCTCAGCTCGGTTCCAGCCTTCCGTTCCCTTCCCTCGCATCATGGCTCCGCCCTCGTGCAAACAGGAAATACGTTAGAAGAGGGTGGAGCCATGATGTGAGGGAAGGGAACAGAAGGCTGGAACCAAGCTGAGCCTGCTGCCTTTGCTTCAACGCCGGCGCGCCTCGAGGGAAAATAAAATTATAAAAGGCAAGCAGCGGCGCAGGAAGGAAACCAGGTCTGTCGGGGAGCAGAGGGAAGACGGATGATGGACGACCGGGGCAGCAGGGGAGCAGAGGCCAACAACCGGCTCGCAAGATGCCAGTAAATTTAACAAGCGGCTCTTGCGAGCCGGTGCAAACCGGCTCCAGCATACCACTGATGTTAGCCCTCCTATCACACAAAGAAGCTACTAAGTAGTAAATTTTAAATGAATCGGATAAAATATTTCTTCACTCAATGAGTAATTAAACTCTGGAATTCATTGCCAAAGAATGTGGTAAAAGCAATTAGCTTAGCAGGGTTTAAAAAAAGGTTTGGATAATTTCCTAAAAGAAAAGTCCATAAGCCACTATTAAGATGGATTTGGGAAAACCCACTGCATATTCTAGGACAAGCAGCATAAAATTTGTTTTGCTGTTCTGGGATCTTGCCAGGTATTTGTGACCTGGATTGGCCACTGTTGGAAACAGGATACTGGACTTGATGGACCTTCGGTCTGTCCCAGTATGGCAATGATTATGTTCTTATGTTCACCTTCAAACTACATGCCACTGCATTTAGGCATCATCTTACAGAATAGCACAGAGCTGGAATAATGGCATTCACAAATATTTACACGCATTTATGCCAGTATTCTGGTCACTTGACCTAGGTTCTATATATCGCACCTTGATTTCTGTGTGGAAATCAAAGCGGATTCTATAACGTATGCGTTAATTTAGGTGTAAATTATAGAATACACCGAATGCTGCTCCGTGTGACTAAATGTAGTCACGGTCAATTACACCAACTAAGAACTGGTGTAAATCCTAACGCTTCAATTAGGTGTGGAGCAGGTGCATTCTATAACAACACACATAGATTTTAGAAACGCCCATGACCTGCCCATTCCATTCCCATAACCATAGGAGCCGGCTCTGTGGATGCTGTGGGTGCTTGAGCACCTCCAATATTAAGAGAATTCCTTGTATATACCCAGGAAGGGGTTATTGCCATTGGGCTTAGCACCCCCAATAATTCTGAAAAGTTAGCTCCGCTGCCCATAACCACACCCACTTTTCAACTAGGCAACTTAGAACTTACTCACTCCACGTTAAAGAATATGCTTAGTGAGTTTACATTGTCAGAAATCATAAATTTGAAACAATCAATACAGGCCATATCCTTTTTCTAAGCAGCGCTAAAAAGTGGCCGGGGCTTCTGTCAATGCATGGGTTTCCCACGTGCTGTGGCCACTTTTAGTGCAGCAGTAAAATGGCTGCATTCATTTTTTTAATTGCCATGTGCTAATTTCCCCATTAGTGCACGGCCACTACCACTGGGAGCCCTTACCACCACCTATTCCTCCACCCCTAGACTTGCCTCCCAAGGCAAAAAAAATAATATATTTTTTACTGCAGGAGTAGCGCACACTGATGGTCAAACTACCACTGGATGCCTCAGTGTGTCCCCTGGTAGTGCCCTTTTAAAAGGCTGTAGGCCTGCATTAGGCCCACCTCTTCTAAGTAAAAGGACCCCTAAGGGACTTACCCATAAGTACGAGCGGCTCCGCAGATGCTGTTCGAGCGGTGCCGCTCGTACTTATGTGCTACAGTGAAGTTACTTCACCAGAGTGAACTTCGGCTTTAATAATATTTCAGATTCTCTCTTCGGTAACCAACTGAACATCAATACACAGGGACTCCTGAGGCAGGCCAAAGCGGCCGAAACACGATTCGTGTCGAGTCCAGTCTTTATCAATGAACTCTTGCTGTGAACTTTTTTCGAGTTCAGTAGCAGTTTTATCGACATCATCCACCTTGTCACCTTCGCTGTGCCTTTCTCTTGGTTTTACCATTGCGGAGGTTTGTTTTCTTCAGTGATTGTCAACCTCTCCTGCTTTTCAGGTCACTGCATTAATCATTAGGCTACTCTTCACTCAGTCAGGCAAGGAAACCAATTTAAAAAACAGGCTTTAAGAAGATAAGAGAACAAATTCTCTTAGCAAGGAGTTCACCTACAAAGCCAAATAAAAGAACATTCAATTTACAATAAGCTTTCCAGTAATCAAATTCCAACAAATTCCATCTTTATTTCCAACAACCTTTGAACTTCCATGTACCATTTAGTGCAATATTGCTGTTTACTTTGTTCATTGTGGACATAGCAATTGAGATATACTGAAACAAAAATCTTAATTTATACAACTTATTCCATTTCAAACTTCTTGAAAAACTTAAAGGTAGTACTTAATTATGTAGCTGTGTTTCTTTCAGTGTTAACTTTACCTTTGGGAAACTTTAATCACCAGACCAATTTCTCTTGTTAATTAAAAATAAAATGGGGATTGCTGCTTAAGTCTGACAAAAATCAACTTGGGAATAAAGTTTCATGGATTCTTATGTGTTCAGGGCTATGGAAAGTGAACACTACTAGTAGGCCCATCTAAGAGTTTTTTTTTTCTAAGTACTGAGGTATGAAATGGGGAAAGAATAACGTGGTTGGAATGTTAACAGTGCTATCTTAATAATGCTACAGAAAATTATGAATACTGTACTACAAAAAATGTGTTACAATATATAAGAGTTCTGCTCAAAACTGGAGCCAAATTACATTCCAAGATCACTTACTTTAGAGGACTGTAAGCATTTATAGATGAATAACTCTTCTGGGCAAAGCTACCCAATGAGTAATTCCCAGGTTCCGTTTACAGGAGTCTGGCTAAACTAACTTCCTAGCTCTGTCCAGGGGTTATATATTATAAAGGAACCTGGCTGTTCTGGGCCTACACCGGAACTTTTCTTCTGTTAGAGAGAACTAGAATAAAAGTAAAGTCACTGCTGGGAAATATATTAATTTATTATATAGGTAAGAAAATAGAATAATACACCCTACACTACAGCTCAGCTGTACAAATGTAGCTCCCTTATGCTGATAAGCAACTGTAGAATGTATTGTCTAACTAAAACACTGATATCACTGGTTACTAGGTTATTACACAATCCTGATTAGTAATACTGACTAGGTCATGAAGTAATACAGTTAGCAGCACATCTTCCTGATCACAAAGTTCTGACTAACCCGCCTTTGCTGAGGTAAGAACCCACTAGCTAATCCCCGACTATAGGAAATAAATCTCTGCAATCCTCACTGAGCCGACTCTAGGTGGTGTCTCAGATGAAGTGGACACAGGTTTTTCCCTTTAGACTCCAGCTGTTTTCCACAGCGAGTCCCCGTCTCAGGAAACAACAGAGGTTCTCTGCAGCATGCAGGATTACAGTCTCTCTGGCCGGTAGAGCTGAACCAACAGGTACTTTCTTCAGATGGTCAGTTCACAAGGTTGTGGACCACTTCAGGTTTCGCTGGTCTTCTTTTCAGCTACCCTTCTTCCAGTAGAACCAGACAAATTCTCCCTTTCTTCTTTTCTTTCTTCCTCTGTCTGTCCTCTCTGTACTTCTCTTTCTGGTCTCCCGCTCTCTGGCCCCTGATTCCCAGGTGACCAGACAGCAAGCAATCAGGATCTTGTCCAGCTCCTTCCCTGAGCAAGAAAAAAAACCTTTTTTTTCTTCCAGTCGTTACATTGTGGTATGCATTCCTGTCTCTCATCAGACTCGCTGGCACCATGGCCTTACCCCCTGTAGCTCATCAGGGAGGTGCAAGGGTCAGGTAGCCCACTGCATATCCTTGAGTGTTTTTCAGACCTGCCAGTTATTTACCACAAGCAGAGCTCTGGTACAAACAGAAAGGTGAATCTGCTTAGTCACTGAAGTGCAGGGTCTTAGTTCACAGACTCTATCTTGACATAGTTGTATACACAGGCTGAGATCAGCAGAGTGAGGCTCACAGGGAAATAGCCCTACAGGACCACATGATAAACTCAGCTCTGTATGCAACCTCAAAGAAGGCTCTGGTAAATCAGGACTGTCGGTCCACTAAAATTCAGTTTTTAGTTGTTCAAAAACATCCCTCAAGACTGCAACCAACTGGCAATCTCATTTCCACCTTGTTGACATCAAAATCATATATAGAGGTAAGATCTTTGCTAAGAGGCACAATGAGATGTATATCATCAGCATACATAGAACCCTCAAAGCTATATACACAAATTAGTATCCCAAAGATTTCAAGAAAACATTGAAAACTGGAGCTGTCAAGGAAAAACCCTGCAGAACCCCAGAACTGAAACATGACCATTCTGAAGACATATCATTGAAACACAATGAAACATGTTAATGGCATGTCCACAATACCTTCAATGAGCAATTACAGATGATGTGTTAACTAGGATGTTTTTTAGATTTAGCTCATAACTTTCTGGTAGTACAGTGTTGTGAAAACATACTTACTCTTTCCTATTTTCCCCTATTATTGCATATCTTATATAATAAAACTCACCCTCAACGTTCTGAAGACACTGACGTCACTTCCGTCACTTCCTTCAAGACCGGTTTGAAGGGTTCGTGGTGGTGAAGCCACTGAAATCGCCAAGTCTCGGGGCCCAGCCCTCGCATGAAACGTGATGATGTCGAGGGTGGAGCAATGGCGTCACACACCGAGGGCGGAGCAATGGCGTACGGTGTGTTCAGGAGGTGCGGAGCAATGGCGTCAGAATGACGAAGGGGTCGGTAGGTAGGTAGGGAGGGAGGGAGAAGGGGGGTGTTGGGGAGGAAAACCTTGCTAGTGCCCATTTCATTTGCTCCAGAAACGGGCCTCTTTTACTAGTATGCTATAAGAGCATAAGTGTTGCCATATTGGGATAGACTGAAGGTTTATCAAGCCCAGTATCCTGATTCCAACAGTGGTCAAGCTATGTCACAAGTACCTGGCAAGATCCCAGAACAGTAAACCAAAGGTTTCAAAAAATGATCAATAAAAGCTGAAAGAGGTTCTAAAATTGAACCATTTGAAGATCATTGATCATTTTTTTGAAACCTTTGGTTTCCTTAGTTCCTTGTTATATATGTGACACAAAACATTTTTAAATTTCCACCACAGGTGATTTTTTGATGGTGACCATGGACATCAAGTCTCTGTATACTTCAATACGGTAGGACCAAGATCTGCGAGTTATTAGTAGGGCACTGGATAGAAGATCACAACCAGTTGAAGTTCCATGTGATTTTTTTTATTGAGTTTGGCTGCTTTGGCTTTATATGATAATTATTTTTATTTTTCAGAAGAAGTTTTATCTGCAGCTATCAGGTATTGCAATAGGAGTGACATTTGTTCTGACAATTGCCAATTTATTTATGACAGTAATGGTTGCCTAATTCCCTGTTTAAACATCATATGTGAATGTTCATCATGGGGACTAGGGGGCATGCGATGAAACTACAGTGTAATAAATTTAAAACAAATCGGAGAAAATTTTTCTTCACCCAATGCATAATTAAACTCTGAAATTCGTTGCCGGAGAACGTGGTGAAGGCGGTTAGCTTAGCAGAGTTTTAAAAAGGATTAGACGGTTTCCTAAAGGACAAGTCCATAAACCACTACTAAATGGACTTGGGAAAAATCCACAATTCCAGGAATAACATGTATAGAATGTTTGTACATTTGGGAAGCTTGCCAGGTGCCCTTGGCTTGGAATGGCCACTGTCGTGGACAGGATGCTGGGCTCGATGGACCCTTGGTCTTTTCCCAGTGTGGCATTACTTATGTACTTAACATTTTTGTGATTTGGAAAGGGGATTGTGCACAATTATCCAGTTTTGTGATATGGTTAAGTACATGATAACATACAATTTGCATTTGAGAGTTACATAGGTGCATAATGTTCATAAGTACTGTCATACTAGGACAGACTGAAGGTCCATCAAGCCCAGTATCCTGATTCCAACAGTGGCCAATCCAGGTCACATGTACTTGGCAAGATCACAAATTCATTTGTTGGATGTTGAAATAACTCATCAGGGTGGTGAGTTGGTTATGAGGGTATTTAAAAGAAGACTGAGAGAAACACTCTTCTACAATATTGTAGTTGTCGTCCCTGGGTTTTGAAGAACAGCTTATTTCCAATTTCGAAGATATAGAAGGATTTGCATGGAGACAGTGGAGTTTAAGACACAAGCAAAGAAATTAGCTGGGGATTTAAAAAACAAATCATGGATATCCATCAAAAGTGGTGAAGCAAGCATACACTAGAGCTAAATATAACAATAGAGATCTTTTCCTTTTGGATCAAAAAACAACTGATGGGAGGGATGATCAAATAGAGACATTTGTTTTAAGATTCACGAGGGGTGGGGAAGAGGTGGCAAGTATTATCAAAAAGCATTGGGGCATAATAAAAACAGATCCACTTTTTCAGCAGCATCAGATATGCATTGCCTTTTCTAGAAGATAAAATTTAAAAGAACTGTTGAGTCTTGCAGCTTTCAATAAATTTGAGGAGGGCATGAAATGTACAGGGTGCAGTACTTGTGAGCTCACTAAGGAATGTACTGAATTTTTTAATCCAGCTGATAGTAAAAGTTATAAGATTCGTTCAGATACTGACTGTATATCTGATTATGTGCTTTATATTTTACAATGCCCATGTAATAAATTATATGTGGGTAAAACCACTAGGAACTTACATCTGTGGCTGTTAGAGCACAAGTCCTGTATAACACAGCTCAAAGATGGGGCACCTCTGGTGGCACATTGTGTTTTTACCAAGCATACTTTTTTTCAGTTTAGCTGTTTTGTCATTGAGCAGATTAAGACCAACGTTAGAGGAGATGACTGAACATGTTGTCTGCTTCAATGTGAGCAACGTCGGATCTTTAAATTGAAATCCTTGGAACCTTTAGGTTTAAATGCTGTAATTGAATGGGCAGCTTTTTAAAGACAGGTTACATAATAATTTTGAGTTATTGCTGTTTTGATCTGGACTTGTTCAATCTCCTTAGTTGAGTGGAGTGAGTTAGCTGCCATAGTTTGGGACTTTTACAGACTCTGTAATTAAGCGGAGGAAGTCAGCTGACATTTCAGAAGCAAAGTCAGCTTTTTTTAAAGAGCTAGCGCCATCTTTGAAAACTTTGTTCATTGAAACGGAGCATGTTATACAGAAAAGTAAGGGATTTTTTTTATCCTGTTTGTGATATCTGAATGCTGTATTATTGAGTTAAATGATTTTGTGAACAGAGAGACCCGACGCGGGATATGCTGTATGTTCAGCATTTTTTCTGCGAATGCCTATGGGCTTCTGTGTTGGTTCAGTGTTCTTTGTTGAAGCATTGTGACCCCTGAGGCAGGCGATTTTAGTACGCCGAAATACAGACCATGTTGGGTTCCTCTGTCCAAGCAGCAAATAAAACATATTTTAAGCATTTTCTCCTGTGTTGGATTGCCCTTTGGACAGCCTCTACGTTTTGTGGTTGTAGTGTCTACTTAGAGGTTTTTCTTGTTTGCTGTGCCAGAAATAGAAATTTGCAGGCTTATTTTCGAAAGAGAAGGGCGCCCATCTTTCGACACAAATCAGGAGATGGGCGTCCTTCTCACAGGATCGCCCAAACCGGCATAATCGAAAGCCAATTTTGGGCGTCCTCAACTGCTTTCTGTCGTGGGGATGACCAAAATTCACGGGGGTGTGTTGGAAGCATAGCAAAGGCGGGACTGGGGCATGCTTAACACATGGGCGTCCTCGGCCGATAATGGAAAAAAGAAGGTCGTCCATGACGAGCACTTGGCCGACTTTACTTGGTCCATTTTTTCTTGTGACAAGCCTCAAAAAGGTGCCTGAACTGACCAGATGACCACCGGAAGGAATCGGGCATGACCTCCCCTTACTCCCCTAGTGGTCACTAACCCCCTCCTGCCCTAAAAAAACTTTTAAAATATTTTTTGCCAGCCTCTATGCCAGCCTCAAATGTCATACCCAGCTCCCTGACAGCAGTATGCAGGTCCTTGGAGCAGTTTTAGTGGATGCAGTGCACTTCAGGCAGGCAGTCAGGCGGACCCAGGCCCATCCCCTCTACCTGTTACACTTGCGGTGGTAAATGTGAGCCCTTCAAAACCCACCAGAAACTCACTGTACCCACATGTAGGTGCCCCCCCCCCCTTAGGGCTATGGTAGTGTTGTACAGTTGTGGGTAGTGGGTTTGGGGGGTTCAGCACCAAAGGTAAGGGAGCTATGGACCTGGGAACAATTTGTGAAGTCCATTGCAGTGCCCCCTAGGGTGCCTGGTTGGTGTCCTGGCATGTCAGGGGGACCAGTGCACTACGAATTCTGGCTCCTTCTATGACCAAATGGCTTAGATTTGGTCGTTTCTGAGATAGGCATCCTCGGTTTCCATTATCGCTGAAAACTGGGGATGACCATCTCTAAGGACGACCATCCCTAAGGTCAACCTAAATGTTAAGATTTGGGTGTCCCCGACCGCATTATCGAAACAAAAGATGGACACCCATCTTGTTTCGATAATACGGGTTTTCCCGCCCCTTCCCGAGGACGTCCTGCGAGGACACCCTCAGGAAAACTTGGGCGCCCTGTTCGATTATGCCCCTCTTGGTCATTTTAGAGCCATGCTAAAATGTGACTGGAGCACACAGGAAACCCATGCACTAAAGCTACCTCTGGCCACTATTTAGCATGGCTTAGTAAAAGAATCCCCAAAAGAGGTAAGATTGTTTGAGATCATGGGAGAAACAGCAAATTAAAAAAAAACATAATACTTACTTTACTAAAAACTGTATTTTAAAGACTGTTGTGTAGAGATATAGGCTGTCTTCAAGCTCCAAGTTAGCTTTAGTATGATAGAGCACATGGCAGTAAATTGAATAAACTATGCCGAAATTTAGGTGCCGGGATGGTTCTATAAATGATTCTATAAATGGCAACTAAAAAATCCACATGGTAAAGATTTCCACCTAAGCATATTCTATAAGCGGCTTCTAGATTTAGGCACAGTATATGGAATGCACTTAGGTGGAAATACTATCACCTAAAACTACACACGTTCATTTAGGCCAATGAAAACATGGCCTAAATCCCTGAGCATAGATTTATGCACACTGGGCTCCTCGGCTCCTTCCCGCCCTCAGCTCCCGGATCGACAGCCCTCCTCTCTGTTCCTCCCCCCCTTGCGCGTGTTTAACCCTTTTACTTTCAGGCGCAGCAACGGCAGTGAAGAGGACAACACAGCGGGCTCGCCTCCAGCCTCTCCCTTCGCTCACACAGTGTCCTGCCTTCTGCGATGATGCATTTCCTGTTTCCACAAGGGCGGGACACTGTGTGAGGGAAGGGAGAAGCTGTGTTGTCCTCTTCACTGCTGTCGCTGAGTCTGAAAGTAAAAGGGTTAAACTACTACTACTACTATTTAGCATTTCTATAGCGCTACAAGGTGTACGCAGCGCTGCACAAACATAGAAGAAAGACAGTCCCTGCTCAAAGAGCTTAGAATCTAATAGACAAAAAATAAATAAAGTAGGCAAATCAAATCAATTAATGTGAACGGGAAGGAAGAGAGAAGGGTAGGTGGAGGCGAGTGGTTACGAGTCAAAAGCAATGTTAAAGAGGTGGGCTTTCAGTCTAGATTTAAAGGTGGCCAAGGATGGGGCAAGACGTAGGGGCTCAGGAAGTTTATTCCAGGCGTAGGGTGCAGCGAGACAGAAGGCACGAAGTCTGGAGTTGGCAGTAGTGGAGAAGGGAACAGATAAGAAGGATTTATCCATGGAGCGGAGTGCACGGGAAGGGGTGTAGGGAAGGACGAGTGTGGAGAGATACTGGGGAGCAGCAGAGTGAGTACATTTATAGGTTAGTAGAAGAAGTTTGAACAGGGTGCGAAAACGGATAGGGAGCCAGTGAAGGGTCTTAAGGAGAGGGGTAGTATGAGTAAAGCGACCCTGGCGGAAGATGAGACGGGCAGCAGAGTTTTGAACCGACTGGAGAGGGGAGAGGTGACTAAGTGGGAGGCCAGCAGCAAGCAGATTGCAGTAGTCTAAACGAGAGGTGACAAGGGTGTGGATGAGGGTTTTGGTAGAGTGCTCGGAAAGAAAGGGGTGGATTTTACGGATGTTGTAAAGAAAGAAACGACAGGTCTTGGCAGTCTGCTGGATATGAGCAGAGAAGGAGAGAGAAGTGTCAAAGATGACCCCAAGGTTTCGAGCTGAGAAGACGGGGAGAATGAGAGAGCCATCAACAGAAATAGAAAATGGGGGGAGCGGGAAGGTGGGTTTGGGGGGGGGGGGAAATGAGAAGCTCGGTTTTGGTCATGTTTAATTTCAGGTGGCGTTGAGACATCCAGACAGCAATGTCAGACAAGCACGCTGAAACTTTGGTTTGGATGCAAGGTGAGATATCAGGGGTAGAAAGGTAGATTTGGGAGTCATAAGCATAGAGATGGTAGGAAAAGCCATGGGATGAGATTAATGAACCAAGGGAAGAAGTGTAGATAGAAAAGAGGAGGGGACCAAGAACAGAACCCTGAGGTACGCCGACTCAGGGGTTAAACGCACGGGGGGGGGGGGGGAAGGAACAGAGAGGAGGGATGTCAGGGAGCTGAGGGAGGGCAGGGAGAATCGCTGGACATGGATGGGAGAGCAGGGGGAAAGAAGAGATGGCTGGAATTGGAGAGGAGGGCAGGGGGAGAAGAGATCGCTGGACAGGAGGGGAGGGCAGGGAAGAGAGGAGATTTGTTGGACATGGATGGATGGAGGGGAGGGCAGGGGAGAGAGGAGAATTGCTGGACATGGATGGATGGAGGAGAGGGCGGGGATAATGAAGAGCTGCTGGTCATGGATGGATGGAGGGGAGGGCAGGGGAGAGAAAAGAATTGCTGGACATGGATGGATGAATGGGGGCAGGGAAGAGAGGAAATTTGCTGGTTATGGGTGGATGGAGGAGAGGGCAGGGGAGAATGGAGAGTTCCTGGACATGGATGGAGGGGAGGGGAGGGCAGGGGAGAGAGGAGAGAGGAGAATTGCTGAACATAGATGGATGAATGGAGGGGGCAGGGGAGAGAGGAAATTTGCTGGAGATGGGTGGATGGAGGAGAGGGCAGGGGAGAATGGAGAGTTGCTGGACATGGATGGATGGAGGGGAGGTAAGTCAGGAAGGAGATGCACATAGATGGGGGGGAGGAAAGAGAGGAGAAATGCTGGACATGGATGGAGTCTGCGTACTCTTATCTTTTAAAAAATACTATAAATAAAAATCACAAAAAAAAGAAAGATTAAAACAAAAAAAACCCATAGATAAAACAATCCGTAACTCATACCCCTGGAGCATATTACTCATTATACACCCTTCCCAATTATTACTTATCATGACAGAACATTTCTCCTAATGGTTCCCTTAAAAACGTAATTGCCATTACATGATAACCTTGCTAGCACCCTTTTCATTTGTGTGAGAAACAGGCCTTTTTTTTACTAGTAGTCAAATAACAATACAAAGTATGGCATAGAATACTTCTTACAATGTCAACACAATACATAATAGAACATTTTAATTGATAGTGAAGAGTAAAGCAAAGATGTAACATATAGACAGGTAAGAGAGTAAGAAGAGTTAGAAAGTAAGGTGACTGATTTAAAGAAAGTTGCACTTGAGATCAGAGATGGTTAAATATTATCTCAGCTAGGGTGGGAGTAGATAAACATGTCCTGCTGCAGTATGTGCAGCCCGAGTCACTCCTTGTGTGCGTGAGTGAGACTAGCAAGTTAGTTACTTCTTCCATTAAAGGCCTGGTTAAAGAGCCAAGCTTTCAACTGCTTTCTGAAGTAGAGATAGTCTTGTGTTAAGCGGAGCCTAAACATTGTTTTTTTCATAATCTTTTTACAATACAGTGCATTGTATCACATTGTACAAGGCAAATATACTGATATAGCACTGAACATATACAATGCTGAGGAAAAGCATGTGAATCCCAAGTGCAATCACGAAGGGCCTGATATTCAGCCAGCAATAATCAGCATTTTGCTGAACGTTGCCAGTGTTAAACCTAGAAATTCAATGCCAGGCCATGTCTGGGCAGTGGCATTAAATTTCCAGGTTTCTAGAGCTGGCTAACGCATTGCCGGTTAAGAGATCCTTTTACCAAGTTGTGGTAAAAGGAGGCCTGTGCTGGCATCAGCCTGTTTTTTTTTTAATGTGCTCTGAGGCCACTTTTCACCACAGCGGGTAAAAGGCTGTCTTTTAAAAAAAAAACAAATGGCCATGCAGCAAGAAAACCACTTGCTGTGCGGCCATTTGAGGGGGAGGGGGCACTTACCACCACCACCCATTGAGGTGGCGGTAAGGGCTCCTGCGCTAACCCAGCAGTAACCGGGCAGCGAACGGCACTGCCTGATTACTGCTGGGTAAACACTAGGAAAATATTTCCAAAGATCATGAAATGATGCTGGTCATAAATTTCATTCTTCCACTGTAGAGTATCTCTCACACTTGCTCTGTTGTTCTCCACTTATGGTACTTCTCACAACATTAGGGCAGACACTGCTACTCAGTGCTTTTTAACTTTTTTGGAAAATTGTTGCTTGACTTTTTGGCTAAGGGCTTGAAGATCCCTTCTATTAGTCCGGATATTTTCTTTGTAATACCAAATATAATCAGTCTATCAGGATTCCAGATTTGTGCATTTTAGGTAACATGTAGAACAATGGTCTCCAACATGCGGCCCCATAACCGAGACTGAAAAATTGAATTGGCTCATCTGAAGAATGTGGCATTGACGGGACGTGTGTAGAAAGGAGGGCCCGCAAAGCTCCTCTAGGTCACATGTGCCTGCGTGTGTGCACATACACACATGTCAATGTGAGGCACAAGCTACCCTATAGATTCCCTCTTTTTCCCTGTCCCCACTTTTAGAGGGACCACATTAGTTTGTCTCCAATCCCACGGACCTCTTCTATCTCTAAAGATATAGAAAATATATCTTTAAGAGGTCCCGCAAAGATTTCTCTGAGCTCCCTCAGTATCCAGGGATGTATCCCATCCAGCCCCATAGCTTTGTCCACTTTCAGCTTGTCAAGTTGTTTATAAATGCTTTCTTCTGTGAATGGTGAAATATCCACTCCATTCTTAGATATACTCTCAGCAGCTAACCGCGGTACTTCTCCAGGATTTTGTTCCATGAACACCGAAGAGAAGTATTTGTTCAGCATGTTTGCTTTATCCTCATCACTCTCTACATAACTATTCTCAGCATATTTGTCTTGCAATTCCATTCCTAACTTTTCTCCTTTCCCAATATATCTGAAAAAGGTCTCATCACCTCTCTTTACATCTTTAGCCATTTTTTCCTTCCCCTGTGCTTTCGCTACCTATATTTCCTTCTTCATTTTTTTGAGTTTAATCTGGTAATCTTTTCCGTGATCCTCTTGTTCTTATGTATTTCTGGAACATAGTCTCTTTTGTTTTTATTTTCTCAGCCACTTATTTGGAGAACCATATAGGCTTCCTGTTTTTCTTGTTTTTGTTTACTTTCCTTCTCCAAGTCCATGAGCCAGTTCTAATCTGGATGCCAACACTTAGCCTGTTCAATTTTTTCCACATGACAAAGAGAGGCATTTTTGAAAGGGATGTCCAAGTTGCGATTTGGACGTCCTTGCAAAACGTCCAAATCCAGGAGCGGGGAAACCTGTATTTTCGAAACAAGATGGACGTCCATCTTTCGTATCGAAAATACCATCAGGGACGTCCAAATCCTTAAATTTTACAGTCCCTAGATTTGGACATCCCTAGACACGGACATTTCTGATTTTCTGCGATTTTCAAAACCAAAATCGTCTGTGTCAAAAATGTCCTAATGCAAGCCATTTGGGCGTGGGAGCCAGCATTTATAGTGCACTGGTCCCCCTGACATGCCAGGACACCAACCAGGCACCCTAGGGGGCACTGCAGTGGACTTCATAAAATGCTCCCAGGAACATAGCTCCCTTACCTTGTGTGCTGAGCCCCCCAAAACCTACTACCCCCAAGTGTACACCACTACCATAGCCCTTATGGATGAAGGGGGGCACCTAGAAGTGGGTACAGTGGGTTTGTGGTGGGTTTTGGAGGGCTCGCTGTTTCCTCCACAAACAGAACAGGTAGGGGGGAATGGGGCTGGGTCCGCCTGTCTGAAGTGCACTGCACCCACTAAAACTGCTCCAGGGACCTGCATATTGCTGTCATGGACCTGAGCATGACATCTGAGGCTGGCAATCAATATTTTGAAAGATGCTTTTTGGGGGTGGGAGGGGGTTGGTGGCCACTGGTGGAGTAACGGGAGGTCATCCCCAATTCCCTCCGGTGATCATCTGGTCATTTCGGGCACCTTTTTGTGCCTTAGTCGTAAGAAAAACAGGTCTGGGTGAAAACGTCCAAGTGCTCATCAAGAACGTCCTTGTTTTTTTTTTATTATGGGTCAAGGACATCCAAGTGTTAGGCATGCCCAAGTCCCGCCTTCGCTATGCCTCCGACATGCCCCTTTGAACTTTGGCTGTCCTTGCGACGGAGTACAGTTGAAGATGTCCTAAATCGAGCTTCGATTATAACCTATTACACCAAATGCTGACAGTTCATAAGGGTTTATAGAGTTTGGATTTACTGCCTGTTGCAGGGTTCAGTAAAGGTTGTGCATAAAGATGATCCCTTGGTGTGGCAAGTATTTCTTGAGCGTGCGAGGAAGTGAAGAGCTTGTTCCCAGACTGTTAAAGAATACTCAAACTAAAGCACAGTTTAACATCCTATGGTCTTCTGGATCTTTATCCAGCTCTAGCTTGCACCCAAACTAGACGGACTAGATGAGATGTGAAGAGTGAGTTAAGAGAACAGAATCAGAAAGAGAGATGTATATTTTTGTGGCCCAGGTCAGTCAGAACTGAGCTGGTCGGTGAGACCCGGGTTACAATTATGATAATGACAGATAAATCTATAACTATAGAAATCTGATGAGAATGATGAACTAAGCCATAATAAATATAAATACCCTATTCACAATTAAATATGTCATTTAGGGTTATTAAGGACATCATAATAACCACTGGTTGTTAACCCTTCAAATTGATTGTCTCTTTATAAAGAACCTTGGCCCCAATATTCAGACCGCAGAAGATAGCCAGGCTGTCTCCTGCGGTCTGTGCTGAACCTGAATATTCAATGCTGGGCCGTTTTTGGTGGCTGGCATTGAATATCTGGAGGGGTTTCGGCCAGTTTGATGATAACCGACTATGTCAATATTCAGACATAGCCGGTTATCTTTAAACCGTCCAAAGATATACTGGGGTTTGATGCGGCCAAACATAACCACCAAACCCAGTTTAAAAATCGGCAGATAGCCGGTTATATCGCATGATATAACCAGTTATTCACCACTTGCTAACCACAGATATTCAGCGGAGGATAGCCAGTTATTCCCCACTGAATATTGGTGGATAGCCAGTTAAGCGCTATTTAACCAGTCAACATCAGTTCTGACTGGTTAAACAGCGCTAAATATCAGACAGATTGTTTTTCCACATTCTGGAACCATCTGTTCTACTAGAAAATATGAAGTTATTAGTCTTGCATTCATTAAAATAAGTAGACTTTCATTCATTAAAGCAACGGTACCAATTTTTAAGTGTGTGAGACTGTACACTTTCATTGTTAATGTTATGGCTACCTATCTATGGGAATCTTTTACAAAGGCATGGTAGGCACTAGTGCATGCTTACCACGCGGCAAAAAGCACCACTTTGGGGCATGTCGAGGCATCCCATGGTAGTGTGCCCATCAACAAGCGCTAATCCTGTGCTGAAAAATATTTTTTTTATTTACCAGTGTGGAAGGCATGGCTATAGGTGGAGAGTAGGCCTGCCCTGCACTAAACAAGTAGCATGGGCATATTGCCGCGTGCTACCTAATTACCGGGGGTTAGCATGGGAGCCCTTAGTGCCTACAAAATAAGTGTCGTAAGGGGTCCTACAGTAATGGCCACATGCTAATTGGGAAACTAGCACATGGTCTTTGAAGAAATATATGGAAATGTGGCCATTTTACCGGCACACTAAAAGTGGCCGTAGCATGTGGAAAACCCATGCACTTTTTAGTGCGCTTTCATAAAAGGGCCACAATGTTTTTACTGATTTTGAAAATATAAAATATATATATTTTTAGATTCTTATTGCAGCTGAATTGATAAATGGTTTTTAAAAAAAGCATAGGTTAAAGTAAGCTGAGTAAGGTTACAAAGCGATAGACTACCTTAAATACAACAACATAGATTTTATTTTCTCATTACTTGTAGCATTTTTATTCCAGAATCAATTTTAATGGTGAAGCCCACAAACAGTGGCAAGTAAACAAGGAAACTCATTTTACAAAGGTCCAGTTCACAGTCCTAGCCCTGCAAGCATCTTTTCAAAGTCTGTTCTCTACAATTCAAAGCTTTCATTGTCTTTTAGAAGTTGCCAATATTAGAATTTCAAATGTGAGAATGCTGCAGTTACTGGACACTCACATTTAAAGGCTGACTCTACAAATTTGTTAGTTGAAATTGAAAACTTCTGCAATGATAATGTCCGTGCTCAATATTCATTAAAAGAAACAAAAATGCCACAGCAAATAGTCTTGTGCATCTCAGTGCTGCATTCTCAGTGTTTATACTTGTCTTCAATGCATAGTCCCCCCCTAATTCTAAGTGTGCAAAGTCGGGTGTCCAATTTATAAAATGAGGTCAATTACACGTGCAACTTCATGTAATAATTGAATAATTGTTAGACTTAACAGACAATTATTGGCTTAAATTAATGTTACTTGGTGTTAATTGGCAAAGGTGCATGCAACTGACTTTAGATGTCATTCTTTAAGCTTCATGCTCAATTTCTGTCATACACAATTTCTAGAGGGAGTGCTGTGGGAGGGGCTTGGGTGGATCAGCGGTGTGCGTATGAATTAAGCATGCATGTTATAGAATACTGGGGGGTATGCACCTATCTGCCAACAGCTAGGCGCAAGCACTTACACCAGCCTTTGGTATGGCATAAGTGCACGAGCTTAGGTTAGGTATGAAACTGTGAATTTATGCTAGTATTTTATAACGGCAGTTCCACATGAATCTCCAGGCTGTTGTTATACACTTTCCCGCAGATTCTATAGAGTGAGCCCAGAGATCCACACTAAAATCCAAGCATATTCTGTAACAACCTGCATAACATAACACTCAGCATTGATAACAGCACTTAACAAGCAATAATGAGCATTAATTGGCAATATTTAGAATTTTTATGTACAACTTGCTAAGCACATTTTGTAATGAACTGCGCCTAAGTTCTGATGCGCAAATTCAAAAGAGGAGTGGCTACAGCAGGTAAATGGGCATTTTGTGGGCATGCAGTTATAGAATATGGCCCAGTGTTTGGGGGGGGGGGGGCAGCAGCCAGAGGAAGGTCATGGTTGGGCTGGGGAGGCTTAGCCTGCTCAAGCCTCTTATACGGGGTGCCTATGACTGTCCTCTCCTCCCATCCATGTCCATCAATTCTCCTCTGCCCTGCCCTCCCCTTCCCTTCCTCCTGCCCTCCCCTTCCCTTCCTCCTGCCCTCCCCTCGATGTCCCGCCATTTTCTCCTCCTGACATCATCTCGCCTCCAGCGTTCCCTTCCCCCTCATTGTTCTGCCCTCTGACGTCATATAGGATGTTTACTGCTGTAATTGCCTATTGCTCATGTTTGATCTATTCTTACTGTACACCGCCTTGAGTGAATTCCTTCAAAAAGGCGGTAAATAAATCCTAGTAAATAAATAAATAACAACAATGTTTAAGTTTTCATATGAGCTTGTGGTTGCCCCATTGTGCTCTGAGTCAAGTAGCAAGCCTATTTCTATTGTAAATTCACTGATGTTTGAAAATGGTGCTAGACCTGTTAGCTACATCAGAGGTCCTGCTTCTATTCACATGCTGAATGCTTTCTGCTTGCCTTTGCTACTTGCAACACTCTACCTGATCATTTCTACTTCCCTGGATCCTGGAATGACCTACAATACAGAAGACATGTCGTTCAAATGCAGTTTATTCAAAATGCTCGTATCACTTCTTCCAAAAGAAGCTGATAGAAGATAATAAGATTTCTTCTCTGTTCTCTTAACAGATTAGTAACATAGTAGATGATGGCAGATAAAGACCTGTACGGTCTATCCAGTCTGCTCAACAAGATAAACTCATAGCATACGGTATGATGCAATACTACATATGTATACTTGACCTGCATATCTGCTTTGTTATGTTACTGCGTTTTATTTAGGGGTGTCTGTCTTGGAAGAAGGTTCTATCCTAAGGGTTTTTCAGGTAATTTACTGTTTACACTAAGAACTAGGAAACTTGAAATTGATAGCACAAAGCTATTAAGGTTTTAGGAACTCAAATATGCAAAATTCATTAGAGTGACCATGATGTAGACTGAATGCTAAACTTATAGAAATGTTTTAGTTGCAATTTCCTCTTATAATGGATCAATTTATCAGATCCTGAAGTAAATGGCTTTGTATGCGGCATCATTAAGGAGAAAATGTTTGCTGCTAGAGAATCATTGTGCAGCTACTTTCAGCTTGTTGTTTCGGACTGCTGTTTCTTGGCAGACTATATCAGTCATTTAGATCATGTTGCCTAGCACTTTATTACAAAGTTTTGGTGTTGATGTTCACATAGAGGTTTCTGTTATTACTCTGCTGGGTTCTACTGGCAATGGCAAGAACGTACCACTTACAGAAATGATTTTATTTGAGCTTTTTCCTACACATCCTGTTTAATGGCTTCTGGCAGGGCAATGCTCTTTAAAATAGACCTAAAGCCTTATTTCTCAAGGAGTGTAGAGATCAGAATTGAATCGAAAAGAGGCACTTAGTGTCTTGCAGCAATAGAAAGGAAAGACCAGAGCAGACACTATCAAGTCGAAAGAATCTTTATTAAAATGAATCCTGTTTGCAATTAAAATATCTTTATTTACAAAATGTATTGTTCGTTTGTATTAAGTAGAAGTGTTTTTTTAAAGATCTTCATAACATCATAAGAAAGGTGATTAAATTCCAAGGTACAAACCACCCTTTCTCCATTTTTTCTCTCTCTTTAAGAGTTCATCTCTGGTATGTTGTTCTGCTTGTGGAAGCCCTTCTTTATACACTATTCTGGATAATCCCTTGATTTGAAACGATTTTTAGGTCTAAAGCTCTCTCTTTCTAAAGGTGCTTATCTGAGCAGGCCCTTTTGATTCTCAGACTGACTATAAAGGAGATTGTTTTTAAGCAGTCTGCTGTGACAACTGGAGAAGTGAAGTAGTTTGCAAACATCGGTGGGCTTCCTATAAATATCTGTTATAAAATCGTCATTATTCAGAGAGACTAATGCGTCCAAAAAAGGGATTCTTGATTTATTATATTCTATCTTAAACTTTATGTTCCCATCTTGTGCATTCAACCAATCATCAAAACTAGTTAGTTGATTTTCGTTGCCTGACCATATCATAAAGATATCGTCTATATATCTTTTCCAAACTAGTAATTCCTTTATAAAAGGATGTTCTGTGAAAAAAAGAAAAACATTTTCAAATTTGGCCATGCATAAATTGGCAATTGCGGGAGCCATGGTATAGCCCATGGCTGTGCCCTTAATTTGTAAATAAAATCTATTATTGAAACGGAAGTAATTTTGCTTTAATACTATCTCAGCCAAAGCAATTAAAAAATCAATTGGAATCCTTCTTCTCCAGTTGTCACCATAGGAGCCAACTTTTCAAAATGATTGGGGGTGCTGAAATTTTTTTTTTTTTTACAGGTGGTGCATTCCCCCTCCCCCTTGTCCCCCTCCCTCTCCCCACCCCCCCTCACCCCCCTGCATTCCAGCTAAAACTTAATGCAGAAAAAACATAATGTCTTGTACTTACCTCACAATATAACACAAAAAACGTCTACTACTACTACTACTATTCAGCATTTCTATAGCGCTACAAAGTGTACGCAGCACTGCACAAACATAGAAGAAAGACAGTCCCTGCTCAAAGAGCTTACAATCTAATAGACAAAAAATAAAGTAAGCAAATCAAATCAATTAATGTGTACAGGAAGGAGGAGAGGAGGGTAGGTGGAGGCGAGAGGTTACAAGTGGTTACGAGTCAAAAGCAATGTTAAAGAGGTGGGCTTTCAGTCTAGATTTAAAGGTGGCCAAGGATGGGGCAAGACGTAGGGGCTCAGGAAGTTTATTCCAGGCATAGAGTGCAGCGAGACAGAAGGCATGAAGTTTGGAGTTGGCAGTAGTGGAGAAGGGAACAGATAAGGAGGATGTATCCATGGAGCGGAGTGCACGGGAAGGGGTGTAGGGAAGGACGAGTGTGGAGAGATACTGGGGAGCAGCAGAGAGTACATTTATAGGTTAGTAGAAGAAGTTTGAACAGGATGCGAAAACAGATAGGGAGCCAGTGAAGCGACTTGAGGAGAGGGGTAGTATGAGTAAAGCGACTCTGGCGGAAGACGAGACGGGCAGCAGAGTTTTGAACCGATTGGAGAGGGGAGAGGTGACTAAGTGGGAGGCCAGCAAGAAGCAGATTGCAGTAGTCTAAACGAGAGGTGACAAGGGTGTGGATGAGGGTTTTGGTAGAGTGCTCGGAAAGAAAGGGGCGGATTTTACAGATGTTGTAAAGAAAGAAACGACAGCTCTTGGCGATCTGCTGGATATGAGCAGAGAAGGAGAGAGAAGAGTCAAAGATGACCCCAAGGTTTCGAGCTGAGGAGACACGGAGAATGAGAGAGCCATCAACAGAAATAGAAAACGGGGGGAGCGGGGAGGTGGGTTTGGGGGGAAAAATGAGAAGCTCGGTTTTGGTCATGTTTAATTTCAGGTGGCGTTGAGACATCCAGACAGGAATGTCAGACAAGCACGCTGAAACTTTGGTTTGGATGCAAGGTGAGATATCAAGGGTAGAAAGGTAGATTTGGGAGTCATCAGCATAGAGATGGTAGGAAAAGCCAAGGGATGAGATTAATGAACATAGGGAAGAAGTGTAGATAGAAAAGAGGAGGGGACCAAGAACAGAACCCTGAAGTACACCGACAGGCAGAGGGATAGAAGTAGAAGAGGATCCACCAGAGTGAACACTGAAGGTGCGGAGGGAGAGGTAGGAAGAGAACCAGGAAAGGACAGAGCCCTGGAATCCAAGTGAGGACAGGGTATCGAGGAGTATGCTGTGATTGACAGTGTCAAAAGCAGCGGAAAGATCAAGAAGAATGAGGATGGAATAGAGACCTCTGGATTTAGCCAGTAATAGGTCATTGGAGACTTTAGTAAGCACAGTTTCGGTTGAGTGGAGAGGGCGAAAACCAGATTTTAGTGGGTCAAGACCATACTGTTCTCTTCCTGTCTCACAAAACTTGAAAATTCTCGGAGTCACCATTGATCGAAATCTCACTCTTGATGCCCACGTGAAAAACACTACGAAAAAGATGTTCTACTCCATGTGGAAACTCAAAAGAGTAAAACCTTTATTCCCGAGATACATCTTCCGTACCTTGGTACAATCAATGGTAATAAGTCATCTGGACTACTGCAACGCACTATATGCTGGCTGCAAAGAACAGACTATTAAAAAACTCCAGACGTCCCAGAATACGGTCGCCAGACTCGTATATGGAAAAACTAAATACGAAAGTGCAAAACCCTTAAGAGAGAAACTTCACTGGCTCCCACTTAAGAAACGCATTGCATTCAAGATCTGCACGATTGTACACAAAATCATTCACGCAGACGCCCCAACCTACATGCTAAATCTTGTGGACCTACCTCCTAGAAACGCCACAAGATCATCTCACAAATTTCTCAACCTACACTTCCCCAGCTGTAAAGGACTAAAATACAAGATGATGCATGCCACCACCTTCTCCTATATGAGCACGCAGTTAAGGAATGCATTACCCACACAGACCTAAAAACAATCGACGAAACAACTACCTTTCGCAAATTTCTGAAGACATATCTCTTCAACAAGGCCTACAATGAGAACCTACAGCCCCACTAACCCACTTCACCAACCCATTCAATTATGAAAGCCCACCTTCTATAAATACCCTAACAAATCCCTTCCTTCCTTCTTCCTTCCCTTGACTAATCTCTACACAATACTAACTATACTTGATACACTGGAATAACTATGTTATCAATACTATGTAAGCCACTTTGAACTGCAAATAGGTGGGATAAGGTGGGATACAAATGCAATAAATAAATAAATAGCTCTGCCCTACCCACCCCCCATAGTCTGGTATCGGCCCTCCCTTCCCAATCCCCCACCCAGAAACATCAGCATGAAACATAAAACTTTTTTTTTTTTACCTGGGCACTGCTGCAGAGCCTACCCCCCATCCAGATGCCCAACATGAAATTATAAAACTTTTTTTTTTTTAATCTGGGCTGTGCAGAGCCCATCAGCATTATACATAAAACCTAACCAGTGCTGAGCCCTCCCCCACTCAAACACCGCCCCCTCAGAGTAATCCAAATATTATATAAAAATAAGAAAATGTTTTTGTAGGTTCTTTTTTTTTTTTACCTGGGCGCTCCCCTGCAGATCATCTGTGTACCGCTACAGCCTCTGCTCCTGCCCCCGTGCACCGGTACTTCGCTTCGGGCCTTTGGCGCTCCCGAGCTCTCCCCGATTCCCGCCTAGGCGGGACAAACTGCTGGGCCCGGAAGTTGAAAAAATGAAGCTGTGTTGAGGGTGGGCTATGGCGAGCATGCAGGGATTGGTCTGGAGCGGCTGCGCGGGACCGGACAGGAGGACCGACGAGACTTACTGGCCCACCACTGCCTAAGTTCAGGGCAGACTTCGGCGATGGCGATGGCGGCTCCTCTGTGCTCTGCTCTGCCTCTGTTGCAGGCTTGCAATGCAGCATGCATCATCCCCCGCCTACGCGGGACTGGAAACAGAGCAGAGCCAGAGAGGGAAAGCATCGGCGAGGAGAGTCTGTCCTGACTCTGGAACATTTGAAGGAGCCTGAGGTAGGAGGCGAGGTGGGCGGACAGCACAGTGAGTGGTGCAGGGCAGGGAGTTGCGTTGGGACGGTGCAGGGAGCGCCGTGGGAGCGGGCGGGACTTTATTCCCACGATGATGTCATGTGACACTGCAAATTATTGGGGGTGCTTGAGCACCCACAGCACCCACGGAGTCGGCGCCTATGGTTGTCACAGCAGACCATTTAAAAACAATCTCCCTATAGTCAGTTTCTGAGAGTCAAAAGGGTCTGCTCAGATAAGCATCTGTACAAAGAGAAAGCTTTAGACCTCAACAATCATTTCAAATCAAGGGATTATCCAGAATGGTGTATAAACAAGGGCTTCCTTCGAGCAGAACAACATACCCGAGATGAACTTTTAAAGAATAGAGAGAGAAATAATGGAGAAGGGTGGTTTGTACTTTGGAATTTAATCACCTTTCTTATGATATTCTGAAGATCTTTAAAAAACACTAGTACTTAATACAAACAAATGATACATTTATAAATAAAAATATTTCAATTGCATACAGAGATCAGAATTGAGACATCCAGGTTGGGATGTGCTCAGTTCTGGTGGTATCTTAGAAAAGGATCTATTGACGAAGAGCCTTTTCTAAAATACATGCAGTTCAGCGTGTGTATTTGCTGGCCTGTGCAGTGGGAACAACCATTTTTATTTATTTACTACCTATTGTATTGTATTGTATTTATTTATGCATTTATTTATTGGAATTTATTAACTTCGTTTATGAAAAGATTCACCCAAGACAGTGAGATTCACCCATGGTTAGACTAATGGTTAGAGTAGTGGGAGGCAATCTTGATTAAAAGATCAACTGATTTTACACTTTCATCTCAGAAATCAAAAAAATAACTTGGAAGGGTATTTTCGATATGACGTCTAAGTCCGACTTTGGACGTTTTGCAAAAAACATTCAAAATCTGAATAGGAAAGAAGGTCATTTTCTGAAAAGAAAAATGGCTATCTTTTTTTTTCAAAAAAAACTGTTTTGAACAAGGTTTTGTGATTTGGACGTTTTGTTTTTTGGTTCATTTTCGAAAAAAACCCCGTCAAAGTGCAAAATTCACAAAATCAAGCCATTGGGTTGTAGGAAGAGCCAACATTTTTAGTACACTGGTTCCCCAGAAATCCCAGGAAAGCAAAAGGGCACTCTAGGGGGCACTGCAGTGGACTTATCTTATCTGCTGAGCCCCAAAACCTACTACCCCCAACTTACACCACTTCCATAGCCCTTATGGGTGAAGGGGGCACCTATATGTGGGTACAGTGGGTTTCTGGTGAGTTTTGGAGGGCTCACAGTTTCCTCCACAAGTGTAACAGGTAGAGGAAGGTATGGGCCTGGGTCCACCTGTCTGCAGTGCACTGCATCCACCGCTAGACTACTCCAGGGACCTGAATGATGTTCTAAGAAACTTGAGTATAACATCTGAGGCTGGCATAGAGACTGGCAAGTAATGTTTTAAATCACAATTTTGAGGGGTGGGAGGGGGTTAGTGACCACTGGGGGAGTAAGGAGAGGTCATCTTTAATTCCCTTCAGTGGTCAACTGGACATTTAGGGTATCTTTTTGTGCCTTATTCGTTATAAAAACAGGTCTAGCTCAAAACAACTTAGTTTTAGTTCTGGGCGGTTTTGTTTTGTTCCATTACGGCTGAAAAACATCCAAGTGTTAGGAACACCCAGATCCTGTCCTTAACATACCCCTGACATGCCCCCTTGTGATTTGAATTCACTTCTGATGGACTTCATAGAAAAATATCTAAAATTTGTTTTTGAAAATACCAATTTGTGAGAAAAACGTCCAAATGCAGATTTATGCCATTTTTTGGATGTTTTTCTCTTTTGAAAATGAGCTCCATAGTAACATAGGGCCCCTTTTACAAAGGTGAGCTAGCATGTAGATGCCTATAGAACTATTATGGGCATCTACATGGTAAACCTGTGCTAAAAACGCTAGTGCACCTTTGCAAAAGACCCCCATAGTAAATGTTGGCAGATAAAGATCTGCATGGTCCATCCAGGTGGCCAGAGTTGAACCTGGCACTCTGAACAGGTTCTACTTCATTCTGATTAAACACTGGACTATTTAGAGCAGTATTTTCAATATGATGTATAAATCCAATTTTGGACATTTTGTGAAAAACATCCCAAAATCCAGTAGCAAACACAGCCATTTTCAAACCAGAAAAACGTTCAACTTTTTGTTTCAAAAAATGGCCATTTGCTAGTGCATCTATCTTTTAGGACCATTAAAAAAAAAGTCTAAGGGAAAAACACACAAAAACAAGCCATTAGGATGTATGGGGGGACAGCATAATTAGTAGACTAACTACACAGATATCTCAACAGAGCAGTGGGACATCCTAGGGGGCACTGCAGTGGACTTCACATAAAAGGTTCCAAGTGCACATCTCATTGTTAACCCCTTATTGTATGGTGAGTCCTCTACAACCCACCAAAAATCTATTGTACCCACTACAATAGCCCTTATGCATGCAGGTGTCACCTATATGTAGGAACAATAGGTTTTTGGTGGGTTTTGGAGGGCTCACACTTTCCACCACAAGTGCACCAACTAGAGTTTGATATGGGCTTGGGTCCCCTTCTCCACAGTCCACTGCACTGACCACTAGGCTACTCCTGGGATCTGCTTGCTGCTCTAATAGGAATGGCATCATATCTGAAGATGTCATAAATACTGGTATGTACTGTTACTGTCACATCCTAGGGGGCTTGGAATGGGTCAGTGACCACTGGAGGAGTTATGGGGTTATGCCATAATCCCTCCAGTAGTCATTTAGGGCACCTTTTGGTCACTTAGTTGTGATTGAACAGGTCTAGCCAAAAACATCTTAATTTTGGTCCTAGACATTTTCATTTTGTTCCATTACTGCAGGAAAACATCAATATTTTGGTGCTGCCCATGTCTCACCCAAAACACGCCCCCTTGAAATTTGGGCAAACTGTGGAGCAAAACATCTAAAATTGGGCTGTCGAAAATCACAACATGAATGTTTTTGAAAGAAAAACATCCTTCTGCCACCTTATGACTTATTTTGGATGTGTTTTTGTTTTGAAAATGAGACCATTACTCTCTATCTCTCACTGCCAATTTTGGGGCACAGATTGTAGAATTCTGCCTAGCACCAGTCCTACTTCCCAACTACTTAAGTTGCCATCGAAGCACCCTCTAGCCTTGATCCTGATCTGTTTTTACCATTTATTGGACCCAGACCATAGAAGTCTGCCTGGCATGGGTCTAACATGCCAACCTCTGAAGCTGCTGTTCAAGCTTACTCCACCTGTGAGGTCATTTAAGTTTTGCTTTAATTGGATTTCATCCTTTTCTATATAGTGATCCTCTAAGTTTATACTACATATTCTTGAATTCCATCACTGTTTTCATCTTCACAAACTTCCGCGAGAGGGCATTCCAGGCATTCACCACCTTCTTGTGAAAAAGTGTTTCCTGACATTGCTCCTACATTTCCCATCCAACAACCTCAACTCATGACCTCTAGTTCTACCACTTCCCCATCTCTGAAAAAGATTAATTTGGATATTAATACCTTTTGAGTATTTAAACATCTGTATGACATGGCCCCTTTCCCTTGTTTCCTCTAGGGTATAAATATTGAGGTCTTCACGTCTCTTCTTATATGTCTTTTGACACAAGCCCCATATAATTTTTGTCATCTTCCCTGAACTGCCTCAAGTCTTTTGATGTCCTTTGCAAGATATGGCCTGCAAAACTGAACACAATACTGCAAATGGAGCCTCATCAATGCTACTTACTACTACTACTACTTAACATTTCTAGAGTGCTACTAGGGTTATGCAGCGCTTTACAAATTAACAAAAAGAATGACGGTCCCTGCTCAAAGGAGCTTACAATCAATGACTTGTAGAAAGGCATTAGCACCTCCTTTTTTCTATACAGCCTAGCTTTCTTCTGGCTACAGCCATCACCTTGTCATATTGTTTCATTCAGCCAAAGGTCCCTCTCCTGGATTTCTGCTTATCAGCCTGTCATCCTTTAGCAAATACAACTCTTTTGTGTTTCTACACCCCATGTGCATCACTTTATACTTCTGTATATTAAATTTTAACAGCCAAATATTAGACCATTCTGGGGTGTCCACTCTGTTGCAAATCTTCATGTCATCCACAAAAAGGCAAACTTTTCCTTGTAACCCTTCAACAATGTCACTCACAAATATATTGAACAGAATAGGTCCCAATACTGATCCTTGGGGCACATTGTACTCACCTTTCTTTCTTTCTTTGAAGTGAATTCCATTCACTATCACCCTCTGACATATGTCAGTCAACCAATTTCTAATTCCATTCACCACTTTGGGTCCTAACTTCAACCTATTAAATGTGTTCACAAGCCTCATATGAGGAATTGTGTCAAAGGCCTTGCTGAAGTCCAAATGGACCAACATTGGACTTAGCTCAATTTTTCAATCTCTTTGCTGATAAGAAGACTGACTTAGCTAGAGACAAATCATTAGGAGACAACCAGACTAATTATTTTAATGAATAAGAGTTCCTACACTAAAGGTAAACTGTCTAAAACTGGCTAAGTGTTAATGCAAGTAATGAGAAAGGAAGAGTTAATTGACACAAGGAAATTAATTCACTCCTTGGAGAATATATTTTTTTCTAATTCCCCCAGTAACATTTATCACTCATTGATTGTTTTAATGTGCTAAAATGATTCTTCTTAAGGTTTTGCATGGCCAAAATCCATAACATAACTGTATTGGAGCACTGAATTAATTCTTGAATGGGTTTACTCAGAGAAAAATACTTCCTTCTGGGGATAAATTCAGGACTCCTAGAGGAGAAGATATTTAAAGATCATATAAAAGTAGAGTTTTATGGTTTCAATACAGAAGATACCTCTTTTTGACAACTTTTTGGCATTGTAAGACTCAAATGGAAAGGAGAAGAATATGTAGAAGCTGATAAAGACAAGGCAAAATTGCTTAATAAATATTCTTGTTCTGTGTTCACAGCTGGAGGTCCAGGAGCAGGACCACAGAAGACAAACACAAATAGGAATAGAGGAATGGTAGCACCTAAATGATTTTCAGAGGATTGTGTTCATGAGGAGCTGGCTAAACTAAAGGTGGACAAAGTGATGAGTCTGGATCCAAGGGTACTGAAGGGACTTAGAGGTTCTAGTGGCTCCACTGGCTGATCTTTTGAATGCTTCTTTAGAGTTGGAAGTGGTTCCAGAGGACTGGAGAAGAGCAGATGTGGCCCTCTCCACAAAAGCAGAAGTAAGGAAAAGGTTGGGAACTATGGGAACTACAGGCCAGTAAGTCTGACTTCTGTGGTAAGTAAATTAATGGAAACACATTTAAAACAGAGAATAGCACAGTTTTTGGAATCCAGTGGATTACAGGACCCGAGGCAGCATGATTTTGATTGCCTATGACCCCACCAGAGCAGGTCACATAACTGGCTCTTTATTCCCATCTCTAGGCGGCCAAGGGAAAGAAATCCACACACACCACTAATAAAAAAATATCTATCTCTCATTTTACATATCAAAGGCCTTTGGGAGAGAGTTTGGGTCCCATGTAATGAAAGTGAGCTCACCCAGAATTGTCTCAACTCCCTCTGGTCTTTTACTCTGTTTTATTAGCAAAAAGTATTAACCTTAAGTCATGGTTTACATCATAAGCAAACAAAAAGAAGCCACAAAATCTTCCACAAAAAAGAAGCAAGCAAAAGCCAAGAAGATGGAAGTCACCAAACCCACAAGTTCAAAGACCACAAGGTCCATTTGCAGTTGAGATGTTCTAAAATGTTTATTCACAAATAGTGGATACAGGCAGGACCTGACATGGGACCTGTTTTGGCATGCTAGCCTTTGTCAGGGGTCTTTATAAGTACTGGGCGCTAAGCCTAAACACTCTCCACTATAGTAAACAGAAAAAAACCTTTGTCAGAAGGTCCTCAAATCATTATCAGTATGCCACACAAAAAAAGAATCCTCAAGTGTTTAAAAATCCTGTGGCATATGGACAGCCATTATAAAGGACGTGATATTGGCAGCAACATTCCATGCTACCAATCCTGGGGCAAGCAGTGGCTTCCCCCATGTCCATCTCAATAACAGACTATGGACCTTTCCTCCAGGAACTTGTCCGAACCTTTTTTAAACCCAGATATGCTAACTCATCCTCTGGCAACGAGTTCCAGAGCTTAATTATTATCTGAGTGTGAGGACAGACATCTCAATATGCGGGAGAGGAGAGATATGATAGGGTCATTTAAATACCTACGCAGCATACATGCACAGGAGGCGAATCTCTTTCAATTGAAAGGAAGTTCTGGAATGAGGGGCCCTAGGATGAAGGTGAAAGGGGATAGACTCAGAAGTAACCCGAGGTAATACTTCTTCATAGAAAGGGTGGTGAATTCATGGAACGGCCTTCCGGTAGAGGTGGTGAGATGAAAATAGTATCAGAATTCAAGAGAGCTTAGGATAAGTACATATGATCTCTATGGGAATAATAGGGAGAATAGATGGAATGGTTGGGCAGACTGGATAGGCCATATGGTTTTTGTTTGCCTACATTTTTCTCTGTTTCTTTGTAACTAAATAGGATGACTTGATGGCTACCCTACAGGGAAACATTATTAGTTATTCCGCTAAGAAGATGAAAATTACAAGACAATAATGAGTTCAATTATAAAGAAAAATAACTCACTTGGAACATCATATTAACAGAAGACATAATGCCTTCTTATTACAGCTAATTGAAATGGGTTAATAGAATTGTTAGTCGAGAAGCTACTATTTCCATTTTTGTTCAGGAGACATGTTGCCATGCTGAAAATAACAAAAGTAGAAAATTATTAACACAATACCTAAAGGAATGAAAGATAAGTAAAGAATGACAAATATTCAAGATAAGTTTTAAAAAATCTCTCTGGGCCAATAAAGAAATTGTGAATCAATTTAGTGGATTTTCTTCATTAACTGTGCTAGAGAAGACATGATATTAATATAATAAATGATTTCTTAAACCAATTGCAACATACACAGCTGCCTCATGAAAACAAATGTAGAAATGAATGAATGAAGTAGAACATGAATGAAATAGAAAAATGTGTATAAAACATTTATAGATCTACTGAATGAAATAGAAAATGTATATAAAATGTTTAAAGATCTACTAGAGATTTCTTTACTACTCGTTTATCAGGAATTGTTTTTTTTATCAAGCAGGGACAGCTGAAGGATCATTTTTAGAAGCCATAGAAAAAACAGTAAAAGATCTCCAGCTCCCTCAGACTTAAGTCACACTGTAAGCGTGCTATCATTTTTAGCACATGCTAAAAATTAGCATGCACAAGTGCTAGAGACATCCATATATTCTCTAGTGTTAGCATGCACTAAAAAACACTAGTGTACCTTAGTAAACAGGGCCCCTAGTGCCTAAAAGGTATCTAAAGTAGGCTTTTTTATTGATAAATGTTTCTAATTTTTTAAAGATATAATTAGTCCATATCTGAGGCTGAAATGTTGCAGGATTATGCAGTTGAAATCCCTCTTTCTTGTTTTTTTTTTTTTTTTTTAATTTACAACCAGAAGCTTTATTGAATGAATCCAGCAAATATACAGTATAAAAAAAAACATATACAACTTCAATAGCAAACACATAGATTCATCTTCTCTGAGGAACCTACTGAGGCAGGTGTCCTAACATTTAACATTACAGTTTCCAGCTGTGCTTTCCTGTTTTTATATTTCTAAAAACCATAATAATGCAAAAACATATTAATATATGGCACAAACACCCTTATCCCCCCCACATCCCTCTTTCTTGTGGTATAAATAAGTCACAGACCCCACTTGTGGTACCTTTTCATTCAGTGGGTCAAATATTATTCTCTGAAAACAAAGATTATGTATTAAGAACATAAGAACATAAGCTTTGTCATACTGGGACAGTGGCTAATCGAGGTCACAAGTACCTAGTAGTATAACAAAAGAGTAAAACAGATTTTATGCTACTTCTACTAGAAAAACGTAGTGGATTTGACTTAGAGACCTTTCTTCTAGGAAATTAGCCAAACCTTTTTAAGCCCTACTAAGCTAACTACTTTTACCACATTCTTTGGCAATGAATTCTAGAGTTTAGTTATACAGTGAGCGAAGAAATATTTTCTTCAATTTGTTCTAAATTTGTAATTTAGTAGATTCATTGCATGTCCCTAGTCCTTGTACTTTTGAAAGAATAAACAAGTGATTCATGTCTACCATTTCCACTCCACTCACTATCTTATAGACCTCTCTCGTATCTCTCCTCAGCCGTCTCTTCTCCAAGCTCTTTAACCTTTCCTCTTAGGGAAGTCATCCCAGCCTCTTTATCATTTTTGTTGCCCTTTTCTGTACCTTTTTAAATCCTGCTATATTTGTTTTGAGATGTGCTGACCAAAATTGCACACAATATTCAAGGTGCGGTCACACCATGGAGTGATAACAAAGGCATTATAATATTTTCAGTTTTGTTCTCCATTCCTTTCCTAATAATTCCTAACATTCTATTTGCTTTCTTAGCCACTGCTGCACACTGAGCAGAGGGTTTCAACGTATCATCAATTATTTTCCTGGCCGGTGATTCTTAATGTGGAACTTTGCATCATGTAGCAATAGTTTGGGTTCCTCTTTCCTACATGCAAACACAATGGATCACCTCCTTTTCTCCTGGGTTTAGTAGTCTATAATTATCTGAACAAGCTTCTGCTTTGAATTCTCTTTTATCCTCAGTAGAGGAGTGTGGTAGCCGTGTTGGACATAACTTAATACATTTCTTGATTAGCTTTCGAAGGTTGCCCTTCTTTGTCAGATCGGAAATAAGCAAATGTGCTAGCTGACAGTGTATATAAGTGAAAACATTCAAGCATTACTATGACAGTCTGACAGGGTGGGAGGATGGGGGTGGGTAGGAGGTATGCATGGGGACATCAAAGCATATCATTGATATTCTAACAGGATGGGTGTGGATAGGTGAGGGGTGGGGTGATCAACAGAGACATGCAGTTTTATGGTTTATAATGGGCTAGGAACCCCAGATCCTTGTTAAGTCCTTCCTGTTGGGTGTTAAAATATTCAATCATTCTGACTTCAAAGGTCTTACGTTCTTGTATGGTTTTAAAGTTACCTTTCAGTATTCTCATTGTGAAATCACTGGTACAGTGTCCTGGTTCTGTGAAGTGCTGTCCCACCGGGGTGGGGGCCCTACTGGCTGTATTGTTCATGTGATGTCTATGTAAATTGAATCTTGTCTTAAGCTTTTGGCCTGTTTCTCCAATATAACATCCTTCGTTACATTTTTTACACTGAATGATATATACCACATTGGAAGATGAGCAAGTGAAAGATCCCTTTATGTTGAATATCTTTCCTTTGTAGATAACTGTGGGGTCCTGTGAAATATTTTGGCATAGTTTGCAACTGGATAAATTACAGGGAAGTGTGCCCTTCTGTTCCTTTTCAGTCTGTGATGGAAGTTTACTTCTGATTAGCTTGTGTTTTAAGTTGGGTGGCTGTCGGAAGGCCAGTACTGGTGGGGATGGGAATATCTCTTTCAGTAATTCATCCTCCTGGAGTATAGGTTGTAGATCTCTTATGATTTTCCTCAGTTTTTCCAGCTCTGGGCCTATTGGAATAAAATGGGGCCTGCTGCAGATAACTCAAGCTAAGCTTTACTAAAAGACCACCTTAGAAAGTTACACAATCTGTTCACACAATTTCATATCCTAGCAACCAGTCTCTAAGAATTTCATTTCAAACCAAATTAGTGAACAAGGTTTCTACTGGTCTTTTAACCCCTTAGAAAGTATTCTACTAAAGGTTAATGATGATTGTATTTCTTCCTGTTAAAAAGTCTTATAGTTCTTGCTAAAATAATCAACAGCTCTGTACTGCAGCAATACATATTAGACTTTAGGAGAGTAATTCCATAATAAGGTGCCCAAAATAGCTGCTCATTATAGTGCCTATATTAAACATATGTTGTAAAGAGGTGTCTATTTTTCTGCATAAGAATAGCCATACTGGGTCACACCAATGGTCTAGCCCAGTATTCTGTTTTCAACATAGGCCAATCCAGGTCACAAGTACCTGACGGAAACCCAAATAGCAGCAATATTCCATGCCACCAATCCCAGGGCAAATAGTGGCTTCCCCATGCCTGTCTCAATAGCAGACCATGGACATCTCCACCAGGAATCTGTCCAAACCCCTTCCAAATCCAGATACGTTTACCGCCACTACCACATCCTCCAGCAAAGAATTCCAGAGCTTAACTATTCATCGAGTGAAAAAACATTTCCTCCTAATTGTTTCAAAAGTGTTTCCATGCAACTTCATTGAGTGTCCCCTAGTCTTTGCACCCTCTGAAAGAGCAAAATACACCACTCAGGACTCTGTAGACATCAACCATATCTCCCCTCATCCATCTCCCCTCCAAGCTGAAGAACTCCAACCTCTTCAGCCCTTCCTCACATGAGAGGAGCAATATACTAGTAGTGTGCATGACCAAATATGCACATATGTCAAGGTATGATCACTTACACCAATCCTATGTGTAAATGCACACACCTAGATGTTAGCACTGATGCATATAAATGATAGAATTCAACAATTTACATGTGTACCAAGTTCATAAGTGGCCATTTACTAGTGAACCTGAACGTAACTCACCTTGAGCTACTACTGAAAAAGGTGTGAGCAAAATTCAAATAAATAAATAAATAAATAAATATTTACTTACTAGAATACTGTCATTTGCACACCTAAAACTAGGCAGTTCCTTATAAAAATATCCCTTAAATGAGTAAAGTATATGATAAAATACCTAAACTTCATAATAGTGACTGTTGTGAAAGATTTATCTGCATTACTTAAAACCAAGAAAATTGTCATAGCTTTTCATTGGACTAAGGGCTTTTCTCCAATTCCCATTCTTTAGGAAAAATAAGTTGTTAATCAGGAGCCAGTATTAAAAGATAACTCATAAATAGTACATGTAAGAATGTGTCTGGTCTGGGTTATTTTAGGGGCCACTCGGTAACTGGGCGGTAACTCCAATTTGGCGTGCGTTGGGCACGCCTAGGTGCCTATCAGGCTTATTTTCGAAAGGGATCGCCGGTGATCTTCCGACATAAATCGGGAGATGGCCGGTGATCTCCTGATCCCGGCCAAATCGGTATTATCGAAAGCCGATTTTGGCCGGCTTCAACTGCTGTTTCATCGCGGTGCCGGCCAACCTTCAAGGGGGCATGTTGGGAGGGTAGCAAAGGGGGGACGGGGGCGGGACGGGGGCATGGGTACGAGATGGCCGGCTACGCCTTATAATGGGAAAAAAGAGGCCGGCTCGAACGAGCATTTCGCCGGCCGGACTTGGTCCATTTATTTTTAGGACCAAGTTTCGAAAAAGTGCCCCAACTGACCAGATGACCACCGGAGGGAAGCAGGGATCACCTCCCCTTACTCCCCCAGTAGTCACCAACCCCCTCCCACACAAAAAAAATAAAACTTTTTTTGCCAGCCTGTATGCCAGCCTGAAATGTCATACCCAGCTCCTTGACAACAGTATGCAGGTCCCTGGAGCAGTTTTTAGTGGGTGCAGTGCACTTCAGGCAGGTGGACCCAGGCCCATCCCCCCCTACCTGTTACACTTGTAGTGGTTAATGTAGAGCCCTCCAAAAAACCCCAAAACCCACTGTACCCACATGTAGGTGCCCCCCTTCAACCCTTAGGGCTATGGTAATGGTGTAGAGTTGCGGTGAGTGGGTTTTGGGGTGCTAAGCACACAAGGTAAGGGTGCTATGCACCTGGAAGCTATTTTTTTTTAAATTTTTGTAAGTGCCCCCTAGGATGCCCGGTGGGTGTCCTTTTTTAGATTGTAAGCTCTATTGAGCAGGGACTGTCTCTCTATGTCAGGTGTTCAGTGCTGCGTGTGTCTGGTAGCGCTATACAAATGCTAATAATAATAATAATAATGTCAGGGGCCCAGTGCACTACAAATGTTGCCTTCTCCCACACGCAAATGTTGTTGCACCACCCCTTGAGAAAGTCGAGTTGTGCGAAACAGGCACCTGTCGGGGAGAGTTCCGCACTTCAAAACAAAGCTATGTTGAACTTTTTTTTCATAAGTCCAATTACAGCCTTGTCAGATTGTTAGACTGTTTGATTACGAAGCTCCCGTTGGGTATGCAAGATCAAGCATAGACATACCTCTGGCATTCGTAGAAAAAATAAACATAAAAAACAAAATAGACAAAGTAGTAACTAAGGAGGGTGGTAGGGTAAGTCGATGATTATAATAGTTGCGAAGCAGGGGCATATAAGAAATTGCTACTGAACCCCTGCGACCTATGAGACTTCCCTACTTAAAGCAATACTATGCTGATTGTATACGTTTATGAGTTCTACTGAGTTTTGTGAGGTATACATACCAAGTTACAGTAGAAGAGTGCCATTGCCAGTAGATAGTATTTCTAGTATAAGCAGTATAAAATGTATTATACTTTTTGGGGATCTTGCCAAGTATTTGTGACCTGGATTGGCCACTGTTGGAAACAGGATGCTGGGCTTGATGGACCTTTGGTCTGTCCCAGTATGGCAATGCTCATGTACTTATGTAGGCTGAGAACCCCTGCCTTAGACCAAGCATACAAGATCCTTTTCAATATCCCTTTCTACTAAAGCAACAAATAGCAACCCTAAAGGTACCCTATCAGCTAACTCAAAGATTATAATTTAAAAATCAATTTTTAAAGAAATCAGGCCCTTGATTAGAAAAAAAAATCCAGAAAAATTACCTCAGTTTGAAATGAGTTCCTCTTAAGATGTAAGAGGTTTTTGAGTTCTGTAAGATATTATGTAACTCTTAAACCCTGACACCCAGGTAGTCCAGCTAACTAACACTTCAGAAATGCTGTGACTTCAAAGACTATAATTAGCCTTTCTCTCCCTTTGAGTACATATTAATAAAGTATAAATACACCAATCACTTCAGGATGCATTATTATAAAAAGATCATAGGTGAACACAAACCAGTAGGGTACATTTGTAATTAGCTTTGATTTATGTATTCAAATGCAAGAGGTATGAATCAAGATGAATTAGAAGTTTTAGCTCGATATGATGAATACGTGAAGGGTAATTTTATAGCAAGGCACTTAACATGAAAGGAATATACAGGCACATATGTTATACCACATTTTATAAAGGCAACATATAGCTAAGCTGCTTACCTGTAATGAGTGTTCTCTGAGGTCAACAGGCATATATTCTCATATGTGGGTGATGTCATCCATGGAGCCAAGTGCAGACACTGACAAGTGCACTGTCACTTTAAATCTTTGAGGCAGTGCCCCCACGGCACATGCACAGATGCCTTTCCGCCCAGTGCTCGAGTGTGGGACCTGCAGTATAGTACTAAAGCTAAGAAGACAACTCCAAGGGGAGGCGGGAGGGATGTGAGAATATATACCTGCTGACCTCGAAAAACACCCACTACAGGTAAGCAATTTAGCTTTCTCCAAGGACAAGCAAGCATAATATTCTCACATGTGGAACTCACTAGCTACCAGGCTCACAACAGAAATGATTTTTTTTTGGCAACTAAGCAGTTAGTGAGCATGGTGGAAAAAAAAGGGCAGAAGGGCAGAGTTGACTTTTAAGTAGTAAAATATTTTACAGGGCTGCTTGTCCAAATCAGTTATCTCACCTTGAATGCTGCTCTAGATAGTAGTGAGCAGTAAAGTTGTGGATAGAAGACCATGTAGTTTCCGTGTAAATGTCTTCAATGGATGCAGAACAAAAATGGTTTACTGAAGCTGCCATGGCTCTCACATTGTGAGCAGTGACCCAGCCACGAATGGCCAGCCTAGCCTGAGTATACATGTAGGAGATGTGGAGAGGTATAATCGAATGGGGGCACCCATCTATAAGGGTGCCCATCTCTAGGGATGGCCCCATAAAGAAGCATACACGACCCTATTATCGAAACAAGATAGGCGGCCATCTTTCATTTAGAAAATATGGTCGGGGATGGCCAAATCTCAACATTTGGGTCGCCCTTAGAGATGGCTGACATTGGTTTTCGCCTATAATGAAAACTAAGGGCGGCCATCTCAAAACCGGCCAAATCCAAGCCATTTGGTCATGGGAGCAGCCAGCATTTGTAGTGCACTGGTCCCCCTCACATGCCAGGACACCAACTGGGCACCCTAGGGGGCACTGCAGTGGACTTCACAAATTGCTCCCAGGTGCATAGCTCCCTTACATTGGGTGCTGAGCCCCCCAAACCCTCCCCAAACCCACAACTGTACAACACTACCATAGCCCTTAAAGGGTAACCGGGTGCACCTAGATGTGGGTACAGTGGGTTTCTGGTGGGTTTTGGAGGGCTCCCATTTACCACCACATGTAACAGGTAGGGGGGCCTGGGTCTGCCTGCCTGAAGTGCACTGCAGTACCTACTAAAATCTGCTCCAGGGACCTGCATAGTGCTGTGATGGAGCTGGGTATGACATTTGAGACTGGCATAGAGGCTGGCAAAAAAAAATGTTTTTTATTTTTATTTTTTGGGTGGGAGGGGGTTGATGACCACTGGGGGAGTAAGGGGAGGTGATCCCCGATTCCCTCCAGTGGTCATCTGGTCAGTTCGGGCACCTTTTCAATGCTTGGTCGTCAACAAAAAGGGACCAAGTAAAGTCGGCCAAATGCTCATCAGGGTCACCCTTCTTTTTTCCATTATCGGCCATCTCTTAACCACACCCCTGTCCTGCCTTTGGTACACTGCCGACACGCTTCCTTGAACTTTGGCCGTCCCTGCGATGGAAAGCAGTTGAGACCGGCCAAAATCGGCTTTCGATTATGCCGATTTGGCCGGCCCTGAGAGAAGGCCGCCCATCTCCCGATTTGTGTTGAAAGATGGGCACCCTTCTCTTTTGAAAATGAGCTGGACTGTCAACCAGCCAAGTGGATATAGTACATTGGTGATGGGTATCTCTAATCTGTTAGTATGAAAGGATACACAAAGCTGGGAGGACTTCCTATGAGGTTTTGTACACTTCACATAATACGCTAGAGTAACTTGCAGTGTAAGGTATGCAGTGCTGCATCTCCAGGATTACAGTGTGACTTAGGAAAGAAGACAGCTAGTACAATGGACTGATTGAGATGAAACTCAGACACCACTTTAGAGAGGAATTTGGGGTGGGTTCAGAGTACAAACCTTTCGTTGTAGAACCTGGTGTAAGGTGGGTTTTCCACAAGGGTTTGAAGTCCATTGACTCTTCTAGCAGAAGTAAGAGACAGTAAGAGCAGTACCTTATATGTGAGGAACTTTAGAGAACAGGAATGAAGTAGCTCAAATGAAGGTTTCATGAGAGCTGTTAGGATGACATTGAGATCTCATGCCAATGGAAGTGGTTGGATAGGATGTTTGGTATTAAACAACCTTTCATGAATCTATCAAGGGATGAACTGAAACTGTCTTATTATCAACTTTAGAAGGAAAAGAACTGATGGCACTCAAGTGTATTCTGACTGAGTTAGTATTGAGGCTAGAATCCAAAAGATGGAGGAGGTATTCCATAAAGGTAAACAGAGAGTTCATAGCAGAATCAAGTAACATTTTCATGTAGAAGGCTTCCTAGAAGCTAGGAGTATCCTAGAGACTGCATCAGGAAGGTTTAAGGAAAGTAAATCTGTATCATTAGGAACCAAGCAGTTAGTTTAGTTTAATGAAATTTGCTATACCACTCTTCCAAATACATCAGAGCGGTGAACAATCACAAAAATTAAAAAAGCAAGAAAGGAACTACAAATTATAAGGAAAATATAGAGAAAAGAGAGAAGAAAAAAACCTCACACAACCCAGATTATAGACTGTGACTCTGGGACCAGGACTCTAAGCGCTGGTGTAGGAAAATCCAGTGAAAATAAATGGGCTTCTAGTAAGGCCTTAAAATAGCAGAAACTGTTCAGAATGGAGGGGGAGGGGGAGAGCATTCCAAAGGGAGAGAGCCAAACAAAAGAAGGCAGAGTGGTGGGTAGATTCCAGACGAGAAAGGTGAACTGAAGGAACAGAAAGTCAGGAAGCAGAGGAGGAATAGAGGGAACAGGAATGGTTATATGGAGACATCAGGGAATTAAGCTATGAGGGGACACCAGAATGAAGAACTTTAAAGGCCAACATGCAAAATGATAGGACGCCGATGGTGGCATGCAAGAAAAGAAGAAACATGGTCAAAATGATGGGAATGACTAAAGATATGATGTAGTGAAAGATTTTAAAGATTGTTTTTCAACTCTGTCTTGACAGACATTGCACTCGGGGTCTATATTTTTGAATTCTGTTTGTGTGAAAGATAAGACACAGCTCTAACTAATTTGGTATGTGAAGGGAGAGGTGGAGCCTGTTTTGAGTTCAGACTGGCCACATGGACTGAGAAACATGTGATCACATTCCCACAGTATGGCTTGTTTACCTAAACAGAGAAATTCTCAAGCATTCTGTAATTTTCCTTAGCTCTGAACATGAGTTCTAAGCCTAATAAAAAAAGGGGGCCTCTTACAGTGAAACCAGAAGCTCATCTATGGATGGACGTATTGCTTAGAACCAGACTTCTGGTCATGAGACTCCGGTGTCACTGAAAAAGGGGCTTCTCTCAACTGATATAAAAAGCCTGGATGATGTAAGGACCAGTGATGTATGTATAGGTATTGTTTTTATTATAGTGTATTATTGCTTCTTTTCCTGGTCTATAAACTCCTAGCATTGCTTGGATGTAGGGACTAGTGATGTAATGATTGCTTCTTTTTAACTATAGATAGGTATTATTGTTTCTTTTCAGTTATATAGCTTAATTATTTTGTATATAGCTTAATCATTATGTATATTAGACAATAATTAACCTCTAATAAAAGTCTCATTTACCTAATATGAATCCAAAAGAATCTACAGTAATTTCTGAGAAGTCTGTGTTAGTGCTGTATCAGTGAGGCAGGCTGTAAAACCAGGTCAGAACAGATGAATTGCAATGTTTTGAACTGTTTGGAACCGAGAGAGACTTTAGAAAGGCCAGTCAGAACTACATTGTAGTAATCAAGTCAAGAGAGAACTAGAGAGGAAAAGAGAGCAGCACAAGAAGAGTCATCCAGAAAACCACGGAATTTTATGAAGGGAGAAAAAAACAAGACTTCACAGTGGCAGAAATGTGAGGGGTAAAGGAAAGTTGTGAATCAAAAGTAACTCCAAAGTAACCAAGAGGCGTTTCAGAGAAGGAGAGAATGAGAGTGGGAAATGATGGAGAGCTGGTGACCCAGAGTGCGACAGATTTCTCAGAGTTCAAGATTAGACGGTTAGTGGATAAACAGCATCCAAGCAAGTTTGAAGAGGAGAAAGATCAGGGTGTGCTGGGTCAAGATGAGAAACCATGAGAATATCGTCAGCATATATGCAAAATCTAATGGAAAAGGACTGAATTATAGTAGCAAGAGGAGCTAGAAAAATATTGAACATAGAAGAGAGCAGGAAACCCTGGGCGAAGGAATCAGAACAAGAGCCAGGTAAAAGTACAAAGAAAGATTGACCATCTAGATTTATTTATTTATTTATTTATTGCATTTGTATCCCACCTTATCCCACCTATTTGCAGACTCAAAGTGGCTTACATAGTTTTGTTACACACAGTTAATCCTGGATGTCAGGTACAATTATTGTTGTGCAGAGATTAATTAGGGGAAGAAATAGAGAGAAGAAGGAAGAAATTTAGTAGGAATATTAAACGATGGGTTTTCTTAGACTGGGTTTTCAGAGGTGGATTAGTACAGTTCTGGGTTTTCATTGTAAGCTTTGTTGAAGGAATACGTCTTGAGGGATTTGCGAAAGATAGTTGTTTCATTGATTGTCTTCAGGTCTCTAGGTAGTGATAGGAAGAAAACCTTTCAAAAACCATGCCAGAAATACCCACAAAGGAGAGGTAAAAGAGAAGACGAGAGTGATGAACTAGGTTGAAAGCAGCACTAAGATTGAAGGAAATAAGAATGGAGAACTTACCATATTACAAAGAAGCATGAAGATCATTAAGAATGGATGTGATAATGATTTCAATAGAGTGACCATTCCGAAAACCAGACTGGAATGGGTGGAGATGTGATAATTCAGCATGCTGGGCAAATTGATCAAGAACAATTTTTTCTGTCAATTTTGAAAGAAAAGGTAAATTGGAGATTGGTCTATAGCTAGCAGGAGCAGTAGAGACAAGGGAAGGTTTTTCAGAATAGGTTGATAACAGCAGTTTTTCAAGGGTGGGGACTTCGCCAGTCAAAAGACTGTTGGTAACCATAGAAAAGGCAAGAGAGAGAAACCATGGGAATTCAAATTAATCCAGGAAGATGTAATAGAATCCAACAAACAGGTAATTTTGTGGCACAAGTTGAAATACCATTCAAAAGAGATAAAGGATGGAAGGTTAAAATTGGACCAGGAGTGAGGGCAAGGAGGAAAGGGGGGGGGGGGGGGGGGGGGGGGGGGGGGGGGGGAGGAGAATGACATAGGGAGTGGTTCAGGAGAAGAAAGACGGGATGGGGATAAGGAAAGGGAGGCGATGAAGAAGGGGACAAGGGGGGCAGCAAGCAGCAAGCACAGTGACCTTTTGGAAATATAAGTAGTCAAATCACCAGCAGAGAGCTTGGCTGGATAAGAGAAATGCGGGCCAATAGAAGAGAGCTTCTGGGGCCGATTTTAGGTCCGAGAGAGATGAAGGAGGTATAGTAATGTAGCTAGGCAGAATGGAGTTGACTAAAATAGAATTTGAGCAGCAAAAGTTAAGGTTGCCAATCCAGGGATAGAGATCGAGGGTCTGGATGGAGGACGGTCTATCGTTCTGTGTTAGTAGGGTTGAAAAAGAATCTAACTTTAATGATTCTCTGGATGATAACTCTAAGAGAAGAGGGAACCAGATTTGACGTGGCTAATCAGGGCTGCTGAGAGGGGGGTGGGGGGAATTCCTCGGGTTCTGCCTCCAAGGTGGGTCTCGGGCTCAGGCTCAGGTCTGGTGCAGGCAGAACTTGCGGAACTATTGTTAGTAATATGTAATTTAACTTTAAAATCAAGCATGGTACCAGAAGATTGGAGGGTGGCCAATGTAACGCTAATTTTTTAAAAAGGTTCCAGAGGAGATCTGGGAAATTATAGACCGGTGAGCTTGATGTCGGTGCCAGGCAAAATGGTAGAGACTATTATAAAGAACAAAATTACAGATCATATTCAAAAGCATGGAAAACCAGCATGGATTTAGTGAAGGGAAATCTTGCCTTACCAATCTAATACATTTCTTTGAAGGGGTGAACAAACATGTGGATAAAGGTGAGCCGGTCGATTTGTGTTTTTGGATTTTCAAAAGGCATTTGACAAAGTACCTCATGAAAGACTCCAGAGAAAATTATTCATGGGATAGGACATATTGTCCTGTTGGGGATTAAAAACTGGTTAAAGGATAGAAAACAGAGAGTAGGGTTAAATGGTCTGTATTCTCAATGGAGAAGGGTAGATAGTAGGGTTCCCCAGGGGTCTGTGCTGGGACTGCTGCTTTCTAACATATTTATAAATGATCTAGAGATGGGAATAACTAGTGAGGTAATTAAATTTGCTGACGACACAAATTTATTCAAACTTGTTAAATCGCAAGAGGATTGTGCAAAATTACAAGATGACCTTAGGAGACTGGGAGACTGGGCATCCAAATGGCAGATGACGTTTAATGTGAGCAAGTGCAAAGTGATGCATGTGGAAAAGAGGAATCTGAACTATAGCTACGCAATGCAAGATTTTACATTAGGAGTCACTGACCAGAAAAGGGATCTAGGTGTCATCGTTGATAATACGGCAGCTAAGAAAGCAAATATAATGTTAGTTATTATTAAGAAAGGAATGGAAAACAAAAATGAGGACATTATAATGCCTTTGTATTGCTCCATGGTGTGACTGCACCTTGAATATTGTGTGCAATTCTGGTCACCGCTTCTCAAAAAAGATATAGTGGAATTAGAAAAGGTACAGAGAAGGGCGACAAAAATGATAAAGGGGATGGGACGACTTCCCTATGATGAAAGGCTAAAATGGCTAGGGCTCTTCAGCTTGGAGAAAAGATGGCTGAAGGGAGATATGATAGAGGTCTATAAAATAATGAGTGGAGTGGAATGGGTAGACATGAATTGCTTGTTTACGCTTTCCAAAAATCCTAGGACTAGGGGGCCCGCAATGAAGCTACAAAGTAGTAAATTTAAAATGAACCGGATAAAATATTTCTTCGCTCAGCTTGTAATTAAACTCTGGAATTCTTTGCCAGATAATGTAGCAAAAGCAGTTAGTTTAGCGGGGTTTAAAAAAGGTTTGGATAGCTTCCTTAAAGAAAAGTTCATAAGCCATTATTAAAATGGACTTCAGGAAAATCCATTTCAGGGTTCCCCAGCTTGGACGTTGAGGGATGTCACACAGGGCAGCATTTATTCTTTGGAGCACACAATGGTATATCCAATGATTGTGGGTAAGGGGCATGAGAGGACATCCATTTGGGGGGGGGGGGCAACTGATGGTGTGATGACCCTCTGTGGTCAGTGTACTGTCCTCTTTGAACTCTGCTTTGACAGATTCTTGTTTGGCATAAGGCTTAGGGCTGTGGACCCTGAATGCAGCGGATGTGGGCTTGATTCCCTTTCTGGGTATTTGGGGATACTGTTTTATTTCCCCTGCTTTGACTACTGCAATGTGCTAGATAGGTGTGTATGTCACGCTAGGCACTTTTCTATTGGTCGCTGGAGGATGCGGTCCAAAAAGCTTCCCCCTCCCTTCCTTTCTATGTCATCTCATAGGTTGGGGGTTAACTGCAACACATTCTAGTAGATATGGGGGTTGTGAGCACACTGTAAGGAGGGTGGCTGCATACTCAGGCCTTGATCGGGAACAGAACTGTGATATGGGTGCTATGTCTGTGGTACTTACAGGGCAATCCCGCATGCCCTAGCTTAGGGTGAGGTCCTCACGCCAGACACTCCTGTATCAGCACCGGAGCAGCTCAAGGTGCTGGTGGATTCCAAAGCACCTGCAAAACACAAGTTGGTGGAGACAGGCTTCTGGTGACGGGTCTTCTTGGCATCACATACATTATTATTTTTTACAACATATTGTGCAATGCTCCTCACATAGCCTGTGACATATGGCAATAGGCAGATTGGGGGGTGGGAGTCTGATGTGGTGGATATGTATTACACAGGCACAGGTACTGTGTGAGCTGAGGTGGCCATGGGGACAGAGGGTGGACTAGTGGTCTTTTGTCTGGAGCATGTGCACTGTTGCTGGGAGGTGGGGATGGGCAGTAAAGTTTGAACAGCCAGCATTAGTCTTGTCAGAACTGAATATTCAATGCCAATGTCTGGACATGGCCCATCATTGACTAACTGAGTCTGACTTAGCTAGCAATGGTCAGTGTTTAAAAAAATGTTGACCACTGTCTGCTGAATATTGATAATTTTGGGCATTTATGTTTTTATTGTAGAATAAATTTCTTAAATACCAGTACAGTTTACATTTAGGAGGTAATTTTATAAGTGATTTGAACATACAGAACAACATTTTACACACTCAAGTAGGTCTTATAAAAATTTCTTGCCATATTCACACATAAAGAGCAGGTGCTCAGAAAGATTAGTTCCATTTTTGAGTAATATGCATGTACGTATTCCCAGGGATGGAGAATGGAAAAAGTAGGGATTGGCACTTCTGCATGTATCTAATGTGATACATGCAGACACACTGATTTATACTGGCACAAACACAAAAAAGAGTTACTCCTGCCTCAGAGCAGGTATAACTTCATGCTTCAGCTTTTGAGGATCATAAAGGAATGAGAGGCTCAAATGATCTGCAGGTGGCAGTAATTGTGCAGAGAACAGAGCAGATCTCTCAATAACAATGGGTAAAAGTTCATTTAGGGGGGATTCATCAAGTGACGTTAGGGCTGTAATGCACATTACTTTGCTCTTAATGCACGTTATTTGACCCTAATGCCGCTTAACTTAAAATACCACCAAATACCGTGGCCAAATTTAAGTCACCGCGGGTTAGGGAGTAATGACATGCAAAATATGCAATGTACATTTTGCATCTCATTATTATGCAAATAGCCTAACGTGACTTGCGGTGATACATTGCAAGTCGCATTAGGGCCAAAAAAGCATAGTAAAATAACCCCAGCTTTTTGCTGGGGTTATTTTACTGTCCAAGAACATCGGGCTGCAAAGCCATAACCCAATACTCCCAGGCCAACAGGGCTGGATCTCTCTCCCCCTGAGCAAGCACCCCTTCCCAATCAAGATGCTTCTCTGGGCTCAGAGCCCCTCCCCTGACATTATCCCCCACAGGGGCTACCTTTCACAGCATTGGTGGTCCAGTGTATGGGGAGGGGGGGTCCATGGGGTCATTCAGGGGGGGTCCAAGCGCTCCTGCCTCATCTATTGCTGCTCTCATAAGGGCACAATTACCGTTAGGGGTCAGATTTCTATATTAGCTGGAGTTATTTTATATATTTAAGGCAGGATATATTTAAAAAAAGGCCCGGAGTGGCACATTGGCTGTGTCAGGGGTACAATGGGGAGTAAATGAACAGCCAAATTCCCTTCTTTGAAAATGAAAGCATAATGGTAACAATAGGGATTGAAGCTTATTAAAACACCAAATAATTACTACATTCAGGGCAGCAAAACCATAGTTTCTCATTTGCAATTATAGCACCTGGAATACATAATGATATGCAGGTTACTGGAATATTGCTCTAGCCTTTCTAAGTTTATTACATTTTTGTAGCTTGACATCTTCATGTTTGAACTTCAAATATAATTATATTCCAGTTTTTTTCAAGGATGTGTTTCAAGAGCAAGGTTGGTAAAATATTTACAAATTTATTATTACAGGTAGAAATATACATGCAATCTATTGTCAAATACTAATTTAAAATGAAAGCTCACATTAGATTTCTAGTATATTTAATCTTTCCCCAAACTGTCCTCTACAAGGTCCTTATATTAATGTAGTATTAAAAGATAAATGTGAATGCTTTCTTTGCTGAATGACACTATCATTTGTTATCCCTCTGAAGGCTGAGTTTGGAGATTTCTGTTGGGGTTCAGACTGCCCTATGAGCAATAAAACATAAAATCTGAATGATGGATGCAGAAATTAAAAATCCACAATAAGGTGCTCCTGAAATATCCCACGGGGAAGTTCCTTACAGGGCCCCTATGAACTTGAGCTCTTTTAAGAAGATGCCTATCTTCATATCTTCATGAAAGGATTATACCTATTTTATTATCTCAATTAGATTATTGTAATTCACTTGACCAATGTTTGTCAGCTAAATTACTCATCCAGATTGATACTCATCAGGCAAAATCAGAATGGTGTAAAATCCAATGGGGAAGTGTCTTCCGATAAACATGTATTCCCTTTGTAAAATGGGATACACACATATAGATTGTTAACAGCACTTAACAAGCAATAATGAGCACTAATTGGCAATAATTAGAATTTACATGCATAACTTGCTAAGCGTTTTTGTAATGCACTGCGCCTAAATTCCCTAATGTGCACAGGCAAAAAGGGGCATGGTTATGGACGGGGAAATGGGCGTTCCGTGGGTGCTCCAAAGTTTACATGCGTTGTTATAGAATATTGCCCAATGTGCCTAAATCTACGCATATTCAATATAGTGCACCTAAATCTAGGTGCCCCTTATAGAATATGCTTAGGTGGAAATGTTTTCCGTGCAGACTTTCTAGGTGCCATATATAGAATTTGCCTTAAGGGGGCAATTGTATAACTGTGCATCTCCATTCAGGCAACCCGGGGGCGCGTGGTGAGATCCTATTCTAGAACAACATCTGGATGCTCAGATTCCAGTACAGAATACTAGTGTAATCTGGCATCAGTGCACTTGTTTATCTTTAGATTTATTCCACACTTGATATGCCACCTTTCTTTAGATACAGTCAAAGTGGTTTATATAGATAACATTTTTACAGGTACTTTCTGTCCCTAATGGGCTCATAATCTAGAGTTATTTGTACCTGGGGAAATGCAGTGTTGAGTGACTTGCCCAGGGTCACAAGGAGCTGCAGTGGGAATTAAGCCCAATTCCCCAGGATCTCAACCCACTTCACTAACCATTAGGCTGCAGTGGGATTTGAACCTAGTGCGCTTAGCAGTTACATGTCCACAGCTATACCAGCCATAGACCTGGCATAACTGCAGTTGTGTAAATGCAGCAAGGGCACACATAACTTACAGTAACCTGTAAGATACACATATAAATTGCAGCTCACCAATGCGAACCCACCCCTTGCATTTACACACTGTCCCCTGGTTTCTATATATGGCACTCAAAATTGCATGTGCAAATTTGGACATGCACCCAATTTGCACACACAATTTGAGTAACGAGCCAACTGGCATCAACAATCAATTATCAATGTTAATTGGCAATAATTTGGATTTGAGGGTGCATCTTGCTAAGAGCTGTTCTATAAAGATGCACGTGCAAATTTTTAAGCTTGCAACTGAAAAGGGGGCATGGCCAGGGGAGGGGCATGGGCATGTCAGTAGCATTCACTAAAGATGCGCACAGTATTATAGAATTCAGGGGATCCACGACTAACTTACACACAAGGATTTACACCAGGTTTCAGTTGGTGTAAATCATCACGCCCTAAGTTGGGTGCGGATCCTGGTGCTATACAGTATTTTAACAGCATTCAGCTCAGACCGTCATTTATAGAACAGCGCTCAGTGTGTATTTGGGAACCATTTACTGAATCTAGTTCTTTGCCACTTATTATTATTATTATTAATTACATTTGTACCCCACGCTTTCCCACACAAAGCAGGTTCAATGCGGCTTACATAGTAAATAGAATTACAAAGTCTTGAAGGAGAATGTTACAAGTTGTAGTAAACATAGTAGTAGTGGGGTTTTGAGGATATGTAAATTGAGCATGGATAGGTAAAAATAGGATGAGCAAAAGGAGAAGAGATTGGGAGGGGTAAGGAGTAGGAAGAATGGAGAGGAAGAGATTGTGAGACATGGTCGAAGGTATAATAATCGTCGGGGCAGGAATCATGTGGGTGGGCTTAAAAAGTTAAGTTGGGTCATTAGGGTAAGCTTTCTTGAAGAGATGGGTCTTCAACATTTTTTTGAATGGTAGATGGTCGTTGATTGTTCAGATGGATCTTGGCAGAGTGTTCCAAAGCTGGCTGCTCAAAAAGGAGAAACTGGATGCATAGGAGGTCTTGTATTTAATACCTTTGCAGTTGGGAAGGTGTAAATTGAGGTAAGTACGCGCTCCCTTACAGAATACCAGTTGCTCACTTTCCCCTGGATTCTATATAGCATGCCTAGAGATTTGTGCTGAAATCAGCGTGGATTCTGTAACAATGAACATAACTTAATTGGCTTAACAAGTTAATCAGTATTGATAACAGCTCTTAACAAGCAATAGTGAGCACTAATTGGCTAAGCATATTCTGTAGCGAAGTGCGCTGGACTTCTAACACACGCAGGCAAAAAGGGGTATTGTTAAGGGCAGGGAAATGGGTGTTTTATGGGCATTCCAAAATGTATGCACATAATTATAGAATATGGCCCAGTGTGCATAAATCTACGAGCTGGGATTTACACCACATTTTCATTGCAATGGAGGCAGCGCATCCAGATCTCTCTCATGAATCTTCATTGTGGATATCCTGAAAACCTGACTGGCTGGGTTGCCTCCAGGACAGTGGCGTAGCTACGTGGGGCCAGGGGGGCCTGGGTTCCCATAGATTTGGCCCTGGACCCCCCTGCCGACGACCCTCTTGAACCCCCTCCCGCCACCAACCCGCCGTCGCCTGCCTTTGCTGGCAGGGGACCCCAACCCCCCACCAGCCGAGGTCTTCTTCTTCCCGCAAAAGGCTTCCTTCTGTTTCTGACGTCCTGCACGTACAATGTGCAGAACGTCAGAAACAGAAGGAAGCCTTTTGTGGGAAGAAGAGGACTTCGACTGGCAGGGGTTGGGGTCCCCTGCCAGCAAAGGTAGGTGACAGCGGGTTGACGGTGGGAGGGGGGTCAAGAGGGTCGGCGGCGGGGGGGGGGCAAAGTTGGGGGTGGTGGCGGGGTCGGCAATGGTGGGGGGTGGCGGCAATGGCGGGGGGGGGGGGGGGGTCGGCGGTGCCAGGGGGGGCTAAAATATGCTCCTCACCTCGTGCTCTGGACCCCCCTCCCACCGAAGTCTGGCTATGCTCCTGATCCAGGACCAGGTTTGGGAACCACTGAACTAAGCATATTCTATAATTGGCACCTGACTTGATTTTTTAGGCACCATATATAGAATCTCCTCCTTTACAAACCATTTATAAGTGTATACCTATCTGCAAAAGGACTGATATTCTGTACATTTACATGTGCAAATGCCTCATACATGTGGGCACCCCTAGATGCAGATAAATATGCACATGCTGTGGACGCCAGTGTTCAGTTTTAGCTGGACTGAGAGGAGGCAATGTTCAAAGGAGTCCAATTTACCCAGCTAAATGACTTTGAAACTTCTCTTGCTTTGACACACACATAAAAAGTTAAATAAAACTATGCCTAGCAAGTGGATAGCAGGATAGATGAAAGCAAAGATAAAGAATGATATTAGGGCTGGCTGCCAAGCAGCTTAAAGCTTTTTAAAGTATGCAAGGTGGTAAGGATATCCTAAAGTTAGATTAATGCCGTGCAACATCTCTATGGCAACCGCGAGAGAACAGCATGTGAGGTGAAAGTAGAGGGGGAGAGAGAATAGCAATGAGCAATAAATAAACCTTGACAGGACTTAGCACGATTATGTTGTCAACTTGTTGAAAAATGTGAGTGGCTAGTCTAGTTCAATGCCCTGCTGGACGAGAACTTTCCTCTTTGAAGGTCTAAGTGGAATGACAGGCGACATGTTAAGACCTGAGACATAATGGTGATCCTCTGTGGCCAGTTTTATGGATTGTTAGGGATGAAAGGGTATGAGGAGACTTGGAAGAGAAAAAGTAATGTATCTGCATTCCAGAGTGGTGTACCTGCTGTTTATATTATTCACACATTTTTGCTTCATTCAGTTTCTAAGTATACGAACATATTTTTATGGCCTTTTAAAAGGAAAGCAGCTAAATGCTGTGAGGTACAATATGCAATATGAATCTAGCCAACTTCTCTGTGAAAAAAAAAATGGACTTTTCTTTGACTAAAACCAGCTGTTGATTGAGGCCAGGAAATCTTTAAAGTAAGTCTGCAGAGGTGGTCCATTGTCAGGGCAGTCATGAGGGACGTGGATGGATGTCGAGCCATATGCAGAGATGAATTTTGCGGTTTAATTGCATATGTCAGAAGCCCTCTTTGATAATATTCCCCACTTAATATCAATTAAGCTATGAATTTATACACGCATTAATGATTTGTGTGCATTTAAAGTTGAAACAAGTGTAACAAATAGTTTTTGTAAAGAATGTGTAAAACAAACAAAAAAAACCCCATATAAATATTGGGAAAACAATCCAAACAAACCATAAACCAAAACGTTTTGTGCACCCTTTCAGTTCATCTAAAAGTACATACATTGCAGAAAATGTGTAAACTTTTAGCTGTATTGAGATTAAGCAGTTTTAATGAGGGTATAATGTCTTTGCCATGAATAGATACTGAGAAAAGGGATTTGAGTGGGACCATAAATTTATAGACTGGTGAAATGTGTAAAACCAACCAAGTGATTCTAAATAGTGTGAGGGCATTTTGAATGCTTCGGTGTAGGCTTAATGCAGCCTTTACAAAAATATTCTGAACATGGCCTTCAAAATGTTAGTATTAATGAGTTTCCAAGTAGTTGAACATTGATTTTCTCCTTTAATGTCTGACATCCGCATGTCTCTGGAGAGCACAATGCTGGGGAAAGGACACTGCTCAATTTGTTCTTAAGCCATTTTGATCAGAAGACTGAGCACCTGCATGTACTGTATAACTAGTCTAATGAATTTTGCTGGTTTAACAGCTCCAAAGATATTAACAATGTAAAGAGATACTATCACATTTTAATATGGTCAAAGTAAACCCTATAACAATTATAAACGTGTGATTTCAATATTGTTCTTATATTTCTAGATCTCCAAAGTGCTAAATTTTTGAAATCCTGCCAAACCCCCCCCCCCCCAAATAGTGATGAATTTGCTTGCATTTAAGAAGAAACAACTCTTTTGTGCAGCCAGTTAAGCAGCTCCAATTATTTGCTGAAAGACTGGAGAACGGATTACAAAAAAAGGATGTGGGAGGAAATCTGTCCACATCTGTAAGTAGAAGGTGAAGAATTAACTGCTTGCAGTAAGCAATGTATCAATTAATACTCTATGTGGTGCTTGCTCACACTTCAATCGCCAAGGTATCCTCAAAAAGCAAGACAACTTCCCTCTACTACCATACTACAGAGGAAAAGGCTTCAGACGCTCAGTGAGCCAATCCTTTTATCTGTAGGCTCACCGACTCATTTGTAAGCATTTTAATTACTGTACGAAAATTCCACCTACCACAAGCATCCTCATTAGCCAAAAATCCTCTGCGTCTCTATTTTTGATTTTTTAAATTTATAGTATATGTCACTTTACTTCATTATTACGTAAAGAGTACACTTACCTTCTGCTGCTCTCTCGTACAGGACTCCAGGTATGCCCTACAGCGAGCTCCCGTTTTGCCAACAGCTTCTTAAGGAGCAGTACCGTCTATCTTCTGAAAATACAACGAGCAGACTATTACTATATTGAAGAGGGTACAAAAAAGTCATGTACAGACTGCTTGGAAACTTACTTAAGAACTTCCTGTACTGAACTTATGCAGCGTTCCACCCTCCAAAATGGCGGATGCTAATTAAATGAAAGCCGTCTGCAGCTGTCCAATTATATGCTTTTTGATATTAGTAAGCAATGTAATGTCATCTACAAAAAATCGCAGCATCATATGGGAGTAATTTTATAAACTTTTTTGTCAGGTTTAAAACCCAGATTTACAGAGGCTTTTATAAAATTACCACAAAAGATAGAGACTACTACATCAAAAATAGGAAGGAAAAGCCTCAAATCCAAAGATTTATAGAGCTAAATGTGATCAACAAGATCTACTCTTCTTCATTATCGGCAAAAAAACTTCCGTTTATGTATCAATTTTATGTGAATTTTCTCTAAACATTCCAGTGAAAGTGCTATTCAGTTCTATACATGCATCTACTCAATGTAAGAAAACTTCAGAATGTTTAGTAAAAAATTCACATAAAGTTGATACATAAACAAAAGTTTTCTTGTTGCTGATGAAGAGTAGATCTTGTTGATTTAGCTCTATAAAGGGCCCTTTCACCAGCATGTCCAAAGGTCCAATATACCCCCCAACAGGGATACCCCGTTTCGCCAATGCTGTGTCATGACTACTGCATTCAAAACTCAAGTGGTCATGACACAGGATTGCTATCCCTGACACAGCTTTGGCAAAATGGGGAATCCCTGTTGGGGGGTATATTGGACCCTTGGATGTGCTGGTTAGCTCTATATTGTATAAGAAGATAAGTGGATGATTATTAAGCTATCAACATGCTATGATTGGGTTTAAATAGTGACTATTTTTTGATTTCCTGTGGATATATACATGCGTTTGTTACTCTGTTGGATTTTTTGAAAAGTCATTTTAAGCACCCTGTTTGAGTGGAGTTTTTTCTAGACCTGTGATGGTGAGCCATGCCTAAGCCTTATAACTTGGGTTGACTGGGTGGCTTGACTGAGGTCTTTTTTATCCACTTTTTGTGTGCACTTGAGTGTTTTTCTCTTTCAGTGTACCTGCATATGTAGTATTTATAAAAATAATTTTTTTTCTGAGAGAGAGATTTCAGATTTAATATTTGGGGCTTGTGTGAACTTTTTACCAATTATTTTGGCACCATATATAAAATTCACTCCATAGCCATTCATGCCCGTTCTCTGCCCCTGACAAGCACCCTCCCCCAAAAATGCAATATAGAAATAAGACATAGAACGATATTCTCGCTTTAATTAGAACAACTTCTAAAAACTCATTTATTTTTTCAATTAAGAAAACCCATAAGATCAATTATGGGTGGATAATATTGGCATTGCTGTAGTAGTGCCTATATATATTTTGTTATGGTGAAGGGATATAAGAAAAAGGGGAGTGGCAGGGGACAGAAGAAGATAATTTAATTATTTTTCAGTGGGAGTCTTATAAAGACAAGGAATTAAAATTAATGAAATTGAATGTAATTAAATTAATTAACAAATTAATTAGCAAAAAGGGGTAAACAAAATAAGGGATTACTGGAAAGAGATGTTGAGGTTTAGTAAGGCATTCAAATTAGAGCAGAAAGAATGATGACTTCAAAGGTTATGTAAATTTTGGTTTGTTTGGGGTTTTATTAAAGGTTGGGGGCAGAGCAAAAGAGCAAGAGAACGTCAGGAAAATTGCTGGGCTCTGGGCTGAGGAGAATTGATGGGTAGCAAGGAGAAAAGCTAGTTGAGGGAACTGAAGCAAGAAATTTCATCCCACCCAATCCCTCCCAAAATTTAGAAGAGTGAAAGTTGGGACTGGGATGTTGGGTAATTTTGTAGTTGAGATAGCGATGTTTAGGGATGTTAAAAGGGGTAGTTTAAGTCACAGCTGCGGTAAAGAATTTTTAAAGCAGCCTTCATTTAAGGACAATGAATTTACTGGCTATATGGATTTTACAGTGTAGTCTGCTTGTGTGCGAAACCGCCAGAAGCAGAAGTGAGGCCTTGACGTCACCGCAGGACTCACTTTACAAGGTGGTTCATGGAGTATCAATACATTTGATGGAATAAATATGTGCAGCTAGGTCAGCACTGACTAGCTTGATAAAAGGTAATAAGAAAAGTGAAGGTTGCATTAAAATATTGATAAATAACATTTTTATTTGTGTCGTTTTGAAAATACCTTCAGGGATGTCCCAATCCTTAAATTTGGTCGTCCCTAGATTTGGTCATTTCTGATTTTCGGCGATAATGAAAACCAAGGACGTCCATCTCAGAAACGATCAAATGTAAGCCATTTGGATGTGGGAGGAGCCAGCATTTCTAGTGCATTGGTCCCCCTAACATGCCAGGACACCAACCAGGCACCCTAGGGGGCACTGCAGTGGACTTTATAAATAGCTCCCAGGAATATAGCTCCCATACCTTGTGTGCTGAGCCCCCTAACCTCCCTAAACCCACTACCCCCCAACTGGACACCACTACAATAGCCCTTACGGGTGAAGGGGGGCACCTAGATGTGGGTACAGTGGGTTTGTGGTGGGTTTTGGAGGGCTCGCTGTTTCCTCCACAAACTTAACAGGTGTGGGGGGGATGGGCCTGGTCTGTCTGCCTGAAGTGCACTGCAGTACCCACTAAAACTGCTCCAGGGACCTGTTGTCATGGACCTGAGTATGACATCTGAGGCTGGCATAGAGGTTGGCAGGACATATTTTTAAATATGTTTTTTGAGGAGGTTAGTGACCACTGGGGGAGTAAGGGGAGGTCATTCCCGATTCCCTCCGGTGGTCATTTGGTCATTTCGGGCACCTTTTTGTGCCTTGGTCGTAAGAAAAACACAACCAGGTAAAGACGTCCAAGTGCTCGTTAGGGATGTCCTTGTTTTTTTGATTATGGGTCAAGGACGTCCAAGTGTTAGACACGCCCAAGTCCCGCCTTTGCTACGCCTCTGACATGCCCCCATGAACTTTGGACATCTCTGTGATGGAAAGTAGTTGGGGACGTCCAAAATCGGCTTTTGATTATGCCGATTTGGACGACCCTGGGAGAAGGACGTCCATCTTCCCATTTATGTCGAAAGATGGGCATCCTTCTCTTTTGAAAATTAGCCCGATAGTATTCTTTGTTCATGTGTGTGTGTGTCAGGAACGGATGCAATGCAAGTGCCAATATTATGGTTTCGACATATTGCTTCCGCAACCTGAGAAAGGAGCCTTTTTTTGTGATTGTTGAAGAACCAAGACCTGTTCATGCAGAAGCAGACACCCCATATTCCCTACCTCCCATCTCTCTGCTATTGAATGAATGATTGCCGTCCTGTTTATATTGGCATTCCTTTCATTTTCTTTTCTTCTTCGAGTATTTTATTTTGTAAATCGCTTTGGCCAATTCTGTTTTATCAGTGATATATCAAGTTTTTAAATAAACAATAACCAGAAACTATAAACTATAAATAGTGCACGCAGCACATGCAGATGACTAAATCACTGCAAAATGCTTTAATGAGTCCTGTGTTAGGCTATTTTCCCTGTGTTAAGCTCGCATTAGCACTTAACACAGCTAAGTAAAAGGATCCTAAAATGTATTGTTAATTCAATGAAAATGGTATCATCAAATCTTCTTTTTGTTTTGTTTTATTGCTATTTATTCCTTTAAAAGTGGACTAACATGGCTACCACACTGTTTTATCCAAGATGGACGTTACCATTTCAAAAAAGGCTAGGAGAAATGTTTTGAAATTACAAAGTAGTAATTTTTAAAACAAATAGGAGAAACTATTTTTCACTCCACACATAGTTAATCCTTAAAAGTCATTGTCAGAGGATGTGGCAAAATCAATTAGTGTAGCTGATTGTTAAAAAGGTTGGACATGTTTCAGAAGGAAAAAGTCAATAGACTTATTAAATTAGATCTTGGGAAAGTCATTGTTTATCCCTGAGGGTAAGAGGTATGTGGAGAATGACACAGGGACAAAGTTTATCCCCATCTCCGCCCTATCCCCATGGATTTTGTCTCTATCCTCACTCCGTCCCCACAGGTTATGTCTCCATCCCCACCCCATCCCTGCAGGCCCTGTCCCTGCCCCATCCCCATGGGCTCTGTCCTCATCTGCAGAAGCCTCAAACACTTAAGATTTTATATTGAAATCTTTATATTAAAGTATAAAAAGGAATAATATGCTGTGCAACTGTTGTGTATAAATTACTACTACTACTACTACTACTACTTAACATTTCTAAAGCGCTACTAGGGTTACGCAGCGCTGTACAATTTAACATAAAAGGACAGTCCCTGCTCAAAGAGCTTACAATCTAAAGGACAAGTGAACAGTCAGTTCGATAGGGGCAGTCTGGATTTCCTGAAAGGTAAGAGTTAGGTGCCGAAAGCAGCATTGAAGAGGTGGGCTTTAAGCAAAGACTTGAAGATGGGCAGGGAGGGGGCTTGGCGTAAGGGCTCAGGAAGGTTGTTCCAGGCATAGGGTGAGGCGAGGCAGAATTACAAATAGAAAACAATAATACCAACAAGCAGCTATAATAACCCCACCACCACTACCCTCTACCCTTTTAACCCCAACAATAGCTGACTTCTACTACACCAAAGAATCCTGATTCAGACTGTTAAAATGTCCAGGGGTATAAAATACAACCCATTCTGTATGCCCTAGAGCGGAAAAATAAGCCTTATGAAGCACTGTTATGATTTTTTAATCTGTGGATGAATAAGAAGTCATCAACAATCTCAGTCTAGCTCTCCTGTCTTCCATAGTCCCTCCTGCAATAGATGTCTTCTTAGAAGTTATGCTGGTAGCAGGATGTATGGGATACTCCGTGCAAATTTGGCTGGCTGTAGCCAGCATGTTTGCTTGTTTTTCCAAAAAATCAAAATATCGTCATCTGTATCACTCAAACATAAATAACAGTCCAGTTCATTAACAGGCTTCAAAGTAGAAAATGACACAGGGAAAAAATTGTCCCCATCCCCGTGGGCTCTGTCCCAATCCCCGCAGGATCTATCCCTGTCTCCACGCTGTCCCCGCGGGATCTGTCCCCACCCCGTCCCCATCCCCGTGGTTACTGCGGCTCCTTGTCCCCATGTCATTCTCTAGTGGTATGGAATTTAACTACATTATGGGATCCTGCCAGGATCTTGTGACTTGGATTGGTCACTACTGGAAAGATAGAACGTTGGTCTGACCCAATATGGTACTTCGTATGCTTACTAGTTGCAATGAGTGGAATGCGTAGATATGAATTGGTTGTTTACTGTTTCAAAAAGTGCAAAGACTAGAGGACATGCAATGAAGTCACTAAGTAGTATATACAAATTGAAGAAAATATTTTTTGATATAATTATGCTCTGGAATTTTTCTTGCCCCCCTTGGGTTTTTGCAGAGAACAAATTGGAAAGAACCTTGCTTTTACTAAAAGGGAATCAGAGTCACTCTACACATTCAAGTCCTCTAGCATCAGTAGTCCTTTTTTCCTGCACACTGTCCACTCAGGGTGAATTTTTTTCCACCACTCAACTGGACTCTTCTTCTAGCAAATACTGCTCCTACTTGGAGAACAGTCAGCATCCTTGCCACCCTACATCCCTACAGTTCCATCTGGCAGAGCTACACAGGATCAGACAGTGACCAAGTTCCTAGGCTTCTGCAAATTAGTATCTTATAGACCACCCTTTAAGCAAATAGACTTTCTTCAGAAAAGACTGGCACTTTCTCTGGGGTTTTTCTCCAGCCAGCTTTCCTTACACTAAGCTAAAAAACCAGGCTGACTCCTTCTAGGCAAAGTAGTCAGGAGTTTCAGCCCAATAGTCACCACACCCTGGACAAGACAAACTTGAACATGACCCTATGGCCCTGTCATCTACCCCTAGCTGTTAGTTCTAGTTTAAAGATACATTTCCAAGTCTATAATTAAAGAGCTAAAGGCAGGTATCATGTCCTTCTTGTATCTCCTGGTGTCAATGCCCATACTTTCAAAGTCAGGCTCTCCTTTATTAGTAGGCTGTAGGTTTTTCTTTTTCTCCCCCCAATTCTCCTTCTGCCTGCTTTCATTCTAGGGAGTTCTTGTATGGGTTCAGAGGCTTAAAACGCCTCCCACTTCCTTAACTCCCCACTTATATGTGAACTTGTCTCCTCCCTCTCCCAATTAGGATAGAGGCCTTATTCCTCTCAGACTGTTGGGCTTATAGACTTTCCCTGCCTTCACCCTTCTAGAACATTCCCCCATATCTCTCCTACCTGGGCCAGAGCTTTCTTATTTCTCCCCCCTTTCCAAGGAAAATGACCCTCTTTCAACCTGACAGGTCCTATGCCCGTCAAACCTTAAACCTGTTGTTTGGAAAAGACTCACACGGTTCAAATTATTGGCAAGGTCTCCAGATGAAGCCTTTGTGAAACGGGTCCCCGTTAGGACCTTTGCCTACGTGAATTGAAAAGTCTGCTGACCCGGCTTTTTAAGAAAGTTGAACTGGTGGAACAGATATATACAGATTTTGATGTGATTCAACTGTGAGCTTAAGTGCTTTCTTTCCTTTAAATGCTAAAAATGTTTTCTTAGTTGGGAAGATACTATAAAGAGTAATTAAAAGTTTTGATGATATTGGATCTACCCAATCTTTTTTGAGGGACGTTTTTGTATACCAATGATTACTTTTTGACTGATCACATTGTGCGGCAACCATAAAAAGAAGTAGATGTGCTCCCATCTTAGTGGTCTTGGTCTTTATGAGGTCTATTCCTCTCTATTTTTCAAAAAATGTTGTGTTTTCTACACACTTACCATCATTTGTATTTAAAACCTTAAAAGAGAAACAATATTTCTTCTGCCTATCTTAACGATCTGGAAACAGGGAGCCAGAGCTCCCCCCTGTGACAACTCCAAGACAGGGCATGACCTGTGATTGTCATATATGTTAAAAGCAATTAATATAGCATAATGTTTTTTTCTTTTTTTATTGGAGGTGATTTTAAGGTACGGGGGAGGGGGAGGGAGGGATATAGTGGGAGGGAGAAGGGAAGGAGATACGACATTATAAGCACCAAAATTCCTGGCTATGCCACTGGTACTGGGGTGCCTACACCAAGACGTCAATTTATAGAATTACCCTTTTAGCAAATTTTATCTCTATGTAGCTCAAGGAGCAGCTGCTTAAACCTCACACCTCTGTATCTGTGGAATCCAAAGCAATTCACACAGAGGAAAGGAAAAGTAAAGACATCAGCAAAAAACGAAATTTGGCCAGTTACAAGCACTGGATAGAGCATGAAGGAGAGAAATGATGGGCATTAATTAAAAAGCACGAAAGTTCTGTTATATTAAAAGCTTAAAGCCATGGAAGCAAAGAGGTTTGGCACACTAACAAAAAGACTTGGGGCCTCATGTTCCTATGAGTAACAGCATTTAACGGTAAGGAAAAAATAATACAAAATGAAGATTAATTTTGTATAGGTTGCTTAGAAAGAAAAGAGGTCTCAAAGTTGGGACAGTTACAATTTGCAACTTATTTTGCAAATGGTTTGCAAAATGCAGAGTTTTTCTTTTTGTAAAATATGTATAAAACTGGTGGAAAAATACATGTATTTTTGCAGGTGTACAAAACAGTTGCATCACTCCAAGCTTTGGGCATGTACTGTCAGCATTTACATGTAAAAGCAACAGGTTTTGCTCCTTACACATGCAAGTACCAGTTCTTATATATGCACAGTGCAATTCATTAACCCAGGAGCCTAAATGGAGGTGCTTGGGTATAAAATGTCCCACTTAATACCAGATTTTGCAAGACTGCACACTCAAAGGGTCTCAAAAATAATGCTGAGCTCCAAAATAATTTTTGTACTGGTTGAAGGAGTTTTGAACACCATAGAGGTACAGCTCCCTTCTCAATCATTAATTCAACCTCCAAATTCAAATGAATAGTTGCCTAACATTTATCCACACACAGGAGCAGGTGTATATTTACTTATTTATTTATGACACTTATACTCTGCACTATCCCAAATGTGTTCAGGTTGAATGCGGCTTACATCAAACAAATCAAAACACAATAAGTAAACTAAAACTAAAATACAAAGAGCAATAGGCATAGTATCAGATTCACCAAAAGATTATCAATTGCCAGCAATGGGAAGGGATTCACTAAACAAGAGTGTTTTCAGTAGTTTACTAAATTTCAAGTAATCTGTGGCATAGGTTATTGACTTTAGAAGAGAATTCCAGTTTGTAGTAGCTTGATAAGAAAAGTTAACATCATGAATTGACTTGTAGATTTTTGCAACATGGAAAATGGAGAAGATAATCTCTGTGTAGATTGGGCATTATGTAAAGGCAATTCCAACAAGCTTTGCATGTAATCAGGTAAAAGTCCAAATAAAATCTGATAAACAACTACATAAGTACATAAGTATTGCCATACTGGGACAGACCTAAGGTCCATCAAACCCAGCATCCTGTTTCCAACAGTGGCCAATCCAGGTCACAAGTACCTGGCAAGATTCCAAATCAATACGATATATTTTATGCTGCTTATCCTAGATATAACAATGGATTTTACCCAAGTCCGTTTTAATAATGGTCTAAGGACTTTTCCATTAGGAAGCCATTCAAACCTTTTTTTTAAACCCAGCTAAGCTAACTGGTTATACTACATTCCAGTGGCGTAGCCAGAAGTCAATTTTTGGGTGGGCCAACAGGTTGGATGGGTGGGCACTAGACAGTGGTGTGCTGGTAAATGTTTAACAACAGGCTCTCTCCCCGGTCCACCTCTGCGCCCCCCCCCTCCCCCCCGTCCACCTCCCCTCAAAATTGCAGAGCTGGCTATAGCCGGGGAGAGAGCCGGGGGGGGGGGGGGGGGGCAATGCATTACTGTCTCCAGGAAAAAAAAATTTAAATGATCCCAGGTTCCAATTCAATTCATGTTTAATGTGGGATAAAATGCCATAAATAAGTAAATAAATATAACCTTTTAATGTTGAGCACCTGATTCTCAAAGTGGACATATTCCAAACACTATAATGAAAATAAAATGATTTTTTTTCTACCTTTGTTGTCTGGTGACTGTTTTTCTGATCATGCTGGCCTAGTATCTGATTCTGCTGCTATCTGTCCTCTTAACTCCGTTTCCAGGGCTTCCTTTCCATTTATTTCTTTACTTTCCTCCTTTCTTCTTCATTTCTTGCTCTATATCCATAAGTAAAAGCTGGGTCCTCTGCAGACTTGACTGTCTAGTGGATCCAGCTTCTGCCTATTTTCTTCATCCATGTGCAGTTTTTATCCTCTCTTCCTTTTCCCTCATCTCATCTCCTACCTCATTCTTCCATCCCCTCCATCCATGTCCAGCATTTCTTCTCTCTCCCTTCCCTCTCTTCCATCCATGTCCAGCAACCCTCCTCTCCCCTTCCCTCCATCCAGCAACCCTCCTCTCCCCTTCTTCCACCATGTCCAGCAACTCTCCTCTCCCCTTCCCTCCATCCAGCAACCCTCCTCTCCTCTCCCCTGCCCTCTCCTCTTCCCTTCTTCCACCATGTCCAGCAACCCTCCTCTCCCCTGCCCTCTCCTCTCCCCTTCTTCCACCATGTGCAGCAACCCTCCTCTCCCCTTCTTCCACCATGTCCAGCAACCCTCCTCTCCCCTTCTTCCACCATGTCCAGCAACCCTCCTCTTCCCTCCATCCAGCAACCCTCCTCTCCCCTTCTTCCACCATGTCCAGCAACCCTCCTCTCCCCTTCCCTCCATCCAGCAACCCTCCTTTCCCCTTCTTCCACCATGTCCAGCAACCCTCCTCTTCCCTCCATTCAGCAACCCTCCTCTCCCCTTCTTCCACCATGTCCAGCAACCCTCCTCTTCCCTCCATCCAGCAACCCTCCTCTCCCCTTCTTCCACCATGTGCAGCAACCCTTCTCTCCCGTCTGCCCTGTTTCCTTCCTGCCCCCCCCCCGTACCTTTAAATATTATAGTTTTGCTGGAGTCGCGGGCAGCCAGCATTGAAGACATCGGCAGGCTTACGCCGGTTCCAGCAGCGTTCCCTTCCCTCGTTGCAAGTCGGATGATGGCTCCGCCCTCTTCTGACGTATTTCCTGTTTCTACGAGGGCGGAGCCATCATCCGACTTGCAACGAGGGAAGGGAAGGCTGCTGGAACCGGCGTAAGCCTGCCGATGTCTTCAATGCCGGCTGCCCGCGACTCCAGCAAAACTGTAATATTTAAAGGTACGGCGGTGGCGGGGCAGTGGCGGGCTGGGGAGGCAGATGTGGAATCGGAGCTCAGCCTGCTCCCTCCGCTCCGCTGCCTCCACTGCTGGGTGGGCCTGAACCAAAACTGGGTGGGCCTGGGCCCACCCAGGCCCACCCGTGGCTACGCCCCTGCTACATTCTCTAGCAAAGAATTCCAGAGTTCAATTACACGTTGAGTGAAGAAATATTTTCTCTGATTCATTTTAAATGCACTACTTTGTAGCTTCATCATGATCCCCCTAGTCCTAGTATTTTTGGAAAGAGTACACAAGCAATTCAAAACTACCCATTCCAGTCCACTCATTATTTTATAGACCTCTATCATATCTCCCCTCAGCCGTCTTTTCTCCAAGCTGAAGAGCCCTAGCCACTTCCGCCTTTACTCATAGGGAAGTCGTCCCATCCCCTTTATCATTTTCATCACCCTTCTCTATACCTTTTCTAATTCCACTATAATGCCATACATATAATATACCAATGAGGGAATTTTTTTTTAAGTGCGCATATATTTTGGTTACAAAATAGCAAATTAATATATAACTACAGGTCCACCAAAGCATGCCCACAACACACCTTCTACCAATCTACGTGTGCTGTAGATATACAGTAGCTTTTCTAAAATTGCTCGTTACACATGTATGCCCATTTGTATGTGTAAGTCAGCTTTTTATATGTATGCGTGGTGCGTAATCTTTCTAAAATCACATCCTATATGTTATGGAGTGGTCAAGCTGAAACAAGTAGATTGCTATTTGTCAGAAAACCAGCAAGCTCATGGTGCTTGAATACCGTTCAATGTAGTGAACTAGGCCTCACTCCTGCCCTAGGAGGTTTGAAGCTGCCTCTTGGAGTAAGTGGATGCCCAGCAGTAGTTTTTGGCATTTGACTAGGAGTGGGGTTTGTTGATAGTTGGCACAGTTTGCTTTTGGTAGAGAAATGTTCCAGGGGCTCTTCTACTTGGAAAATTTGTTTTTTTTGATGAGGGTATAAGGTGTATTTTAGAGTACAAATTCTGTCTTTGGCCTGGGAAAAGGAAACATGTCACATTTTCAACTGCCTATCCTGCTTATAATCCAACGAGAAAAACGCCCAAGTTCCGACCTAAATCGGGAGATGGACGTTTATCTCACAAAAACGAATAAAGCGGTATAATCGAAAGCCGATTTTGGACATTTTCAACTGCACTCCGTCGCGGATGCGGACAAAGTTGATGGGGGCGTGTCAGAGGTGTGGCGAAGGCGGAACTGGGGCGTGGTTATCTGCCGAACAGAGATGGGCGTATTTCACCGATAATGGGAAAAAAGTATGCGTTTTTAGCTAGAATTTAGGACACTTTTCCTGGACCCTGTTTTTTCACGAATAAGGCCCCAAAAAGTGCCCTAAATGACCAGATGACCACTGGAGGGAATCGGGGATGACCTCCCCTGACTCCCCCAGTGGTCACTAACCCCCTCCCACCACAAAAAAATGAAGTTTCACAACTTTTTATTTTCACCCTCAAATGTCATACCCAGCTCCCTGACAGCAGTATGCAGGTCACTGGAGCAGTTGTTAGGGGGTGCAGTGGACTTCAGGCAGGTGGACCCAGGCCCATCCCCCCTACCTGTTACAATTGTGCTGCTTAATGCTTATTAGTCGTCCAACCCCCCCAAACCCACTGTACCCACATGTAGGTGCCCCCCTTCACCCCTTAGGGCTATAGTAATGGTGTAGACTTGTGGGCAGTGGGTTTTGAGGGGGATTTGGGGGGCTCAACACACAAGGGAAGGGTGCTATGCACCTGGGAGCTCTTTTACCTTTTTTTTTGTTTTTGTAAAAGTGCCCCCTAGGGTGCCCGGTTGGTGTCCTGGCATGTGAGGGGGACCAGTGCACTACGAATCCTGGCCCCTCCCACGAACAAATGCCTTGGATTTATTCGTTTTTGAGCTTTGCGCTTTCATTTTCCATTATCGCTGAAAAACAAAAATGCCCAGCTCACACATTGTTGAATAAAACATGGACGTCTATTTTTTTTCGAAAATACGGTTCGGTCTGCCCCTTCACGGACCCGTTCTCGGAGATAAACGCCCATGGAGATAGACGTTTTTGTTCAATTATGCCCCTCCATGTGTTACTGCAAATATGAGTTTCTTATATGGGTGTAACACTCTTTAGTAAACCCTTCATTCACAAATCAAGGGGGGGGGGGGGTACCAATTCATGTTAAGAACACATGTAAGAGCCCCTTTTTAATGTGCTTAATAAATAGGGCTTTAACAAGATTACTGTGCTAACAACATTTCAAAGCATTAATGTGCCAGTATCAGGTGTGAGCTGTTTTCAAATTTTCCAGCATTGACAACATGCAACCTTTGGTTGTATGTCGCTATCCCCCTAATAGTATAAAAACTGGCAAAAATTGCACACACAATTTAATTGAATAACAAGCCAATTAGTGCCAGTAATTGGCTTTTTAACAAGCAATTATTGGCACAGATAAAATGTAATTGGACTTTATGCATGTAAATGTAGGCATGGGATCTGCATCTAAATTATATGCATGATCTGAAAAAGGGAGTATGGAAACTGGAGGGGCATTGGTGGAACAGGGACATTCCTAGCATTTCCATGCTTCATTATAGAAGAAGGGGTGATACACGCCTAATTTAGGCATGCACATTTGCACCATCATGTTTCAGTTGGTGCAAATGGCCGCGCCTAAAGTTAGGTAAACTCCTGGGTGTATGCACTATTCTATAAATTGTGCCTAACTTTAAGTGCGGCTTATAGAATAGTTCTTTCTTCAGTGCCAATTTTTTAGGTGCCACATATAGACTCTAGCCATATATGGCCAAAAATGTGTGACTTGCCAACAATAGGTCTGGATTAGGAGTGTGATAGGAGTGCAGCCTAAAGTTATGTAGAGAACAGTGAAATTCAGCTGTTCTATGTACAACTTAACCGAATAGGGGACCCTTTTACTAAGCTACGTTATGTGCTAATATATGCCTAACACAGCTTAAAATGGTGTACCTTAGGGCGTGCTCAGATGTCCTGTGGTAATTGCCAAATGCGAGTACGCTAGCCATGTGCCAAAAAACTATTTTTATATTTTTGAGGGGGCATGTCAGAGGGGTGGAGAGAGGGCACTCGTGTGCTAAACAGTACATTTAACATAGTAGCATAGAGGCCGATATTCAAAGCAATTTAAGTGGGCAAGAACCTCTCCTGCTTGCTTAATTAGCTCCCCGGTGCCAAACTGGAGATATTCAGTGGCATTTAACCGGACATGTACCACTGAATATCCCCTGAGACCACCCAAACAAAAGGTGGACAGGTCAGGGGCAGCAATGGGGGTGGCACTGGGGAGGAGCCCCAGTTTATGCGGGTGCTGGGTGCTCAAGAGCTGTCCTAAATAAGGCTGCTTAGCCATGTAAAAAAAAATCTGACCCCCTCCCACTCCAACTGTCCCCTTTTCCCTCCTTCTCTCCCCCCTGCATGAACCACACAACCCCCACCTCCCCCAAACGGTGAAGGTAAGCTCCGGGCTTACCTACATCCCTGGTGGTCCAGCGGAGTCGTAGGGGGCAGGAGCACAGATCCCTCACTCCTGCCCCTTGTGGTGCCTCAGTAAAATGGCTGCTGCAACCTCTTGAGGCAGCTCACAGTAGTGCAAGTACCGTGAGAGGTCATGACAGCCATTTTGAAGAAGCTGCCTCTAGGAGCATGAGCAAGAGGAGTTCATTCCTGTCCCTACGTCCTGCTAGTACACCAGGAAGGTCAGGTAGGCCCAGGGGAGCCCTATCCTGACTGGGAGGAGGGGATGGGGATGATGCCTGGGGGGATTTGTTGCGGGAGTCACACCTCGAGGGGAGGGTTCTGGGAGGGGGTAGGAAGGGAAAAATATTTTTAAAATTCAGGTCCAAGCTCGATATTCTGCTGGTGCCCACATAAGATAATGGGTGAATTTAGGACAGCATTTGAGCTGTCCTAAATTCACCCGCTTAACTTATGCAGGCCTCAGCTGAATATTGCAAGCATCCGCATAAGCCCTGACTCCTACCCCAGTGCCACCCTCTGGCTCATCCCTGGTCAGCCCTTTTTTGGGGGGGGGGCAATCAAAGGCAATATTTAGTGGCACTCCTGCCCCTTTTCATAATCAAATGTCATCACTTATAAAGAGCAGGTTTTTTTTATTTTACATCAATTATGGGCAGTGAGAGATTGCTTTGATGAGGCAGCATTACATACATTAATACATGCCTTACTAATATCTCATTTGGACTACAGTAACATGGTGTATGCCAGAACAACCAAAATAATAACAAATAACCATCAGTTACAAACCAAATAAAACAGTTACAAACATTACAGAATACTATCTTGAGGGTCTTAGGAAATATTTGTAAGTATGATCATATAACCCCCTTATTTAAGCTTACCATTGATTACCAGTCCAATTTCACATCTCCTTTAAACTTCTTACTTTGTCACATAAAGCCTATTATGAGCGGCTTCCTTTTAATTTATAATTTATAATTTGGCCATTCCTTATACTCCTGTGAGGACCCTTGGGTCTTTGCAGGATTTTAGAATGGCCATGCCACATATTTCTAAAGCTCGGTGGAAATCAAAATGTTCATTCACTTTTTTGTTTGGCAGGGGGTTGGCCCCAGTTCTTACGAATAATCTCCCAATGGCTAAACATGCAGAAATCAATTTAAAATCAATCAAAAGGTTATTAAAGACCCATTTTTTTAAATATTAGTTTTTGATATTTAGCCCGAGGGAAAGAGAAAGATATTCCGATGAAAATGGGAAATATATGGTAGTACAAAATTTGTTTTATTTTAATACTAGTAAAAAAGGCCCGTTTCCGAAACCAATGAAACGGGCTCATAGGCGTAGTTTGACTGTTTCATTTGGGGGGGCAAAGGAAGGGGCGGGGCATATTAGCATATTCATTTGCATATATGTATATGCAAATTATGCTAATATGGAGGAAGGAAGGGAGCAAGAGCTGGCTTTTTTGGGAATAACCAGTGTTCGTTTGCCAATGGATAGCCACTGAATCAGAGAGGCAGCGGGTTTGGCGACAGGCAGTGGTGTGCTGGCAAATGTTTAACAACAGGCTCTCCCGCCAGTCCCCCTCTGCGCCCCCCCCCCCAAATTGCAGAGCTGGCTATAGCCGGGGAGAGAGCCTGGGGGGGGGTATAAATAAGTAAATATAAACTTTTAATGTTGAGCACCTGATTCTCAAAGTGAACATATTGCAAACACTATAATGAAAATAAAATAATTTTTTTCTACCTTTGTTGTCTGGTGACTGTTTTTCTGATCATGCTGGTGCAGTATCTGATTCTGCTGCTATCTGTCCTCTTAACTCCGTTTCCAGGGCTTCCTTTCCATTTATTTCTTTCTTCCTTTCTTCTTCCTTTCTGGTCCTCAGCTTCTGCCTATTTTCTTCATCCATGTGCAGTTTTTCTCCTCTCTTCCTTTTCCCTCATCTCATCTCCTTCCTCACTCTTTCCTCCCCTCCATCCATGTCCAGCATTTCTTTTCTCTCCCCTGCCCTCCATCCACCCAGTCCAACAGTGACCCTCCTCTTCCCTGTCCCCATACCCAGTGGCCCTCCTTTCCCCTGCCCTCCATCCACTTAGTCCAGTAGTGACCCTCCTCTCCCCTGCCCCCATGCCCAGTGGCCCTCCTTTCCCCTGCCCTCCATCCACTTAGTCCAGTAGTGACCCTCCTCTCCCCTGCCCCCATGCCCAGTGGCCCTCCTTTCCCCTGCCCTCCATCCACCCAGTCCAGCAGTGACCCTCCTCTCCCCTGCCCCCATACCCAGTGGCCCTCTTTTCCCCTGCCCTCCATCCACTTAATCCAGTAGTGACCCTCCTCTCCCCTCCCTTCATTCCGCCCTCTCCCCGTTCCTCCCCCCCCCCCCCAGCGAGCCAGTTCTCCTCCCTCCCTCCGGATCCGTCCCTCACCAACGATCTTCGAATTTTTCACCTGCCCGGCCCGCTAGCGCTGACTCTCCACTGCCGGTTCACGCTTCAAAATGGCCGCCGAGACTTCTCGCGAGGCCGCCTCTGAAAGTCTCGGCGGCCATTTTTAAAGCGCGAACCAGCAGGGGAGAGAGCGTTAGCGCCTAGCGGGCAGGCAAAGGATTCGAAGATCAGGTCGGTGAGGGACGGATACGGAGGGAGGGAGGAGAGCCGGCTCACGGGGGGGGGGCCAGGGGGGGAGGAGAAGGAACGGGGAGAGGGTGGGGTGAAGGGAGAGCTGCCTGTTGCCGGCCCTGCGTTTGGAGGGGCATTGCCCCCCCTCGCCCCCCCCCCAGTCTATGCCCATGAACGGGCTCTAGCATGTGGCTTTTTTTTTGTGTGTGTGTATGTGTCACAGAGTTATTTTGTGTGTGTGTGTGTGTGTGTGTGTGTGTGTGTGAGTGTGTGAGGGTGCGGTGTGTGTGCAGGTTGTTGATGTGTGTCTTTTTTTGTTTTGTTTTTTGCTTGGGGGTTGGGGGATGTGCTGTGCTGTCCTTGGTCGCTGTTTGCTGCTGGCTGGGTCGCGGGTAATCCTTCCAGCTGGGCCGCAGCTTGTCCTGTTTGCCCACGTCCCAGATGGTGATGGGCACGTTGTTTTCCGGCTCCTCTGACTCCATGTCAAGCGATCCCAAATATAGTCTGTGCTATAGGCCTTCTGGCACTCTTCAGTACTGGCATTAGGCATTAAAAAATTTCTCCCCCCTCCCCCCGGTCTATTTTTGCACATACCCACAGCAGGAATAGTCTTCTCTCGTTCTAGCAGTGGTTCTGTGCTCTCCGTGCTGCACAGATAATGAGCCATTCTGCTGGGGAATGCTCCTCCCTTATTGTCACGTAGTTTCCTCTGATTGGTCCATCTTACATTGCCTAGTGTTGCCTGGGAACGGTGTTGTGATGGTCCTTTGTGTTTCAGAATGTTGAGGGTGTTTTTTCTGATTGGTCTGTCATGCGAGAGCGGGGCAGAGAGAGATGGTCAGTGTTGTGGCTTCACCACCATGAATCCATGAACCCTTCAGGGAGTGACTGAGTGACTTCAGAACGTTGTCTTCAGAACGTTGAGGGTGAGTTTTATTATAGTAGATATATTTTTTAATGAACTTCTTCTTTAGAATGTGTGTGTATTAGGTCCAGAGCTTTTCTTCAGGTGGTACTGGGTGGTACTGAGTTCCAGCACCTTTTTCATTGCCTGTTAAATGTGACACATGATCCCCAAGTATTAATTAAAGAGCTCAGGCTCTGCACACCAATTCTGCCTTTTCACTGATTCTGTGGCTGGTTACATGAGGGCCTGGCTATTATAGGGTGGGTCTTTCAGGGGTCCTTTTACTAAGCTACGGTAAAATGGGGGCCTGCGCTTGCATCGGCTTGTGTTTTTGATGCGTGCTGAGGCCCTCTTATACCACAGAGGGTAAAAGGCTGTCTTTTCTCACAAAAAGAAATGGCCATGCGGTAAGTGAACCACTTGCCACATGGCCACTTTGGGCGGGAGCACTTACCACCACCCACTGAGGTGGCTGTAAGTGCTCCCACGCTAACCTCACGGTAACTGGTCAGCACGAGGGTAAGCAATGGCACTTCAAAAATAGCAAATATTTTTGAAATGCCGGAAATGGTGTGTGCTGGGTGTGGGAACTACCACCGAGCTCCTGCAGTAGTCCGGTGGTAGTTCCGGATTGGCAGCACAATAATGACAACATTAGTGTATAGCTATTAAAACAAAAACAATAGAAATTTGGCCATTTTACAGCTGCAGTAATACTGAGCTTAGCGTATGGGAAAAACCTGTGTAAGATCATGCTAAGGCCACTTTTTACTGCAGCTTAATAGAAGGACCCCTAAGTTAAATCATAGAAACAGCAGGCCTAACATTGCAGTGATAACTCATCCATATAAAGTTAGGATTGCAGTTTCAATGGTGTAACTCGGAGTTTCTCAATTGAGTCCTCAGGACACTCCCAGCTAGTCAGGTTTTCAGGATATCCAAAATGAATATGCATGAGATAGATTTGCATACAATGGAAGCAATGTGTTCAAATGTATCTCATGCATATTCATTGTAGATATCTTGAAAGTCAGAGTGGTTTGCAGTGTCCCGAGGACTGGGTTGAGAACCCCTGGTCTCTCTTGTATGGATTGGACCACTGAAATCCATATACAGTTATACAGATAAATCATCCATATCACTTTATGTAGCCACCATGCAGCCTAACTACAGTATTTTACAGTATTTACTTCCATGTTATCAATTCAGCTAACTGAAGGTCTACTCTCAATCCATTTCGGTAAATGGAAAGAATAAATATCCCTCCCGAGTCTTGAACACAATTCAAGGAGATTACCTGAACAAACGAGCTATACAAAGCTAGAGAGCAAAGGCTGTTTTCTGGTTTTTTTTTTAATTATGAGAGGCTTCATTTATTTTTCAAGATGCACCTCATTTTCCAGAAAGCACTTTCCTCCTTTGACCGCAGCTGTTCTTATCTCCAGCTCTGTTAGAGGCTATTTGCATTTTTAATCTGTGCATGTCACGCTGTTTTCTCTTTCATCATTTAGAAAGGTTTACTTTTAATTTGAATGCTGCTGCTGCTGCTGACAATTCTTTCATTCAAACCAATTTTAAATGATCAGAATCCAAAGCAGCAACCGTTAATCGTGCCCTGTGAGTTTCCATACAAGTCTGATGACTGATAGCCTTTTTTTCCCCCGTTACTTAAAATAAATATATTATTACATTTTATTGTCAGTTTTAAGAATACTAATCTTTTCTAGGTAATTAAACACAAGCAAATATCTACCTGGCATTAAATGAAAAAACATCTGGAGAACAGGACATTTACAAAGTGTCACAATCCCTGAGCGTAAATAAGCATATTAGCACATCTTCAATTCTAATTTTTACTGTACTAAAACACATATGTTCAAGCTCGAAACTGTATTTCTTAACCATATCTCTTAAAAGGAAAAAAAAAAAGGGTTTGCAAGGACAATTTTATACAAGTCAAAAATGATCTTGGCTTCAGAAATGTCCATTTTCGTTCATGACTCAGAATGTGAATAGCAGTCAGTCAGTGTCTCTGTAGATTTAGCATTTGGAACCCTGTCTTACAGAGGGAAAAGACCATCTGTAAGCCATTTGTTAACGAAGAGAAATGTGATGATTATCTCCATCCTGCACCCAGTAGGGAAGTGTCTACATGGCTAATAGCATCGTAATTGGCACCTAAGTCAACAGCTTTACCAATACAGATTTGAGACACACTGAAAAAATACGCAAGGAAACATTTGCTGCATTTGCTGTATGTTCTGAGGAGTATCTGGGAAGACAGGGTTTGAATTATATTTCTTCCACAGACACCCCTTGTAACTTTGGCCAAATCACTATACCATCCACTACCTCAAGTACAAATTAGAAGGTGAGCAACGGGGGCAGGGAACCTACAGCACTTTATTGTAACTAGCTTCAAGCTTACCTTTGGAAAAAGGTGTTTAATGCATTATTTTATACGAAATATCTTTATTGGGTCATCACCAAATTAATGCATTATTTTAAATTACTCCTATGAATGATGGATCTTTCAGTAAAAAGACAAATTCATTCTATCATGCTTACCTGAAATCACGTGAAGATATTCCCCTCTCCAATCGGTTCAAACTCTGCTGCCCGTCTCGTCTTCCGCCAGGGTCGCTTTACTCATACTACCCCTCTCCTCAAGTCGCTTTACTGGCTCCCTATCCGTTCTCGCATCCTGTTGAAACTTCTTCTACTAACCTATAAATGTACTCACTCTGCTGCTCCCCAGTATCTCTCCACACTCGTCCTTCCCTACACCCCTTCCCGTGCACGCCGCTCCATGGATAAATCCTTATCTGTTCCCTTCTCCACTACTGCCAACTCCAGACTTCGCGCCTTCTGTCTCGCTGCACCCTACGCCTGGAATAAACTTCCTGAGCCCCTACGTCTTGCCCCTTCCTTGGCCACCTTTAAATCTAGACTGAAAGCCCACCTCTTTAACATTGCTTTTGACTCGTAACCACTTGTAACCACCTGCCTCCACCTACCCTCCTCCTTTCTGTACACAATAATTGATTTGATTTGCTTACTTTATTTTTTGTCTATTAAATTGTAAGCTCTTTGAGCAGGGACTGTCTTTCTTCTATGTTTGTGCAGCGCTGCGTATGCCTTGTAGCGCTATAGAAATGCTAAATAGTAGTAGTAGTAGGTTGCTAAAAATGCATCTGTTTGTAAAAGCCTTTTTGGCAATATGAGGACTTAACTGACTTTTTTTTTTTGTGGTTACAGCCATTTTACAGATCACGTTTCATCATCATATGCTTAGAGGTGGTTACGTGTCTAGGACCATGTATGTGACTGTTGTTACCCGTCTGGATAAAGGCAGGATATAAATGTAGTAAATAAATAAAATAAATAAGTGTAAGTCAGCATTGATGTGCCCAACTTTAGGAGCGAGCACTTAAGCCACGACTAGGCTTAGTGTAAATACTCATGCCTTAATGTTGGCAGTTGTGCGTGAAAGTGATAATATTCTATTCTATGTGCATACCCCTTTGCAGCTGCATGCTATAGCAGTTAGGCACTATCTCCCAAATTCTATAAAAGTCACTAAAAATTGCACACACAAATGTGGATATATGCTCAATTTGCACTGACCTGCGGGTTACCACAAGGATCGATACTGTGACCTATTCTGTTCAATATCTACCTCAAGCAAATAGCTGAGCCAATTCGGTCAATGGACACTCAGTTCTACATCTATGTGGATGATGTGCAGCTACTCATACCCACTGAACCAGACTTACCTACAGCTTTGAATAAACTGATTACCTGTCTAACATCAATTCAAGAATGGGCTAAACACAACAAACTTTGCCTGAACCCAAGTAAAACTGAGCTTCTCTGGGTCCCTAACACAAGTGGATACATACCTGACATCAAAATCCCTTTTAGGAAGTACAAACTCCCCCTCAAATCACAAGTCAGGAACCTTGGAATACAGTTAGATTCAACAGATCCGGAGTAGACCCCATGATCTGGAATGCAATGTCTGAAAGGCTCCGCTTACCACAAGACTATCTCTACTTCAGGAAGCAGGTGAAAGCTTGACTCTTCAACCAGGCCATTAATGGAAGAAGTAACTAACTTGTAAGTCTCACTCACACACACAGAAGGAGTGACTCGGGCTGCACATACTGCAGCAGGACATGTTTATCCACTCCTGCCCTAGCTGAGATAATATTTAACCATCTCTCTGACCTCATGTGCAACTTTTTTTAAATCAGTCACCTCACTTTCTAAGTCTTCTTACTCTCTTACCTATTTATATGTTGCAAGCAAGTATTCTCACTCCCACTCTAAAGACCACACTGTACTCCAAGGATTTGATTTTATACAAATTCAACTTTACTGAATTTTTTGCTTCAGGCAGGTAATGGTCAATGGTGCTCAGCCACCTAGATTACTGCAACGCACTCTACGCTGGCTGTAAAGAGCAAATAATCAAGAAACTTCAGACAGCCCAGAACACCGCAGCCAGATTTATTTTCGGAAAGACAAAATATGAAAGTGCTAAACCCCTATGAGCAAAGCTACACTGGCTTGCACTCAAAGAACGTATCACGTTCAAGATATGCTCCCTGGTTCATAAAATCATCCACGGAAATGCCCCAGCCTACATATCAGACCTAATAGACTTACCACCCAGGAATGCTAAAAAAAATCATCCCACACATTCCTTAATCTGCACTTCTCCAGTTGCAAAGGTCTAAAATACAAGCTAACGCATGCGTCAAACTTTTCCTACTTGAGTACACAGTTAAGGAACGCATTGCCGTGTAACTTAAAAATGATTTATGAACTAACTAACTTTCGCAAATCTCTGAAGACCCACCTCTTTAACAAGGCATACCACAAAGATCAACAAATGTATATGTAACACTGTTCTCATATATCTGCTTGTTTAAATCTTCTACTATGTTATTCATGGTCTTTATGTAACAGTAATTGTCTATTCTCTAATCTATTTCCATCAAGATAGATACATTGTAAGCCACATTGAGCCTGCAAAAAGGTGGGAAAATGTGGGATACAAATGCAATAAATAAATAAATAAATAAATAAACTTCTTTGTAACTCCTTATTTACACCATGCATTTTGTTTGTGATTTTTTCTTTCAATCAAGACCATGTACCACAGTCTCAACCACTTCTCCAAACTTTCCCATAGGGATATTAATTATTTACCTGATACAGCCTCTCCTGTCCATTACCCGTCCCTTTGGGCAATTAATAATCCAGTGCTGCTCCTGATAATCCTGATCACAATCTGGTTCTCTTTCAGGGACAGACCCTTTTGGCTGTCCTCATTCCAGCGATGCACTTCTTGGAGCTGCACCCTGGCCTTGAACAGGTTTCCCTTGCTCTGGTTCCTGCTTCCAGCCTAGGTTCCCCTTACTCACCGGGAACACAACCCTCCTTCTCATTTGCTACTATTTGGATAGCAACTACTCATTTATTCAGCCTTGGTTTATTCTGCCTATCCAGGACCCTCCTCCTGTCCTCCAAGGGTCCTGGTGGGGTACAGGCAACCAAAGACCCCGCACACAGTGCAGCACCCATATTTATCATATTCCTTGACACCTCCCCCCAGTGTTATTCACTATTTCATAACAAATTCTTTCTGCAACTTACTCTTTAAACATACTCCTTAGGCTGGATCTCCTTCAACCCACAAACACACCTCCCTCCCCCATGGCCCAGGAAGTGTAAAAACTGAGTGCACAGTTAGGTTAAGGAGGCCCAGAGGGAAGCAGAGGCCTACTGCCTATGCCTCCAACCCGTGTCTGTGAACTGCAACCATGACAGCCAGTTAGGCTAGGTTTGACTCAGGACCTTGAAGAACTTTATTCAAGATCCAGCCAGAGGCAGGCTTGTGAATATTGTTGATAAGAGACCGTAGTACATGCCATGGCCTGCATGAGCAGGACCATGGGAGGACTTTGCTGCATAGGATTACTTTATGTTATTTTCTTCCTTGCCTGTGATGATAACAGGACCCCTCATACCTGGCACTTGTATTGTTTTTCTGTTCTCCCAGACCTGAGGTTTTTAGACCAATGATGAATACTACAACCCCAGTGAAAGACGTTAAAGAAAAAGTAGTAATATATATCTTTGTAATATTACTGGACTCTTCAATGTAGTGTTCTATTTGATTTTTTAGAGCCATGGTAATCTTCCTCCCTTTTTTTAGTACTGAGAACCAGGGGAGCCACATTCAATTCCCACTGCAGCTTCTTGTGACTCTGGGCAAGTCACTTAACTACTACTACTACTTATCATTTCTAAAGCGCTACTAGATGTACACAGTGCTGTACACTTGAACATGAAGAGACAGTCCCTGCTCGACAGAGCTTACAATCTAATTAACCCTCCAATGCCCCAGATACAAAATAAATACCTGTATATATTATGTAAACCGCTTTGATTGTAACCACAGAAAGGTGGTATATCAAATTCCATCCCCTTTCCTTTCTACTGATTGCCCTAATTGATGATCCAAATAAGATGTCTTCCACCAGTAAATTCTCTCCAGGCATGTACTCCATAATGAAGTCATAATGCTAGAAATGCAATAATAACCTTTGTGTTCTGGATAGTGCACTGTTCCATGTGTGTGATGATAATGAACAGTTTGAGGTCTGTCTCAGCTTGAAACTTGCAGCCATAAAAATATGTACTGTAAGTGTTTCTTTCTCTATATGTCCATATAATTATTAGTCAGTGCCCAGGGTGCATAGGCCATTGGCCAAGGGGGACCAACAGTATTCTATACACTCACTCACAAATTCCTTTTGCTTTTTCCCAGATTGTGCCTTCCTCCCCCCCCCCCCCCCCCCAAATTATACATCTCAAAAACATTGAATCACCTTCCAAAGCACAATAAACTTTTACTTTGCCATATACTAAACATCTAAAAAAAACCCTGAAATATCTAAAGATGACAAATAGTAATAGGGACAAATATGCAGCGACAAAATAAGGGAATAGAATGTTGGGTATTATTAGGAAAGGTATGGAAAACAGGTGTGAGGATGTTATAATGCCATTATATCGCTTCATGGTGCGACTGCACCTTGAGTATTGTGTTCAATTCTGTTCGCTGCATCTCAAGAAAGATATAGTGAAATTGGAAAAGGTGCAGCGAAGGGCGACGAAAATGATAGCGGGGATGGGACGACTTCCCTATGAAGAAAGACTAAGGAGGCTAGGGCTTTTCAACTTGGAGAAGAGACGGCTGAGGGGAGACATGATAGAGGTATATAAAATAATGAGTGGAGTGGAACAGGTGGATGTGAAGCGTCTGTTCACACTTTCCAAAAATACTAGGACTAGGGGGCATGCGATGAAACTACAGTGTAGTAAAATTAAAACAAATCAGAGAAACTTTTTCTTCACCCAACGCGTAATTAAACTCTGGAATTTGTTGCCGGAGAACGTGATGAAGGTGGTTAGCTTGGCAGAGTTTAAAAAAGGGTTAGACTGTTTCCTAAAGGACAAGTCCATAAACCACAACTAAATGGACTTGGGAAAAATCCACAATTCCGGGAATAACATGTATAGAATGTTTGTACGTTTGGGAAGCTTGCCAGGTGCCCTTGGCCTGGATTGGCCGCTGCCATGGACAGGATGCTGGGCTCGATGGACCCTTGGTCTTTTCCCAGTGTGGCATTACTTATGAACGTATATATCATTGGTGCTAATATTTGTGTGTGTGTTACACATGTAAATGTTTAGAATACTAGCACATATGCTTTATGGGTGCATATACATGCCAATATTTCACCAAAGGGCTATTCTGTAAATATGTATTTTTCTTGGATAGTACATATTTCAGGGGTTTTCAAGCCAGTCCTCAGGACACAACAAGCCAGTCTGGTTTTCAAGATATCCACAATGCATATGCATGAGATAGATTTGCATACAATGGAGGCAGTGATTGCAAATTCAGTAAGGCCTATGATTCCTGCGGTGCTTTGCCATCCGCTGGCCCAGCTATTGTCACCTCATGGTGTCCTTTCCCACTCTTGCAAGACCCACCTCTCTTCCCTTCCCTCTCCTGTCTACACTCGCTTTCCTGTCCTTAATGGAATTCCTTTTTGGTCTCATTCTTCTTATTGAATTTGTATTGCAAACCACCCTGATGGACTTTCCTTGGGTGGTATATCAAGTTTGCTAATAAACATGGAAACCTGGAATTTATTTCATGCAGTCACCTGGAACAAACTCCTCAAATCCTTGGCATATGTTGCAGGGGGTGCCGCAGGGCTCCCTATTCTCTCAATTCTCTTTAATATTCATTTGAGTGGATTATAATACGTTGTTAGACCTTTTTTATATCAAGTACTTTTCCTTTGCTGATGATATTTCTGATGGAAAGTATATTACAGGAAACTTTCAGTTTAATGTCAAAGCTGTTTGATAAAATATGCCAATGGATGCTATCTAATGATCTAAAGATAAACCCTGATAAAACCAACATCTTATGGATTTACCAGAGCTTAAAATAAAAGTAGCCAATTTTGAAAATTCTGTCCAATTAGATATTAAGATTTTAGGAGTAACATTAGACCCTACTCTGAGATTGGTGAAAATGTAAACAATCTGGTTAGGAAAGCTTTTGTTAAACTTAAGCTTTTACGTCGAATTAAGTCATTCTTAGAATCTTCTCAATTAACAAACAGTATTGTTAGCAACAATCATGAGTCAAGTAGACTACTATAACATTGTTCTGTTGAAACATGTAAACAATCTGGTTAGGAAAGTTTTTGTTAAACTTAAGCTTTTATGTTGAAATGATGCACCCTGGGAAAGAGAACTACTGCCCGGCTGCTGCGGTAGCCTGGCAGTACTTCCTAATGAGCGGTAAGCTTGCATTGGGCTCACAACCAGCTCATAAAAAAGGCCTCTAAGAATTTAATTACATAAGTTAGTCAAGCTTTACTGGTCTAACACTGTATGATGTATTTAACTTTCTGTTAACATATTTTGAACATGTTCATGCTTTTCTAATTGTTATGTAAGCCACATTGAACCTGAGTTCTACTTGGGTTAATGCGGGATATAAATGTCATAAATAAAAAAAAATCAAGCCATTCCTAGAATCTTCTCAATTACAAACAGTATTGTTAGCAACAATCATGAGTCAACTAGACTGCTATAACATTGTTCTGTTAGGTTTACCTGATACACAGCTTTGGTGACTGCATATTATATAGAATGTAACAGCTAAACTAAAATTAGGGGGAAAATCTACTGATCGAGTTAATAAGATTGTATTAGCTTCCTGACAAAGCCATAATACATGTCAAGATAGTGATATTTCTTATTAAAATCTGTATGGCTTAGTCCCTATTTGTCTTTGTGACACAGTTTCACTTTACTCAACCCTCTAGACCACTAACTACGCTTGTCATGGAAGGCTAGACTAATTGTACCTTCTAACTCCATATGTCAGAAATCTTCTACTAGGAAGAGATATATTGTAGGTAGTGGTCCTGACTTGTGGAACAAACTACCACATAGTATCAGAGTGACGTGTTATTTCACATTCAGGAGACTTTTGAAATCCTATTTATTTGATCTCTATTTGTTAAGTAATTAGATTATATTTAAAATTCTGATTTAGCCAGTTGATTTATTTAGTGACATTGTAATTATTGGGATTTTGGCCCAATTTTTGTCTTTTGTGAACTGCCTTGAGTCGCGTCTAGGTAAAATGTAATAAAAGTAGATTACATTAGATTAGAAGGAGGGAATATAGGGCAGGACTCCTACTTACATATGTAACTTATAGTTACTTAAGTGAGGAGATCATTTATACCAAATCTATGCCTGGTGTAAGTGCTACAAGCATCTATATCCAGGTATGCTAATTTTATACAGGAAAGTAGGCACCTTGTTATAGAACTGCCCTGCGCTTGTTTTTATTTACCTCTCTATGGGGTCCTTTTGCTAAGCTGTGGCAAAAAGTGGCTTTAATATACACTTGTGCAGGTTTTTCCCATGCGCTGTATTCTAAATAAAAAGCTAAAAATAATATATTCATTGCTCAGTTCGTTTATATTCTGGGATATTTTCACATGTTAAAATTCAAATCATTGCAGCTGGTCAATATACTCTAGCAAGAAAAAGGCACCTCTAAAATGAGACTAGTACTTCTAAAATAACCATCTAAATGTAACTTTTCTTGTCCTACTGCACCTGTCAAAAATCACTGGAGGTATCTAAATTTGCAAAGACTTTGGAGCCTGACATTTCTCCTAGCATTTCAGTTCAGGTCGGCAGAGGAAAATGCTCTATTTTAATGCATCTATTCAGAGTCTTTGGTCAAAATGGATCTGCAGTTTCCTCTTTTTCTCCTGCACTTTTTCCATGGACCATACACAGTCTGTGGGTTTTTCCACATGTTGCATTATCCCTTTGGATTCCATTCTTCCCAGTTCTTCACACAGTTTGGTTTTGATGGTTCCTGGAATATTCTCTCTTTCATGCATCACAGATTGTAGGTCTTCAGCACCTTCAAAAACATCTTTGTAGTCTGTGAGCATCTTTTGTAAGGTATTTGCAAAAAGATTACAGGATTCTTTACTAGTCTGTATTCCTACTCTCTTCACTAATTCCAACCTCTCTCAAGTTGGTAAACCAACTTTAGGAGTACGTTTATGGGCAAGTTGCATAATCCTCCATTCCCCTGCATTGCTGCTAGTGGGAGATGGAACTTCAATATTGTGTTTTCAATCGTTAGGAACAGGTAGTTCCCTGGGGTCCTGCAGAGTTTGCCTGTCCCTCATAATTGAAAATGTGATGGTGAAACAGCGCCACCCCACTGGCAGGACTGTAGGTGGAGGACTCCTGCTTAGCTTAGAGGGAACAATGGTAGTATATTAAGCCACTCAGTTTTGTTAGCATTCTTTGCAGTTATGCTACCACAAAAAAAAGCCTTCATCACTGTCACTGGCTGTAATTGCCTGTGTTTTGTGCACTTTTCAGTTTGACCAACACATTTTATGGAAGTGTTTTGGTCTTGTGCATTTTCCACATTTTTGTCCATAAGCGGAACATTGCTTCTAGGCATGTGGCTGTCCACAGCACTGACAGCTTTTGTCTTTTTATGCTGTGCAGCTATGAATGCAGTTTATTGGCTTTCTACTCCCTTGTATTAAGGAGTTGCTCCTGGCTATGTGCACTTCTGTTTCAGCCTTTGGATGGCTGTCTTTGTCTTGCTGTCATAGCCATTATAGAGCCGCTACCTGCTGAATTAGCCACTTTCTTTATCTGAGCCTGTGCAATTTCAGAAGCCTTGCATATCTGCATTGTAGGGTCTATCCTCAATTCTGTCTAATCCCCTGCAGTTTTGCTCTGGCATTGCTTGTACCCATTACAAGTGAGGTTTTCATCTGGGCTCCAAACCACAAGACTAACTCTTGAGCTCCAGCAATCTCTAATAATTTCTTGCTATTTTTGCATCTGGGAAGCAAAAAATATTCTTCTCATATGTGGCATTTTTTCTTGAAATGCAATATCTTTGAAACTTTTTGAGCACAACTTTAAAATTATCTTTCTGCGCTTCTGCAAATTGTGAATGTATTATATAAATCTATGGTTTCTTTGTGAGCCCTGGGTGGTATCATGCACATCCTCCTCCTCATGTGCTTTCTATGAAGAAGCATACAGAAGGAAGCTTAGTTCAAATGTTTTTCCCCCTATCTCCTATGAATTCCCTTGTGCATTCAGTTCTGGTGGTTGTTTGAACAGCTCCATGGTTCTGGTATATTGTCTTGTAGCAGGCCTGAGTTGGCCACTGCTGGAAACATGATACTGATCTGATTGGCCTTAGTCCTGACCCAAAATCTGAAAAGGGGGAGGGGACCAAGGGTTTATGAACACCAGCCTCAGATGTCTTTTAAGCACCTGCTAAAAGGGATTCCTGGCTGAGTCTCGCACTATGGTCTTATTGATAAGGTTTATGCTGCATAGCAGAAGAACAGGACCAGGGTCAGAGTCAGGTGGACAGTGGGTTCTTTTTGTGTCAGTTGGGCACAGCCAGGATCAGAGTATTTCAGAGGGGGCAGTTTGAAGCAGATGTTTTGTATGTGGGGTTAAAAAAAGTTTAAAAAAAGAAAGCAGAGAACGATAGTGTGAAACTGTTGTGCATTTTTTACAATTTTGAGAATGTTTTAAAAGCAGAATAGTGAGGAATGAGTGACTGTGTTTGAGGAAACCTTTTACCGGTAATTATTTAAACCTAAATGAGCGTTAAGGTAGGTGACTGATTGAGTGTATAAATGCTTTTAAAATAACTCTTGAGATGCTGTTAACTATTTTTTTAAATCTGATCCATGTGACTGATGTGATAAAAAAAAAAAAAGGAATACCCTAAAAAGTCAGAGGAAATATAATAGGACAGTAAATTAGAACTGTTGATGATTCTGTCAGAAAACAAAGTCCTGTTTCAAATTGGTAAAATTTGAAAGCTTTTGATATGCTTCTTCATAGAAGGCTCATCAATAAACGTAGCAGACTGAAGTTAGGACCCAAAAGGGTGAACTGGATTAGAAACTGGTTAACTGACAGAGGATGATGGTAAATTGAATTCACTCCTAGTAAAGAAAGATGGGTACTGGAGTGCCTCAAGGATTGGTACGAGGTTCGATTTTGTTGAAAATATTTGTGAATGACATTGCTAAAAGAGTTAGAAAGATGAATATGTCTTTTTGCAGATGACATGGAGAATTGCAAGAGTGGACACCCAGAGGGAATAGAAAACATGAAAAGAGATCTACAAACATTAGAAGAATGGTCTGTTTGGCAGTTAAAATTTAATGCAAAGAAGTGCAGCATGATGTGACAAGGAGATGGCCATAGCCAGAAGGATGCTGTGCTGCATAGAAAGAGGAATCACCAGCAGAAAAAGGGAGGTGTATTGCCCTTGTTCAAGCCAATGATGAGGCCCCACTTGAAATATTGTGTTCAATTTTAGGGGCTGTAACTTGCTAAGAATGTAAAAAGACTTGAAGCGGTCCAGACAAAGGTGACAAAAATGATGTAAACATTGTACCAAGAGATGTACGAGAAGAGGCTTGAAGACCTGAATATGCATACCTCAGAGGAAAGAAGGGATAGAAAAGATATGATACAGGTGTTTAAATACCTGAATAGTATTAATCTACAAACAAATCATTTCCAGAGACAAAGAAATGATAAAACTAGAAGACATCAATTGAGGTTACAGGTAGTAGACTTAGGAGTAATGTCCGGAAATAATTTGTCACAGAGAGGTTGGTGGAATGCCCTTCTGGTGTGACAGAATTAAAAATGCTTGGGTAGAGACAAAGGATCCCTAAACAGAATGAAAGATAGTAGCAAAATAAAACTTAACACATTAAGAGCTATGAGTTCCTTTATGAAGGGCAGGAATGATGTGTAGATGGCAACTCCAGCAGTGGGGAAGTGAGACTAATACTGGACAAACTTTAGAGCTGTACTGAATATTCGTATTTGAAATGATTCTGCGCCAAATATATTCTTCATATTCTGCTGAATAGTGATTTAAAATTCAAATACGAATAATATTTGCAATACAAAAGTGAATGCCTGTTTGGTTTCAATTCTGTCCCAACTTCCTTTTGTACTTTCAGTCCCTTTGTTGACCTGAGATCTGGCAACAATTGCTAAGCTCTTTAAAACTACATACTCTTCAACAGTTTCTTTGGCTCCTGCTGCTTCTGCAAGATATGAACACTTCTTCTTTCACTCCCAGCTGTGTGACACATTCAACTGTGCATCACAATGCTCTGAGCCAATGAAGAGAGAGGAGTGAGGCATAACCAGCCCCTTCAACCTTATTGGCACAGAGCTTCATGATGGACAACTGCTGCGCCAATGAGGTTAGAGGGGGCGATTCTGCCTCTCTCCTATCTCTACTTCATTGGCTCAGAGTGTTGATACACAGCTGTATAGTTCCATTGGCTCAGAGCATTTTCGTTTAGAAGTGTTTTAACTTAAACACAATGGATACCAGACTTCTTTTATCCATTGTGTTTTGTCAACATAGATTTAAATTCCTCATGATATTAGACTGACCGACACCATGTGAAATCGTTGCTCTGAACATGCCACAGATTGCTTTGCTCAGATCTTTGGCCAAAGATCTGAGCAAAGCAATCTGTGGCATGTTCAGAGCAACGATTTCACATGGTGTCGGTCAGTCTAAAAATTTCATGACCTCTGCTTTAAACAACCACTTAAAGCACAAATATCATGAGGAATTTAAATCTATGTTGACAAAACACAATACTATGCCCACCCAAAGCCCAGTCAGGAAAAATGAAAACCAACAAAGCATAAGAATTTTGATTTTAAACAAAAAACAGTGGATGATAGATAGTCCAGAGCAGTGGCATAGCCAGACTGCCAATTTTGGATGGGCCTGAACCTAAAGTGGGTGGGCACAAATTTTTCTCTCTACCCCCCTCCCCCAGCAACCTTTAGTCACACTAATCAGATGCATTTGTCACACAAGGGTAAAGTGCTGCTTTTCAGTGCATCAGGTTTCAGAAAATAAATTTAATAGCCTAACATCCTTTTCAATGAGCTTTCAGAGGCCAAAACCTCCTGCCTCAGGTCAGTATAATGCTGTTATGGTATCCTCTCCTGACCTGAGGAAGGAAATATTGGTCTCTGAAACTTTCTTAACACAGGTACCATATTACTTTATCCTAAATTAAAAATAAAATTATTTTACCTTTGTTGTATGGCCATTTACTTTTTCTCATTGTGTTACTCCCAGTCTCTTTATTCTGCTTTCCTTCATTTTCGCTTAACTCTTCTGCTGGGGTTTCCTGGCCACTTGTCATTTTTCTCTCCTTTTTCTTTGCTTTCTTCAATATTTTTCTGCCTCTCTCTCTGTTCAGATTTAATTCATTCTTACTTCATCCATTCTTTAATTTCCTTCTTTTTACTTCATCTACCTATGGCTTTTCATCTTTTTCTCACCCTTGTTCTCCCCATGCCCCTTCCTCTTATTCTCCAGTCTTTCACTACTCCCCTTTTCCATCCAGCAGCTCCCCTCTTTCTCTCCCCATCCTTCCAGTGTCTCCCCTCTTTCTTTCTGCATCCTTCCATCTAATGTCTCCTCTTTCTTTCTTTCTTTCTTTCTTTCTTTCTTTCTTTCTTTCTTTCTTTCTTTCTTTCTTTCTTTCTTTCTTTCTCCCTACCCTTCCATCCTGTGTCTTCCCATCCTTCCACCCATCTCCCTCTCTCCTGATCCTTCCATCTAATGTCGCTCTCTCCCCCTCCTTCTATCCAGTGTCTCTCTAGCTCTCTATCCTTTTCTGTTCAGTGTCCCTTCTCTCTCCACATCCTTCCAGTCTCTTCCCTTTCTCTCTGCATCCTTTCATCCATCTCCCCTCTTTCTCACCCCATCCTTCCATCCAGTGTCTTTCTGTCCCTATCCTTCCATCTGTTTTCCCTCTTTCTCTCCCCATCTTTCCGTTTTCCCTTTCTCTCCCCATCCTTCCGTTTTCCCTCTTTCTCTCCCCATCCTTCCATCCATCTACCCCCTCTCCTGATTCTTCTATCCAGTGTATCTCTCTCTCTCTACCCTTTTACATTCATCATTTCCCCCTTTTTCTCCCCATCCTTCAATGTGTCTTCTGTTTCTCTCCCTACCCTTCCTTCCAGCATCTTCCCTCTTTCTGATCTCAGCCAGGATCCCCCCCTTTCTCCCCATCCTTATCACCAGTAGCTTCTCTCTTTCTCCAGCCCTTCTCCATCTCCCCTCCTTCTCACCCCACTCTCTTTACCTCCTGCCTCCCGCTCCATCTCCCCTCCTTCTCTCCCGAGTCCCCACTCTCTCTCTCTTACTTCCTGCCTCCCGCTCCTCCCTCAAATCTTCGTTTCTTGGCCACTGCTGCAAGTAGCCACTACAAAAAGAAAAAGAGCTAAACAAAGCAAAAATGTTTTTAAAAACTAAGAGGGCCGAGTGAGTGCGCATACTGGGAGTGAATGAGTAAATTAATGGAGAGATGACAAGTGAGTCAGTAGACACTAGGGATCTGATTTGCAGAGGGTGGCTGAGTAAGTGAATGGGGGATTATGACTGGATGGGTGGGCTAAAAGTGGCAAGAAGACTGAGTGAATGGATGGGAATTCTAAGTGACAGAGAGATGAGTGAGTTAATGGATAGGATTGAATGACAGGGGATTGGGTGAGTATAGGAAAAGCTGAATGTACTGGACAGTGTGAGTGAATATGGGGAGAGTAGTGATTCAACATTGCTAGAGGGAGGGTTTGAGTGTTTGGTGAGATTTGTTATCCCATCTTCCCTTTCTTCCTCTAGACAGCGCTCCCAGTCTCTCCTCTTGATCAACAGGCAGAGCCTATACTCCCTGTGGCCATATTGCTCACATCTTCTATTCTAGGGGTCTCTTCTTGTTAATTCTGCAAGCTTGGATTCCCTGCTTGCAGTGTGACTCACATAGCCAGAGTCTCAGTCTGATGATGGTGATGAGCCATTTGCTTCCCCCTCAGCCCGCCCAGCAGCGATTCCGGTCACAGGCTCAGCTTCGGCTCGCACACGCTGCCTGCCCGCTGCCGCTCAATCTCCTTGCAGCTCCTAAGTGGCAGCGCGAACCCGGAAGTCTCTGGCTTCCGGGTTCGCGCTGCCGCTTAGGAGCTGCAAGGAGATTGTTGAGCGGCAGCGGGCAGGCAGCGTGTGCGAGCCGAAACTGAGCCTGCGACCGGAATCGTTGCTCGGCGGGCCTGCAAGGAGGGTGAGGGAAGATGGGGTAAACCGTGAAAGCTGCTGCACGCCACGGGGGAAGGGAGCCACCGGAATCGCTCTGCTGCTGCTGCTGCTGGGCGGGCCTGACCCCAAATTGGGTGGGCCCAGGCCCACCTGGGCCCGCCCGTGGCTACGCCCCTGGTCCAGAGACTCAAAAGACGAAGCTGTAGGTGAAATGATAGTTGTAGATGTCCAGCCTTTCTCTGTTGTTGAGGACATTAGCTTCCAGAAGTTATAGCAGCTTTAGAATCTAAATATAAATTGCCATCAAGTAAGTATTTTTCTGAAAACGTGGAGGGGCATAATTGAACGCGAACGCCCATCTCCATGGGCGTCTATGTCTGAGAACGGGTATGTGAAGGGGCAGGACAGACCGTATTTTCGAAAAAAAAAATGGGCGGTTTCGTTTTTCAGCGATAATGGAAACCGAAGGCGCCCAGCTCAAAAATGAACAAATCCAAGGCATTGGGTCATGAGAGGGGCCAGGATTCGTAGTGTACTGGTCCCCCTCACATACCAGGACACCAACCGGGCACCCTAGGGGGCACTTGTAACAAGTTAAAAAAAAAGTAAAATACCTCCCAAGTCCATAGCTCCCTTCCTTTGGGTGCTGAGCCCCTCAAATCTCCCCTAAAACCCACTACCCACAACTCTACACCATTACCATAGCCCTTATGGCTGAAGGGGGGCGCCTAGATCTGGGTACAGTGGGTTTTGGGGGCAGTTTGGAGGGCTTCCATTTACCAACACAAGTGTAACAGGTAGGGGGGGTTGGTCCTGGGTCCACCTGCCTGAAGTCCACTGCACCCACTAAGAACTGCTCCAGGGACCTGCATACTGCTGTGATGGAGCTGGGTATGGCATTTGAGGCTGGCATACAGGCTGGAAAAAAAAGTTAAAGTTGTTTTTTTTTTTGGGTGGGAGGGGGGTTAGTGACCACTGGGGGAGTCAGGGGTGGTCATCCCCGATTCCCTCTGGTGGTCATCTGGTCATTTAGGGCACTTTTTTGGGACTTGTTCATGAAAAAAAAGGGTCCAAAAAAAGTGACCTAAATTCAAGCTAAAAACGGCCATTTTTTTTATTATCGGCCGAAGGCGCCCATCTCTGCGATAAATATGCCCCAGTCCCGCCTTCACCACGCCTCTGACACGCCCCCATCAACTTTGTTCATTCCCGCGACGGAGGGCAGTTGCAGGCGCCTAAAATTGGCTTTCAATTATACCGATTTGGGCGCCTTTGCGAGATGGGTGCCCATCTCCTGATTTGGGTCGAAATATGGGCGCCCATCACTTTCGAAAATAAGGCCGATAGTAGCATAGTAGATGACAGCAGAAAAAGCCCTGTATGGTCTATCCCGTCTGTCCAACAAGATAAACTCATAGTGTAAGGTATGATATGTATGCTTGATTTTGATTTGTCCTTCCATTTTCAGGAAACAGACCATAGAAGTCTGCCTGGCACTTGCCTTGTTCTCCAGTTACAGAAGCTGAATCTGTCTAACCACAATCAAGACACAGAATGTAGACATCTGCCCAGCACTGGCTTCACTTCCCAATTACTGGTGTTGCCATCTAATCACCGCTAAGCTTGTTTGGTTTCACACCTTCTATTCAGGATTCCTTTGTGTTTATCAATGGATTTTTGGATTATGTTACTGTTTTCATCTCCACCAACTCCTACAGCAACTGTGTAGAAGGTTGAAAACTTTTTTATTTGATAAATATTAAATTGTTTAAAAAAATCTTTTTGATGTTATGTAATTCCTCATGATATTGTGAGTTTCTTGCGTATGAACAGCCTTGAACCTCAAACTGGGAGTAACACGGTATACAAATCTCAGGTTAGATTAGATTCCAGGTATCTACCATCCTCTCTGTGAAAAAGTACTTCCATCCCCCCCCCCCCCCCCAAACACACAACCTCAATACATGCCCTCTAGTTCTACCACCTTCCTTTCTCTAGAAAAAGATTGTTTGTAAATTAATACCTTTCAAATATTTGAACATTTGTATCATATCACCCCTGTCTCTCCTTTCCCTCAGGGTATACATGTTCAGGTCTTCAAGTCTCTCATATTGATGAGTCAATAGTGGTGATATTGTACTAGCTCTGGGTTGGTGTTTATAAGTTCAGCCATACATGTTGTACTTTATTTACAATGGGTATGTTCATTTTCTATTTTTCCTTCCCTAATTCCTGCTATTGAAAAACACATAAATTCTGTCTGATCACTAACTTGAATGGTCAGAACACATAAAGTTTTTCATTATTGACCCGAAGATGTTTACAACATTTAAGCCCTGTTTACTAAGCTGTGCTATAGGTGTGCTAGCGTTTTAAGTACACGCTAATGCTAGAGACACCCATATATCCATATGGGTTTCCCTAGCATTAGCACACGCTAAAAGTGCTAGCACACCTTAGTAAACAGGACCTTTAGTCATAGATAAATTAGGGGGTCTTTTTCAACACCATGGTAGAGCTACCATGGCTTTGTCACACGCCGATCCAGAGGAAAATGCTTTGGTAAAAAGGTGAACTTTAAGAATAGCTTTAAATCTTAGAAGTGAAAGGTCAGCTCGGAGGTGCAGAAGGATATCATTCCATAGGGTGGATGAAACAACTGAGAACGAGGCGGTTCTAGCACCTGAAGAAATGAGCGTACCACTAAATGATGCTGTTAGAAGGAGCGTAAAGTATGTGTTGGGGAATAAGGTATAAGATGTTTGAGTAAGAAGAGTGGGAGACCAGAATGAAGAGTTTGGAAGGTGGTAGCAATCTTTATTTTTTTTAAAACCCTGTATTGGATGGGCAACTTGTATATAGAACCTTGTGTACAAATGTAAATATCTTATGTTGAATATGGCATGAAATAGGTAACCAATGATGCTGTTTGAAAAGTGGAATAATATGATCAAATGTTCGGGCATTGCAAAGGTACTGAATTGCTGTATTATAGACCATTTGAATATTTTAAAGAGACGTTCGTGACAAACCTGCATAGATAATATTGTGATATTCCAGTATAGAAGCTACTAAAGAATATAGAAAGGTGGCATATGAAGTATCCTCTAAATAACGACAAAGTGAACAGATATGTTGAAGTGAATGAAAGAAAGAATGGGTGACTTTAGAAATATGATGTTCAAATGTCAAAGAGCAGTCAAGGATTACACCAAGATATTTCAAGGATAGTAGATTATGTAGACTTTTTTTCCACATAAATATAGGACTTGATAGTATACTGCTGAATAAGAGCAGTTACAAGACTACTAAACAAATTAAATAGAAGAGGAGAAAGAACAAATCCTTGAGGTAGACAAATTATCGGTCTATAAGGAATGTTACTTGGATCTCCCTTTGGAAGTCTTCTGCCTGATATTAGCCAGTATCACCACTGCTCTAGGTGTTAAATTCAACTTGGATAACCTTTCTCTTTCTCCTGGAATCCAGCATATTTATCTATATCTATATAAACCAGAACCTATAATTCCATATAATTCCTCCATCTCTGGGTCTGTCTCCTGCAATTCTTGCATATCTGGAACTCGTCTCTCCATATGCATCTCATCTATCACAGAGACATTCCTCATTTCTGCCTTCACATGTTTGACTGCTGTGGTACCTCTCCTCCTGCACTCCTTGTGGAATCCCCTTTCTCCCTCTCTTTCTCTTTCTACAGGATCACTCAGCTGTTTCAAGACATCCTCATTCAGGTACCATTCTTTAATTTGTCCAATCAAGGATCTTAGTTGGCATTTTCTAATGGGTTCTCTTTGTGTACCCTTTGTAATCAAATACAGGGTTTATAGTGTAAAAATAGCAGTACATTATCTCCTTTATCTTCAAGAATCCACCTAAAAGTTTTTAATCCTCTTAACTTTTTCATCAGTTTCTGTGGTTTATCTCACACTGCAGTTGGTCCATGAACAAGTTCACCATGGCCTATGTTTGCATCAGGGAAGTTTTCTTCTCCTGAAGGTTTTGCAGTATCACTACCACTATCATTACCCCTAGTGCATAAGCCATTCTATCCTGGTGACTTGCGGCCAGTATGCATTCTTCTTTTTTCTTCCTACCATACTTTTATAGCAAAGCCACCCTAGTGAGATTTAGTATAGATGGAGGAGGGTGAATAGTGGAGTACCACAAGGAACTATACTGGACCAGAACTATTTAACATATTTATAAATGATCTGGAAATTGGAACAACAAGCAAGGTGATTAAGAGACCTGTTTACTAAGGTGCATTAGCATATTTAATGCACATACAATTAGTGTGTGTGCTAACCGTGTATTCACCTATAGGGATATTGTAGATGTGTACACAGTTAACGCGTGTACATGGAGCGATACAAAGGCATTATAATGTCCTCATTTTTGTTTTCCATTACTTTCCTAATAATACCTAACATTTTATTTGCTTTCTTAGCTGCTGCTGAGCAGAGGGTTTTAACGTATCATCAACGACAACGCCTAGATCCCTTTACTGGTCGGTGACTCCTAACGCAGAACCTTGCAATACGTAGTTAAAATCTGCATTCTTCTTTCCCACATGCATCACTTTGCACTTGCTCACATTAAACATCATCTGCTATTTAGATGCCCAGTCTCCCAGTCTTGTAACATTTTTAGCAATCCTCTTACGATTTAACAACTTTGAATAATTTTGTGTCGTCAGCAAATGTAATTACCTCACTAGTTACTCCCATCACAGACCCCTGGGGAACCCCACTATCTACCCTTCTCCATTGAGAATACTGACCATTTAACCCTACTCTCTGTTTTGTATCTTTTAATCAGTTTTTAATCCACAATAGAACACTACCTCCTATCCCATGACTCTCCAATTTCCTCTGGAGTCTTTCATGAGCTACTTTGTCAAACGCCTTTTGAAAATCCAGATACACAATATCGACCTTGATCTATAAGTTTTGCTGAGTACCTTCACATGGTGATCCTGTTATATAAAACATGCTGGGTCAGATTCAATGGTTCATCTAGCCCAGTATTCTGTTTCCAACAGTTGCCAATTCATATCACAAGTACCTGGCAGAAACCCAAATAGTAGCAACACTCCATGCTACCAATTTCAGGGCAAGCAGTGGTTTCCCCATGTCTATCTCAATAGCAGACTATGAACTTTTCCTCCAGGAACTTGTTCAAACCATTTTTAAAACCTGATACACTAACCAATGTTACCACATCTTCCAGCAATAAATTCCAGAGCTTAACTATTTGTATTTCCTTGTGACTTCATTGTGTGTCCCTTAGCCTTTGCAATTTTTGAAAGAGTAAAAAATTATTCACTTCTACTTGTTCTACACCACTCAGGGTTTTGTAGACCTCAATCATATCTCCCTTCAGCCATCTCTTTTTCAAACCGAAGAGCCCTAACCTCTTTAGCCCTACCTCATATGAGAGGAGTTCCAACCCCTTTGTCATTTTGGTTGAACCTTTTCTAATTCCACTATATCTTTTTTGGAAATACGACGACCAGAATTGAACACAATACTCATGGTGAGGTCGCACCATGGAGCAATACAGAGGCATTATAGCATTTTTGGTCTTATTTACCATCCCTTTCGTAATAATTTCTTAGCATTCTGTCATAACTTTTGTAATACGGTTTGCCCCTGGAGGAGAGATGGCAGCCAGCATTATAAGGCAACATTGGGAAGTGATGAGATCTCATCCTTTGTTTGTGCATCATCGGGTAAGGACAGCATTTTCACGAGCTAGGAACCTAAAGGAACTGCTGAGCCCTGCCGAATTACTGTGTGGAAACCCAGAGCCCACATCGGCGATAACCGGCCATGTCAAATGCAATAGGACTAGCTGCAAAACGTGTGATTTAACTATTGAGACTGCTAGTTTTAGACACAATGGCCGGTCTTATCAGTTGAGACATCATACCACCTGACGAACCCCGTATATCATATATTATATTATTTGCCCATGTAACAAAGTCTACATTGGGAAGTCAAGTAGATCACTCAAGGCAAGGATGACCGTACATCAGTCATGGATTACAGCGCATAACATAGGAGCTCCATTGGTACAGCACTGCATGCAAAACAACCACACAGTGGATGTCCTAAGATGTATGTTGATTGATCACGCTACCCCAGTACCTAGGGGAGATGATCGTAATAGAAAATTACTCCAGCAAGAAAATTTTTGGATCTATCATTTAGATACCCTGGAACCTAAGGGGTTGAACACGTATATACATTGGGGATGTTTTATGTGATGCACATTTAGAGTCCACGGAAGTACTACCGGAAGCCGGATGTGTCCGGCACCGTTATTGCTCATAAGACGCCGTCACCATTAGTTTTTTCAATGGTGGTGGGCTGACGAGGAGGCTGAAAGACTGTAAACTATGAGATTGATTATACTAACAGGAGTGCCGTACTAGATGTACATGCTAACGGACTCTGATCTTATTTTTATAGGTCTGGTGTAAGATTATCCCTTGAGAAAGTTATAATAGCAAAACAGGCACCTGTTGGGGTTCCAGTTACACCTGGACATACAGATAAGTGTTGTAAAAGAAACCTCCGCAAGTATGAAATGTGAAGCATAGCCATTATAGTGTGGATATTGTCTGATAATTGACAGAACACATGGAAGTCAACAAATGTTGCAGCAATATTAAAAAAAACTAAGAAATGAAGAAAACTTTAATAATTAAAAATTGAATATTAAGAGAATAATTATAAGAGGTAGGTTGGGGGTCAGTCTATGATTAAAATTTTCACAAAATAAGGGTGCACCTTATTGGTGAAACAAAAACAGCCCCGGTGACTATGAGACTTTCCCTGAAAAACCTATTTGGAAGCTATTGGTTACTCTTGTCTTAAATTCTACTACCCTTTGTATTGTATATTTCTAGGATAAGCAGCATACAATGATGTATTGTACTTTTTTGGGATCTTGCCAGGTACATGTGACCTGGATTGGCTACTATTAGAAACAGGATGCTGGACTTGATGGACCTTCGGTCTGTCCCAGTATGACAATACTTATGTAGAAAACATGTTATGGCAATGCTTATGTTCTTCATGTCATCTACTGTGTTACTATGATCTGCAATACTTTTCGTCAAACTTGGTGTTATACTTCACCTGAGAAATTCCAGGCTAGGAACCCCAGACACTGTACAGAGGCTTTCTGTTTGCATTGCTGACCTGTTAAATCACTGATGCCCAAACTGCACATGTATAAAACCTATTTCCCTGAGAACCTTGCAGCTCTCAGAGGAAGGCAGACTACAAATTAAAATGTAAACTGTTTCTCTTTTTGTTCACCTTCACCGATAAACTGTTTTACCAATGTGGTGACCTCAATTCTCTCAAACATTTTCCACTTCATTAACTGCATGAGAGCTTGGGAGATTGTTGATTCTGCCTTTTAATTCCTTTCACTGTGGATATGTTAAAATGCAAGCTCTATTATATAACCACAGAAAGGAAAATACCAGATGGTATCAATGTCTAGTTGTTTACCTTCATCCCTATGCTTTTACATGCATCTAATAACTGGCGTCAGTCATAGCTTTCCATGCTGTTTTACAATTCTTTATATAGCTTTTGCCTTGGATTGTCCATATGCTCTGAGCAGTGCGGCTGCTGCATTCAGCACACTGAGGGCAGACTTGGTTTCATGGAGCCAGTGAATGGAAATGCTAACAAATCATTGCTTCTGTATTTAGATCAGTTAATGGGAGATTTAATTTGTTTACATGAATGGAAAGGGACAAAGCTGCACTTTTTACTTATAAGAGACATGTGTATTTTATCACCTACCCTGCAATGTGAAATGTTGGGGTCCTTTTACTAAAGCCCAGTATAGTTTTGAACTCCCTGCAAGGTAAGTGTGAAGCCTGTGCAGCAACTATTGGGGGTGTTTGCAGCACGTTTGTGTACAACGATCCCACAAAAATATTGTACTGCACCAGTGGCAATTAGCATACGGTATGTTACGGAGTGATAACTACAATGTGCTCTTCATGCCCATTTCCTGCCCCCAGAACCTATGCATAATAGGGTAAGCAGTTAGCGCATGAATGAGCATGATTTGTCATGTCAGTGTGGTAACATTACTACTACCAATTAATTCCTGCACTAAGAAAGTAGTTCTATAAAATGTTGCATAAGATAAGAGTGTAACCAGGCACCTATTTCAAGCCTATTGTGTTAAAAAAAATTAGGTGCAACCTTTCTGTATAGAATTCTAGCACAAGTGGCAGAAAACCTGCTTATATTTATGGCTCAATCACTTACATCAGCTCTAGAGCTGGTGTAAATGCCTGCACCTACATGTATGTTTGATAACCCATAAATTATAGAGTGGTATAATTTATATGAATATTTGCATGCTCCACCCATGCTCTGCCCAATCTCCACCCATGTGCATGCCCCTCATTGATTCAAGTGCCATCAAAACAGTCTTCTTTCTTTTCCTCTAGTTGATATATAGAGGTCATTTGCACACTGAAGTGGCACTTAAATGTGTAAATGAGTAAAATGCTGTCATTTGCTAAATTACCCCCAACTGCTTAGTGCATGTTAGCAAAAGGGCCTCTTTGTATCTCAAGCTCCATCTCTGGCCATCTTCAAATCTAGGCTAAAGGCCCACCTTTTTGATGTTGCTTTTAACTCCTAACCCTTACTCACTTGTTCAGCACCCATTTTTTTTATCATTCCCACCTTAGTAATTCCCTCATCCCTTATTTGTCCTGTTTGTCTGTCCTAGTTAGATTGTAAGCTCTGTGGAGCAGAGACTGTCTCTTAGTGTCCAGTATACAGTGCTGCGTACGTCTAGTAGCGCTATAGAAATGATAAGTAGTAGTAGTGGTAGTAAGTACATGTTTAATTTAGAACCTTCCATATGTAGACATGAACTTTAGTTTAGTTTTGTTAATTAAGGGGACCTTTTACTGAAGTACACTAAGCCCTAACGAAGGTTTAGCATGTGAGAAAAGGCTTACCACAAAATGCATGAAAGTGTTTTGCGTTAATTCGCCTGTTTGCGCACACTAATGTGCGTGTTACTTATTTTAAAAAAATATATATTTTCAACAGGGAGCATGCCATGGGCTTAGAATGGTCATGGAAGCATTAACCAGCTAATGTGCTAGGAGCATTGTTCCTTCTAAGCTGAACGACAGTCCTCCAACTTCATTGCTGCCAGTAGGGAGGGGGTGGGAGGTACTGCTTCAATATTATGTTTTCAATTGTGTTTTCAATTGTAGAGCTTGCCTGTCCCTCACTATTGAAAATGTGATAGTGATACAGTGCCCCCCACTGGCAAGACTGTGGGTGGAGGACTCCCGCTCAGCTAGAGGGAACAATGGTTAGGAGCAGCACATGCTAATTGGTTAACATTGAGTTAACATGGGAGGGCTTAGTGCCTCCTAAATAGGAGGTGGTAAGTGCTCCTGCGTTAATTTTTTTGCAGGTCACATGTGCTAATGGACAAATTGGTGCAGGACCTACAAAGATGAAAAAAATTAAAGCGTCCTTTGTTACTGATGTATTAAAAATGGGCTTAGCATGCTGGAAAGTCCCACATTAAAATGCAGTAAGGCCATTTTTTAATGCATTTTAATAAGAGGGCTCCTAAAATACTTGCTATAGTGCCTCTTGTCAACAAGCATCAAGACATTGTGCATAAATTCCATACGTACATATTACATTGTTGAAATGACAACATCTAACAAAAAGAAGTATTCACATAATCATGGTAACTGTTACAGAAAAAACCAAGGGGGAAATTTTTATTTAAAAACTTTTACCTCGCTTACAGCTAAGCGGCTTATAAAGAAAATCATATATATTATTCAATAATAACATACAAACATAAAAACAACACAGTCTAAAAAGTACCTGCTCCCATCAACATCAATGCCTACCGCTTCTGCCATGTTGGAAAATCCTCTGCTAACGTGAAAAATCCTTCAGAAATAAATGCATTTTCAAAAGCTTCTTGAATCGCTGCAAATTCAAACAAAGCATAAGATACCCTGGAAGGCTATTCCATAGTACTGGCCCTGCCACCAAAAAGGCATATCTTGAAATGGGAAATACAGAAGGATAAAGTAGCACACTTCAGTTACTCTTCAATGGAGGAGAGGAGACGTAGCCTAATGATTAGAGTTTCAAAACCCACTGCAGCTCCTTATGGCCTTGAGCAATTCATTTAGGGATCCTTTTATTACAGTTTAACATATTTTAATGGAATTAGTGCATGTTAAATGCGAAGAAGTCCATAGGCATAAACCCCCAGATTCTATATTGCTTGACCGAAATTGCATGCACAAATCCAGTCGTATTCTGGATTTGCACATGCAATTTAATTACTTAACAAGCCAATCAGCACCAATAATTGCTACTTAACAAGCAATTATTGATACTAATTGGAATTAATTAGAATTTACATGCACAACTTCCTAGGTGTGTTCTGTAAAGTGGTGCATATAAATTCCAATGTGCCCTGTCAAAAAGGGGTTGTAGCCATGGGTGTGGAATGGGCAGACCATGGGCATTCCAAAAAAATTACATGCTCGGTTATAGAATACATCTGCTCTATGCCTAACTTAGGTGCCGGTATTTATATCAAGTTTTACTTAGCGTAAATGGATGCACCTAGAGTTAAATGCAGGCATGGCCACTAGACATATTCTATATACCGGCTAAATGTATTCTATAAACTGCACCAAAAACTAGGTTCTGTTTACAGAATACACCTAGGTGGAAATACTTTCAGAGCCAATTTTTTAGGCACCATATATAGATTCTAGTCCAAAATTGGCTTTTTAGCAAGATTGGGGGAGATTCTACATATGGCACTTAAAAAAATTGATGCAGAAATCAGTGCCAACTAAGTGTATTCTATAAGCAGCGCCTAGAGTTAGGCAAGGTATGTAGAATACGCTTAGTTGACATCCTAGTGCCTGAAACTACGCTCATCCATTTACACCAATGAAAACATGCCGTAAATCCTGCCACATAGATTTAGATGCACTGGGCCATATTTTATAACTATGCACATAAATTTCAGAATGCCCATGAAATGCCCATTTCCCTGACCATAACCATGCCCCTTTTTGGCTGCGCACATTAAAAGTTAGGCGCACTGCATTACAGAATTGTGCTTAGCGAGTTGTGCGCATAAATTCTAATTAGTGCCAATTAGTGCTTATTCTTGCTTGTTGAAAGCTGTTCTCAATGTTGATTAGCTTGTTTAGTCAAATAAGTTATTAGTGTTGCTATAGAATATGCTTGGATTTGACAGGGATCTCTAGGTGTCCTATATATATAATCCAGGGGTTAGCGTGTGTTGATTCCATTAGCACACATTAAGCTTTAGTAAAGGGGCCTCTTAATCTTCCATTGCTTCAGTTACAAACTTAGGGGCTCTCTTAATAAGCTGCGGTAGCACTAGCATGTTTCTACCACACTCCAAAAAGCACTGTCATGGGACACACTGAGGCATCCCATGGTAGTGTGCAGATCAGAGCACGCTAATCCCATGCTAAAAAATATTGGTGCAGGAGGTGTGTCTTTGAGCAGACAGTAGGCGTGCCCTGTGCTAATTGAGTAGAATGGGTACATTGCCATGTGCTGCCCAATTAGCATGGGAGTAGCGCTGGAATCCTTACTGCCTAGTAAATAGGTGGTGGTAACAGCTCCTGCGGTAATGGCCATGCGCTAATTTGGAAATTAGTGTGTGGCCATTACATGACAACATACGAATACGGCCATTTTACCACTATGCTAAATGTGGCAACAGTGCGTGGGAAACCCACACACTACAAATAGCATTAGCCACTTTTAAGTACAGCTTAGTAAAAGGGCCCCTTAGATTGTGAACCCTCCAGGGACAGAAAAATGCCTACTGCACCTGAATATACACTGCTTTAATGGCTTTCAGGTCTGTAGGTAGTATATTTAATAATTATAATGAGGCTTCGAGATTAATTTTGAATTTAGAACTGGAAACCTTAGTACTCAGGGTGAAGAGCACCTTAAAGAGAGGATTGGAAGGTTTGAAAGAAAATTAGAAACATGGGGGGCCCTTTTACAAAGGTGTGTTAGTCTCTACGTGTGTGCAGCATGCACCAAAATGAGACTATCGCCAGGCTACCGCTTCCCCCTGGCTGTAATGCCAGATTTGGTGCATGCCCATAACGCCTGGATGATTTATTTAATTATTTCCTCCCATGCATGGCATTTCCAGTGGTAATCGGAAGTTGGTGCTTGCCGACCTGTCACCGCACGTGTAGCACGTGATCCCTTACTACTAGGTCAATGGATTTTAGACATGCACTCATTTCAGTTTTACAGCATGTCCTTTTCCCACCCCATTAAAAAAAAAGCCCTTTTTTTTTTTTTTGCAAACGCGATGAAAACTGGCCTGGTGCGCTCCCAAAACGCCTACACTACCGCAGACCAGTTTTTACCATGGCTTAGTAAAAAGAGCCCTTGGTGAGGAAGGTCAGCTGCAGTCTATGGATTGTTTGGAATTAACAGATTTTTTTTTTTTTTTTTTTGGAGACTGATATTCCACTGATTTTGATGGTATATTTCTGATACAGAGAGATCTCTTTTCTGGGAAATAAATATCAGTTTTTTTTCTGATTTGTATATGGTAACATAACGAACACTTGTGAAGAGTTTTTGCAGGTGAGACAGAGAGCGGCTGCCATAACCATCAACTTTCTGCTATGTATGATTTCCTTGTAAAGTGTTTTATACCGTTCAGGATAATTCCTACATATTTAGGAAGTCTGAGCCAGGAGAGATGCTCATTCATACAGCCTCAGGCTAGGGTCCATGTGATAACTGTGCAATTATGAATGCAACTCCGTAATATTCAGCTCTTTTCTTTCTTTCTTTCTTTTTTTTTTTTTAAGAATGGGCTTTAGAATTATTTTCATTTATAAATTTCTGCATCTCTAATCTCCCTTTTTTCTTTCTGAGGGGCCTTTAGTTACTGTCTGCAATGATGACATTTCCTTTTAATATTGTTCCATTTGGACATATTTTCCAGTACAAGGTTAAATGTATTTGTATGTTAAATTTGAATTAGTAATAAAATTTAAAGAAAGAAAAGGAGCCAGATAAATGAAGGCTCTCCAATGACTCATTTCAAAATGAATCTTTATAGGGATGGTATGGTAAGAAGACCACTGTTCAAACAGCATCAAGGGCAAGCAGAGGAGTAATATAACAAAAAGATCAACAAAAGATCCAGGGGAGCCTGTAAAATAAGCATGCTGGGACAGCAACAGATGAAAGACTAACAATGGACAAACACAGTCATAAAAAGCTGCGTTAAAGGAAAATAGGATGGGATTTGATATACCACCTTTCTGTGATTTACAAATTACATGCAGGTATTTATTTTGTACCTGGGGCAAAGGAGGGTTAAGTGACTTGCTAACAGTCCCAAAAACCTTACAATGGGAATCAAACCTAATTTCCTCCGGTTCTGAGGCCACTGCACTAACCATTGGGCTAGTTGTAATCTTTTAACAGAAACCCTTTGGATCACTGCATACAAGAGATTGTTGTAGACTAGCCCCATGGTTTTGAATCCAGTCCTTAGAGACTATCTGGCCAGTCAGGTTTTCAGGATATCTACAATGAATATGCAATGAATATACAATGAAAGAGCTTGCATGTCAAGAAGGCAGTGCCTACAAATCTCTCTAATGCACATTTATTGTGGATATTCTGAATATCGGACTGGCCAGGTGGTCCCTGTGGACTAGGTTGAAAACCACTGGTCTAGCCCAAAGACATAGCCAGACTCAGTATTTTGGATGGGACCAGAGGTAATTTGGATGGGCTTTTCCATGTGCACGTGTCCTCTCCCTCTCCCAACCACACACCACAAATATCTTTCTGGAGATATTTTTTAAGAACATAAAAGTTTTTTTTTTCTCACCTACCCCTCATCTTCTCCCTGTTCTCTGTGACATTCCGGCATCTGCATTTCTGTCTCTGAACTCGTACCTTCCCGATATTGGTACAGGTGTCCTCGGTGCCTGCAGCGATTCATTCTCATTGCTTGTGCTGGCTCCGCAAGCTTCCATCTGCCATGTCCTGCTCTTGCTGACATCATTGCCTGTTTTCTGTCTGGCAGAACACAGCGGATGTAAGCCTGCGGGGTCAGCGCATGCAGCGAGAATGAATTGCTGCAGGTACTGAGGAGACCTGCACCGACACCAGGGAGGCAAGGGGTTCAGAGACCGGAGTGCAGATGCCGGGATGCCATGGAGGAGAGGAGGGAAGATAGCAGTGTGGCGCTTCGGCTGGGTGGGCCTGTGCATACCCAGACCCACCCTTAGCTAAGCCACGGGTCTAGCCTATTCATTATCAAAGAATGTGCTAATAGTTCCAAATCAGATCTCAGTAAGCATGATCTTAAATAGTGCTGCATATGCAGAATATAAATACAAAAGCAGACCAGAACATAAATCTGAGAGACAAAAAGTGAGAAATGTGTCTAAATCAAAGGTTCTCAACCCAGACACACCAAGCTGGTCTAGTTTTCAAGATATCCACAACAAATATGCATACATCACTTCTAAATATAGGATCTCTACCTATTAACAATGATTATTCTCTACAGTGTTTTCTCCTAAATCATTGTACATCAGCTATAAATTATTCACAAAAATACCTTTATTGCTTTAATAGAAATTATTACACAAGACATATATTTAAAACAAGCCCACCCAATCCCTGAGCTGAGTGCAAATTTGCCCACTGTGGTGCATTATCCCTTAGAATCAACCATAACCTCTCTGAATATAATGTTCTTATCTTTAATTGATTGACAAGTTGAGCTTCAATCCTTTAGGGGCTCCAGCGTTTCAGTCTAACAGTTTCTCTTTAAGGGCTAGGTTTACTAAATGGCGTTATGGGCGCGTTAGCATTTTTAACACACGTAAATGGTGTACACACATTAAACGCTAACACGCCCATAAAAATGTATAGGTACGTTAGCGTTTAACGCGGCCGCTTGTGGCACATTTGTGTATAGAGTTGTGACGTCCATGGTAACTAATATGACTGATCTGTTACTGTTGATAATTCTTGTAAACCACATAATAAATGAGCTGAGTCTTGTATATAGGATTATGCTAAGCTGACTCGGGGGAACAGGTGATGATCCAGATATTGAGATAATGGCTCCAATATAGATCCTCAACCTGATACTATAGGATGGCTTGGAGGATTATTTAAAGATTTATGTATTTTGGGGCCAAAATATATGAGAGGGATTACTGGGTTTTTCCTATGCAGATATTGATATTCTTTTGTTGTTAATACCCCCTCTTGTGCTGCTTGATGTAATACTAGCATCACTTGTTCACATATCGCCCTAGTGGTATCATTATTTAATCTCCTATAATACGATCAGGCTCATTTTCAAAACAGGACGCCCATCTTTCAACACAAATCAGAAGATGGGCGTCCTTCTCACAGTGCCGCCCAAATTGGCATAATTGAAAGCCGATTTTGGGCATCCCCAACTGCTTTCCGTCACGGGGACGACCAAAGTTCATGGGGGCATGTCGGAGACGGGACTTGGGCATGTCTAACACATGGGTGTCCTCGACCCATAATGGAAAAAAATAGGACATCCCTGACGAGCACTTGGACGACTTTACCTGCTCCTGTTTTTCTTACGACCAAGCCACAAAAAGGTGCCCGAACTGACCAGATGACCACTGGAGAAAATCAGGGATCATTTCCCCTTACTCCCCTAGTGGTCACTAACCCCCTCCCACCCTCAAAAAACATCTTTAAAAATATTTTGTGCCAGCCTCTATGCCAGCCTCAAATGTCATGCTCAGGTCCATCACAGCAGTATGCAGGTCCCTGGAGCAGTTTTAGTGGGTGCAGTGCACTTCAGGCAGGCGAACCCAGGCCCATCTCCCCCTACCTGTTACACTTGTGGTGGTAAATGTGAGCCTTCCAAAACTCACCAGAAATCCACTGTACCCACATGTAGGTGCCCCCCTTCACCCGTAAGGGCTATGGTAGTGATATACAGTTGTGGGTATGGGTTCTGCGGGGGCTCAGCACACAGGATAAGGGAGCTATGTACCTTGGAGCAATTTATGAAGTCCACTGCAGTGCCCCCTAGGGTGCCCGGTTGGTGTCCTGGCATGTGAGGGGGACCAGTGCACTACAAATGCTGGCTCTTCCCATGACCAAAGGGCTTGCATTTGGTCGTTTCTGAGATGGGTGTCCTTGATTTCCATTATTGCCAAAAATCAGGAAGAACCAAGTCTAGGGAGAACCATCTCTAAGGACAACCTAAATGTCAAGATTTGGGCATCCCCGACCGTATTATCAAAATGAATGATGGACGTCCACCTTGTTTCGATAATACGGGTTTCCCCGCCCCTCCAGCGGGACATTTTGCAAGAACATCCTCAGCAAAACTTGGCTGTCCCTTTTGATTATGCCCCTCCATGTGTCCGACAATTGTCTATTAGGCTCTTCTGTATACTGGAATATATTTTGGATGACTACACCTCCCCCCCTTTGTCAGCAGACAGAACCACTATAGTTGAATTTTGTCAGGCACGCCAAGTGGAGATGTGATCCCTTGTGCCCGATGAAGGAAGAATTCCCACCGAGCTGTCGGCCAACCCCGAATTCCCCCTGTGTCTCCCTCCGTCACCCAGGGGTTGAGCCCCTAGGTGTGGGAAGCCAACAGCAGGAAGAACTGAGTCCAGAACAAAGTCCACGAGGCACAGCCAGGCAGCGGGCAAAGAAGGTCCAGGAACAAACAGTGGTCAATACCAGGCAGCAAACAATAGCAAATCCGGGATCAGGCACAGGTCAAGACCAGGCAGCAGGCAAAAGAAGAGTCAGGAACAGGCAGAGGTCAGTACCAGGCAGCAAACAATAGCGAATCCAGGATCAGGCAGAGATCAAGACCAAGAAGCAGACATGAAGGTATCCAGAAGCACTGCAACTACTCAAGGATCAGAGTAGAAGCCGAAGCGTGGAAGGACTGGTAGTCAGGCTTTAAATAGAACAGGAATTAGGCCCAAACATGTGCAGCTGTCAACAAGATGGCTGCCCCCACCGGAGACGCCCTTACACCCAAATTTGGCCTTCCTTCCTGAAACTGCCCAACTCCAAGATGACTGCCACAACTTAACACGCCAACCTCTAAGATGGCCGCCCTATCCTGGAGCTACCCAAATCCAAGATGGCCACCCCATCCTCAGAAGTCCATATCCTGAACAGTCAGGGAACATGACAAATTTGATCGTAATTCCTTTAAAGCTTCCCTGCTGGTATTAAGTTGAGATTGTGCCTCTTGAAGGTCACGCAGTACCAAACATTGAAATATAGCAATAACTGTATCCACTGGGCCAGGAGGGCACCAAGTAGATGGTAACCTATAGGTTTGAAAAAAATGGCAAAATGTCCTGATTCATACTAGATTGATTCAAAGGGATAATGCACCACAGTGGGCAAATTTGTACTCAGCTCAGGGATTGGGTGGGCTTGTTTTAAATGTATTTTGTAATAATGTCTATTAAAGCAATAAAGGTATTTATGTGATATAGCTGATGTACAATGATTTAAGAGAAAACAACAAATATGCATGAGATAAATTTCCCTGCACTGTCTCCTTTGTAAGCAAATATGTCTAATGCATATTTATTGTAGATATCCTGAAAACATGACTAGCTTGGCGTGTCTGGAGGACTGGTCTAAATGTACCCCAAAGAGATAACCTTATCCCAAAGATATACAGGAGTATTTATGATAGAAGAGACAGGAATACGAACAGGTGGCTTAGTAGCAGAGTGCTCTTTCATCAGGCTTTCATTATATAAGCCATAAAACCAGTTACAGAGCCATAGCTTCATTTATTTATTTATAAGCCTCGATACTCTACCTATGATACACAAGTCCTAAGGTGGAGTATAATAAACAGCAACCACAATTATAACTAAAACACACCTGTATATTTCTGAGCCAGCCAAAATTAACCCTATCTGCCCATGCCACCAGAAGGCCAGTCAGGCAGCCCTGTCAGTTTTAGGGATGCACATTTTGCTTTGCTCTGTTTAGTTTCTTATTAGTGCACACTATTTAATGTTATTAACACATTCTATTTCATGTTAATGTAACCCGGGTCTTGCTGACACCGCTAGCTCAGTTACACCCTCCCAACCCGGGTCACAGGGACACAATATACACTCACACACACAGGACTCCTATTGTCATTTCCCTCCCTTACAACACACTCTGGCTCATTTCACATTCTCCATCCAACACAGTCCTTCGTTTGAGCACTGGAGTGGGTCAGAGGTCTAGACTGGAGATCCAGGGTATGGGGAAGAATAAGTGAGGATTCTAGCAGATGTCTTAGCAGTCCTGGGAGCAAGTGCACTCCAAAGGTTTCATTTAATGTGAACTCAACTTTACTGAACTTTCTGTAAACAACAGCCAAATAGGTTCAGTGTAAGCCAATATGAACAGTAGAAGCCCTCTGGTTCATTCGAGACTGTATACCACAATCTCCAACCACACTTTCTCCAACTGGATCTTTTGAGTAGACTTCATTGGTATTTACACAATTACAAGATCTGTCCTTTACCCATCCAAGGGGCTGGTAATAATCCAAGGCAGTTGTCAACTCCTCTGACTCCAATCTGCTTCCCTCAGGCACAGACCCTTTAGGCTGACCTTCTTCCAGCGATGCACTTCTAAAACTGCACTCGGACCTCGAACAGGCATCCCCTGTTATAGTCCTGCTTTTGAGCTGGGTTCCCCTTACCCAACCAGTTTCTCACACCATCCCAGTTGCCACTTGTATGGGCAGCAACTGTTCCTCAATTCAGTCTGAGCTTATTTAGACACTTTGGGATTCCCCTCCCCACCAAAGGTCTCAGCAGGGGTACAAGCAACCAAAGACCACCTTTTCCCCAAACAGGAGCCTTTATCACCTTCAGTTCCATCTCCCCTATCAATAAGAACATAACATAAAAATATAAGAGTAGCCATACTGGGTTAGACCAATGGTCCATCTAGCCCAGCATAGTTTCCAACAGTGGCCAAACCAGGTCACAAATACCTAGCAGAAACACAAATTGTGGCAACATTCCATGCTATAAACCCCTGGGCAAGCGGTTGCTTCCCCATGTCTATCTCAATAACAGACTGTGGATTTTTCCTCCATAAAATTGTCCAAACCTTTTTTAAACCCAGATATGCTAATCACTGTTACTACATCCTCATGCAAAGGGTTCCAGAGCTTAACTATTTGTTGAGTGAAACAATATGTCTTCATATTTGTTTTAAAAGTATATCCATGTAACTTCCTTGAGTGTCTCCTAGTCTTTGTACTTTGGAACGAGTACAAAATCGATTTACTTCTACATGTTGTACACCACTCAGGATTTTGTAAACCTCAATCGTATCTCACCTCATCAATCTTTTTTCCAAGCTGAAGAACTCTTTAGCCTTTCCTCATATAAGAGGAGTACCATCCCCTTTACCATCTTGGTCAAACATCTTTGAACCTTTTCTAATACTGCTATATCTTTTTTGAGATACGACGACGAGAAGTTTTGAGAGAAGAGGACATTTCTCTGGTAAGTGAACACTATTTGTGACTCCCACCACCAAACCAAAGACACCAAGCACAGCGGTGCAGCTGAGGCCACCTCAGCCAACAGTCCTGAACTGCCCCACAGTCCCAGACTGCTAACGTGGAAAAAGGAAGAACTGTGCAGAAGCAAAGCTACAGCTCTACTCACCCTGAGGACGTGAACTGCTACCTAGAACAAACCACTGATACTGAAGGGGGAAAACTGCACTAGGTCTCAAACCAGCAACCTCTAGAATGCTATTCTGGCTTCTTTAATCATTGTGGGGCCCTTTTACTAAGCCGCATAAGCATCTACATTTGCCCAATGTGCGCCACAATGGAGTTAACACCAGACTGCCACGTGGCTCTTGTGGTAATTTCATTTTTGGCATGTGTCCGATATGCACGTCTGAAAAATATTTTTTATTTTTGGGTGCGCTTAACGGACAAGCACCAAGTGGCATTTGGCGCACATAGGTCATTACCGCCTGCTTACTGTGTGAGTCTTTACCGCCAGGTCAATGGCTGGCGGTAAGGTCTCAAATCCAAAATGGATGTGTGGCAATTTTCATTTTGCCGCACGTCCATTTTCGGCAAAAAAGAGGCCTTTTTTACAGGCACACTAAAAAATGGATTGGCGCACACCCAAAACACTTGTCTACACTACCGCAAGCCATTTTCAGCATGACTTAGTAAAAGGACCCCTAAGCTATTCCTCTACACAAAAACAGGGAAACACCAGAGGTCTTCTATCTTTCTTCCCCTCTTAAATTGCTCCTTTTTTAGAACAGAACAACACTAACAGAACAACTACTGCCCCTCCCTACCATAAAAACACACAAACTCGCACCAACAAAAAAATTCCCACACACAAATGCTCCCACACCCATCACCCTCCATCCCTTTACCACAAGAAATGTTTTCCCACTCAATCAATCCCCTCACAACCTCCCACTGAAACCCTGCCCTCCACCAACCCTGCTGCACCTAATAGCAAATCCACAATCTTAATCCTTACAGCACTCAAACTTACCCCTTCCCACCTCCGTTATTAAGCCATTTACCATTCCCCACCCCTCCTTTATCCCTCCAAACCCTCTGTGCTAATATCCCTGCTATACCTGCTGCTCCGAACAGCATTCTTTGCCATGTTATAAACCTGACAGCACCTTTATTGCTGGTCTTCCATGCCATCTTCAACCTTTTCCCGTATAGGACTCAATTCTATATATGGTGTCCAAATTTGGCCGTTGATAAAAATTAGCGCTAAGCGCTATTCTATGAATGGCGCTCAGAGTTGATCTCAGAGTTGTATAGAATAGTGTTTGGCTCCGGGATCTGTGCTGAATTTGGACGTGATGATTTACACCAAGTAAAACCTGGTGTAAATTCTCGTACCTAAATTAGGCGTGGATCTCCATTATTCTACATAATTGCATGTAAATTCCAGGAACTCCCCTGGTCTGCCCATGTCCCTCCCCTAGCTGTGCCCCCATTTTAGATCCACACATAAAATTTATATGCGGATCCCAGCACCTAAAAATGTGTGGACAAATTTTAATTTTATGCCAATTAGCACCAATTCATTATTAGCACCCAATTATCAGCACTAATTGGCTTGTTTATCAGTTAAACTGCTCACACAAATTGGATGTATACTCATATTTGTACACACAGTTTTGAGCACCATATATAGAATTAGGGTGATAATTCCTTTTTCTAGGGAGTCTGTCCATTGCATATTATGGCAGATACATAACAGTTTCAGTCTAGTCATGTGAACTTCTAGTGAGAATTTGGGTTTTGTTTGGTCAAGGACCCATCTGTTCAGTTTCTTGGCTGTCCACGGTATTCGTACAAGTTATCTCTAGCACAGCTCAAAAGTCTCAATGCTCATGCAATGACTAGAGGCTAAATTTTGACCTTTAGTCTTAAGCAAAGTTAAAAAGTAAGAATGCTGAATTAATTTTTTGAAGGCAATAAAGTGTAGGTGTCATTTTACTGTGGCTTTTCAATCTTTGTTAATACATGGAGTAATGGTTGTGCTATTCTCTTAGCTTTTCCCTTTCCCAGGAAGGAATCTACACATACACAATTTACAATGTATACATCAGAAATATAAAACCATACAGTTTTCTAGAGAGACACTTTAGGTCAGTCCCAATATTTTGGTATCTCACCGTTTATGAGGTAATTTCATAAAGCAGTTTTGCCTGTAGAGTCTACTTTGCATAAGGAAAAACATTCTTAAAAAATTGTTCATGGGTATTTGCATGCAAAAGATCTTGCGTATTTTTATATGAGCAATGCATAGGCATTCCTGGAGATGTGGTTTGGGCAAAGCAGCAGGGGGAGTTGCAATTATTTCATTTCATTTGCTTTGACAATTTACCTGCCTTTACACATATGCCCAAAGGAGGGTACATAAGAACACTCCAAAAATCCAATTATATAAAAATACAGAATAACCTTGAGCAACATTTATAAGAGCGTAATGTCAAGGGAACAATGCTGTAACAATTCATGGCGCCCCCCCCCCCCCACCACCAATTGCACTCTCTAGAATAGGAAATGGAAAGGCTCACCCTTAAAGGGGAGCCGATTACAACCGGGCTGAAGGCTCAGGAAGAATCTGGGGTGGGGAGGAGAGGGAGGGATGAGTGGGAGGGGATAGGGAGATTAAGAGATTGAAGGGTGATGGGAAAAGGGGCGGGTAGGGAGGAGGGGTGAAGAAGGGCTGTGAAGGGAAACACAGCGCCATTTGGATTGCAGCAAGCAGAGGGAGCAGTTAAGGGGTATATTTTCAGGATTGGTTACAGTTAGTGATGCTGGCGGTGGGAAATAGTGGGATGCGATTTTCGGTTTCAGGGATAATTTTGTTTAGGTTATTTTATGTATTTATTTGTTGCATTTGAATCCCGCATGGTATTGATGGGGGTACTCTAGGCTAATTCATGGGATTTGGTCGCTATTAGGTTTCGATATATGTGACGGCATAGTGATTCAAGATGTTATAGGCTGGGGGTAGAGAGCAGGTGTTAAAGCAGGGGTACAAACTTTATTTACATTTTGTCATATTAGTTCTGTGTTGCAGAGATGCCATCTCAGCGTAAATCCAGATCTTCAGCGCCAAAAATGTCACAGTTCCAGTGCCCACGAAGGCTGTGGCTAAGAGAGGCACGGCTGTGTCTGGAAGGAGCAAGCAGGCTGCGGGAAGCTCCGGAAAGGAAAAAGAAGGTTTGGATGCATTGATGACGGAGCTCCGGAAGCAAATAGAACAGTATGGAATGTCATCTGTTCCACAGAGATTACAAACTATGGGTGATCCGGTGCGCCCATCTGACTCATTGGCCGATGACTTTGCGGAGGCAGGGCCGTCGTCCAGGCCGGATGGTGCAGGCCGGATGGTGCGGCTCCGCTGCCGTCGGCTGATGAGTCTGGGTGCGGCGGTGTTTTGCCTATGGGTCAAAGTGGTGTTTTGCCTACGGGTCAAAGTAGTGCGACTGTTGCCACCCAGGCGAATGTTATGAATAATGATTTATCCTTAGCACAAGGCATTCGCAATGCATTGTTGGATTATGAAAGGGGTAGGTCCTTAGGAATGCCGGGAGGGCATGTGGGGGGGCCAGGGGTAGGTTTAGGGGTTCCGGCAGGGGGGTCAGGTGAGACGGGAGTACTGCTGGGTCTAAGTCAAGAGACGACAAAAAGTGTCATAGATCCAAAAACTGGTGTGCTATGTGGGGTGTATACTTTGTCTTCTTGTATTTCCAAGAATCTGAAAGAAAAGATTTGGAAACGAGAATTGTTGGATTATGAAAGGGGTAGGTACTTAGGAATGCCGGGAGGGCATGTGGGGGGGCCAGGCACCCCTGTAAATTCAGGCATGTCTGTGCAGTGTGTGGGGGGGGACATTCAGCAGGGCAATGTCGGCAGCAGCCAGGGTACTCGACTATGCCGTCGGGATACACTGGTCAGTAGTTGGGGTCAGCTGGCGCCTTCGCCAATTAAGTTAGAGCGTATGCAGGTATGGCTGGCACATTACTATGATAGGGTAAGTGCGGAGGCCATCACATCCGGTTTCACTTTGGGTTATGTTATTCCTTATCAGGGCCCTTTATTGCATTCTACATATTACCCCAGAAATGCTGTCTCAATACATGCTCATCATCAGATTGCTGCAGAGAAAATTCAGAAGGAGTTGCTTAAGGGTAGAATAGCAGGGCCGTTTCGTGAGCCACCTTTTGAAGCCATGATAGTTTCGCCAATTGGGATTGTTCCAAACAAGGAGCCCGGGAAGTTTCGATTAATACATAATCTTTCTTATCCCGTGGGGCAGTCGGTTAATGATTTTATCGATCCTACAACTTGTTCAGTGCACTATGCTTCTGTGGATAAGGCGATAGAAGTAATCAGGGGTCAGGGGAGTCAGGCTTCTTTAGCTAAGGCTGACGTGGAGTCGGCTTTTCGCTTGTTACCGGTGCATCCAGATTCTTTCCCGCTGCTGGGGTTCCGTGTCAATGAACACTTTTACTTTGATAAATGTGTCCCCATGGGCTGCTCTATTTCCTGTGCCTTTTTTGAGCAATTTAGTTCCTTTGTACATTGGGTGGTTGAGCAGGTCACTTCAGTAGGGGCGGTAGTCCATTATTTGGATGATTTCTTGTTAGTGGGTAAGGATGGGGGAGACTGCGCGGTTTTGTTGAGCACTTTCAAGCGAGTGGCGGCTCATTTTGGGATACCGTTGGCTAAGGATAAGACTGTTGGGCCTGTGAATGTGATAACGTTCCTAGGTATAGAGTTGGATGTGCCAGCGGAAAAAATTAGACGCTTGCTGGAGGCAGTGCGGGCGATGCAACAAGTTAAAAAAGCTACTCTTAAACAATTTCAGGAGCTCTTAGGTTTGTTATGTTTTGCTACCAGGGTAATGCCAATGGGTCGCATTTTCGCCAGAAAGCTGGCTTTAGCGACAAGGGAGGTACTGAAAGCTCACTATCATATTCGAGTGACACAAAGTATTAGGCAGGATCTAGAGGTCTGGGGTGTATTCTTAGAGCAGTTTAATGGTAGAACTTTTTGGCACGACCTTCCGCAGCCCGCCGATGCATTGGAACTGTTTACAGATGCGGCAGGGGGTGAAGGTTTTGGTATATATTTTCAAGGAGCGTGGTGTGCTGAAAAGTGGCCGGAGGCATGGATTCAGGCAGGGATTGTACGGGATATAACCTTTTGGAGTTATTCCCCATATTGGTGGCTTTACATATTTGGGGCTTTACATATTTGGGGGTCGGGTTTGGCAAATAAAGCTATTGTCTTTAATTCAGATAATATGGCAGTAGTAGAGAGTTTGAACAGATTATCTGCCAATACAGTGCCAGTTATTAATTTGATAAGAGCGATAGTGTTGCAGTGTCTGCGTTGGAATATATCCTTAAAGGCGAAGCATATTCCTGGGAAGCAGAATATTATAGCGGATGCTCTTTCTCGCTTTAAGTTTGCAGATTTCAGATCCAAGGCTCCCATGGCAGACAACAGGCCGACAACAGTGCCAAAGGAGAATATTATAGCGGATGCTCTTTCTCGCTTTAAGTTTGCAGATTTCAGATCCAAGGCTCCCATGGCAGACAACAGGCCGACAACAGTGCCAGACATCGTTTGGACTTATGGCCCCGTGAAGTGTGGGAGTTAGCTCTTCAGGCGTTGGAAGAAGTATATCTCAGCTTTTCTATTTTATATGCAGCACATGAGGCCACAGGTGGCCATTACAATTGCTAGTATTAATTTTTCTCCAAATTGTTTGGCTGGGAGAATCCCACCAAGGTTTTTGTAGTGTCAAGGATGATGAAAGGGTGGCACAGGGTAGTGGGTTCCTCAGTGGATAAGCGTCAGCCTATTTTACATGGTGATCTGGGTGCCTGGTTGGCAGTTATGGATGAGGTGTGTGATTTGCCATTTGAGGTACGGCTATTCCGCTGTGCCTTCGCATTGGCTTTTCATAGGGCCCTTAGGGTGAGTGAGTTGGTGGCCCAGTCTAAGTCTGCGGGGGCTGACAAGGGTTTGTTAATGCGGGATGTGACTATTACACAGACAGGGATTGATTTACTCATACGGAGCTCAAAAACTGACCAGTTGGCCAGAGGTTCACACATGTGGATTAGACCACACTTACCGGAAACTACATGTCCTTTACACAATCTGCAACAGTACCTGCAGATTAGACCAATGGGGGGTGTCTGGCTGCTGCTCCATGCTAATGCGTCCCCACTTCGGCTGCTCTGCATGGAGTTCCATGTGAACAAATTAAACGGTTAGGCCGGTGGGGATCGAATGCGTACAAAAGATACATTCGGCCTCCACGTTAGTAGCCCTGTTAGGGTTAGCCCTGTTAGGGTGGGTGGTCCTTTGCAGTGGGGTTTACTGGGGTTGGCTTTCCTGTGGTTGCCATAATTGATAATATGTTAATTGCTTGGGTTGGCTTTCCTGTTGTTGCCCTAATTGATAATATGTTATTTGCATGTGACTTGCCATATTTGATAGTATGGTAATTGCATGTGACTTGCAGGTGACGTGGTGGAACAGTACCAGATATGGATCTGTGGTCACTCTTATTTTTGGGCTGTACGATGGTTGGGTAAGAGAGGGATGCTGTGGGCTCAATTGTTGCCAACCATACAGTGGGAGTTGATGACTTCCAGTGCGCCACAGTTTCTCCTCCGGCATTTAGGGGGCAATGATTTAGCCACAGTTTCTCATCCTGCATTTAGGGGGCTATGATTTAGCGGGGATGAGCAGTGTGCTATTAGTGAAAACAATACAGAATGATTTATTAGAACTGGCATGACCTGTTGAAAGTTACAATACTGAGCGAAATGTTATGCCTATTTATTAAAACTGGCATGACCTGTTGAAAGTTCAATACTGAGCGAAATGTTATGCCTGCATGCGGGCAGGATTACAGACCAAGATGGACACGGCTAGTCTCCTGGCTTGGACGGCCAGGGGGCTTTGGTTAAAGTGGTAAATGCATCCTTGTACGGGATGCATTTCATTGCATTTGATTGCTAGTCTCCTGGCTTGGACGGCCAGGGGGCTTTGGTTAAAGTGGTAAATGCATCCTTGTACGGGATGCATTTCATTGCATTTGATTGCACAGCGTGCTATAGCATTTGATTTGCATTTCATTGCGTTTGATTGCACAGCGTGCTATAGCATTTGATTGCACAGCGTGCTATAGCAGACAGCACTGAGGAGGAACAGGGTGCTTGGACGGCACAGCCTGTAGTAATATAGCAGACAGCACTGAGGAGGAACAGGGTGCTTGGACGGCACAGCCTGTAGTAATATTAAGCAAGAAGGGACGAGTTTGGATGCATTTCATTGCATTTGATTGCACAGCGTGCTATAGCATTTGATTTGCGTGCTATAACTTTGATTTACAGAATTTTATTGAAGCCATTACGCTGGTGGTAGGTCGCAGCCAGGGTTTGGGGGGAGCCCGCGGCGAACGAGGAGTCGTTGCCGTGGGCTGTGGCATAAGCTATGGAACTTAGGTAACATTAGCGACGAGTACACAGCACCTCAGCGGATAATATGGCAAACTGAGTTACTATGTATATGTTAATGACCTGTTGCAAGTTACAATACTCAGCAAAATGTTATGCCTGCATGCGGGCAGGATTACAGAACAAGATGGATACGGCTAGTCTCCTGGCTTGGACGGCCAGGGGGCCAATAGCTTTGGTTAAAGTGGTAAATGCATCCTTGTACGGGATGCATTTGATTGGACAGCGTGCTATAGCAGACAGCACTGAGGAGGAACAGGGTGCTTGGACGGCACAGCCTGTAGTAATATAAGCAAGAAGGGCTGTGTACTCGGAGGGAGATGTTTATCAAGGATGTTTACCAATGATTGTTTATGTGAAGGTTTACAATAAATAAATTTTGCGGACCTGGCTGCGGCCTAAATAAATCCACATTTGTTAAAGAAATTGGCTTCTGGTGTGGTGTTTGGATAGAAGGGGGTGACTGAGTGAATGCCGAATGCCCGTGTTGATGGAAAGGCTCACCCTTAAAGGGGAGCCGATTACAACCGGGCTGAAGGCTCAGGAAGAATCTGGGGTGGGGAGGAGAGGGAGGGATGAGTGGGAGGGGATAGGGAGATTAAGAGATTGAAGGGTGATGGGAAAAGGGGCGGGTAGGGAGGAGGGGTGAAGAAGGGCTGTGAAGGGAAACACAGCGCCATTTGGATTGCAGCAAGCAGAGGGAGCAGTGTTGACCCGCCCTCCCGCCCATGAGGTACAGGGAAAGGGTCGTTGTCGCAGCAAGGCATAAGCTATGGAACTTAGGTAACATTAGCGACGAGTACACAGCACCTCAGCGGATAATATGGCAAACTGAGTTACTATGTATATGTTAATGACCTGTTGCAAGTTACAATACTCAGCAAAATGTTATGCCTGCATGCGGGCAGGATTACAGAACAAGATGGATACGGCTAGTCTCCTGGCTTGGACGGCCAGGGGGCCAATAGCTTTGGTTAAAGTGGTAAATGCATCCTTGTACGGGATGCATTTGATTGGACAGCGTGCTATAGCAGACAGCACTGAGGAGGAACAGGGTGCTTGGACGGCACAGCCTGTAGTAATATAAGCAAGAAGGGCTGTGTACTCGGAGGGAGATGTTTATCAAGGATGTTTACCAATGATTGTTTATGTGAAGGTTTACAATAAATAAATTTTGCGGACCTGGCTGCGGCCTAAATAAATCCACATTTGTTAAAGAAATTGGCTTCTGGTGTGGTGTTTGGATAGAAGGGGGTGACTGAGTGAATGCCGAATTTATAAGAGCGTAATGTCAAGGGAACAATGCTGTAACAATTCATGGCGCCCCCCCCCCCCCACCACCAATTGCACTCTCTAGAATAGGAAACAAATATTTAATGCTTGCCTAACCCCATAAGTTCATCCAGTAATCATAAAGTTATCAGCAATTTATTTCATAAACAAGAAATAACAAATAAAAAGCCAAAGCAGATTTAAATTATTTTACCCTTTGCAATGGTATGTGATGACATTTACAATAGGAGAATAAGTGACCACAAATTATAAATAAATATATGTAGAAATTAAACTAAACCCCAAGAAGTCAGACCTTGCATGTAGTAGAGCACCAGAGATGCATTTGGGGGCAGAGCAAGATGGTGGTGATCCTGTGAACCTCATCATTTTGCTTTTTTGAAGACTGTTTCTCTATCTTTAACATGGGGGGGGGGGGGGGGGGGGAGGATGGCACTACCCACGTGGGTGTGAGCCTGCTCCCTTGAGCTCCAGCAGTTGGCCTGCTGGATGGATTTGAAAGATGTCACTCTGCATCGACTGCTGCTTTGATTAGGCATCCTCTGGGAGACACTGCATCAGTCAGCGGAGTGGGTTTTCCCCAAGCTTTGGTGACATCACTTCCCCAAAGAATGCAGGCTCCTTTCTGGCATATCTGTTGAACATTCATTTCAGTTGATAGATATAGTAAAAGATTGGAAACTGTGGAATCAAAACTTGTAAAACTTGATTCTATATAACAGTCAATGTTAAAGACAACTTAGCATTTTATAGAAGATTGGAAAACATGGAAAATGTACCCGAATCAAGAAATTTATTAAGGGGTACCTTTACAAAGCCGCTGTAAAAAGTGGCCTGTGGTAGTGTGGGTGCGTCTTTTAGGGCCATTTTTTATCACAGCTAGGAAAAGGCTGTTTTTTAATGGCCTTGAAATGGTCCTACACTAATATTAAAACTAGCACACACACCTATTTGCAACCTGAGCCCTTACTGCCAGCCATTAACCTAGCAGTAAGGGCTCATGCGTTACCCATGTGGTAGCCATGCAGCATGTGCCAATGTGGATGCATTGCTGGTAACCACTGGGAACACCCCTGCAGTAGAAAACAGAAAATTATTTTCTATCACGGGATTCGGCGCACGCCAAACTTGGAATTACCACCAGGCACATGCTCTATCCTGGTGGTGGTGACGATTGGGAGCACGCTACCCAAGCGTTAGCCCTCCTGCTTCTTTGGAAAAGGGCCCCTAAATTCTAGATTGTCTGATGAGATTATGTTGAGTAAATATGTGATAGATATTTGAGACAAAATGGTTGCCACAACCTATGCTGACTGGTAGATGAGGGGTAGGGATGGAAAGGAAGTGTAGACCTGTGAGTTGGGATTAGTGTGAGGGGGCAATGGACCATGTTGGGTGAAGGTTGAATGGGCTTATGGACCTCATCAGGGGAGTGGGAGGGGGAATCAGAGGGAAATTGCACATCTTTAAAAATGTCAGTCCCAGCCAATATTCACTGACAGGGCCTGTATAGCTATCTGGATGAAATTAGGACAATTTTGGTTGCTTAGCTATGTGAATCTCTGAACTGAATATTTCAGCACCCGCAAACCTGTCAGCTCCTCCCTAACACCACTTCTGTACTGCCCCTGATCTGCCCACTTTTAGCATAGATGATCAAAGCCAATATTAAGTAGTACTGCACAGTTCAGTGGGGGTTAGGCAGCTATAGGTGATTTAAGTGGGCAGGAGCTTCTCCTGCCTGAATAAATTGGTTTGAATACTGGGCCTTATCTCTTTAGTAAATGAAACTCCCCTCTGGATTTACTAATCCCTGTGCCTTGCTACTGTTTTAATGCAAAGCCTATTTGTAATAAAACTCATCTTTTAAGAGACTTGATACGAGATTCTGAGATAACTTTTATATCAGATACATGGCTTACTGACACATATAGAGGGGCATAATCGAAAGGGGTGCCCAAGTTTTCCTGAGGATGTCCCGGCGAAGGGTCGGGGAAACCCGTATTATCGAAACAAGATGGGTGTCCATCTTTCGTTTTGATAATACGGTCGGGAGCGCCCAAATCTTGACATTTAGGTCGTCCTTAGAGATGGTCATCCCTAGACTTGATCGTTTCTGATTTTTGGCGATAATGGAAACCAAGGATGCCCATCTCAAAAACGATCGAATGCAAGCCTTTTGGTCATGGGAGGAGCCAGCATTTGTAATGCACTGGTCCCCCTGACATGCCAGGACACCAACCGGGCACCCTATGGGGCACTGCAGTGGACTTCATAAATTACTCCCAGGTACATAGCTCCCTTACCTTGTGTGCTGAACCCCCCAAACCCATTACCCACAACTGTACACCACTACCATAGCCCTTACAGGGGAAGGGGGGCATCTAGTGTGGGTACAGTGGGTTTGTGGTGGGTTTTGGAGGACTCACATTTACCACCACAAGTGTAACAGGTAGGGGGGATGGGCCTGGGTCCGCCTGCCTGAAGTGCACTGTATCCACTAAAATTGTTCCAGGGACCTGCATACTGCTGAGATGGACCTGAGTATGACATTTGAGGCTGGCATAGAGGCTGGCACAAAATGTTTTTAAAGATGTTTTTTGAGGGTGGGAGGGGGTTTGTGACCACTGGGGGAGTAATGGGAAGTCATCCCCGATTCTCTTCGGTGGTCATCTGATCAGGTCGGGCACCTTTTTGTGGCTTGGTCGTAAGAAAAACAGGACCAGGTAAAGTCACCCAAGTGGTTGTCAGGGACGCCCTTTTTTTCTATTATGGGTCGAGGATGTCCATGTGTTAGGCATGCCCAAGTCCCGCTTTCGCTATGCCTCTGACACACCCCCATGAACTTTGGCCATCCCCGTGATGGAAAGCAGTTCGGGATGCCCAGAATCGGCTTTCGATTATGCCGATTTGGGCGACCCTGTGAGAAGGACACCCATCTTCCGATTTGTGTCGAAAGATGGTCGCCCTTCTCTTTCAAAAATAAGCCTGATAGTCTGATAAGGCAGGGGTTATGCCCCCAGGTTATAAATAGCATCACAGTCCAAGGACATTAAAAAGAGGGGGTGGCTTAGCTCTGATAAAGTGATTGCTCTACACAATCCACTCATTCTGGAATAGCAACAACAACAACTTCAATCAGTAGAGATGCTTGTTGAGCAAAATCTAGCTGTCCCTGTAGATAGATTTAGGTCCAGTTTTGATATTATTTCAGAAACTTAAGTCGACTCCTGTCCTTAAGTATTATTAAGGCTGCCTTCTGCGGCAGTTGTTCAATGGTTAACTACATAAATGAATTGCCAATTTTATTGATAATTTTTCCATATTAAGCTCCTTTCAGCATGATTTTAGGAGTTTGTACATTATTGCAAATCTCTTTTGTGTGTGACCCCCCCCCCCCTCCTGAAAAGGCCTAAGATTTTCAGGGCTGTCACTGAGGGTAAGGAGTTGTAACTGACAGCCCCATGGTAAAACCATGGAAGGGCCAGCCCATGGAGATTGGGCCAGAGAGTTGTTAAAAGTCCAGAGTGTAGGGAGTTCTGGGTCTTTGGTAGCCCACCATCACCAGATTACCCATGATACCAAGGGAGAATCCTGTTTAGGATGGGTCTTGGACTTGGATGGTTCATTTGACCAGGAACTTGGCAGTATCCTCCACGCAGTGGTGACTCTGGTCTAAGGATCTTAAAGGATGTTAAATAGAGGACAGAGCAAGACCTTCACCGTTGCTCTATCCAGGGCAGAGAAAATACTGGAAGGGGGATTTAATGCAGAGATTACCACGTATCTAATCTCTAGATTTAAATTTGAGAATGGGAATCTGACTCTGAGGACAATGTCAACTACCCTGTTTCAATTGCAATGAAGAGAAATGTGAGACAAAAGGTGTACCAGTGTGTATGGACTGAAGTTTTTAAGAGGAGAAAATCACCCTGTGCAGCATACTTTTTATTTTGTTTGGTGGAAAGATAATCACAGTTTGGAAAGACTGAAATGTGAATACAGAAAAGCACCCTGATATCATTAGAGACTAGGTTAAAGCTGTGCTGATACATCTAAAGGATCCCTGAAGTGTTAAGACCAAGTTTACTGTTATGAACTGTGTTTGAGTTCCTATTAGTAAAGCAAGTTACTGTTTTTTTTGCAAAAACAAGACTGCTGGCTATTCTTCAGGAGTGAGTGCCCAGAGAAAGAGAACCCCCCCCCCCCCCGGTCTACCGGAGTATTTCAGCCCCAGTCCACGCCCAGCTCATATGACCCCACCTGTGGGAGCTGTAAGTGTGGTGGTGAAGAGAGGAGGAGAGAGATATCTGCTTATGTGCCCCTGGGATGGAGCTGAGTCAGAGGTGAGACTGTCCCAGAGGTTACACTTGCATTAGTTACTAGAGCAAGAGTAATTATCAGTAGGGTGGTTAAGCGCTACTCTTACAGTTTGACCTACAGTGGTGGAAATAAGTATTTGATCCCTTGCTGATTTTGTAAGTTTGCCCACTGACAAAGACATGAGCAGCCCATAATTGAAGGGTAGGTTATTGGTAACAGTGAGAGATAGCACATCACAAATTAAATCCGGAAAATCACATTGTGGAAAGTATATGAATTTATTTGCATTCTGCAGAGGGAAATAAGTATTTAATCCCTCTGGCAAACAAAACCTAATACTTGGTGGCAAAACCCTTGTTGGCAAGCACAGCGGTCAGACGTCTTCTGTAGTTGATGATGAGGTTTGCACACATGTCAGGAGGAATTTTGGTCCACTCCTCTTTGCAGATCATCTCTAAATCATTAAGAGTTCTGGGCTGTCGCTTGGCAACTCGCAGCTTCAGCTCCCTCCATAAGTTTTCAATGGGATTAAGGTCTGGTGACTGGCTAGGCCACTCCATGACCCTAATGTGCTTCTTCCTGAGCCACTCCTTTGTTGCCTTGGCTGTATGTTTTGGGTCATTGTCGTGCTGGAAGACCCAGCCACGACCCATTTTTAAGGCCCTGGCGGAGGGAAGGAGGTTGTCACTCAGAATTGTACGGTACATGGCCCCATCCATTCTCCCATTGATGCGGTGAAGTAGTCCTGTGCCCTTAGCAGAGAAACACCCCCAAAACATAACATTTCCACCTCCATGCTTGACAGTGGGGACGGTGTTCTTTGGGTCATAGGCAGCATTTCTCTTCCTCCAAACACGGCGAGTTGAGTTCATGCCAAAGAGCTCAATTTTTGTCTCATCTGACCACAGCACCTTCTCCCAATCACTCTCGGCATCATCCAGGTGTTCACTGGCAAACTTCAGACGGGCCGTCACATGTGCCTTCCGGAGCAGGGGGACCTTGCGGGCACTGCAGGATTGCAATCCGTTATGTCGTAATGTGTTACCAATGGTTTTCGTGGTGACAGTGGTCCCAGCTGCCTTGAGATCATTGACAAGTTCCCCCCTTGTAGTTGTAGGCTGATTTCTAACCTTCCTCATGATCAAGGATACCCCACGAGGTGAGATTTTGCGTGGAGCCCCAGATCTTTGTCGATTGACAGTCATTTTGTACTTCTTCCATTTTCTTACTATGGCACCAACAGTTGTCTCCTTCTCGCCCAGCCTCTTACTGATGGTTTTGTAGCCCATTCCAGCCTTGTGCAGGTGTATGATCTTGTCCCTGACATCCTTAGACAGCTCCTTGCTCTTGGCCATTTTGTAGAGGTTAGAGTCTGACTGATTCACTGAGTCTGTGGACAGGTGTCTTTCATACAGGTGACCATTGCCGACAGCTGTCTGTCATGCAGGTAACGAGTTGATTTGGAGCATCTACCTGGTCTGTAGGGGCCAGATCTCTTACTGGTTGGTGGGGGATCAAATACTTATTTCCCTCTGCAGAATGCAAATAAATTCATATACTTTCCACAATGTGATTTTCCGGATTTAATTTGTGATGTGCTATCTCTCACTGTTACCAATAACCTACCCTTCAATTATGGGCTGCTCATGTCTTTGTCAGTGGGCAAACTTACAAAATCAGCAAGGGATCAAATACTTATTTCCACCACTGTATCAGTAGCTTTTGATATGATTGACCACACTATTCTGTTGAACAAACTGAGTGGCAATAGGATAGGAGGGACAGTTTTTGACTGGTTCAAAAACATTTTGATAAATCGATCTTGTACAGTAAAAGTTGAAGGAATGTTTTCTCATTTTTGGCATCCTGATTGTGGTGTTCCTCAGGGCTTGCCCTTGTCCTGATATTGTTCAACATCTTTATGAGTTAATTGAATTCAGTGACGTTAGGTCATGGGTGAGTCCCTCTATTCCTATACCAATAATATTTTTGTTTTGCAGGAAATAAGCTTTGATATAGAGAAGCCTCAACAGTAAATTTTAAACTGTATAGATAAAATTAAAAATTGGGCCATTGCAATTTGTTGAAACTTAACTCTACAAAAACAAAACTTTAATGGTTAAGAAAACAATACTCTATCATTCCTTCAATAGTTCACTTACCTCCTCCCCCCTTCTTTTACAAAGCCGTTGTAGCGGCTGCCAGTGCTGTAATGCTGACACAGCCCATTCAAAGTAAACAGACTTTGTTGGCATTGTCACGCGGCTTTCTAAAAGGGGGGGGGGGGGGTTAAATAGCAATGACACATTAACTATTGACAGTGCCTCAAATGTGTTAGGAGTTATATTAGATTGATCCTTAACTTTTGATTCCAAAATAATTAATCTGGTCAAGTAGATATTTTGTTAAAGATGAAACAATTAAGATCTGTTTTCTTTTTTAAATTTATTTGCATTTAAACATATACACAATTACAAGTATTCACAAGTAATTGAGAGCAAATAGCTCTCGAATACAATAGAACAGTTAAAAAAAAAATAAAGTGCTATGATAGTCCTGCAAGGTACTCTGAAACAGGATTATTTACAATTTGTACAGCTCCAGTCAATGCCTATCCCCAAAGATGGTGTTCCAAAGGTTGTGCTCCTCTCTATGTTTCAGGTTAAGACCCTCCTGGCCTAACCTCCACCCAGGGTGACCTTTGCATTGGCCCACCCTGCCCTCAAAATGGGCACTCCCTGACTCCTATCTCACACTCCTAGAATGGGTCTCTCCACTGCCTACCCAAAGCTCTCCTTCACCGTTACTGTTTTATTCTTAGCAGCAACTCTCCTTTTCCTTAGCCAATGGATTCACTTCTTTTAAATGGGATCCCCCTTCTCATTCTTCAGGTCACTTGGCAGGCAACCAAAGACCCCCTCAACAGTAAACAAAACCCATAAGAAGAAAAAACTTTAAAAAAAAACATAAAACAAAAAAAACCACGCCTCTCTAGGGCAAACTATCACCTTTATCTCTCTTCTCTCCAGCTGGTCATTCACATGAGACTCTTCCATTTCTGAATCTCTACTATGAGATCAGCCTCATAATTTTGGTTGCTGGTTGCAGGAGGGTGAATTTGGTCAGCTGTCTCCAATTCAGGTCAATATATGAATGATAGATCATCCTCTTCTTTAAAACATGTTTCATCTGAATCCTTCTTCAACCTGACCTGGAGGATGCCAGAGGACAAAACAAACCTGCAGGAGCTTCTGCCACATAGTAATGTAGTAAATGTTGGCAAAGACCTTATGGTCCATCCAGTCTACCCAAAAAGGTGGCCAGAGTTGAATCTGGCACTCTATACAGGTTCCACTTCTTTATGATTTAACAGTGGTATACTTAATCTCTGTCTTTCCCTGACAATTTTGGGGCACAGATTGTTGAAATCTGCCACCTTTCAGATATTTCTTTAGTTGACCAGAACAGATTTTCTATAGCATTATCTCATCAGTAAATATTTCCCTCTCTTTGGCCCCAATGAGCTAACCCCCGGATTCTGTATAGCATGACTTAAGGTGTGCGCACAAATCTGGTCATATTCTGGTCATCAACAAGCCAATCAGTCCTGAAAATTGCCAATTAACAAGCAATTATTGGCAATAATTGGCATTAATTAGAATTTACGCACACAACTATCTAAGCGTATTCTGTAACATGATACGTGTAAATTCTAAGTCGCATAGTTGAAAAGGGCATTTCTAAAATCTATGTGCGTTGCTGTAGAATATACCCAGTCCATGTCTAATTTAGGTGTTGGCATTTATACCAACTTATACTTGCCGTAACTGCCCATGACTAAATTTTGTCATGCAGATGGGGAACTCGGTGTATTCTATAAACCGTGCCAACATTTAGGAATATTCTATAAAGTACACTTAAATTTAGGTGCACTTTATAGGATATGCTAGGTGTATTTTTTTCGGTGCTGATTTTATAGGTGTGATATATAGAATCTAGTCTTAAATGTGTGCTGCTTTTAGCAAAGACTTTACTTAACACATGTTTGACACAAGAGTTAACACGAGTTGCAGTAAACCAGTGGTATGTCAATGTATCTGGCATTCAAAATCCACACTATGAAAAAGATGTATGCTAAACCCCACATCTGTTAAGCTTAGCATACATAGAGGGGGCATTTTTGAAAGAACTTCCAAGGCAGAATTGGGATGTCCTGCTCATAATGTTAAAAAAGAGTATCTCACAGCAATTTTCAAACAGGAAAGACGTCTATATTTCCTGTTTGAAAACATATGAGAAGGACGATACATTGAAACCTTCTGCTCAGTGTGCTGCTGCGGCTAAGAAAACAAATATAATGTTAGGTATTATTAGGAAAGGAATGGAAAACAAAAATGAGGATGTTATAATGCCTTTGTATCGCTCCATGGTGCGACCGCACCTCAAATATTGTGTTCAATTTTGGTTGCCGTATCTCAAAAAAGATATAGTGGAATTAGAAAGGCAACTGAGGGGAGATATGATAGAGGTCTATAAAATAATGAGTGGAGTTGAACGGGTAGATGTGAAGCGTCTGTTCACGCTTTCCAAAAATACTAGGACTAGGGGGCATGCGATGAAGCTACAACGTAGTAAATTTAAAACGAATCAGAGAAAATATTTCTTCACTCAACGTGTAATTAAACTCTGGAATTCGTTGCCAGAGAATGTGGTAGGGGCAGTTAGCTTAATGGAGTTTTAAAAATGGACTTGCGGACAATCCACTATTTCTGGGATAAGCAGTCTAAAATGTTTTGTACTTTTTGGGATCTTGCCAGGTGTTTGTGACCTGGATTGGCCACTGTCGGAAACAAGAAGCTGGGTTTGATGGACCTTTGGTCTTTCCCAGTATGGCAATACTTATGTACTTATGTCTTTACGCTGGAGATGTCCATCCTGAACAACCATGTTAGAAACTGAAACATTTTAAATTTATAAATGGGTGAAAAGTAAACAAGACATAGGGAAATCTGTTTGGCAGCATTCTTATGAAAATGGCCTCAAAGAGGTTATTGCAGTAGAGTAGCCTAGTGGTTTGTGCAATGAACTATCAATAGAAATCAAACAAAATAAAACATGGAAAAGAAAATAAGATGATACCTTTTTTATTGGACATAACTTAATACATTTCTTGATTAGCTTTCAAAGGTTGCCCTTCTTAGTCAGATCGGAAATAAGCAAATGTGCTAGCTGACAGTGTATATAAATGAAAATATTCAAGCATTACTATGACAGTCTGACAGGGTGGGAGGATGGGGGTGGGTAGGAGGTATGCATGGGGACATCAAAGCATATCATTGATATTCTAACAGGATGGGTGTGGATAGGTGAGAGGTGGGGTGATCAACAGAGAAATACAGCTTTATGGTTTATAATGGGCTAGGAACCCCAGATCCTTGTTAAGTCCTTTCTTTTGGGTGTTAAAATATTCAATCACTCTGACTTCAAAGGTCTTACGTTCTTGTATGGTTTTAAAGTTACCTTTCAGGATTCTCACTGTGAAATCACTGGTTCAGTGTCCAGGTCCTGTAAAATGCTGACCAACAGGGGTGGGAGCCCTACTGGCACCAGTATTGTTCATGTGATGTCTATGTAAATTGAATCTTGTCTTAAGCATCTGGCCTGTTTCTCCAATATAGCATCCTTCATTACATTTTTTACACTGAATGATATATACCACATTGGAAGATGAGCAAGTGAAAGATTCCTTTATGTTGAATATCTTTCCTTTGTGGATGACTGTGGGGTCCTGTGAAATATTTTGGCATAGTTTGCAACTGGATAAATTACAGGGACGTGTGCCCTTCTGTTCCTTTTCAGTCTGTGATGGAAGTTTACTTCTGATTAGCTTGTGTTTTAAGTTGGGTGGCTGTCGGAAGGCCAGTACTGGTGGGGATGGGAATATCTCTTTCAGTAATTTATCCTCCTGGAGTATAGGTTGTAGATCTCTTATGATTTTTCTCAGTTTTTCCAGCTCTGGATTGTATGTCACTACAAGGGGGATTCTGTCTGTGGATTTTTTCTCCTTGTACTGTAGCAGATTCTCTCTGGGTGTTTTGAGGGAGGAGGCAATATTCTTGGAGATTATTTTGGGGTTGTAGCCTTTCTGTTTGAAGGATGCAGTCAGGCTTTTAAGGTGTCTGTCTCTGTCCCCTGGGTCAGAGCAGATACGGTGGTATCATGTTGCTTGGCTGTAAATGATGGATCTTTTTGTATGTGAAGGATGGAAGCTGGAGTTGTGGAGGTAGCTGCATCTGTCTGTGGGTTTCTTGTATATAGATGTTTGTATACAGCCATCACTGATTGAGACCGTGGTGTCCAAAAAATTGACTTTTTCTGGGGAGTAGTCAATTTTTAATCTGATTGTAGGATGGTATGTATTGAAGGCAGAATAAAATTGTTTCAGAGTTTCTTCACCCTCCGTCCAAATCATAAAAATGTCATCGATGTACCGTAGTATTTTAGAGGTTTTGTCTGGTGTGTATTCAGAAATGTCTCTTTCAGCTCAGCCATAAAAAGGTTGGCATATTGGGGTGCTGTCCTGGTGCCCATCGCAGTGCCCATTATTTGTAGATAGATATCATTGTTAAAGTGGAAGTAGTTGCGAGTTAAAAGGAATTTGATTAATTTTGTAATAGTTTCTGGTGAGTATTGATGGTCCAGTGTGGATTTTTTTAGGAGTCTTCCACATGCAGCTATGCCATCCGCATGTGGAATGTTGCTGTATAGTGATTCTACATCCATCGTGACCAGAAGGGTGTTAGGTGGTAGTTGCTTGATATTTTCCAATTTATTCAGAAAGTCTGTGGTGTTTTGTATGAGGCTGTTAGCTAAGCTGTTAGTTTTGTGTACGAGAGGTTTCAGAATTCCCTCTATGAATCCAGATATTTCTTCCGTGAGTGTGCCAATACCTGATATGATTGGTCCGCCAGGGTTTCCTGGTTTGTGGATCTTGGGTAGCATGTAGAATGTGCCCACAGAAGGCTGGTTTGGTATGAGTTTCTTCAGGTGAGGTTGCGCTTGTGTAGGAAATGTTTTGATAAGGTCTTTCAGCTGTTTTGTATAATCCTGTGTGGGGTCCTCAGTTAGTTTCATGTAGTATTTATTGTCTGAGAGCTGTCTGTGCCCCTCTTCAATGTATTTTTGTATGTCCATAATTACCACTGCGCCTCCTTTGTCTGCGGGTTTGATAATAATGCGTTCGTTAGTTTGTAGGGTTCTTATGGCCGCTCTTTCTGGTGGGGTAAGATTGTACAGGATTCTCTTTTGTTTCTTGGAAACCTTAAGAGTGGACTAACACGGCTACCACACTCCTCTGCAATGAACTATAAACCAAGGGATGCAAGAGTAAAAATCCCACTGTAACTCCTTTTTTTTTTTAATGTGATTCCTCCAGGACCAGTAGTTCAATGTACACCACAGTAACATAGTAAATATTGGCAGATAAAGACCTGCACAGTCCAGTCTACCCATCAAGGTGGCCAGAGTTCAATCTGGCACTCTGCACAGCATTTCTTCATGATTAAATACCGGTATACTATATTTCTGTCTCTCCCTGCCCGTTTTGGGGCATGACAGTAGAAGTCTGCCCACCTACCACTTCCCAACTATTGCAGTTGCTAAAGCCCACTTCCTGATCTGTTTTTGCCATTTATGAGACCCAGATGGTAGAAGTCTGCCCAGCATTATTTATTAGGAACTCCTAACTACCTTTATTCAGAACTTATCTATCTATAACTGCTTGACCAGATCCTCTTGCTTTCCTTGAATCTGTATAACATCAATTGTATTTTGTAACCTGGTATGGCGATGCCATAACAGGTCTTTGTAAGCCACATTGAGCCTGCAAATAGGTGGGAAAATGTGGGATACAAGTGCAATAAATAAATAAATAATAAATAAATAAATAAATAAATAAATAAATGTACTGCCTTTTTGAAGGAATTCACTCAAGGTGGTGTACAGTAAGAATAGATCAAACATGAGGAATAGGCAAATACAGCAGTAAAAATATTCAAATAACAATACACAGTATGGCATGATATACTACTTACAATGTCAACACAATACATAATAGAACATTTTAATTGATAGTGAAGGGTAAAGCAAAGAAGTAACATACAGATAGGTAAGAGAGTAAGAAGAGTTAGAAAGTGTGACTGATTTAAAGAAAGTTGCACAAGTCTTACTTCAAACCCCTGAAGCTGCTGTCAAAGCTCACTCCAGTTATGAGGTCATTTAAATTTTGCTATAATAGCCCTTAGATCTAGGATAGGATGAAATCCCCCTGTCCTTTTTGGGAACCATGAAGTACTTGGTGTAAAATCCCTTCCCTTCCCTTTTTCCCCAGGTGGCAAGGGCTTGACTGCATTGGCCTATGAAAAGAAAGAGTTTCTGTACAAGCAGTTTCTGGTGCTGAGAGCTAAACTTTGATGCTCTCAGTATAGACGATGCCACCATCTAAATACCTTGCAACAACAGCATCGCAGAGATACTGCTGTCTAAGTTAGGCTTGGAGCTCTAGATGCAATTTTGCAATCCCCCCTGACTCTGCACGTCAGCATGCATCTTATGTAAAAATGTACTTGTAGAACTGTGTGTGCACATTTGTACTTAATTTCTTTCTACAAGTGAGCACATATTTCATGAGACAGCAAAAATGCCTAATTTATGAAATGTGTGGTTCCTCCATCACAGCTTAAAACATCTCGGTGCTCCTTAAGGAGGCCTCTTTTCCCAGCCCTCATCACTCACTTTCCCTTTCTATACAAAATTATTCTCACAGAGCACAGAAACTTTATTCACCAGTCACACACTGCTAGTCACATCACATTTTCCCCAGAACTTCTCTGTTTCAGCTTTACAAAATGGCATTTTTAATGCATTTACCAATCATCTCCATTTCCCTCAGAATTGCCTGGGGTTCTCTCTGAATGTTTTATTTTGATATTTCTCTCCTTTTCCTATTCAGTGCATGTACTGATGAATCTCAGCCACTTTGTCTTAAAGCAGTCTTTTTATAGTCCTGAAAGTGCTTTTTCACACATTTCTGTGGATCTTCAACATACCCTAGGGCTGGAAATGCCGCTTCAAATGTCTCTCCAGATATCTTCAGTGAATGCTGCATAATTTCACGTGACTAAGAGAATATCATAAATGTTGAAGTCTGTAAAATCAGTAGATTATTTTTTTCCAAGGCGAACTCGGTGTTTCTAATCCTTAGCCTTGCTTAGAGTGACTGAGATCTTTGTCAATGGCCTTTCGCTCATGAGAGTTCCTACTTACCAACTTCTTCCTCCTTCATCCCTTCTTTTTATAGCTGCTCTTTCCACTTTACCTCCCTCACCACAAACATACAGCTAGCATACAGCACAAAAGTCTTACTCCTATAACAAAAATGACAAAGGTGGGTGGCAATACATAGACCAACTGAGCCATTGAGGCATGAGCTTTCAAGGATCAGTATCCTGTGACAAAGTGGCTTCTGATCCTCTAAAGCTGATACTTCAATGGACTGGTTAGTCTATAAGGTACCACTTACGTCTGTCATTTTTTGTTAAACCAGACTACCATGACTACCCATTTTAAAGTTTTTACTGAAAAAGATTACTAGATTTAACACTCATTCTCTTTGACTCCAACAGACAATGAAAATATAATATCAAAGAAAAAGATGAGCAGCATTCACAAGAAGAAAGACAATGGTCAATAAACAGCACTTGGAGGATAATTTTATTACTCAGCCTAGTTTAATAGGGTGCGTGCATAGGCGGTTGGTGACCCAACTGTTTGGGGAGGCTAAGGTGGGCAGGGCTAAGGTGGGCGGGGTCAAGTTAAAAGCCTTAGGGGTCAACACCTATATCAACAGGAAAGGGGCAGCAGATGCATTTTTAAGCACAGTACAGAAGAACCCCTACCAGCTGCTTCCCCCTAGTACCTCTGTAACTGATGGTATCATGCACACTGAGTACACTCCAGGGAATTATGTACCAAAAAATTTAAAATAATACAGTATACTAAAGAGAATAGTATGTGCAGTACTGTGTGCAGGTAGTCTAACACTTGGCTCTTGGTCAGTCCTAGCTCCTCAGTCTAGCATATTCCTATTGGCCGTGTGAACAGTGATGTATTCTAAAATTTCTTTTTATTTACCTTTTGTTGTCTGGCCAATTTTTCTCATTGTGTCAGTCCCAGTCCTTAGTTTCTACTTTCCTTTGTATTCTCTTAGCTCTCTTCACAGGGTTTTCTCTCTGTTTGTCATTTCTCTTCTCCTGTCATCTTCATTTCCTCTAACACATCTGTCTCCAACAATGATTTTTTTCCCTATCAGGTTTATTCTATTTATTTTTCCATCTCTCTGTCCAAATTTCTTTTATTCTTACTATTCAATTTCTCTGTTTTACTGCATCTACCTACAGCTTTCTCTTTCCCTCAGCTCAGTTCTTCTATTCCCCTTCCTTATATTCTCCAGTCTTTCACTAATTCTATTCTTTCCCCCTCCCATTCAATATCTCCCCTCTCCCTCCACCTTTCCATGCAGATTTCCCCTCTCTACCATTTTCCATCTGGCATCTCCCCATCTTCTCCATCCCTTTCAGCCAGTATTTCTCCTTTGTTCCCTTCAGCACCCCTCCATTCTCCTCATTTCAATGCGGCATCTTCCCCTCTCTTTCTCCACGCTTTCCAGCCAGTGTCTTCCTCTCTCTCTCTCTACCCCTTTCCTGATAGAATTTCTCCTCTCTTCCATCTTTCATCCAGCAACTCCCCTCTATTTCCCCCTTTTCATGCAGCATATCCCTTTTTCTCTCCACCTTTTATATCCAGTGTTTCTCCCACCTTTCTCTCCCCCCCCCACCTTTCAGCCAGCATGTCCCTCTGCTCTGTATCCCCTTGCAGCTAGCCTCTTCTTTCTCCAACTCCCACACAGAATCTCCCTCCTTTCTCTTAGCCCTCTTTCAACCAGCACCTCTACTCTCTCTTTCTCTGAACTTCCTGCAGAGTCTGTGTCTGCTTGTCCGCAAAAGAGCAGCAGCAATTTAAAAAAAACAAACAAACTGGGGAACCTCTGCTTTCATAGGTTTGGCTGCCTGCTCTCTGCCAGTCCTTCCCCCTCTGGAACAGGAAATTTATGTCAGAGGGAGTGTGACCAGCAGAGCCGACAGCCGTGCCTATGAAAGCAGACGCTCCCTCCCTCCTGTTGCCATTTCAGCCTCGCTAATTATAAAGCAAAGCTGTGGGGGACTGTGGGTCTCTGCATGCTGCAGCTACCACTTCTAGCTGACCCCGCCTGCTCTGCTATAACTTCCTCTTTCAGAGGAGGAGGTTGGCTGGCAGGCAGGCAGAGGAGGAGGCAGCAGCTGCAGCATGCAGAGAGTCACGGTCCCGCGCAGCTTTGATTTATAATTAGTACTGTAGGAACGGCAGAGGTGGAAACAGGAGACAGGGAAGGAAAACCTCTACAGCCTAAGGCAGGAGGTGGGGTGGGGAGGAAAGATAAGGGCAATACTAGGAAGAAAGCAGCAGGCGTGGAAGGCCGGGCTGGGGAGGCTTAGCCTCCCTGAACCTCTTATAGCGGGCGCCTATGGGTGTGTGGGGACCTACTTAGGTACTATTTTATAAAGGTACGTGTTAGGCACCTATATGTCTTTATAAAATACAGTACACACATAAATGGCAGAAATCATGTCTATATTGCAGGAGTGGACATTTACACTTGCTATTGAGCTGGTGTAAAAGTGCCAAGATGATTCAAGTACATGTGTAAATCAGCATATTTTATAATCAATGCACCTACTTGGTAACTCTCCGTAAACTCTGCCACTGTGCATGCCTACCCTTCATAACATCATGGAAAGGGAAAGGGGATATGATTTGATATACTGCCTTTCTGTAGTTACAATCAAAGCAGTTTACATATTATATACAGCTACTTATTTTGTATCTGGGGCAATGGAGGGTTAAGTGACTTGCCCACAGTCACAAGGAACTGTAGTGGGAATTGAACCCAGTTCCCCTGGTTCTCAGGCTACTCCTCCATTCCAATCAGTATTTTGCAAGAGGTCAGTTATGTGCATTTGTAGCCACACAACATTATCATTCACACTCTCCCATCACCCTTGACATCATCAAAAGATATCCAACAAAGTAAAGACTACAAACCAATGGCTTGTGCCAAACATCCAGCCACAGCTTTATTAACTTCCAATCAATCCCTTTTTCCTACCTCCCAAAAACCATTGCCAACCACAGGGTCAAATTCAACTTTCAAACATTACATGATAATATTTAACAGTTAAAATTTTTGTCAGTTAAATGGTAACAAACTAACTGAACAGGTACTATAAACTCAAACATGACAGGGTTTGTGGTAATGACACACCCTGTCCTCATCCCTGCAGGCTCATAGTGGTACTGCAATTGACCCCATAGCTTCACCCTCAAATCTCCCCAAACTCAAAATACACAAAATGCCATCAATGAGAACCATTCAATATAGAATAGCCAAAAAATTGCCATGGCAAATCACCCTATTCCATTTCAATCCCCCAAACTCTGTTAACCAAACCCAAATGCCAGGAAGAAAGGAAGGTTGACAGCACCTCTGCCTGGGCTCCCGAAGCCTAATGTTCCTAGCCCACCAAAATAGTTTTCCACACAAAACTTCCCTTTACTTGATTGGTGTGGTATCCCAGCCTAGGGCACCAATCACTGCTGTCCTCCCTTGTTTCTTTGCTTCCCTTCGTCTCTCAGACCTCAATCTAGACTTTTACTCTCCATCCCCCTTACTCACTAGAAATAATGCAAATTAAATAGAATGAAAAAACAGGGAGGGATTGATTTCAGCAATGTTATGGCACTCTCTCTGCACAGAGAGGGTGCCAGCCTAATCAAAAACAGGACTTCATAAAATTAGTCCCTCTAACTGCTAATATATCTACCTAGCACTAGCTATATTCTCTGATGCCTACTTCCTTAGCTGCCATCATTATCACAGTGCTGACAAATTTTATTATGCCCTTTTGGTTTCTTACAGATAGAAAGTGTGTGTAGCTGATAATGTAATCATGTAGTGTAATGTAATTCATTCTTATGCCACCTTATTTGAATAAATGCAGTAAGTTTCATATTTCAGTTAAAACTTATCACATGATAAATGTGGCAAATTTACAACTTTTTTCTTTATTATTAATTTTTTATATTGTTTAATTTAATTCCATTTGATATACAGCCTACATTTCCATATCAAGGCAATAACAAAAGAAAAAAAAATATGTAGGCACAAGTATTAACACACACTATTGACAAATGCATAAAACTAACCCAACAAACAAAATGGAGAATGTTGGAGAAAGTGAGGCAAATCCAGTCAGCAGCAACCATCCACTACACAAGTCAGAACACACAAGCCATCGATTTACTATCGAGAGGCTCTGCTTTTCTGAACTTTCACCAAAGGCAAGTCCAAAAAGCTATGTCTTCAAGCCTTTTTGGTAAGCTGATAAGAACAATCAAGCCAAAGATAAAATGGCAGGCACTAAGTTCCAAACTGAAGAGTCTGCATAAAGCAAAGATGGCACTGTGTGCAGTGTAGAAGCAAGCTCCATTTACAGGAGGCATGGGTACATATTTATTTATTTGAATTTTGCTCACACCTTTTCAGTAGCAGCTCAAGGTGAGTTACATTCATGTACAGTGGGCATTTCTGTGTCTGTGAAGGGTTCACAGTCTAATTTGTACTTGAGACAATGGAGAGTTATGTGATTTGTGCAAGATCAGAAGGAACAGCAGTGGGATTTGAACTCTGCACCTTTAGATGTCAAGAGCAGTGCTCTCATCTCTAAGTCACTCCTCCATTTGTTTGTCTGGCATGCAACACAGGGTGAAATCAAGTCAGTGATAAGTGACAGTGAAGCCAGTGTTGCTCACTAATTATCAGTATAACAAGGTCATATCGCTTTGTGTTACACAGGCCACTGTTGGAAAAGGAATGTTGGGCTTGATGGACTTTCAGTCTGTCCCAGTATGGCAATACTTACGATCTTATGTACTTGGAAGTCAAATAGCTGCATTTTTGGACACTTTTAATCTGAAAAAGATTCACACATAAGAAGACAAAGTATAATTAATATGGTCCAGAACTAAACTATGAACCAAAATCTGTAAATCTTTTTTACTCTTGTAAGGGTATATTGAGCAGATAAGATGTAATGTAACACACAGCAAGACAATTTAACTAATGTTATAATTTGGAGTTGAAATGAGAGTTTGAAATGAATGTGAGATTATAATCATAGGTTTTAAACAGGGCTACTCAATTCTGGTCCTTGAGGTCTATAGGCAGGCCAGGTTTTCAGGATATCCGCAATGAATATGCATGCGAGAGATTTGCATGCACTGCCTCCTTGGTATACAAATCTCTCTCGTGCATATTCATTTAGGATATCCTGAAAATCCGACCTGCCTGTGAACCTTGAGGACTGGAATCGAGTAGCCCTGGATTTATGTGCCAGCTACACCCCAAAGGATCCTTTAGAATCAACAAAGAGGGAAGTTTCTACCTACAGCAGACCAACCTTATTCTGTGTCAAGTTTTTCTTCTTAAGTAACTCTACATTGTCAAAAAAATCAATATTGCCTTTTTTGTTGCGGTGTAGTTTATGTCATGTTCACAACTTCCATTTCTTCTCAAATGGTGGTCATTTTGTCTTATTTGAAAAAAAAATAGATGATAGCCTGCTTTCTGCTGGAATGGGAACTCAAAAACCGCTAGGATTCACAGAAGCAAGTGAAAGGTCAACCAAAATAATAGCCCATCAAATCAGTTTATGGCACTTCTCACACTGTGCTCTATTTACAGTGCTTAATGCTGTAAGGTACTGAAAAAGTGATATTGAACTCAATGGAAAAGAAATGTTTTGTGTAGTACCAGCAGGGTACATTGACAGTCATCCATGGGTGCCCCCACTTAAGAAAATAAATGACAGTCATTTTGCTTTGCCCTACAGTTATGTGATGTCTTTATATATCTATTATATTTATTTATTTATATAAAATAGAAAAAAATTGAAAATGGAAAAATGTAGGCAGATAAAGACCATATGGCCTATCTGGTCTGCTTATCCATGCAATCTACTCTGCCTATCATTCCCTTACAAATCCTATGTACTTATCCCAAGCTCTCTTGAATTCAGGTACTGTTTCAGTTTCCACTACTTCCATCGGGAGGCCGTTCCACGAATTTGCCACCCTATCCATGAAGAAGTATTTCCTCAGGTTACTTCTGAGTGTATCCCCTTTCACCTTCATCCTATGCCCTGTCATTCCAACCCTTCCTCTCAGTTGAAAGAGACTCGCCTCATGTGCATTTATGCAGCATAAGTATTTAAATGGCTTTATCATATCTACCCTCTCCTGCCTTTCCAAGTATATATACTTAGATCTTTAAGTCTATCCTAATACACTTTATGATGAAGACCACTGACCATTTTAGTAGCCACCCTCTGGACTGACTTCATCCTGTTTATATCTTTTTGAAGCTGTGGGGTCTCCAGAATTGTACACAATATTCTAAATGAGGTCTCACTAGAGTCTTAAACAGGGGTATCATCACCTACTTTTTCCTATTGGCCATTCCTCCGTCTGTGCATCCAAGCATCCTTCTAGCCTTTGTCATCCCCCTTTCTATCTGTTTGGACACCTTAAGATCATGACATATAATCACACCCAAACCCCGCTCCTTTTTTGTGTACAAAAGTTCTTCGCCCTGTAAACTGTACCATTCCCTTTGGTTTTGCAGCCCGAATGCATGACCCTGCAGTTTTTTAGCATTAAATCTTAGGTGCAAAACTCCGAACCCTTCTTCATGTTATCTACACCATCAGGGGTGTCTACCCTATTGCAGATTTTGGTATCATCCTCAAAGAAGCAAACCTTACCAGACAGCCCATCAGTAATATCGCTTACAAAAATGTTAAAAAGAACTGGCCCAAGAACAAAACCTTGTGGCACACCACTGGTAAAATCCTTCTCCTCAGAGTGAGCTCCTGTGTCGTCTTCTACTCAACACAGGCAGTCACTTTAGGGGTCATACCAAGGGCACAACCTGGATAGTGCCTCTGAATATCAGTAGATAGCCAGAGTGAAGAGAAAGAACTGGATAACTGCAGGTAAAATTGTTTAATGTATTAAGTTTAACATCTAAACAGCTAAATGAAACATCGAGGGGACACACAAAGAACCTCAAAGTCTGAATAGGATGCTCCAAATTTCATACCACTCACATAGCCCTTGGTGTGGCACTGTTTCATATTACTGCTGAATACTGACCTAACTATGTTTTTCTCTTTGGGTAAAGATAGTTAAAAGGTCAGATCCAAGATGGCGAATCCCTTCAGGACACTTTCATTTTCCAATTAAAAAGCTTAAACGATCATGGCAGAGAGGTTTTTCTCCTTTCTCTCATCTGTTTGTTACTTCAATTCCTATGGACCAAAATCCTACTTATTTTCAAAAGAGAAGGGCGGCCATCTTCCAACACAAATCTCCTAAACCCGGCCAAATCGGTATAATCGAAAGCCGATTTTGGCCGACTTCAACTGCTTTCCGCTGCAGGGCTGGCCAAAGTTCAAGAGGGCGTGTTGGCAGGGTACCGAAGGCAGGACGGGGCGTGGTTAAGAGATGGCCGGCTTCGGCCGATAATGGAAAAAAGAAGGCCGGCTCTGACGAGCACTTGGCCAGCTTTACTTGGCCCATTTATTTTGAGGACCAAGCCTCAAAAAAGTGCCCCAACTGACCAGATGACCACCGGAGGGAATCGGGGATCACCTCCCCTTACTCCCCTAGTGGTCACCAACCCCCTCCCACTCAAAAAAAATATATAAACATTTTTGTGCCAGCTGCTATGCCAGCCTCAAATGTCATACCCAGCTCCACCACAGCACTATGCAGGTCCCTGGAACAGTTTTAGTGGGTACTGCAGTGCACTTCAGGCAGGTGGACCCAGGCCCATCCCCCCTACCTGTTACACTTGTGGTACTAAATGGGAGCCCTCCAAAACCCACCCGAAACCCACTGTACTCACATGTAGGTGCCCCCCGTAACCCTTTAAGTGCTATGATAGTGTTGTACAGTTGTGGGTAGTGGGTTTGGGGGTTTTAGGGGGGCTCAGCACACAAGGTAAGGGAGCTATGCACCTGGGAGCAATTTGTGAAGTCCACTGCAGTGCCCCCTAGGGTGCCCGATTGGTGTCCTGGCATGTGAGGGGGACCACTGCACTATAAATGCTGGCTCCTCCCAAGACCAAATGGCTTGGATTTGGCCGGGTTTGAGATGGCCGCCATTAGTTTCCATTATCGGCGAAAACCAATGGCGGCCATCTCTAACGCTGGCGATCTCTAAGTGCAGCCCAAATGCTGAGATTTGGCCGGCCCCAACCGTATTATCAAAACAAAAGATGGCCAGCCATCTTGTTTCGATAATATGGTCGGGTATGCTGCTTTACAGGGCCGGCCTTAGAGATGGCCGCCCTTATAGATGGCTTGCCCCGTTCGATTATGCCCCTCCATGTGGCCCACTTTCAGACTCTAGTATCAATCTATACAGTATGCCTGGCTGGAGAGATGCCATCATCAGCTGACTCGGCATCCTGTCTCAGGTTGGAAGACTCCTCAAGCCCTGACTTGCAACCAAGCTCTGGGTGTCTGTGAATGTTGAGAATGGCATAGCTTAGTTCTAACCCCCCCCCCTCCCCCACTGAGGAAGACTCAAGTGGCAGGAGAGTTGGGAAGCGGAAATCCAGCTGCTAGCATGACAGGGGTGGAGAACTGCTGCGGGAAGAAGCAAAGACCCAGCAGACTATCCTGGAGGAATCAGATAGAGCCAGAGGCCCCTCTTTGGACCTGTTGGACGACAAAGCAATGGAAGAAGTTGATAAGTTCACCCCCTTTCTACTTCCAATCTCTTTTCCCCTTCTAAAACTTGTGGGTTTCTTTCCTTGGACACTATCTAGTCCTTTGAAGTAGTACTCTGCAATCAAGTAGGTGATAATAAATTGACATTAAACAAGTAGGAAAAGAGAGTTGTACAGCTTGAGCAGGAACATGTTCAATTTAATAAAGATTTGAATTAATTAAAAGTAAGTACATAAGTGTTGCCATACTGGGACAGACCGAAGGTCCATCAAGCCCAGTATCCTGTTTCCAAAAGTGGCCAATCCAGGTCACAAGTACCTGGCAAGATCCCCAAACAGTACAATACATTTTATGCTGCTTATCCTAGAAATAAGCAGTGGATTTTCCCAAATCCATTTTAATAATGGATTATGGACTTTTCTTTTAGGAAGCCATCCAAACCTTTTTTAAACCCTGCTAAGCTAACTGCTTTTACCACATTCTCTGCAAACGAATTCCAGAATTTAATCACATGTTGAGTGAAGAAATATTTTCTCTGATTCATTTTAAATTTACTACTTTGTAGCTTCATTGCATGCCCCCTAGTCCTAGTATTTTTGGAAAGAGTAAACAAGCGATTCACATCTACTCATTCCACTTCACTCAGTATTTTATATACCTCTATCATATCTCCCCTCAGCCATCTTTTCTCCAAGCTGAAGAGCCATAGCCATTTCAGCCTTTCCTCATAGGGAAGACGTCTCATCCCCTTTATCATTTTCGTTGCCCTTCTGTGTACCTTTTCTAATTCCACTATATCTTTATTGAGATGCGGAGACCAGAATTGCACACAGTATTCAAGCTGCAGGCACACCATGGAGCGATACAAAGGCATTATAACATCCTCATTTTTATTTTCCATTCTTTTCCTAATAATACCTAACATTCTATTTGCTTTCTTTGCTGCCACAGCACACTGAGCAGAGGGTTTCAAATTAACTTGAGAATTTTGATTTTGTCTAAAGCTCCTTTGGTTATACCTAAGGATACACTTAATAGATATTTAATGGAAGTTTTGAAAGTTCCAAAGCAATCTTTGCCACCAATTGTGAAGACTTACTAACTCGCAGTGTCAAAGGAACAAATTGAAAATGTAAAAGAACATAGACAAAAAAGAGGGAAAGTTTAGATGCTTCAGGAGTGGCCTAGTGGTTAGGGTGGTGGACTTTGGTCCTGAGGAGCTGAGTTTGATTCCCACCTCAAGCACAGGCAGTTCTTTGTGACTCTAGGCAAGTCACTTAACCCTCCGTTGCTGCATTGAGCCTGCCATGTCTGGTAGCATTGGTGGTGCTGTGTGCTGAAGTACAGGTGTTGGATCTTGTGATTCCAAAGGCCTCAGGTGGAGGTGAAGCACCAGACAGCAGCCCCCATGAATAGAAAGTCAATGGAGTAGCAATGGTGGCTATAGCTCCCATAATGATTTCTTTCTTTCTTTCTTGCATTTGTACCCCACATTTTCCCACCTATTTGCAGGCTCAAAGTGGCTTACATAGTACCGTCAAAGGCGCTTGCCGAGTCGGTGGATAACAAATACAAAGTTGTATAGTGATCGTATGAGGTATAAGTGGAGGGTCGGAATGGATGAAGATTGCGTGATGTCCTGTTCGATCATAGTCATGCTGTGTGACATCATCCCTTGAGTTCTATATCTGGCGCTTTGAGTTGCATGTACAAATTTGGACCTGTCTCCAATTTGTGCTCAGAACTTAATTGAATAATGAGCCAATCAGCGCTAATAGTTGGGCAATAACAAGCAATTATTGGCACTGATTGGCAATAATTAGAATTTACGCACACATCTTTGTAGGTGTATTCTATAAAGAGGTGCACATAAATTCTGCTGCATGGATCTGAAAAGGGGCATGACCATGGGAGGAGCATGGGCGGGTCGGGAGCATTCCTAAAATTTATACACATTGTTATAGAATAAGGGGGATCCACACCTAATTTATGTGTGGGGATTTACACCAGGTTTTCATTGGTGTAAGTGGTTGCACCGAAATGTAGTTGTGGTTCCCTGTGCTAAGTGCTATTCTATAAACCGTGCCTCCAGTGAACATGATTTATAGAATAGCGCTAAATGATATTTTTTTTTGCACCGATATTTTAGGCGCCATTTATAGAATCTAAGCCCTTATGGAAAACTTTAAAAGATCTTTACTTCACCATGAAGAGGTAACCTCTGGTTTCAAAAGTTGACATTTTAACAAAGATGGTGGAGGGAGTGAAGAGTGATTGTTCAAACCACTTCCAACAGATTGAGGGGGAGATTTAAACACTCCAAGAATTTAAGAACGTAGTGGTTAAGGACAAGTTAATTATTCATAGGAAAACTGAACAAATGGAAAATTATAATAGAAGGCTCAATCTTCGACTATTGAATTTCCCTAAAACCCCCAGCATTTTGATTAAAGTGGTTTTCAAACAAATATCTAATTGAAGTATTGAAGTTTTCTTCAGAATCTATTCCTCCAGTAAACAAGATATTTTACTTACTAACTTTGTCAAAGAATGCTTGGGGGGAAACAGTGGGAGATCGTGGTTACGATGGTCAGATTGACTAGAACAACCTTTCAGCTATTCTGGAAGAATCCATAACTGAAGCTACACAGAGAGCTACACTAATTGTTTGTTTTGTATTTCAGCAAGATTTAATGCTGTAATGAAACTCTGTTTCTGCAACTCTCAAGTTATGTTTCATGGTCAAATGATGTGGATATATCCAGATGTTACAAAGATTACCTAGGAAAGAAGGAAGGTATTTTTAGCATTGAGGGAAGGGACAATAAACCTTGGAGCAACTTTTTTGTTAGCTTACTTTTGTAAATGTTTGGTCCAGTTTGGGGGATCTAAATATGTTTTCTTCTCTCCTGAACAGTTTCTTTCTTTCTTTCTTTCTTTCTTTCTCCACCTAGACCTAAGCACTTTACAATTTATTTACAGGTACTGGCACTGTTAAAAACTTTCTTGGATTTGAATCAAATTTTATAATAGGGTTAGGTAACTAGTAGGAGTTGTGGGTTAATGTTATGCTAAGCTTTTGATAATTTATAGACTAGGGGCATCAGTTATATGCATAACTCCAAATTAGTGCCAATTAATACTTGTTAATTTTAATTATTGGTACTTATCACCAGTTAACTGCCAATTAGATAATTAAGTTATGTGCACATCTGAAGCTATTCTTGTAACTGTCATTTCATGCCTAACTGTATAGAATTAATGTGTAAGTCTCACTGCATAAAATAGGACCTGTGCTAAAACAGTATGAATTAGTGGTAAAATAATATGTCTTAATGGTAGCCTACATTGATAACTTGCCTATTAGGAACTCAAAAAGATCATCACGCACATTCCTCAATCTCCACTATCCTAACTGCAAAGAGCTAAAATATAAATCCACATACGCGACCAGTTTCTCATACATCTGCACGCAGCTATGGAATGCACTACCGAAGGCCAAAAAAACAACGCATGACCTAAACATCTTCCGAAGGCTACTGAAAACAGATCTTTTCAAGAAGGCATACCATAAATATCCATCTTAAACACTAAATAATAACATTATACACGATCTATACAAAACCAAACTCTTATCACATGACTGACTATCCTCTTTGCTATGAATGATCAAGCACTATCACTAGATGACCAAATGTATGTTACAATCCAATTTATTACTCAATAACCTTCATGCAATACCATATTGAACTCTTCTTTACCATGTATGTATGCACATGGTATATATATATGCCATAACCTGTTCCATATATGTTATGTTCCATATATGTTACTATATATGTATGTATGCACCTGAACGCAATACCATTTGTAATTCTGTTACCCGGAAATGGCAACCGCCATTACGTCAAATGTAAGCCACACTGAGCCTGCAAATTGGTGGGAAAATGTGGGATACAAATGCTACAAATAAATAATTAAATAAATAAACTATGCCCCCATATAGAGCAGATGATAGACAAATATTACTACTAATCATTTTTATAGTGCTACTAGATGTAGTCAGTGCTGTACATTATATACAGGTACTTTCTCTGTCCTAAGAGGACTCACAATCTGTTTTTGGTACCTAGAGCAATGGAGGGTTAAATGACTTGCCCAAGGCCATAGAGAGCTACTGAGGGAATCAAACCCAGGTTGCCAGGATCAAAGCCCGCTACACTAACCATTAGTCTACTCCACCATCTAGACTATATTATATTATACCTGTTCTTACATTCCGCTAAGTTTAAAAAAGATTCTAAGTGGATAGCAAATTTGATTCCTTCAATCAAAGAAAATACAACAAGGTTGATAAGTGATATTCTAACTCCTAATCTTATTAACTCTTATAGCTGTCATCCTCACTAAACAATAGTTTTTATCGCTTTTCTAAAAATATAATAAAACTATAATCTCCTAATAGTTAAAGGTAAATTGTTCCATAGTTTAACATCCTGATACAAAAAAAAAAAAGATTCCAGTATTGATTTTTTTAAAAATACCCTCAAACGTAGGGTAATTCAGCTTCTAGCAGCACTCAGACCTACCAAGTCAAAAGAAGAAAGAAAGTCCAAATAATTAATCAAATTATCGGAGCACTCACCATACAACCTGGGTTCATGACTACTATAACAGCATTTGCTTTAGGATATAAATGTGTAACAATATATATATATATATATATATATATATATATATAGATATAGATATAGATATAGATATACATATATATATATAAGTAACTAGCTGATAATCTTATTTTACAAGAAACATTTTTTTTCATATTTTGGGTCCCTTTTTGTTTCTTAGTCAAAAGTGCTAAACATGGCATAAGTGTATGTGTGTGTGTGTGTTGGGGGTGGGTGGGGGTGGGGGTATCAACTTGGGTTACTATTAAGATGTGCTATTTCACTGTTAACTCCAGTTATTAGTAACTAGATCTCATTGCACTGTGCCAAAGCAGCATAAGTTAGTGGTGAAATAACATGTCTTGATGGTAGCCCACATCGATCACTATGCCCCAGATATTCTTGCTACTTCTCAGGGTCAGTATCCGTAGCACACTCACAAATATTCATGATTTGAATAAAGATTCTCATCAGCAGCAAACGGATGCCCAGTAGGACGCTGCATACTCTCTGCTGGTGCAGCACCTGCAGCAAGGAAATGCAATATAAGATCCAATACCTTAGGAAGAGAAGGAAGCAGTCTTTAAATAGTAAGCAGTGATTACAGCTGTCTTATGAACAAGATTATAGTCATGCCTTTCATTTTGAAGGTCATTTTAATTGCTTCCGAAGGAATAGAAAGGCCATTTTACATATGATTAAATATTCAGAGGGATTCATGTTCAGCAATATTGCCAGTACAGTTTTTGGCAACTCAAAAACAAAAAATAATTCACATGATAAAGGTGCCCCCTGAAAATAGTAACATATCGAGGTTTGAATGACACTTAAGATTATTAATCCAAAAGAAGAGGGATTTACAACCTACATGTTATTTGGTTTGATGGCCCTGTGATGTACTGTGCATATACTGTCCGATAATCAGTGCTATTTAACCAGTCAGAATGGCTGCTGACTGGTTAAATAGTGCTTAACCGGCTATCCGTCCATATTCAGTGGGGGTTAACTGGTTATCACCTGCTGAATATCTCCAGTTAGTGGCAAGTGGCTAGCCAGATATATCGGCCGATATGACCAGTTATCTGCCGATTTTAAAACCGGGGCAATATTTGGCTGCGTGAAAACCTGGTATATCTTTGGCTGGTTTAAAGACAACCGACTAAGTCTGAATATTGACTTAGATGGTTATCTTTAAACCTCCAAAAAATAAACCGGATATTCAGTGCTGGTTACCGGAAACAACCCAGCATTGAATATCTGGGCTTAGTGCCAACCACGGGAGTTAGCTGGTCTAACACCGCGGTCTAAATATTGGAATCATAGAGTGGATAAGATTATTCTGTCTCTCTGGCTATTAAGTGAACTCATGTTTAGTATATTCTGGCTGATATTTAAAACCGTCCAGAAACTGCTCCTGGCCAGTTAAATGGCACTTAACTGGCTATCCAGCGATATTCATAAATAAATAAATATTCACTGGTAGATAGCTGGCTATCTTCCGCTGAATACTGCCAGATAGTGCTTAGCGGACAGCCAGTTATATCGCACGGTATAACTGGGTATCTGCCAATATTCAGTGCATCGCTGGCTAAATTTGGAAGCTAAATTAGGCCACTGGAATAGCAGGCCTATCTTTGGCCAACGCTGAATATTGAATTGGCTGGTTAAGTTGAAACTGTCCAAAAAATGCCTGGATATTCAATGCCAGTCACCAAAGCCCAGCTACCTCCCACGGTCTGAGTATTGGCCCCATTGAGTTTATAATAAGATTTTGAAAATATTTTGCTCTGCGACTTATGCATTGTGAAGAAACTGTATGTTTTAAGCCTGTAAAATGTATTGGATATTTTCCTGCATTATGTCTTGAAGTGTATTTCTCCAATTTGGCCAGCAGGTGGTGTTTCTCTGCAGTAAAGCTGTTACAAAGAATGAATACTCTTTTTTTTTTTTAGTTTAACATAAACAGGAAGCAAGATGCAATATATTTTTGAAATGTTGTGTTCTGGGCTCTGATTGGCCTGGAGTTTGAAGTTAACTAGCAGTTACTGGTTTTGAGTCCAGTCCTAACCAGGAAGAAAAGAGAGCAGGATCTCTTTGCTGAAGCTCAGTAAACAACAGTTATATGTCCTGATCTTCCCAGGTACTTTTTAGAAAGTACTTAAGAGTAGCCATACTGGGTCAGACCAATGGCCCATCTAGCCCAGAATTCTGTTTTTCAAACAGTGGCCAAGCCAGGTCACAAGTACCTAGCAGAAACCCAAATCGTGGCAACACTCCATACTATAAATCCCAGGGCAAGACCCAATAAGTGGCTGCGGAGTAACCCCAGATGGGTGGCTAGGCATTTTGTGATATGCATTATGGTATCATTACTTACCACAAAGCTGGAAGACATATTTCAAGCTCGAATCTAACTGTAATAAAACTCAATCCTTTGGATACAGAAAAGAAACACTTTAAAATAAAATTACTGTTTGGGCCTGATATTCTGACCACGGGAGTAAGTCTGGCTAACTCCCGTGGTCAGCACTGAGCCTGGATATTCAATGCTGTGCCATTTATGGTGACCAGCATTGAATATCCAATTTATTTTTGGCCATTTCAAACTTAACCAGCCAAGCCGATATTCAGCACTAGCTGGTTAAATTTGAACTGGACAAATATAGTCCTGGTATTCATGTGACCAAATATGACTGCCAACCTCACACTGAAAATTGGTGGATAACCAGTTATTTCGTGCAATATAACTGGCTATTCACTAACTGCAAATAATTTTCAGCGGGTCATGGCCGGCCATGTCCTGTTGACAATTTGCGGATAACAGGTTATGAGTAATTTAACTGGTCAGGTGCCATTCCTGGCTGGTTAAATGCTTTTGAATATCAGTGAGTATGTTCTTGTCTAGCAATGAATGAATAAATGGTACTTCACTTACTACCAGTACAATACAGGACTAAATTTAAAACTCTATATCTGATCTTCAAGGTCCTTAAAGGAAATGGTCCACAGTACTTGAAGAACAGGATCTCTCTCTGCACACCTCCAAGGACACTAAGGTTCTCCCAAGGAGTACCCTAACCACACTGTCTCCAAAGGACATCTCACAATGTGACACCCGCCAGTAAGCCTTCTCTGGTGTAGCCTCCACACTCTGGAATGCACTCCCTGAAAAGTTTTGCTCAACAAAAGACTTTACTTCAGGAAGCAGGTGAAAGCTTGATTTTTCTCCCAAGCCTTTAACAGAAGAAACAATTAACTTGATGATCGCACACACACAAGGACTTATGTTGACTGTATATATTGTAGCAGAACTTGCTTACCTAATCCTACACTAGTTGAGTGGAGGAGTGGCCTAGGGGTTGGGGTGGTGGACTTTAGTCTTGAGGAACTGAGTTCAATTCCCACTTCAGGCACAGGCAGCTCCTTGTGACTCTGGGCAAGTCACTTAACCCTCCATTGCCCCATGTAAGCCACATTGAGCCTGCCATGAGTGGGAAAGTGCAGGGTACAAATGTAACAAAAAATAATAAAATAAAAATTATATTAATACACCCGTCTGATTTCACATTCAACTTTCTTTAAAGTAGTCCTCTTATTTTCTAATTCCTGTTACTCTTTCTTGTGTCTTCCATCTTTGCTTACACCACATGCTGTCTATTAAGGTGTTCTATTGCATATTTTGTTGACAATTTAAGTAATATGGTATGCCATACTATGTATTGTTATTTGAATATTTTTACTGCTGTATTTGTCCGTTGCCTATGTTCGACTTATTCTTGCTGTACACTGCCTTGGGTGAATTTTTCCAAAAAAAGCAGTATATGAACCTTGGTTATCTCAAAATTGTACTCATCAGTTGTATATACCAAAACATTTTGATGAAAAATGACATTCTGTTTTCCTTTATGATACATACAGAATCTAGGCCCCTATGCACTAAAATATGAAGTGACTTTGCAATAATACACTTCATGAGAAAAATAGCACAAAACACCTCTGCTCTTGCCCCCTACAACCACTACTGGACCACCAGTGATTAATGTAGGCTCAGGGAGCCCTACATGGACTCCAGAGGAAGGGTTGTGGTGGGGACGGATGCCATTATCAGGGGGGAGTTGCTTGTGAATGTGGGTTTGGAGGGGAGAGGAAGGGGATTTCAATTTTTAAAAAACTTATACGGACTTGGTCCGATATTCAGTCCTGGCCGCATAACTCTAATGCGGGCTCTGCTGGATATTGGCTGGGCCTGTATAAGCTACAGCAGCCTGCCCATCCCAAATTGGCCCCCCATATTCAGTGCCGGTACCAGGACATGCCCGGCACTGAATATTATGGAATAATGTAGCTGGCGATGATCAGCGTTTTAAAAAACACTGACCGCTGCCAGCTGAATATTGGCTTGCCAGTTCTTAATCCAACTCTTCTTTAAAGTAGCAATCATAGCAAATAAAGAAAATCAACATACAGTTCAGTTTCTTGGAAAGAATTGTTGTATTCTGCAAAACAGAGTCTGTGTCCAGAACCTCAGCGCAGCTGAGAGGAAAAGCTGTAATACTCAAAGGGGAAAGTGTGGAAATATTGACCTATGAAAATAGTAAAGAATTTTTATGGAATCACAGTAGATTAAGGAGGGATCAGCCCCTAGAACAGCTGCTGATCTCAAAGGTGTGCTAGGAAGACTGGGCCTGTCTATCATAGTCCCCAGGGGGAGAGAGGGAGGGCTGGCCCTGGCTGATAACTAAGACCCAATAGGAAAAGCTCACAAGGAATCAATCACAGGAAGCTGCAAACTATAGGGATAGCAGCCTTAGTACATAGTGCTATCTATACACAGACAATGCAATTGAATAAAAATAATACTCATACTAAATATACATAATAAGGTACCCTGCTTCCATGAATATGGGGAAAGTACAGCATGAACACTTTTCCTAGCTCAATGACTGGTGTAAATGCTTGCACCTAACTGCTGTTAAGTGTGTAACCAACAGTATTCTACAAACTTAGCCCCTTGTTTACAAAGCCACGTGGCAATGCCAACACAGCCCATTCAAAGTGAATGGACTATGTTGGCATTAGCGCACCCGCAGCCACTAGCTGCGGGGGAGGGTAAGTGAGTAAATTCCAGGCAAGCCGCTAAGCAACCCATGCTCCTCCCACATCCATACTCGCTTTATGATTGTGCGCTAAAGAAATGACATGCTAAGGTTCTAAAATATCGTATAATTGCAAATTAGTGCCAGTTAGCGCCAATTAATTCTAATTATAAACAATTATTGATTATTAAAACCATTACCATGTAATTTAACAATAAAGTTGTGCCCCCAACTGTAGTCTATAACCAGTTAATGCATTTTAGTAAAATGGCCCCTTAGTTACCAAGTGTTATGGAGTCTATAGGACGCTGCCACTTCCCCTTAAAGATACTCCCTGCTAGTGTCAGAACCAGTTTAAAACTCATAGTTTGGCCCAAGGGGGAAGTGACACAAGGGGTGGAGCCAGGAGGGCATGGACTGGGAAGTATAAAGTCTTTGGTACAGTTAGATTGAGGAGGCTCAGAGAGAAGCAGCGATGCTCCACAGTATATGAATCTACCACCTGTGTATGAATTACAATTGCTAACAATCAGGTACGCCAAGTTCAACTCAGAGCCGTACACATTGGTAATTTTGACCCGGCCAGTTGCAGGAGCAGGCCACAGAAAGACATTGCTATGTTTACAGACTAGTTTTGTGTTTGACATTTCCCCACCTGAGAGTGGAGCAGGACACATACCTGACACTTATAATAAAGATTATTTTCCTCAAACCGGGCAGCGGTACCTGGCACTCTCCATTCATCCCCCACGCCTTCCAATATATCAACGCTTGACAACTTATCCAAAGAAGAATGGAATTTATTATGGCCACAGCATTCTACTACTTAAATATTTATAGATAATTACATTATGCAATTAGATTCATACAACAATTATAATATCTAGCAATTAAATACATAATCTCTATCAAGAGCATTTTGGCATGGTGTATAGCCTTTAGAGTCACACAGCTCCTACTGTTTTCACCTTACTCATGAAACTCGTCCCTGCACCGCCTGTATCATATACCATAGAAATACCATGGTGCTATCAATTATTTTCTTGAGGAGGGGTTGCCATAAAAGCATACCCCTTCTCATCCGTTGACTCTCTCTTTTGTTGCCTTCAGTCTCCCCATACCGTACAAGTCTGAGGTAGGCACCGCCAACCTTCTGTTACTCTGGAACTGGGCCCCCTCCATACAAGAGGGGAACTGCCCCTGGTTGTGACCTCATCTATGCCACTGCTAGCATGTGGCAACCACTTCACATCTGATCACTGCTTGAAACTTGCTTTGGTATCAAATATCCTACTATGGGCTCTATCAGGCTAAGACCAACCGCTCGTCCTTGACATTGGGGCGAGTGGGTGGGTGAGCTGTTGGAGCAGTCTGCAAATCGGATAAAAGTGGTAACTGCACCCTTACAGTCACCTCGCTTCCTGTCTCCAGCGACCCGCCCCTTCTCCTCCTCTAGACCTGTCCTCTCACTAACAACTTTCTTCCCTCCCCTTCTAACCTGACCTCTCCCCTCCCCTTCCCCTGTACCCTCTTACTTGCTGTACCAGGCCACTGCCCATTTGTGCGTCTGACCGCCTAGTCGTCTGTGTTAGCTCCCTTTACCTGCACCCAATCTGCGGCTCCAGTTTGTCATGGCTCCAGGCCCACTCTCATTCATGTTACCCCACCAAGCAGCTATTTCTTGAGATATCTTAGATAGATCCCCTACACTGCCTACATCTTTAAGCTTGTCTACTCTGATGCAACTTAGCATAATCCACAAAAGAAAATACTTCTGTGACCTTGCTATTTCTATGAAGGTTAGCTGTTACTGAATGTCTGTTTTGTCATAGTTATTTATTCAAATTTCAATTACATTTTCACACTAGTCACAGCTCTTCCTTTAGTGGAAACTTCACATAAATAACATCACCTCTCTGCATTGTGTGAACTTGAAAGCATGGTTTTATAATTTGGCTTTTTAATAGTTTTATAAATAGCATGGGGGACATTGTGTTACTGAGATGAAACAGGTAACGTAATTGAGATATTTTATCCTTTATTTTTTAATAGTTTGTTATTTGCTTCAAACTAACTGGTGAGGCAAGCTATCAAGTTAAGTAAAGTATGAATACATAATACAATACACACTTTCCAACTGGGCTATCCTGTTTTAAAAAGGTTAAAGTCAATTTATGAGAGTTCTTTTCCTTTTTACGGAACATGAATTCGGAATGAATTGCCTGTGTCATTGAAAGGTTTATCATCTTACTTATCTTTTTAGTAAGTAATGATTATTGTCTCAAAATCAATTATGTACTGCTCACATTGTAACTATGTATTGTTCACATTCTAATTCCTCTGATGTTTGAGACCCTCTTTTCTGTTAACTGCTGTGAATCCCTCTGTGGAACAACAGGCGGTATACAAAACTCAAAAAGAATAGAATACTGTAGCAGCACAGCTAAGAAGTGATGTAGCTTAAATATAGAAACATAAAAAAAAACTAGAAAATGATTGCAAATATGACACAGTCTGTGCATCCACACAAATGGCTAAACTCTACAATTTATTTATTTATTGCATTTGTACCCCACGTTATCCCACCTTTTTGCAGGCTCAATGTGGCTTACAGAGTAAGGTTATGATAAAGTCAATACATGATGTAAATACAGTTGATCATAAGCTGAGGTAAAAGAGGTAGGAGATGGGCGGATGTTGGGTAGGTTGTGTGCAAAGTGTTTTAGGTGTGTTCGGGTGATTTGGGGAATGAATTGTATCATTGAGGGTGACTTTTGTAAGCTTTGTTAAAGAGATGTGTTTTCAGAGCTTTGCTGAAGCTGGTTAGATTGTTCATGGTTTTCAGGGTTTTGGGTAGCGCATTCCAGAACTGTGTGCTTTTGTATACAAAGGTCGTAGCATAAGCCTGTTTGTACTTCACTCCTTTGCAGCTGGGGAAATTCAGATTAAGGAATTTGCGGGCCGATCTTTTGGCGTTTCTGGGCGGTAGGTCCACTAGGTTTAGCATATAGAGTGGGGCATCATTCCTTCCTATGAGCTTATAGCATACTTTTTCTAAATTCAGATACTATCCTCATCACAACCCCTCCACTAGGAAGCTATTCTAGGCATTGGGATCACCTGCTGTCACCCTAATCTTACTACCCTCTTTTCCACAACCTCCTTTCTGTTGAAAGAAGTTTGCCCCTTGTGTATTTTTAATGTGAAGATATTTAAATACTTTCATCATACCTCTCCTCTCTAGGGCTATAAAAGGGAAGTGCAGCAACCAGGAAGTAAATACTCACAAGACTCAAGGCACGGAATGCTGCAGGACTCTAGTGGTTCCCTGAACTAGGTGAGGGATGTGACTTCACCCTCTCCTGAAGCCCCCTCCTCACCACCATAGGTTTGGACTTAAGGGGATAAAGACGAAATGGCTAATGAGTACTGGGCCTCACCCATTGACAGCAGGTTCCCATATATTATCTTCTGGTCCATTACCCTTCCAGGCCAGGAAATAGTGTAGTCTCCCCCTGATTCTCTTAACATCCAGCATGGCCCATACCTCAAATTCTGGGTCAGTGGTAATTGCTGGTGTAGGCAGTGGAGGGTCTCTAGCTGTCGTGGCTCTGATGTCTATCTGGTGTTGATGAGCTCTCGAGTCTCCCCGAGCCCCACAAGGCCCCAGGGAACCGCCGAGCACCCCGAATCTTCACCCACGGTGACCGCCGTTCACCGAGGGTTGAGCCCTCAGCTGCAGGTGGCCAGCAGGACTGCTGGAACCGCGGGGTGACGGCTGGCCTGGCTGGAAGTCCGCACACAGTCTTTAGGGAAGGGCTAGTAGGACGGCTAGTTGAACACTAGGAACAAACACAGTCTTCACCAGAGGTGGCTAGCAGGACGGCTAGCTGAACACTAGGAACAAACACAGTCTTCACAAGAGGTGGCTAGCAAGACGGCTAGCTGAACACTGGGAACAAACACAGTCTTCACAAGAGGTGGCTAGCAGGACGGCTAGCTGAACACTGGGAACAAACACAGTCTTCACAAGAGGTGGCTAGCAAGACGGCTAGCTGAACACTGGGAACAAACACAGTCTTCACAAGAGGTGGCTAGCAGGACGGCTAGCTGAACACTGGGAACAAACACAGTCTTCACAAGAGGTGGCTTCTGATACACAAAACGGAAGCACTGGACCCCTTCCGTGTCTCCGTTTAAATCCCCCGCTCGTCCCTCCGATAGCAACAGCTGGAGCCAATCCTCTTCGCCCAGGCAGGCAGAGGGACCCGGATTGGTCCTCCCGTCCGGCGGGCGGAGTCTCTCTGTGGATGCGCCAATCCGGCGCGAGTGGGCGGAGCTACCTCGCTGGTCCTGCTCCAGCGAGGAGGACGAAGACGCCGGCGCCGCCATCTTGGCTGGCGGATCTCCTTCTCCGAGGCCGGCGCCTGCTCCTCTGGATCGCCGGCCTCGGAGCAGCTGACGGCAGTGCCGATCCCCTCGGCAGCCTCTCCCTGCCATCCCGGTTCCCACGGGCGCCCCTGGTTCCCGCTCCTGCCCGCGGTCCGCCAAGTAAGGGCCCGGAACGGGACAGTATCCTCCCTGGATGACCCCTTCTCCCGGGGTCCAGGTTTGGACGGATATCGGGCGTGGAAGGCTTTAACCAATTCTGGGGCATGTACATTAGCTACGGGTTCCCAGGAGTTGTCTTCGGGGCCAAAAGACTTCCATGATAACAAATAATACAGTCTTCCCCGCCGCCATTTTGAGTCCAGAATCTCTCCTACCTCATACTCTGGATCCGGGGCCACCTGGAGAGCTTCCTCTTGGGATGGGCGCGGGTGCCATCCGGACCCTCGAAACCTCTTCAATAAGGAGACATGGAAGGCGTTGTGCACTCGTAGGGTCCCGGGTAACCGCAACCGATATGTGACTGGTCCAATTCGTTCTTGAATAGCAAAAGGTCCAGCATAACGAGGTCCCAGTTTCCGGGAAGGCACTCGGAGTCTCAGATGCTTAGTGCTTAACCATACCTTCTGCCCTGGCTGGAGCACTGGGGCGGGTCGCCGGTGGCGGTCGGCAAAGATTTTATCTTTGGTAACGGTCTTCTGTAGTTGTTCCCTAGTCATCTCCCAGACCTTCTGTAAGTCTGCCAGGGTTTGGTCCCCTACCGGGGTTACCGTGGTAGAAGGGAACGGCCCTGGAAACCGAGGATGTCGTCCGTATACCACGAAGAACGGGGAATGCCCTGAGGATGAATGGTCACTCTGGTTATAAGCGAACTCGGCCCAGGGAAGTAGAGAAGCCCAGTTATCTTGTCGTTGGTTAACAAAGGCTCGCAAGAATCCTTTCAGTGTTTGGTTAATTCTCTCAACCATGCCATTGGTTTGGGGATGATAGGCGGATGAAAAATGGGTCTCCACTCCCAAGGCCGTGCACAAGGCTCTCCAGAAGCGTGAGGTAAATTGGGGTCCTCGGTCACTGATGATCCGACTGGGCAGCCCATGTAGTCGAAAAATGTGGTGAATGAAGGCCTGGGCTAGAGAGGCTGCCGAAGGAAGGCTCGAGAATGGAACAAAGTGAGCCATCTTTGAGAACCGGTCTACCACAACCCAGATCACGGTATGACCCTGGGAACGGGGTAGGTCAGTGATGAAATCCATGGATACCTCCGACCAGGGAGTGGTCGGTACGGGCAATGGTTGCAGGTCCCCCACGGGAGGTCCCCCTACTGGCTTGGTCCGTGCACACACCGGGCACGAGGTAACAAACTGGAGAATATCCCGCCTCATTTGCGGCCATCGATACTGTCTCGCGATGAATCGGAGAGTCTTGTGATACCCGAAGTGCCCGGCCCATCTAGATGAGTGTCCCCATTGCATGACTCTCTTTCGGTCGGCGGCCGACACGAACTCCTTGATCGGTGCGACTTCCCCTGTAGCCGCACGGAGACACGCGGGATCTAACATCGGATGAGCCTCCTTGGTCTCTTCAGGGACCTCAAATGCCCGGGAGAGCGAGTCCGCCGGGGTATTCTGGGACGCCGCCCGGAATACTAACTGAAAATGAAACCTGGCAAAGAATAATGACCACCGAGCCTGTCGGGGATTCAATCGCTGAGCCTCTTGAAGGTATAGAAGGTTCTTGTGGTCCGTGATGACCGTAAACCGGTGCTCCGCTCCCTCCAGCAAGTGCCTCCACTCCTGCAGGGCTAATTTCAGGGCCAGGAGTTCTCTATCCCCGACCGTATAGTTCCGTTCTGCTGGGGAGAATTTACGTGAGAAAAAGGAGCACGGTTGGCGCCGGCCTCCGGGGTTGATTTGAGAGATGACCGCCCCGGCCCCCAAGGCGGACGCGTCCACTTCTACAATAAAAGGCTTCTCCGGATCGGGGGCCAGCAGGATGGACGCTGACTCGAAGGCCTCTTTTACCTGACGAAAAGCCGCTTGCGCCTCTGGCGGCCAATCCCGGACCCTCGCGTTCTTTTGGGTGAGCGCCGTCAGTGGTGCTGTCAATCGGGAATACTGGGGAATAAACTGGCGATAGTAATTGGCGAAGCCCAGGAACCGTTGTAGGGCCTTCAGTCCCAACGGTTGTGGCCACTCGCGAATGGCCCGGAGTTTGTCGGGCTCCATCTGTAGGCCCCCGGGTAGCAGAATATATCCTAGAAAGGGTAATGACCGCTGATGGAAAGCGCATTTACTGAGTTTCGCAAATAGATGGGCTTGTCGTAACCGGTGCAGCACAGCGCGAACATGGCCCGTATGCTCCGTGGGGTCCTTAGAGTAAACCAGAATGCCGTCCAGATATACAATCACCGTGGAGTTTAGCAAATCCTCTAGCACGTAGTTGATAAGACGTTGAAACACCGCAGGGGCATTGCATAGACCGAACGGCATCACCCGATATTCAAAATGTCCCTCGTGGGTGTTAAAGGCCGTTTTCCATTCGTCCCCTGACCGGATTCGAACTAAATTGTAGGCCCCCCGCAAATCCAATTTTGTGAACACCTGTGCTCCTTGCAGCCTGTCAAAGAGCTCGGGAATGAGCGGTAGCGAAAAACGATCTTTCACGGTGATGGCATTTAACCCCCGATAGTCGATACAAGGTCTCAGGGACCCATCCTTCTTGGTAACAAAAAAGAATCCCGCCCCCGCTGGGGACGTAGAGGGCTGGATGAACCCCTTTCGCAGGTTCTCCCGGATGTATTCTTGCATTACCTTGGACTCTCCTCGGGACAGCTTGTACAGTCGGCCCCGTGGGGGCACCGTATCCGTCTTCAGATTAATGGCACAGTCAAAAGACCTATGAGGCGGTAGCACCTCTGCTTCCTTGGGATTAAACACATCTGCAAAGTCTCTATAATCCATAGGCAGCGAGCCCAGTTCAACCCGTCCCTCATCGGGCAACGTATTTAAGGCCGGACAGCTGCCAGCCTGGCCCTTACAACAGGTCTCCTGACAGGAACTACCCCAAGCTTGAATCCTTCCCCCGGGCCAATCGATAACCGGGTTGTGGCACCGTAACCACGGCAGTCCCAGAACCACTGGGTGGATGGTCCGGGATAGCACTAGGAATTGGACCTCCTCCCGATGATCCTCCCCCACCTGTAATCCCAACCCGGGGGTGATCTCCGTGACCGGCTGGGGAAGTGTAGTCCCTTGGATGGAGGTTATTCGCAGCACCGGCCTCCGCGGGAGCGTGGGCCAGCCCATTTGCTGCAGCAGTTCGAGTCCAATAAAGTTGCCCCCTGACCCTGAGTCCACCAGGGCCTGGGTCTGAATCGTGGTCTCCTGCCACCATAACGTTACTGGTAGTGTTATCAAGGAGTCCGGTAGGGGAGCGGAGTGCCCCAAGAACCCTCCCCTCAGGGTGCCTTGGGGAGCGCATTTCCCGGCCGGACGGAACAAGTCCGGAGGAAATGTCCAGCCTTTCCACAATAGAAGCATAGTCCGTTCGACTGTCGCTGCTGTCTTTCGGAGGGAGTCAACCGTTGACGGCCCATCACCATCGGCTCCTCCCCGGGCTCCGTGGAGTCCCGGTTCTCCTGGCGGGGGGACGGCCCTTTGCCCATCCGGGATGTCCCTCGTGCCCACTTCTGCCGTTCCGCCCGGGCTCTGGCTCGCTCCTGGAATCGAGTGTCAACTCGTATACAGAGCGAAATGAGGGCATCCAATTGTCCGGGGATCTCCCGTCCCACCAATTCGTCCTTGATCCGTTCTTGGAGGCCTTCCATAAAGATGGCCATCAAGGACTCCGGATTCCAGCGCAGCTCCGTGGCCAAGGTCCGAAACCGGATGGCATAGTCGGCCACCGTTCCTTCTCTCTGATGAATCCGGAGCAGTTCCGACGCCACGGAGGAGGGTCTCCCCGGAAGGTCGAACACCATCCGGAACCGGCGCTGAAATTCACTATAATCATCCAGAATGGGGTCCTGCTGCTCGTTCAGGGGGGCCACCCAAGCCTGGGCCTTCCCTACACAAAGGCCCATAATATAGCCCACCTTACTTTGGTCCGAAGCAAACGCCTCCGGTTGCATCCGGAAGGCCAGATTACACTGGTTGAGGAACCCCCGACATCCTCCGGGGGTCCCATCATATCGTGCTGGTTCAGGGAACCGAGGTCCCATGCGGAACCCTCCCACTCGGGGAGCCGCTGCGGCCCCCTGGACCGCAGCGGCCTGGTTCTGTACCTGAAGCGTGGAAAGTTGAGAGCATACGTTCTGGAGCGCCCCAGACAGGGCATTAAGCTGTTCCTGTTGCTGCTGGAGTACCTTGGCCAGGTCCCGTAGATCGGGTTGCGTCGGCGAGCTCATGGCTTCCGTTTCCTGTCGTGGCTCTGATGTCTATCTGGTGTTGGTGAGCTCTCGAGTCTCCCCGAGCCCCACAAGGCCCCAGGGAACCGTCGAGCACCCCGAATCTTCACCCGCGGCGACCGCCGTTCACCGAGGGTTGAGCCCTCAGCTGCAGGCGGCCAGCAGGACTGCTGGAACCGCGGGGTGACGGCTGGCCTGGCTGGAAGTCCGCACACAGTCTTTAGGGAAGGGCTAGTAGGACGGCTAGTTGAACACTAGGAACAAACACAGTCTTCACCAGAGGTGGCTAGCAGGACGGCTAGCTGAACACTAGGAACAAACACAGTCTTCACAAGAGGTGGCTAGCAAGACGGCTAGCTGAACACTGGGAACAAACACAGTCTTCACAAGAGGTGGCTAGCAGGACGGCTAGCTGAACACTGGGAACAAACACAGTCTTCACAAGAGGTGGCTTCTGATACACAAAACGGAAGCACTGGACCCCTTCCGTGTCTCCGTTTAAATCCCCCGCTCATCCCTCCGATAGCAACAGCTGGAGCCAATCCTCTTCGCCCAGGCAGGCAGAGGGACCCGGATTGGTCCTCCCGTCCGGCGGGCGGAGTCTCTCTGTGGATTGGCCAATCCGGCGCGAGTGGGCGGAGCTACCTCGCTGGTCCTGCTCCAGCGAGGAGGACGAAGACGCCGGCGCCGCCATCTTGGCTGGTGGATCTCCTTCTCCGAGGCCGGCGCCTGCTCCTCTGGATCGCCGGCCTCGGAGCAGCTGACGGCAGTGCCGATCCCCTCGGCAGCCTCTCCCTGCCGTCCCGGTTCCCACGGGCGCCCCTGGTTCCCGCTCCTGCCCGCGGTCCGCCAGGTAAGGGCCCGGAACGGGACACTAGCTGCCAACTTCATTAACACCACAGGTTTTAGTAGGGAGACATAAAAGGCATTGTGGATGTGCACGGTGGGGGGAAGATATAATTGATACATAACTGGACCCAGCTGATATTGCACTGCAAAATGACCGATGAACCTGGGTGCGAACTTCTGAGAGGTCCCTTGAGTCAAAGGTACCTGGTGCTCAGCCACATCTTCTCCCCATGGTGAAATGTGGGGGCTGGCCATTGCTTGAAATTGGCCTTCTTCTTGTAGCTGGCTGATGTCTACATAAGTAGTCACCAAGTCTGGTGCCAAATTTCTTGGATATCTCCATCCGCCCATAGAGGAGGAAATGTGGACTGGCACTGGAAGCTGATGATGTTGCCACATACCACATAGAAGGGAGAACAGTTGGTCACTGTATTAACATGGTTATTATATGAGAACTCAGCCCAAGGGAGTAGATGGGCCCAGCCATCTTGGCGCTCATTAACGTAGGATCAGAGGAAATTTTTTAATGTCTGGTTTATTCTCATAAGTACATAAGTACATAAGTAGTGCCATACTGGGAAAGACCAAAGGTCCATCTAGCCCAGCATCCTGTCACCGACAGTGGCCAATCCAGGTCAAGGGCACCTGGCACGCTCCCCAAATGTAAAAACATTCCAGACAAGTTATACCTAAAAATGCGGAATTTTTCCAAGTCCATTTAATAGCGGTCTATGGACTTGTCCTTTAGGAATCTATCTAACCCCTTTTTAAACTCCGTCAAGCTAACCGCCCGTACCACGTTCTCCGGCAACGAATTCCAGAGTCTAATTACACGTTGGGTGAAGAAAAATTTTCTCCGATTCGTTTTAAATTTACCACACTGTAGCTTCAACTCATGCCCTCTAGTCCTAGTATTTTTGGATAGCGTGAACAGTCGCTTCACATCCACCCGATCCATTCCACTCATTATTTTATACACTTCTATCATATCTCCCCTCAGCCGTCTCTTCTCCAAGCTGAAAAGCCCTAGCCTTCTCAGCCTCTCTTCATAGGAAAGTCGTCCCATCCCCACTATCATTTTCGTCGCCCTTCGCTGTACCTTTTCCAATTCTACTATATCTTTTTTGAGATACGGAGACCAGTACTGAACACAATACTCCAGGTGCGGTCGCACCATGGAGCGATACAACGGCATTATAACATCCGCACACCTGGACTCCATACCCTTCCTAATAACACCCAACATTCTCTCTGTCTGGCCTTTAGACTGAGAGTGATAGGCTGAGAAGAAGTCCAACTGGATGCCAAAGATCTTACATAGATTCTGCCAGATGCAAGAGGTGAATTGGATTCCACGATCACTGACAATGTGTTTTGATAGTCCATGGAAATGAAAGATCTACTTGATAAAGAGCTGGGCCAAGGAGGATGCCGATGGGAAGGAGTTCAGGGAAACAAAGTGTGCCATCTTCGAGAAGCAGTCTACTAGCACCCAGATAGTAGTATACCCTTGAAAGGATGGAATATTGGTGATAAAGTCCATGGAAATGTCTTACCAGGGTTGCTCGGGAAGCGGGAGAGGCTGCAGCAAGCCCCATGGGTGAGCATAGGCCTGCCCTACCCTGAGGGGGCTGCTAGGGGCCGCTCTCCTACAAGAAATGGGGACAATGCCATGGTATGGTCCCTAGGGGGAGTTCCAATTGGGACATCCGGGTAATGACCTGAAGTTGCCAGCAGATAGAGCTCCAGCTAAGGCCTGAACAGGGGGACCAGGGAGTATCTGTAGTAGAGGTTCTCTGTTAAGAGAAGGGCACCCAGAAGGCTCTGAACTCTTCCGGAACGGGGAGGAGGGGCCCAGAGGGGGTGTGGTGGGCTATTAGAAGCCCTATATAAACAATACCTCCTGAGGAGCAGAGAAGAAGAGAGGGGAGCCTGGGAATCCTGCTGGAGGAGGAGTGCCTGGAAGAGGGAAGAGAGAGCGAGAAGGAGACCCTAAAAGTGAAGGTACTTACCAGCCCATGTGTTGGATGGACTTGTGAACCAGGCCAGGTTGTTGATGGACTTGTGACTTATTTAAAATGAACTAACAGCTGTGGGGTGGAGGATAGGACTGTAAGGTCAATGAGAGTGAAGAAAGTCCTATCCAGGGGTGGTGGCTGTTTTACACTGAGACCCCTGTTTCTCAAAGTAAAGGGGCTCAGTCAGTGTATGTGCAAGTGAATGATACTTGGAAAGAAGTTGTTCCCCACAAGACTGAACCCAAGTCCTAATAAATTGAATTTGCATTTCAGGACTGCCTAATTTGCATATTGATGAAGGCTGGAGAATCCGAGTTATAGTTCCAGGGGAAGTGCGGTAGGTCACTGTCCGTGAACCAGAGGAGTGACTGGGGCACAGTGGACATAACAGGGAGGATATCCAGCAGGAGGAAGGCATGTCACAGCAGTCACCCTCAGTAAGGGAGGCGCCCAGGATATAGAGGTGGGTACTTGCCAGTGACTGGGAGAAGACCAGCTGGAGTCCTGCAGAGAAGCACAGTGCCAGTGAGGCCAGGTAGAGAGCAGGAAGAGCACATGTCTTTACAAACTGTCCTGAAGCCAAGTGCTAGGGAGCCTCAACAGAGCTTAGTTCAAGAATACCCTGAGGGGGGATTATAAAGGAAACCACTTTGTTTTGAACTGTTTGCTTCTGTGCTGTGCTTGCTGGAGTTACCCAGGATTTACCACTGGTGGTGGTTTGGAGCTGTTTTGGTTGGAACTGTCTGTGGCTCAGCAGTTTGTCTGGCTAATTACAATACATAGCTGGGCTTGGGAGCCAAGGGAACTCCAAAGAGACTGGCAAGTGAGACCCCGGCCAGCAGAGGGCTGCATTTCCAAAGCCCCAGTGGCCGGGAGGTTTACAGCATGCACTGGCTTATTTCTAGCACAATCAACACAAGAGTTAAAATATTCCTGTACTTCCCGAGGTATTTGAGGTCACCAATAATGGAGTTCCACCAGCCAGTGTTCTATTTATTTATTTCTGGATTCTCTGTCAGTTTAGTATCATGCGCCCACAGTAAGACCTTCCTTCTTAGATGTTTAGGAACCTTTATCTTCCCAGGAAGCACAGTAATCTGGGAATAAGTGGAATATTCCTTGGATCAATGATGGGTTGAGGCTCAGAAATGGTGCTAGTGGGATTGAAGGACTGGGAGAGGGCATCAGCCCAGGCATTCTTTTCTGCTGGATGATATGTCAGCTAAAAATCAAAATGGGAGAAGAGTGACCACCTGGCCTGATGAGTATTCAGTCTTTTGGCCTCCTATAGATATATCAAGTTCTTATGGTCAGTGGTTATGATGAAAGGGTGTGCAGCCCCTTCCAATAATTGTCTCCATCCTTCCAGAGCTAACATTCCCCAATGGTATAGTTCTGTTTGGCTGAGGTGAACTTCTTAGAGAAGAAGGAACAAGGAAAGAGTTTCCCACTGGGGGAGACCTGAGAAAGGATGGCCCCAGCACCTAAAGAGAAGACATTCACTTTTACAAAAATGGGCATGATGTATCAGGCTGCTGAAGCACAGGAGCTGACAGAAAGGCCTTTTTAAGCTTTGAGAAGGCCAGCCAAGCTTCAGTTGACCAGCTGCGGGTGTCCGCTCCCTTGCTAGTGAGCTCGGGGAGAGGTGCTATAAGGTTGGAGTAATTTTGGATAAATTGCTGATAATAGTTGGTGAAGTCCAAGAATCTCTGAAGGGCCTTAAACCCGTGGGTTTTCAACAGTCCTGGATTCCTGCAGATTTGCCCAGGTCCACCTGAAGTCTGGAAGAAGAAACTATATATCCCAAAAAGGGAAGAGCCATCTGCTCAAAGGAACATTTTCCCAGCTTAGCGTATAGACCATTCTCCAGTAGGCACTGCAGCACCATCTTGACGTGAATTCGGTATTTGGTCAGGGAGGTAGAGAAACCAGGATTTCATCTAGGTACAGCAAGACACAAGATATCTCCGAGCACCTTATTTATGGAAAACAGCAGAGACATTACACAATCCAAACGGCATCACCAGGTACTTGTAATGTCTATCCCATGTGTTGAAGGCTTTCCACTCACCGCCAGCTCAAATATGGATTAAATTATAGGCCCCATGGAGTTCCAGTTTGGTGAAAATGGTGGCTCCCTGTAAACGGTCAAACAGCTCCACTATGAGTGACAAGGGGCATTTATTTTTTATGGTGATTGCGTTTAAACCGTGAAAATCAATGCATGGCTGTAAGGATCCATCCTTCTTCCCCACAAAAAAGAATCTTGCCCTTGCCAGGGAGGTGGAAGGATGGATAGAGCCCCATGACAAATTATCCTGGATGTACTCTTTCACAGTTTTGGTTTCTGGAATGGAGAGAGAATATACCTTGCCCTTGACTGATTATTTCAGTCAGTATGTAATTTACTTAGTCAGTTGTACAGTATGCTATAAGCAGAACATTTTGTTTTTGTATGCTTTGGAAATAGTTTACCTTTTTTACATTCTGATTGGTAATTGAAATCTTCCATTATTATTGTGCTACCAAATTTGTTAATCTTCCAAACGTCTGTTGGCATTTCACTGTATCTCTTCATCCTGTCCAGGTGGATGATAGACCCATTAGACATGGTATTTCTATCCATAAGTATTCCACATTATATTTATTTCTTGCAGAACTTTTATCCTGTTTGACTGTATGCCATTCTTATCTTATAATTCCACCCCTCACCAATTTGATCCACCTTGTCATTTGGGTATAATTTGTATAATTTATCATGTTATCCCATTGGTTGTCCTCCTTTCATCAGGTCTCAGAGATGCTAATTCCCCCAAATTCTATATAGTGCGACCTAAGGGGGTCTTTTACTAAGGTGCACTAGCATTTTTAACTTGCACTAAAAATCAGTTGGCGTTAAATGCTGAGACACCCATGAGTGGCAAATGGAATCCATGTCTCAGCATTTAATGCCAGCTGATTTTTAGCATAAACTAAAATTACAATCTCACCATAGTAAAAGACTCCCTAAGTTGCATGTAAAACTGGTCGTATTCCATTTTGTGCATGCAACTTAATTAGCTTGGCGTGGAGGAGTGGCCTAGTAGTTAGTGTGGTGGACTTTGGTCCTGAGGAACTGAGTTCAATTCCCACTTCAGGCACAGGCAGCTCCTTGTGACTCTGGGCAAATCACTTAACCCTCCATTGCCCCATGTAAGCCACATTAAGCCTGCCATGAGCAGGAAAGCACAGGGTACAAATGTAACAAAAATAAAAAAAATTCAACACTAATTGCCACTTACACAATTATTGCTACTAATTGGCTTTAATTAGAATTTACACACACAATTTTTGAAGCGTGTTCTGTAAAGTGATGCATGTAAATTGAAAGACACAGATCTGAAAAGGGGGCATGGCCATGGGAGGGGCATGGGTGGGTCATGGGCGTTCTTTGAATTTACATGCGGTGTTATAGAATATGCCTGATCTAAACGTAAAGTACGTGTGGGTATTTACACCAGGCTTTAGTTGGTGTAAATGGCTGTGACTAAATTTATTTGCGGGAATGGGCACTAGTCTTATTCTATAAACCGCGCCTAACTTTATGCAAGGTTTATAGAATAGCACAAAGTGTGGATTTTTTTCCGCTTTGACTTTTCAGTGTCATATATAGAATCTAGCCCATAATCCCTTAGATTCTATATAGCACAACTTAAGTTGCACACGCAAATCCAGTCATGGGCATTTCTAAAATCTATGTATGTTGTTATGGAATACACCCGGTCTGCACCTAATTTATGCATCAGCATTTACACCAAATTTTACTTGCCGTAACTAACAACTAAATTTAGTCATGCGGATGGGCGCTCAGCGTACGTCTAGGGGTAATTTTTCATCACCGATTTTTTAGGTGTGATATATAGAATCTAGCCCTATGTGTCTTGGCTATATGGAAATTTATCTCATGCATATTCTTTGTGGTAATCCTGATGCCTCAATTTATTTATTATTATTTATTTATTTAGATTTTGCTCACACCTTTTTCAGTAGTAGCTCAAGGTGAGTTACATTCAGGTACACTGAATGTAACTTACTAGGTGTGCCTCCAGGAGGGGGTGGAGAACCAATAGAGACAAGCACACTATTATGCCAGTGATGATAATATTTTTATTTATTTATTCATTTTAAACATATGGTTTACAAAGATAAATATCTTTGAGGAAATATTACAGGGCATATGATACACTTAGTTTCAAAAAATCATTTTCAAATACATACATCAGCTGACTCAAAGCTCTGAATTAGTCCACTTATTGAGACCCAAGATGTCCTAAAGAATAACCCAAGAGGAGTTGGAAATTAACAAAATTAGCAAAACAAAAATTTAGGCTTCTTATTTATACAATCCCTTTAAACTATGAGGAATGCCCAGATTGCCTCCTGGCCTTTATAAAATCAGAAAGTTGATCAAACTCATAGAAAATAAATTTCTTGTCCCCGTATATTACAACACATTTGCACGGGAAGCGCAATTGAAACTTGGCCTGCAATAATATCACATCTTGTCTTAATTCAAGAAACTTCTTTCTTCGCATTTGTGTCCACTATGATGATAATATTTGAACCTTATTTCATTTCATTTTTCAGTGTTGATATCCTGCTTAGACCAAAGCAGTTTACAGTTTTATTTTACAGGCACTGGGTCTGTCCCTAGTGTGCTCACAATCTAAGTAGTACATTGCACTACTGTTGTACCCAGGGCAACCAAGGGTTGTGACTTGCCCAGGGTCACATGGAGCTGCAGAGGGAATTGAACCTTGTTCCCCAGGATCCCAACCCATTGCTGACAATTAGGCAACAGCAGAAATTGAACCCAAGTCCGCAATCTGCTGCACTAACCATTAGGCCACACCTCCAGCTAGTACACTATCCTAATTCAGCTTGAAAGCCCACCTTTGATAACATTCTTACACCTGCCTTTGAAAAATAATGACCGGTAAGGGGGGGTGCAGCTCCACTTTTATCATGTGTCATTTACAGGAGTGTTTGAGTTTTTCTTCAGGGGGTAGGGTTGCCATTATTTTTTTTCATTACAGGAGCAATGTTTGGAAAAGCACACACTCTTTCGCAAAAAAGTTCACACTCTTTTGAAACAGTGTGCGCTTTTTACGAAAAGTGTGCCTATTCTTGAAAAGTATGCACTCTTTCAGGAAGATTATGCACTACTGGGAAAGAGTACACATTCCTTCCAAAAGAGTGTGCTTTCTTTGCAAATAACATGTACAGTGTGTACTCTTTGCAAACAGAGCACACTCTTTTCGAATAGTGTGCACTATTAACAACACAAGAAAAAAACATGACATTTTCTTGTTTTTTTCCTTTGGTATCAGCAGGAATCAACATGGGATATGAAATCACATCCCTAGTGACCTATGCTTTCTTTATATGATAATGAATTTCTAAATACACTGTATGCTTAGGCAGGCTTACTGATCGCAAGTAGTTCAAATTCAAGCTTTCTTGATTTTCAGGCTAAAGCCAGTAAGAAGTTTGAATCTGTTTAGTATAATTCTTCTTATTATTTTTATTGTTTGAATTCTTAAATAATGATTATACCATTTGGGCTTGTATACAATGAACTATATCAAACACTGTTTTATAAATTATTAAGGGCCCCTTTTACAAGGTGGCAGTAAGGCCAACGCGGGCTTACCACTCACTAAAAAGGAACTACTGCTAGGCTACCACAGCAGCCCGGCAATAGTTTCCACCCCCAGCAAGCCGTCATATCTGGCACTACAAAAATAAATATATGTTACTACAAAAATAAATATATGTTATATGATTACTGTTAGGTGTGTACCCATTGCCTATTCAATGGGTGATAGTAAGGGCTCCCCCCTTCCCTGAAATGGCCACGCGGCAAGTGCTTCACTTGCCACGTGGCCACTTCTTTAAAAAAAGAAATACCTGTATTTTACCCACTGCAGTAAAAGGGGGCCTCGGCGTGCATCAAAAGCATGTGCTGACACCAGTGCAGGCCCCCTTTTGCTGCAGCTTGGTAAAATGTGCCCTATTAAAACAATACCAACAAACATTATATTAATCACTGATTGAGTTTAGTGACAATTGTACTATTTAATTCACTAGGTAATTGCATATGTACAATAGCATAGGGCTAAATGTATGCGTATTACGGAATCTTGGAGCAAATAATCTAGCTAAGAGCAGTAGCGATAGTAAGGTGCACTGTTACTTTGGCAACTTGAAACCGTTAAAACATTGAAACACTCTTTTCTTCTGACACCCTTTGTTCAAGAAATGTTCTAATTCCATTGAAGTCACAGGATCATGTATCATTATCTTGGCATGTTAAATAATTTAAGACTGTAATAATGCCTCCTGATATTCTGAGTCAACTGGTTGATTAAATAGCCTTGCTTTGAATATTTAATTGTATTCTTTGTTGATGGGGGAAAAAAAACAGAAACCATGACCAAACTATGTGACTTAATTAGAACAGTAAATTTTCAATGGGTCTAGCTGATTAAGTTCAGGAGGTAGGCAGTTAGATCAACTCCTTTGAAAATCTACTGGCGCTGAGAAGATGAACTATCCAACTAGTTTCACTGGTAAGATAGATTTTATTTATTTATTATTTTATTATTATTATAAATACCAGCTTAGGCTCCCTGTGAGCGGGACCCCTGATTTCTTGTGGTCCTATGACCACGGGAAAGGCTGCAAACTGTGTTCCTTTCTGTGTAATTCCCCAATGCTTATGGATTTATTTATTTATTTGTTGCATTTGTATCCCACATTTTTCCACCATATGGCAGGTTCAATGTGGCTTACATCTTGCTAAAAAGGCGGTTACAAAATTTAGATTTGTAGAAGTCTAGTACATAGTACAGAAGTACAATAAACGCTTAGGTTGATATATTAGCATATTGTGAGAGAGGTTAATATTATTGTTTTCCATTTATCAACCAAAATATATAAATCTAGGTTCACACTCAAAAACTAGTTTTATGAATTAAATGTGCAAAATTAACAACAACTGTATATATTGTGAAACACATATAAAATGATTTTATTCCTTAGAAATACCTTACATATATATGAAGGGTATTTCTAAGGAATAAAATAAATGTATATATGTTTTGCAATATATACAGTTGTTGTTAATTTTTCCATTTATCAAGGGACACTAGGGGGATCTAGGTCCAGCCATGCCCCACAATGGTAACTTATTCTAACTCTTTTCCTCCATATCCTCCCAAGAGTTTGTAACCTGCTCCTCTCCTCTCCTCTATCTCTGTCCCTCCAATCTTAGGAGCCCTTTTACTATGCCGCATAGGCACATACGTGCATTTTACATGTGTCAGTTTTGAACTACTGCCCGGCTACCACATGGCCTGGGTGGTAATTTCATTTTTTTACACGCATACACTAAGCGCACTGGAAATTTTCCAGCATGTGGCGCTAACGAGGCAGTAATCAGCATTGTACATGCATAGACCATTACTGTCCAGTTAATGTGTAAGACTTTACCGCTAGGTCAATGGGTGATGGTAAGGTCTCAGACCCCAAATGGATGCGCGCCAATTTTTATTTTGCCGCACGTCCATTTTTGACCAAGAAAAAAGGGGTTTTTTGCAGGCACGCTGAAAAATGGACCTTCACGTGTCCAATACACACATCTACACCAGCACAGGCCATTTTTCGGTGCATCTTAGTAAAAAGACCCCTTATATTCTTTTCCTCCCTTTCTTTCTCTACATATTTTGACCACCACTTCAGTATCTGAAATTCTCCACTCATTAAATTCTCAAAAGAACAAAATCAAATTTTCAGAGTGAAAGTATGCTTTGAAAAATATATTATGCAAAATGAATTTACAATATGTGGAGGATCATTTTTGATATGACTTCTAAATCCGATTTTGGATGTTTTTGGAAAAACCTCTAAAAATCCAGTAGCAAACATGGCCATTTACAAACCAGAAATACATCCAACTTTTTGCTTCAAAAATGACCATTTGTTAGGCGTTTTTGTCTCGGTTCATCTATCTTTTAGGACCATTTAAAAAAAAAATGTCCAAGGGAAAATACACAAAAAAAACCAAAACACAAAACTCCAGACAGCCCAGAACACTGCAGCCAGACTAATATTCGGAAAAGCAAAATATGAAAGTGCTAAACCACTGCGAGCAAAGCTACACTGGCTCCCACTCAAAGAACGCATCATGTTTAAGATTTGTACTTTAGTTCATAAAATCATCCACAGAGACGCCCCAGCGTACATGTCAGACCTGATAGACTTACCGACAAGGAACGCCAAAAGAACAGCCCGCACATTCCTTAATCTTCATCTCCCAAGCTGCAAAGGTCTAAAATACAAACTTACACATGCAGCAAACTTCACCTACTTGAGTGCCAAGCTATGGAACACACTGCCGCACAACCTGAGAGGGATCTACGAACTAACAAACTTTCGAATATCACTGAAGACCCATCTTTTTAAAAAGACATACCACAAAGAATAACAAATATAAATGTACACATCTCCCACACATTTACTCAGAACTATTTTATAATATCTGCTTGCTTTATACTTTTACTATATCACTCATAATCTCTATTTAACAATAAGTAACTACTTTTATCATATCTGCTTGCTGTAAACTCTAATATGTTATTCAATATCTCTATGTAACAATAAGTGATTATGTTCTAATCTATTACCACCAAGAACGATACATTGTAAGCTACATTGAGCCTGCAAATAGGTCGTATAATGTGGGATACAAATGCAATAAATAAATAAATATATGAGGGGCCAGCAAAATATAAATAAATAAATGAACTCAACAGTCATATGAAATACAAACTCTAGGTCTGCACATGAGTTGCCAGATCAATTTAAATGTATGCAAAGGCTTTCCCCTTTTCTTTACTGAAAAACGTTTTTTCCTTTTCTTATAATTTTTTTATTTTTATGGAGGAGAAAAGACCTCAGAGACATTTAACTGGTTGAGACTGCAAACTTATTAGCAGCAATGCTGCAAGTTTATAAGCGCTTTCAACAACATTTCATTTACTTTTTGAACCTTTCAAATCATTTAGGGCCCCTTTTAGCAAGCTGCAGCAAAAGGGAACCTGCGCTGGCGTCGGCGCATGATTTTCACATGCGCTGAGGCCCCCTTTTACCACAGCAGGAAATGGCCATGCGGCAAGTAAAGCAGTTGCTGTGTGGCCGTTTTGGGTGGGGGGCTCCTGTGCTAACCCGGTGGTAACCGGGCAGCACGCGACACTGCCTGATTACCGCCGGGTACACTCCGGTGCTACAAAAATATATTTTTTGTAGAGCCGGATATGATGGCGTGCTAGGGGTGGGAAGTACCATCAGGCTGCTGCGGTAGTCCGGCAGTACTTCCTGTTTAGCGAGCGGTAAGCCTGCGTTGGGCTTACTGCCGCTTAGTAAATGGGGCCCTTAATGATTGTCATAAAAGAATTCAAAGATGCTTTGACAAGGCACCACTTATCTTAACCAAGCCCTATTCAGATAGTGCCAAATGAGTCTGTAAGGAACACCAGAATATGGGTAAAGTGGCATCAACATTGGTATGAAAACCCCAGATCCTTTGGGTCAAGATAGAGTCTGAGTTTTATTGGAAAATTAGGGAAGTATTCAAATATATTCATAGATAGTGCCTCTGAATGTCCTGGTCGACATTGTTGTCCAGATAAATGCTTTCAAATATTCATTCCGTTATTTATAGCTCAACCGTCAATACTTTGTAGGCAATTGATAAATAGAAATTCAAATGTGTACAAAGGTACCACATGATTTGAGTAGAATCTTTAAAAAGCTGCTACAGGAATCCAGGGATGTACCTGCAGTCTTTCAGGCTGCCTCTTTGGTATGTACAATTTTTGGAGGGAGGTTTGAGAGCCTCTCACACAAGCAATTCTCATCTTTCTGGTTCTAGTTCTACCATTTTCCTTTTACTCTAATGCAGTTCCAAGTCCTTGGTTCCTGGTTATTGATACACTTTCTTTTTCCCTTTCTATTTCATATAATTCCTCCCCATAGGGACCAGCAAAAGGTAAAGCCTTGGTCCCTCTCTTTCTTGATATTCAGAATATCTTTTTCTACCCTTAATAGATGACCAGAGCCAGAGAAATGCTAGTGCATAACGGGACATTAGCAGATAGAAGAGGTAATAATGCATTTTTAGAGATTACTAGGGAGAAGCCTTCTTTTCTTTATAAAAGACTAGTAAAAGAGGCCCGTTTCTGGACCAAATGAAACGGGTGCTAGCAAGGTTTTCCTCCCCAACACCCCCCTTCTCCCTCCCTCCCTACGTACCTACCGACCCCTTGGTCGTTCAGACGCCATTGCTCCATGCACTGTACGCCATCGCTCTGCCCTCGGTGTGTGACGCCATTGCTCCGCCCTCGACGTCAACACGTTTGACGCGAGGGTGGGGCCCGGCGACTTGGCGATTTCGGTGGCTTCACCACCACGAACCCTTCAAACCTGTACTGAAGGAAGTGACGTCAGTGGCTTGGCTTCACTGTCGTCAGTGTCTTCAGAACGTTGAGGGTGAGTTTTATTATATAGGATTAACTTAAGTGCAAGGCATGGACATTAACATCGGTCCTACAGGAGATATAAATGTCCATGCCAATATTTGCCATGTACCTTCCACTAGCACAAAGTTCTTTTAGGGAGCTGACATATATTCAAATCCTTTTGATCTCCCACTAAGGATGATTTTACCGGTAACCAGTGGTGATACTCAGCAATTCTTATCTTAATATGGTGAGAATTACACACCCACCTCTTCATCGGGAAGCGGTAAATTCCCACTACAACTCCTTGTGACTTTAGGCAAGTCCATCACCCCAGGTACAAAACAAGTTAGTGTATATAATAGGTAAACCTCTTTGATTGTAGAGAAGGGCAATATATCAAGTCCCATTCCCTTATAAATGCTCATTTCAGCCAGGGTACAGGGTTTTCTTTTTGCCAAAGAATCCCCTCCCCCCAGCTGAAATGAACATTTATGAGTATTAAGATTTGTTTGAAATAAATAGCAATAATGCTGATATAAAGTATACAAAGAAGAAAGCATCTATAATTTGATAATTAAAGAATTTACTGCTTCCCGATGAAGAGGTGGGTGTGTAATTCTCACCATATTAAGATAAGAATTGGTCAGTGTCACCGCTGAGGTTAGCGGTAAAATCATCCTTAGTGGGAGATCATTAGGGTTTGAATATTTGTCAATTATACCAGCCGATATTCAGCGCAATTTAACCATCCAAGAGCCATTCCTAGAACCAGTTAAATAGCACTTAGCAAGCTAAGCACTAATATTCAGTATGGGATAGCTGGTTATCTCTGCTGAATATTAGCACTAAGGGCCACATTCTATATATTGTGCAATAATTAGGATTTAGGCGCATATCTAATTCTATAATGGATTTGCCTAAATCATATCGCGCATAAAAATTTGGGGGCGTGGTTAGGGGTGTTCTTGAGGGCATTCTTGGATGTTATGCACGCTGATACAGAATCACGTCTAAATGCACCTAATATAGGCGCCAGTATTTAGGCCTGCTTATATGAGGCCTAACTGCAGGCACCCACAGTTAGGTGCAGCTTAGTGCTAAGCACAATTCTATAAAAGGCATGTATTGTTTATAAAATTGTGCTAAGTGTGACACATTATTGACACTGATTTTTAGAAGCTACTTATAGAATTTACCCTTCAGTGCATAGTAACTAACTGGAGTGGAGGAGTGGCCTAGTGGATAGAGCACCTGTCTTGACATCCAGATAGTAACATAGTAGATGACAGCAGAAAAAAAGACCTACACGGTCCAACCAGTCTGCCCAACAAGACAACTCATGTGTGCTACTTTTTGTGTATACCCTACTTTGATTTGTACCTGTGCTCTTCAGAGCACAGACCGTATAAGTCTGCCCAGCACTATTCCCGCCTCCCAACCACCAGTCCCGCCTCCCAACCACCAGCTCTGGCACAGACCGTATAAGTCTGCCCAGCACTTACCCTGCCTCCCACCACCGGCTCTGGCACAGACCGTATAAGTCTGCCCAGCACTATCCTCACCTCCCAACCACCAGCCCCGCCTCCCACCACTGGCTCTGGCACAGACCGTATAAGTCTGCCCAGCACTATCCCTGCCTCCCACCACTGGCTCTGGCACAGACCATATAAGTCTGCCCAGCACTGTCCCCGCCTCCCACCACCGGCTCTGGCACAGACCGTATAAGTCTGCCCAGCACTATCCCCGCCTCCCAACCACCAGCCCCGCCTCCCAACCACCAGCCCCGCCTCCCAACCACCAGCTCTGGCACAGACCGTATAAGTCTGCCCAGCACTATCCCTGCCTCCCACCACCGGCTCTGGCACAGACCGTATAAGTCTGCCCAGCACTATCCTCGCCTCCCAACCACCAGCCCCGTCTCCCACCACCGGCTCTGGCACAGACCGTATAAGACTGCCCAGCACTATCCCTGCCTCCCAACCACCAGCCCCGCCTCCCAACCACCAGCTCTGGCACAGACCATATAAGTCTGCCCAGCACTATCCCCGCCTCCCAACCACCAGCCCCGCCTCCCACCACTGGCTCTGGCACAGACCGTATAAGTCTGCCCAGCACTATCCCTGCCTCCCAAACTCCAGTCCCGCCTCCCACCACCGGCTCTGGCACAGACCGTATAAGTCTGCCCAGCACTATCCCTGCCTCCCAACCTCCAGTCCCGCCTCCCACCACCGGCTCTGGCACAGACCGTATAAGTCTGCCCAGCACCATCCCTGCCTCCCACCACCGGCTCTGGCACAGACCGTATAAGTCTGCCCAGCACTATCCCCGCCTCCCACCACCGGCTCTGGCACAGACTGTATAAGTCTGCCCATCATTATCCCCACCTCCCAACCTCCAGCCCCGCCTCCCACTACTGGCTCTGCTATCCAATGTCGGTTAAGCTCCTGAGGATCTAGTTTAAACCCCACTGCTGTTCCTTGTGATCTTGGGCAAGTAACTTTGCATTGCTTCAGGTACAAACTTAGGTTGTGAGCCCTCTAGGGACAGGAAAATACCTGGAGGGGCATAATCAAAAGGGACACCCAAGTTTTGCTGAGGACATCCTGGTGGAGGGGCAGGGAAACCCATATTATCAAAACAAGATGGACGTCCATCTTTCGTTTCGATAATACAGTTGGGGACGCCCAAATCTTGACATTTAGGTCATCCTTAGAGTTGCTCATCCCTAGAATTGATCATTTCTGATTTTTGGCAGTAATGGAAACCAAGGATGCCCATCTCAGACATGACCAAATGCAAGCCATTTGGTCATGGGAGGAGCCAGAATTCATAACGCACTGGTCCCCCCTGACATGCCAGGACACCAACCGAGACACCCTAGGGGGCACTGCAGTGGACTTCAGAAATTGCTCAGAGGATCATAGCTCCCTTACCTTTTGTGCTGAGCCCCCAACCCCCCCCCCCAAAGCCCACTACCCACCACTGTACACCACTACCATAGCCCTTACAAGTGAAGGGGGGCACCTAGATGTGGGTATAGTGGGTTTCTGGTGGGTTTTGGAGGACTCACATTTACCACCACAAGTGTAACAGTTAGGAGGGGATGGGCCTGGGTCCGCCTGCCTGAAGTGCACTGCACCCACTAAAACTGCTCCAGGGACCTTCATACTGCTGTGATGGACCTGAGTATAACATTTGAGGCTGGCATAGAGGCTGGCACAAAATATTTTTAAAGATTGTTTTGAGGGTGGGAGGGGGTTGGTGACCACTGGGGGAGTAAGGTGATGTCATCCCCAATTCTCTCCGGTGGTCATCTGGTCAGTTCAGGCACCTTTTTGTGGCTTGGTTGTAAGAAAAACAGGACCAGGTAAAGTCGTCCAAGTGCTCGTCAGGGACGCCCTTTTTTTCCATTATGGGTCGAGGACGCCCATGTGTTAGGCATGCCCAAGTCCCACCTTTGCTATGCCTCCGACACGCCCCCGTGAACATTGGTCATCCCTGTGATGGAAAGCAGTTGGGGACGCCCAAAATCGGCTTTCGATTATGCCAATTTGGGCGACCCTGTGAGAAGGACGCCCATCTTCCGATTTGTGTCGAAAGATGGCTGTCCTTCTCGTTTGAAAATAAGCCTGCTGGTGTACCTGAATGTAACTCACCTTGAGCTACTACTGAAAATCCAAATAAATAAATACTGTGTGATATAACCAGCTAGTTAAGCATAACAGTCAAATTGAACTGCCTAAATATCTTTGTCCACTATAAACTTAACTAGCCAGTGCTGAATATTCTTGGGCAGTTAAGTTTAAGCTGCCCCCCAAAAAAACAAACAAACAGATATTCACACCAGAAATGGTCAGTAGAGGCAGTGCATGCAGATCTCTCTCTTTGTGGATATCTTGAAAACCTGACTGGCTGGGGTGCCTCGAGGACCAGGTTTAGGAGCCAGTGCCCTATAGAGTATCACTCTCTTGGTCCTGCATTTCTTTTCTTTTCTTTTTTGCATAAAATCTTAGTTGTTAAATTTTAGACCATTCTTCAGGTTTCATTAAATCCCTTCTTATGTTATCCATACCTTCTAGGATGTCCACACTATTGCAGATTTTGGCAGCAGCCGCAAAGAGGTAAACCTTATCCAACGACTATTCCACAATATCACTCATAAAAATCTATAAAACAGGGCTAAGGACCAATCCCTTTGGCACTTGACAGGTAATTCCCTTATGCTCTTATGCATATTACCACAATTTATGCTCAGAATTACTCACACCGATCATTGTATTATTCCTTGGCATTTAGAAGAATCAGTCCCAGATAAAGTTGCATTGAAAACACATATTCATTATTAAAAACACACACAAACAAAACTTAATTGGGCATCTGTGCACTTTCCCTAGGAATTCTACTGTGTTGTTGTTGTTGTTGTTTTTATAATACTAACAGGATGTTTACTCATGACTCAGTAGAATTAGTCTGAATTTCTTGGCTGCCTACAAAAGCTAAATCTACAGAATAATAGTATGCCCCTACGTTTCCATAATGGAAATGGAATTAATTTATATTTCTCACATTGTGATATGGCCGGTGTTTACAGCATTAGTACAGTGCTTTCCCATTTATATAACAGCTAGCCACTTTTCTCTGTGGGCATCAAGCTAAAATACTCATTTTTACCATGTACCCTGACTCACCATTCATTTAGAAGTAATAGCCTATGTGTTTGTTTGGATGGATTTTCTATATCTAAGTGTGTAATTTCATTACAGCATGCAAGGAACATCAATTGATGGCTTAGATTAAAAGGTGTGATCCTAACAAAGTAAGCTTTATCATTCACTGTATAATTTACAGTGATTGTATTTTAACCGGCAAAGGTTCCACTTTAGTATAACTACAGTAACAAACAGTAGCTTTTGATATATATGATCTCAGTTACTAGAAATAGTTGTAGTTTCTAGAATTTTTAAATCAGAATGGAAACTGCTGTAGCAGGGATTGACTTGTAGCCACCTTTTTGTATGCATGGAGGTTTGATAACTTCAATAGAAAATGAAAAATTGGGGATGGAGGGAGCTGAAAGTAGAAACAAAACAGGAGACCACCCACTGCAGTATCCAATAAGACAGTACAGAGAGCAGCAGTGATCCAAGGAAGAACGGGACTGCAAAAGTTCACTCATATGTAACTTTAATGGAAACTAGACTCAACCTGGCCAAGTTTCGGATAACCTTTGTCAGGGGTCACACTGGTTTCCAAATATTTTCTCTGGTAAATGCTTATGTATCCAATATATACTGCAATTCCTGCGCTGAAGAAAAATCAGTTCAACTGCAGAGAGGCAGGAACAGCAAAACTGGAGGGAGGTGGATCACGGAGCTGGAACCTGATCTATTAAAAAAAAAAAAAGCCCTAAAAATTCTATTAGGGATGTGCACAGGCACAGCAAACATTTTTGGTTCAGGTCATGTTCAATTCATTTACCCATTCTGTTCGTTTTCAGACATTGGAATTATTTGAATCATTTAGGTACATTAAATTCAATGGGGCAAGCACTTTTCATTCCTAACAATGGAGTTTTCTATCCATTTTTAATCAAACGAGTATTGCACTGTTTGGGGGATCTTGCCAGGTACTTGTGACCTGAATTGGCCACTGTTGAAAACAGAATGCTGGGCTTGATGGACCTTCAGCATGACAATGCTTTTGCTTATGTTTATGTTAGGCTGAAAATCTGCACATTCAGTATGTGTACAGCTGACATGTGCATTTCTATTCCAAGATGCTTTTTCTGCTTAGTACAAATTGGTGGACACCTGTTTATATTGGGCCCCTTTGCCCTCTTTGGGATCGGCACCGGCTGCCAGCAGTTTGTTTGTTTTTTATCTTCATTTTAATACCTTCCCTCTCCCTCTTCTCTCCTCCTCCCTTTTTAATACTTCCCTTCTGCTACTGCCTAGCTTTCCTGTTCACATTTGTAGTTCTTTTCACTTTTCCCACTTTGATTTTATGGTATTGTAAACTGCCCAGATGGTATTCCCAGGGAGGTATATGAAATAAAACTTGAAACTTGAACTAGACTAGCAGACAGAAAACTTCAGCTGGTTCTTTTGAGTTCAGTTCTCCTGAAGTTGCTGGTAAGGCAGGGCAGCCTGTGATTGTATAAGCTGAAAGAGATTTCATAGTTGGAACAGGGTGTCAGTATCTGTCAGGAAACTGCAGTACAGTGAATGTTTTAATTTAGTTGGCTAATAGACAGTACTAATGCACACCCTTGATTGAATGCACACTGTCAAATAATTATCTTTTTGTCATTTATTAGATATTCAGAACCAATCTGTAGATATGTGTAAACAATTTGCATAATTTTTCAGAGACAAAATTATAAACATCTGCAATTCCTTAATTAACAAATCAGACATTCTGTTGCCATCTCAGGACACACCTGATTTCTGAAATTGATTCACTCATCTGGACAGCTCCTGGGATTCATTTTTCATCTCTACTAGTCACTTGGAAACCCTAATGAAAAGAGTCAGGGCAATTACCTGTAACTTAGATCCCTGTCCTTCTCAGTTGATGGGTTCAAGGGTCATCACTCAAATCATAATATCATAATAATTCTTAACATTTCTTTAACAAAGGAGAACATTCCTGATTTGCTAAAGCAGGTTTTGCTGAAATTTGTTTTGAAAAAAAAAACAACCCCAAACTTCTTTAGACATTAGCCTTAAAGAGAAATTCAGATTGATTTCTAATCTACTTGGGTAAGCTAATTGAAAGGGATACCTATTACCAGCTCACAGTTTCTAGATTTTTTTAAAGACTTTCAGTCTGGATTTAGACCATTTGGAAGCATGAAGACTGTTTTTGACTCTACAACTTTTCATCAAAGAGCATTTTAGGAATCCACTATCCTCTCCATGAAAATGTTGCAAGGGGAGAAACTTAAAAGCAACATCATGAAAGGGAGTTGGAAGCCTGGAATATTCGACCAAAGGAAGTGGCAGGGTCAAAATCAGTGACAGAATCCAAAAAAGTGTGGGAAAAACACAAAGATTCTCTATATGGCATGAAGATGTATTAAAAGTGTTGAACAATTCCATTCAAAAATCTCAATATGTATACCTTGGAAGAAAGATGACAGAGGGGAGATTTGATTGAGACATTTAAATATCTCTGCAATATAAATACACAGGAGGCAGGTCTCTTTCAACTGAAAGGAAGCTCTGGAAAGAAGGCATGAGATAAAGTTGAAGGGAGGTTGACTCATAACTAATCCAAAGAAATAATGTTTGTATGGAAACGATGGTGGATGCATGGAACAACCTCCTTCTGGAGGTGGTGGAGATGAGGACTGTATCTGAATTCAAGAAAGCATGGGACAGGCATGTGGGATCTCTTAGGGAGAGGAAGAGATAGCAGATGATATGGATGGGCAGACTGGATATCTTTATGGCCTTTATCAACCATCATTTTCTATGTTTCTATGTTTCAAAGCAAAACTTAAAATAACTTTCACACTTAAAGTAAGAAAAAAGAGGCAAAGTGGAGGGTAGACTGTACTGGGCGCGAAGGCTCGTCAGCACTGGTGCCAGGCCTTGTATTGGCTGATGCTGGGGGCCTGAACTCTCAAGCAGGCAGGCAGGCATGCAGCGGGAGAAGTGGAATGGGCAGAGGGGAGGGAGGGAGAATCACTGCACATGGATAGCAGGGGAGAACAGGGGTGAGAGGACTGGAGAATCGCTGGACAAAGATGGCAGGGGAGGATGGGGGAAGGAGAATCACTGGACATGGATGGCAGGGGAGGACAGGGCAGAGGAGAATCATTGGACTTGGATGGGAGGGGAGGGCAGGGCAGAGAGAATTGCTGGACATGGATGGGAGGGGCGGGCAGGAGAGAGAGAGGAGAATTTCTGGACATGGATGCATGGAGGGGAGGGCAAGGGAGAGAGGAGAATTGCTGGACATGGATGGAGAGGAGAGCAGGGAGGGGAGGGCAAGGGAGAGAGGAGAATTGCTGGACATGGATGGAAAGGAGAGCAGGAGAGAGGAGAATTGCTGGATATGGATGGGGAGGAGACCAGGAGACAGAGGAGAATTGCTGGACATGGATGGATGGAGGGTAGGCCAGGGGAGAAAGGAGAAATACTGGACATGGATGAAGAGAGCAGGAGAGAGAGGAGAATTGCTGGACATGGATAGATGGAGGGGATTGCATGGGAGAGAGGAGAATTGCTGGACATGGATAGATGGAGGGGAGTGCATGGGAGAGAGGAGAATTGCTGGACAAGGACGGATGGAGGGGTAGGTAGGGGAGAGAGGAGAAATGATGGACTTCGGTGGAGGAGAGAGAAGAATTGCTGGATATGGATACAGGGGAGGGAAGCGAGAAGAGAAACGCTTTACATGGATGAAGGGGAGGTCGAAAATACTGGACATAGATGCAAGGGATGTGAGAAAGGAGAAATGCTGGACATGGATGGAGATGAGGGAAAAGGAAAAGAGAAGAAAAACTGCACATGGATGGAGAAAATAGGCAAAAGCTGGATCCACGTTATACCTGATCCAGTCAATTCCACAGAGGACCCAGCTTTTACTTATGGAATGTAGGGCAAGAAATGAAGAAGAAAGGAGGAAAGTAAAATAAATAAATAAATAAATAGATCAACCAACCAAAAGGAAGCCCTGGAAACAGAGTTAAGAGAACAGATAGAGCAGCAGAATCAGAGCCTGGGACCAAAATGATCAGAAAAACAGTCACAAGACAACAAAGGTAGAAAAAAATCATTTTATTTTCATTTTAGTGTTTGGAATATGTCCAATTTGAGAATTTACATCTGCTCTCTTATTTTGCAATGCATAGCAATGCATTTCTTTCTGTTTTTCTGGTATTGTACTGTATGCAGAGTCTAGCTTCTTAGGGTTTCAGGTTAAATTTTCAAGAATTTGAAGAGGGGCTCTCCCTGTTCTGCATGTGTGACTGCAAGGCCAAGTGTCTGAATAGGGATCTGTTTATTCGATTCTGAGATTTTGATAACATATTATGTTTCAGATTTGGCAAGACTGTTCTCCTAATTCCTGGTCTGAATGCTAATTTGGTTTGTGTCATTTTGGGTATACTGGAGCTTCAGATGTTATAGCCAGTCCTATTAGAGCAGCAACCAGGTTCCAGGAATAGCCTAGTGGTCAGTGCAATGCATTGTAGAGAAAGTGACCCAGGCTCATAATCCACTATACCTATTATACTTGTGGTGGAAAGTTCCCCCCCCCCCAACAAAAAAATCCAAACAACTGTACCCCTATATAGGTGACACCTGCAGCCAAAAGGGCTATTGAAGTGGTTTATAGTTGGGTACAGTAGGTTTTTGTTGGGTTTTGAAGGGCTCCCCCTTAGCCGCCCAGTATAAGAGGCTTGGGGATGCTAAGCCTCCCCAGCCACAAGTACAGCCAGCCTTCATATAACAAAAAACTGCTGGCTGTCTACCCAGCAACAAGCAACAGGGGATCTGAGAGACCCCACCTTATTTGCAGCAGTTTCTCCCATCTTTCTCCTCCTCCAGTCCTCCTGTCTTTGCAGCGCCGCAGTTTTTCCTCTCACCCCCCTCCCCCAGTGACTCTCACTTCAGGGCTGGCATCTCTCCTGCTCCCTTAATTGCTACCAGTAGCGGTACTGTAGCAATTACAGCAACCTGCTTCAGCACCTCAGCCTTCCCTACCACGGCTCCCATCTCATTTGATGAAACTTCCTGTTCCGCAAAGGCGGGAACACGCGGGACCCGTCATAGTAGGGAAGGTTGGCTGAGTGGCTGAGCTTGAATGCTGTTCACCAATGGCTTATTTCTCACACACTGGTCTTGAATCAAAGGAAAATTGTGGCATGTTGAATTTCAGGAGAGAAAACCTCCCCATGAGGTGCTGAGGCAGATTGCTGATCTCCATACAGTACCGCTACTGGTAGCAGCATCGGTGGTCAAGGCAAGTAGAACACAAGGGATCACTGGGCTGTGGGTAGGGCGGGAAAGGGAAATACACTAGAACTGTGATGGGGGGGGGAGGGGAGAGACACAAGACTTGGCTGCAAGAACGATGGCTTTTAAACCTCCTCCACCTATTTATTTAATGCCTGAAGTTTTGTGTTACTGATTATAGAAAGGAAATTCTTTTGGAAAGAGCTTTTCCTGTTCTTTTTTCTTACCATATGCTGCGAAGAGATTCAATGAACCACATCAGTTAAGTTAGACATAACATCCACTTTGCCCCTTTTCTGGGGGTTTCATGCAAATGTTTCTTTTTATATTTATTTCACATATTATATTTCTATTGTCCTAGGATCTGTGTTTGGGATTTTTCAACAGTAACTCATTCATGACAGCCTTGACCAAAGTATATGTTCATTTTAGTCTTCCTTAAAAAGAAGGGACCCAAATTGCTTGCATGCTCTTTCTGGCAGTATGGCAGAAAGTAGGCTCTTGCCATCAAATTGTCCATTAAATAACAAACTCCCACGAGAAATCTTGTAGATAATTGAGCACACTAATAAAGATTTCTTCACAATGAGCATCCTAACACCAGGTTGGTAATAAACATCAAAACATAAAATATTTGTATAAAATATTGTATAAAATAAAGTATTTGTGACCTGGATTGGCCACTGTTTGAAACAGGATGCTGGGTTTGATATTTCTTTGGATTGTCCCAGTATGAAAGAGAGACTGTCAGTTATAGCACACTAATACTTTATGAATACAGTGTAGCTGCCCAAGCATACACCATAAAGGAGGAGATTCTAAAAATTGGCGCTGAAATTAGAATATGCTTAGTTGATATTTCAGCCCCGATACCTCTGCAAATCCATTACATCAATGAAAACCTGGTGTAAATCTCAGTGCATAGATTTAGGCGCACTGGGCCATATTCTATAACTAGGTGCCTAAATTTTGGAATGCCCATGAAACGCCCATTTCCACGCCTATAACCACGCCACTTTTTGCCTCCATGTATTAGAAGTTTGGCATAGTGAGTTGTCTGCCTAAATTCTAATCAGTACCAATTAGTGCTCATCATTGCTTGTTAAGTGCTGTTATCAGTGCTTGTTAAGCTTGTTAAGTTGTGCGCATTCTTATAGAATCTGCACCAATTTTGGCGCCGATCTCTAGGCACACTATATAGAATCCGGGGGAAAGCGGTTAAAATTGCCATCAATGGCACTCAAAAGTGAGGCTCCATAAATATCACTAGTCTGACACTCATATAACCAAAAAATATTCTGTATCCAAAACAACTCAAAATTGCATGATATTCAATTTTTGGAACAATTTTCAGCAGCTTTTCAACATGAATGTTGGTACCTGATGCAGGAGATGAAACGGGGAGCCTTGTCAAACTCAGTGCCTTGGTTCAGCAAGACATTTTCTTCATAGAGCTAAGTGGTGATTTTGACTTTGAATCTCAGTGATCATCTTAGTAATTTATATTTATTTAGTTATTATTTGGGCTCACTTGCATCACTACTTTTCCAGTTGGCGTGCAGCAATGTAGCTGTGCTAACCGATTAATACTAGGCACACCTATTCTCTACCCCCCACCCCAAACATGCCTTGAGCCCTACAAATTCAAAGTATTTTTTAGTGCTGGGGAAGCATGGGTAGATGTCTGAACTACCTCAGGGATCTCAGCATGCCCCCGGTAGTACATTTTGGCACATGGGAAGTACATTTTATAGTTTATAGTTTCTTGAAGATTTTCTATACTGCCTTTCCAGAATGGGTCAATGCAATGTACAGACTAAAAACATGTAAAGAAAGGAACGTCTTACTGATAGTAAAGAAAACAAAGACAAAAGAGCATTCAGTCCAATAATAAAATAAATTCAAATCATGCATTAAAAATAATAAAACAGACACTCAAATAAGCAGCAAACTGTTCTGAACAAACCAATGTCCCAGGTGCTGTTGACCCTGGTAAGGGAAAAAAGCTTGTTCAAAGAAAAAGGTTTTTAAAGCAGTCTTAATGATTTAAAATAGGGTCAACTAACTTTTGTTTGGGGCATAGATTTCCAAAGATTGGGAGCCAAGAAAAAGAAGGCAGAGTAGCTGGTAGATTCATAATGAGTTGTTTTGGGTGAAGGGAGAACCAAATAGTGTGTGTCCAAAGAATGAAGTGTCTAAAGAAGGTACATGGAAAAATCAGGCTGTAGAGGTAAGACGGGTCGCCCTGATGGAGTGCCTTAAAAGCTAAGCACAGGTTTTTAAAGTGAATGCGTAAATGAACAGGGAGTAAATGAAGGGATTTTAATAGAGGTGAACAAGTTATCCCAGAACCCACTCCCTTGGGCTGGATCCCCACCCTTCTTATATCTCAATCCCTTCCCCCAATGACTCTGGAGAGTTCTAACTGTACCTCTTAGTAGTCCCCATTGTGATGGGGGATTACACAAAGTATGAGCAACACTGTGAGTTGGTATGTGTACAACATTAGTACTTACCACTGCTTAGTAAAATGACCCCTATGTCTTCTTTTTTTCTCTGGTTCAAAGGAGATGCAGACTAATTATACTCTGTAGTCACAGCACTTCTGTGGTGTTAGCTGGTCCTGCTGTGCATACTGTACTACCTATGAAATCCTAAAGTGCACTTAGAGGTCTATGAATAGGCTTATATTGAAGCTAAAGGTCTGTCTAACTTTTGGTCACTTTTTTAGACAAACTACTCTTTTTCTAAAATATTATGTCAAGAAATTGTAGAAAGGTATACATCTTATAAAGACCTAGTCCCAAAAATAAATGCTTGCATAGGAATAGAATTAACTGCAGATTACAATTTTGCTGTCTTCACATGCCATTCAAATAGAAAATGCTAATATAGTTTTCTATGGCTAATAATTATTGCTCTAACTTTAGTCTTGCAGAATTAAACATAGGGCAGTTAGGGGTCCTTTTACTAAGGCGCACTGAAAAATGGCTTGCTGTAGTATAGGCGCGGGTTTTGGGCACGTGCCGATCCATTTTTTAGTGCGTCTGTAAATGGGCGTGTGGCAAAATCAAAATTGCTGCTCATCCATTTTGAGTCTGAGACCTTACTGCCAGACATTGACCTAGCAGTAAAGAATCTGGGTGGTAATGACCTACGCGCATCAAATGTTACTCGGAGCACGTCCATTATGCATGCTCAAAAATAAAAAATATTTTTCAGACATGCGTATCGGATGTGCACCAAAAATGAAATTACCACAAGAGCCATGCGGTAGTCGGGCAGTAACTCCATTTTGGCACGCGTTGGGCGCGTGTAGACGCTTACGCGGCTTAGTAAAAGGGCCCCTAAGTAACACTTTCGCCAATATGTGCATTGTTTATTTTTTTACCCATTGTGATATTGCCTGTTGGTAGTATTCTTCAAAGAACCTTTGATGGGGTATGATATAAAAATAGATTTAAAAGATGTAGATATGAAATTCTAGGCCTATCTTGTGAAGGAAAGGCTTCAGGCTTCCATTAATCAAGAGTTATTGTTGTGGTTTCGTACAGCCTACCCGATGTTCTTGGCTGGATTTGTCACTGTAAATATAAAGTCCTTCCCAAAAGCCTAAGATATTCAGAGGTATTGACGTAAGATGTGAGCAGTTCCAAGCAGTGCAGCCTTCTGTAATTGTTAGATTGTGATTTTACCAGTGCACAATTTGTTTAGATGTTGTTCCAGGCTTTTTGAAATTGCTCCAAGGACACTAGTTACTACGGGGACCACAACTGCAAGTTTTCATCAGAGTCACTCAGATTCAGTAAGTAAATGCCTACTTTTTGTTACAAAACACTAGTATAAATGGCAGATGGGAGCATTTGCACCAATTCTAGAGCAGGTATAAATATCTGTGCCTTCATTTCTAAGGTTTTCATATAGATATTATTTGATAATCAATGAGCATATTTGCATATTATGCTCGTGATCTACCCAAACTCCACCCCTGTGCATGCCCACTGGCAAAGTATGCACCATCACTTCAAGGTATGTTGTATTTATGCTCTGCTTGGGATTCTATAAGGGATCATTTACCCATGTACATTGCTTCATCCTCACATAAATGACTAAATACCCCTGAATTGATACATACTCTACCTTTAAAGTATGGATGCTTTTATAGAATTACCATCTATTTTGATAAGATCTCTGAATATGTAATAAATAGAGCTATACATTTAGCATGAGGTAAAACATAACAGATTTTGAATATTGAACTTGTATTGCATAAAACAAATAGCTCACCTTAAGTACAAGGGGAAAGTACAGTGGCTACAATTTAAAGAAACAGAAGTGCTTGATGGCGGGGGGAAGAGGGGTTGGTGGTTGAGAGGCTAGGATAGGGGAGGGCAGACTTATACGGGGTCTGTGCCAGAGCCGGTGATGGGAGGCGGGACTGGTGGTTGGGAGGCGGGAAATACTGCTGGACAGACTTATACGGTCTGTGCCCTGAAAAAGACAGGTACAAATCAAGGTAAGGTATACACATATGAGTTTATCGTGGGCAGACTAGATGGACCGTGCAGGTCTTTTTCTGCCGTCATCTACTATGTTACTATGTTCCTAGTATTAGAAAAGCTGTTTTTGAAATTCCAGTTCATGTTAATTGTAAGAGAAATGTATTCTAATGGCCTTATTTAACAAGCACTTTTTCCCCATTTAGTTTATTTCATTTATTGATTTTCTTACTTGTCCTTTAATAAAGGCTCTCAAAGCTAGCTACAAAGTATTCACCAGCTGAGAGATGCAGTTACCTTCACAATTACAGCGTTCACCTTTTGCATACAAAAAAGTTCATTACGTATAGCCATGCTACATGATTCCATTGTATGTGTTCTGACCCAAGAAAAAAACATCAAAGTTCTATCTGAATCCTGCAAACATAAAGGTCACCACCCAAAAATCATCCCTATGAAGATTTCTTCTTCAGTTAAAACACCCATGGAAAATCTACTGCAATAGGAAGAAAAGAAAACCGCAGAGACACCTTTGTAGTGATAGTCAATCTAGAGCTGGAAAGACTGAGAACAATTATAAAAGACCTACAATGACTATTCCAGCAGGATGTTTTACTAAAAGAGATATTCCTTGCTCCTCTGGTATTGACCTTCTGACAACCATCCAATCTAAAGAAAAATTAGATAAAAGAAAGCTTCTAACAAGCGCTCATGAAGAAGAGAATGGCACAAGTCCCTGCAATATATCAAGTTCTAAAATGTGCCAGCACATATTAGAGGGATTCCACAATTACCCACATGGGAAAAACAATCACCATAAGTGATTCTACTCATGCTCCTTCTCTAATATATTATATATTATTCGATGCAGAAAATGTGAAGAAGAATGGCACATTGAAGAGACAGGCCAGATTTTAAACACAATTCAGAGACTACAAAGCAAAGGGAAGCACATAGGAAGCTGTCTTTCATATGAAACAAGCATTATGACGTGCGTTAGCAATAAATTTGGGAGACTGAGATCATACACCACATACTACTACTACTTATCATTTCTATAGCACCACTAGATGTACTGAGCGCTGTACACTTGAACATGAAGAGACAGTCCCTGGTCAACAGAGCGTACAATCCAGTGGCGTAGCCACAGGTGGGCCTAGGGTTCAGGCCCACCCAACAGTAGCATGCGTTTAGTGGTAGCTGGTGGAGATCCCAAGCTCTATCAGCTGAAGACTTCCCTTTGATGGTAAGCCAAGGTGGAAAGGAGCGTTTTCTCTCCAGCTGAGATATTTTTTTGGTGGTGGTGAAGAACACTTGGTGCCCACCCACTTCTTGCCTAGGCCCACCCAGAATCTGTTGTCTGACTACGCCCCTGGTACAATCTAATAAGGGCATTGCTGTTGCAGTATGTGCAAAACTAATCCATTTGGAGACATTGCCCCAAGACAAACCAAGGTGACTCCTTTGTAGAGGAGCATTTACTGGGACAAGAGAACAACATCAGTGATCTTAAGGTCAGGATACTAAAAGGGAACTTTAACTCAGTCCAGTGGCGTTCCTAGGGTGGCTGACACCCGGGGCGGATCGCCGATGCGCCCCCCCCCCCGGGTGCAGCATGACACCTCCCCCCGGCGAAAGGACACCCCCCGGGTGCAGCGCGACCCCCCACCCCCGGCGAAAGGACACCTTCCCCCGGCAAAAGGACGGACACCTCCCCCCGGCGAAAGGACACCCCCCCTCCGGGTGCATTTTTACCTGCTGGGGAGGTGCCGCACGCCTGTCGGCTTCGCTCATTCCCTGCTCCCTCTGCCCCGGAACAGGAACCTGTTCCGGGGCAGAGGAAGCAGGGAACGAGCATTGTCGACAGACACGCGGCACCCCCCCAGCAGCATGCACCCAGGGGCGGGGTTAGTGACCATTGGGGGAGTAACAGGAGGTCATCCCCAATTCTCTCCGGTGGTCATCTGGTCATTTTGGGCGCCTTTTTGTGCCTTAGTTGTAAGAAAAACAGGTCCGGGTGAAAACGTCCAAGTGTTCGTCAGGGACATCCTTGTTTTTTTCGATTATGGGTCAAGGACATCCAAGTGTTAGGCATGCCCAAGTCCTGCTTTTACTACGCCTCCGACATGCCCCCTTGAACTTTGGCCGTCCTTGCGACGGAGTGCAGTTGAAGACGTCCTAAATTGGGTTTTGATTATACTGATTTGGACGTCCCTGGGAAAAGGACATCCATTTTCCGATTTATGTCAAAAGATGGACATCCTTCTCTTTCAAAATTGAGCCCAATAGTGTCCCAGGTGTCCATTCAATGCCTGCAGCGGAAAACATCTAGCATCGTCTCTGTCAGGGGCACAAAAAATATAGCACTATCCATTTAGAGCCAATCACAAAATGTATAATGCTAAACACATAGTAACACCATTAAACATTCAGAGCAGTATGTCCGGCTGTGGTGCAAAAGGTTTAGCACAAGTTGTATAGTGCCTGTATGTAGCAGAAAACATATAAAGTTCCACTCTGCACATAAACTGCTCCTCCTAGCAATGATCAGGCCATCCCCGTGCCTGTGGGCCAAACTACCAATATATACCACACCCATTACTGAGCCCTTTCGTGCATGTGGAAGATGGAAACCAAGAGGAAGAAGAACTTTTCCTATAAGGAAAGTGACAACTTTGCCCTCCTGGTTCTCTAGAATGAAAGTAAGCTCTTCCATGAGGACAGGTACAGGGTCCCACAGGCCAGAGCAACAAGAGTTTGACAGAAGATCCGGTTGACCCTGGGAAAGTGAGCAAACACAACTTGTGCAATCCTTCACACCCATCATAGAAAGGACAAGCTACACAGCTACCATGCTGGAGTACACACATAAGAACATAAGAATTGCCATACTGGGTCAGACCAATGTTCCATTTAGCCCAGTATCTTGTTTCCAGGAGTGGCCAAGCCAGGTCACAAGTAACTAGCAGAGACCTAAAATACTGGCAACATGTTATCCACATGTTTATTCATGGCTATTCTTATGTTCTTATGTTCACAGATCACCCTTGGAACCCTTTTTTAAAATTGGAGTTACATTGGCCACCTTCCAATTTTCAGGTACTATGGACAATTGTAATGACAGATTACAGATCACTAACAGTAGATCAGCAAATTTGAGTTCTTTAAGGGGGTCTTTTACAAAGGTGTGCTAGTATTTTACTGTATGCTAAAAATTAGCGCTCACTAACCAAGTAGATGTCCATAATATTCCTATGGGTATCTACATGTTTAGCACACGTTAATGTTTAGTGTGGAGGATGTGCATATTGCCAATATGTTTGTGAAGGTAATTCAGCCTTCACACAGCACCCGCCTTTTTACATGCGGGGTAGGACGGATTGTAATTCCATATGGGTAATTTATAGCATATGGTTCCCCTGCAACATGTGCTACATTGGGCATACTACCCGCAAGATAAAGACCCGTATTGGGGAACATATCAGTAATATCAGACCATGCAAGGCGGAGGCACCCCTGTCAGCTCATTGGCAGGAGTGCCAACATGATATTGTGGATTTATGCTATACAGTGCTTTTACAAGTATTGTTGACAAGAGGCAGATCCTTGAGTGACATATTGATCCAAAAGGAGCAACGCTTTATTTTTACTTGGGACACTGTTCAGCCTCGAGACTTAAACGAGAGATTGAGTGGCTGTGATACTGAGAAGGAGGACTGGGGTAGTGATCAGTGCAATGTAACTGGATGTAATTTAAATCTGATTGGAGGCTTTTGGGTGGGCGGTCCGGTTTTGTGGAGAAGGGGTCTTTGACCAATAAGAAATGCTGTGATGCTGATGCAAATTTAATGCGCTTGTGGGCAGTGATGTAATGTGCTCCACGCTGGTGGTAGGTGGAGCCTTGTGCGGACCCGCTCGAAGTTTGTGTCTGCAATTGAGTTCTTTTGTTAGTTTAGTAAGTATTGTAGAACTTTATTTGAGAATGAATATAGGAGCTCATGGTTAAAGAATACATTTCAGCTTGTGTGAAGAGAATGTGGGGAAAATTTATATGTTTGTTCGTAGATTCCCTTTCTGAAGATGCAATGCGAAATTCACCCAGAGTCAAAGGGGATCGTTTTGAAGCTGAGAGAGTTTGCTAGTATGAATGGTTAGGATGAAGAGTGGACACTGAGTACGAGCACAAGGGAGATATCTTCAAGGGAAGTGAACTTTATATGTAATTTATATGAATATTTAAGTGATGTTAAGCGGTGTTAGCAGTGTATGTTTAAATTTATAGGCAAAATAATATATATAGGTGTAGATTCTCAATAGTGCATTGGGTATTGTATCTCCCTGTGTCAATGATTTAGTAGAGCTGCAACCCCATAATCACCTGCATTGTATTCTGTATTCTGCTATCCATACTTAGGGTACTATGGTATAAATGTTCAAATGAATATAGAGAAAGGTTTATTAAAGTACATTGTGGGTACATGCTGGCATAATCGACTTGGGGCAAACTCAAGTGATCATTTGCAATGCCGTGGAAGGCAACGTTGTATGTACATACACAATAGAGGGATGTGGAACACTAACGGGTGAATTTTCGAAAGAGAAGGGCGCCCATCTTCCGACACAAATTGGGAGATGGGTGTCCTCTCAAGGTCGCCCAAATCGGCATAATCAAAAGCCAATTTTGGGTGTCCTCAACTGCTTTCCGTCGCGGGGACGACCAAAATTCACGGGGGCATGTCAGCACCGTACCGAAGGCGGGATTAAGAGATGGGCGTCCTCGGCCGATAATGAAAAAAAGAAGGGCGTCCCTGACAAGCATTTGGCCGACTTTACTTGGTCCATTTTTTTCACAGCCAAGCCTCAAAAAGGTGCCCGAACTGACCAGATGACCTCCCCTTACTCCCCCAGTGGTCACCAAACCCCTAGCACTATAAAACAAACTTTAAGAACATTTTTTGCCAGCATCTATGCCAGCCTCAAATGTCATACCCAGCTCTATGACAGCAGTATGCAGGTCCATGGAGCAGTTTTTAGTGGGTGCAGTGCACTTCAGGCAGGCGGACCCAGGCCCATCCCCCCTACCTCTTACCACCCCTGAAACCCACTGTACCCACATGTAGGTGCCCCCCTTCACCCATAAGGGCTATGGTAGTGGTGTACAGTTGTGGGGAGTGGGTTTTTTTTTTGGGGGGGGTTGGGGGGCTCAGCACCCAAGGTAAGGGAGCTATGCACCTGGGAGCAATTTCTGAAGTCCACTGCAGTGCCCCCTAGGGTGCCTGGTTGGTATCCTGGCAGTACGAATGATGGCTCCTCCCATGACCAAAGGGCTTGGATTTGGTAGTTTTTGAGATGGGCGTCTTCGGTTTCCATTATGGCCGAAAACCGGGGACGGCCATCTCAAAAATGACCTAAGGATGACCATCTCTAAGGTCAACCTAAATTGGCTGATTTGGGCGTTCCCGACCGTATTATCAAAATGAAAGATGGATGCCCATCTTGTTTCGATAATACGGGTTACCCCGCCCCTTTATGGGGCCGTCCTGCGAGGACAGCCTCATGAAAACTTGGGCGCCTCGTTCGATTATGCCCCTCCACATGTGCTATGATGGTTCCATTTGTGACACTGCCACATATTCCTTTGGGGATATAATGGTTGGAATGGGTATGAACTGAGCACATTATCACTTTTTTGTGTTTGAGTTTTAATTTGTATTTGCATTTAAGTCTATTTGATGACTGAGTTATAGAATTAGTAGTATAGCTCTACCAGAATATTCTTTCCCATCACACATGGAATTTCTATCGATAAGGATTCCACGTTGCCATTTGCAGCAGAATGTTTATTTTGTTTGATTCAATTCCCTCTCATATAGCACATCCCCCTTCCAATTTGATCCACCCTATCATTGCAATATTCAATTCAAATTAGGTCTCATATACCACTAAAATCCTCTTTCCAGGGTTCTGTGCAGTTTACCTCAATTAAATTACATGACTTAGAACATCAATTAAATGATATGACTTTGAACAATGCAAGCAAGATCAAGCCTATGAACAGTAAGAGGAAACAGAGAAATAAGAGCCAACAGTCTTGTTAATCATACGGTAATTTTTATTTATTTATTTATTTTATTGCTTTTGTATCCCACATTTTCCCACCTATTTGCGGGCTCAATGTGGCTTACAATACATTGTGATTAATGGAAGTATAATTTGTTACAATAAGATTTTTCTGGGTTACATTGTGAAGAGTTAAGAGAAGACGAAGTCAATTCAGAATATCATTTGGGATATTTCAATGGAGTGTAACAACGGGTGATGGTAAGACGATAGAACAATAACCTGAGAACGCTAGGGTGTACCAGTTTTATCTGTGGGTAGAGTTTTAGGTTAATCACATGATAGTCTTTGGGAATAAAAAGGTTTTTAATTTCTTCCTAAAGCTGAGGCAGTTGCTTTCACTCCTAATATCAGTGGGGAGAGTGTTCCAAAGGGAAATCCCTGATACTGGGAAGAGTGAGGTAAAAAAATCTTCTGAAATCTAATTCCCTTGTACGACAAAGAGGATAGGAACAACTGTTATTTTACTAAGCCATGTAGGCACCTACGCACACCCAAAATGCGCCAAATTGGAGTTACTGCCCGGTTACTGCGTGGCCCATACGGTAATTTCAATTTTGGCGCATCCGCTACGCATGTCTGAAAAATATTTTTTATTTTCTGATGCGCAGCAGTTACGTGAGCCAAGTGGAATTTGACGCACATAGACCATTACTGCCCGGTTACTGCGTGAGACCTTACCTCTAGGTCAATGGCTTGCAGTAAGGTCTCAGACCCAAAATGGACATGCAGCAATTTTCATTTTGATGCACGTCCATTTTCTGCAAAACTAAAAAAGGCATTTTCTGTAGGTGCGCTAAAAAATAATTCTGCACACACCCAAAACACATGTCTACATTCCAGCAGGCCATTTTTCAGTGCACCTTAGAAAAAGGACCCCTTAGTCTATTAGATCGGGCCAGGCATATTGATGATATATTAATCAGCAAACTGGATGTGTTGCCATAAAGAATGTGAAAGATTATACAAGTGGCTTTAAATACTTTCAGCTATGGGCAGCCCTATGCAAAATTAACCAGCTATAGTGATACACTGTTGTATCTATTTAATTTGAAAATCAATCTTGCTGCAGTATTCTGTAATATTTACAGTTTCTTGAGGTATTGAGACTTAATGCCAAAAAAATAGGATGTTGCAATAATCAAGATCAGCATTTGAACCAGCAGTGTAAAAGCTTTCTGGTCAAAAAACAGTTTGTACCCTGGTAACACAGAGGGGCATAATCGAACACGGACGCCCATCTCCATGGGCGACTATCTCCGAGGACGGGTCCGTGAAGGGGAGGGACAGACCGTATTTTCAAAAAAGATGGGCGTCCATCTTTTGTTTCGATAATACGGTTGGTGCCGGGCAAATGCATCGGATTTGGGCGGATTGGAGCTGGGAGGTATCGGTTTTCAGCGATAATGGAAACCGAAGTCGCCTAGCTCAAAAACAAACAACTCCAAGGTATTTGATTGTGGGAGGGGCCAGGATTCATAGTGCACTGGTCCCCCTCACATGCCAGGACACCAACCGGGCACCCTAGGGGGCACTTGTAAAAATGTAAAAAAAAAATTTAAAATGCCTCCGAAATCCATAGCTCCTTTTCCTTGGGTACTGAGCCCCCCAAAACCCACTCCCCACAACTCTACACCATTACCATAGCACTTATGGGTGAAGGGGGGCACCTAGATGTGGGTACAGTGGGTTTTGGGGGCGGTTTGGAGGGCTCCCATTTACCAGCACAAGTGTAATAGGTAGAGGGGGGATGGGCCTGGGTCCACCTGCCTGAAGTCCACTGCACCCACTGACAACTGCTCCAGGGACCTGTATACTGCTGTGATGGAGCTGGGTATGACATTTGAGGCTGGCATACAGGCTGGAAAAAAAGTTTTTAAAGTTCTTTTTTTTTGGTGGGAGGGGGTTAGTGACCACTGGGGGAGTCAGGGGAGGTCATCCTCGATTCCCTCCGGTGGTCATCTGGGCAGTTGGGGCACTTTTGGGGGATTTGTTCGTGAAAAAAAGGGTCCAAAAAAGCGGTCCAAATTCTCGCTACTGCCGCCCTTCCTTTTTCCATTATCGGCCGAGCGCGCCCATCTCTCATCGGCCGATAAACACGCCCCAGTCTCGCCTTCACCATGCCTCCGACACGCTGCCATCAACTTTGTCCGTTCCCGCGACAGACTGCAGTTGGAGGCGCCCAAATTCGGCTTTTGATTATATCGATTTGGGCGCCCATGAGAGAAAGGTGCCCATCTCCTGATTTAGATCGAAATATGGGCGTCTTTCTCTTTCAAAAATAAGCTGGACAGTGTCCCATTAGTTGCCCTCCTTCCACCACCAGGTCTCTGAGATGCCTATTATATGTTTTCTGTTAATGACAAAGATGAGACCATGAGGATATTTGGCTAAGGGCCAGTGGGGCTGTTTATGCCCCACCCTGTGCATTTCAGTATCCCTCTGGCTCTAGGTACCACCTGGTCACCTTGTTTTGCAAACTTGTTATTGACAGACATTTGCAACCTATGATGTCTCTGCTGGTCAATGCACATCAGACACACCCCTTCCTCCTCCCACCTAGCACAGTGCACCACTTCTCTAGTTTTTTATTTTATTTTTTTTTTACCTCAGATGTTTTTCAGTATACTATTTTACATTGAATTTTAAATGCCAAGCATTTGATCATTCCTCGAGCTTTCGCACATCATTTCTTATTCAGTCTACATCTTAGTACCATTCTGAAAAAAAGATACTTTTCATATAATCCCTCTATGAAATCACTCACATAGATATTGAAGAGAACTGCCCCCGCAATTCATTCCTAAAGCGATCCACTAATCACCATTGTCTCCTCAGAGTGAATTCCGTTTATTATTGTCATCAGTCATTCAACCAGTTTCTAATCCAGTCCTGTACCTTGGGACCCACCCTCAGGCTGCTCAGTTTATTCTTTAGCTTCTTATGCTAAAATCCAAGTAAATCACATTCAGCACAGCTTAATCTAATTCTCTGTTGCCCACTCTAAGAAATTAATGATTCATTTGATGTGATCTTCCTTTGGTGAAGCCATGCTGTCTCAGATCCTACAATACCATTGGATTGTAGATAGCTGAGAAGCACCGGACTAGTAAACTCATGTCCTCGAATGCATGCCTAGCCAGTCGGGTTGTCAGGCTTACGTTTGGTGAATAAATCAGTGTGTGATAGAAATTTGTTTAATCAGTTAAATGTAACAATTGTTAAGCCTTTGCTGAAGAAAGAACATTTAGGGGTCCTTTTAGTAAGGCGTTTAGGCGCCTATGCACGTCCAATGTGCGTCAATTTAGAACTACCACCTGCCCCATTCCATTTTTTATGCACGTTCGATACATACATCAGAAAATATATATTTTTTCTAACGTGTGGCACTAACCGGACGGTAATCAGCAGTGTATGTATGCTGACGATTACCACCTGGTTAACACAAGAGACCTTACTGCTAAGAGACCTTACTACTAAGTCAATGGGTGGCAGTAAGGTTGCAGGCCCAAAATGGATGCGCACCAATTTTTATTTTGCCGCATGGCTATTTTCGCCCCCCCCCCCCAAAAAAAGACATTTTTTTACAGGTGCGCTATAAAATGGACCTGCACATGTCCAAAATTATTTTTCAGTGCGCCTTAGTAAAAGGACCCCTTAGATCCCCTCAGTTATTGCAAATTATAGGTCAATGTCTGTTTTATCAGTTTTTAGCTAAATTTATTGAAAAAATGGTATTGCAGCAATTCATTGACTATATTGACAGTGCTGCATTGTTAAATGCAAACTACTATGGCTTTCAGATGATACATAATACAGAAACACTGTTATTGACATTTGATGTACTTAAGAAAGGTATGGACAATAATGTTTAGTTTTATATTACTTCATGCATCTTCAGCATTTGACACTGTGAACCATGCTATTCTACTCCACCATCTTTGGCACAAGTGTTTGAGGGGGAAAGTTTATGAATTGTTTGCCTCTTATTTGAAGAACTGAATAGTAGTGAGATCTTTCAGGTGGATATGGGTGTACCACAGGGGTCTGCCTTGCCAGTCAGTAATGTGTTGAGGAATCTGAAAATAGAATATACGATATATGTCAATGATGTTAGATTCTTTTATCATGCGAATGAACATTTTGTGATAGGACATGTTAAATTGCAGTACTGCTTAGAGATTATACAACATAGGATAAGGGAAAACAAACTAGCTTTCAATTTAGCAAAAACTGTAATTATGTTGGCGAGAAGAGGAGCCAATGCTGACTTCAGGACTGCAATATTTTAATTACAGATCAGATTGTTAGTGTTGGAGTATTACTGGACTCGCAGTTAAATCTAAAGTATCATGTTGTTGGTAAAGTTGTTCAAACTTGTTTTTATCAGATACACGTGCTGAGTAAGAGCAAGCCAATGATACCAAAGTCCGATTTACGACTTGTTGTTCAAAGTTTAATTTTGTCTAAATTAGATTATTATAACAGCTTATATTTGGGTCTGTCTCAGTAATACAGCAAGTTGCAGTATGACTGATTGAACGTTTACAGAGATCAGATCAGAACAGATTATGTTTCTTTGTCAATGATAGCTTTACATTGGTTCTCAGTGTTCCTTTAAATATGATTGAATGGATGGCGTTTTTTTTTTTTTTTTTTGATTCTTTTATTTTTTGCTGATTGATTTTTCAGCTGACACATGCACATGCATGCAGCTGGCATTGCACATGTGTCGGTGTCCTTTTAAATGCTGATGCCATTTTGCACTCCTTGTGCTAAAGTAGGTCACAGGGAGCATGCAGGCCATATACAGTTGTTGGTTATCCTTTAGGGTCACGTTTAGTCCTCACTCTATGTCACTGAAAAAATATTGTTTGTTTCACAGTTACAATTTTGGCAGCCAACTAGATTCCCTTGAAGAAGTCAGGAGGTGAAATGGGTCCCCTTTGGGATCACATATGCTGCCCAAGCTAAGTACAACTTTTTGGTATATATATCTAGTGGAGCAACTTCTGAAGTACATTGACTTGTATTCAGCATTTTTGTTAAAATTTCATATGATGATGCTTTCACATTTTAGGAGAATGCAATTCATGATTTTGGACTAAATTAAGTATAAAGTTTACATATTTTTGGAGGTTTTTTAGACCAATAATTACACTGTGAACTGTGGTGTGCAAAGTCTTATCCCAGGATATGGCGTCCATTTAACTACCTTTGAATGGTGAATCAGTCTACTGAGGTCTTTTCCTCCTTTGCTCCTTTTAGCTTTATGTGAAAAACTTTAAAAGCCAAATCATTATTTAAAATAATCTTTAAAAATCTTTTAAAAACATTTTGGAAAATTGAAAAGTAGAGTGGATATTCAAGAGTGAGGGTATGCCACTTTTTTTTGTCTATTTTGCACTTTTTGAAGTGGTTGTTCTAGTTTTTTGGTTTTTAATTTTCACTTAACATATTGAGTCTAGTTACCTTTAAACCTTACAATTCTTTGAAGGGGTGAACAAACATGTGGATAAAGGTGAGCCGGTCAATATTGTGTATCTGGATTTTCAAAAGGCGTTTGACAAAGTGCCTCATGAAAGACTCCAGAGGAAATTGGAGAGTCATGTGATAGGAGGTAGTACCTATTGTGGATTAAAAACAGGTTAAAAGATAGAAAACAGAGAGTAGAGTTAAATGGTCAGTATTCTCAATGAAGAAGGATAGATAGTGGGGTTCCACAGGGGTTTGTGCTAGGAGCGCTGCTTTTTAACATATTTATAAATGGTCCAGAGATAGGAATAACTAGTGAGGTAATTAAATTTGCTGGTGACACAAAGTTATTCAAAGTGGTTAAATCACAAGAGGATTGTGAAAAATTACAAGAGGACCTTATGAGACTGGGAGACTGGACATCTAAATGGCAGATGACATTTAATATGAGCAAGTGCAAAGTGATGCATGTCGGAAAGAGGAACCCGAATTATAGTTAGGTAATGCAAGGTTCCACATTAGGAGTCACCGACCAGGAAAGGGATCTAGGCGTCATTGTTGATGATACATTGAAACCCTCTGCTCAGTGTGCGACGGCAGCAAAGAAAGCAAATAGAATGTAAGGTATTATTAGGAAAGGAATGGAAAACAAAAATGAGGACATTGTAATGCCTTTGTATGGCTCCATGGTGTGATCACACCTGAAATATTGTGTGCAATTCTGGTCACCGCATCTCAAAAAAGATGTGGAGGGGCATTTTCGAACGGGGACAACCATCTCTAAGGGTGCCCATCTCTAAGGACATCCTGGAGAAGGGCCAGGGAAACTCGTCATATCGAAACAAGATGGGCATCCATCTTTCGTTTCGATAATACGGTCGGGGACGCCCAAATCTCAACATTTAGGTCGACCTTACAGATGGTCGTCCCCGGTTTTTGGCCATAATGGAAACCGAGGATGCCCATCTCAAAAATGACCAAATCCAAGGCATTTGGTCATAGGGAGGAGCCAGCATTTGTACTGCACTGGTCCTTCTCACATGCCAGGACACCAACCGGGCATCCTAGGGGGCACTGCAGTGGACTTCAGAAATTGCTCCCAGGTGCATAGCTCCCTTACCTTGGGTGCTGAGCCACCCCCAAAACCCACTCCCCACAACTGTACACCACTACCATAACCCTAAGGGGAGAAGTGGGGCACCTACATGTGGGTACAGTGGGCTTCTGGTGGGTTTTGAAGGGCTCACATTTACCACCACAAGTGTAACAGGTAGGGGGATGGGCCTGGGTCAGCCTGCCTGAAGTGCACTGCACCCACTAAAAACTGCTCCAGGGACCTGCATACTGCTGTGATGGAGCTGGGTATGACATTGAGGCTGGCAAAAATGTTTTTACATTTTTGGGGGGGGGGGGTGGGAGGGGATTGGTGACCACTGGGGGAGTAAGGGGAGGTCATCCCTGATTCCCTCCAGTGGTCATCTGCTCAGTTCTGGCACCTTTTCGAGATTTGGTTGTGAAAAAAAATGGACCAAGTAAAGTCAGCCAAATGCTCATCAGGGACCTCCTTCTTTTTTCCATTATCAGCCGAGGATTCCCATCTCTTAATCACACCCCAGTCCTGCCTTCGGTACGGTGCCGACACGCCACCGTGAACTTTATCATCCCCACGACGGAAAGCAGTTGAGGGCGCCCAAAATAGGCTTTCGATTATGCCGATTTGGGTGACCCTGAGAGAAGGACGCCCATCTTCCAATTTGTGTTGGAAGATGGGCGCCCTTCCCTTTCGAAAATTTCCCTGATAGTGGAATTATAAAAGGTGCAGAGAAGGGCAATGAAAATGAAAGGGGATGGGATGACTTCCCTATGAAGAAAGGCTAAATTGGCTAGGGCTCTTCAGCTTGGAGAAAAGATGGCTGATGGGAGATATGATAGAGGTCTATAAAATAATGAGTGGAGTGGAACAGGTAGACGTGAATCGCTTGTTTATTCTTTCAAAAAAAAACTAGGACGGGGGGCACGCAATGAAGCTACATAGTAATATATTTAAAACTAATTGGAGAAAATATTTCTTCACTCAACATGTAATTAAACTCTGGATCAAGATGGCGCCGTGAGCAGGTGTGCTAGAAGCGAGCTCCTGCCTTTTGCTTGCGGAATTTAAATTATATACCTGTTTTTTCCTGTAATGTCGCATACCAAGCGTAAAGGGATGACTCGGGGGATTCCCCTTCACCCCGCGACGTCCACACCGGCAAGCGGAGGTTTGGAACGCTTCTTCCCTGCATTGTCCCGAAGAAGCGGAGCGGAGTCCTTAGCGAGTGGGGCCGGTGAAGCGACCTCCCCGCAGGAAATAGAAGTTTCTCTCTCCCCGCCTTCTACGACGCCTCCTTGCCCTGCAACTGCCTTGAGCGAGTCAGGGTTTCTCTTGGAGCCCGGAAAGGGCTATCCTGGGGAGCCCAGAGGGGAGCCTGGCTCTGTAAAGACAACTGCAGCTGCAGAGGAGACGGAGGTGAGCCTGGGCAAGATCTGGCTGAAGTTATTAGAAATAGAAAAAACCTTGAGACAATCTTCGGATGAGGTAAAGACTTTGAATTTCAATGTACAGGAAGTGAAAGGCTCCCTAGATTTGGCAAAACAAGATTTTACTTTAAAGATTGAGGCCTTAGAGAGAGAGACAAAACAAACAGAAGATTTCAAAATGGCAGTGGTAAAAGACAATATGGAAATTAGAAGAAAACTGGAACAGGTAGAGAATTTCAATAGGAGATTAAATCTTCGAATGTTGAATTTTCCTAGAATACTGGGAGAATCTCCAAAAGATCTGTTCCAGAGATATCTAAAAGAAAATTTAAACTTTCCCCAAGAAGTATTTCCTCCTCTGGATAAAATATATTATATTCCAAGCACGATGAAAAAAGTTGGGACAGAAAATTCTATTGACCTACAAAATGTCACAGCCATTTTGGAGCAAACAATTGAGGAATCACCAGAAAGGGGGACATTGATAATTTCCTTTGTATTTCAACAGGATTTAAATGCAGTTATGCGTCTTTACTTTAAATCTACTAATCGAGAATTTGCAGGTCAAAAGATTTGGCTTTATCCGGATGTGACTAAATCCACACAAGAAAAACGTAAAAAGTTTCTATCTATGAGGTCTAAAGTATTGGAAATGGGAGGCTCTTTCCTCCTGGCTTACCCATGTAAATGTGTCATCAGGTTGAATCAAGCTAAATACATATATTATATGCCTGAACAGCTTCAGACTTTTCTAGACGCTAAACAACGATAGAATTAGAATTATAAATGGGACTGACGGTACCATAAAAGTTTCACTAATATGTTTTGATTTTGTATATCTTCACTATTTCCTGCCACCCCACTATTGAGGTCTAAGGAAGCCAATATTTGTCTTTATTTAGATGATTTGTTGTATTTAATGGCTGTATTACACTTTTGCAGTATGATAACTTCTGTAATAAGTATATAAAAATTAATAAAAATTATGAATCAGAAACTCTGGAACTCAGAATGTAGTAAAAACAGTTAGCTTTGCAGGGTTTAAAAATTTGGATAGTTTCCTAAAGGAAAAGTCCATAGACCATTATTAAAATGGACTTGGGGAAAATCCAATGCCTATTTCTAGAATACATAAATAGACAAAAAGGAGAGCTAGTTGACACAACAGAATGAAGGGGCGTCTCATACAGTCACATAGACACTTGTGCGTGCCTGGCTTATATTGAGCCAATATATTCGTGACGAGATGTAATCATGGACTATATTAAGGTAGAGCTTAGCCAACATACTTCTTTTTTATATATTTCTAGAATAAGCAGCATAAAATATATTGTACTATTTTGGGATCTTGCCAGGTACTTGTGACTTGGATTGGCCACTGTTGGAAACAGGATGCTGGGCTCGAGGGACCTTTGGTCTGTCCCAGGACGGCAATACTTATGTACTTATGTTACAGTTCCACCTCTGAACTTCCTCTTTTTCTGACAGGCAATGTATTAGAACTTTCATATAATATAGATATGATAAGATGCCAGCACAGTACATTGAAAGAGCATAGATATGATGCTTATGATGTCAGTAAGCTATGATGAAGCATCTTAATAAGCAGCTGAGAGGACAAGTGCAATTGAGACGCATACATATACAGCGGCATTTTAGAAATGACTTACAGATTAGAATCTGATATGATAGCCAGTGCATGGGACATGACCATGGACTAGCTGTCATGGCTGCCCATGTGAATCCTTAACACACACCTAAACTCCCCAACCCTTCCTTCCCAATGAAGACGAAACTTCTCTTTCCACAAGATATCCCAGCATCAGGGCATATCCCTCACCCCTATACCCCCCTCCCCAACTTTTACTAGAGATTTCCTTAGTGTCTACTTTGAGCAGGCATGATATTCAGATAGCACCTAAAGATTGAAATGGTGCCTCTGATCTTCTAGCAGTATCAATGCACACCCTTATTTAGCAGCTTGACTATTTATGTTCTGCATTATTTTTACATTCTAAGGGCTCTGTTTACTAAGGTACGCTAGCATTTTTAGCATGTTCACAAAATTAGGGTGCGCTGTTAAGGCACCCATAGGAATATTGTGGGGACTTACACAGTTAGTACATGCTAAAAGCACTATCGCGCCTCTAGTGCGATTTAGTAAACGGGGCCCTACATGAATAACATGTTTTATACAAAGCATATAAAACAACAAAATCAAGACAAATGAACATAAAACCAGTAAATACATATAATCTGGTATCTTCATACATAAAATTACATCCAATTCGTATCCTTAACCAAAAAGGCCAATAAAATAAAGTCATTGTCAAGTTCATCTGCCTAATAGAAAGAATACATTTTTAACTATCTCTAAATATCAAGTGTCTTCATATATAAAATACATAAAATAGAATCCAGTTTAACAATAGTATCATGAGCATACAACTAAGATGTCAGATCCATTTTGAACCTGGGTACCGATTGATCAGGATCATCCATGGATTATCTATTTATTTATTTAGATTTATTTACCACCTTTTGAAGGAATTCACTCAAGGCGGTATACATTAAGAATAAATCAAACATAAGCAATAGACAATTACAGCAGTAAAAATATTCAAATAATACAAACAATGTCAACACAATAGTAATAACACATTTTAATTGATAGTGTAGGGTATAAGCAAAGATGAAACATATATATAGGTAAGAAAGTAAGAGGAGTTAGAAAATAAGGTGGCTAATTTAAAGAAAGTTTAACATGAGGTCAGAGAGATGGTTAACATATAGGGTTCCTTTTACTAAGGTGCGCTGAAAAATGGCTTGCGGTAGGGTAGGCGCAGGTTTTGGTTGCATGTCAATCCATTTTTCAGCGCGCTTGTAAAAAAAAGACCTTTTTAAAATTTTTGCCGAAAATGGATGTGTGGCAAAATCAAAATTGCCACATGTCCATTTTCGGTCTGCGACCTTACTGCCAGCCATTTACCTAGTGGTAAAGACCCACACGGTAACCGGGCAGTAATGACCTGTGTGCGTCAAATGCCACTTGGCATGTGTCCGATATGCGTGTCTGAAAATAAAAATTATTTTTCGGACGCACGTATCAGACTCATGCCAAAAATGAAATCACAGCAAGTGCCACATGGCAACTAGGTGGTAACTCTATTTTGGCGTGTGTTAGGTGCGCGTAGATGCTTACACAGCATAGTAAAAGGGCCCCATAGATAGGTAAGAGATTAAGAGGAGTTAGAGAATAAGGTGACTAATTTAAAGAAAGGTGCACATGATTACTTATGGATCGCACAAGATACCAGGCAAAATCCCCCATAAGAGCCTGTGGTGTAAGGAGTTATATGCCCTGATGCTAGAGGTGCTTGGGGGCAGGATAGTTTGGCCTTCATATTGGGAGATTCAAGGGGTGGGAGGTTTAGATATGTGTCAAGTGTTTTGGGGGTAGGGGTCTATTGTACTTATGTCATGAGGTGAGAACTCTTTACTGCCATCCTTCTACAGAAGGACCCACATTGGGCAGTGCTGTTGTAAGATATCAGAGGAATTAAGCAAGTTACATTTCAGAGAGCAGATTCTCTATCTTGACATGTATAGCTTCTATGGTAATAGGTTTGGATCTAAGCCAAACCACCATATAAGTGTAGGGGTCTGCATGATTTTCCAAATTTATTTAATGTAATACTTAGAACTACTCAGACTCCAGAAACATACAGGCCAGACTTATGCTAAGTTCTGCTAAAAAAAGATGAAAGTTGGCATAAACTGCTGAATTTGTTGACTCCCAAAGGGCAGAGTGAATTCTTGTAAGAACTGCTGAGTCTGCAAAGCTGCAAAAGCATAATATTCTCTGTTTTTCAAACATACATAAGTAAATTTCAGAGGGAAAAGTCCAGCAATTGCCCACTTTTTTCTACTTTACCGGTGATATGCAAGTATGCTAACTGCAAAAGATGTAATTAAAACCCAATTATGGAGACATTCTGGCCAGAGATCAATCTCATTCCCACCTGGTTCTACATAGAATACCGACTATAATTTTAACATGAACACAAAGAAACTAATACAACATATACGTTTAGAAGGTAATTTCAAAAGGGCTTGTCTAGCACAGCCCTTTTCAGTCACCTATTTTAGGTGCCTACTTGTCTTTATAAAATACTTGTGTAAGTTGTAGAAAACGTGTCTATATTGCAGCTGCAAACATTTAAGACTACCCTGCAGCGGGTGCAAATGTACATGTCTATAATTTTTGTGTACAAGCATACATTAGCATATTTTATACTTTTTTTCTGGGGAGGGGGGTAATTTAATTCTCTAAAGGGGGATGGGACTTCATATATCGCCTTTCTTTCATTACAGTCAAAGCAGTTTACATATTATATACAGGTACTTATTTTGTACCAGGGGCAATGGAGAGTTAAATGACTTGCCCAGAGTCACAAGGGCACTGCAGTGGGAACTGAACTCAGTTCCCCAGGTTCTCAGGTCACTGCACTAAGCACTAGGTTACCCCTCCACTCACACACAGGTTGCCTAAAGTTAGGCAGTGGGAGGATGTGCGCTAAGCACAAATTGTATATCAGCAATTAAGCATGTAATTGCTGTTATAGAAAACTAGTATAAGCCTGCAGTTACGTGACAAACTGAGACCCGAGCACTTAAACTAGCTCAGTGGCTGGTGTAAATGCTCATACCTCACTGCTGCCATGCATGAATGCGGAAGTGTTAGAGACACCCCTAGCCCACCCATGCTCCTCCTAAGTCCACGCCCACTTTCAATTGTGCACTATAGATTTTGTGTGCTCAATTTGTAGAATACCAACTAAGGTCAGTTATGCACGTAACTGCAAATTAGTGCCCTTAGATCCCATTAATTCCAATTATAGCCAATTATTGGATGCTAATGCCAATTAGCAGCTATTGATTAAGTACATTTAACTATTGAGTTATGTGCATAACTACTACTAGTCTACTATTCTAATACTTGTATATGCAACTTTGCATTCTAAGGACTAGATTCAGTAAATGGTGCCCAAATAAGTGGAGCAGAATAGCTTGTAAGCCCTGCTCTATTTGTTTGTAAAGGTAATGTTTGTCATTATAACAGTTTTTTTCATGCACTTATTATTAAAGTGCTCAAGTTCAGAAATGTTTACAACTTTTGCTGATGACACTTATTTGGCGAAACATAGCACCACGTCGAAATGAGGACTTATTGAAGATGATCAACTTGGGATAAATAGATCTCATATTTTTTTAATATTTGGAGATTAAGGGGGATCTTTTACCAAATGGCAGTAAAAGGTGGTCTGCAGTGGCATCGGTGCATGGGATTGCCGCATACTGAAGCCACTTTTTACTGCTGTGGGTAAAAGTGTTTTTTTTTTTTTTTTTTTTTTTGCAGAAGGCAGTAAATGGTTGTGCAGTAATTAAAAAATTGCCATGTGGCAGTTTACTGCTGAAGCTCTTACTGGAGGGCTCCGGCAGTAATCGGTCAAGGGGCCGGGCATGCTCACACCCTGCCCACCAGTGCTAGAAAATAAATATTTTCTAGCACTGGAAATGCAGACTTGGCAGTAGGGCTACCGCCAGGTGATTAAAGGGCTCCTAAGTGTTTGATTTTCTTAACACAGTTGTTTTTGAGTACAAGAGTTTTGGGAAGAGGAGACAGTGGATGTGAGAGCATCACCTCCATGGACTATCATCAAGATTGATTCAGATAAGTGGAAATAGTGGAGATAGCCATTTTGTAAATGGATTCACAAGTCCTGAAGGTGCGATGATTGAATCCTTGTATTCATATCACCATGGATGGATTGCACTGCTCTGAGCACCTTTATTTATATTTATTTTTATTTTTATACATAAAAGAGTGATATTGTACATAAGTGTTGCCATACTGGGACAGACAGAAGATCCATCAAGCCCAGCATCTGCTTCCATCAGTGGCCAATCCAGGTCACACGTACCTGGCAAGATCCCAAAAAAGCACAATACATTTAATGCTGCTTATCTTAGAAATATACAACAACAATTATTAGGTGGTAAAAAACAGCTTGCTGTGAAGTCTTACTATTGAAAGGGGATGTCTCATATATATCTCTCAGCACAAAATATCACGCTATTAGCGAACTTCTCATTTAGTGCGAGTTTTTATAATCATTGACTACCCCCAACCTCCGATAGTACTTTAGACTTGCTGAACCTTTGTGTCTATAATATCTATATGTGTTAGTGCCACCTTTTCATATAGCCATAGATTCAATTTTCTTCTTTTTTCTTTTAATTTTTCGCAATGTACTATCCAATAATATACATTTACAATCTCTCTGTAGTAATCTACACTTAAGCTTCAAACAGTGCAAAAAGGAAGGTTTTGTACTTATCTTCGCACTGCTAAAGGCTGCAGTTTCATACAGTTATGATGTATTGAACATCACTCCGTCCTGTCTGAGATGTCTCTCGACTGCATTCAACTTCAACTTAGGTATACATATTCTCCCGACAGGAGCCTGTTTCGCGTCTATTCGCTTTATCACGGGAAACTCGTGTATACTTCAGCAACAGACTATGGCTTTATGGCTGCATAGTCTGTTGCTGAAGTATACACAAATTTCCCTTGATAAAGCGAATAGACGCGAAACAGGCTCCTGTCGGAAGAATATCCAGCTTATAATCGAAAGAGAAAAACGCCTATATTGCGACCCAAATCGGGAGATGGGCATCTTTCTCCCGTGGGCGCCCAAATCGGTATAATCGAAAGCCGATATTGGGCGTTTCCAACTGCAATCTGTCGCGGAAATGGGTAAAGTTGATAGGGGCGTGTTGGAGGTGTGGTGAAGGCAGAACTGGGGTGTAGTTATCGGCCGAGGAGAGATGGGCGTCTTTAGCTGATAATCGAAAAAAAAGGCATTTTTACCGCGATTTTGGGTCACTTTTTTGGACCCTTTTTTTTCACGAACAGGTCCCAAAAAAGAGCCCCAACTGACCAGATGACCATTGGAGGGAATCGGGGATGACCTCCCCGGATTCCCCCAGTGGTCACTAACCCCCTCCCACCAAAAAAAACCCACTTTAAAAACTTTTTTTCCAGCCTCTATGCCAGCCTCAAATGCCGTACCTACCTCCATGACAGCAGAATGTGTTCTATCCTGTGACAGCCTTTCCCTGATTCTGATGTGGCTCTCGGGTGAGTGTGACACCTTTTCTGTTATGCGCACTGCAGAGTCACATCAGCAATGCATTGTGGTGGGTGTAGGGTATTGGGCTCCATGATTCCACTAGCTTGTGGCAAATGCTCACAATGTTGGTAGTTGGTAGGTTCTATTCCCATGGTGCTTTTCCCCCTGCTTACTGGGTCAGAGTGTGCCCTGTTTTGTTTCCGGTAGTCCATGAGGTAGCGGCCATTTTTGTAAGCCAGTTTTAGATCCCTTTCACGTGTTAGCCACGTTGCAGAACTTAGTTCTTCCCTTGAATGTGGCTGAAAGAGGGCATTGTACAGCATTCTGCCAGCTCTGACCTACTGCTCATCTCAGTATCAGGGAGACTCGTTGCCAGTGGGGCACAACCTCTGATCTGCAGTTAACTGTGAGTAAGCGTGCTTATTCCAATAAAGGACGTTTTCGGAGAGATTAGTCTTCAGGTGTCAACTGGTGTGTCAATGTTATATAGCAGCAACCAGTCCTAGAGGCCTGCGTGTATTCAGGTCCCTGGAGCACTTTTAGTGGGTACCGCAGTGCACTTCAGCCAGGCGGACCCAGGCCCACCCCCCCCCTACCTGTAACACTTGTGCTGGTAAATGGGAGGCCTCCAAAACCCACTGTACCCACATGTAGGTGCCCCCTTCACCCCTAAGAGCTATGGTAGTGTTGTACATTTGTGGGTAGTGGGTTTTGGGGGAGGGGGTTGGGTGCTCAGCACCCGTGGTAAGGGAGCTATGCATGAGGGAGTGTTGTCTGAAGTCCACCGCACTGACCTCTAGGGTGCCCAGTTGGTGTCCTGGCATGTCAGGGGGGGCGAGTGTACTACGAATCGTGGCCCCTCCCACGACCAAATGACTTGGATTAGGATGTTTTTGAGCTGGGCGTTTTTAGTTTCCATTATTGCTAAAAAAAAACAAACGCCCAGCTCAAAAATGTCCATTTTTTCGAAAATATGGTTCAGCCCGCCCCTTCACTGACCCGTTCTCGGAGATAAACGCCCATGGAGATAGACGTTTTCGTTCAATTATGCCCCTCCATGTATACCTAAGTTGAAGTTGAATGCAGTCGAGAGACATCTCAGACAGGACGGAGTGATGTTCAATACATCATAACTGTATGAAACTGCAGCCTTTAGCAGTGCGAAGATAAGTACAAAACCTTCCTTTTTGCACTGTTTGAAGCTTAAGTGTAGATTACTACAGAGAGATTGTAAATGTATATTATTGGATAGTACATTGCGAAAAATTAAAAGAAAAAAGAAGAAAATTGAATCTATGGCTATATGAAAAGGTGGCACTAACACATATAGATATTATAGACACAAAGGTTCAGCAAGTCTAAAGTACTATCGGAGGTTGGAGGTAGTCAATGATTATAAAAACCGGCACTAAATGAGAAGTTCGCTAATAGCGTGATATTTTGTGCCGAAAGATATATATGAGACATCCCCTTTCAATAGTAAGACTTCACAGGAAGCTGTTTTTTACTACCTAATAATTGTTGTTGTTTGTTGTATATTTTTCCAAGAGTGTGAGGTGGAACATAGCCATTTATTTGTTTGTTGTTACCACTATCTTAGAAATAAGCATTGGATTTTCCCCAAGTCCATTTTAATAATGGTCTATGGACATTTCCTTTAGGAAGCCGCCCAAACCTTTTTAAAACCCCGCTAAGCTAACTGCTTTTACTATATTCTATGGCAGTTATATGGTATTTAGCCCTGCTCAGTGCATCCCAGAGTGCAATGGGCAGGGCCTGGGTGCTGCCATTTTGTTCTGTGCAGGCCCAAGGCAGGATAGAGGAGCAGTTGCTCCTGCTCTCCTGCCTTCACCTCGCTGTAAAGGTACAGGAAGGGGCAAGGGTGTAGGTCAGATGCAGGAGGGAGGGCTGTGTGCCTGAACAGGGGAAGGGGTTTGCTCCACTTGACCACCAGGGAAAGTATTTTAAAAAAGGTTCTAGGTATGGGGGGTTCAGGGTCCACTGGACCACTAGGGTAAATAAAAAAAAAACCAGTGGAGGTCCACTGCATCAGAGCTGTCAAATGGATTTGACAGCTCGAGCTCGCAACCAGTGAAGATGCACAAAAGGGGATCCGTGCAGCTCATTTGCATGCAATCCCTTTTATGCATCGCTGACTGTTAGCGATTCACTAAATTTTAACGAGGCAGCCATATTTTACAGTTGTCTTTGTGCATCGGGGCCCGAGTTGGATCTATGTTTGATGCTATCATTGATAAGAGAAGCAGGATGTCATCCACATAGGATAATAGTTGTTCATTAGGTCCCAGGTGTATTGAGGCAAGGGATGATATAAAGAGATTGAACAGGATAGGTGAGATGGAAAGATCCCTATGGGATCCTGCAGTTACGAGACCAGAAGTTGGAAAGCTGGTTGTTTTGGTTGACAGAATAACTTCAGTTTGAAAGGAATTTGCTTGTTACTCAAATGAATTCACAAATTGGGCACATTCCCAGATTCGCTTGTGCAGTTTTGTGCACCATATTTAACATCTGGAGGTAAATATCAAATTGAGCATACAAGTTTATAGCATGGGTGTAGTTTTCGGGGGCGAGGGGGACAGTGCCCCCCCCCCAAACAAGCTGCCACCCCATCCTCCAATCCCCTAGCCGCTCTGCGAGAAAGCAGCACGCACACTGCTTTAGACCTGCCTCTGGAAGCCTCTCTTTCTCCTTCAACTTCCTTTTCCCATGCAGCAGTCGGGAAGCTGTAGGAGAGAGAAGGGCAGGTCTAAAGTAGCATGCGTTCTTCTTTCACTGAGGCTGCCGGTGGCTTGGGAGATTGGAAGACAGGGGAGGGTGACACTGGGCGCCACTGGAAGACTCCGGGGGGGGGGGGGGGGATGGCAGAGGGGGAGTGGCAGGGGGAGAGAGACACGCCCCACTCTTTGAAGAATACCCTCACCTCTACCTTGCCACCACCACTACCAAAGGTATGCTACATCTTGCTGTGTCACATTTTGTTTTCTTAAACAGCCTGAAAACATCTGTAGAAATTCACTGAATTTGCAAAAGCTTTTACTGGGCAGAATACCTCTCCAAGTATTCCTATTTAGCTAATTTATCATCTGATCTGGCAGATCATAACTCAGAGTAGACAAGAACAGTTGGTAAAGTGGCTGTGTTGGCACGAGTTTCCTCTGCAAAACAAACAAATTGGATGGGAAACTGGAAAAGAAAGGAGCTGTCATTGTATTTGCTCCCAAACACTGCCTTCTCTTCATCTTAGCATGCAATTCTCTTAGGGAAAAATACCTTTATTAAATCTTTTTTTCTCAAGGTTGTCATCTGTGAAGAAAAAAATCTATTTGGGTTACATGTACTCACGCACGGAATTAAAGCATGCATAAAAGGATGTAGAACTGACCATAGTGTACCTAAGCACCAGTGTTGGCACCAACCTGACCTCTGGCATTCTTTCAGAAATTTGGAAGTCTTTATTGTAGAGGCTCTGGTGTATGTAAGTGGAGCTGAGATGGGCAAAATTCCTATCTTCCTGAGCTCTGATTAAGAAAGTGAATTAAAAGTCATTCAGCCATCATGAGTTTTAAGTAGGTTTGTCATGGACTACTAAGGGTGATACAAAAAACCTATGTAATAAAGTGAAATATTTAAGGCCAAATATCACAAAATAAAGGATTTTTTTAAATCACACTAAAGCAGAAAGTCTTAGGCTTGGAGTCACAGATGCTAGAGGAAGGAGTCTAACTCAGGTCCCAGATCATAGGCTTAATGGCCTATGGATTCTAACTCAAAGGATCTCTCAGTCAGAAGGACCAGCTAGGAGATTCTCAGGTTTATGGGGTCCTATGCTGAAGGTCTCTTGTCTGGGCTCTATGGCTTAGAGACCTTGAGTTAAAGTCTCTTTGGTTAATGGGTCAGAGTAACTCTAGCTTATGGGTCCCAGATCCAAGGCTATAATGATCCTGGATAAGAGGCTTTTGGGCTCATTTTTGAAAGTGAAGGACGCCCATCTTTCAACATAAATCGGAAAATGGACGTCCTTCTCACAGGGTTGTCCAAATCGGTATAATTGAAAGCAGATTTTGGACGTCCCTAACTGCTTTCCATCGCAGAGATAGCCAAAGTTCCCGGGGGGGGGGGGGGGGGTGTCAGAGGTGTGACAAACACTAGGACGTCCTCGACTCATAATCGAAAGAAACAAGGACGTCCCTGACGAACACTTGGACGACTTTACCTGGTCCTGTTTTTATTACGACCAAGGCTTTAACCCAAGTCCCTGAGGAAAAAAAAATTGAAACCCATGGTGTCAGGTGTCCAGGGGAAGGCGGTTGGAAGTTTGCACACAGTTCCGCCCTTTGATTCAGCAAATTTATGTGGACGCTTGTACAGAGAGAAAGATAAGTGCAATTTTTATGAAAGACTATGCCACCTTTTCATACTTAGTGAATGAACACGGCAAGTATTGGTACACATACAAAAAGAAAAAAATGTATTATTAGCCGACACTAATAGCATGCATATGGTGAAAAATATAAAAAAAGAAGAGTAACCCGATGAAAGAAGTGCTATACCACCAAGCAGCAGTGAAACTAGATGCAAAAATGAGTGGGAAAGTCTGAGGGTACTCTCATATAATGTAATACAAAACACTAAATAAAAACTTCAACCGTTGATGAAATTTTGCATAGAATAATTATGAACTATCTCATCAGGTAGCAGTAGTCCAGGTTTTGTGGAGGCTATAGATTTATTTGTACCAGTGACAGAGGGATTTTTGTTTTTCATAGATTCCAATGGGCATCTCTAGCATTTAGTGTGTGCTATTCATTAGTGCATGATAAAAATGCTACTGTGCCTTTGTAAACTTTGTAAACTTAACCTAACCATGCAATGGCGGATAAAAAATCTAGACCAGAAACAAGAACGCAAAACTTATACTACAAGAGGCCATATTGTTCCGGCAATATTCTGGCAACAGTTCTACACGAGTGAATGGACTATCCAATCAAACTCCAACCAATACCTCCTAAATTGGGATACCAGATGCAAAAATATATTTGATACAATAGCACCACTACAGATAAGAACTTCGCGTAGAAATAATTCATTACCTTAGTTCAACGACGATCTGAAAAAACTAAAAACTCAAGTTAGAAGACTTGAAAGAGCTTGGACCAAAAGGAAAAATGAACAAACATTTAATGAGTGGAAAAACATGCTAAGAAAATATAAATACACAATCAGACAGACAAAAAGGTCATATTATAAATCCAAAATCGGATCAGATTACATGAATATACACAAGCTATTTTGATTTGTTCATAATCTTCTCGACACCTCACTGATTACCTCAACTAATACAGAAACCCCCTCAGCTAATGATTTAGCCACCTACTTTAATGAGAAAATTATTAAATTATGCTCTACATTACCTTCTAACCCAACTGAATATGAAAAATTCATAAACTGCCTAGACCCAACTATTGACAAATATCCAGCTGATCGAATATGGACAAACTTTGATCCACTGAATGAGGAAGCAGTCTCCCAAGCAATCAACAAATTCACCAAATCCCATTGCAAATTAGACACATGCCCCAGCTACTTATTAAAACAGCCCCTAAACGTTTCATTACAGATCTCACCTCCTACCTAAATTTCATGCTTCAACATGGTCTCTTTCCATTGGATAAAGGCAATATATTACTTACACCAATTGCCAAAGATCCAAAAAAAAAAATTAAACGATATAACCAATTACCGTCCAGTCGCATCCATACCCCTCATAGTTAAGGTAATGGAAAGCTTAATTACCAAACAACTTACTGACTATTTGAACAAATTCTCAGTATTACATGCATCCCAATCTGGATTCCGCACGAATCATAGCACCGAAACAGTACTTATAACACTCCTAACCAAATTCAAACAATTAATTGCAGCTGGCAATAATGTCCTTCTCTTACAATTCGACGTGTCTAGCGCGTTTGATATGGTTAATCATGATATCCTATTGAACATTCTAGATTACTTTGGAATTGGAGGAAATGTACTGAATTGGTTTCGAAGCTTCCTAACAGCAAGAACGTACCAAGTAATATCAAAGTCAGTAATATCTTCACCATGGAAGACGGAATGTGGAGTGCCTCAGGGATCGTCACTTTCACCGATTCTTTTCAATTTAATGATGTTACCTTTACCCATGTCACTATCAAACCAATCCCTAAACTCATATATCTATGCCGATGATGTCACAATATATATTCCATTCAAAAATGATCTATCAACAATCCTAGATAAAATCAATTACAGTCTCCAAATAATGAATTCATGGGCGGATGCATTCCAACTGAAACTCAATGCAGAAAAAACTCAATGCCTAATTATTTCATCACAGTTTAATAAAATGAATTATACTAATATAAAAACAATAAACCACATCCTTCCAGTTGCGGACACATTAAAACTGTTGGGAGTCTCAATAGACCGGAATCTTACCCTTGATAGCCATGTGAAAAATGTAACAAAGAAGATGTTCCGTGCAATGTGGAAACTTAAAAGAGTGAAACCTTTTTTCCCAAAAGAGGTATTCTGCACTCTGGTGCAATCACTAATACTATGCCGGTTGCAAAACACAAACTATCAAAAGACTCCACAGCCCAAAACACCGCTTCTAGACTCATATTAGGCAAAGCGAAATATGAGTGCCCATCATCTCAGAGAAAAATTACACTGGCTCCCATTGAAAGATCGCATTGCATTTAAGATCTGTACCCTGACTCACAAGATCATACATGGAGATGTTCCATCATATATGTCAGACCTCCTAGACCTTCCAGCAAGAAATTCAAAAAGTTCATCACGAACTTTCTTAAACCTCCATTATCCTAAATGCAGAGGACTCAAATACAAATCGATATATGCGTCCAGCTTTCCCTACATCTGCACGCAGCTGTGGAATGTGCTACCAAATGCTATAAAGATTACACACGACCTATTAACTTTCCGGAAACTTCTGAAGACCAACCTATTCAAAAAGACTTATAATATGAATACTTCACAAAAGACTTAAAATCTAATATGTATCAGATCAACCCAACATTGACTTCTCCAATCTGGATACTTTAATTTACTTTAATAATATTGAATGTTTCAACATCTCCTATTCAATTCTTATGTACCTGTTATGAATAATTTACTTATTTATCATAATTCATTCAATGTTTATTATCATATTTAATCCATGCGATATTTTCATGTACCTTTGATTGTAATACCTTTTTGTATTTATCATTCCGTTAATGGTGACTACCATTGTGGCATAATGCAAGCCACATTGAGCCTGCAAATAGGTGGGAAAATGTGGAATACAAATGCAGCAAATAAATAAATAAATAAATAAATAAGTAAATGACCCCCCCCCCCCCCCTTAGCCAGTTCCATACTGATGTTCAGCACTTAGCCAAAGTAACTACATAAATAGGATCACAAAAGTCAGTCCTATCTTTATCCCCTGGATTCTATATAGCACGTCTAGAGATCTGCCAAAATCCATGCAAATTCTATAACATGCATAACTTAATTGGCTTAACAAGCTAATTAGCATTGATAACAGCAATGCTCATTATTGCTTGTTAACAGCACTTAACAAGCAATAATGAGCACTAACTGACAATAAGTAGAATTCACACACACAACTCGCTAAGCATATTCTGTAACGTATCACGCCTAACTTCTAATGTGTGCAGAGAAAAGGGGACATGGTTATGGGTGGAGCAATACACGTAATTATAGAATATATAGCCCAGTGTGCCTAAATCTACACACCGGGATTTATGCCATGTTTTCATTAGTGTAAATGAACACACGTAGTTTTAGCCGCTGGGATATCAACTAAACATATTCTATATACATCGCCTAAATCTAGGCGCTACTTATATAATACACTTAAGTGAATTTTTTTGTGCAGACTTTTTAGGCGCTATATGTAGAATCCCCCCCCCCCCCATGTGGTTCATCATAGCTAGTTAAGTGCTGAATATGGCACTTAACCAGCTTTGTTATCACCATCTCTGTATATAGAAATTCAATGTTGGAGCCAGATATGACCCAGTATTGAATTTCCAGGTATAACACCGATGATGATCATCAAAACGCTGAATATCAGGCCCGAAATTATTAACTGTTTTAGGTTTGAATGATAGGGACAGATATCAAACAAATTAAACTGAACTGTACATTTTAGTGTGGCCAAAAATATAGCATGCACTAAAAATGCAAAATGAAATTGAACAAAGCAATAAAATGGAAGAAATTACTTTGGTTTTAGAGCACGTCAATTACTTCTGTTTTTAGCATGGCTTAGGGTATTAACACACACTTTTTAACTACCTGGTGCTCTGCATATTATCAACTTTCTTCATCAGTTTCAAAACTAATTATTAGGGTGGTAGTTAAAATGTGTATTAAAATCCTACTACACATTGTTTAATGCCGACTTACTGCATTAGACCCCTAGTAATTAAACTCAGTGGAACCTTTTATAGCTTTCTAGCCCTGTATTCATTGCATTGCCTTCCTGACTTTTGCATTATTAGCTTTCCTTGAAAAAGATGGCTTTCATATCAGAAACAAAATTGTGTGTGTGAGAATACTATTTTAGAAATTATGAAAGACAAATTGCATTGTGAATTATTTTAAAACTTTCCCCATCTTTTCTCTTTAAATGTCAGTGCCAAAGAATGGCAGAAAAGGGCCTGTGTCCTGTATACTTGTACAGTCTGTGTCCCATATATGGCAATCCAGTTTAGGATGGGCTGGAAAGGGCTTTGACTGCAACTTCAGTAGCTGGAATTTGAGGACGATGCCGGGCAGAATTTTCCGGTCTGTATCCAGCAAATTACAAACAAATAGGAGGAAATGTTTTTTTTTTTCACTTAATGAATAGTTAAGCTCTGGAACTCACTGCCAGAGGATATAGCGGTTAGCATATCTGGGTTTATAAAAGGTTTGAACAAGTTTCTGAATGAAAAGTCCATAGTCTGTTATGGAGATAGACATGAGGGAAACCACTGCTTGTCCAGGGATTGGTAGCATAGAATGATGCTACTATTTGGGTTTCTGCTTGGTACTTGTGACCTGAATTGCCCACTGCTGGAAGCAGGATACTGAGCTACATGGACCATTAGTCTGACCCAGTATGGCTATTCTTATGTTCGGCTGAGGGGGAGGGGGAATATGATTGAGGTCTACAAAATCCATGGTGTTGTAGAATGAGTAGAAGTGAATCAACCCTTTTGCTCTTTCAAAAAGTACAAAGACTAGGGGACACTCAATGAAGTTACATGGAAATACTTTTAAAACAAATAGGAGGAAATATTTTGTTTTTCACTCAATGAATAGTTAAGCTCTGGAACTCTTTGCTGGAGAATGTAGTAACAGTGGGTAGCATATCTCAGTTTAAAAAAGGTTTGAACAAGTTCTTGGAGGAAAACTGCTATGGAGACAGAAATGGGGAAGCAACTACTTCCCTGGAATTGGTAGCTGGAATGTTGCTATTATTTGGATTTCTGCCAGGTACTTGTGGTCTGTTTTGGTCACTGTTGGAAACAGGATACTGGACTAGATGGCCATTGGTCTGACCCAGTATGACTATTCTTATGTTCTTATATATTTGGATAGGCTGGCGTGGGCTTTAACAGCATCTCTAGTAGTTGGAATGCAAGGGTAGTGTTGGGCAGACTTCTTCAGCCTATGTCACAGAAAGAGCATAATCATTGTTGGTTTAATCATGAATTAATAATAAGTGTGACTGTTAGGCAGACTGGATGGCGTTAAGGTCTTTATCTGCCGTCAATTACTAAGGAAGCAAATGCATACCATGCATAATTAAAGATCTGAAGAATACCACAATTTGTTTCCAAAGTTTCTCACAGCATAAAATCTCTCTGGAGGGATGTGACTGTTGGCAAATCTGGAGGAATGTTTGCACTGGAACAGGGGAATGATGGTCTATAAACAAAGAAAAGTAAGGTGATATTGTTAGGTGAACTATCATTTTATATATTTAATTGACATCATTTGATAATTCAGTTTTCACAATAAAACAAAGTATACAAAATAAAATAAGCAGACCAATGTAAAATACAGTCAACACAAACAAAAAGCCAGACTTGGTGCTAATTCTATGAGTCAGAAAATGTACTAATACAATAATCACTATTGATAAAAATGAGAGGAGCTCCCTCAAAGAAATAAGCACCCACACGGTAGTCTTACTAGACCACTATTGGGTGAAGTATAGCACTTCATTCATTGGGAGCTCACTTTCTTAGTGATATTGTGTATACCAATGTGCTATAAGTGCTGAATATATGTGCAATTGTGCCCTTAAATCTATTTTTCATAATGCACTTTAATTCATCACTGAAGCCAGCTTATTTTACAAACCAGATTAAACAAAAATAAACTGTGCACTTATCTTGTGAGCCCGGCATTTCCAGACGCTAAGGGATCCATGAAGATAATTACTGTCCGTTTTTACTGCTACTGAAAGACTGCTCTCCCATGGATATAAAAATTTGTCTGACTTTCCTCAGGGACTTCGGTTAGGGCTGTCTCTCCCCTGGATTGTCATCAGCTTGAATAAGAAGCTCTTCTGCTCTAGTACTAACAAAGGCTCCAGTGGAGGCGGAAACTCTTCAGGTGTTGATACTTGAGTGATGTCACTATAGAAAAAAAATTATTAAGGCTCTCTACATAACCACAAAGTGAAAGTATATAGATTTAACAAAAACTCATGAAAGCCATAAGCATATTACTAAACAATATTCTGGAAAACTGTTAATATATATATATATATATATATATATATATATATATATATATATATATATATATATATATATATACAGTGCATTCCATTAAAGTGCATGTCAGATAAGCGCATGCTCTGTTTAACTGCAAGCCTTACTTTGGTCCTGTTTTTGGCACCATCAGTTTCTATGGGGACAAACTTCGGTTTAGCGCACGACAAGTGCAAGATTCGCTTATATGCATGGTTTAAGACCGCTCCTCTGCAGGAAAGACTCCGCATAAGCGTGCGCACAGAATATGGAAGCCGATTGGCGCGTGACAAAGGGGCGGTAAATTTGAAATCTCGTTGGTTAACTGCCACAGGCAGAATAAGTGAAAGAATGTTGTTAGAGTGTACACTGGAGTCGTCGTCTTCGCGCAACTGTAAGACTTTTAACACTGGCTGAACGAATAGAAGTTCTTAAAAAATTAGAAAACAAACAAAGTCAAGCATCCATTGCTAAAGAATATGGTGTCAATCCAAGTCAAATTTCACGTATCTTGAAGCAGAAAGACCAGCTTCTGGAAGACTGGCAAAACAATACAAATCCACACCGGAAATGTAAATGGGTGGGAAAAGCTGAGGAGGTAGAAGATGCTCTTCTTCGGTGGTTTTCTCATGTCAGGAGCAGACAGTTTCCAGTCAGTGGCCCACTGCTTATGGAGAAAGCTAATCAGCTAGCTGAAAGTCTTGGATTAACTGAATTCAAAGCCACTGTTGGATGGTTGGAAAGACGGAAGGAGAGGAACAACATAAAATTCAAGAAACAGCATGGTGAAAAACAAGACGCTGATGACCTTAGAGTGGAGGAGTGGCCTAGTGGTTAGGGCAGTGGACTTTGGTCCTGGGGAACTGAGTTTGATTCCCACTTCAGGCACAGGCAGCTCCTTGTGACTCTGAGCAAGTCACTTAACCCTCCATTGCCCCATGTAAGCTGCATTGAGCCTGCCATGAGTGGGAAAGCATGGGGTACAAATGTAACAAAAATAAACAAAATAAAATTTGGTGCTGAAAATTGGGTTGTTTCAATTCTTCCTACCATCTTGAACGAGTTTGCACCTCGTGACATTTTCAATGCAGACGAAAACGGTCTCTACTGGCGTGTGATTCCTGATGGAACACTTGCATTCAAATAAGCCAAAACTACAGGGAGTAAAACGTTGAAGGACTGACTGACGATCCTCCTTTGCTGCAATATGGATGAGAGTGAGAAGTTGGAATCACTCGTCATTGGAAAGAGCAAACAGCTCCGTTGCTTCAAGAATGTTAAGCGACTTCCTGTGTCATATGAGGCTAACGCAAATTCATGGATGACTGGGGAAATTTGGAAGCAGTAGCTAAAGAAGTTAGACACTAGAATGCGGGCACAAAAAACATAGTAACATAGTAGATGATGGCAGAAAAAGTCCTGCACGGTCCACCCAGTCTGCCCAACAAGATAAACTCACATGTGCCATTTTTTTTGTATACCTTACCTTGATTTGTACCTGTCTTTTTCAGGGCACAGACCGTATAAGTCTGCCCAGCACTATCCTCACCTCCCAACCACCCGCCCCGCCTCCCACCACCAGCTCTAGCACAGACCGTATAAGTCTGCCCAGCACTATCCCCACCTCCCAACCACCAGCCCTGCCTCCCACCACCGGCTAAGCGTCAGATTTTGTTGCTTTGTGATAATTGTGCTGCACACAGTGATGATGTCTGGCTGTCTAACGTCAAGGTGGTCTTCCTGCCACCAAACACTACCTCTCTGATCCAATAGCCAATTTCAAATAACATTATCGGGTTCTTGTGCTATGTTGTCTGATGGGTGTTATGGATGACCAGACTAGCAAGGATAAATGTGTTGTTGAACTGGCTCGTAATCTATCACTGTTGGATTCCCTAGATATGCAGAAAGAAGCATGGAATCATGTTACACAGGCAACCATTGTGAACTGCTACAAGTGGGCAAGCTTTGTTAGGGATGTGGAGAGGGACGAAACAGATGCAGCTGCTGCAAACGCGTCAGATGAACAGGCTATTGACATCCCAGCCGGTGTTACTGAAGAGGAGTTTCATCACTACGTAGCTGTTGATTACGATCTACAAACAGCTGATGACAGCACTGATGTCCAGATATACGCCTACACGCAGGCAACGGCTGATGATGAAACAGATGATGAAATGAGCAGCAAGGCACATGCTGACGAAATTCAACAACCTCCCGTCACTTTTGCAAGAGCGCTGGAGAGTCTCAACACCATGCAGGCCTATCTGGAGGCCACTGGATGTCAGTGCTATGACAGGTTTTACCGTCTGGCAGACGTAGTCTATGGAACTCACAGACACAAGAGTGTACAGAGGACTATGACTGATTACTTCAAGTAAGCCTAACGTCAGTTAACGGAGACTCTATAACGTCAGTTAATGGAGACTGTATACTGTACGTATGTCCCAGTTGACCCCCAGCAGGCATTGTAAGTAGCAGCTCCCAGTTTCTACAATGTTCAACACCCCTCTAACAGACATGTGAGTCTCCAATCAGCTGTCTTGTTACATCTGTGCAGGTCTCCAGAAACCAAGGAACAGTACCCACTATTCCCCTTACCCTGTGGCCTGAACACCATTGATACATAGAAAGTGTAGTCTCCCATTTCCCCATTCACATCCCATATCCATGTGACCACCTTTAATGCTCTTTGCCTTCTCCCCCCTCCTAAGCAAGGACAACATATCATTGCGGTTCCCCAGCAGGCATGGTAAGTTGTGTCCTCCAATTTATCGAATGTTCCCCACGCCTCCACCAGACATGTGTGCCTCTAATTTGCTGTATTATTTCTATGCAGGTATCCAGGAAGCTTAGAACACTGTCCCTTTTTCCAATTACTCTATACCTGGTGTACTGCCCCAAACCCCAGTGATGCATGATAACTGTTGTCTCCCATTTCCCATTATCATCTCATATTGCTGTGCCATGACATTCTATAACGCTTTTTTCCTATCTCACCCCTCACAGGCACTGGCTACATGTCTCAGCAGACCTCCACCAGCCATGGTAAGTTGTGGGCAACATTTTATTCAATGTTCACCCTCTGACACACATCTGTGTCTCTAATTTGATGTCTTGTTCCTTCTATGCAGGCCTCCAGGAAGCAAGGACCACAGTGCTCTTTCCCACATACCCTATACCTGGAGTATTGCCCTCAAGAGGCCAGCTAGACAGCTTCGCCAAATGAGTGATGAGTGCAGTCTCCTGTCTTTCCCCCATGCTTTTGTTTAGTTACATTCATTTGTTCATACCCTCAATATTTTTTACTTTTAAATTACGACAACATGTTGTCCACCTGGTAAGTAAAGAAATTATACGAAAACAATGTACCACTATATCATCTTTGCATGTGTGCTGTTAAGATCTAACTTATCAAGACCTTTTGTTTAGTGGCATTTAGAAGTGGCATTACTTTCCTTCACCACAAAGGTCTTTCTCAAGACCATTTACTTTTACAATTTACGATTTGAGGATTTACCTTTTCATATACAGATAACAAGACTCCAGAAGAAGGAACCGTGTATTCCGAAATGCAGCATATTGCTCATTATGTCCACCTGCTGTGTCAGCCTGTAAAACTCCTCCAGGATGCTGCACAGTGGGTCCTCATCCTGCCACTGGGCTGCACCTCTGTCCTACATTCCTTGTTGCAGCTCAGGGGCAGATGAAGCTGCCACTGCTGCAGCATCTTGGCGGACATCCTCCAACAGTTGCACTACTTTCTCCTAGCCCTGTGGCAATGTAGTGCTAATGTTGGCGTCTGTGGCCTTGGTGATATCAGATGTTGAGGGGAGCAGTAGGGGACAGTTGATGGTGGGGATGGCAGGGAGAAGGAAGGGTGGTAGTTGGTGGAGTGGCCGTAGCTGGTGGGGAGGAGAGGGGGAGGAAGGTGCAGGGGCCCAGTGGGTTAGAGAGAGACGAGTGAAAGGTGGATGTGCAGTGGGGGAGTGGGAGCGGGATGATAAAGGTAAGTGGAAGTGGGATGGGGAAGTGGGGCAGTGGGAGCGGGATGATGAGGGACAAGGGTCGGTTGGATGTGGGCTCGGGAAGTGGGAGCAGGATGATGAGGAGTGAGGGTAAGGTGGATATTGGGGGAGGGAGTGGGACTGGGATGACAAGGGGTAAGGGAAAGATGGATGTGGGGGGGGGGGGTGATGGTGTTGAGGGGGACAAGAGGTGGGGAGGGTGAGAGCTCAGCTGTGGCTTCATCCAGTTCCTCCTCGTATTCCTGTTCTTGTACACCTGAAAAGATTCAACAGAAGAGACATTAGCAATTTGTGACCGGCCTCTTCCACAAATGTAAAACCCCTCCTCCCACCCCCTGCACACATCAACACACACAAGGAACAGCGAGGAGGGGCATGCTGAGGGCACACACCCTCTCCTGCAGAGACTGGGTGGTGACTGGAGTGGGTGTCCAAGGTCAGGGTGGTTGTGGGGGGTGGTGGGAGAAGACACTTCTCCTCAGATGATGCATTTGGAAGGCATGAAATTTCACTATTAATATCTGTAAGACAGAACCTAAATACACAACCTGTATAGCACTCCATATCTCTCCCTGCCAGATAATGTCTCTCTCAATACCCACTATGTATATAGATCATACCATCAGTCTGGGGATGACAAGAAGGAGGAGGTGGATGTGTCCGTTTCCTCTTCTGTGAAGGCAAGACAATGGCGCCTTATGGAAACAATTTGTAGATTGAATAACAGCTGGCTGCCAAACTCCACAATTGTAAAGCCCCCCCCCCCCTCCCATCAAAACTTGTGACATAATATTCACCAATATTTTTGGGATGGTGTTGAGGGGGGAGCAACTGAGGCAGATGCAAGGCCCTCAGAGGAGAAGGAACTGTTACTTATCTCTTTAAAAAGAAAGCAAAGAAAAAACATACATCATACATTAGTACTACAGCAGTCAACCAACAAAGTAAAAAATGTTAAAATGTCATATCTAGCATATACCCCCCCCCCCCACCTCGCCACAAAAGGGATGTACATTACATAAGAATGTAAGTATTGCCATACTGGGACAGACCAAAAGTCCATCAAGCCCAGCATCCTGTTTCCAACAGTGGCCAATCTAGGTTACAAGTACCTGGCAAGATCCCAAAACAGTACAATACATTTTATGCTGCTTAAATAACCAGTGGAATTTCCCAAGCTCATCTTAATAATGGCTGATAGACTTATTTTAGGAAGCTAGCCAAGCCTTTTTAAGACCCTGCTAAACTAACTGCTTTTACCAAATTCTCTGGCAATGAATTCCAGAGTTAAATTACATGTTGAGTGAAGAAATATTCACTGATTTATTTTAAATTTATTACTTTGTAGCTTCATTGCATGCTCTCTAGCCCTAGTATTTTTGGAAAGAGTAAACAAGTGATTCACATCTACCTGTTCCACTATGCTCATTATTTTATAGACCTCTATCATATCTCCCCTCAATCGTCTTTTCTCCAAGCTGATGAACCCTAGCTGCTTTAGCCTCACCTCATAGGGAAGTTGTCCCATCCCTTTTATTATTTTCATCACCCTTCACTGTACCTTTTCTAATTCTACTATCTTTTTTGAGATGCAGTGACCAGAATTGAACACAGTATTTGAAGCGCAGTTGCACCATGGAGCAATATACATGCATTATAATATCCTTATTTTTGTTTTCCATAACTTTCCTAGCCGCAACTGCATACTGAGTAGATGGTTTCAATGTATCATCAACGATGACACCTAGATCTCTTTCCTGGTCAGTGACTCCTAATGTGGAACCTTGCATCGCCTAACTATAGTTTGGGTTCCTCTTTCCCACATGCATCACTTTGCACTTGCTCACATTAAATATTATCTGCCATTTGGATGCCTAGTCTCCCAGTCTTGTAAGGTCCTCTTGTAATTTTTCACAATCCTCTTGCAATCTAACAACTTCGAATAACTTTATGTTGTCAGCAAATTTAATTACCTCACTAGTTACTCCCATCTCTAGATCATTTATAAATATGTTAAAAAGCAGTGGTCTCAGCACAGACCCCTGGGGAACCCCACTATCTACCCTTCTCCATTGAGAATACTGACCATTTAACTCTAATTTTTGTTTTCTATCTTTTAACCAGTTTTTAATCCACAATAGGACACTATCTCCTATCCCATGACTCTCCAATTTCCTCTGGAGTCTTCCATGAGGTACTTTGTCAAACGCCTTTTTAAAATTCAGATACACAATATCAACCGGCTCACCCTTATCCACATATTTATTCACCCCTTCAAAAGAAATGTAGCAGATTGGTGAGGCAAGATTTCCCTTCACTAAATCCACACTAGCTTTGTCTCATTAAACAATGTTTGTATATGCTCTGTAATTTTGTTCTTTATAATATTCTCTACCATTTTGCCCAGCACCAGCGTCAGGCTTACCAGTCTATAATTTCCCAGATCACCTCTGGAACCTTTTTTAACAATTGGCGTTACATTGGCCACCGTCCAATCTTCTGGTACCATGCTTGATTTTAAAGATAAACTCTTCAGTTTATCAAATTGCTCCCTTACATCTTCCAGGTTTACAGAGATTTGTTTCAATTTCTCTGACTAATCAGCATTGAATACCTTTTCTGGTATTAGTTTATCTCCCACATCTTCCAAAGTGAAGACTGAATCAAAAAATTAATTTAATCTCTCTGCTATGGCCTTGTCTTCCTTGAGTGCACTCCCTTGGTCATCTAGCGGTCCAACCGATTCTTTTGCTCGAATCCTGATTCTAATAAACCTAAAATGTTTTTACTATGTGTTTTTGCCTCCAACGCAATCTTCTTTTCAAGGTCTCTTTGCTTTCCTTATCAGCGCTTTGCATTTGACTTTACATTTAACTTTGGTTTTCTAAATCAGTATTCGATAGTCTTATTCCAGACTTAGTGGCACCTTGAACCCCAGAAAAGCACTTGTTTACCTTAAACACTGACCTCATGTTAGAATGCCCTTCACTGTGGTGCCAGTGAGACAATATTGTGGCCCATAGAGCCACTGCATTGGAGATAAACAAGTTGTTGTGCCTCAACAGCAAGGCCATGAATGGTTGCAGCTAGCTTTTTCAATATAAGAGGGTTGCAAGCTAGAATACAGGGTTGAATTCCATCTGAAATGCGGCCCACCTCCACGTCTGTCTGACCTTCTGAGGAATACGCTGACATCTGACATCTGCTGGATGCCTGTATCATCTACCAAGATTGTATGTTTACCAAAGTAACGTTTGTGTAATGCTGTGGGTTTATATTAGTCACATTAGGGAAATGTGTGTTTATTCTATGCTGTTCTCATGATACAAATCACTGCTGTTTCATGACTTGCATTTTCATTCTGTTCTTGCTGCTATTTTAAATAAATGAACACTATCTTTTTAAAATAATATCCTTGGTGTAGAGTTAGTTCTTTTATTAATTGGGTTATTTGGGCTTGGATCACAGGTAAGAGGGAACATATCAGCATCTGACACTTCTTCACCTAATGCTGGGATGTGGCAAAGTCCTGTTCTCCTGTGATTTATACTAAGTGTCAGGTTCCTCAATAACACCCCAAAAAGGTTGTCACCTGTGTATGCACCATACTTGGAGCAATACAAACACGTTATAACAGTCTCATTTTTGTTTTCCATTTCTTTCCTAATAATTCTATTATATTTGCTTTCTTAGCCGCTAGATCATTTTCCTGGGTTGTGACTCCTAATGTGGAACCTTCATGTAGCTGTAGCTTGGGTTCCTCTTTCCCACATGCATCACTTTGCACTTGCTCACATTAAACGTCTTGCAATGTTTCACAATCCTCTGTCCATTGAACAACTTTGAATAACTGGTGTCATCAGCAAATGTAATTACCCCACTAGTTATTCCCATCTCTTGATCATTTATAAATATGTTAAAAAGCAGCGGTTCCAGCACAGATCCCTGGAGAAACCCACTATATACCTTTTATATAATTGGAATTCAGACATCTTTACAGAATGGACATCTAAATACCAGTTTTCAGACATCTAAGAGAAGAATAGAGCTTCTAGAATGATCACCATAGTGTATCTGACTTTTCAGAAAGCATTTGACAAAGTTCTTCATGAGAGACTCTTTTGGAAATTAAAATCAGGAAAAGAAAGTAGTGTCTTATTGGGGATTAATAGCTGGTTGAAACACAGAAAACAAAGTAGGACTAAATGGTCAGTTTTCTAAATGGGGGTGGGGGGGGGGGGGGTGGAGAGATTAGTAATAGAGCTCCACAAGGACCCGTACTGAGACCCATGCTGTTTAAGATATTCACAAATGATCTGTAAAAATGCAGCAGAGAGTATGGTGATCAAATTTGTGGACAAGACACAATTAATCAAAATCAATAAAACAGCAGGGATTTGTAAAAACTTACAGACTACGGAGCTAGGCATCTAAATGTCAAATCAAATTTAAGGTTGACAAGTGCAAAATGATGAACATGGAAAAGTACAGAATGATATGTTTAAATGTTAGGAACCACAACCCAATAACAAGGATTTTGCAATCAGTGTGGATAATATGCTGGAAATTTCAGTCCAATAAACTGAGGCTGACAAAACAAAAGAAAATAGAATGCTAGGGATTATGCGAAAAGGAATGAGATCATTATACCTTTGAATAGGTCTATGGTGCAACTGCATCTTGAATATGACATGCAGTTCTAGCTACTCCATCTCAAAATAGGATATAGTAGAACTCAAAAAGAGAAGAGTGACAAATGATAAAAGGGATGTAATAAAATCTTATAGAATCAAACATAAAATCAAGATGACATTCCATGAAACTATTAACCAACAGATTGAAAACTGATCATAGAATTTTTTTTTCATGAAGCACATAATTAAGCTGGATGATATAGGTAATATGATTAACATAACAGGGTTCAAAAGAAGTTTGATCAAGGTCTTGAAGGAAAGCCAATATTTTTTTTTTTATTTTAAAGATTTTATATGCCACACAATTCCTAGTTTTAGGCAGTGGTGTTCCTAGGGGGGCTGACACCCGGGGCGGATCGCAGATGTGCCCCGCCCCCTGGGTGCAGCGCGACCCCCCCGGTGAAAGGACATCCCCACGAAAGAACCCCCCGGGTGCACGCTGCTGGGGGGGTGCTGCGCGCGCCTGTCCTCCGTTCGTTCCATGCTTCTTCTCTGCCCCGGAACAGGAAGTAACCTGTTCCGGGGCAGAGAAGAAGCATGGAACGAACGGAGGACAGGCATGCGCGGCACCCCCCCAGCGGCGTGCACCCGGGGCGGACCGCACCCACCGCCCCCCCCTAGGAACACCACTGGTTTTAGGCATTTTACAAGTTAAACAAACATAATCCAAAAACCACATCAAACAAATTACAAAGACTAACAAAACAATAAAAGTCAACTTCAAGTAATCTGCATTTAATTAAAATGTTGTTGACCAGATTGACTTGGGAGAGCAACTGCTCATCCCTAGAAATGAGCTTGGAGAAATAGATCTATTTTTCAGGAATTGTTGGGTACATGTGACTTAGATTAGATGCTGGCTTTGAGGGACCTTGGCTGATCTTGAATCTCCATTACAGTTTTTATATTATGTTCTTATCAGCACACAATAACATTAAGAACCATACACATGGTTGATGAAATCCAAAACAAGGCTCATGAATGCTAATGGTGGATTGAATGTATTTTAAAGATATCAATTGTTCCTCTTTATTCAAACCTCTCAGTGTAATTGCATCCAAAGTGAAGATCCAATACTGTTCTTTGTAACAAAAGTCTCTCATCAACCCCTTGCCAATGTGCAGAAACCTGATCAGTGATTGTCCACATCAGGTCCTTAAATCCATCTCCTTCTCAAACAGTATTCTCCCATATGGACTGAAATCATCCGTGTAGTCAAGCGATGTTGATGGTCAATCAGTCTTATCTGAAAAGAACATGTGGAGGGGCATTTTAGAAAGGATGACCAACTCAGAATGTGGATGTTCAAGTCAATACATCACAAATGGATGTCTAACTCACATGTATTTTAGAATAGGATGCAGCCTATCCTAAAATACATGTGAGATGGATGTCCATGTGCTGGAAACATTCAGCATAAATATCCATTTTACAGACTGAAACATCCAAATTATGAACAGGGCAAAACAAGGGACACAGACAGCTTTGTGGCAGCTGAGAAATATCCATATTATAAAATGGCCACCCAGATGGAAGAGTAGCCTAATGGTTAAATCAGTCAGTTATAGAGATCTGGAGGTTGCCAATTCAAATCCCATTACATCTTTTTGTAATATTTGTTTTTTTTTAATTGTGAGCATTCCAGGGACAGAAAAATACCTAGATTCAGTAAATGGCTCACAAAATTTGGCACAAAAAAAAAAATCAGCACTGAACGGTATTCTATAATGAGTATTCTGGGATCGATGCCCTTTGTAGAATAGCATTGTAGTGCCAGGATCCCTGCCCAACTTTGGATGCAAAGAGTTACACCAACTGAAACCAGGAATGCAAGTTGGGTGCAGATCCCTAGTATTCTATAGCATTGCCTGCATTTAAAGGGAAAGCTCAAGACATGCCCAGGCCCCTCCAATGGCCACAGCTCCTTTGCAGATCCATGTAGAAACGCAAGCGCTATTCTATAAATGGGATGTAAGTGTGTTTTCATATGGATCTGCTGTTTTGGCACCTTGCAACCATTAGAACACTTTATTTTTCTATAACGTTTGCCTATGTATAGGTGCCTATTCTATAAAAGATAGTATTATATAAAGGAAAGAAGACACCTGCTAACAGAACTGGTAGATATGCATGTATGCACTTAGGCACCAACACTTATGCCAGCCAGAGAGCTGGAACAAATGTGCACACCTATCTTCTAGAGATATACATGTAACTTAAAATATTCTGTAAGTTATGCAATCCAGGCTACCCTCAAACTCTGCTCTTATCTGTATGCCCACTGGCATCTGGTTCCAGGTTAGCTCCCACCTGGACAGTTCTCATTAGACAGTTCTCACTCACGAATTCCCATTTGGAAAATTGCCACCCAGGACAATTACCACTTCACCAATTCTCACCCTTAACAATTATGAAGCATCACAGTCTAAAATTTATCTGCTTCCCTTTCCCTTTTCAGATAATTTGGGGGGGGGGGGGGGGGGCAATGCCCTCCCCATACAAATACCTAAACATTACCTTTAACATTCCATAACAACCTGTACTCACTGTTATTAAATAATTTTACATTTTATTCATCTTACTCTATAACACTTTATACAAAAACACTTAAATCCCCCATATCACATACATATATTATAATCCAATGTTACTAACGTTGTTGAGACTTCTTATGAGTGACAAATCCTGCTCATATAGACCACCTAGAACCTTAATAATGTCTTGCTCAGCATTTGTTCAATATTGGCTTTTTCTGTATCAAAAGTCCTTCCATTAAATAAATAAATTCTTGTCCTTGAATGTTATAGCAGGTCTACATAATCCCAGTAAGTCAATTGTTCAGCACAATAACGACAAAAGCACTGATAGCGTCTTCAAAAAACCTTTAGACGTAATCTTCCTCCAATAAGAAGTCCCAGCAATCTCAGGCTAAAATGGCTCCTTCCAAGCCCACTTATTCTCCCCGTCAGTTCTTTAAATATCACGGTTCTCTATGCGAGACCGCATTTCGCACGTAGCTTCTTCAGGAGAACCGCACCCTTCATCCTACATAAAATACATATAACTTTCTATGTCACTCCTACATATTATACCTTCAATTATTGTATATATAAAATTACACACCTTTTAATCCTCTTTTAAATTGTTTTTTATCATATGAATTTCTTCGGCAACTTACCCCTCGGGTTAATTTCCGCATCTGGGCTGACAGGATATGACGACATTTTAACTAGCTAACCCGGATATATATACTGTTGTCTAGCCACTCCTCTTTATTACGTATAATTCAAATCCATTCCACCTCCAGGTTTAACCCTAGAGGTGTAACTGTACTCCACTGAAAAATAAAACGTTGTTCAATATTAAACAGAATTTCACTTACATTGCCACCACGATCCAAAACAGGGATCTGTACTAATGCTATACATCTAATGTCCTCTATCGCATGTTTATGTTCTTCCCAGTGGGCAACTGCCCGGTGGGATACCAAATCTGGGCTGTCAGAAGATAGAATAGTGCAGCTATTAGGCGGTACACGATTGTTCTCGGATCCCCTCCAGCAACAGACATGCAATTGGGAGGAAATTTTAAGAATACATAAGGCACTGGTGAGGACGGAGTTACACTCGGCTGCACTGATAGAGTATTGTCATGCTCATAGAGTCCCACGTGGACTACGGATTAATAAAGAACCACGGTTCTTGGGTAATGAGCAGTACGTAGCAAAGTGGAACTCCGTTATAACTAGATGCTCATTAGATCTAATGTTAATAACAATTGATGTCTTACATGAGGAGATAGCTAAAATACAACAGGAATTGAACAATAAAATTGAGAGTATTAAACAAGCTTATGATAAATCGGTATTTGAAAAACAATGGGAGGAACATATTTCCAGTATAGACCAATATCGCATCCAACAGCGAGAATTAAAAATCTCAAAATTTAAACGTGATGAATATGACTATACAAAAGGATTCGTATATGGATGGATGGATAAAAGGAGTAAAAATCGTAGAGGCCGTGGGTCCAGCAGAAAAGTCCAATTTAAGTTATCATCAAGTGACTCTTCGGGTGAAGAGGATAAGTTTAAAAAGGGTAAAGAACAGAAAGGGGAAGGAATACCTGAGATAACAAATACGAGCACTCTTTTACCAGAGACTTTTTTACGGTTACTTCCGCAAGTTCAGGAAACGACCCTAGGGGGCAAATCGGCAACAAACAAGAGAGCAGTGAGAGGGGGCAAAAACAAGAAGTAAGTACAGTTATTAATTTATCTAAATTTCACCTCTCCCAACAGCAAATAGAAGTATTAAATAAAGGATTATCGTTTGTTCCTTATACAAGGTATGATGCGTTTGCTACTAGACAAGGGTTATATAAGTTCTTTAGAGAATTAAAATTAAGGTTATTCTTTGGTACCCCTCAGTTGGAGAATGAGGAGAATAAGGTTCTACCTCGGACAGGTGTTAAATCCCGATGGTCCCCTCCAGGAGCTCCTGACCCTTCAATAGTGGCTTTTCAAAAACTGGTGTTAAATGAATTAGAACGCATGGAAACAATTGAGATGCCTCATAGAACTAACTTTACTCAGGCTCAACAACGCTGCATTCACCAACTAGCGAATAATGATCAAATAGTAATAGTACGTGCCGATAAAGGAGGCTCCACGGTAGTGTTAGATAAACAGAAATATATTGATGAAGGCTTACGCCAATTACAGCAAGGGGAGTTCTATGAAAGCTTGAGCTGTGACCCTACAGAATATTTAAAGGATTTGATAGCGACGTATGTGGGGAAGGGTACAATGGATGGGATTTTCTCAGTGCAAGAACAACGGTTTCTTTGCCACCCTAATCCAAAAATTCCTTATATATATTTTGTCCCGAAGGTTCACAAATCAACGGTGGACCCCCCTGGTCGTCCTATAGTATGTACTAGGGATTCAATATTGGAACCACTTTCTAAAATGGTGGATGGTTATCTCCAGCCGTGGGTCAGTTTAGCGGATTCATATGTTAGAGACTCCACGGACTTTATGGGGGTGTTAGATGCGATTAAAGATCAAGGTTTGGTAGATGAGTCCACCTTATTGGTGGGCTTGGATGTGGTAGCCCTATACACTAACCTTCCACAGGAAGGAGTCATGGAAGTAGCTTGGTCTGTTCTGGAACGATGTAATATTTCTAAAGAAAAGAAACTTGCTCTGCACCAACTTTTAATGTGGGTGATTAAGTTCAATTATTTTTGCTTTGAAAAACAGTTTTATCTCCAGAAAAGGGGTATCGCCATGGGGGCGTCAGTTGCCCCCTCATTGGCGTGCCTCTACATGACACACTTTGAGGAGAAATTTGTTAATTCATCATTGTGGCACAATCATATAGTGCTATGGCGACGTTATATTGATGACGTCATATTGTTGTGGAGGGGATCCGAGGAGGATTTGACTATGTTTATACAAGAATTAAATGAGGCTGATCCATGTGTTAAATTTACAGCTCGGATTTCTAGAGAGACATTGGAATTTTTGGACATTAAAATTTATAAAACAGACTCTAACAACTTATCCACCTCAATCTATAGGAAAAGTACTGACAGGAATACCCTGTTACATTACTCGAGTTTCCATCATACAGCTTTAAAGAGGGGGGTCCCTGTGGGTCAGTGCTTAAGATTACGGAGGCTATGCTCCTCCTTGGAGGAATTTAAAATTCAAGCATATGATATGACAGAGAGATTCCTCCAACGTGGTTACCCCTTGTCAGTGTTGAAACGGGCATATAAACGAGCCCGATACGTTCAAAGAGACTGGTTGTTTATTCCAAAATCTAAGAGGGCTTTGAGGCCCTTAGCATGTGTTTTACCTTTTTCCCAAAGGGCACCTATGATCGGTCATATCATTCATAAATTTTGGCATGTGCTGGGTATTCACCCAGTTTTTAAGGAGCATCCCAAAATGGCATATAGCCGCCATTCTAATTTAGGGGAACTTTTAAAACGCCCCAGAACAACTAAATATGGGGGGCACCACTCCCCCTGCGGTAATTGTGTATATTGTCAATATGCTTTAACCACGAATAAAGTGAAAATACCAGGTTCTCAAAAATATTATTATCTTCACTCTGTAATGAATTGTAATAGTGAACAGGTTGTGTATTGTATAATGTGCCCATGTAATAAATATTACATAGGTCACACTAAGAGGAAATTAAAAATCAGAATAGCTGAACATGTTAGTAATATTCGAAACCTGAGGAGTGATGCCCCCCTGGTTGCCCACTGGGAAGAACATAAACATGCGATAGAGGACATTAGATGTATAGCATTAGTACAGATCCCTGTTTTGGATCGTGGTGGCAATGTAAGTGAAATTCTGTTTAATATTGAACAACGTTTTATTTTTCAGTGGAGTACAGTTACACCTCTAGGGTTAAACCTGGAGGTGGAATGGATTTGAATTATACGTAATAAAGAGGAGTGGCTAGACAACAGTATATATATCCGGGTTAGCTAGTTAAAATGTCGTCATATCCTGTCAGCCCAGATGCGGAAATTAACCCGAGGGGTAAGTTGCCGAAGAAATTCATATGATAAAAAACAATTTAAAAGAGGATTAAAAGGTGTGTAATTTTATATATACAATAATTGAAGGTATAATATGTAGGAGTGACATAGAAAGTTATATGTATTTTATGTAGGATGAAGGGTGCGGTTCTCCTGAAGAAGCTACGTGCGAAATGTGGTCTCGCATAGAGAACCGTGATATTTAAAGAACTGACGGGGAGAATAAGTGGGCTTGGAAGGAGCCATTTTAGCCTGAGATTGCTGGGACTTCTTATTGGAGGAAGATTACGTCTAAAGGTTTTTTGAAGACGCTATCAGTGCTTTTGTCGTTATTGTGCTGAACAATTGACTTACTGGGATTATGTAGACCTGCTATAACATTCAAGGACAAGAATTTATTTATTTAATGGAAGGACTTTTGATACAGAAAAAGCCAATATTGAACAAATGCTGAGCAAGACATTATTAAGGTTCTAGGTGGTCTATATGAGCAGGATTTGTCACTCATAAGAAGTCTCAACAACGTTAGTAACATTGGATTATAATATATGTATGTGATATGGGGGATTTAAGTGTTTTTGTATAAAGTTTTATAGAGTAAGATGAATAAAATGTAAAATTATTTAATAACAGTGAGTACAGGTTGTTATGGAATGTTAAAAAAACGTACTTTGTTTTAAATACAATAATTTCCCGATTTGGTAGTAGATTACCTTTAACATGCCACACCACACCACACCGCACCAAACAAATTAAAATAAATCAAAATCCAAGTTTATACAAAATATTGCCAACACATCATGCAATAACACTTCTCATAAAAAGATACAATGCATAACAAAAAAATCCCCAACAGAACACCAACACATGCATGAAAACAACATGCATGAGAAATAGTTGGGGGGGGGGGGGGGCAGTCCTAAGTGGAGAATTGTCCACCTTGAGAAAAAGTCCTAGGTGGGAATTTTCCAGGTGGGAATTGGTGGTTGGGAACTGTCCGGGTGGCAACTAGCCTACTACACTGGCATCTATGTACTATTAGAGATTGTATGCATAGCTATAGAATAGCACTTAATCAAATATCCAGCATGCATGTGTGTATGTGCACCCTCACACACATATAAGCTAGTATTATAAACATTCATGCATGAAGCCTGCTCATAAATGTTAATACCTACTTTATAAAATTACCCTCTAAATATATATTTATCAAATGATCTTAATATCCAGAAACTCAGTAACTTCCTGATAGCATAACATTTTATTCTGCAAATTAGGATTCAAAGAAAATCAGCCAAAACAAATCACCAATTTAGTCTCAGAAACTATCCAGGTAGGACACCATCCAGAAATATGCCCTAAATCAATTCAACTTGAAACCAAACAGACTCATATAAATGAGATTGCTCAAAAGCTTCTACATCTAAAGTGTCACTGATGGTGCCAACATGGCTCCCATCCCAATGCCATGTATTTGCTGACAAAATAATTCATCAAACCAAAATAGTTGTTATTCAACGAGATCTCTGCCAGTGTACCCAGAAACACTGTAGAAATATGTAGACTAAAGCAAGCTTTCAAAATTTAAGTGATGAGATTATTTAAAAAAGGGCTCCAGGAGGGATCTAGGAAGTTACAGACTGGTAAGCCTGACTTCAGTTCCGGGAAAAATAGGGGAAATTATTATAATGAATAAAAGTATATAACACCTAGACAAACATGGTTTAATGGGACAGAGTCAGCATGAGTTCAGCCAAGAGAAGTCTTGCCTCACCAATTTGATTCATTTCTTTGAAGGTGTAAATAAACCTGTGGATAAAGACGAGTCAGTTAATGTAGTGTATCTGAATTTTCAGAAAGGTTTTGACAAGTTTGTCATGAGAGACTCCTGAGAAAATTAAAGTCATGTGATAAGAGGCAATCCTGCTTATAATCGAACGAGAATAACGCCCAAGTTCCGACCTAAATCGGGAGATGGGCGTTCTTCTCACAAAAACAAATAAAGCGGCATAATCGAAAGCCGAACTTTGGACGCTTTCAACTGCACTCCGTCGCGGATGCGGACAAAGTTGACGGGGGAGTGTCGGAGGCGTGGTGAAGGCGGAACTGGGGCGTGGTTATCACCCGAACAGAGATGGGCGCCCTTCGCCGATAATGGATGCGTTTGTAGCTAGAATTTAGGGCACTTTTCCTGGACCCTGTTTTTTGACGAATAAGGCCCCAAAAAGTGCCCTAAATGACCAGATGACCCCCAGAGGGAGTCGGGGATGACCTCCCCTGACTCCCCCAGTGGTCACTAACCCCCTCCCACCACAACAAATGATGTTTCACAACTTTTTACTTTCACCCTCAAATGTCATACCCTCCTCCCAAGCAGCAGTATGCAGGTCCCTGGAACAGTTGTTAGGGGGTGCAGTGGACGTCAGGCAGGTGGACCCAGGCCCATCCCCCCCCTACCTGTTACAATTGTGCTGCTTAATGCTACTAGTCGTCCAACCCCCCCCCAAACCCCCTGTACCCACATGTAGGTGCCCCCCTTCACCGCTTAGGGCTATAGTACTGGTGTAGACTTGTGGGCAGTGGGTTTTGAGGGGGATTTGGGGGGCTCAACACCCAAGGGAAGGGTGCTATGCACCTGGGAGCTCTTTTACCTTTTTTTTTGTTTTTGTAAAAGTGCCCCCTAGGGTGCCCGGTTGGTGTCCTGGCATGTGAGGGGGACCAGTGCACTATGAATCCTGGCCCCTCCCACGAACAAATGCCTTGCATTTATTCGTTTTTGAGCTGGGCGATTTCATTTTCCATTATCGGTGAAAAGCAAAAACGCCCAGCTCACACCTTGGCGAATAAAGCATGGGCGTCTATTTTTTTTAAAAAATACGGTTCACTCCGCCCCTTCACGGACCCGTTCTCGGAGATTAACGCCCATGGAGATAGGCGTTTCTGGTCGATTATGCCCCTCCTATGTCTTTCTATGGATAAGGAAGTGGATATGGGACGGAATACAGAGGATAGGGTTAAATGGTCATTCTCAGTGGAGGGTGGAAAGTGGAGTGCCTCAGGGACCTATACTGGGACCGGTGCTATTTATCATATTTATAACTGATCTGGAAAACGGAATAGTAAGTGAGGTGATTAAATTTGCAGATGACACAAAAGTATTCAAAGTTTTCAAAACACTTGTGGCTTGTGAAAAATTGTACGAAGACCTTAGGAAACTGGAAGACTGGGCCTCCAAATGGCAGATGAAATTTAATGTAGGCAAATGCAAAGTGATACACATTGAGAAGAATAATCCGAATCATAGTTACCTAATACTAGAGTCCACCTTAGGAGTCAGCACTCAAGAAAGAGATCTAGGTGTTGTAGACAATATGCTGAAATCTTCTGCCCTGTGTTTGGCAGTGGCCAAAAAAGCAAACAAGATGCTAGGAATTATTAGGAAATGGATGCAAAGAATATTATGATGCCTCTGAATTGCTCTGTGGTGCAATTTCACCTTGAATATTGCATTCAATTTTGGTCTCTGTATCTCCAAAAAGTTATAGCGGAATTAGAAAAGATTCAAAGAAGAGCAACCAAAATGATAAAGGAGATAGAACTCCTCCCATATGAGGAAAGGCTAAAGAAATTAGGGCTTTTCAGCTTGGAAAAGAGACAACTGAGGGAGGATATGATTGAGGTCTATAACATCCTGAGTGGTGTAGAACAAGTAGAAGTGAATAGATCTTTCACTCTTTCATGAAGTACAAAGACCTGGGATACTCAATGAAATTACATGGAAATACTTTAAAAAAAATAGGAGGAAATATTTTTTTCAGTCAGAGAATAGTTAAGATCTGGAACTCATTGCTAGAGGATGTGGTAACAGTTAGCATATCTGGGTTTAAAAAAGGTTTGGACAAGTTCCTGAGATAGACACGGGGGAAACCACTGCTTAGCCTGTGATTGGTAGCATGGAACGTTGCTACTATCTGGGTTTCTGCTAGGTACTTGTGACCTGGATTTGCCACTGTTGGAAACAGGATACTGGGCTAGATGGACTATTGGTCTGACCCAGCATGGATATTCTTATGTTTTTATGTTCTAAAGCTTCCTCCTGTGGTATATTGGTATGCAACAAGCCACATACAATGTTATCAACCACACCTCATTCATGAGCTTATCTATATCCTTGAACTGAATATATATAAAGTGTTTTTGAATATATGATCTATCTTCTATAGACATAAAACAAATGCACAACATGGATAGAGGTTCCAAGGAAGAACATTTACCGCCAGCTGATTTCTATTGTGAGTTAAAAATGCTTCCCTGGCTTAGTAAAAGACCCCCTAAGAGAATAAGTGTAACTACAAGAAGAGGGCTTGAAAAGAGCTTTAGGGTATACTGACCAGTAAAGCGATAGAGATAGTAGAAAGGTGAAGTAGGAGAAGAATTAAAACAAGAAAAAACAGTCACAGGATTAATAAAAGACAGAATATCAAGGAATAGACTGATTTATTTTCTCAAAAGTTGGGAGTATATTGCGGAGGGTGACAACTGAGTAGTGATCACTAGAAACTTTGGCAAGAATTATCTCAGTGGAATGGAGAGAGTCAAAACCAGGTTGCCTCAGATCACGAATGACTTAAGATTCAAGAAACAGAAGCCAGCTTAGGTAGGCAAAATGCTCAAGCAGTTTAGATACAGTGAGAGAAGGCTTACCCAGGTTTGTGTTTAGACGTGGAGGAAAAAGGAGATGCAGATGTTTGTGGGTAGTTCATGCCTATGGCATGTTTCAAAACAAACATTCAAGTCTATTTTCACTTTTAAAATTAGTGCAAAACATGCAGGTTAAAAATACTCCATGGACTTTGTCCCAGTGCAAAGAATCTAGAAATTGCCCCTGAATCTATGCCCATTGCTGTCTCCTCTGAGCTAACCTTGCATCACAGAATGTTCATGGTGCTGTGAGTAAATATAACTACTAGTAATGTTGGCACCTAAATTTGACCATTTAGCCTCAGGTGATTTTTAAAGGGACCAATCTAACTTGATAAATTCTTGGTTATCTGACTAGATTAAGCAAGTTCATTGTTCTACATAATTATATGGATAGAATAGTACATATCAACATGCACCGATATATTCGAAAACTTGTATTACATAAATAATATACATATTTATTCTTAGGTTTCACTAATATACATTGTAGTTTAAATAACGACAGATGAATGGTCACCGTACCATATCAAATCTGAAATAAGTAAATTAGACCTTTAGCATATTTTTGTGCATAATGCAAGAACCAATTTTCTTTCATTAAAAAGTCATTATAAGGCTTCATTTACTAATATGGTGTTAATCAGTTAGCATTCTTTAATGTATATTAGTATGCATTTATTAGAGTTAAGCAAATAGTTTATACATAGACCCCACTGAGAATACTGGGTCTCAACTGAGGCCCTTAATTTGCTTTAGGGCCCCTTTTACTAAGCTACGTTAGGCAGTTAACACATGGTTTAGCGCACAGGAACTGATACCGCATGGCCACGGTAGATGCAGATGCATAGAAATCTGCATTAGCATGTGGCCATTCGCATGCTAATACCTAACATGGACATGGGCGGATCTGGAAGAAATGGGTGTTTGTAGACGTGTCTATATAAGTGTGGTAACACGTGTCTAAAGTAGCGTATGTAATTCCTTATCGCGTGAGCTAGCGCTGGAGGTTTTACCACCTGGGATATAGGTGTAGTTAACATATTTTCAGTCATTTATGTGTCAGAGAAATAGTGTGCAGTAGCGTGCGGCAAATGGAAAGAGCTAATAATGACATGTAGACAGCCACCAGTCAGTTTCTTTACAATGGCTTGGCTGAGCCCCATGTTTGGGCTGTTCCAGGCCCTAGGCCAGGTTCAGGCTCAGGTTCCAGCTCCAGATCTGGCTCAGGCACAGGTGGTGCAGGAGAATCCACAGCAGGAACAGCAGCAGCAGCTGGTGCAGAGGCAGTGCCGGCCCCATAGGTGCAAGTTACATCCCCGTCACCCCCCGGGTGTTTGTGGTGAGGAGAATGCTGTAAGGGCAGTGTGAGGACCCTGTAGTTGTTCTGTTCTGTCTGAGCACAGCAGCTATAAAGGAATTATGTGAGGAGCTAAGGGCAGATCTGGATCTCATCACAGATGGGTCCCATGCTACACCTGGTCTTGCAAAGCTGTTGAGTGTGTTACATTATTTGGCCTCTGACAGCTTTCAACCATCTGTGGCCACAGTTGGTAGCATGGGTTCCTCCTTAGTGTCTCACTGTCTCCACCAGATACTACATGCCATGATGTACTTACTTTAGGAACTATGTTCATTTTTCCAATATTAGGCAACAATGAGAGGCTCTGAGTGAACAGTTTAATAGCATCACAGGGCTACCACACATAAGAGCAATAGATTGCACACATGTTGTGCTTATACCACCCAGTGAAAGGGAAATATATTGGAACCATAAGCACTTCCATTCCATGAATGTGCAGGTGGTTTGTGATGCAAACATGCAAATCCTGAATGTGGTAGCCAGGTTCCCAGGGTCTACCCATGATTCCTATATCCTGCCTCACTCTGCCCTATTCCAGCAATTTGAGGAGGGCAGGTATGGCCACAGCTGGCTAATAGGTAAGTTGAATGGTGAAGCTTTCCAAACAAGTAGTACTGCTATGATATATGTACTCAGTGTGTCATGCCTGTCTTTTCATTCTCCCAGATAATAGTGTCAGTGAGAGTCGACAAACTTTGAGTGCCACTCTCCTGATTATATGTTTGTAATGCTGAGATATCACAGCCTGGTGTAGGATGGGAGGTTGGCATACTGCTGACTCACACATCCAGTACAAGATCATACATATCCCACACTGCAATGCGAGGTATCTGAGCATACTCAGCATGTTAAAAAAAAAAAACCAGCTTGGATCTGTTTCCATTACCCCTCAAACAGTGTATGATCCTTTGACATATGTCTTGTGCTTCCTGTGCCCTATGTGTGACTCCTTATCCTCTCCATGGATTTTCCCTGTACTTTTCCTTAGACCTGCTGATAACTCTTAGATGTTGAAACAGGTAGGAACAATAGCCAGGCTAGGTTACCTTGGGCACCTATCTGATAGTGGGAGCCTGGTGTAGAATTAAAGTTGCCAAATGGATCCAGATTTGCCTCACAGTGTCGATCCAGTCCTGGATTTACCCCATTGCATGCAGGAACTTGTAGTCTAAAAACATGCAGTTTGCTAATAGGATGGCTCACCCAGACTGTGGAGATCTATCAAACATCTCACAATTGAAACAAACAAGGCCTCAAAACTCAACGAGCAGTGTTCTGACCAAACGTGTCAGTCTATCCCTAAAGGGCAGGGTGGTGTTTTGTTTCCTGATTTTCTCTGTTATCATAAAGCTTTTGTCTTACAGCAAACATGTTTTTGGTTTCACATTAAGTCCGGATATAAACCACTATGGTTAAATATTGAAGAGTCCTTTGTTTCTCCATTGCTACCACAATCTCTTTTGACTGCTTCAGCACTTCCTACCAAATATTTGAATCCCATTCTTCGGTGTTCTATCCAATGTTTAAAAGAATTGGATTCCACATTGCAACTTCCAATGCATACAACTACCTATGCTTCACTGTGGTTCAATCCTTCCATAAAGATTAATAAAACTCCTTTTCTATGGAAAGAATGGATTGATAAAGGCATACGAATACTGCAGGATATTCTTATGGAAGATCAAGCACTGCTATCCTTTGCTTTATTACAACAAAAATATCAGTTGAAGGAATTAAATGTATTTAAATGGCTGCAACTCCAACATTGCCTCTCTAAGAAGGATTCTGTTCAAAAATACTCCTTAGAGAAACCCTCTATATTTGCTTTTGCTGAGACATTGCTTATCGCTGGACATACTGCTTCAGCTGTCTATAAGCTATTGCTCTCGAAAACGTTACCTACTAATTCATCTCTTCGCTCAGTATGGGAAATAGATGTTGGCCATGTTTTATCTGAAGAAGTCTGGCGTTCCTTTTAGGTCTCTGTAATGAGGCCCTTAACATTAGCATCATCACAACAATCTCTTTATTTCTTGTATCAAAGATCTATTTGGACTCCAAATAAACTTTGTAATGCAGGCTTATCTACAAACAATAAGCGTTGGCATTGTAAGAGCTCTACAGGAACCTTACTGCATATGTTATTTGAATGTCCTTTAGTTCAGTCTTTTTGGACGCAAGTATGGTCTGTAATTCAATCTATATTTCATCTAGATTATGATATTTCTTTCTCCATTGTGGTCTTTAAATCATATTCTCTTAATGTAGCCTTATCTAGTGCTGGTGCCAGACTTCTTAATGCTCTTCTCACTATAGCACAGATTACTATCCTAGCTAACTGGTAAACTGCTAACCTGTTAAATGTGCATTTTTGGTGGAACTCGGTGTTACAACACCAAAAACTAGAGTTAACTGTTGCAGGAAAACGTGGTTTGCTCCCTGTAAAAAAGAAACCGTGGTCTCCTATTGATGATTGTTTTCAAAATATGATTTCTACCTAGTAGGCTATTAACCAATAATTTAGGTATTTAACTTTCTTTTCTCAGTGTTTCTGGCTTTTTTTTTCTTATTATTTTGTATCTTTATTGTATAAGATGATGCAGTGTATCTGATTAGTGGCGTTCCTATCCTCTTTTAAAGACTCCTTTCCTTGTTATTTCCCTTTTGTAATGTTTTCCTATTAAAAATTCAATACCATTATTGGATAAATTTAAAAAAATGTACAGATCTCATTGGTTAAAGACATCTAATTTGAGAAATGTCAGAAACTTTTGAAAACTATATAAGGAGCAATAATTTCTTCGCTTTTTAAACTTTCCAAGGGTAACAAGGTTAGGCTCTTGGAAATGCTGAAGTGTTATACGAAGGAAATTTTGGGAATTCCAGAAGATAAATTTCCTTTTTACACAAACGTATTATCTACTGAGAAAAGCAGGGAAACAACAGCAAATTTCTTTGGATGTTTCCACTTTACTTGATACCTCAGACTCAGAATCAGCCCCCGTAGTGACTTTGGTTGCTTTGGTGGCACTATCCCCCGATAAACAATTGTTATTTGAATGTTTTTTTTTTTTTTAAGAGAGAAATTGTTTCTAGGCTTTAAGATTAAATTATTTCCTGACGTATCAAGAGATACTCAACATAGACACAAACCTGGAGTTCTGCAAATAGGTGGAACTTTTTTCTTAAGATATCCATGTAAATGTATTATTAGATATAATGCTGTTAAATATGTCTTCACTGAATCTTCTCACTTGTCAGTTTTTATAGCAACAGAGTTTCAGGAGATTCAGTAAAGCTTTGTATGTAGTTAGTTTCTAGCTCATATTCCTCATGTATAATATTGCCTTTATTTTTTTCTCAATTTCTCCTTTTTCCATTAGTCTTGGATCCTTATATTGTGGATTTGAGTGTTTATTATATTCTCTTTAAAATAGTTCTTTATGAGAGGTTATATTTTTCTTGTATAACACTTTTCTGTACAAGTGAAAATTGCTTGGAAATAATTTGAAAGACTTATAAATAAAATATATATATTTTTAAAAACTGTATTGTGATAAATTCATCACAGCGAATCAACCCTCCGACGAGCTCATGTGTACGGTCTTCCTTGTTCTCCATCTTCATCCTCTCATCCACTAGATGCTTCGCCCTTATCTGTCACTGTCATCCAAGCATACACAAAACCACTATTGTAATATTTTTGATCCCTTTTAAGTTTCTTAACTTTAGTGGCCTGAAATCTTGCTTAAACTTGTCAATATTTTGATTTAATTCCTTTAAACAGTTGTCAAAATTTTGTAAAGTATGCAATCCCTTTTTCTTCTCCTCAAGCTTAGGTACTTCTAAATCAATATTACATTTCAAAGTTTGAATAAGGAGCAACATCAAGTCTAAGGAGCACTGGTTAAGAGTACTGTTCCATTTGGCCACAAAGTTAACATCCTCTGGAAATAATTTAGGGCTAAGGCAAATCCTTAGTCCCCGTGGAATAATTTCTTTCTTGCAATATTCCACCAAAAACACACTATGCATCTCTCATTTAGCTAGATCTTTAGAACATTCTAACAATTCATTCTATCCTGGATTATCATTAATCTCAAAACTGCTCTGTGAAGAAGCCACAGTTTGTAAGATTTCTACATGTTTATCTGATAAGAATCAAAAGCCACACTGTCAATTTTGAGCCAACTTACCCCAACAATTTCTAATCAGAAAAAAATACATAAGGGGCAGTAAACTTTCAAAGTGTCCCAAAAAGAGCATGAAACGTGCAGTTTGCTAACAAGATGGCTGTCCCAGACTATGTAGATTAGTTTCATTTTGCTTGTAAAAGGACTGCATCAATGGGTATCATAGGGAAGAGCAGAACTCCTTTCCTTATAGACTAATATTCTCCTAGGCCAGGGAGTCTCACCCCAGGCCTAGGGACACACCTAGGCAGTCAGGTTTTTAGGATACCCACAATGAAATTGCATGTGATCTATTTGGCTACCATGAGGGTAGGGCATGGAAATCTATCTCATCATATTCATAGTGGGTATCCTGAAAACCTGACTTCCCAGGTGTGACCCCCAGGCATGTGTTCAGAATTCCTGGCCTAGGGCTTTCTAGATACCTCTGTTGGAAGTGATGTGCTTAGTATATTTCCTGTAGGCCTTTGCAAGTAATTTTTACTGGTTTATCCTTTCCTCTGTCAGGAAAGATTTCCTGTTTGGTTATTAAAGGGTGCTGTGTGGATGTGTTCTGCTTGTGTATAGCCTTCCCTGCTTCCCAATGGCTGTGCCTTTTAACTATGTACTGGATTTTGGCTCTGGTCCCTATGCTAACTAACAGTGTGTCTCACTGTGATTAAGACACAGACCACATAGCTCTGACTCAGTATAGAATAAATAATTAGGTTTATTTGGCTGTGTTTTGGTGGGATGACCCGCCTGTTTCAGGAGTCAAATGTCAGACTGTATAAAAACATATATAAAGTCAACAGATTAGAACAAATGTATGTAAGAATAAGCAGAGGTGCATATGTTTTATATGATGTGTGTCATCTCTGATTTTAAAATAAAGCCTAACTGACATGTGTGACATATTAGGACATAGCAACATTGTAGAGCACATGATATACGAAGCCTGCATGTGCAAAACACAAGTGACATTCAATTGTGGCAGTGTGGAACATATTTAATACTGTATCACTGTCCCTCTTGCGTATAATGATAAGGGAAGATCAGACCTGTCTGCAGGCCAACACGTGTGCCTCATTCTAATTGACAGTAGCAGTTTGTTAAGCGTTGGGTTCCATGCACACCCATCATTACATAGCCATTTACACACATCCACCAGTAGACCACCAACACATCTCTACTAACAGAATGGGAACATATTCTACATAGCCCAGGAATGTGTTTAAAGCACACGGAACACAGCACAGACACAAGGAATGTTAGAACTGACACCTAACAGTAGCAGATAGAATCCAGCTGTCAGCTGGACACTTGCATGCATTATCTATGCTGTGTATGGCAGCTGCATTCCTTCCTTCCACACCATGGTCTTCTCTGTGATTCTTGTCCAATGTGCTACCTAGGCTCTATATCTTTGTAGGCGAGGTCATATGTGGCTATTTCAGTCAGGTCACTGAGTATATGTAAGTGTAGTAAATTGATTTCTTTTCTGTCTTGTTATATGTTATAGTTGCCAATGGACCTGCTTGTAGAAAGATGAAATTACCACTTTCCACACCAAGGTTTGTATGTATGGCCAAAAAACAGGTCTACAAAGTAAGTGTGAGGTTTGCAGAGCTGTGTGACAAAGGCAAAACACTTAATTTTAGGTCTCTCAAGTGTGCTGTTGTATTTGTTTAGCATTGATCTAGAGATAGTTTCTCTGCTAATGAAGTGATTTCTACCATGCAGCTGAAGGTTAGGGAGTTAATTAGGAACATTTCATTACTGATTAGCCACAGGCAGTATGTCTGCACATCTGCCTTCTCCAATTAGCTCAAGTTGGAATGTAGATGTGCAAGTTGTAAGTTTCTGTGCTTTCAATCAACAAGTGGTGGTGTGTTTTGCTATCACAAAATTTCCCACAATATACTGTGGGGAAGAACAGCAAAGGTATCCCTGTAAGACCCCTAAGCTTTTCATAAGAAAGAAGAAAAGAGGAGGGGAGAGTAATCCTCAGCCTAGGGACTGCCCTCAAGGGAAAGAGGATCCTGGGAGACCAAGTCAACAGAGGGGCGGAAGTAGAAGGGAGGAGGTTGAGACAGGAAGGGGAGGATCTTGAGCCCATGGGCTGTGAGCAGATTCCGTTTAAACCAGATGAAAGCTCAGTAGACATGGAGGTGGAGGAGACAAACTGCTTGGAGACCGAAGGGGCAGCAGACCTCAATCCCACTGAATCTATGAAGTTAAGTTTGTGAACATTATCTTGCTGTCTTTTTTTTTGTACAGAAAACTGGCCTGGAAGGTTTTAGTTTGAAAGGGTCAACAGCAGCTGTGGGTGATTCCAGTGTGCTTTCAAACACTGGGAGGGAGGAGGGCTGCACTGTGAAGAAAAAGTGTGTTTTAAGCTTGTAAAAATGTATTAGATATTTTTTTGTTTGAATTATGTCCTGAAGTGTATTTCTCCTATTTGGTCAGTAGGTACTGTTTCTTTGCTGTAAAGCTGTTATAGGGAACTGAATGTTCTTTTTCTTTAGCACAAGCATGAAGCAGTATACTTTTAAAACTTGTTGACTGGGTTCTGATTGGCCTGGAATTTGAAAAATTACCCAGTAGTATTGGCTAGTGCTTCAGTCTTAGCCCGGGAGAAAAGAGAGACAGATCTTTTTGCTGAGGCTCAGTGAATTATATATCCTGATCTTCCAAGGTACTGTTTAGACAGTATACAAATATTTAGTTAGTGTTATAATTGATCTATAATTCAGTTACCTGTTATTGTTTGCTAATTGCACTTTTTTTTGTTCATTGTTCCAGTATGACAATAAACCTGTTTAGTTTGTTGACTCTCTTTAAGCATGGACTGTCTCTCTTTGTTAAATTGTGCAGCGCTGCGTAACCCTAGTAGCGCTCTAGAAATGTTAAGTAGTAGTAGTAGTAGACTCTGCCTGTCTGGACTGAAAAAGAATCCTGTCAGTTTGTGTGTTGGGTTTGTGAATGCTTTCTGGGAACTGTGGGACCACTGGGAGTGTGGAGACTCGTCCAGAGATGGTTGTGACAGTTGGTGGGAGGAGGGTGCTAGTGTAGAGCACAAGTAGCAGGTGCAGGCAGACCTGAGCTGTGCTGGAGATAGAAACTCTAAGTGGACACGGGGTAACCCCAGGCAGGTGGCTAGGCATTTCATGGCAGACCTTGTTCTTCTTTTTTTGTGGCAGCTGTGGGATTGTCAGGCTCAGTGAGTGGGATTGTCAGGCTCAGTGTGTGGTGCGAGGGTCACCACCTACTGAGGGATTAAGAGTCATTTTTTATCTGTAATCTCCATATACAGAGCACAATGAACAAGTGCAACAGTAACAGGGTCTCTTTCCTCTTCAGTTAGTTTTTTGTAGTGTTAGGAGATTAGCAGCATGCTTATGGTGACTGGCAATGGCCAGCAGACACCGGAGATGTCTGACCTAACACAAGAGCAACCAGATGGCCTCAGTGAGGAGGAGATGCAGGACCAGCCTGCGCAGAGTTCTCCTGAGGGGAGACCAGACTCCTCGTAGACAATGGACCATGCATTGACAGGGCCAGATGCCATGTCAGCTGAAATTTGGCAGATCTACATGATAGAGCAACAGCAGCTAGATCAACTGTGATGAGAGTAATGGGACCAGGAAGAGCAACAGCAGCAGTGGGAGCTAGAACATGAATTCCAGCTGCAGAAAATGAAGTTGGAGATGGAAATGGCTCGCATCCACAAAGTTCCAGCCCAACCCCTCCACAAAGGCCAGAAGTAGGATCCACAGCCCAGATTGGGCTCAACCTGTTTGTGCAGTTTGATGACACCAGAGGTGACATTGATGGATATCTATATGCCTTTGAAAAAAATTTCTGCCTGAATGAGAATCCTCAGAAAGACTGGGTGCACTATCTAGGAGGAAAGCTCACTGGTAGAGCACTTCAGTCATTCCAAGGACTCTCCATGGAGACGTGCTCCCAGTTTGCGGAGGTGCACAAAGCTTTGTTGAACCATTATGCCATTACCCCTGAGACCTACAGACTAAAGTACTAAAGCACAGCGAGTTTGTGATCCAGCTAAGATACCGGCACCAGCGGTGGCTCAGTGGAGCTAAAGTTAAAACCCTGGAGGACTGCCAAAACCTGATGGTCCTGGAGCAGTTTTTTCAGCATTGTCATCCAGAGGTGAGGGAATATGTTCAAGATCACCAGCCCCGTACTCCAGAGAAGGTAGCTGAGTTAGCTGACATCTTCATGACTAACCATCCCTGGTTGGTAAATAGAAGCTGTCCTTATCCGTAGCAGCTGGTACCTAAGGGCAGCCAGGGCCCTAAGCCAAATATCCCTGTAACCTCAGAGACTGTCAGCAAACCCTCCAGTGTTCCCCCAAAACCTAAAGACTTTAGGCATGAAGATCCTTCTTTCCAGTGCGGGCTTACAGGACATTTCAAAGTGTGTTGCCCAGATAATCCCAAGCCTGCACTAAAGAGCATTCCAGTTCCTGCACCTAAGCTGGTGGCTTTCGTGGGTGGCTCCAGTACCATGAAGGAGACCCACAGCAAAAAAGCTTACTGGCCATTCATCAAGCAAGGAAGCAGATGGATTTCCACAACAGTACTGCACTCCAGTAACTGTGAACCAGACCAGGTGGCTGGGCTTGTGGACACTGGCTCTAGCATGACTTTGTTACAACCAGAACTAGTGCAGGAAGATTCTATTCTACCAGGACGCACTGCAGCCAATGGATCCAGAGACTGTACCCATTGCTCGAGTATTCCTGGATTGGGGTACCCAGGGCTTTTTTGAGGGGGTACTTGGGGGTACTGAGTACTGGTACCTTTTCTGTTGTCTGCTAAAATTGACTCATGGACCTCAAGTTTTAATGAAAGAGCTCAGGCTCTACATATCAATTCTGCCTTGTCATAGATTCTGTGACTGGTTGCAGGGGGCCTGGCTATTGTGGAGTGGATTCCTCACTGATCACCCCACCCTTGAAGGGTGGCCTAGCATTTGAGTTTTGACACCTTTTTCATTAGTAAAAATGCACTGGGGCTACCAAACCTGGATACAGAGAAGTAGGAATAATGAAAAACATGCCAGTATTGATACTGTGTGGGACTGACATGGATCCAATGAACATTACCCTTGATAGCAAAGTCAGCATTTCCATTATGGTGACTTGTAATTAGGCCAGGGCAGCCCAACAAGCAGAAGCAGCAGAGATCACCTCTCCAGTTCCAGATGCTGAGCCAGTCCAGATGGAACCAGCTGACCAAGTGACAGGAGGAGGTGCTCCAGTGCTTCCAGCAGCACCAGTTCCAGAGGTGGCCTGGGCCATGAGTATAGAACAGCCTGACTTAACTGATACACCTATTGATCAGACTGATGACCCTGATTTGTCAGAATCACCAGCAGAGACAATTCCAGATATGGATACTAATATAGGACAGACATGTTTTTCAGGAAGCACAGCGCTCTGACCCTGACCTGGAAACCCTGAAGCAGAGGGCTTGTCAGCAAACCAATGAGATTGGTAAAGATCTTAACCTATGGAAAGTGGGCTTGCTGTACAGAGAGACCTATCCTGCTGATACAGGAAGCCCTGGACAGCAGGCAAGCAGCTTACTTCCGGAAACTCCTAAAGACTTACCTATTGGAAAAGGCATACTCTAACGATCCAACCTAAATGCCTTAACCCCACAACACAATAAGATATAAGTTCATACTGGACATTACCTAACCCTTCTGCTTTATAACCCCCAATGTGCCTCTCACACTTGATCATTACCCTGCCATTAACCTAACTTTGTATTTGTTCATACCGGTATTGGTAATCTCCTCTACTGTATAATGTAAGCCACATTGAGCCTGCAAATAGGTGGGAAAATGTGGGATACAAATGTAACAAATAAATAAAATACATAAATAAATAAACAAAAAACCCATAAGATGATACATACCTTTTTCTTGGACATGTAATAAAGGGGTCCTTTTACTAAGGTACGCTGAAAAATGGCCTGCGGTAGTGTAGGTGAGGGTTTTGGGCACGAGCAGAATAATTTTTCAGCGCACCTGTAAAAAAGGCTTTTTAAAAGTTTTTGCCGAAAATGGACTTGCGGCAAAATGCAAATTGCTGCGCATCTGTTTTGGGTCTGAGACTTTACCGCCAGCCATTCACCTAGCAGTAAAGTCTCACATGGTAACCAGGCAGTAATAACCTAAGATTGCAAAATGCCATTTGGCACGCGTCCGATATGTGCGTCAGAAAATAAAAAATATTTTTTTAGCTGCGCGCCAAAAATGAAATTACCGCAAGAGCCATGCAGTAGCCATGCGGTAACTCCATTTTAGCATGCATTGGGCACGCGTAGACACTTAAAAATTATTATAGCTGGTAGAAACAGCAATTACAAACTCTGTATTTTGTGTTCATTTTTGTACATTAAAATCTACATAAATACATATATACATACAAACATACATTGTATACAATGCAGAGGGTCAAATTGATATCCTGTTTCCTGATGGTTTCATATTAATTGTTGTAATCTGCCTTGGGATCCTTCTGAATAAAGATGGAATATATTGAAATTAAATGGAAGTAAAATTCAATTTTCTTTTCATTGGGGCATATAGGATCACATCTTCATCTTTTTTATAGAAGTTTACATTTGCCATAACAAATGGATTATTCAATTTTGAACATGTTTCAGGGGCAAGTGGTTTCATATGTCAATATAAATATTTTGTTTCATGCAGATCTTTTTTTGTGTAAATTTAACTAAATGGGTTATAAGTCCCTAACACAGTACATAGGTTTTCTTATATTTTGTCCTTTGTGATGACTTGCACTGTGCCAAAACTGAAAACTCTTATCTCTATCTGGTCAATAATAAAAGGAGCTTGTTGTGAACACTATCCACCCTAAAATGTTGTTTTGTGGCTGAACATGAGGAATTGTGATATTGAATAAATAAGTGTGTGTTAATGTTTGTGTCCCTAGTCATGTATCCAAAGTTCATATAATCCTTTTAAGAAATCCAATTAGTTGTTTAACTTATTAGTGAAACATAACCACAGAGGCATGGCATGATCTCATTTTCAATATGGTAATACTATATGGCCCAGCTAAGGAACAGGTTATTTTGAGTTAGTCTTCACTGAATGAAACTTGCTTTCCTTGTGCCATCACCATCCAGTTGGATAGACAGTGTCTTAAAAGGTGGAGGATAAAGGATTTTTTTTTTTTTAGCATTTATATCACACATTATTCCATGTACCTGCACTACCACAGTCCATTTTTTTACCTCACCTTGGTGACAGGGCCCCCCACACAGAGCATTCACTCACATCGTACACCACTCCCACTATACCACTTCATTAACAAGAAGTGGCTACTTTCCTGCATGGAAAAATTAGCATGCGGGGATCGAGGTCATTGGCGCACGCTAACGGTACTCATGGTACATAACACAGTGGTATCAGCAGTGCATGCCTTATATGGAGTCCATCCTAGGTACCGTGATTCTGCCCCTCCACATGCTATTTCCAGACACACTAATTAGGGCACAAGTGTGTGCTGAAATCCACATTATGGCATCTACAGCATTTTTCTACTGCACCTTAGTTAAAAGGGCCCTTAATTTGTTTATCCTTAGATATGGACTGTAAAAGTTTTAATACTTTCCATTGCTTGTGTATGATTTTTCTTTCATTGCATTGAAAAGCAGCATTTCTCAAATCCTGAGACATGATCATTCTACAGCATTGTAAATTACATGAAGCAAATGTGAAACCTGGTTGAAATGCTTTTCTGTGCAGGCTCTTTTCCAGCCTTGAAAAGTTCATCTTTATTGAATCGGCAATGAAATCTCATAAATAAAACACTCTTTCCAGTAGAAAAGGCTCATTGAAAAAGGTCACAAAATGCTTCCCTGCTGGAGTGAGAAATCAGTGAAAAGCTTAATCTGGTACGATACAACAACTTGTCAGTTTGAGAGCAGCTGATTCAAACGGAGGGCTCATATAAGGAAATAAAGGCCAGGAGTCATAGGGTTTTTTTCACATATTATATTTATTTATTTATGAAGGCTTACACACCTTTTCTCTTGGTAGTTTACAATTCAATATACAATCATTTGTTAAAAATCTGTAAGAGAAACCACTTGCATAATGGAACACAACAGTAATTAATTAAAACACAACAACAACAACATAAAAACAACATGCTGCAGTTATTCACTTGCCTGTCCTAGATTAAATGTCATCCTTATCTCTCATCTGTTAAAGACATTATGAAAGAGGGGCACTTTTAGTTTTTTCTAAAACTACAGCTTTTTTCTCATACCTGAGTCACATCTTAGGCCTGATCACTGAAAAGGCTTTTGTGCAGTTCTTTGCTTTGTTTCACTGATTTACTACTACTACTACTATTTAGCATTTCTATAGCGCTACAAGGCGTACGCAGTGCTGCACAAACATAGAAGAAAGACAGTCCCTGCTCAAAGAGCTTACAATCTAATAGACAAAAAAATAAAGTAAGCAAATCAAATCAATTAATGTGAACGGGAAGGAAGAGAGGAGGGTAGGTGGAGGCGAGTGGTTACAAGTAGTTACGAGTCAAAAGCAATGTTAAAGAGGTGGGCTTTCAGTCTAGATTTAAAGGTGGCCAAGGATGGGGCAAGATGTAGGGGCTCAGGAAGTTTATTCCAGGCGTAGGGTGCAGCGAGACAGAAGGCGCGAAGTCTGGAGTTGGCAGTAGTGGAGAAGGGAACAGATAAGAAGGATTTATCCATGGAGAGGAGTGCACGGGAAGGATGAGTGTGGAGAGATACTGGGGAGCAGCAGAGTGAGTACATTTATAGGTTAGTAGAAGAAGTTTGAACAGGATGCGAAAACGGATAGGGAGCCAGTGAAGCGATTTCACTAATGGAAGGCAAAAGAAGTTAAATAGGGCACATAATTCTCTAATGCCCTCTGCAAGTAAAACTGGGTTTCTTCATGGATAGCATTAAAGACTCCTATCAAAACTTGGGGGTCCTTTTACTAAACTGCATTAGCATTGCTAGTGCAGAGCTACATTAAGGGACTTTCTCCCAGATTCTATAAACAGCGTAGCCGATTTGCACGTGCAACCTGATTGATAAGCCAATCAGCACTGATAATTGGATGTTAAGCAATTATCAGCACTAATTGTCAATAATTGAAATTTATGCACGCATGTATTTAGGTATAGTCTATAAAGTGGTGCACATTAATTCTAGTGCATGGATCTAAACGGGGGTGGTGACCATGGTAGGAAAATGGGCACATCGAGGATGTTCCAATATATTATACACATTGTTATAAAATTTGGTGGATCTGTGCATAAGTTAGGCCTGGACTTTCCTTGGCGTGAATGTTCATGTCTAACAGGTGGACGTAAATCTTGGCACTAGGCGATATTCTATATATAGCACCCCTGACTCTGTCCTCCTGTTGAACAGAATACTTTTCCTATGGATTAACCTGTTCTTATAGCTTTGGGTTCATATATATTACTTTTTGTGCAAGCTTTTCACATGGACACAACAATCAAATTCAGACATTTGTCTAGGTTGATAGGAATAGGTGGGTGTTCCTGTTGATTTGGTGGAGCTTCCAGGTCACATCTGGACTGGCTTGGTAGTGTAGTCTAATGGTTAGCACAGCAACCATTGAACCTACTGACTAGCCCCACTGTAGCAGCTGGTCAGCATATATATCTTACCCAAGTTAGCTGGCTAGAGTGAGGGATAGAGAGATTTTTCTTTCGAGCATAGACCCATCCCATGAAGAAATTTGTGTTTTGTGAAACCCAGATTGTTCACTGTGTCTCCTGGGTGTGGGAGATGTCCTGTAAGAGGTTGCTAACAGAAATGTCTATATTCAAGTTTGCCGTACTGAAGTCTTCTGTTTAGGGATGAGAGGGAGAGGGAGTTTGGCTCATTGGCATGTGATTTCTTACAGTATCTTTTTTTTCCAGGGCATTACATACATGGAAATGGCAAGCTCACCCTTTGACCTGAACATGCTGGCCTCCCAAAACATCTTTGCAGATGAGAGACAGAAGGCTACATAGTAGATGAGGTAGCATAGAAATTAGAACAGTTGGCTTGCCATTTAGGGGTTGCAGGTTCTAATCCCACCAGCGGTACCTTGTCATGGGTTCTAGGCTAACATGATACTAGGAATGGCTGCTAGCCCTTAGGTTCTAGTATATTTTAGTGGTGTTGAGTAACAAATTAATTTGTAGCTGATTATCAAATCAGCACAGAATCCAGGTTCCACGAAAGTGGTGGAACATGAGGATGCCTAACATCAGCGCTGATCTCCACAGTTGCTATAATTAGTGTTCAAGTGTACTCCATTTTGTCTTTAGAACATAAGTGTTGCTATGCTGGGACAGACCGAAGGTCCATCAAGCTTAATATCCTGTTTCTAACAGTGGCCAATCCAGGTCACAAGTACCTAGCAAGATCCCAGAACAGTAAAATAGATTTTATGCTGCTTATCCTAGGAATAAGCAGTTGATTTTTCCCCAAGTCCATCCTAATAATGGTTTATGGACTTTTCTTTTAGGAAATTATCCAAAACTTTTAAAAAACCCTGCTAAGGTAACTGCTTTTACTGCATTCTTTGGCAACAAATTCTAGAATTTAATTACTCATTGTTTTAAATGTACTACTTAGTAGCTAGCTTCATTGCATGCCCCCTAGTCCTAGAATTTTTGGAAAGAGAAAAGAAGTGATTCACGTCTACCCATTCTACTCCACTCATTATTTTATAGACCTTTATTATATCTCCCATCAGCAGTCTCCTTTCCTAATAATTCCTAACATTCTATTTGCTTCCTTAGTCACCACTGCACACTGAGTAGACTATTTCAATGTATGATCAATGATGACACCTAGATCCTTTTCCTGGACAGTGATTCCTTGTATTACATAGCTATGGTTTGGGTTCCTCTTTCCCACATGCAACACTTTTGCACTTGCTCATATTAAACATCATCTGCCATTCAGATTCGTGGAGGGGCATTTTCGAAAGAAACATCTAAGTCTGAATTTGAACATTTTACAAAGACGTCCAAATTCCAAACCGGGAAGAAGGTCATTTTCGAAAAGATGGACGTCCATCTTTTGTGTTCGAAAATACCATGGCTGTCCTGTGATTTGGACGACTTTGATTTTCGGCCATTTTCGAAAACAAAAACGTCTAAGTCTAAAATGTCCAAAGTCAAGCCCTTGGGATATGGGAGGAGCCAGCATTTTTAGTATATTGGTCCCCCTGACTTCCCAGGACAGCAATCGGGCACCCTAGGGGGCACTGCAGTGGACTTCATAAAAAGCTCCCAGGTACACATCTGACCATAGCTCCCTTAACTTGTGTGCTGAGCCCCCCCAACCCCCCCCCCCCAAAAAAAAAACCACTACCCCCAACTGTACACCACTACTATAGCCCTTACGGGTGAAGGGGGCACCTATATATGGGTACAATGGGTTTCTGGTGAGTTTTGGAGGGCTCACAGTTTCCTCCACAAGTGTAACAGGTATCAGGGGTATGGGCTTGGGTCCACCTGTCTGAAGTGCATTGCACCCACTACTAGACTACTCCAGGGATCTGCATGCTGCTGTAATGGACCTGAGTATGATATCTGAAGCTGGCATGGAGGCTGATAAGTAATGTTTTCCATCACAATTTTGGAGGTTGGGAGTGGGTTAGTGACCACTGGGGGAGTAACGGGAGGTCATGCTTGATTCCTTCCAGTGGTCATCTGGTCATTTGGGACACATTTTTGTGCCTTATTCATGTTAAAAACAGGTCTAGCTCAAAACGTTGGGCGTCCATTATGGCTCAAAGATGTCCAAGCCTTAGGAACACCCAAGTCCCGCCTCAAACATGCCCCTGATACGCCCCTTTGAGATTTGGACGTCCTTCTGACGGACTTCAGAGAAAGACGTCCAAAATGAGGTTTTGATTATACCGATTTGGACGTTTCTGTGAGATGGACGTCCAAATGCCGATTTATGTCACTTTTTGGATGTCCATCTCTTTCGAAAATGAGCCTGCACGTCTCCTAGTCTCATAAGGTCCTCTTGCAATTTTTCACAATCCTCTTGCAAAACAACTTTGAATAACTTTTGTCTCCTAGAGGGGCATTTTCGAAAAAAGACGTCTAAGTTTTGATTTGGACGTCCTCGCAAAACATCTCGATCCAGGGGCGGGGAAGCCGTATTTTCCAAACAAGATGGACGTCCATCTTTCGTTTCGATAATACGGTCAGGGACATCCAAATCCTGAAATTTGGGCTTCCCTAGACATAGACATTTCTGATTTTCGGTGATTTTCGAAACCAAGGACGTCCATCTCAGAAATGACCAAATGCAAGCCATTTGGTCATGGGAGGAGCCAGCATTTCTACTGCACTGGTCCCCCTGACATGCCAGGACACCAACCGGGCACCCTAGGGGGCACTGCAGTGGACTTTATAAATTGCTCCCAGGTTCATAGCTCCCTTACCTTGTGTGCTGAGCCCCCCCAAACCCCACTACCCCCAACTGTACACCACTACCATAGCCCTTAATGGTGAAGGGGGGCACCTAGAAATGGGTACAGTGAGTTTGTGGTGGGTTTTGGAGGGCTCGCTGTTTCCTCCACAAACGTAACAGGTATGGGGGGATGGGCCTGGTTCCGCCTGACTGAAGTGCACTGCACCCACTAAAACTGCTCCAGGGACCTGCATACTGCTGTGATGGACCTGAGTATGACATCTGAGGCTGGCATAGAGGCTGGCAATCAATATTTTTAAAGATATTTTTTGAGGGTGGGAGGGGGTTAGTGACCACTGGGGGAGTAACGGGAGGTCATCCCTGATTCCCTCCGGTGGTCATCTGGTCATTTCGGGCACCTTTTTGTGCCTTGGTTGTAAGAAAAACATGAACATGTGAAAACGTCCAAGTGTTTGTCAGGGACGTCCTTGGTTTTTTTTGATTATGGGTGAAGGACGTCCAAGTGTTAGGCATGCCCAAGTCCCATCTTCGCTACACTTCCGACATGCCCACTTGAACTTTGGCCGTCTTTGTGACAGAGTGCAGTTGAAGATATCCTAAATCGAGCTTTGATTATAACGATTTGGACGACCCTGGGAGAAGGATGTCCATCTTCCTATTTATGTCAAAGATGGACATCTCTCTTTCGAAAATAAGCCAGCTAGTCTCATAAGGTCTTCTTGCAACTTTTCATAATCCTCTTGTGATTTAACAACTTTGAATAATTGTTTCATCAGCAAATGTAATTACCGCACTAGCTTTCCCATACCTAGATCATTTATAAGTATGTTGAGGTCCCAGCACAGACTCCTGGGGAATTCCAATATCTACCGTTCTCCATTGAGAATTCTGACCATTTAACCCTACTCTGCTAGCTACCTTTTAACCAGTTTTTAATCCACAATAGGACATTGTGTCCTATCCCATGACTTTCTAATGTCCTCAGGAGTCTTTCATGAGGTACTTTGTCAAATGCCTCTTGAAAATCCAGATACACAATATCACATGCTCTACTGTGCTTCTAGTGATATTTGGCAAACTTGGTGTGTGCTGTGACCCAACCCTGTACGCATTTAGTTTACATTCTGTCCCTGCTGCTCATGCTTTCTCCCTTCTCACCTATACCTACTGTGTCTCTGTCCATTCTTTGCTTCCTACTACTTGCTGCTCCTATCCTCCTCCCCTGTTCCCACCCCCCACCCTTTATTCGAATTGCTGTGTTTGGTATCTGAGTATTAGTGTATTAGTGAGTACTGCAGCTACTTTTGCGTGTCTTTGGTGTATTCTTGTATTTGTTACTGTCCCACTGTTTGTGTGAATGTTTTTGTGATTGCAGCACAGAATGATTGCTGAGCTTTTTATGGCTAATGTGCTCATGGGCATGCCCAACTGGGGAGTGGGAGAGGGCAAGAGCAGATGCAGAGTGTGTGCAGGCAAAAGACCAGGTTCCTGGACCTGACAGATGTCCAATGTGTGGCTTAGTTCTGGTTTAATAAAGAGACCATAATGCACCTGTGTGAACAGCTGCAAGAGGACCTGGAACCTATTGCTTGGAGGGGGCATGCCCTGCCAGTCCTTGTGAGAGTGAACACAGCCCTGGCCTGTCAACTGGCACATTCCAAATGCCTGTAGGAGCTGCAGCAGGAGCCAGCCAAGCAGTTTCCTCATATCACCCACTTTCTGAAAAGGGTCACCCTTTATATCCAGTCCCCCATGTGTGAAGCAGAACAGCAAGAAATGATGACAACATTTTATCATATTGCCCAATTCCCTGCAGTGCTGAGTGTCATAGATAGGAGACATGTGGCTCTCAGATCACCTGATGTCAGTAAGGCAGAATATGGAAATCGCAAGTCCTATCACTCCATCAACATGTAGGTTCTCTGTAATGCAGTGCTGGAGATAACAGATGTGTATACAAACTTTCCTGGATCCTGCCACAATTCAAATGTTCTTTCATGCTCTGGCATCCATAATGCTTTTCAGAATGGAGAGATCAGAGGAGGATGGCTACTAGGTGAGGAACATCCTACAACCCCTACACCCTTCTAATCACTGATCACATCTCTCTCTTTCAGTGACACTCCCAGGGATCAGACTAGGAGGGGAGGGGGGAATGTCAGAGCTGCTCTCCCAGAGGTCTTTAGCTGATACAGAGTAGGCTCTGAAACCTCAGTTAGGCTAAGTCTTGTACAGCCTAAGGTAATGCTGACAGCCCCCACGCTCTATTGCCATGTGGGCACTCTCTTTAGACATGCACCAGCAAAGGGGAGGGGACTGCTAAGGAAGCAGGTAAAGTACCAGCCTATTCGGGACTCCTGGCCTCATTGAGTTTGTTGTTGACATACAGGGAGACCTCCTCACTGACTAAGTTCTCCACTGCTGCTTCAGACATAACCCCTGATACCATGGTAAGCCATTTCTGAGGAGCAGGAATGCCCTGATCTCAGAGGGGGCTGCTTAAATATCCTAGCCCCCAAAGCCCAGCCTTCAAGGTCACCTGGTCAATGGGGTTAAGAGGGTCCAGTAGGAAATAGGTGCTTAGATTTAAACGGGCCTATCCCTTGAACTCCCCCCCTCCTGGAGTACAAGTCCACCCCCTGTCAAGACCCGACTTCCTTCTGGATCTTTTGCAGGAAGTCCACACCCCTAGTCATAATTAAGGAGCCCAACCCATGGTTAAGTGAGGGTCCTTTAAGACAGGCTTTTGGACTTGTCTCTTCCTTTTTTTTTTTTTAAATCTAAACAGAGCTAAGCCCTTTAGCCCAAAGCACTAACTATTGCTGCAATTAGGCCCAAGACCCTTTAAGGCAGTAATACAGGTTCCTTATTTCTTAGTGGGAGTTCTTTGACCTATGGCTCACACGCTCATCCTCACCACAGCAGCCTAATACAGTTACCCCCTTCCACAGTCTGATCCAGCTCAATTCTTCTAACCTGCTTCTCTGGCAGCCGACATGTCTCTCTCTTTCACACTGTTCACAGTCTTAGATCAGCTATGGTTTCACAGATTTTATCTATGTAGAACTGTGCGTTTTAAACAGCTGATCTAAGATTATGAATCATGCAAGAGTGAAGGGCATAGACACTAGAGGAATAGTTTACAGAAGAGCTGGGTAGTCTGTAATTTCCAGATATGGGGAGTTTCTGGATAATTAGTATACGGCCAAAGGTGATATCCTGTATTTAAAAAAAAAAAAAAAGTATGCTTCAAAGATTTTGAAAGGGTATTGAACAAACTCAATAAATAGGAAATGGTAGTGATAAGCAAGTATGGCTTTTCATTTTCTTTCATAAGAATTGCATTTGGTGACGGCTCCCTTTATTTGCTTAATGCTCTTTTGATGAAATCTGTCACGGTTTATTGATGTATTGTGGCAGTGGCCCATTGCACATTCTGTTCTCTGAGCCCTGCTTTAAGCACCATGCTGGAATGCCTCCCTCTTTTTATTGCCTCTCTCTGCTGAACTACGGTGCGTGAATCACACATTTTCCAAAATGATATCAGTTCAATGAACCTCAAAAATAGCTACAAAGTTACTAACCTTTATAAACTATATCACTAAGCTGTGATATCTATTGCTGTGAGTTTGATTGGAGAGGCACTATGTAGAACAAAGATTTTAAAAATGTTTGTAGCACGCTTGCTTGCTCACTGTTGGCAGATCAAGATGCAGTACAATGCTGCATTTCATGGCCTTTAAAATATATATATGATTATCTGTGGGATTTTCCATTTAAAATGGCAAGTAAATAAAGCTGGCCCTCAGCACTTTTCCCTCTCACCCATAACCCCAGTCTAATCTATAAATCTCTGGTCCCTAGTCTAACATTAGCACTCTCTCTCTCTTCCAGTTCCAATACTTTTTCAACCACTTCCCCTACCCAAACCCCAACACTTACTCCTCCTCCCAAGCCTGAAATGAGTCTCTCTCTCTCTCTCTTTCATATCCTCAGATTTCCTCTGTTCCTGAGGAAAAATGTTTTCTCCTATGTAGGAGAGAAAACCCTGTCTCTGATTATTTGAATACCTCCTTTAACAACCTTGTAAAAAAAGTTCTTTCAGAGTAGGTGTCAGCACTTGTGGAAAATTAAGGATCCTCAAATTCAAAAGCCCAACATAATTTTCAGTTTTTCAATCTTCCGATATATAAACAGTATTTCCAGTTATGGAGAAGCTGAGCAGTTTTAATCTGAGACCCTGCAGATCCAAAATTTTCAATTATAAAAGCCTGAGTCAGCATCTGTACTTCTGAATTCTGAACGTAACCCGGGCCTCGCCCCTTACTAACTCAAGTCTGCAACAACCTGGACCCGGGTTACAGGGTAAACTTATTTCTCTCAAATGCTCTATTCTCTTCTCTCCTGAGCTCCTCATTCATTCAGTCACAGGTTCCACCATTTGAGCTAGGGAGTGGGTCAATGGTCCGGAAAAAAAAATCTGTGGATTTGGGAGTACCAAAGAGAACTTTGGGGTACTGCTTCTCTCAGTCCAGGAGCACCCGCTCTCCTGTTTTACCAAATAAACACACTGTACTCTGGTAGTTTTATCAAAACCAACCCCAACTTTTCCAGAACTTTTGCAACCAGTAGTCAGTACTCCAACTCCTTATGTAAACAGTTTATACAAGATCCATTCTGCCAGGCTTTACCTCTCTTCCTCCCTCTCAAGGTAATTCACAGCTGAACATACTGTATTTACATCCCTCCTGTCCTTAACCCATCCTTTCTTGACAGGAATAAATCCAAGGTTGTTTCCAATACTCCTGTTTTCCACTCCAATTCCTTGTAGGCACAGACCCTTTAAGCTGCCCTTCTTCCGGCAGTGCACCTCTCAGGGCTACACTCCAGCCTTAGGCTCCCCCGTCCTGATCCCGCTTCCAGGCTGGACTCCCCTTGTCCACCTGCAGCTCAATCTCCTTTTTCGTTGCCACTTATGGAACAGCAATATGTCTTATAATCAGCCTGTTTACTCCCAAGGGAGTACAAGCAACCAGAGACCATAACTCCATTTATTAAACCCAAACTCCACCCTGTTGTCACTCAGGGACACACTTTCTCTCTGCAACTTATTTCAACAAAACTCCCTTGGGCTGGACTTCCTCCCATGCAGGGACATCTCAACTAGAGAATAGGACGGGGATGGGGACCCTCGGTAACTGTGGGGATGAGGACGACAGAGCCCTCGGGGACAGGGCAGGGACGGATCCAGCGGGGATGGGGCGGGGACAGGGACAGATCCCACGGGGACTGGACGGAGATGGGGACAGAGCCCAAGAGGAGTGGGCAAACTTTGTCCCCATGTCACTTTCTACTTTGAAGCCTATTAATGAACTGGACTATTATTTACTTTTCATTGATGCAGACGACAATATTTTTATTTTTTGGAAAAACATGCAAGCATGTTGGCCACAACTAGCAAATTTTGCATTGGAAATCCTCTACATCCTGTTACCAGCACAACTTCTAAGAAGACATCTTCTATTGCAGGAGGGACTGTGGAAGACAGATAGACTGAATCCTGAGATTGTTGATGACTTCTTATTTATCCACAGGTTAAAAATATCATAACAGTGCTTCATAGGGCATAGTTCTCCCCTCTAGGGCATACAGAATGGGCTGTATTTTGTACCCCTGGACATTTTAACAGGGTGGATTAGGATTCCTTGGGTTAGTAGAAGTCAGCTATTGGGGCTGGAAAGGTAGAGGGTGGTGGTGGTGGGGGGTTATTATAGCTGCTCATTGTTATTATTGTTTTCTATTTGTAATTTATACACAACAGTTGCACAGCATATTGTTCCTTTTTATACTTTAATAAATCAATTTAAATATAAAATCATAAGTGTTTGAGGCTTCTGCAGATGAGAACAGAGCCCAAGGGGATGGGGCAGGGACAGAACCTGCGGGGACAGAGATAGAGCCTGTGGGGACGGGACAGGGATGGAGATGGGACCTGTGGGGATGGAATGGGGTTGGAGACAGAACCCATGGAGACGGGAACAAATTTTATCCCTGTGTCATTCTCTAATTTCAGCTCTCTAGCCCACTGGCAGCAGAGACCTCCCTCCCCTCAGGGCCTCAAAATCTCTAACACTGTAGACTCTAGTAATACCCATATCATGGGGAATTACATGAAGTTTAAACGAGTTCATCATAGTAAATTGGAGAAAACCAGAGCATACTTTGTATGGTCCTTCGTGTAGACCAAAGTGACCAAGGTGGTGTGAATTTTTATTTTTGGAGTGCCGTGGAGGGGCATAATTGAACGAAAACGTCTATCTCCATGGGCGTTTATCTCAGAGAACGGGTCCGTGAAGGGGCGGACCGAACCGTATTTTCGAAAAAAATAGACGTCCATGTTTTATTCGACAATTTGTGAGCTGGGCGTTTTGTTTTTCAGTGATAATGGAAAATGAAAGCGCCCAGCTCAAAAACAAATAAATCCAAGGCATTTGTTCATGGGAGGGGCCAGGAGTCGTAGTGCACTGGTCCCCCTAACATGCCAGGACACCAACCGGGCACCCTAGGGGGCACTTTTACAAAAACAAAAAAAAAGGTAAAAGAGCTCCCAGGTGCATAGCACCCTTCCCTTGTGTGTTGAGCCCCCCAAATCCCCCTCAAAACCCACTGCCCACAAGTCTACACCATTATTATAGCCCTAAGGGGTGAAGGGGGGCACCTACATGTGGGTACAGTGGGTTTGGGGGGTTGGACGACTAAGCATTAAGCAGCACAATTGTAACAGGTAGGGGGGGGATGGGCCTGGGTCCACCTGCCTGAAGTCCACTGCACCCCCTAACAACTGCTCCAGGGACCTGCATACTGCTGCCAGGGAGGTGGGTATGACATTTGAGGGTGAAAATAAAAAGTTGTGAAACATCATTTTTTGTGGTGGGAGGGGGTTAGTGACCACTGGGGGAGTCAGGGGAGGTCATCCCCGATTCCCTCTGGTGGTAATCTGGTCATTTAGGGCACTTTTTGGGGCCTTATTCGTGAAAAAACAGGGTCCAGGAAAAGTGCCCTAAATTCTAGCTACAAACGCATACTTTTTTTCCATTATCGGCGAAAGGCACCCATCTCTCCTCAGCCGATAACCACGCCCCAGTTCCACCTTCGCCACGCCTCAGACACGCCCCCGTCAACTTTGTACGCTTCCGCGATGGAGTGTAGTTGAAAACGTCCAAAATCGGCTTTCCATTAAACCGATTTATTCGTTTTTGTGAGATAAACGTCTATCTCCCGATTTGGGTCGAAATCTAGGCGTTTTTCTCTTTCAATTATAAGGTGGATAATGTCCATACTCAGAATTGGTAACTTTCGCCCATGAGTTAATTTGTTACTATTTGGGACAATATCCATGACTGTTTTGTAGATGGAACTGTTAATTTTATTCTTGCCTGACATTGCTCCATTTATTGTGGTTTTTAATATTTATAATGTTTTATAATTGTGGCTATTTTGAGACCTTAACCCATTATTTGTCCTAGTTAGAAAACATGAGTGTTTTTAAGGGTTATTTGGTGGGTGATTGGGAAGGATTCCTTTTGAGGTTCTATTGTTTTTATTATTATTATTTTTTTTTTTTTAGAGTTTCCAAATTGATCTGTTACTTTTGTGGTTACTTTTTCAGGATGCACTGGCTACTGCTTTGTGTTTTCTTTTTAGTGGGCTGGGTGAATCCCAGCAGCCCTGATCCATTAGTTTGTGGGCTAAATTCTGACACAGGTTTTTTAAAAATACTCATTTACTTTTTGGCCCGACGTTAGCCAGTGCCTCCTCTAAAGAAGTTATTATAAGTCATCATCCTTCTAGCAAACTTTGAAAGCAACCCTGCTCCTGTTTTAATTCTAGAAATTTAGGGGCCCTTTTACAAGCCGTGGTAGTGCTACCCGGCATTTGTCACGTGCTATTCTGGCACTACCATTGGCCCACTGCAGGAGCTGGCAGTAATGCTGCCCCCAGCATGCGTCATTTCCAGTGTGACAGAACTTTTTTTTTAAACCGCCGGGTAATGCAGGAGCCCTTACCGCCTCCTAAATAGGTGGCGATAAGGGCTCCCCCTGGAAATGCCAGCATGACAAGCAGGGGCGTAGCCAGACCTCACGGTGGGAGGGGGCCAGATCCCGAGGCTGGGGGCACATTTTGAGTGCCGCCCCGCCGCCCCCCCCACCACTATGCCTCACCTTGCCTCCTCCCCCCCCACTGTCTTGCCTTGCCTCTCCTCCTCGACCCCCCCACCACCTCACCTCGCCCCCCCCCCCCACCGCTTACTCTGACACCAACTTGGTTAATTGAAATACAAGGGTAGATTTTCAGCTGGTGGTGGTCGGCATTTTATTGACCGCCATCAGCTTTATTCCTGGATATCAAAGCCGGGCCATGTCTGTGCACCAATATTGAATATCCCTGCATATGTGGCTGGATAATGCCTACCTGATTAAGTGCAATATTCAGAACTTAACCAGCTTAGAAGAACCATCTAAACATAGGACTGTGTTTTATGCAGTCCTATTTATGCAGTTATCGTAGCTGGTTAAGTGTTGACTCCACCCCTGGAATGCCTACAAAGTGTCCAGTTTCATCTTAGGTGCTAACTAGGCTTTTTTTGTGACACTAAATATGTTCAGTTAGCTTGAAAAAGTGATTTAAACGGTCAGGAGACATTTTTGGCCATTTAAATCATTTAAAATATTGACCCCATAATTATTTATAATGTTTTAATCTGAGTTAAGCATTATTTGGAAAGGCAAGAAAAAAAAAACAGAGTTCTTAATGCTATGAGAAGGATCCAGGTGCTTCCCCTTACAGGAAATGCATGGTCATGTTCACCTACCAACCCACCGGGAACATATACAGGGTCTTGAATCCCTGAGTTCAAATCATTCTACAGTGAACCATTGCACCCCCAAGTCAAAATAGCCCCTAAAAATCCAACTGTGCCCCCCCCCCCCACCAAAGTCTACCACCCACCAGCTGGTACATTCTCTAGTCCTATGACATCTCCTGTAAGAAACTTCAGATGTAAAAGGTGCTTACCAGCTAACACAACACTTTTTGGAGGTAACTTTATAAACATTTTTTGTTTGTAAAACCCTGATTTACACACATAAAGGGTGTATACTTTTGCTCAGAAGAGGAATTGGGGTAGAGCATGACCAGAGCTGCAATTTACATACATAGGGGAAAATTCTATAAATGGTGCTCAATATTATGCAAACAAACAAACAAGGGTCCACACCCCGCAGTCAGCAAACAAGCAAAGGCAAACAGCAGAGCTGACAAAATGGCTGGAGAAGTTTTATTGACAATTCTTCAATCGGACTCAACATGGATCATGTTTTGGCATCAGGGCCTGCATCAGGAGTCTATAAATACATAGAAAGACAATAAAATACATACACAGACCTCATATGAGTACACAGATAATATAAAATATAGAATATCAAAACATAAACACAACCTTAACCAAACATATATATAATATAAAAAGCTTCTTAGCATTAATCTATAAAAAAGAGTATAATTGAAATATAACTGTCTATACTTAAATGTAACAATGTACATCAACAGAAAATTTAGCTAAAAAAAGTTAAACATATACACACAAAAAAGAACAAAATGTGATGATGTACAGAGTATTGAAAATCAAAAGAAATACAAGTTACAACATACAGTGGTGGAAATAAGTATTTGATCCCTTGCTGATTTTGTAAGTTTGCCCACTGACAAAGACATGAGCAGCCCATAATTGAAGGGTAGGTTATTGGTAACAGTGAGAGATAGCACATCACAAATTAAATCCGGAAAATCACATTGTGGAAAGTATATGAATTTATTTGCATTCTGCAGAGGGAAATAAGTATTTGATCCCCCACCAACCAGTAAGAGATCTGGCCCCTACAGACCAGGTAGATGCTCCAAATCAACTCGTTACCTGCATGACAGACAGCTGTCGGCAATGGTCACCTGTATGAAAGACACCTGTCCACAGACTCAGTGAATCAGTCAGACTCTAACCTCTACAAAATGGCCAAGAGCAAGGAGCTGTCTAAGGATGTCAGGGACAAGATCATACACCTGCACAAGGCTGGAATGGGCTACAAAACCATCAGTAAGACGCTGGGCGAGAAGGAGACAACTGTTGGTGCCATAGTAAGAAAATGGAAGAAGTACAAAATGACTGTCAATCGACAAAGATCTGGGGCTCCACGCAAAATCTCACCTCGTGGGGTATCCTTGATCATGAGGAAGGTTAGAAATCAGCCTACAACTACAAGGGGGGAACTTGTCAATGATCTCAAGGCAGCTGGGACCACTGTCACCACGAAAACCATTGGTAACACATTACGACATAACGGATTGCAATCCTGCAGTGCCCGCAAGGTCCCCCTGCTCCGGAAGGCACATGTGACGGCCCGTCTGAAGTTTGCCAGTGAACACCTGGATGATGCCGAGAGTGATTGGGAGAAGGTGCTGTGGTCAGATGAGACAAAAATTGAGCTCTTTGGCATGAACTCAACTCGCCGTGTTTGGAGGAAGAGAAATGCTGCCTATGACCCAAAGAACACCGTCCCCACTGTCAAGCATGGAGGTGGAAATGTTATGTTTTGGGGGTGTTTCTCTGCTAAGGGCACAGGACTACTTCACCGCATCAATGGGAGAATGGATGGGGCCATGTACCGTACAATTCTGAGTGACAACCTCCTTCCCTCCGCCAGGGCCTTAAAAATGGGTCGTGGCTGGGTCTTCCAGCACGACAATGACCCAAAACATACAGCCAAGGCAACAAAGGAGTGGCTCAGGAAGAAGCACATTAGGGTCATGGAGTGGCCTAGCCAGTCACCAGACCTTAATCCCATTGAAAACTTATGGAGGGAGCTGAAGCTGCGAGTTGCCAAGCGACAGCCCAGAACTCTTAATGATTTAGAGATGATCTGCAAAGAGGAGTGGACCAAAATTCCTCCTGACATGTGTGCAAACCTCATCATCAACTACAGAAGACGTCTGACCGCTGTGCTTGCCAACAAGGGTTTTGCCACCAAGTATTAGGTCTTGTTTGCCAGAGGGATTAAATACTTATTTCCCTCTGCAGAATGCAAATAAATTCATATACTTTCCACAATGTGATTTTCCGGATTTAATTTGTGATGTGCTATCTCTCACTGTTACCAATAACCTACCCTTCAATTATGGGCTGCTCATGTCTTTGTCAGTGGGCAAACTTACAAAATCAGCAAGGGATCAAATACTTATTTCCACCACTGTACATTAAAAAGCAATAGTGTGCAATAAATATAAAAACATATCTGTTACCAGGGGCATAGCCAGACTTTGGCGGGAGGGGGGTCCAGAGCCCGAGGTGAGCGGGCATATTTTAGCCCCCACGGCGCCGCCGGACCCCCGTCACTTTTCACCCCCCTTCCTGCTGCCGCCAACCCTTCCCCGCCACTATCGACCTCCCCTCCCGCCGCCGCCAAACCTTCCTCCGCCACTATCGACCTCCCTCCCACTGCCGCCAACCCTCCTCTGCCACTATCGACCCCCCTCCTGTTGCTGTCAACCCTCCCCCGCCACCACCAGGTACCTTTGCTGGCAGGGGTCCCCAATCCCCACCAGCCGAAGTTCTCTTCAGCGCCAGTCTACTTCAGCGCTTTCACTGAACTGGATTATGTTTCTGTGAGTCCTGACATCCTGCACGTTCCTACGTTCCTACCTGCGGATGTCAGGAGTCAAGAAAAGACTCACAGAAACAGAATCCAGATCAGCAACGTGCCGGAGACCGACGCTGAAGAGGACTTCAACTGGTGGGGGTTGGGGACCCCCGCCAGCAAAGGTTCCTGACGACGATGGCAGGGGAGGGTTGGTGGCAGCAGGATGGGGGTCGATAGTGATGGGGGAGGGTCAGCGGTGGGGGGGTTGAAAGTAGGGGGGCCATGGCGAAATCTGTGGGGGCCCATGCCCCCGTGGCCCCACCTAGCTATGCCCCTGCCTGTTACGCTCACACAGAGAAGATATGGGCCCTGTTTACTAAGGTGCACTATCATTTTTAGCGTGTACTAATGTTAGAGATACCCATAGCAATAGATGGGTGTCTCCAGCATTAGTGCGCACTAAAAACGTTAGCGCGCTTACAGCGCGGCTTAGTAAAGAAGACCCTATGTCTGAAGTCAAACAAAATTAGTAACAATTGGGTCGTAAACCTGTCCAAATACATTGCATATATAAATAAACAACGGTGTGAGAAAAGAAATATACAATATGCCTGATGTGCTTCCTCAATATATTTCACACCTTAAAATGTAATGAATAATACAGCCAAAGAAATCCCAAAATGTGAGAAAAATATATGGGACAAAAATGTGCTGAAAAGGGAGGTATGTTTGAAGAAAACAATGAGCTAATAATTTGAAAAAAGCTAAACTACCCAAACTTGACAATCAATACATGTTGTAAATGTCAGGAGCTGCGGATACAGCTAAATATAATCAGCGCGTCTGTGAGAGAAATGAACAACGTGCTTCTAAGGGAACCTAGAACAGAGAAAATAGTTCATAAAAGGATATGGAAGGGTCCCACCCAAGCTCTGTCAGTCTCTAACATCTGACAGCCACCCCCCTGACCCCAGTTGAAAACCCTCACCCCTGTTGGAGTGTTTCTGCAGTCACTTCTTTCCCTCTTTCATTAAGTCACAGAATCATGTGGCCAGGAGCCCTTTTACCTGCCCACCTTTAGTTTGAGCTAAGGCTGAAATGTCCATGGGCTTTCCTTCTGAAGCCTCATCTCTCTCCAATCCTCCCCCACCTTCTCCAGACTGCCAGTCCATGGGCTCTTCTATAGCCTTCCTTACCAGCTGCTTCCCATCATCATTACCTCCCCCTCCACCAGCTGTTTCCTATTCTGTTCATCCATCCCTCCCAGATCCTCCTCCTTTCCCCTAGGATTCTGGGACTTGTAGTGGGGGTAACACTTCCTTATCCTACCAGGCCTCTCTCTCAAGGGCTGCTGGGACTTGTAGTCATTCAGCTTCATTGACCTCAATGGTGAAGGAGACAGGCTGCTTTCCCGCACTGGCCCTGAACTCTTGATTCTGGCCCTTTTGACTCTGTCCTCCCATGGGGGTCTAGGGTACACAAACAACTTCCCCCTCCCCGCTTCTCTTGCTTGGCGACCCTCGCTCCCCGCCTGATCACACAGCACACCAAATAGTAATAGTTGGGTCATTCTGCAGTGCTGAAATCACTGCTATTTCTTCCCTAGATTGTTGTTGCAGAATATCTATTGTTGAGATAATTGTGTGATATCTTGAAGAACCAATCTCTTAATGGCAACCAAAATGAGATCCAATGGAACTGGAGAGACCCACATCGATTTAGGTTTTACAATAGAACTATCAGGATGGATTTGTTTAGAAGCAAAAAGTGCTCAAAATCAGTCTGAAACTGGAACAGATCAAATTTTACGGTAGGCATGAATGACAGATCCCATGAAAATGATGCCAATTAATCACAGTGCCAATAAACTCACTTAAAGCTCATTTACTTAGCACAAGTCCGGCAGATAGTGACACTTCAAAGCTTATACTTTGGGCTTGTGATATTAGAAACTAAAGAATTTTTTTGGAGAAGACCTCAGCTTAGCGGAGTCATGGGGCGCTCATTAGTTTTAGCCTCCACTCTCCAATCGTCATTGTTCTTCATATATATTTTTTTATGTATTTTTGTTTTATATATGGCGTTATTAATGTATTTTAGTAAGTCTCTATTAAATTCAAAGTTGCTATTGAGTGCAAACCTTCTGCAAAGAATTATAGTCACTCATATCAGTTTAATGCCATAACAGCACTAAACAGATAAGTCACTTCCCAGGGGAATACGTTTTCTGACACGACATCATGTTTCACCGTTTGGCTGCTTCAAGGATATTTCCCCTGTAAAAATGTACAGTGCATTGGCTTTAGTTGCATCATTCCAAATCTTATACATTCAAAGAAATACTTAGCTTCAAGATCCTTGCTACCAATCGTCTCAATATTATGTCATTCTTAACAAATGTAAGATGGCGACAATGTTTTTTAACAGCTGTTTTATACCTTATCATTAAATTCTCCACCAATCAGCTTTCACCCTTAGATCAACGTCATCCATTCTAATTCAGAATTCAATCCTAGTGGAGCTACCGTCTTCAATGTGAAGATCCAGAATTGTTCACTATAATTTAGTCTTCTATCTAAATTACCTCCCTCCCACCCTTCATGTATGACATCAGTAATACGCCATTTTATATCATTCCAGTGATGTTGTTTGTCTTTCCAGTGGCTTAGTAGAGATGCTTGCAGGTTCTCAGTGATGATTTGATATTTATGTTCATTTACTCTAGTCTTATAGGTCTTCTGCTGCGACCTACATAATATAGTTGGCACAGACATTCCAATAGGTATACCACATTATTAGAATTGCAAGAAACATTTCCTTTTGCTTGTATTGTATGTCTTGCCTTAGGGTCAGTCCATTCTGAACCCGTAATGGCTAGCGGGCATTGGTTTGCATTCATTGACACAAGACGCTGCTTTGATCTTTCCCGCTTGACTTCATTTCGGGCAGGACTTAACTCTACATTATTTAAAAGAGATATATATATTTCTCTAATAATTGGATAGAATTCAGGATCAACATATGGTGAGAAGACTCCTGACGCAGGCCTGTATGGCTGAAACACAGCTGTGTCGAGTCCCTTTCTCCCTGCTACCTTTTGGCTAATAAAGTTTATTTTTAATTTTTATAACCAAAGTGTCGTCTACTTAATGTATTTATATTTTTAATACATATTCTGTGATTATTATTATTTTTTTTGGGGGGGGTCATTTGATTTTTATTTTTTAATTTTACTTTTATTCGTGTTCCTGTGAGTCATCTTCGCTGTTTTGTTTTCTGTTGTTTTTTTGCGAAGACTGGTTTCTTCTGTTTTTTTGTATAGCGGGCACCATTGACATGTGCCACATACTGCTTGTTGTCCTCTTGTTGATTTTGAGACTTGCACATTATAGCGCTGGTATGCCAGCATTTCCCCTATTGTTTTTCTCCACTTGTATGCTATAATAGGGTATTCTTCAAATCCCGGGAACAATTGTAAGACATGCCAATGCATTTTCAAAGATTTAACTATTTCATTTGACAAACTGGAATATGGAAATACATATGTAAGTGACGAGTGGAGAGTGGAGGCTAAAACTAAAGAGTGCCCCATGACTCTGCTAAGCTGAGCTCTTCTCCCCCCCCAAAAAAAAAAAATTCTTTAGTTTCTAGTATCACAAGCCCAAAGTATAAGCTTTGAAGAATTAATCACAGTGGTCATCTCCTGTTCTGGGCTCACGTCATTAGCCTGGAACGTTGGGATCCACAGTGTCCTCTGGTAATGCAACCCCGGTAGGTCTTGGACTGGCCCAATTCCAAAAAATCATCAGAAAAAGAATCCGACCCACTAGAGGAACTCGAGGATGAACTGGAATCTTTATGAAAACCTCTCACCAGTATACTTGGTTAGTCTTGTAGTCCTTGTCATCTCTGGCAATTTTTTTTTGCCTTCTGTTTCTTTAAACTCTCACGGTATTTATCTACTTCATTTTTTGCTAACGAGACTTGTTCATCATACCGTTCTTGACCTAATGATGTTTTCAACTTATCCAAATCTTCATCTAATATTTGTTTTTCTTCCACCAACACCCACTTGTCTTTGTCAATCAACAGCAGCATGAGATCTAAGGAACATCTGTACAGAATTTTGTTCCACTTGTCAGTGAAATCATTATCATCTTTAAACAGTTGTGGACTAGAATTCATTCTTAACCTCCGTGGAATTTGTTCCAGTTTACAATACTTGATCATAGAAGCACCATTAATTTCTAGCTTAGCAATATATTTCATCTTGGTAATTAATGTGGTAAGGTCAACTGTCAATACCATTGATTCTTGTGATCCAAATACAGAAGCATTCATTAATAAATCAGTTGTCTCTTCTGAAGAAAATCCAAATGCTGTTTTCCAGGAACTAGTTGCCATCTCAAATCAAATACACAAGAATAAATCCAAATAGATGGAAAAGAGGAAATCAAAACACAGTAGCAATATTAATTCTTGAGATTCTTTTAAGCAATTTGCCAAAAACCTATCACCAAATTTTGGCAGATTGCTTAAAGGAATCTCAAGAATTAATATTGCTTTGCTACTGTGTTTTGATTTCCATTTTTCCATCTATTTGGATTTATACTTGTAACATTAATGCATGGCCATTAATACAAAAAATACAAAAAGGCAATTTTTACGGCCGCAGTAAAAATGGCCTTAGCACACAGAAAAACCCACGTAAGAGGGCATTACCTTTTTTATGCAGCTTAGTAAAAGTGCCCCTAAGCACATAAAGAGGGGCATAATCGAACGCCTATCTCCATGGGCATCTATGTCCGAAAACGGGTACGTGAAGAGGCGGGACAGACCGTATTTTCGAAAAATGGACGTTTTTCAGCTGGGCGTTTGTTTTTTTTAGTGATAATGGAAACTAAAAATGCCCAGCTCAAAAACGTCCTAATCCGAGCCATTTGGTCATGGGAGGGGCCACGATTCGTAGTACACTCGCCCCCCTGACATGCCAGGACACCAACTGGGCACCCTAGAGGTCAGTGTGGTGGACTTCAGACAACGCTCCCACATGCATAGCTCCCTTACCATGGTTGCTGAGCCCCCAACCCCCTCCCCCAAAACCCACTACCCACAAATGTACAACACTACCATAGCTCTTAGGGGTGAAGGGGGCACCTACATGTGGGTACAGTGGGTTTTGGAGGCCTCCCATTTACCAGCACAAGTGTTACAGGTAGGGGGGGATGGGCCTGGGTCCGCCTGGCTGAAGTGCACTGCGGTACCCACTAAAAGTGCTCCAGGGACCTGAATACACGCAGGCCTCTAGGACTTGTTGCTGCTTTATAACATTGGCACAGCAGTTGACACCTGAAGACTAATCTCTCCGAAAACATCCTTTATTGGAATAAGCACGCTTACTCACAGTTAACTGCAGATCAGAGGTTGTGCCCCACTGGCAACGAGTCTCCCTGGTACTGAGATGAGCAGTAGGTCAGAGCTGGCAGAATGCTGTACAATGCCCTATTTCAGCCACATTCAAGGTAAGAACTAAGTTCTCTAACGTGGCTAACACGTGAAAGGAATCTAAACTGGCTTACAAAAATGGCCACTACCTCATGGACTACTGGAAACAAAACAGGGCACACTCTGACCCAGTAAGCGGGGGGAAAAGCACCATGGGAGTAGAGCCTACCAACTACCAACATTGTGAGCATTTGCCACAAGCTACTAGAATCACGGAGCCCAATACCCTACACCCACCAGTGCATTGCTGATGTGACTCTGCAGTGCACATAACAGAAAAGGTGTCACACTCACCCGAGAGCCACATCACAACCAGGGAAAGGCTGTCACAGGATAGAACACATTCTGCTGTCATAGAGGTGGGTACGGCATTTGAGGCTGGCATAGAGGCTGGAAAAAAAAGTTTGTAAAGTGGGTTTTTTTTGGTGGGAGGAGGTTAGTGACCACTGGGGGAGTCCGGGGAGGTCATCCCCGATTCCCTCCAGTGGTCATCTGGTCAGTTGGGGCACTTTTTTGGGACCTGTTCATGAAAAAAAAGGGTCCAAAAAAATAGTGACCCAAAATCGCGGTAAAAACGCCTTTTTTTTATTATCAGCTAAAGATGCCCATCTCTCCTCGGCCGATAACCACACCCCAGTTCCACCTTCACCACGCCTCCAACACTCCCCCATCAACTTTACCCGTTTCCGCGACGGATTGCAGTTGGAAACGCCCAAAATCGGCTTTCGATTATACCGATTTGGGCGCCCACGGGAGAAAGACGCCCATTTCCCGATTTGGGTCGCAATATAGGCGTTTTTCTCTTTCGATTATAAGCTGGAAAATATACTATGAGACGTAGTATTACATATAAATGCATACAAAAATGACTTACCATAAAAAGTGTTAATTCACAGGAACCAAAAAGATAACTATATTTTCTTTGAAATCATCAGTGAAATAACATGCCTGTCAGTGTCTCAGTATCCATGGAGTCCTAAAGGCAGCTTCAGGACAAGCAGCACCGTATAATCAGCATAATGACTATCTCCTCAGCAGCAGATCGTTCTTTTTGACAATGAAAAATATCAGGTTATTTGGCATCAGTTGATGCCTTCAAGTGAGCAGGGTGGAAGAGTAAGTGGGAGTGGGGCTCCAAAAAATTTTCAACCACTTAGGAGAGGGTTGTTGCGATCTAGATAAGAGAATCTGTGAGGAAGTGGGATCTCAGGGGTGTTAAATATGAAAATATATTTTGCTTCATGTTTTATTTGTTTGTGTTTTATCCCAGAGTGGTCCCTGGAGGTTACTTTGGGCTTCAGATGGTGCTTTAAGAGGCATAGCGGGCTGCCTAGTGCTGCCATGGCTGGTAACGCTGATACAGTGGTAAAATTAAATTTAACGTGGCATTTATTAAACTCTTTACACCCTTTAGTAAATAATATGTTAATCATACTATATTAATGCATATTTTTAATCTGTTTCAGTAAATAAGCCCCCAAAAGGCCTTTGAATTCAACGTTCCAGTCTGATCCATCTGCCCTATGTATTTTCAAAATGTCCTTTAAATGGGCTATCCCATCGTTCCCTAAATTTCTTTGACCCCATATTATCACTGCTAATTGATATGCTGTTCTCACTGGTATCATTATGTGCTCTTTATATTTGCAAATGGCATACTTGAGGCTAAGTAATCTTATTAATAACCTTGAATACTACAACACTGTACTGAAATGCAGACTTTTGACTACTAAGTTGTTCTTGTTAGTCTTAATTCTCATTTCAGCATAATATATTTCCACTTTCTTGCATGATACTCATTGTGTGAATGACATTAATCAATGAACTGAGCATTGCTAATACATCATAGTGCACTTAGGATTTTCTGGGGAAGCGGCATAATCTTATGATATAATTACATTTCACACCATGTTAGCTTGTTAGCAATCAAACATTCTATTCACCACAGGGTGTCATATGACCATGTGAATAATGATATTTTCATCACACCTACTTAGTTTAGATCCTACATACACTATGTCAATGTAAGATAAAAAGCTTGCTACTTGAAAATATATCAGATTCCATAAACAAGCCTGTTTGCAGTTCATGCAAGATACAAATCTGTTTGTTATATTCACATACAATGACAGGTGAAGGTCTGCATTAGCATAATATAATCTAGTACAACTAGACAGATGGGGTAAGCCAAATAGTCCTTACTTACTGAATTCTAACAAGTTGTTGTGCTAGACATAGAATACTTTTGAGGTTTCTATACATAAGACAGTAGATATTTGGTTAAATTGAGTAAGTGGCACTCAGAAATTGGATCTGAAAACAAAACTCAGTGCTCAATGCTATTCTATAATGGGCATTCAAAGATGAGAGCCCATTATAGAGATTTGGGTGCCAGGACTTATGCCTGTTGAAACCAGGTACAATTCCTGGCACCCAATTTGTACTGTGCACAAATTTTGGGAACACCTCTGACCCACCCACGCACCTCCCATGGCCACACCCCATACTATGGGATTTGGGCACACATTATTATAGAATAGAGTACAGCAAAATGTGCACCCAATTCACTAGCGGTGCTAAGACAATTAGCATCCAAATATTGGCACCTTAGACAATTTAATTGTGTACACATCGTGGATCGATGCTCAAATACCGCTGTGTAATTTTGGGTACCATAAAAGAATGAGAGGGAAAATAGTTTAGTTTAGTTTATTGTGTTCGAGGTGCTCTGTAGCACGTGTAAATATGGTGACACATGTGGCTCTATTTCATTTAAAGGTCTAGATTTTGATATATTTTTCTCTTCGAGTACATTTCTGTTTTGGATTGATTTATAAGCAAAGTTATGCTTTAGATCAGGGGTGGGCAACCATGGTCCTGAAGGGTCACAACCCAAGTCAAGTTTTCAAGATTTCCACAATGAATATGCATGAGATGGATTTGCATGTACTGTTTCCATTGTATGCAAATAGATCTCATTCATATTCGTTTAGAAATCTTGAAATCCCGACTGGGTTTTGGCGCTCAAGGACTAGGTTTGTCCACCCCTGCTTTAGATTAAATAAATCAAATAGTGGTACTGCACTGAACTGTGTTTTCTTTGTATGTCCACATTACTGTATATATTCATTTGGATTACATATTACTCTATATTAACATGTATAAACCACATATTAAACATGCTACTTCTGCTCTGCTCTAAGGCAACAGTACTAAAACTGACCCTTGGACCACAAGTCATTCTGGATTATAGGTTATCACAAAGAAATATATATGAGGCATATTTGCATACTTTGGTTTCAAAGGGAAAATACTGTTACTTATATGTATAACTTTTTAGTATGACAAGATGGGTGGACTGCTTTATGGTCACATAGCTGATATAGTGCCTGCTCAATGGAACTTATTGAGCTAGTCAACAGACACTAAAAACTGAAGGAGGTTGAGGAGAGATGGACAGTAAAGAAGAAACAGATTGAATATGTAGTCATGGCATTAGGCCGGTATTTATTTTCTTTCTCCTACATGTCTTTTAGTAACAGATGGCTAGGCTGCAGTGGAATCTTACAGAAATCATTAGTAGAACATGAAATGGGACTTTGTAAATAAGAGAAAATAGATCAATAGCTAAAGTAATGATTACCGCTGTACATAAACTTGTTGGAATTTTACATCTTGCATTTATAGACATGGCCAAATAGCAAAGTCCCCACTCCCCCCAGCTTGGTTTAAATGTTGTTAAGCATGTTTCATGAAACAAGAAAAAGAGAAATGAGAGCATCTATTATTGAGAACATACTCATCTCTGTCTTTTTGTGTAGAAGTCTGCACATGCAAGACCAGACAAACACAGAGAACAGGTGAGGAGCTTGGATTTGTGGGAGTGATGGAGAATCGGAGAACTTGCAGTTACAGCAACCCCAAACAAACAAACATATACTGATTACGACAGAGGCTGGTCCTAGGGCTACTGGAAGTGATACCTGCAGCCAGTGGCGATCCTAGCCGGCATGACACCCGGGGTGGATCGCCGATGCACCCCCCCGGGTGCAGCGCCCCCCCCCTGGCAAAATGACACCCCCCCCCCGGGTGCATGCAGCTGGGGGGGGGGGTGCCGCGGCGCACGCCTGTCAGCTGACTTCGCTGACTTCGCTAACTTCGCTGCAGCTCCCTCTGCCCCAGCCGGAACAGGAAGTAACCTGTTCCGGGGCAGAGGGAGCTGCAGCGAAGTTAGCGAAGTCAGCGAACTTAGCTGACAGGTGCACGCCATGGCACCCCCCCAGCGGCGTGCGCCCGGGGCGGACCGCCCCCCCCCTTGGTACGCCACTGCCTGCAGCAACAAAGGGTTTCAAGGCACAAGGGACATCAGTATATGTTCCTCTCCCAGGTCCTGCCACCTCTGGCTACTGCACTGGAAGTCAGGCTTGGAAGGAAAAAAATGCAATAAAGGCCTCTTGCACCTTTACAAATCCATGCTACTGTCACTTCTACTGCTGCCATAGGCTCTTGGACTAGCTCATCCTCTTCCTTCTACTAGGAAGTAATTCTATAAAACGTTCATCTAAAGTTAGATGCTAAAATGTTAGATGCTAAGCGCAAATTCTATATCAGCAATTACATGAATAATTACCATTATAAGAAACTAGCTCAAGTCTACATTTTAGTGCCTAACTTTAGTCACAAGCACTTATGCCATATCAAAAGCTGGTGTAACTAACTATTTACAACTAACTCCTGTCAGTTGCGTGTGCAACTGACAGTAATCTATAACCTTAGCACATAATTGCTGGACACACCCTTTTACCTGCCCTTGCCCCCTCCCATTTCCACACCTCCCTAGCAGTTGCACACTAAGGAGCTCATTTTCAAAAGAGAAAAGAACGGCCAAAAAGTGTCATAAAGCAACAATTGGACAAATTTCTTCTCAAAACATCCAAATTGGTATTTTCAAAACCTGTTTTGCAGATGTTTATCTATGCAATGTGTCTGCATTGCGTCCAAATCACAAGAGGACATTTTGGGGGTGGGCTTAGGGTGCTCCTATTTCTTGAATGTTTTACAGTCATAATGGAACAAAACGAAAATGTCTAGGGCTACAACTTCAACATTTTGGTCTAAACCTGTTTTTAGAACAAATAAGGCATAAAAAAGTGTCCTAAATGGCCACTGGAGGGAATCAGGGATGACCCCCTCCCACCCTCCAAAGATGTGAATAAAAACAGTACATAAAAGCCAATAAGACAGCTTCAGATGTCATAACCAGTTCTGTTAGAACAGCCAGCAGGTCCCTGGAGTAGTGTAGTGGTGAGTGCAGTGCAGTGTAGAGAGGAGGACTCAGGCCCATATCCCACTCTACCTGTTACACTTGTGGTGGAAAGTGTAAGACCTTCCACACTCACCAGAAACCTACTGCACCTACATATAGGTGACCCCTTCAGCCATAGGAGCTATTGTAGTGGTATACACTTGGGGGGTGGGGGTTAGAGGGCTCAGCAGATATGGGAGCAATGGTGAAAGGTGTACTTGGGAGCTTTTATATGAAGTTCACAGCACTGTCTCCTAGGGTGCCCCATTGCTCTCCTGGGATGTCTGTGTAACCAATCTACTAAGAATATTGGCTCATCCTGTATCCCAATGGATTGATTTTGTGTGACTTGAATGTTTTTTTTTTTTTTAGATGGACCACAAAGATAAATGCACAGAACATAAAAACATCTTGCATGTGGCCAATTTTGAAAAAAAAAAAAAGATAGGTGTTTTGCTGTTTCAAAAGTGGCTATATTTCCTATTTGGATTTGGGACATTTAGCACAAAATGTCCAAATTCCGACTTAGATGTCATATCGAAAATACCCCTCCACAGGAATTATGTGCCAAGGTGATTATTTTAGAAGCTGTGGTAGTTATACATCTATATCGGATGGATGTTTAAATTCTGATTATATTAAGCCATGATGTTGACGTTGAACACTGCAGTATGTCTATATGGCAAGGGGGCATGGTCTGAAATAGAGTATCTCACCTGCGTTTATCAAAATTAATTGATTTTGACAGGTGACATGCCCACCTCTGGTTTCTCAGCCAATCAGAAGTGAGGCCAAACCCAAGCCACGCTCACTCCATGCCTCTCTGATGATGTCACTATCAAAGCCACCCCCCCAAGCCATGCCCACTCCCGCCCTCCATTGACATCACTGGATAAATGACCCCGCCCAAGCTCTGCCCCTTTTGCATATCCATTGGCTGATTTACATTGAGGACAAAGAACAAATACAAATCAGGCACACTCTAAAGGTAAGCAAAATGCAGGTGGGTGACTACTTTATTGATGGGTATGTCTTTATTAACAGCGCGTGCACTGCCTTTGAATTTAACAGGTACTTTTAACACAGCTGTATGACCTGCTATGATTCTAAAAAATAAAACCCATTGACGAGCACCACTTTGGGGGTTTTCAACTACAAAACACAGTGCAAGGCAGATTACTTAAAATAGAAAGGGTTTAAGATCGTCAGTATTTGGAAACATGAGTGGGATAGTTTGGTTAAAACAGATAGGGAATGTGCAGCCTTTCTGAGCAGAGCCGTGTTACCTGAAACTTGAGTTCCACAAGACACCCTTCTTGGAAACAGAATGAACGCTGTGTGTCTGTACTATCAGGTTAAACAGGGTGAGAAAATACACAATTATGATTTTATCAGCCTCTACACTTTTGTCAATAAAACTAAAGAATATCTGAACGGTCACCCCAAAATCATCTATCACAATTTTGGCGCCATCTGATTATTTCAGGCTTGTGAAAGTCAAGGTGTTTCCCCCGCGTGGACTCTTTTTCCCTATACTGCCCTTTGGGGTGCACAGTAAACTCACATTCCCATTGTGTTGCACCTGCTCTGTAACGTGTCAATGGGTGAAATCCACCCACAATGATGGCAAGAGAGCCCTGATAGGGACATTGTGTACTGTAGAATTGGAAATGGCTATCTCTAAATGGTACAGGGTGGGGGAAATCTATGAGGTCTGGAGTTTTGAACAGACATCTATACAACTCTTTGCAGAATACATAAATACGCATCTACGTCAAAAGCAGGAAGCATCGGGATTTACTCAGTGGTGAATTGATGCTGAACAACAAAACCAGTACATAGATGATTTCTATCAGAAAGAAGGTGTGCTTTTATGTGCTGATCAGATAACCGTAAATCCTGAAAAACGATAAATTGCAAAACTGTTCTTATACTCTTTGTGGGGGAAGTTTGGTCAAAGAAGAAATCTACCTGCCACTAGCATCATAAGAGGGAAAGGGAAATGGGACTTGATATACCGCCTTTCTGAGGTTTTTGCAACTACATTCAAAGCGGTTTACATATATTCAGGTACTTATTTTGTACCAGGGGCAATGGAGGGTTAAGTGACTTGCCCAGAGTCACAAGGAGCTGCAGTGGGAATCAAACTCAGTTCTCCAGGATCAAAGTCCACTACACTAACCACTAGGCTACTCTTTCAAGAGACTCCGATGAGTTGTATATGCACCTGTTCCCCCCCTCCCAATATATCATGTTGTCTTGTAATCTAATAGACAATGATGCGACATGTGCCACATGAAAACGCACAAAAGAACTTTGTGCACCACCGGGTAACACTAACATCTTCATAACCTCTTTTATAATGGTGCATGCCTGGCTAGAGCTATACAGGGTTCTTGACAAGAGCAATGTCTTTATCACAATATAGACTCTGTGATATTTGTAAATAAGGAGGGTGACTATTTAGGTGAATTAACGAGCAAGATCCCTAAGGGTGAGCATATCACAGAGTTTGTCTCCGGTGATCCTAAAACATATGAGTACAGGCTATCCAGCAGTGAGATCCATCTGAAGGTAAAAGGCATCACACTCAACAACGAAAACAACAAGAAAGTAAATTTTTGCAGTCTAAAGGAACTAGTTATGGATTACGACCTTAGGTTGCCACCAAATGTACAAACTAAGATATCCATTTAGCAAAAAGCAATAGTCAGAAACAAGGCCTGATAGCACATTGAAGCTCGTGCACTTAAAAAAAAAAATAAAGATTCGTTTATGATAAACAGGTTTTGATTCAAAATTTTAGCCTATTGTCTTATGGCTACTGATTATATCCATACTCTTTGCATATGCTTTTACTTAACTTTTTAAAGATATTTTATACTTCCTAGATGAATACTGTTAGGGACAAAACAATCACTGTTTAAAGCATTTATTCTGCCACTGTTTTCATTGTTATTTCTTTTACTAGTGCTTTCTGTAACTTTTTAGGTTATCAATAGAAATCAAACAAAATAAAACATGGAAAAGAAAATAAGATGATACCTTTTTTATTGGACATAACTTAATACATTTCTTGATTAGCTTTCGAAGGTTGCCCTTCTTCCTCAGATGGACAGACTGAAAAGGAACAGAAGGGCACACTTCCCTGTAATTTATCCAGTTGCAAACTATGCCAAAATATTTCACAGGACCCCAAAGTCATCCACAAAGGAAAGATATTCAACATAAAGGGATCTTTCACTTGCTCATCTTCCAATGTGGTATATATCATTCAGTGTAAAAAATGTAACGAAGGATGCTATATTGGAGAAACAGGCCAGATGCTTAAGACAAGATTCAATTTACATAGACATCACATGAACAATACAGTCAGTAGGGCCCCCACCCCGGTGGGACAGCACTTCACAGAACCAGGACACTGTATCAGTGATTTCACAGTGAGAATACTGAAAGGTAACTTTAAAACCATACAAGAACGTAAGACCTTTGAAGTCAGAATGATTGAATATTTTAACACCCAACAGAAAGGACTTAACAAGGACCTGGGGTTCCTAGCCCATTATAAACCATAAAACTGTATGTCTCTGTTGATCACCCTCCCCTCACCTACCCACACCCATCCTGTTAGAATATCAATGATATGCTTTGATGTCCCCATGCATACCTCCGACCCACCCCCATCCTCCCACCCTGTCAGACTATCATAATAATGCTTGAATAATTTTAACTTATATACACTGTCAGCTAGCACATTTGCTTATTTCCGATCTGACGAAGAAGGGCAACCTTCGAAAGCTAATCAAGAAATGTATTAAGTTATGTCCAATAAAAAAGGTATCATCTTATTTTCTTTTCCATGTTTTATTTTGTTTGATTTCTATTGATAACCTTAAGAGTGGACTAACACGGCTACCACACTCCTGTAACTTTTTAAAAACTTGTCTTTTTCTCAGGTAAACACTGCTAAAAGAAACTAAAAGCATTTAAAAGGAGAAAAAAGTCTGCTTATCTGTAACTTTTTTCCTCAGCTCTGAAAAAACAAGGAGGAACAGAATACATGATCTCATACAAAAAAGGAGGTGGCGTTGGTAGGGGTAGCTGCCATTTTTTCAACAATTTGCAGAGCACACTGAGGAGAAGTTAAACTGGGATAATCGTAAGTCCATTTAGGAAGCTACTAGGTTATTTTTTTTTTGTTACATTTGTACCCCTCGCTTTCCCACTCATGGCAGGCTCAATGCGGCTTACATATACAGGTACTTATTTGTACCTGGGGCAATGGAGGGTTAAGTGACTTGCCCAGAGTCACAAGGAGCTGTGCCTGAAGTGGGAATCAAACTCAGTTCCCCAGGACCAGCGTCCATCACCCTAACCACTAGGCCACTCCTCGACTGAAATGTAATAAAACTTTGTTAGATGCTGACATTCTGTAAACATTTTTGATTTCTCTGCATTTTCTTTTTTTGAATCACAGAAACCAGTTCAAGCACGAGGTCTATACCCTTGAAAAAGCCATATTCGGTGAAACGGGACCCCGTCGGATTAAAAGATAAGTGCTTGCCGTTTCACAATTAAGCTTTCTGAGTTAAAACCATAGCAATTTCTGGATTTAAAATAGAATGATGAAGGAGGTTTTTTTAAGCCGATGAAGATCTTACCCCACATAATCAGAATAAAATCAGTTCTGTATAGGGGATACAGAGGCTTTTTTTCCTCCATCACTGTATGAAGTAGATTGCCACGGCATTGTCATTACCCAAACCACCCTTGGAAGATTTAATCATATTATTGAATAGTGTGGTTGAGTCCTATTTAATAGTAAAAGTAATTATAAAATGGCCAAGAAAACCAGAATAAATTTGAAAATTTCTATAAATGACAAAAAACAAACATTTCTAGCTGCCCACCCCTAATATGCAACTTCTGAATTTCTAAATGTAAGTCCCCATAGGGCTAGATTCTATAAATGGTGTACAAATTTAAGCACGCAAAATTGTATGCTATCCTGAGATACATACGCAACTAAATTGGCTATTGAGCCAATCAGCACCAAATAATTGGGTACTAATAATAACTTATTGGTGTTAATTGTCAACAATTTGGATTTGTGCATGCATCTTTCTAAGCACTATTCTATAAATATCTGCATGCAAATCTTATATTGTGTGAATCAAAATGGGGCACAGCCATGGGAGGAGCATGGGTGGGTCAGGAGAATTCACTAAAGAAGTACACAGTATTACTGAATACCAGGAATCTGTGCCTAACTTACACACCAGGATGTACACCGGTTTTCAGTTGGTGTCCATCCTCACACCCAAAATTGGTCACAGATCCTGGCACTGTGTGTTGTTCTATAAAGGGCACCAATCCCATAATGCCTGTTATAGAATATTATTCAGTGCCAATTTTTTTGGTGCCAAATTTTACTGACTCCAGATCATAATGCATAAAATTAAGTGCTATGTTTTCTGAGTGCCCACTTCCACCAAATTCTATCTATGGCAACTTAAGTTATGCGCACTAATTCGTCCACACGGCCAAATTGGATGCACAACCTAATTGATTAATAAGGCAATCAGTGTTGATTAACTGGTACTTAACAACCAATTAGTGGCTGTAATTAGCTTTAACTAGAATTAACACGCACAACTTTCTAGGCGTATTTCATAACAAGGTGCACATAAATTCTAATGCACACAGTCAAAAAGGGGGCATGTCCATGGGCATGGAATGGGCAAGCTGTGGGCGTTTCAAAAAACTACCTGCACTATTATAGACTACACCTGATCTTCCAAAGTTAGGTGCAGTTATTTAGGCCTTGAGCGTATTCTAAAAACATCTCCTAAGTTTAGGTATAGTTTATAGAATCATGCTAACTGCGTGGTTTTACAGCGCTAATTTTTAAGGCACCCTATATAGAATTTTCCCCTTTTTTGTATATACCCCTAGGCAATGTTATACACACCTACATGAGTATGTACAACACTGTTCAACATGCTTGCCACTAACAAAATTACCATTTTATAGCATAAGGCACCAGTTAGTTTTGATGTGTAAAGTAGTTATTATAGGGAACCATATGGGGGCACTCAAGAAGTTCCCTTTGGTCTTAATAAATGAATATTCATGTATTTAAAAACAGAGCATGGACTATTCAGTAAGTATCATGACCAGAATGTTCTGAAGACTGGTATTATGCTGAGGCTGAGGAACCAAGACATATGTGAGGGGAAAATTGTGAAAAATTATGCTGCTATGTTTGAACAAAAACGAACCTACTTTTTTTGAAGGAATGCCAGAAGAAAAGATATTCAATAGCAGCTAAGCAAAAGCAAAGTCAGAAATCATAGCAAAGAATTAATTTGTACTCTGCAGGAAGTAGACATCCAGAAGAGGTTATGCAAAGAATAGACAGATATAAATAAAATCTGCAGTATACAGAGCCATATACAAAAAGGGGTGGATATTCAGTGGGATTAATTGAGGTAGGAACAGCTCCTATCCAGGTAAGCCCGCTCATCGGATAGTTTATTTACAGTTTATTGAACTTGCTAAACCACCCTAGCTGTCAGGGCACAACAGAGCGGTGTACAAAGCTAATGATATAAAGAAAGTGAAAAGAACACCAAAATAATGATAGGATGGTAACACATTCACACAGATAGACAGCGAGACACAGGGGCGTAGCTAGGCAGCAGATTTTGGGTGGGCCTAGGCAAGAAGTAGGTGGGCACAAAGTGTTCTCCCCCCCCCAAAAAAAAAAAAATATCTCAGCTGGCGGGACAATGCTTCTCTCCACCTTGGCAGCCTGCAGCAGGCATGCGCTGAAAAATGAGAATGCGCAGGTGCCAGTATTGTGGAGAGCAGCATTTTTGTTACCATCAGGATGAAGTCTTCAGCTGGCGGAGCTTGGGATCCCCAACAGCTACCGCTAAACGTGTGCTATTGTTGGGTGGGCCTGAGCCCTAACTGGATGGACCTTGGCCCACCCAGGCCCACCTGTGGCTACGCCACTGGCAAGACATACATAAGCAATGAAACTCGATCTGATTAACTGACATCGAACTCTGGCTGAGCCCCCTCTCCAAAACCTTGTCTGAATAGCCAGGTTTTCAAATTTGTTTTAAAACTTTTGAGGAACAGGTTGCTACAAAGGGAGAGAGGGAGATTATTCCATACATGGGGGAAGAGAAAAAAAGAAGCCCGGTGTCTGGTTGTTTCAAGTTGACCAGATTTAGGACTTGGTAGCATCAGATGGTGGTCGTTAAGAGTGAAGGAGCTTTGCAGGTGAGTAGGGGTAGTGTGACGAGAGAGGTAATCAGGGGCACACAACCTGAGAGCTTTGAACGTTAACAAGGCAACTTTATAGGTGATCAGATACTCCACGGGTGGGCATGGCATAGCAGTCTAACAGCTTATGACATTATCCAGCCGCTGAAAATCCAGACAGACCAGTTCAGCACTATATATGTAGTGCCAGGATAAGCCGGGGCTGGAACCTAGGTGGAGTTGGCATTTATCCAATTAGCGGCAATATTCAATCCACTAACCAGGTAACTACCTGGATAAAGTGAGGACAGCAAAAACATTGTCCTAATTTTATCCTGTTAATTTTCCAGGTATTGACCTATATATTTCTGATACCCAGATAAGTAACACTGGCCAAGTTATCCTCAGATATTCAGCACTGGCTGGTATCTAGATACCAACATTGAATGTCTACATAAAAAAACCCATATCAACTGGCATTCAAAAAACTGGCATTCAAAAAAAAAAAAAGAAAAAAACCCACTGATTGCCATGGGATTCATATGGTGAGGTAAAAAAATTTCCCCAAAGATGTAAAGAGGGCAATTCCGTACTTATGGTATAATTAACCAAAGTCGTTACAGGAAGAGGCAGATTTTAAATGATTTAAGTTTTTTTTGAAAACACATCTCTTTACTCAGGCTTTTACGGGATTATGATATCTGTTTAGATGTTGCTGCAATTCACAGTACGTATCATGAGCGAATTGATAGTGTGTATGTTCTTGAGTGATTAGGATAAGCTTTTCTATTAAGAATGGATTTCCTTTTTTATGTTTTATTTATTCTTATTTTTATTTAATTTATTGTTTTTATATTTTATATTTGGATTGTAAACCTCTTTGGTCTGTCAAAGGAAAGTGGTATATCAAGTCTAATAAAAGACAATCATAAAGAGAGTTTCCATTTAGGGTCCTATAAAGAAACCTAGGTGCGTGATTTAATTATAAGAACATAAGAGTAGCCATAATGGGTCTGACCAATGGTCCATCTAGCCCGGTATCCCATTTCCAAACAGTGACCAAATCAGGTCACAAGTACCTGGCAGAAACCCAGTTATTAGCAACATTCCATGCTATCAATCCTGGGGCAAGCAGCTGCCTCCCCATGTCTGTCTCAATAGCAAACTGTAGACTTTTCCTCCAGGAACTTGTACAAACCTTTTTTAAATCCAGATATACTAACCACCATTACCACATCCTTTGGCAAAGAGTTCCAGAGCTTAACTATTCATTGAGTGAAAAAATATTTCCTCCTATTTGTTTTAAAAGTATTTCCATGTAACCTCCTTCAGTGTCCCCTAGTCTTTGTACTTTTGGAAAGAGTAAAAAATCAATTTACTTCTACTCACTCTGCACCGCTCAGGATTTTGTAGACCTCAATCATATTTCCCCTCATCTGTCTCTATTCCAAGCTGAAGAGCCCTAACCTCTTTAGCCTTTCCTCATATGAGAGGAGTTCCACCCCCTTTATCATTTTGGTCACTCTTCTTTGAACCATTTCTAATTCTGCTATATCTTTTTTTAGATACGGTGACCAGAACAGAACGCAATACTCAAGATGCAGTTGCACCATGAAGCGATACAAAGGCATTATAGTATTTTTGGTCTTATTCACCATCCCTTTCCTAATAATTCCTAGTATCCTGTTTGCTTTTTTGGCCGCCGCCGCACACTGAGCAAAAGATTTCAGCGTATTATCTACAATGACTCCTAGATCTTTTTCTTGACTGCTGACCCTCAAAGTGGACCCTAGCATCAGGTAACTATGATTTGGATTATTCTTTCCAATGTGCATCACCTTGTATTTGTCCACATTAAATTTCATCTGTCATTTGGCTGCCCAGTCTTCCAATTTACTAAGATCTTCCTGCAATATTTCACAGTTAGTACGTATTTTAACAACCTTGAATAGTTCTTTATCATCTGCAAGTTTACTTACCTCACTCATCATTCCGATTTCCATATCATTTATAAATATGTTAAATAGCACAGGTCCCAGTACTGATCCCTGCAGCACTCCACCCGCCTCCATTGAGAGAAATGACCATTTAACCCTACCCTCTGTTTTCTGTCCAATAACCAATTCCTAATTCACACCAGAACATTGCCTCCTATTGCTGGACTCTTTAATTTTCTTAGGAGTGGCTGAGTGGTTAGAGCACTGGTCTTGCAATCCAGAGGTGGCCGGTTCAAATCCCACTGCTACTCCTTATGATCTTGGGCAAATCACTTAACCCTCCATTGCCTCAGGTACAAACTTAGATTGTGAGTCCTCCTGGGACAGAGAAATATCCAGAGTACCTGAATGTAACTCACCTTGAGCTACTACTGAAAAAGGTGTGAGCAAAATCCAAATAAATTATTTGAGATTTTGTTGCTACTATCTGAGATTTTACATGGAATGTTGCTACTATTTGAGATTGTAGATGGAATATTGATACTATTTGAGATTCTGTTGCTACTATTTGAGATTCTACATGGAATATTAATGTTGCTAATCCTCTAGCAACATTCCATGTAGAAGCCTGCCCTTGTAGATCAGCCGCGCAGGCTTCTGTTTCTGTGAGTCTGACGTCCTGCACGTACATATTCTGGGACTGATAGAAGATGGCCTTTATGTACCAAGAGAAGTAATTTGTAGTTAATCCAAAAGGACACAGACAACCAATTCTTTTGCTGTAAAAGGGGAGTGACATGATCAAATTTCCGGGCATTATATAAAAGCTTGACTGCAGTAGACTGAATAAGTTGTAAGCATTTTAAAGATGATAAAGGCAAACCCCCCAAAAGAGAATTGCGTAATCTAAATGAGTGATGACAAGAGTAAGAAGTAGGATACGAATGCTAGAAATAGGGAGGAAGGGTCTGATTGATCAAATCCATTGCAAAACAAAGAAGGATAGTTGAATAGTTCTGTCGATGTGATGTTTGAAGGAAAATTTGCAGCCAAAAATGACCCCTAAGACCTGTACTTTATCAATCTAGGACAGCATGTGACCCTGAAGTGTAGAGGGTGATGGAACAGTGCAATAGGGATTGGGAAAGTGAATTACCTCAGTTTTAGAAACATTAAGGGAGAGTCTGTTTTCGCCAAGCCAGGCTGTCACCTGATCCAAGTAAGAGTTCGAGGAGGAAGAATCCTTAGTATCTGAAGTGTAAGAGTGTAAAATTTGAATATAATCAGCCTAACGGTAAGGGCTAGAACTGGAAGATTGAATAAGCAAGATCAATTGAGAAATGAAGAGGTTAAACAGAATAGGAGCAAGAATTGCACCTTGAGGTACGCCCAAGCTGCAAGGATAAACAGCAGAAGAAAGGTGACCCGTAATAAGTTGGAACGACTGCTGATGAAAGTAAGATGTGAGCCAGGACAAAATAGTACCTGAAATACCCATAGCAGATGTATGTGTAAATGCTGTTTTTTACATGTGTAGTTGTACAAGTCTTCTGAAGTGACCCCCTAAGTCAAATAGTATTTATTGAAACATTCTAATGTTTCAATGGAAAAGAAACCCTGAAATTTTTTGCCTGTTCACATCCCCAGTATATGTCTGTCTGACCAAACGCAAGACAGTAAAAATTTTCTTTATAACTGATCCTCCATAATGAAAGCAGAATTTATTGGAGCAATATTTTACATCCTTCTTCATTTATTCCTGCCTCAGGGAGACTTCTGCCTTTTCTCCTTACCCACATTAATGCAGATTTCTCTGGGCTCAATTTAAGATGGTTAACTTTCATCCACTCATTTAGCATAGCATCTGTTTAACATGGTAATTGCCTCTGCCAAAAAAAAACTAAACAAAACTGTAATGGTTTAAAACCTTTGAATGTCATCAGTTCATAACAAGTGAGGCCCAGGCCTCTGACTGGACCAGAAGAAGAAATAAAACATTTGAAAGGATGGTTTAAAAAAAGACAAATTTGGGGAGACTTCACAGTCTATTTCCCAAGCTTGTAATAAACTAGTTCTCATGTGCACCTTTTTTTTTTAAATCAAAAAATAGCAAGCCAACAAAGTACATTTTCATCAATACCAAGACTGTGGTGTCTTCCAAGCAAGAGGGCATGGTCAATAAGATCAAAAGCCACAGAAAGGTCTACCTGTATCATCAACCCCTGCTGTTCATAATCAATGGCAGTTCTGAGTGCCTCTAAAAGTTCAACCTAATATATATATATGCAGTAAACTTTCTCCTAAAACCAGATTGTGAGGTGTCCAGGATAGAATGGATGTCTAAATATTCATGTAATTGGCTATTCCATCAGCTTCACCAAAATTGCAAATTCATTAAAAGACAATGACCCTTATTTTGGAAGCCCTTTTTATGATTGTGACATTTAAATCCTAGTATAAAAATGTTTACCTTGGATAAATATCTAAAACCTGACAGGGCCGCAGAGAGGGGGGGCAGGGGGGACAAAATTCCCCGCGCCGCAGTCCCTGGTCTCACTTGCCTGCCCGCCCTCGGCTCAGTCGACCGTCTGCCACCGGGCCCCCTGCATTCAAATTGACAACGCTGCGGCCTCACCTCCCTGTAAAAGCACAAGATCGCCTCCCTTTGGGCCTTCCCTCCCTGTGTCCTGTCCTCGTCTGATGTAACTTCCTGTTTCCGCGAGGACGGGACACAGGGAGGGAAGGCCTGAAGGGAGGCGATCTTGTGCTTTCTCAGGGAGGTGAGGCGACGGCGCTGCCGATTTGAATGCGGGGGGGAGGGGTGGCAGGGCCCGACTCAGTCTCTCGGCAGCCCTGAAACCTGATCTTGGGATTTAGACATCTAAATTCTCAAGATGTGTATCTGACAAGGGGCAATGGTTTGGTATGGACTAGGGTAAGATCCAAATGTTGCAACATATCTAAGGAACCCTTTTACTAAAGTGAAGTAAGCTTTTGCACTTACCGGACCTTAACTGCTAAAGGTAAGCTAAGCTAAGTGCAAAGTCTGTGCAGTAAATGCATGCCCAGCATCTACAGTGAGCTACATTTTCTCCACAGGGCAGAAACTCACTGTAGGAGCATGGTATTACATGCCTGGATAGATAGCAAAGGTCCACCTGCTCTATCTACCCAGGTATGTAACACAGTATGGGCACAACCTAGGAACCACAAACACACCCATGGTGGCACAACCAGTTCCACCCTTGCTCCAATCCTCTCCAATCTTAAACCTCCGTTCCAATCATATATCCCCCTCCCAATCCCTGAAAGTCCGATGATAACTTCTGACCCCCAGTTCCCCTATTTCTCGTCGAGCAGATCCATCTTTCCCCTCCAAGCCTGATGATATGTTCTGACCCCCACCCCAGAGCATAACCCCCACTGATCATATCTCCTCCAATAGGCCACAACCCTCAATAATAGGCCCACATACACCAGTCTTCTCCCTGGTGGTCCAGTGTGGCACGCTGAAAAATGGATCTGCGCACACCCAAAACACGTGCCTACACTAGCGCAGCCCAATTTACCAGCGCACCTTAGTAAAAGGACCCCTAAGGTATCTTTTAACAGCTGCAATGAGATGCATAGACAATTTCACTCCCTTTGCGTGTTGATCAGTTTCTAAGCATTCTCCTAGTAACTTAGTGCTTACTACAGATTAGTAAAAGGACCCCTAACTCGTGTTTACCATGGGGCATGCTTAGGCATCCCACGGTACTTTTTGCATGTACGTATATTACCCATGCTGAGGACAGGTTGGCGGATGGAGACTAGGCATGTTTTGCATTAATCAGCGCAGCTACATTGCCATGTGCTAACCTAGTGTAAATGGGTCCTTAGTGAAAGCTGTGTAGGTTTACTTCTAGTTAAGGGTAGGGAACTTTCCTTTTGGATCTCTCTGTGACTGTCCTTGCTCTTAGATAGGTGGTAGCTCAGTTCTGTCTCCAGGGGAGCTGATACAGGCTTATTTTCGAAAGAGAAGGGCACCTATCTTTTGACACAAATCGGCGATAGGTGTCCTTCTCCCAGGGTCGCCCAAATAGGCATAATCGAAAGCCGATTTTGGGCGTCCTCAACTGCTTTCCGTCACGGAGACAACCAAAGTTCATGGGGGTGTGTCGGAAGCGTAGCGAAGGCGGGACTAGGGCATGCCTAACACATGGGCGTCCTCAACCGATAATGGAAAAAAGAAGGGTGTCCCTGACGAGCACTTGGGCAACTTTACTTGGTCCATTTTTTGTTACGACCAAGCCTCAAAAGGTGGCCGAACTGACCAGATGACTACCGGAGGGAATCGGGATGACCTCCCCTTACTCCCCCAGTGGTCACCAACCCCCTCCCACTCTAAAAAAAAACCTTTTTAAATATTTTTTGCCAGCCTCTATGCCAGCCTTAAATGTCATACCCAGCTCCATGACAGCACTTCAGGCAGTTGGACCCAAGCCCATGCCCCCCTTACCTGTTTCACTTGTGGTGGTAAATGTGAGCCCTTCAAAACCCACCAGAAACCCACTGTACCCACATGTAGGTGCCCCCTTTGCACCCCTTAGGGCTATGGTAGTGGTGTAGTTGTGGGGAGTGAGTTTTGGGGGCTCAGCACACAAGTTAAGGGAGCTATGCACCTGGGAGCAATTTCTGAAGTCCACCCCTAGGGTGCCCAGGCATGTGAGGGGGACCAGTGCACTACGAATGCTGGCTCCTCCCATGACCAAATGGCTTGGATTTGGTCGTTTCTGAGATGGGCATCCTCGGTTTCCATTATCGCCGAAAATCGAGGACGACCATCTCTAAGGTTGACCTAAATTTCGCAATTTGGGCGTCCACGACCGTATTATCGAAACAAAAGATGGATGCCCATCTTGTTTCGATAATACGGGTTTCCCTGCCCCTTTGCCGGGACGTCCTGTGAGGACGTCCTCAGGAAAACTTGAGCGCCCCTTTCGATTATGCCCAGCCACGTGTGCAGTGCAGACAAACACCATTGTTCCTTTCTGTTGAAGCTCTATGCCAGTCCAACTCTTCTTTCCATTTTGGAAATCCTCCTGCTGACTTTAGTCCCAGGAAGTCAGGGATTCCTGTTGTGGATTGCTGAGGCCCAGCTGCCCATACCACCACAGGTCTGTATCTGGGATCTCTCACTCTTTCTATCTAGATTCACCAGAAGTCTTAGAGAACTAGCAGCATGTGGAAGTTAACCCCTCCACTGCAAGGGCAGATTGAATCCAGTAACTTTCTCTGACTTCCACTGGCATTGTCTAAATTAATCTGATTTAAGCCTTGTCATTAGCTGTCTGCAGGATTTGCTTTAATCCCATGGCAAACAGCACTTCCTCTACTTTTGGTTTTATTCCAACCAAGAAAAGAAAACTCCAGAACTTGGTAAAAATAATAATCAGCTCTTTATAAGCTCAAAGGGACAGATGCCTAAATTTAAGCCCTCACATCTGTATAAAGACGCCAGAAAATACATGTATATTTGCCAGTATATGCAGTAGAAGCAGTGATTTTACAAAAGAAAAGAGTGACATTGCTCTGCATTTTCTATGTTTAATCACCAATTATTACATGTAAAAGTGCTAATTTCAATATCTCTGTGCATAAATTTTGGAAATTATACATAGAAGACTTATATTAATAAAAACTAAGATATTAAGAGGCTTCTGCCTGGTTAAATCAAGGTGAGCTGACCCCTGGATTTTCAGTGGCACTTAACTGGATAGCACTACTGAAAATCCAGTGAGACCACTATAGCACTATCCAGTTAGTGCTGGGGTGGTTCATGGGCTTACTCTGGGCAGTTCTGGGATATACTCAGTTACAAGAAATATTCAGAGGCATAATTATCAATATGAGCTACCATTAAGACATGCTATGTTACCACCAACTCGTGCTATTTTAGCATATGTCCCATTTTATGCGGTGAGACCCAGTTACTACTAACTGGGGTTAACAGGTAAAAAAAACATCAGAGCACTGCTTTATTCAAGGGTCCTTTTATTAAGGTGCGCTGAAAATGGCCTGCGGTAGTGTAGGCGTGTGTTTTGGACACGCACAAAATCATTTTTTTCAGCGCACTTGCAAAAAAATGCCTTTTTAAATATTTGCTGAAAATGGACATGGAGCAAAACGAGAAATTGCCATGCGTCCATTTTGGGTCTGAGACCTACTGCCAACCATTGACCTAGCGGTAGTCTCATGCGGTAACCGGGCAGTAATGACCTACGTGCATCAAATGCCACTTGGTGCGCATCTGATACGTATCGGATGCGCGCCAAAACTGAAATTACCATAAGAGCCATGGGGTAGCCGGGTGGTAACTCCATTTTGGTGCAATTTGGGCGTGCATAGATGCTTACACTGCTTAATAAAAGGGCCCCTGACTGACCAGTGATGTCACTGAATACATAATTTAGATTCCTATTGGTTGAGGCTGTGGGAACTTTCCAGCACATAGCAGAAACTGTGAAAAACCCACAACTCCACATGCATAGTCATGTCATAACAGTTGATTTCTAAATCTTCTTTGCATAGATTATGGTTATCCCAGTAGAAACTTCTAGTAATTCCTTTGTTCCATCACATTAGTTTAGGTACAATTCAATATTCCATCTTAAGTGTTACCAGTCCAACTCCCTGGAATCATCTACTATCAACTTTATGCTTGGAAATTTTTTTTCCTGAAATTCAACATTGACATTAAAGCACGTGTTTTTTATAAAGTTTTTGACTCTTAAAATTATTCAAATTTCCTTTCCAAATTACTAATAAGAAACAGGATAAGGAATGGCAAGTCAAATGCAAAGCGTTGATAAAGAAGGCAAAAAGAGGGAATTTGACAAAAAGATTGCATTGGAGGCAAAAACACATAGTAAAAACTGTTTAAGGTATATTAAAAGCAAGAAACCAGCAAAAGAATCAGTTGGACTGCTAGATGACCAAGAAGTAAAAGGGGCATTCAGGGAATACAAAGCCACAGCAGAGATTAAATGAATTCTTTGCTTCTGTCTTCAGTGAGGAAGATTTGGGAGAGATACTGATGCCAGAAATGGTATCCAAAGCTGATGAGTCAGAGAAACTGAATGAAATTTCTATAAACCTGAAAGATATAATGATGTAATTTGACAAATTGTAGAGTAGCAAATCACCTGGACCGGATGGTATTCATCCTAGTATTGATAGAATTGAAAAATGAACTTGCAGAACTATTGTTAGTAATATGTAATTTATCTTTAAAATCAAGCATGATAGATGATTGGAAGATTGGAGGGTGACTAATGTAAAGCCAATTTTAAAAAAAGATTCCCGAGGTGATCCGGGAAACTTAAGACCAGTGAGCCTCACGCCGGTGCCAGGCAAAATGACTATTACAAAGAACAAAATTACAGAGCATATTCAAAAGCATGGATTATTGAGACAAAACCAACATGGATTTAATGAAGGGAAATCTTGCCTCACCAATCTACTACAGTTCTTTGAAGGGGTGAAGAAACATATGGATAAAGGTGAGCAGGTTGATATTGTGTATCTGTACAAAGTAACTCATGAAAGACTCTAGAGGAAATTGGAAAGTCATAGGATAGGAGGTTGTGTTCTATTGTGGATTAAAATCTGGTTAAAAAATTGAAAACAGAGAGTATTGTTAAATGGTCAGTATTCTCAATGGAGAAAGGTAGATAGTAGAGTTCCCCAGGGGGTCTGTGCTGGGACTGCTGCTTTTTAACATATTTATAAATGATCTAGAGATGGGAGTAACTAGTGAGCTAATTAAAGGGGTTGTTTACTAAAGCTTAGCTCCAGTTATCTGCAGAAATGCCCATAAGAATAAAATGGGCCCTGCTGCAGATAACTTGAGCTAAGCTTTAGTAAACAGGGGGTTAAATTTGCTGACAACACAAAGTTATTCAAAGTTGTTAAATCGCAAAGGGATTGTGAAACAAGAGGACCTTATGAGACTGGGAGATTGGGCATCCAAATGACAGATGACATTTAATGTGAGAAAGTGTAAAGTGATGCTTCTGGAAAAGAATTATCCAAACTGTAGTTACGTGATGCAGGGTTTCAGATTAGGAGTCACCGACCAGGAAAGGGATCTAAGTGTCATACCCTCTACTCAGTGTGTGGCGGCAGCTAAGAAAGCAAATAGAATGTTAGGTATTATTAGGAAAAGAATGGAAAACAAAAATGAGGATGTTATAATGCCTTTGTATCGATTCATAGTGCAACCACACCTTGAATGCTGTGTGCAGTTCTGGTTACCTCATCTCAAAAAAGACACAGTGGAATTAGAAAAGGTACAGAGACGGGCGACAAAAATGATAAAGGGGATGGGATGACTTCCCTATGAGGAAAGGCTAAAGTGGCTAGGGCTCTTCAGCTTGGAGAAAAGATGGTTGAGGGGAAATATGGTAGAGGTCTATAAAATATGAATGGTATGTAACGGGTAGACATGAATCGATTGTTTGCTCTTTCCAAAAATACTAGGACTAGGGGGCATGCAATGAAGCTGCAAAGTAGTAAATTTAAAACAAATTGGAGAAAATATATCTTCACTCAACATGTAATTAAACTCTGGAATTTGTTGCCAGGGAATGGAGTAAAAGCAGTTAGCTTAGAGGGGTTTAAAAAAAGGTTTGGCTAGCTTTCTAAAAGAAAAGTCTAGAAATCATTATTAAGATTGACTTGGGGAAAAATCCACTGCTTATTTCTAGGATAAGCAGCATAATATGTATTGTACTGTTTTGGGATCTTGCCAGGTACTTGTAACCTGGATTAGCCACTGTTGGAAACAGGATGCTGGGCTTGATGGACCTTTGGTCTGTCCCAGTTTGGCAACACTTATTTTCTTATGTAAGATATTGGAGTCAGAGTTCCAGGATCTAGGACATGTAATGACAAAGCTCTGTTGCTCTGCTCTTACTTTATTTCTTTCGTTGTTTACAGACGGTTTGCCAACGAGCAGTTTATCAGATAAATGTGAAACCTGAAACTATGTTGTAGGATACACAGAAGTGTCGATTCCAGCATGAGTCCATCCTTTCTTTTATAAGCCAAGGTTTATTTTATATGTGCCTACTTGAATATGTAAAATGCTGTTCTATATATTCAAGTTATTTACCAAATTACTCCCTTAGTGGAAAATCTATAGAATGTAAGAAATGAAATAGAAAACATGCTTCTCTCAGCCAGAGTTCTTGTTTTTACATACACGTTATAATCTTTATTCACATGATGCTGAGCTGCCAAATGAGCCTGTTCCTGAAGGAAGAACTGAGAATTGTGCCAGGTAGTAAGGCCAAGTACAATGTAGTAATTATAGTTTCAGCATCTACCAAGTGCTAATAGCACTGCAGGTATCTGGAAGCATCAGCATGTGGCTGTGACAAATCATGGATAGGCCCGAACTCTCGTTCTGTGAATAGAATTACTTGTCAGTTCTTCATAAAGGCATGCATAGCTATGGACATAATCTGCAAAATTCTATATAGGCGCCTTAATTTCCGTGCAGAAATTGAAGCATATTCTACAACAATGCACATAACTTAATTGGTAAACTAGCTAATCAGCACTGTCAATTGGATGTTAACAAGCAATTATCAGCGCTAGTTGGCATTAATTATGATTTACACGCGCAACTTGCTAAGCGTATTCTGTAACATGGTGTGCATAAATTCTAGGTCGCACAGTTGAAAAGGGGGTTATGGCATTTCTAAAATTTACACGCATTACTATAGAACACACCTGCTTTGCACCTAATATAGGCGTCAGGATTTACGCCAAATAGAGAGGTGCCTGGCATTATTCTATATACTGCACAGAAATTGAAGCCTGTTCTATAAAATATAGTAGTACTTTAGAGAACATACCTAGGTATATTTTTTTACCATGCGGATTTTTCGGACGCCATATATAGAATCTACCCCAATGGGGAAATGGGGAACTGAGTTCGATTCCCACTTCAGGCACAGGCAGCTCCTTCTGACTCTGGTCAAGTCACTTAACCCTCCATTGCCCCAGGTACAAATAAGTACCTGTATACAATATGTAAGCCGCACTGAGTCTGCCATTAGTGGGAAAGTGCAGGGTACAAATATAACAAAAAAACAAAAAAATATGAATATCTGATGGGGAGAAGAAATGTTTTGAAGGCACTAACAAAAAAGCAATCATTTAGGGGTCCTTATACTAATGCACGCTGAAAAATGGCCTGCACTAATGTAGGCGTGTGTTTTGGACACACACAGGTGCATTTTTCAATGCGCCTGCAAAAAAGACCTTTTTTTTTGCTGAAAATAGGTGTGTGGCAAAATAAAAGTATGACACTTATTATGTTCTTTACTTTGGTTGGTTCATTCTGTCACAGAATCCCTATCAGGGGCTCTGTGGCTTAAACATAAGAATAACCATGTTGGGTCAGACCAATTTCCATCTAGCCCAGTATCCTGCTTCCAACAGTGGCCAACTCAGGTCACAAGTACCTGAAGGAATCCCAAATAGTAGCAAGATTCATGCTACTAATCCCATGGACAAACAAGATCTTTTCCCATGTCTGTCTCAATAGCAGATGGTGGAGTTTTCCAACAGGAAAGCGAATAGAATGTTGGGTATTATTAGGAAAGGTATGGAAAACAGGTGTGAGGATGTTATAATGCCGTTGTATCGCTCCATGGTGCGACCGCACCTTGAGTATTGTGTTCAATTCTGGTCGCCGCATCTCAAGAAAGATATAGTAGAATTGGAAAAGGTGCAGAAAAGGGCGACTAAAATGATAGCGGGGATGGGACGACTTCCCTATGAAGAAAGGTTAAGGAGGCTAGGGCTATTCAGCTTTGAGAAGAGACGGCTGAGGGGAGACATGATAGAGGTATATAAAATAATGAGTGGAGTGGAACAGGTGGATGTGAAGCGTCTCTTCACGCTTTCCAAAAATACTAGGACTAGGGGGCATGCGATGAAACTACAGTGTAGTAAATTTAAAACAAATCGGAGAAAATCTTTCTTCACCCAACGTATAATTAAACTCTGGAATTCGTTGCCGGAGAAAGTGGTGAAGGCAGTAAGCTTAGCAGAGTTTAAAAAGGGGTTGGACGGTTTCCTAAAGGACAAGTCCATAAACCGCTACTAAATCGACTTGGGAAAAATCCACAATTCCAGGAATAACATGTATAGAATGTTTGTACATTTGGGAAGCTTGCCAGGTGCCCTTGGCCTGGATTGGCCGCTGTCGTGGACAGGATGCTGGGCTCGATGGACCCTTGGTCTTTTCCCAGTATGGCATTACTTATGTACTTATGTACTTATGTAAAGCTTTTTTAAACCCAGATACACTAACCACTGACACCACATCTTCTGACAACAAGTTCTAGAGCTTAACTTTTCATTGAGTTTAAAAATATTTCCTCCTGTTCATTTTAAAAGTAGTATCATGTAACTTCCTTCAGTGTCCCCTAGTCTTTGAATTTTTTGAAAAAGGAAAAAATCGATTTACGTTTACCTGTTCTACACCACTCAATCTTTAGTAGACCTCTATAGTATCCCCCCTCAGCCATCTATTTTCCAAGCTAAAGAGGTCCTAACTTCTCAAGCCTTTCCTTAATTCCCTTTATCATTTTGGTCACTCTTCTTTGAATTTTTTTTTTTTATTCTGCTATAAAACATGCCTGCACCAAAAAATAACCTATTCATCAAACAAAGTCATAGATATAGACATGATGATATTTGCTATGGAAAAAAATAAAGTTCAAATCACATATTATATAGAAGACATGTACCCCTCAAAAGAGAAAAGCTAGAAATAAATCTTGAATAGCATAAGAGAGATAGGGCATGTGACAGGTTAAAGAAAAAAAGGAGGAAACAATTGTGGAATAAACTTAAAAAAATATATTTCAGTGTTCCAGAACAAACACAAATGAAGCTCTCCAAATTAAAAAGGCAAAACTCTCAGAAGAAAAAGAAGAAATGCACACTGTTTAGAACAGCGATAAATGTATAGATTAATAAAAGTGCTCAACCCAAAAGGAATAAGGTTTAGAAAAGTCTGAACACAGGAGCTAAATAACTCATATTGTATAAAATGCCAGTGAACAGAAAATGTTTTCTTGTAGCCTGTCCAGGATATAAATATATTACATAAATAAATAAATCTAAATCTCTCATCCCTGCACTATCGTCTCATCCATGCATTGAGACTTCAGAGCTCTACCTGCTTCTTGGGTCCTGTACATGGAACGGGGAGCACTTCTCAATATGCTACCCTGGAGGTTTTGGATCTTAGCTTTCTACTTAAGACCCTAATTTTGGTTTCCAGAACCTCCCTCCCACATTTTCCTATGTTTTAGTAACAACATGTACCAAGGCAGTCAGCTCCTTCCCAGCATTGTCTAAAATCTTATCTAGTTGACGTATGAGGTCTGCTACCTTCGCATCAGGCATGCAACTGACCAAGCGATCCTCACTTCCACAAGTCACCCAGATATGTACATGCCTAATGATTTAATCTCAAACTAATACGCCATACTAACCCTTCCCACCTGGGCAGAAGCCCCTGAAGATACATATTCGGTGCAAGAGGATATTGCATTCCCTGGGGGGGGGGGGGGGGAGCGGGTTCTAGTTGCAGGTTCCCTTCCTCTCTCTAAGGTGATGCTCTCCCTTCAGGTGACCTTTATCCTCCTTGTTAGTTTGCACCAAGTACACACATACTGGCATATAGTCAAATATGTGACACTCAGTGCAAAAGACTGGATAGCCCACCATCTCACTGCGGAACTGCTGTCTGCATCTTGTTATTGATAATTTCTTAATTAAGTTGCTATTGGAGTAGGAATGTGTAGACTGAAGTCCCCTATAATTGTCAGTTATATTCTAGGCTATGCTAATATTTAGGGTTTATTATTATTTTTATTATTTGTATGGTTATTTGTAGGTTCCCCTCTATAGACCTAAGTAGAGTATTTCTAAGAGCTAACTCTAAACTGAAGTTTCCTATGACTATTAGCTCTGCTCAGTACTAATGCTATGGTACACTCTAGAATAGTCCCTTAATACTAGCCAATGAAACTGCAATAGAGACTTTAAATGCTGAACAAATAAATAAAACCCATATTCCTTAACCCATTAGTGCCCAATGTTCCCATATGTGGGAACAAATATGGGAACTTTGGGCACTAATGGGTTAATCTGCCTTTGCTAAATAAGCAGTGTCATTTAAAAATACAGACAACTCAAGTCTAACTTTCCCCAAGTTTAAAGCATTTTCCCAACAAATAACTTACCAGTGAAGTTCTATCTTGCTCATGAAGTCCTCTCACGTCACCTCTACTGGAATACTAGACTAGAACAGGACAAGAAGGAGGATTGTTCAAAATATCCTAGTTCTATTTTGCGATGGCTACATGGTATTAGGAAGTGCTTTGTGTCTCATCATTTTAGAATAACAGCTCAGGCTCTGGTTGTATCATTGATTGATTACTGTAACCTTGAGTAAATTGGTTGTTCAGTCAAATTATCGAGATGTCTTCTGACCCTGCAGAATATTGCTGCTTTGCTGATTAGCCATGCAAAAAAAGTTTGAAAGAATTTTCCCGGTATTAAGGAGATTGCACTGGTTTCCAGTTTAGGCTAGAATTTGTACGCTGGTTTTTAAATCTGTTTTTGGTCAGTCTCCTAGATCTTTCAGTTGCAGTATTTCTTTTCCAGTCATGCAATGTTTTTGTGATTTTGCATTTCCCATCAGTTGAAAGGATCAAACATAGTAGATGTGCAAACCTGTGTTTGCCTTATCAAGCAGCACTAATGTGGAACGCTTTGCCATTATCTATTAGAGCAGAAAAGAATTGAAGACCTGTTTGTTTCAGAAATCTTTATTTAGACATTGGATAATGTGTATTTTCTCTCATTTTGATTTTCTGTTGTAATTGTATTTCCTAGTTACATCAAGCTTCTTTATTGTGATCCACGTAGAACCAATCTTGGTATTCTGTGGAATATAAGAAAAAATATTGTATTGTATTGTATTGTTCCAGTCTAGTATTCAAACCTTGGGAGAACAATACTGTAGAAACAGGAAACAAGGCCATAGGTGGGCAGAAATGCTCAGATTTGCCCTGGGCTGGTTCCTGCAGGGCCAATCAGGAGACAGGAACTAAGAGTACCAAAAATAGAAGATCCAGATAGGCTTCAGCTGGTTATAGCAGACTCCAAAGAGGTAGAATATCTGTTCCTAGAAAGTAGCTGCCTTTCAGCATGAAGGTCACAGGTTCAAGGCTGGCTGGTGCTTGATAGTTATTGACAGTGGGAGAAAATGCAGAAATGTAATGACACTGAAAGAAACCTAAAGATATCAAAAGGGAACTGGTTCCATCCAATAGCCACACATATAATTACAGAACACAGTTATCAATGTGTAAGCAAAAATCATTCAAAAAAGGAGGAAAAACGCCTCAAGAAAAACCCCTCCCACATATGTAAATGGAATAAGGGCTACTATTTCATCATCATAGGTGATACAAAAAAACCTCCTCATTATTTTATTATTTTTTTGAATAATGTTTTTTTCTGTTGCTGAACAAAAATTTGCTCTGCCAAATAGGCTATAAAGTTTTACTTAGCTTAGGCAGGCTAAAAGCTTTCTCCTCCCAGACCGTGATTAAACTGTTTAATTAACTGTTATAACTGTGATTAACTGTTTATATGGGCACATCATGGGTATTCCTAGAAGTTAAGTGCAATGCTGTAGAATACTATGATAAGCGTGCTCAACTCCTGAAAAATAGGCACCAGCATTTACACCTTACACCAGACAACATTAGGGGGTTAATTAATTATTTATTTATTTGTTGTATTTGTATCCCACATTTTCCCACCTATTTGCAGGCTCAATGTGGCTTACAATATTCCGTCATAGCATTCGCCATTCCAGAGAAAAAAGATACATTTGGTATTACATAAAGAACATGAATAACATAATAAAATTAGCAATCAGGCATAGGGAGAAAACATTCAGAATATCAGGTAAGTGTTGATGCGTTAAAGTTCCTTTTATGGGTCATTGTGGTATGCCTTGTTGAAGAGATAAGTCTTCAGTGATTTACGAAAGTTAATTAGGTCGTAAATTGTTTTCAGATCAAGTGGCAGTGCATTCCACAGCTGCATGATCATGTAGGAAAAGCTAGATGCATGTGTTAGTCTGTATTTTAGTCATTTACAGCTGGGGAAATGAAGATTCAGGAACGCACGTGCTGATCTTTTAGCATTCCTGGGTGGCAAGTCAATAAGGTCTGACATGTATGACAATATGATCAAACGCACCTTTTTGATTTACTTTTCCTTCAGCTCTACTCATTCATTGGGATACGATTTGATTGTAACAGCTATGCATATAACTTAATGATATTCTGACATAGTTTTGCTGAGTCTGTTGACATCATCACCGACATCACATCACGCGTTTAAATACGGGAGCGCAAGCGGCTGATCCTGTTTTTTGGTTTTACTGACAAGCCTTCGCTTGCAGCCTAGAAGCTTGTGTGAGATAAGACAAGTGTTGTTCTCCACTTTGTCACCCCTTTTTTTTTCTTCTTCTTGTTTTCAACAAACAGCACAGTGTACTTATTTCCTAATTAGTTCCTTTTCACCAGGCAATGTGCTACATTATTAACAGCCTATTGATTTTGAGCACTGAGCTGGTCCAATATTAAGTTACTTGTTTACTGTCTGTTTCCATTATGGCTTGCATACTTTCACTATTCATGTGATACTTACCACTTTAAGGGCCCTGTTTACTAAGGTGCGTTAGCATTTTTAGCGCGCCTACACAGCACGCGCGTTAACCATGTAGGCAACTATAGGGATATTGTAGGCACCTACATGGTTAATGCGTGTACATGTTTAATGTGCGTTAAAAATGTTAATGCAACTGTAACACTGCTTAGTAAACAGGGCCCTAAATTATTTATCACTGTATAATCCTATAGATACGTTACTGTTGGCACTTTTTATAATTAATGATGTCATTTTGGGCACTCAAATACGGCAGTATAAGTGGGTTTGCCACTGAGTAGATTTTATAAGCCTGTTTAGTCATCTTAGTTTTTTCTTTCAAACTCTTGCTCATACCCTCATTTTATTTTTAATATACAGTTTTTACTTGTTTTAGCACATGGAGCACTTTATGTGTCGTTCGTTTTTCTCACAATGATTCAAGACAGTAAGTATTCTCATTGATTTCCACTTGCATACCCACTGGATCCCTTCCACGCACATTAAGTTTTTTTTAAGGTACCTTAACTGTTTTCTCCACAGACGTATTTACACTCTTTTTGATCATGGATACAGTTTTGGACTGTAGGCACTTGGTGTTTTGTACTGTTTTGGACAAAATTATTTTCATTTTTTTTATTTTATTTTTTTATTTATTACTTTTATACTATTTTTGTACACCATAGACCATTCATTTCTTTACATTTCCAGTATGATTGGTATATTTTTGATGATGGTAGATTTTTGAGGATTCTTCAAATGTTTTTCTCATTCGAAGTGCTCATGCTTTACTGTTTACATGTCCCTCTCATATATAGCATTAGTGCTATGACTATAGTACATATACTCAATAAACACCTTAGGGGGTCCTTTTATTAAGGTGCACCAAAAAATGGGCTACACTACAGTAGGAGCGTGTTTTGGGTGCATGCAGATCCATTTTTCAGTACACCTGTAAAAAAGGTCTTTTTAAAATGTTTGCTGAAAATGTACATGTGTCAAAATAAAAATTGGAGCGTGTCCATTTTGGGTCTGAGACCTTACCGCCAGCTATTCACTTAGTAGTAAGGTATCAAGTGGTAACCATGAGGTAATCATCTACATGCATAGAATAATGATTACTGCCCAGTTTTCACCACACGCAGGAAAATAAAAAAAATATTTTCCAGTGTGCATAGCGGATGCATGTAAAAAACATGCCCGGGCCTTGCTGTAGCCAGGCAATAACTCCAAATTGATGCATGTTGGGCTCGTGTAGGCACCCTCGCGGCTTAGTAAAAGTGCCCCTTAGCATATTTGTTACATATGTTGTTTTTTACACTATGAGATTGTGCTATTACTGGTGACATTGTATCTTTGACTTATGTTTCGACTCATTTCTTTACCAGTTATTCCAAGTGGACATTTCAGTACAATTTAAGAGATACTTATATGTTTTATTACATTATACTATTTCATGACATTGTATGCACATTGTTCATCCTCTCTGTACTCGCAAATACTTTTGTGCTTGTAAGAAATATTGTTTGTGGATCAGAATTACTGTGCAATGTTTGGTTATACTATTTTTAATCCTATTTTTTAAAATAATTTTTCAATCCTTTTAAACATTTTATCTTATGTATTTTTTTAACATTCTGTTTTTATTGATTTTAAATGTTTTCATTTTGATCATTTATTTATATGTATTTTCATAATAGACTCCTGATGCAGGCAGTTTTGGCCGAATCACTTTGTTGAGCCTCGTTTGCTTCATAATAAACATTTAGACCATCTGAAGCATCGTCTGCCTTTTGAGTCATCTTCGCTGTTGTGTTGTACATTCACTGTAATGGGTGAATACTGCAAAAGTAGTTAGACTGTGTGTGTGTGTGTGTGTGTGTGACTTATACAGTCTGTACTTATTACTTTTTAGAGTAATAGAGCCCACCTTTGTGATGCTGCTTTTAACTTGTTTGCTATGGGAGACATATGATCCATACAAATTGAAGAATACTACTACTACTACTACTTAACATTTCTAAAGCGCTACTAGGGTTACGCAGCGCTGTACAATTTAACATAGAGGGACGGTTCCTGCTCAAGGAGCTTACAATCTAAGAGACAAGTGAACGGACAGTCCGATAGGGGCGGTCAAATTGGGGCAGTCTGGATTTACTGAACGGTAAGAGTTAGGTGCCGAATGCAGCATTGAAGAGGTGGGTTTTAAGCAAAGACTTGAAGATGGGCAGGGAGGGGGCTTGGCATAAGGGCTCAGGAAGGTTGTTCCAAGCATAGGGTGAGGCGAGGCAGAATATATAATTAAATACAATTGATCTGAATTGTGTATAAGTGTATGAAAAGGTGATCAGTGTTATCTGGTGATCACAGCTGAGGTAGCAATAAATTGCTAAGCAAGGTTGGTGACCCCTCATTCAATCATACACGTGAAAATGGCTTATCTGATTGAGGGGTTGAGGGGTTGAATTGCTTGTCTGTTGAAATTAACAGCTGCTAAAATGATCACCGGATCTTAGTTATGTCAATAACCACAAATTTCCCACCACGTCTAAAATGATAAACTGATGCGTAAACGTGGTATCCAAAAATACAATATTCAGAAAAATCCCCTGTTTAACCCACTGACGATTATCCACTCTGAAGTTGAATTAATGTTTTTCTCAAAAAAAGCTACTGTTGAATTCACAGGTGGATATCCACTTGACCAGGAGTAGATGAAACTTCACTCCCAGAACCTCTTATGTATCTTCTTAATGCATTTCCACGTGTCCGCTCTCAGTCTCTCCTCAAATCTATCCACTGTTCCAATCTTATGTATCCCGATCTCTACACGGTCCAGTGTTTCACGTAAAAGCGTCTTCAGGAGATCAGATTACTACCTTTGTGCAAATCTACAAAATAATAAATCTATAATCAACACTACGATTATTGACCATTACTGAGAGTTCCTTTAACTTTCTTAAAATATTGCTATATAATCACCCACCTCAAATATAAATTCAAAGTTCTTTTGAAATATTTACAGCGCACACTAGGAGGAACCTCCCGCTCAAAGTAAACCCAAATAAAAAGACGCCCCTACATGCGCCGTTTATATCTGAGTAGGTCCCACCCACTATGATGGTAAATCCAATGAAATCACTCTTGTACCATTCTATCTCTTTGTTGAGGCCAGTAGAAATGACCTTTTGCCAATTATATATCATTTTTTGTTCTTTTAACAGAAGTTTTTTTTTATATATCTACCTCTATGTTTTTTCAAATGTAACAGAACTAAACATTTTAATTCCTCTTTGGAGTGATTGGCTTCCATCTAATGTTGGACCAAGGGGGCATGCAAATGTTGATTATGAATATGGCATAAATGATCCGCTATTCTCAACTTTATTTCCCTCTTACTTTGCCCTATGTACCATATGGGGACATATGGGCACATCATGGGTATTCCTAGAAGTTAAGTGCAATGCTGTAGAATACTATGATAGGCGTGCTCAACGCCTGAAAAATAGGCACCAGCATTTACACCTGCTTTTAGCAAGTGAAAATATTTATTTGTTACATTTGTATCCCACATTTTCCCACCTATTTGCAGGCTCAAGGTGACTTACATAGTACCATGAAGGCATTCGCCTAAACTGGTAGAAACAAATACAAGGTGATATAGTGGTTGAATACTGGTACATGTGTTTTAGGTACAATGGGATTGAGGGGAGGAAGGTTGTAGATTGTCCATTATGAGCTTTGGTTTTACTGTGTTGCAGGATGTAGGTATTTATGTTGGATCGGTGGGATATGCCTTTTGGCACCTAAAGTTAGACACAGGAATCAGCTCTAAGCGCTATTCTATGAAAGGTGCTTATACCGGAGCACACTTTATAGAACAGCATTTAGCACCAATTTTTTTTCAAGTACAGATTTTTCAGCACCTTTTAAAAAATTCTCCCCACCCCAATATACACCCACACCAGAAGCAAGTGATGCTCATATGAAGATGAGCCATTCTGGGTCCCAGATGAGATTCCCAGTACATTTATCCTCCAGAGAACATAATGTCTCCTGGTTTTACTAGTTTAAGGGGGTATGCCAGGTGCAGGACAACGTACCTGTATCCTCCTGTTTGCCACCCAAGGTGAACGGCAGCTGCAGATCACTTTTTGCAAAAGTGTAGCTTCATTTTCCCCTGTTTTCCATATATATAGGGCTAGATTCTATTTATCACGCCTAAAAAATCGGCACCGAAAAAAATACACCAAGGCATATTCTATAAACAATGCCTAAAGTTAGGTGTGGTTTACAGAATATGCCTAAATCTAGGCATAGTTTATAGAATACGCCCAACACCCATTTTATGTGACTATATTTTGTTGTGGCCATTTACACCAATGAAAACCTGGTGTAAATGCCGACGCCTAAATTACACATGGAATGGGCATATTCTATAAAACTGCACATAAATTCTAGGAGTGCCCATGAACTGCCCATGCCCCTCCCATGGCCACACCCCCTTTTCAGATCCCCATCTCAGAATTTACGTGCATCACATTAATGAATATGCCCAGACATTTGTGCGCATAAAATCTTATTAAAGCCAATTAGTGTCAATAATTGCTTGATAAGTGGCAATTATTGGCACCGATTGGCTTGTTAAAGTCAATTAAGTTGTGCATGCAAATCCATAATATGACCGGATTTGTGCACACAACTTAAGTTGCACTATATAGAATGTGGGGGATGGGGAGAATTCTACAAATGGTGCTCAAAAATTGGCATTGGAAAAAATTTGTACTAAGCATCTAATATAATAAAACGCACCCTCAACGTTCTGAAGCCACGTTCTGTGAAGCCAGAAACTTGAAGCCGGAAGCCTCAGTTCTGTGAAGCCGGAAACTTGAAGCCGGAAGCCTGAAGCCTTGAAGCCTGAAGCCTTGAAGCCATCTGACGTCACTCCCAGGCTGAGGCTGAAGGGTTCAGCCTGCCGTCTCTGCCCCGCCCTCGCGAGAAAACAAACAAATCCGGAAGCGAAACGTCAGGGATGGAGGCGGCGCTCCCGACGTCTAGCCTTCCCTTCGCTGTGTTCCGCCTTCAAAACAAGGCGGAACACAGCGAAGGGAAAGCTAGACGTCGGGAGCGCCGCCTCCTTCCCTGACGCTTCGCTGCACGAACCGCCACGGAGGTAAAGTTAAAAAGAATAAAAAAAAAAAACAGGATGCATGGATGCGAAGGGGGGGGGGCATGGATGCGAAGGGGGGGTATGGATGCGAAGGGGGGGGGGAGAAGAGGGCGGGCCAGGCTGGGACATGGGAGAGAGCGTAGCATGGATGCGAAGGGGGGGGGAACATGGAAGGGCGAGAGGGGACTTGCTGGAAAAGGATGAATGGAGGCGGCAGGGGACAGAGGAGCATGGATGGGCATGGATTGGGAGGGCAGGGCTCAGGGAGAGAGGGCAATTGCTGGAAAGGGATGAATGGAGGGGGCAGGGGACAGAGGAGCATGGATGGGCATGGATTGGGAGGGCAGGACTCAGGGAGAGAGGGAAATTGCTGGATAGGGATGAATAGAGGGGACAGATGGGCATGGATGGATATGGATTGCAGGGCAGGCCTCAGGGAGACAGGGCAATTGCTGGATAGGGAAAAATGGAGGGGCCAGGTGACAGATGAGCATGGATGGGCATGGATTGGAAGGGCAGGACTCAGGGAGACGGGAATTGCTGAATAGGGATGAATGGAGGGGACAGATGGCCATGGATGGATATGGATTGCAGGGCAGGCCTCAGGCAGAGAGGGGAAATGCTGGATAGGGAAAAATGGAGGGACCAGGTGACAGAGGAGCATGGATGGGCATGGATTGGAAGGGCAGGACTCAGGGAGAGGGGAATTGCTGGATAGGGATGAATGGAGGGGACAGATGGGCATGGATGGATATGGATTGCAGAGCAGGCCTCAGGCAGAGAGGGGAAATGCTGGATAGGGAAAAATGGAGGGGCCAGGTGACAGATGAGCACGGATGGGCATGGATTGGAAGGGCAGGACTCAGGGAGAGGGGAATTGCTGGATAGGGATGAATGGAGGGGACAGATGGGCATGGATGGATATGGATTGCAGAGCAGGCCTCAGGCAGAGAGGGGAAATGCAGGATAGGGATGAATGGAGGGGGCAGGTGACAGACAAACATGGATGGCCATGGATTGGGAGGGCAGGGCTCAGGGACAGAGGGGAATTGCTGGAAAAGGATGAATGGAGGGGGCAGGGGACAGATGGCCATGGATTGGGAGGGCACGGCTCACACTCTCTCTCTCATATACAATGTCTTTCTGACTCTCACTCTCACACACTCTGTCTCACACTGTATCACATTCACTCTCTATGTGCCACACAGTCACTCACACACTCGCTTGGTCTCATACACTCACTCAAACAGAGAATCTGTGTCTCACACACACTCTCTCTCTCGCCCACACACACACACTCTCACTCACACTGTGTCTCACATACACACTTGCACACACTCTCATTCTCACACACACACTCTCTCACAAACACACTCACACCCAGACTCACGCTCTCTCTCACACAATCACACTTTCACTCTGACTCACAAACAGACACTCTCACATACACTCTCCCAAACATACACACTCCGAGGAAAACCTTGCTAGCGCCCGTTTCATTTGTGTCAGAAACGGGCCTTTTTTACTAGTTATTCTATAAAGGATGCTCTGGGATAAGCGTTCTTTATACAATAGCGCTTAGAGCCAATTCCAGTGCTGAAAGTCCAGTGCCGGTATATACACCAGCTGAAACTTGGTGTAAACGTGGCGCCCAACTCATAGCATTTTGGCACATAAATGGTGCTATTCTATAGAACTGTGCAACTTTTCAGCGTGTCCCGACCTGCGCGCAGGTCTTTCTCTGCCATCATCTACTATGTTATCCACATCCCTCCCTGGCCACTCCACTTTTGAGTTGCACACTTAGAGTCCCTTTTACTAAGCTGAGGTAAAAAGGACCCTGCGCTAGCGGCAGGGGCCATTTTTGCCCCACATTCAGGCCCTTTTTACTGCAGCGGGTAAAAAGGCCAAAAAAAGAAATGGCCACATGGGGAGGGACCACTTACCGCCACCCATTGAGGTGGCAGTAAGGGCTCCCACGCTAACCCAGCAGTAACCAGGTGGTGCAGGGCAGCTGCCTGATTACTGCCAGGTTAGCGCATGTGTAAATATGTTTCAAATATTTCTGCCAGCACCGGAAATGCCACATAGTGGGGGTGGAACTACCACTGGAACCCGCATTGCCGGCAGTAGCTCCAGATTGGCATGCAGTAAGCCCACGGAGGGCTTAAGGCCACTTATTAAAAGGGCCCTTATGAGATTTAGGTGCCCAGTGTTATAGAGTAATGCATAGGCAGATGCTTGTGCAAAACCAAACTAGTGCTAATTAACTTCAATAATTGATTGTTAAGGTCAATTAATTGATAGTTAAAAGACTTGTTAACCGATGTGTGCATTCATCTTGGATCTATACCAAAGGTTCATTTTTAGTGGCACATACTTGGAGTGCTTTACCAGCACAAATTAGAATGATTACTAATTATTACTTCTATAAGAAACTTCGGAAAGCTTTTCTGTTTTTTTTTGTTACATTTGTACCCCGCGCTTTCCCACTCATGGCAGGCTCAATGCAGCTTACATGGGGCAATGGAGGGTTAAGTGACTTGCCCAGAGTCACAAGGAGCTGCCTGTGCCTGAAGTGGGAATTGAACTCAGTTCCTCAGGACCAAAGTCCACCACCCTAACCACTAGGCCACTCCTCAAGAAGTTCTTATTAGGTTAATTTTTATATTGTATTGGTAGATTTTAATAGGAATTGTAATTCTCTTGAACTGTCTAGACTTCTTGTTCTCTGTAATCTGCAGGTTTTTTTTTTTTTTTTATGGATATAGGCAGATTTGAAAAAAAACACAGGGTTTCTGTGGTATTGTTTTCAAAGTACACAGCTTAGTTTCCCTATTTGCATCTGAAGTATCTTACTGAAATTTTACCTTAAAAATCACTGTCTCACTTTGGTAGTCTCCAATTTGTTTCCTTCCAAACACCAAGTTTCCATTATTTTTTTTCTGCATGAGAATAAATATAACATGCTAATTCTTATGACCCTCAAATGTTTTGATCATGACAGTGTAGGATAAGCATTTGGAAAAGAATATGATTTTTCATTCAAGGTTTACTGATTCTTGGCTGGTTTCATCTTGATGAATTGGTGAGCAGGAAATTTAATTAAAGGAGGGAAATGAAACTAGAAGCTGTCTTTCACACATCTACCTAGCATCCTGACATTCTTCTGTTTTTAAAGACACTTTAATGTTTAGCATGGAAAATGTGCTTTTTAAAGAGCCAATGCCACTATCCCTGATTGGCATTAGCATACACCTTTAAACATCGCATTTCACCTTCCTTAATGAATATTTAATCTTAGGAGAACAATCCCCCAAATAAAGGAAGAAACACCAAAGACATCAAAATACATGTATTAAAACACATTTAATTGTTATTGAGGATCAGCCAGGCTCAAGGCTTCCATTTGCAAAAGCATAATGCTGGTTTCAACACCCAGTTACCTTTGAGTGATTTTTCAAGTGGATGTCTTAAGTGTGATTGATCCTCCAGCATGAATAAACATGTTCTAATACATTAATCTTGATATCTTTGATGTACTGTACCACTTATTACTGTGTGATTGATTCTTTTTAGATGTATTGTCTAGGTATGTTTTGTGTATTACTCTATAGAAGGGACAAGGTGCTGCTGGACCATAAGAGGGAAAGGAGCAGAGGGGACAGAGAGGTGCTGGACCATAGAGGGAGAGGGGAGAGAAAAGGGACAGGGAGTTTCTGAATCACAGGAGGAGAGGAAAGAGAAACAGGGACTGTCTTTTGTGTATGGTATACAGCGTTGTGTATGCCTTGTAGCGCTATAGAAATGATAAGCAGTAGTAGTAGTAGTAGAAACATGCTGAGCTACAAGTGTGGGTAGAGAAAAAGAGAGGAGAGGCTGGGCTATAGTGGTGTAAGAAGGGAGAGGAGATACTGGGCATGGTAGAATCTTGTGTGAGAGACCATGGGGGTTGTCAAGGAGATGGTAGAAGTGTAGTAATGGGGGGAGAGGGTGAAAGAGAAGGGAATAGGTTGCCAGGGTAGTAGTGAAACAGGAGAGCTAGGGGGTGAGAGGAGGGGATGGAGAGTTGATAAGTAAGTGAAATGTAGGTGGAGGACTGAAGAGTGAGGGGTAAAATTTGAGTGGGCAGATAGAACATAAAGAGGAAATATGTCAGAGATGGGTGCAGTGAGGAAAGTGGAGAAAGGACAAATGAACAGCACCCAATGTAAAAAGAGCAGAAGACAAACGACCAATGTGCTTGGAAAAAAAAAAACATAGACCACAAAGATAGAAAAAAGTGTTTTATTTTGAATGTATTATTTGGAATATTTTAGCTTTAGGAAATGTGCATCACTGATGTATTTGTATTTTGTTCAATACAGGAGAAAATGCATTTCTGTTTTAATTTCTCCTGCATCGTAGTATGTGACCAATTTGACTTCTTGAGGTTCCCAGTTCAATTTTTGTTTTCATATTTATATTTCTAATTTGTGATCCATTGTTCTGTATTTGGTGAGGGTTTGTGAATGTTTTGTGTGACCTAGGTGTGGTATTCTGTTTGCATGTAGCTTCTGTGCAGTGTGTTTTTTCTAGCAAAAAATGTGCCGGTACTCAAATGCTAGGTCGCCCTTCAGGAGTGGGGTGATCACTGAAGGGCCCACCTCAAAATAGCCAGGCCCCCTGCAACCAGTCACAGAATCTATGACAAGACAGAATTGCTGTATAGAGCCTGAGCTCTATCATTAAAACTTGGGGCCCATGGGTCAATTTTAGCAGCCAATCGAAAAGGTGCCGGTACTCAGTACCCCCCAAGTTCCCCTCTCAAAAAAGCCGTGCTTCTCTGTAGAACTTTGTAACAGTTCCACTTGTTCTGTAATACCAGTAGTAGTTCTGTTGGTGTTTTAGAGCCCTGTGTAATATTCGCAGTACTGCCTATTTTTAAGTGGGGTTCATGTTGTTAGAATCACAGGACTTAGTGCTATAATTAGTGCTAATTCAGTTTGCTACATCTATGTTGAGTTATTTTTCCAGGTTCTGTAATATTTCACAGTGTACCTGGTAGTGGAGAAATTTGCTGCTGTTACTCAGATGACATGAGAATCAGAATTTGTTTCAGAACTTGTTTTTTTCCTGTGGTAACTTCATGGAGAATATGTGCTAGCTATGATCTGCACCTGTTTTTAGGGGGGGATAGGGTATTTGTGAATGCAGAACATACTTATATTTAATTAATAAAAACTGCCATATTGCATCAAACCAAAGGTCCACAAGGGTCATGAATGAGGTGTGTCACATATGCAAACTTCATCCATCAGGTGTGTCCGGACTGAAAAAAGGTTGAGAACCAGTGGATTCTAATAACAGTGCTTTTACAGGGTGTTCAAAAGCTGTGTTTAAGAAACTACAAACTATTCAGAACACGGTGGTTAGGCATATTTTTACTCTTTCTCTGATTTTATTGGCTCCCAATTGAGTCTCAAGTGAAATTTAAGATGGTATCATGGCCTTTAAAATACTTTACAGGATAGCTCCTGCATATCTAGTTGGTTCCATCTCAGTATCACAAGGCAATTTGCAATATTGTTTTAGGAATCAGATGAAATTGCATTTCCCCACTGTAAAAGGTTTTTGCAAACATGCCAATTTTTCACTTATATATTGAATGGTTTCAATTTGGATTTCTCTTCCAAGAGAAGTCAGATGTTTAATGGATTATCAGTCATTTTAGATGGACAGCTAAAATCTGGGAATACTGGATTGATCATTAATGATCTTTTATAGATACAATACTACGTTAGTTCCTTGCCAGTATTATTTTGTATTTCCTGGGATGTTCCCAGTTTTTTTTATGTGATCCGCACAATATCTGTACGATATAAGAATTGGAAAGTAAGGAAATAATTCTGTTATTGGCACTCTAAAATATAATACTTTATTTATTTTATTTATTTATTTAACACATTTATACCCCACATTTTCCCACTAGTAGTAGGCTCAATGTGGCTTACACAAGATCATAAGGAAAACTACAGTTCATTATAATACAATTAAACAATGTAATAGTAAAATAGTCAGGGCTTTTTTTGAGGGGGTACTTGGGGGTACTGAGTACCAGCACCTTTTCCATCGTCTACTAAAATTGACCCATGGACCCTAAGTTTTAATGACAGAGCTCAGGCTCTACACACTAATTCTGCCTTGTCATAGATTTTGTGACTGGCTGCAGGGGGCCTGGCTATTGTGGGTTGGGTCCCTCAGTGATCACCCCACCCCAGAAGGGTGGCCTGGCATTGAGTACCGACACCTTTTTTGTTAGAAAAAATGCACTGAAAATAGTAAACGATTACGTATCATAAAGAGCAACACAGATAATAAGAGTGAATAAAAAATGATATTGTAACGGTATCAGTTTATTACTGAAATATGTAGCATATTTGCTGGATATATATACAGCAATATATCTTTTAAAAATATATATTTGACACAGCAGCAGAGAGAATAGTTTTATTTCAAGCCTCTCTCTCTCCATTCCTTTTTCTGGGAGCTTCTGAGAGCAGGAATAAGTTAACTACAAACACTTAACAAACACAAAAGAGCTTCCTCTGCCCTCCCACCTAACAAAAGATGGACTAAGGTGGACACCTGAATACTCAGAGGAAGCATAAACAGGACATTTGCTTGTCAAAGGTATACCTGCCCCTCCCATCAGCTTCCAGACATGTGCAGAAAGGAAGGACTTGTAATGTGTATCTGCCCCAGAGACTGAACAGGACATCAAAAGACATTTGCCAGCAAACTCCAGACTGTAAGTCTCATGATGTCATAAGACATGGGACCAACTCAGGGGTCGTGTGCAGACATGAGACTACATTAACCATAATGCCTTGCAAAATATCCAAGACATGCACACACCATGCTTCTCTGCTAACATTATAAAAGGCCTGGAAACAGCCCAGCTCGCTCTCTTGGAACCTGCTCCTCTTGGAACCTGCCTCTCTTGGGACCTGCCTCCTCTGGAAACCTGCCTCTCTTGGAAACTGCTGCTCTCTTTGGGGTCCGCTGATGCCTTGCTCCTAAAACATGTGCTTACCTAATGCTGTTCATACTGTGTAACAAGGACTTGTAAGTAACATAACTTTTGATCTACCTGCTACTTTGTTCTATTTTACGCACAGATTATCTGTTCTAAGATCCCTTTTAAAACCTACCTCTCGTGTGCAATTGTATATTAAATCAATCTTTTTGAAGCTAAAAATATGGTCTCTTAGTGTTCTGAATATATATATATATATTTAATTTATTTAATTTATTGCAATTATCACCTTTGGTGATTGGTGGAGAAATTAATATCCTAAAACTTATAAATACAGCGAGTTGCTCTCGAGCTATTTTCCCCAAAATAAATCATTTCTTCCAACATATTAATTGCTGGAGAAGTGGGTAGAATTTCTTGAAACAATATGGCCTATGGATTTTGCTGTAACAGTAGAAAAGGTAAATTAGGTTGAGTCAGGAAAGTAAGCCTTCTTGAACAAGGTGGTCTTCAGTGATTTCCTGAAATTTAGATAGTTCTGAGTTGATTTTAAGAATTTAGGTAGTGCATTCCAGAGCTGTGTTCCTATGAAGGAGAAGCTGGATGCGTAGGTAGACTTGTATTTAAGACCATTGCAGTCTGGATAATGCAAATTTAAATAAGACCGAGAAAGACTGAATAACCATTGTTCCCCAAAAGACACAGTGGAATTCTCTTCCTGGTCTACTTTTCAAAAACAATCCTTATGCTCCTTTTCAAACTCATATCACAAATGAAACCCACCACTTGTTCCTTAGATCACCTTTCTTCTTGGATCAAAGGTGAGGTGAGGTTAGGTTAGGTTATTTATTCTTGATATACCGTTATTGCAAAGAACCTCATCTTGGAGTACTTCCCACTGCTGTCTCATTAATAAACTTTAACCTTTCATGAGGACAGGTGCCCTCTCTATGGAAAACTGCAGTTGTTTGCCTCATCCTCAAAAAAACTTCTTTAGATCCTTCTGCACCAGCTCATTACTGACCAGTTTCCAACCTATATTTCATTTCCAAAGTCCTTGAAAATGGTATGTTTACCCAGCTTGCATTCTTCTCAGAAAAGACCTTTGCTCTCCATCCTAGATAATCTGGCTTCAGACCTCACTATAATACTGAAACAGTCCTCACTGCTGTTTTAAGTGAAATCTAATCGCACTTAGATAAAGGCCTCTGTGTCCTCACATGTTCTCTCAATTTATTGGCAGCATTTGACTTCATTGATCACTCATTGCTCGTCACATCTCTGAGCCTTGGGTCTATCAGGAATGGTCTTGAAGTATTTTTTTCTTTTTTATCTGATCGTTCTTACAGGGTAGTCTCTTCCTCATCTACTTCCCAACCACAAACACAAACCTAATGTATACTAAAATCCAAGCTATTACTCAGGAACCTTCATGCAGCACCATAACATATTCTGCTTTACCATGTATGTATACACATGATATATATTGTGAGAATCAGAGAAGCCACAGAGCCCAGAATGCAGGGGGGAAGAGAGAAAAGCCAGAGTGGAAAAACTACAGATCCCAGAATGCATTGCGGGAGGGGCGGAGGCAGGAGCGTAGAGAACACAGATTTCAGACTGCCTGGAAGAATAGGAGAGAGGAGGACAAACGAGTACCTGAGCCACATGAGAGGAAAGGAGAGGGGGCTGATTGTGAGATGGAATCAGCTGAGGAGAGGGTGGAACACCCGAGGAAGGGGGTGGAGAATGGGGGGATGGAATGGGAGGAGTTGGAGCAGGTAGGAGGAGAAGGTGTGGAAGAGGAAATGGAGGTGGGAGAGGAAGTGGCTGGAGAAGAAGAGTGACTTCTAGAGGAGCCCAAAAGTATCAGAAAAGAGTAATAGTCAGGAGAGATCCGGCGGGTGGTTGTCAAGAGGTAAAGTGTTGACAAGTGAGGGTGGTGGATCTTTAAAAGCCTGGCTAAGCTGTGCTGGGGAAAAAAGCCTAGCTAAGCTGAACGGTTTTGAGGCCTTGCTGAAGAGGGCGTTGTTGGGAAGCCTGGCTAGCAGAACTGTATTTAAAGCTTGACTAGCTGAACTTTGTGGGAAGGCTGGGATAGACGAGCTGTGTTTGAAGCCGGGCTAGCGGAACTGTGTTTAAAGCCTGACTAGCTGAACTTTGTGGGAAGTCTGGCTAGCCGAGCTGTGTTTGAAGCCGGGCTAGCAGAACTGTGTTTAAAGCCTGACTAGCTGAACTTTGTGGAAGGCTGGGCTAGCCGAACTGTGTTTGAAGCCTGGCTAGCAGAACTGTGTTTAAAGTCTAACTAGCTGAACTTTGTTTAAAAGACCGGCCAGCTGAACTGTGTTGCATCACCGTGCTAGCGGAACTGTGTGGCAGTGAGAGCGAACTGCACGGATGAGTGTGGAGTTGGAAGCAGACAGCACGGATAAGTGAGAGAGACAATTGCACGGCCGGGAGGAGCGGCTGACAATATATACACCACGACCTGTTCCATATATGTTTCCATGTATATCACCATGCATGTTTGCTGTAACGCAATACCATGTATAATTCTCTTACCCAGATTGGCAACAGCCATTACGGCAAATGTATGTCAACATGTATGTTGCACCTTAACGCAACACCATTTGTAATTCTGTTACCCGGAAATGGCAACCGCCACTACGGCAAATGTAAGCCACATTGAGCCTGCAAAACAGTGGGAAAATGTGGGATACAAATGTTACAAATAAATAAATAAATACCTCAAGGGTCCATTTTCTTACCTTTTCTCTTCAATCTCCCCATGCTTGATGGACCCAAAATTAGTTTTTGTCTAGCAATGAGATGGGAAATAATGAAGGTTTTTTGTTTCTATTGTAGGGATATGTCCTTGATACAGCTCACATCGGAGCGAAACATGCATGTCGGACAATTAAATCCATGGGGCTGACATATTAAGATAAGTAAAAACTATAGAAAAAATATAAAAGCTATATAAAAAATCTTTAAATCGGGTGAGCCGATGACGTTAGTGCTGAAGACATTGCCATTCTTTTGGTTTGGAGCAATGAGCACTGCTGAGGTCACCAAATGTGAATAAAGTAGAATGTGGAAATGACGCTGTGATTGAATAAAATGGTTTATAAAATTTGGTACACTGGATCTCACAGCACAAATACTTTAGGACATAGGAATATATGGGCATTTCTAGCATTTAGCGCATGCTTAGTTTTAGCGTGCCTTTGTAAAATGCCCACTGAGTAATCCATGTCCAAATTTGGGTGCCCTATACAGAAACCAGGAGATACCAGCAAATACAGAACAGATGAAAGTTTGGAGGAAAAGTTTTAAAAAAACTTCCTACTACGTGTATTCTGCGGATCAGAACCAATTTGGGTAAATTAAGTCCAAACTATTTTCTGCTATATTGTGCCAATGAATGTCAATTTTACTGACAAGAAACCATTACCAACAATTATAACAGCAGAAGAAAACTTGTGCTTGAAGATTCTTATGACAGCATAAATGTGCTTCCATCATAATGCATTATTACTATACTAGTAAAAGAGGCCCGTTTCAGAGCAAATGAAACGGGCGCTAGCAAGGTGTTCGTCGCCAACACCCCTCCCTCCCTGGCCAACCCCTTCGTTATTCTTCCATTGCTCCGCCCCCAACGTCATGACGTTTGACGTGAGGGCGGGGCCCAGAGCGATTTCCCACCCCCCCGCCTCCCTGCCTCCCTCCCTGCCAACCCCTTCGTTGTTCTGTCATTGCTCCGCCCTCGAGGACGGGGCCCAGAGCGATTTCCCACCCCCCATGCCTCCCTGCCTCCCTCCCTGCCAACCCCTTCATTGTTCTGCCATTGCTCCGCCCTCGAGGGTGGGGCCCGGAGCGATTTTGGTGGCTTCACCACCACGAACCTTCGAACCTTTTTGAAGGAAGTCAGGGCTTGGCTTCACTGACGTCAGTGTCCTCAGAACATTGAGGGTGAGTTTTATTATAGTAGATTTCAACAATTTGCATGTAATACATTGCTGTATGTTTGAGATTCTAGTGGAATACTTTTGCTTAAATTGTCACAAAATCAGTTTATCTGTTGCCATCTCAGCACCCTTTTATCCAACTGGAAAAGTCTGTGCACAAGTAGCACTTTAGTTATAATATTATCTAAGTGATGCTTTTACAGGTGATAGATCTTCATTTCACAAATGTGATTCCGTTTTTCCAGCAGCATCAACTTGACTGTTGATACTGACTTCACAAAAAGAAATGGAAAGAATCATTTTCAAATGAAGCCCATATTTTCTCACAGAAAACAGAAAAAAACACACCATTCTCTCCCTCCTGTTCCACATCCTCATCCAAAGTGTCTAGCACTTCTTTTCCTTCAGTCTTCTCCAAATGACGTCCTCCCCCCCCCCCCCCCCAGTCAATTTCTCTGTCTGTCTGCCTGTCTCTCTGTACAGTTCTGGAGACTGCACCTTCAAAAGATATAAACAGGATGGAGTCAATCCAGAGGGTGCCAATTAAAATGGTCAGTGGTCTTCATCAAATAGCGTATAGGAACAGACTTAAAGATCTGAATATGTATACTTTGGAAGAAATATGGGGGAGGGGATTATGATAGAGATGTTTAAAACCTAAGCCCCTTTCAGGTGAAAGAATGTTCTAGAATGAGGGGGCATAGGATGAAGGGGAAAGGGGACAGACTCAGGAATGTACATCATTCTGCTCTGCTTTGTCATTTTGAGCAGTATAGCAAGTTTTAAATACACTAAATGAAACTAACCTAAGGAAATACTTCTTCATGGAAAGGGTGGTGAATTCATCCACTGGCTTCCTGGTGCAGGTTGTGGAGACAAAGACACACACTCTCTCTCCTCTCTTTCTCTCTAGTCTTTTCTGCAAGATTGCTTAGCTTACTAAAATGGGTACTTTAAATTTGTCCAATCAAATATCTTATATTTATGTCAGTTGCTTTTTGCAGTTTTTCCTTTGATATTTTATCTCTTTCTTCATTTTTATTTTTTTTCAAGCTCTCTCTGTGTACCCTCTAATTAGGTACAGGGTTTGTGGCATAATAGTAATTTAGATTGTAAGCTCTGTTGAGCAGGGACTATCTTTTCATGTTAATTTGTACAGCGCTGCGTAAGTCTAGTAGCGCTATAGAAATGTTTAATAGTAGTAGTAGTAGTAGTAATAGTAGCAATATATTATCTCCTGTTTATCTTGAGGAGTTCACTAAACAGTTTTTGGTCCTCTTACAATTTTTCATTAATTTCTATGATTTATCTTCTGCTGTTGGGAGTCTATGAATATGGTCACTATGACCAATTCTTTCATCAGGGATGTAATCTCAATTGAAAAACCACTTGAAGATGCAGGCACCTGGTAGAACAGTATTTCATGCCTATCTACTATAACTGATGCCTTTTTTATTATGTCTTTGCTGGTGCTTTGCTATTAAATGTTTCATGTTCCTTTTCTTACAATTTTTTTTATATAAACCACTTTGGTAACCCTCAAAAGGCAATATATTTCAATTTATTGTACTATTCCATTTCAGGAAAATGGATCAATCTTTCTTATCGTTATCCCGTTCTGAAACCTTTATTGGGGATAGGGCGAGTTATAAAAGCAAATATAAACATATCAAATACCATTCTGGGGAAGGGGGAGCCTATTCTGGAAGTATGGGCTCCACCTTAACCAGGGTGGGACCAGGCTGCTGGCATTGGCATTTAAAAAGGAGATAGAGTAGCTTTTTAAACGACAACAACCTGGGGGAAGGCCAACAGCAGTGGCATAGCTACGGGGGGGCCTCGGAGGCCCAGGCCCCCTCATCCCCCTCTCAAGCCCCCCCTACACTGGTGGCCAAAGAGGTGCCTGATTTTTAGACACCACTTACCTCTAGGTATAGCAGTTTGCTGCAGCTGAGGCTTTTAGGTGAGCCTCTGCTTGACAGATGCAGCAGCTGCTGTTCTCTGTGTATGCCTTCTGTCTCCCAACGTGCCTCTGATTGCTTCTAATGATGCTGGCTCCTGCCTCTGTGGCCCGGATGTGCTGGCTCCTGCCTACCCGCACCACGTTGAATTACCAAGTCAGTGGTGTGGGTAGGCGGAGCTAGCACGTCCAGAGCCGGGCTACAGAGATAGGCGCTAGCATCATTGGGTGCATCGGAGGATGGAGTTGCCCTGCCGCAAGACCCGCAATTCCGCTGCTGAAGAGGGTGAGGAACCTGCGAAGCTGCTCCTGGATTGGCTTCCTACCCTCACCCTTATGGGCTAATCATTTGTCATCTCTCACTTCTTCCACTCTGCCCCCGCACCTCCACACCGGTCTGGTCATCTTTCACTCCATCATCCAAGTGTCCTTAGATTGCCGACGGTGGCAGCGTTTCACTTAGGCTGTCTCTGGCCAATCCGCGGAGCATTTCTTCTGCAAGATCCTGCCCGTCGAAAAGAAGGGCGGGAACTGGAAGAGGAAAGGCCTCGTGGATCAGCCGGAGATAGCCTGAGTGAAACACTGTCACCATCATTGGCAATCTAAGGCAGGTATGGAGGGCAGAGGCTCAGATGGGGTAAGAGATGACTGGACCAGGGTAGGGGATGGCAGAGTAAAGTAAATGAAGGAATAGTGAGGAGGGAAAGAGAAGATCTTCAAAATGAGGGTCAGGGATGGAGGAGATAGATGAGATAAGGTGGAGGAGAGACAGGTATACCTGCTGGATTCTTGGAGAGGTGGGCAGGAAGAAGAGAAGAGAGACAGTGAGCTGCTGAACCTAAGAGAGAGGGATACATGCTGGCCCTGAGGTTGGGGAACGGGGTACAAGAGGGAAGGAAGAGAGAGAGAGAGAGAAATGCAGACCCCAGGGGTAGGAAAAGAAGAAAGAAAGAGACATGTGGCCCAGGGGAGGGGAAGAAGATAGATACAGATATGCTGGCACTGGAAGGGGGCGGTAGTGTGGGAGAATTTGGGAAAAGCGAGAGGAGAAGCTGAATATGAGGAGAGATAAGGGACACGTTTGATGTTGGGGGGGCATAGAGACACAGAGGAGGGTGATGGCCTTGTGAAGGGGACAGAGACACAGAAAAGCAATGCTGGACAGGACAAGAATAGGAACAGAGAGAGTGGAGATGCTGAACATGGTGGAAGGATGGGGCAGAGAGATGGGAGATACTGGACAGGGCAGATAGGAACGCAGAGGGAAGATGGATGGTGAACATGGAGAAAGAAATGTCAAAATAGACGAGGAGACCATGGTAAGAGAGTTAAAATTTAAAAAAAAACAGAAATCAGTGAGAGGCATTGCGCGGGCCCGGTAAGAGGGAGGGGGGGCCCGGTGGAGGGGGGAGCGACGGCGGCGATGACCTCAGGGGGGGCGGCAGGGTGGGGCACGGGGGTGGAGGATGGCGGGAGGCAGAGCTGGGGGGAGATAGAGAAAGGAAAAGAGGAAGGGAGGGGGGCCGGGCAGCCCCATCGAGAGGTACAACCTCTCGTTAAATTTTCCGGCGATTTCCACTGTTAAGGCAATCGGAAAAGGTTAGTGCATCTCATTACAATAGGGTTTCTGCACAATTTGCTCATCTGCATTCCGTTTTCATTAGCTGCTAGCGTCTTCAGAAAATGGCCTTTAATGCATGCCACGGTTAAAATTTTCGTTAAAGGGTCGTTAAAGTCTCATTAAAGGCTCGTTTTGTTTAGTGCATCTGGGCCTCAGACAACACAAATAGAAAAAGAAAATGACAGACAACAAAGGTAGAACAAATAATTCTATTTTCTATTTATTTATTTATTAGAATATGTTAGTTTTTGGAATGTATATCTGCCATATCTGATGTAAGACATTGCTGGGGCCTATGAAAAAAATACTCACTTATTGGCCTGAAATCTCCAGCATAGCAGTGACAAATCTTCAGCTTTGGCATGGGCTACCCTTGGCATCTCTGCTCCCCCTCCATCAGCAGCAGGAGAGCCGTTAATAAGATGTCATTTCCTGCTCCTGCAGGACCAGTTTCATAATAGAAGCTGCAAAATCTCACAGCTCTTATCCTGAGACTAGGTTCTGTGCCTTTTTATTTTTATTTCTCCTGTGTTGTTCTGCTTATAGAGAATGTGATTTCTCAGTGTTTTTCCTGTTCTAATTTTTCGTCTTTTTTTCTGTAATTGGTGAGGGTTAATCTGTGTTCTGCATGTGACCAAGGTGAGAGATTTGCTGGTATATAGTTTGTGTGGGGATCCATAAGAGTCTGACTTGTTTGGTTTTTCCAATAGGAAGCATATTGGTGCTCTATATTTTTACTGCTGCCTTTGTAAAGGTACAGTTATTAGTATTTGTGTGTTTTAGAATTGGTGCTGTTAAGTTTGCTACATGGGCTCTGAGAAGCATCTTTGCAGGATTTACTGTTATTTCATAAAGTATGTGGCATTGAAGAGTTTTTGTGTTGCTATTATTGAGGTGCTGCCAGAATTTCTGGTGAGTGATGGGTAGAGGAAGCATTGACAGGGTCAAAACTGCTGCTTTGTGCATGTGACTTCTGCTGCACATGGTGTCATTATATTATGCTTCCACTACCCACTTTTTAGGAGGTAAGGATCTTCTGTGCTTATCACAAAATTTATGGAAGTTGATTATAATTTTAGCTTCCAAGAGAGACAAAGTTCCTGACAGTGTTCCCAAGAAAGCATCTAGTCATCCAGTCTGCCCAGTTATGTTGTCCACACTGCTATGGCCACTTCTCAGCTGCTATCACAGTGAGACCATTTCAAAGAATTTCCCTGTTTGTGGCAATCCTTTATTTGACTGCTCCTTTATAAGGAGAAGGGGTGGAAAGAAAACTAGAAGGATACTTGAACTTAATGTTAGCCTCAGAAAGGAGAGAAAGCAGTAGGACCAGAGGAAGGGAAAAGAAAACTTCAAAGGTATTTACTTATTTTAGTAATACAGCTTAATAAGGCATTTTATATTTGTTATAAAGCAAAGCAGAGGGTTATGTGCCACTGCAATAATTATTTATGATCTGTGTTGAGAAGGTGACCAGACTCAGGTCTGCTATAGTGGCAAAGTTTAAGTTATGGGATAATGCAACTTAACATTGACATTCGCACTTCAGGCAGTCTTTAACACATTTTCCTATATTTAAAAATAACACAAACAACACTTTCTTTGGAATAAGTTTGGCTGCAGCTTAATTCCAAATATTACTAAATAACTCATTTCACTTAACATCCACTTAATAACATAACAATCTTTTCACCAGGTTACTTCACAGAGCGGTTAATAATGCTAAGCCATTCGGTAACGAAACTGGCTCACCTTCCCCACCTCCCCCCCCCCCTCCACCCATGTGACTTACGGTGTCGTCAAGCCACATCTTACTCATGGCGGTTCCGCCCATGAGTTTTTTTCCATTTCATATATTTCACAACATTCATTTAACCACTTCTGGTGCCTCTTAAACCCTCATCCAGGCACCCCCTTTTCTTTTAAAAGCTGCTACCATCCTTCCCAAATAACCTCCCCCACTCCCCCAAAACTCAAACTTCCACACAACGGGCAGGCTGGGTAGGGTTCTTAAACTCCCCTCTATCCACCCTCACCTTCTCCTATCTAACTAACTAATGACTCTTAACCACCAAAACTTCATCCTATCCTGTCTCTTTCCCTTCCAATCAATCCCCTCGCTTTCCTTACCCAATCACCTTCCTTCTGTTGCTACCTGCCGACTTACCACTAATCTTTCCCACATTAGTGTTTAACCTACAAAAAGGAGACTATGATAAAATGAGAAGAACGGTGAAAAAAAATTAGAAGAGAAGCTTTGAAGGTCAAAATTTACATCAGGTGTGGATGCTGTTCAAAAATACCATCCTGGAAGCCCAGGCCAGATATATTCTGTGTATTAAAAATGGAGGAAGGAAGACCAAATGACAGCCGGCATGGTTAAAAAGTGAGGTGAAGGAAGCTATTAGAGCTAAAAGAAAATCCTTCAGAAAATGGCAGAAGGAACTGACTGAAAATAATAAGAAACAGCATAAGGAATGTCAAGTCAAATGCAAAGCGCTGATAAAGAAGGCAAAAGGGACTTTGAAAAAAAGATTGAGTTGGAGGCAAAAACACATAGTAAAAGTTTTTAAGGTATATTAAAAGCAAGAAGCTGGCAAAAGAATTGGTTGAACCGCTAGATGATCGAGGGATAAAGGGGTCAATCAGGGAAGACAAAGCCATAGCGGAGGGATTAAATGAATTCTTTGCTTTGTTCTTCACCGAGGAAGATTTGGGAGAGATACTGGTGCCAGAAATGGTATTCAAAGCTGATGAGCCAGAGAAACTGAATAAAATCTCTATAAACCTGGAGGATGTAATGGGGCAATTTGACAAATTGAAGAGTAGCAAATCACTGGGACCGGATGGTATTCATCCCAGAGTACTGATAGAATTGAAAAAAATGAACTTGTGGAACTATTGTTAGTAATATGTAATTTATCTTTAAAAATCGAGCATGGTACCGGAGGATTGGAGGGTGGCCAATGTAACAACGAATTTTTAAAAAGGTTCCAGAGGAGATCCAGGAAATTATAGACTGGTGAGCCTGACATCAGTGCCAGGGAAAATGGTAGAGACTATTATAAAGAACAAAATTACAGAGCATATTCAAAAGCATTGATTAATTAGACAAAGCCAACATGGATTTGGTAAAGGGAAATCTTGCCTCACCAATCTATTACATTTCCTTTAAGGGGTGAACAAACATTTGGCTAAAGGTGAGCCAGTCGATATTGTGTATCTGGATTTTCAAAAGGCATTGGACAAAGTACCTCATGAAAGACTCCAGAGAAAATTGGAAAGTCAAGGGATAGCAGGTAGTGTCCTATTGTGGATTAAAAACTGGTTAAAGATAGAAAACAGAGAGTAGAGTTAAACAGTCAGTATTCTCAATGGAGAAAGGTAGATAGTGGGGTTCCCCTGGGGTTTATGCTGGCACTGCTGCTTTTTAACATATTTATAAATGATCTAGAGATGGGAGTAACTAGTGAGGTAATTACATTTGCTGACGACAGAAAGTTATTCAACATTGTTAAATTGCAAGAGGATTGTGAAAAATTACAAGAGGACATTATGAGACTGGAAGACTGGGCATCTAAATGGCAGATGATGTTTAATGTGAGTAAGTGCAAAGTGATGTATGTGGGAAAGAGGAACCCAAATTATAGCTAAGTAAGGCAAGGCTCCACTTTAGGAGTCACCGACCAGGAAAGAGATCTAGGTGTTGTCGTTGATGATACATTGAAACCCTCTGCTCATTGTACTGTGGCAGCTAAGAAAGCAAATAGAATATTAGGTATTATTAGGAAAGGAATGTAAAACAAAAATGAGGATGTAATATTGCCTTTTTATTGCTCCATGGTGTGACAGCATCTCGAATATTGTGTTCAATCTGGTCACCGAATCTCAAAAAAGATGTAGTGGAATTATAAAAGGTACAGAAAAGGGCAACGAAAATGATAAAGTGGATTGGATGACTTTCCTATGAGGAAAGGCTGAAGCAGCTAGGGCTCTTCAGATTGACGGATGAGGGGAGATATGATAGAGGTCTATAAAATAATGTGTGGAGTGGAATGAATAGATGTAATTGCTTGTTTACTCTTTCCAAAATACTAGGACTAGGGGGCATGCAATGAAGCTACAAAGTAGTAAATTTAAAATGAATCAGAGAAAGTTTTTCTTCACTCAACGTATAATTGAACTCTGGAATTCATTGCCAGAGACTGTAGTAAAAGCAGTTAGCTTAGCGGGGTTTAAAAAAGGTTTGAATGTCTTCCTAAAGGAAAAGTCCATAGACCATTATTAAAATGGACTTGTGGGAAAATTCACTGCTTATTTCTGGGATAAGCAGCATAAAACATATTGTACATTTTGGGATCTTGCCAGGTACTTGTGACCTGGATTGGCCACTGTTGGAAACAGGATACTGGGCTTGATGGACCTTCGGTCTGTCCCAGTATGGCAATACTTATGGACTTATCTACCATAAATGTAAATGTGTATTGTAAGGGGTAAGTTATCAATGTGAGCTACCATTAAGGTGGTTTCGTTACTGTTAACCCCAGCTATTAGTAATTAAGTCACTCATTTTCAAAAGAGAAACATGTCTTTAAAAGTGGCAGATGGGCGTTTTTCTCGCAAAAATGTTGCCGATTTTCAAAACTCAGAATTGGGGACATTTTACTCTGCAGTTCATCTAAAATTTCAAGGGGGCATGTTGGAGATGCGTTTTGGGTGGGACTAGGGTGGATTTAAAATCCTGAATGTCTTTCAGCAATAATGGGACAGAAAATGAGGTCCAGGGATTTTATCTAAACCTGTTTCAGTCACATTAAGTCTGAAAAAGGTACCCTAACTAATCACCTGACTACTAACCCTCTCTAATCCCCTATTGATCACTAACCCTGTCCCATTCCCTAAAGATGTGACAATTACCAGGATCTATGGACAGCTGCAGATATTATGGTCATTCTTAAGAAAGCAGCAAGCAAACAGATGAAGTACATAGTGGTCAGTACAGTGGACGGTGAACAACGGGTTCCAGGTTCAATTCCTACTTTAACTCTTTCATTTCAGTACAAATATGTAGGTCAAAGAAGAGCAACCAAAATGATAGAGGGATGGGACTGATCCCATATGAGGAAAGGCTAAAGAGGTAGGGCTGAAGAGAGATATGATTGAGGTCTGCAAAATCCTGAGTGGTGGCAGTGGCGTAGGAAGGGGGGGGGGCGGTGGTGGGGCGGTCCGCCCCGGGTGCACGCCGCTGGGGGGTGTCGGCGCCTCGCTGGTTCCTTGCTCTCTCTGCCCCGGAACAGGAAGTAACCTGTTCCGGGCAGAGAGAGCAAGGAACCAGCGAGGCGCCGACACCCCCCAGCGGCGTGTACTCGGCGGATTGGCCCGCCCCTCACCGCCATCCAGGTATGTTCTCACTGGGGGGGTTGCGCTACGGAGGGGGGAGGGTGCATCGCGCTGCACCTGGGGGGGGGGTGCGCAGCGGCGACCCGCCCCGGGTGTCAGCTGCCCTCACGACGCCACTGGTGTTGTGGAATGGGTAAAGGTGAATCAATTTTTCACTCATTCAAAAAGTACAAAGACCAGGGGACACTCAATGAAATTGCCTGGAAATATTTTTAAAACAAATAGGGAGGAAATATTGTTTTCACTCAAAGAATAGTTAAGCTCTGGAACTCGAGGATGTGTAATGACAGTGCATATCTGGGTTTAAAAAAGGTTTGGACAAGTTCCTGGAGAAAAGTCCATAGTCTGTTATTTGAGATGGACGTGGGGGAAGCCCTTCTTGCCCTGGGATGGTAGCATGAATGGTGCTACTAGTTGGGTTTCTGCCAGGTACTTATGACCTGGATTGGTCACTGCTGGAAGCAGGATACTGGGCTAGATGGACCATTGGTCTGGCCCAGTATGGCTATTCTTTTGTTCTTTATGTTCTAACATAGAATACTTCCTGTACCTGAATATATGTGACCTGCAAGCCTGAGGGCTATTGCAGTGGTGGACCTTAGAGGGGTATAATCGAACGTTGCCGGCATCTCTATGGGTGGCCATCTCCGGGTCTGGCGCCGTAAGTGGGTGGAGCCAACCGTATTTTCGCTAATATGGTTGGGCCTGGCCAAATGTCGTGGGAGGAGCCAGCATTTGTAGTGCACTGGCCCCCCTCAATGTCCAGGACACCAACCAGGCACCTAGGGGGCACTTCTAAAAATTAAAAAATAAAATAAAAATAGCTCCCAGGTGCTTAGCTCCCTTCCCTTGGTTGTTTAGCCCCCAAATCTCCCCCAAACCCACTCCCCACACTGTACACCATTACCATAGCCCTAAGGGGTGAAGGGGGGCACCTACATGGGGGTACAGTGGGTTTGGTGGGTTTTGGAGGGCTCCCCATTTACCACCACAAGTCTAACAGGTAGGGGGGATGGGTCTGGTCTACCTGTCTGAAGTGCACTGCACCCACTAAAAACTGCTCCAGTGATTTGCATACTGCTATCAGGGAGCTGGGTATACCATTTGAGGCTGGCATAGAGGGTTGGTGACCACTGGGGGAGTAAGGGGAGGTGATCCCTCATTCCCTCCAGTGGTCATTTGGTCAGTTGGGGCTCCTTTTGAAGCTTGGTCGTGAAAAAAAAAGGGACCAAGTAAAGCCAGCGAAATGCTCGTCAAGCCTGGCTTTTTTTTTTCCATTATCGGGCGAAGCCGGCCATCTCGTGAGCACACCCCCGTCCTGCCTTCACTACCCTACAACACAGCCCTCTTGAGTGTTTCGTCGGCTCCGTGGATGGAAAGCAGATGGCACCGGCCCAAATCGACTTTCGCTTATACCGATTTGGCCGGGTTCAGGAGATCGCCGGCCATCTCCCGATTGTGTCGGAAGATGGCTGGCAATCACTTTCAAAAATGAACTGGTTAGCTACTGTAGGTTTCCTCTGCTCCTGGAGGGCACAATATAAAAGAGTTCAGATGGGATTTTTACCTGAGTCCCCTTATGTGAAGTCCACTGCACTGACCACTGGGCTGCCCCTCTGCACTTTCTGGAATGTCTGTATGGCTAGTTTACTGGGAATGCTTCCAGTCAGGTTTCGCTAAGGCTTGTTTTGCTCCATTTTTTCCTAGGAGTTCTTTTTAATGGTATTTACAGAGGGATTTTTTTTGCATAAAAACATCTAGCTCAAAGTCATAACTGAAGCAGGAATTGGTTTGCTTAGGCTGTGAGCTCGACTTGTTTTGTCATTTTCGGCAAAACATCTCAATTTGAACATAGATGTCATATCGAAAATGCCCCTCCATGTCTCATTGCATAAAATGAGCACCTGTGCTAAAATAGTGTAATCCTCCATTATATTGGGATTACTGAGTGTTGTGGATCTTTCCCTGGAGTCACTAGGGGAAGCATGTGAGATGTCCCTGGTGGGAGGAAAGTCCAGCCTAAGGAGTGCATTTGTAGAATAACTTGCAGAGAGAAATGCATCAAGTTTATGATTTATAGCTAGGGTGGAGTTTGGAGGCAATAAAAGTTCTTGTTTGCTGGTGCACGAGGTCTTTGGTTGCCTTCACCCCCGCCAGGACTCTAGGACGAGAGAGGGTATCCTAAAGTCAGAATAAACTAAGGCTGAAATAAAGATGAGTTCCTGCCCCTACAAGCAGTAACTGTGATGGTGAAAGAGCTCCAGGTGAGTAAGGGGAACCTAGCCTGGGAGTAGGAGTTGGAACAGGGGAAGCCTATTCAAGGCTGGGTGTGACCCTGAGAGGTACATCGCTGGAAAGAGGATAGACAGGGAGGTCTGATCCTGAGGGAAATGGATTGATCATCCTTGGGTGAATCTCTTCATAAAAGCAGTTAATAAATCCCAATAAATAAAAATATCCTACTGCCTACCAGAGTAAGACCAGTCCTGGCCTGCGCCCAAGCTCATGTGATTGAGAACTGACACTGTGAGAGTGATAAAAACAGAAGAAACACTTGTGGACCAGGTCTAGATGGTCAGAGGAATGAGTTAGTGGTAAAATAACACATCTTAACAGTGTTCAATGATTTATTATTTATTTATTTATTGTTACATTTGTATCCCACATTTCCCACCTATTTGCAGGCTCGATGTGGCTTACATAGTACCGTAAGGCGTTCGCCAATTCCGGTATGAACAAATACAGTAATGTGGTAGAATAAGGTTCGTGTGTACAGACACATTAGGGAATCGTAGAGAGGAAAAGAATCGTAGAGAGGAAGAGTTATTATATGTCCATTATATGACCTTCATAAGGAGAATATTGTGGCTCCCTATAGATGAAATACTTCAAGACCTGTACATATCCATTTGGTCAACTCCTAATTCAGTTAGACCAACTAAACGAAATTCAGATAATAAATATTGAGTGTAGGAAGTTTTAGGACGTGGCAAGCAACAATTGTCTCATGTTTCTTTGATAGTCAAATCTGCAATGAGGAAGAACAAAACATCTAAAGACCATATGCCTTAAGTACAAGGACCTTAAATTTATAGACTTAATGGGTAAAACAATGTACCAAAATTCCATGCTCGCTGCTCACATTGCAGTGAATAATTATCATTATGTCAATATTTACATACTATTATGGATAACTTGAATCAGTTAGTGGAAAGATTATCAGAAGCTAACAAACCTTCTTTCCAGTTGATTTTAGCACATTTTGAAGATTGTTCTAAGCAGATGATTCATGCTGCAAATGACAGCTATGATATGGCTGTTAGAGGCTCCGCAATAGCAATATCTAACAGCTGACTCTCATGGCTCAGAGCTTCAGCATTGAAGGAAGATATTTTTGAGAGAGTAGCAGATGCCCCATGTTGTACAGGGAACACTTTAGTTGGAGAAAAGGTGACAGAAAATATAAAGGACATAAAACAAGAGTATACTACTTTAGACATCCTAGAAGATGACAGTGCAAAAACTTCCAGATCGACTTATAAATGTCTATCTTACAATTCTTCCAGAGGCAGATATCAAGAAAAGCTTAACTCTTACTCCCAGAGAACTACCTACCATTTTAAGTCAAACCGACCATGAAAAAATAGACACCTGCTCAACAGATGAAACCGAGCACTAGCTTTTGACATAAATCTTCATCCTCACGTTCTGGTATGGGGCCGTCTTCAGTATTTTTGCAGTGCTTGGAGAGCAATCACGATGGCCACTTGGGTGCTGAAAGGTATTCAAAATGGGTATCACATAAATTTTCTTTATCTCCCACCATCGCAACTGCCTCCTCTGTCCTCAGCTCCAGTGGAGCAATTACGACAACTGAAAATTGTCATGCTTTTATCTGCCCAAGCCATCGAAGAAGTACATCCTGCCCAAAGGAACAAGGGGTTCTGTTCAAAATACTTTCTCATAAAGAAAAAGATAGGAGGTTTTCGAGCCATTCTAGACCTCCGAAGTCTCAACAGATACATCAAAAGAGAGAAATTTGAGATGACCACACTAACTACCATCCTTCCATTTTTACAACAAAACATGTGGCTCACGTCCGTGGATTTGCAAGAAGTGTATCTCCATGTTCCAATTATTTTTTTAAATTAAGAGTGGTGATGCTCCTGATTGTTTATATGATTGATCATATTTCTTCAAAAAGTTCATTTTCATAGAGCTCGTAACCAAATGTTATTGCTTTTCCATCGTTAGAGAGGATTAAATCATGTAAGATGTTTAATTCCTCTCATGTACCAAGCAGCTTTGGTCTGGAAAACACTACCATTTCAGATTTGATTACTTTCTGTAAAAAACGTATTTGTTTGGAATATATCTGCAGCTACATAAATGAGATATTATTTAGTAGTATCAGCCATTTGTTTATAATGATGTTACTTCCTAGGGTTGCCTAGTCTTTTTTTTATATATTGTAGTCCACATGGATGTAGTAATGGTATGTAGCAGAATATTGTATTTAGTGTTTAGGAAATTTGATTGTATTTGGCAGATGTGGAGGGGCATAATCGAATGAAAATGTCTATCTCCATGGGCGTTTATCTCCGAGAACGGGTCCGTGAAGGGGCGGACCGAACCGTATTTTCGAAAAAAATAGACGTCCATGTTTTATTCGACAATTTGTGAGCTGGGCGTTTTTGTTTTTCAGCGATAATGGAAAATGAAAGCGCCCACCTCAAAAATGAATAAATCCAAGGCATTTGTTCGTGGGAGGGGCCAGGATTCCCAGCGCACTGTCCCCCCCCACACGCCAGGACACCAACCGGGCACCCCAGGGGGCACTTTTACAAAAAAAAAAAAAAAAAAAAAGGTAAAAGAGCTCCCAGGTGCATAGCACCCCTCCCCCGTGTGCTGAGCCCCCCAAATCCCCCTCAAAACCCACTGCCCACAAGTCTACACCACCACCACAGCCCCAAGGGGTGAAGGGGGGCACCCACACGCGGGCACAGTGGGTCTGGGGGGTTGGACGACTAATAAGCATTAAGCAGCACAATTGATGATATCTTTGCCCCTAAATCTGCTCTAATGGTTAGAAATTAAGCCTATTAGTAAGATTTTCTTGGTTCATAACTTAGTTCTCACTCAGCCTCTGCTTCCATTATATACAACTCAAGTTTGTGCATTTCTGTTTGTATTTTCTTCTAATAAGTAGATAATAATAGTCCTTTTTTATTGCAGGTGCCTATCCTCTTCTCCCTTTCAATCTGCCTTATACTGTTAAGGAGTGAAATGTCAGCAAAGCATTTACTCCAGAGATGCCTGCTACTATGTTTCTGAATTATTGTAGTGGTAAAATACTTTATTAGCCTTCATGGAGAAATGAAATATGTCTTCTGTTAAAATGCTAATAGCAGGCCATGACCCTAGAAAGGTGCAAAACGCCTGCAGATCAGTTTGCTTCCACAGTTTTGGATAGGGATTTGGATTTCATAACGCAGCTTTTTAAAACTGTGCTCAATGTGAGTTGCAATCTAGGATCAATAGGAAGGTTACTGTCCCAGAGGGCTTATAATATCAGGTGATAGGGATGAAATGATTTGCCCAATGTCAGAAGAAGAAGAGCTGGTAGAAGAAATATGATTTGAACCCTGTTATCTCTGGTTCTTCGCCCATTCCTTTAACCACTGGTTTATACCCCCACTTGAAGGTCATCTGTTGCTCCCACCCATTTTCTAAAAGTGACCAAGATCTTGAGAACTAATCCAATGGGGAAGTCCAAGAACTGTGGACTGCAGAAGGCAACAGCAACACCTTGAAAAATGTTGTAGCCACTAGGAAGGTAATGATTACCAAAGTCTGAACAAAACAGAAAAGGTACTCATCATCATCCTTTATCAAAGGTGTCAATTTCTTGCAATTTCAAGAAGGGAAAAATCCATAGCCAACCTCTGGAAGCAAAACAGTATGAAAAAAATGACATGTGGAGCCAATGGCAAAATAACAGGCCCCAAGCAACAATGTTGAAAGGTCCCTCAGAATAGGGACAGCAACTGAAAATATTTGAGAGAACCTGCAAGGGGGGGCTCCTTCTTCCTTGCTACCACCCCAAAATTGCAAGAGCCGCTTCAGCATAATTCACCCCACTGCAGGTGCCTTTGCATTAAGAATCAGGCATAAGACCAATGACTTGTTTTCCACATGATTTTGCATACATGTTACATTGTTATTTTGGTATAATATCTACCTGGAAAGTCAATGAGAGTGGAGGAGTGGCCTAGTGGTTAGGGTGGTGGACTTTGGTCCTGAGGAACTGAGTTTGATTCCCACTTCAGGCACAGGCAGCTCCTTGTGACTCTGGGCAAGTCACTTAACCCTCCATTGCCCCTTGTAAGCCGCATTGAGCCTGCCATGAGTGGGAAAGCACAGGGTACAAATGTAACAAAAAAAAAAATGTAACAAATCTTAGTGACACCTCCTCAAGTTACCACATTGCAAATGTATCAAATCACAAACAACCTAGTCAATGAATAAAAACCTCTTCATTGGACAATAATGGTAATTTTATAAAAATCACCTAAATATTTTTAAAAGGCATATGTTATAAAAGCAACAATCCCACTAACCAGACTACAGTATTCCTCATTATAACATCATAAATTCATGGAACTATATATCTCATCCAATCCAAATATTCCATATTCATTATTATAAGTCCTTTTTATATTTAACTGTCTTACAATATCTGCTTGTTATACTACTATCATGTTTTTTCATTATCATGTGGCCCAAGATCCTTCTGTAACACTAAATGTCTATTTTCTAATGTATTTCCACCACTCATGATGTATTTGTAAGCCACATTGAGCCTGCAAAGAGGTGGGAAATGTGGGATACAAATGCAATAAATAAATAAATAAAATAAATAAATAAATAAGCATATCTATAATTCATATATTTAAATCCAATTAATGAAGATTTAATTAAAGTAGCATTCCACATTAATCTCCATCATCTAATATAATGGACATTACTGAATAAAACCACACTGGTCTATAAATGAACCCTACAGTGTCTCCTCCATGCATTTACTATAAGGGATTAAAATGGCCTGTGTTTTTCTCTATTGATTTTACTCAACCATATGATCCATGAACACCCAGTTAGTAGCCAAAGTGGAATACAACCAAACTGCATTTCAACATAATGACATGCATTTAATCTCAATTACCCAAGAGAGATAGCTGTGTTCAGCATGAAGATCCAAAATTGCTCTTTATATTTCAGCACACTATCACAGTCAGAACTTCACCATTTAAAATTGACCCATTCTATTGTTGTCCACTTTATTACAGATGATTGATGATTGTGTTTTACACAGTGTTGCATTACAGGAACAGACAATGGTTTACTTATGTGGAGGGTAATTTTATGAGGTTGTGCCTAGGTAACACAAATTTTCACATGCCTATTTTATACCTATTTTATAAACTGAGTTTGATTCCCACTTCAGGCACAGGCAGCTCCTTGTGACTCTGGGTAAGTCACTTAACCCTCCATTGCCCCATGCAAGCCGCATTGAGCCTGCCATGAGTGGGAAAGCGCGGGGTACAAATGAAACAAACAAACAAAAAGTCAAGTATACTACTACTTGATTTTATAAAACATTAGCATGTGTATGAAAGAATATGCGTACATGTGAACACTTGCATTGTACTGACCCAGAAAACAAACTGGCAGGTGGTCTAGAATTTTTCCTTCTCTTGTCGGCTCCTGCACCAGCTGCTCCATAAAGCAGTCCTTGATTTCATCAAAGAATTTTACCTCCCTAGCATGCCCCAATGTTACATTTACCCAGTCAATATTGGGGTAATTGAAATCACCCATTATTATTGTGTTGCCCAGTTTGTTTGCGTCCCTAATTTCATTTAACATTTCTACATCCGTCTGTTCATCCTGGCCAGGCGGACGATTGTACACTCCTATCACTATCCCTTTCCCCTTTACACATGGAATTTCAATTAGTTCCCATTAGTTTTGCATTTACTATAAACTGTATATTCTTCTTACGACTTTGTAATTATTTATATTGTTACTATGTAAGCTGCATTGAGCCTGCCATGTGTGGGAAAGCGTGGGGTACAAATGTAATAAATAATAATAATAATAATCCATAGGGATTCCAAAATGTGTTTTGTTTCCTGCAGAATTTTCAATCTATTTGATTCAAGGCTCTCCTTAACATACAGTGCTACCCCTCCACCAATTCAATCCACCCTATCACTAGGATATAATTTGTACCCCGTTATGACAGTGTCCCACTGGTTATCCTCCTTCCACCAGGTCTCAGAGATGCCTATTATATCTAATTTTTCATTTAGTGCAATATATTCTAACTCTCCCATCTTTTTTCTTAGGCTTCTGGCATTCGCGTATAGACATTTCAAATTATGTTTGTTGTTCCTATTTACATCATGTTCAGTACTTGACAGTATTAATTTGCAATCTTTTGTCTGATTTTTATTTTAGGATACCTGATCTACTACGGTCTCCTTTGCAACCTCACTATCGGGATACCCTATCTTCCCTGTTTTGGTGATATCTTTGAAAGATACCTTATCCAGAACCATGCGTTTTTTGAGTGATTGTCAGTCTTCCCCCAGTTTCTAGTTTAAAAGCTGCTCTATCTCCTTTTTAAATGTTGATGCCAGCAGCCTGGTCCCACCCTGGTTAAGGTGGAGTCCATCCTTTTGGAATAGGCTCCCCCCTTCCCCAGAATGTTGCCCAGTTCCTAACAAATCTAAAACCCTCCTCCCTGCACCATTGTCTCATCAATGCATTGAGACCCCGGAACTCTGCCTGTCTCTTGGGCCCTGCGCATGGAACAGATAGCACTTCAGAAAATGCTACCCTAGAGGTTCTGGATTTGAGCTTTCTACCTAAGAGCCTAAATTTGGCTTCTAGAACCTCTCTCCCACATTTTCCTATGTCATTGGTACCCACATGTACCAAGCCAGCCGGCTCCTCCCCAGCACTACCTAAAATCCTATCTAGGTTACGCATGAGGTCCGCCACCTTCGCACCAGGCAGGGAAGTCATCAGACGATCCTCACGTCCACCAGCCACCCAGCTATCTATATGCCTAATGATTGAATCACCAACTACAACAGCTGTCCTAACCCTTCCCTCCTGGGCAGCACTTGGAGACATATCCTCGGTGCGAGAAGATAGTATGTCCCCTGGTGGGCAGGTCCTGGCTACAGGAGTGCTTCCTACTTCACCAGGGTGATGCTCTCCTTCTAGGAGACCTCCCTCCTCCAAGGTAGCACAGGGGCTAACAGACTGGAGGTGGGACTTCTCTACAACATCCATGAGGTCTCTTCTATGTACCTCTCTGTCTCCCTCAGCTCCACCAAGTCTGCTACTCTAGCCTCAGGAGAACATTATCAGAAATTAGGGAGGCTAACAAACTGGGTAACTCAATAATAATGGATGATTTCAATAGCCCTGATATTGACTAGATAAATGCAACATCAGGGCATGCTAGGGAGGTGAAACTCCTTGACCAAATCAAGGACTGCTTTACGGAGCAGCTGGTACAGGAGCCAACAAGAGAAGGAAAAATTCTAGACCTAGTCCTTAGTGGAGCACATGATCTGGTGTAGGATGTAATGGTGTTGGGGCCAGTTGATAACAGTGATCATAATATTATCAGCTCTGGATAACTTTCAAACAGGAGACTATGATAAAATGAGAAGAACAGTGGAAAAAAAAAGAACTTAGAGGAGAAGCTTTGAAGGTCACAAATTTACATCAGGTATGAATACTGTTAAAATATATGATCCAGGAATCCTAGGCCAGTTATATTCCATGTATTAAAAAAGGAGGAAGGAAGGCCAAATGACAGCAGGCATGATTAAAAAGAGAGGTGACAGAAGCTATTACAGATAAAAGAAACTTCTTCAGAAAATGGAAGAAGGATCCAACTAACAATACTAAGAAACAGCATAAGGGGCAAGTAAAATGCAAAACACTGATAAGGAAGGGAAAGAAAAAGTTTGAAAAAGATTGCATTGGAGGCAAAAACATATAGTAAAACCTTTTTTAGTTATATTAAAACCAAGAAGCCGGCAAAAGAAATAGTTGGACTGCTAAATGACAGAGATAAAAGGGGCACTCAGGAAAGAGAAAGCCATAATGAAGAACTGAAATGAATTCTTTGCTTCGTGTTCATCGAGGAAGATTTGGAAGTGATACCAGTGCCAGAAATGCATCTATTCACATCCTACGCATGTCAGTTTTGAACTACTGCCCAGCTATCGCATGTCCCGGATGGTAATTTCATATTTTACACACGTCCACTAAGCATGTCGAAAATTTTTCTCTGGCAATGCTAACCAGGTGGTAATCAGCAATGAACGCGTGTAGACCATTACTGCCTGGTTAATGCATAAGACCTTACCGCTAGGTCAATGGTTGACGGTAAGGTTTCAGGCCCAAAATGGATGCACACCAATTTTTATTTTGCTGCACGTCCATTTTTGGCCCAAAAAGGGGCCTTTTTTTGCAGGTGCACTGAAAAATGGACCTTCACATGTCCAATACACGTGTCTACACTAGTGCAGGCCGATTTTCAGTGCACCTTAGTGAAAGGACCCATAAATTGTAGGAAGAACTTCCCTGAAAAAGAAAATATTTTTTTACACCGTCTCAGCTAACCTTATAATGAAAGATACTGAAATTCTGTGGGTAGCATATCTATCTTTCAAAATCTGACAAATCAAATCCAGTGCCCCAACAGATAATGTAACCAACATGCTTCAATTGTTTTAAAATCTTCAATATATAAACTGTAGCCTGTATAATTACTTTATTTTGACAGCTTCAGGTTTAAGACAAATATCCTCTTGGAAGATGAGTAGGGTCTGCAAGTCTCAGTGTCAGAACTCAGCAACATTTGTGGATATTAGGGAAGATATTTTTAAGATATGTTTATCTATTCCTACTCTAGCTGAGATAATATTTAACCATCTCTCTGACTTCATGTGCAACTTTCTTCAAATCAGTCACCTTACTTTCTAACTCTTCCTACTTTCTTACCCATCTATATGTTACAACTTTGGCTTACCCTTCACTATCAACTATAATGTTCTATTACGTATTGTGTTGACATTGCAAATAGTATACCATCAAAAATTCAAAAAACTGCCCAGAGCAATAATTTCAGAAACTTATTATACTGTTGCCCTGAATCAATGGTATTGATTATGCACTCCCAGTAAATGTCACATTATAAATTCAAACAAATAAAGCCTCATAAGCGCAGGGTACCACTTAATTGGCCAACACCTGAATGGGCTCTCATCATTGGCTCCTACCTCCTCTGAAAACACCTGCAGAGCAAAACAACTCCAAAAAGAGAAAAAAGGTCTGCAGTAAAAAAAAAAACGGAGGGGGTTAATTGTGACTATTTTATAATTAAAGTGCGCAAACAATAACCCAAACTACTTCCCAAGCTCCTAACTTTCCAAAAATCAGAAGAATTAATTCAAAACCTAAAACATATGCATAAGGGAACAGAAATAGTACTTAGCTTCACCATGGTAATGCTGGCAAAAAGACAATCCAGGGAATACTCTTAATATTGTTCAAACCACGTCTATGATATCACATCTTTGGTCCATTGAATAGAAACATGACGGCAGATAAAGGCCATATGACCAATCCAGTCTGCCCATCCTCATAATTGATCAAAAGTATCCAATAACTCTTTCTTGACAGATCCAGGAATCCTTCTGTTTTGCTACTTCATCAGGAGAAAAAAACCCAAAATGACCACTTTTCTTCCAAACAACATGAACCATCGGCACACAATGGTGACTGTCTAAATAGACGCCTTCATTGGCCACACACCCTAGGACTGACATCTTATCCTGTTGGCTAACTTTCATATTAATATATTCAATATTACGTCAGAAGAACTCTTCCCATTCTAACTGGCCATTTAATCCTTTAAGGGACACGGTCTGAAGCCGGTATATAGCACATAACCTGTGATATATGGCTATAGCCAGATGGGGGGGGGGGGGGGGGGGAGAGGGGATCCAGATATGTACAGCCCCTCATTTTAGCACGTCATGGTTAGTGGAAGAGGAACCCAAAATTACATTCATTGGATATTCTGTACATTCTGATTTCAGCAATGTTGTGTTATTTTTTCTTATGAAAAATCAATAACAAATACTACAACAACAAAGGGACCCTCGCTTTATTGAACCCTGCCTATGTATAGAGCTTTCTCATGAGTGGTGCTGAAATGCTAGGGGGCCATGCTTCAGACTCACCTTTCCAAGGTGATCCTTTGCCCCCACGAAGATATTCTGTGGAGGCAGGTAGTGGTGGTGCTTGAAGATTTGTCTCCTGTGCCTGAAGCACAGGAGCTCCGACTCCCACACACAGAGAAATTGTGCTCCCTGCACAGTGATATAGCTGTGCACACTAAGGAATGTTCTTCAATGGGCAGAGATATATATGTACATTTTGCACATAGAAGGAATGTCCTGCCGTTGCCATGGATATTTTCCAGATGTGGGGACCAGTACCGCTGTTGCACATTTTACATAGGGCCCTGTTTACTAAGCCAGCATGCTGTAGACACGCTAACTTTTTAGCACGCACTAAAAGTGGGAGCTAACAATAGAGACACCCACAGGAATACAATGGGCATCTCTAGCATTAGTACGTGCTTTTAGCGCATGCTAAAAAGTTTGTGCGCCTACAGCGTGGCTTAGTAAACAGGGCCCATAGTGTTTTATCAATTGGTGGAAATGTTTATCTCCAAAAGCCTATGATGTTTGCAGTGCATCCTCTTTCTACATGGGTTTTTTGAGGGGATATTTTCGAATAATGGAAAACATTTAGTTCTTTCTTCCATCATGGACTTGCGATTTTAGATGTTTTCCACTAAATGTTTATTTAGCCATTTGAACATCATATCAAAAATATTCCTTTATGTTTACATGCTTATGTGTCCAGTTACACACATAAATCACTAGAAATACCAGCATTTTTGCAGGTTCTTTCTGCCTAAAGTTTCTTATAGAATCATTCCCAGAAGGTGCAAACTTGCTGTGTGCCTACTTTTTAAGCACGTATAGCCTGTATATATATGGCCGCCCTTGCTCTCAGTAAAATACAGGTCGATGGCTCAGGCTAAAGAGCTAGGCCTCTACAAGCAAATGGCTCATAATAAGAGCTAGGCTTCTCTTAAAAATCCAAAGTCATCTCTGATGCAAAATACATTTTTTGTTTTTGTTACATTGGTACCCCATGCTTTCCCACTCATGGCAGGCTCAATGTGGTGAGCAATGGAGGGTTAAGTGACTTGCCCAGAGTCACAAGGAGCTGCCTGTGGTGGGAATTGAACTCAGGTCCTCAGGACCAAAGTCCACCACCCTAACCACTAGGCCACTCCTCCACAAGCTGAACAGAGTTCTCAGGGAGCTGGCATGGGAGGGGGTCCTTTGCTCTTAAAAACATGCCTGGGACTGGCATCGGTGAAGAGTCATGAAAGATGTTTTGGGCTAATGAAAGTAGATAAAGGGGTAGATGTACGTAGTTAGAGAGTACTCAGAGGGAGGGGGAGCTGAGAATAGCTGAGAAGAGCAGAATGACCGATGAAGTCATCTCACCAGCTGTGCTTTGCACCCCTTTTGTGTATAGTTAGAACCTGGGACCCAATGAAGTCACCCTTATCGGTTCCTTATCAACTGATAAGGGATAGCAAGTTCTGCTGACAAAGCTGGATCCCATTGGAATCCATTGGGTTGAGACAGTATAAATGAAGCACCCCGAGAGGTGTAAGATGCAGACGCAGATGCAGAGGCAGATGCTGATGGAGGAGAGAGACAGAGCACCACCAAGAGCTGATGTGTCATGTGATTCTGTTCCACTGTATGATTGACTGAATTGCTGGTATCCTCATTATTGGGTAATGTATCAATGCTAATTAATACTAATAAACTATATCTTTTTAACTAATTAAAACTGGGTTCCTCTTTAATTACAGACTTAGCTACGGCTGAGCCTGTACCAAACTGCCATGAGCAGATTCAAGGTTGGGAAAGCTAGATATTTGGAGGGCATATGTAACTTTGCCCAGAGAGATGAGACGGGCCACTGCTTCCGCTGCCTGATTAGCAAAGGCAGATTCTGAGAAAATAAACAAGCCTTACACAATTTTACATCAGACATTTTTCTGCATATAAAATGCTGTTAAAATAATCCTCTATCTCAGAAGATACAGTTAAATTAAATCTGTTTTAGGCTTGTTCTCATTCTTAAAATTAGTCAGCTCAAAGCTATTAGAAGGTGAACATCATTTTCTATATTCTAGGAATACAGTACTGATAATTTGTAAATTCTAAAAATGTTGGAGCCTAATTGTGTCGGGAGAGTGAAATAATTAAACACCATCTCAATGATAAAGCCAATTAAATCTGCTGTTGCATCACTGGCCAATGTAGAAAAAAAACCTGAAAAAATGAGGTCAATAGGAGGCAAGCAGAGAGCAGGTACAGTACATAGGCTGTTGATTAGGTCAAGGGCAAAGGCCTGCAAAAATGATTAGAACACATATTTTAAGCATCATTAAAAATGAAGAGGAACCAGAGCAGCAAGCAATCAGTGGTTAGGTTCAGTGGGCACGAACTGACAGCAACAATTTGGAGAACCTTGCAGCTGCAGCATCAGTTAAACATGAAAAGAAAAACCTGAACCATCAGTAAAAAAAAAATACTGAAACTCATTTTCAATAGCTGTAGCACCCTTCAACTTGCTATTAATGCAATCAAGTACCTCACAGTAAGTTTCAACAATGCTTCACTATGTTGTAGTATGAGTATAAGTGCATAAGCTTGGCTATGTTTTGCATAAGTCTTTCAGCTGATAGATAGATACATGTAGGTACTGTTTTTTATACACTACAACACAGGTTCTCAATCCATTCCTTGGGACACACCAAGCCAGTCTGGTTTTCACAATATCCATAATGATTATGCATGAGAGAAATTTGCATGCACTGCCTCCATTGTATGCAAATCTGTCTCATATGTATTCATTGTGGGTATCCTGAAAACCTGACTGCCTGGGTGTATCCCAAGGATCAGATTGAGAACCCTTGCACTACAATGAAACTTTCAAGTCAATGGAAAGTGTTCTCTAACACAGAGGGTCTCAAACCTGTCCTGGGAGACCACCAGCCAGTTGGGTTTTCAGGATATCTCTAATGAAACTGTTAACAAATATTAATAATCCACCTAATTTAGTTAACTTTCATATCATTATTTATTTGTACAATACAAATTAACTATAAAACCCACATAAAATACATTTTTGTTTATTAATATTTTAATTTTCAAAATTTCCCCGGAAAATCCAAAAACATAAAAAAAAAGATCTTCGCATCATCCATCACTTACTCAAAACATGTTTGTAATTACTAACCCCCCTGTTTACTAAGTCATGTTAGCAGCTGCCATGTGCTAATGCCGACACAGGCCATTCACATTGAATGGGCTGTGTCGGCATTGCTGCACAGCTTAATAAACAGGGGGTTAAATCACAACTTAGATGATGGTGCTATTCAGTACAATTCTTCAGTCCATTAATTCACTAGATGTCACTTAGAGCCCCTTTTACCAAGCTACTGCAAAAGGGGGCTGGCACTGGCGGCATGTGTTTTACACGTGCGCCGCGGCCCCCTTTTACTGCAGCTGGTAAAAGGGAAGTCTTGCCTTCTTGCAGGAAATGGCCATGCAGCACTTGCTGTGCAGCCATTTCAGGAGGGAGCCCTTACCACTACCCACTGAGGTGGTGGTAAGGGCTCCTGCCTTAACCCAGCAGTAACCGGACAGCGCGCGGCGCTGCCTGATTACCGCCGGGTACACTCCAGCACTACAGAAAAAAATGATGGTGCACTAGGGGTGGGAAGTACTGCCAGGCTGCTGTGTTAGCCTGGCAGTACTTCCTGTATAGCGAATGGTAAGCCCACATTGGTCTTACTTCTGCTAAGTAAAAGGAGCCCTTAATATTTATTGTGAAGGATGAAAAAAAATTAGTGAATAAAGTATTAACTCCAAGCAAACGTGGAGGGACATTTTCAAATGGGGACGACCATCTCTAAGGGCGCCCAACTATAAGGACGGTGCCGCGAAGGGGCGGGGCAACGCATATTATCGAAACAAGATGGACGTCCATCTTTTGTTTCGATAATACGGTCAGGGATGCCCAAATCTTGAAATTTGGAAACCAAAGACGTCTATCTCAAAAACGTCCAAATCCAAGCCCTTTGGTTGTGGGAGGATCCAGAATTTGTAGTGCACTGGTCCCCCTCACATACCAGGACACCAACCGGGCACCCTAGGGGGCAATGCAATGAACTTCAGAAATCGTTCCCAGGTACATGGCTCCCTTCCCTCGGGTGCTGAGTCCCTCAAACCCCACCCCAGGTCCGCTTGCCTGAAGTACACTGCACCCACTACAACTGCTCCAAGGACCTGTATACTGCTGCAATGGACCGGAGTATGGCATTTGAGGCTGGCAAAAAAGTATTTTTAAACTTGTTTTTTATGGTGGGAGGGGGTTAGTGACCACTGGGAGAGTATGGGAAGGTCAACCCCGATTCCCTCCCGTGGTCATCTGGTCAGTTCGGGCACCTTTTTGAGGCTTGGTGGTGAAAAAAAATGGACCAAATAAAGTCGGCCAAGTGCTCGTCAGAGATGCCCTTCTTTTTTCTATTATCGGCCGAGGATGACCATCTCCTAATCACGCCCCAGTCCTGCCTTCGCTACCCTGCCAACACGCGCCCATGAACTTTGGTCGTCCCCGCGATGGAAAGCAGTTGAGGGTGTCAAAAAAAATCAGCTTTCGATTATGCCGATTTGGACAACCTTGCGAGAAGGATGCCCATTTCTCGATTTGTGTCGAAAGATGGGTATCCTTCTCTTTTGAAAATAAGCGTGATAGTAACATAGTAAGTGACGGTCCATCCAGTCTGCCTAACAGTCACACTCATTATCAATTCATGATTAAATCAATAATGAATGCGATATATACTTTATCATGAGTCTTTCTGGAACATAGGCCTTAGAAGTCCACCCAGCTCTAGCCTTAAGTTCCACCTACTGAAGTTGCCATCAAAGCCCACTCCATCCTGTCCAAACCCATCTTAACATATGCTGGACCCAGACCATAAAAGTCTGCCCAGCACTGTCCTCATTTCTAGCTAATGAAGTTGCCATTGAAGCCCTATTCCAACTTATCCTAAACTGGATGCCAAAGTTGAATGTCTATTCAAAAAGTTTTTCCCCAAAAATTAAAACTCCAAAAATCCTTAAACTATTGCAAAAGTCAACAAAAAAACCCCCACAAACACTCTGATGTTGCAATGCTCCACACTCTGAAAATTCAATATGGTACCTGTCCACAAATGGATAGTCTTTGATAATCTTCACTAACCAGTTCCAATACATTTGCAACAACAATCCAACTATTGACTCCAATGTCTGAAATCACTCCCGCTGGTTGTCTTACTGTATGTGCAGTGTGTTCTTACAAATTCCAAAGCCATGTTTCACTTATAGCTTCTTAGGGAGACCAAACTGAAAAAAAAAAATACAACTAAATTAAAACATGTTCCACATTACATATTGCACCTAAATCTAAAAAAATCTCATACTGGCTGCTTTATCCAGATTAGACTCCATGCGTCCCCGCAATGGCATCTTCCATCATAAAAACGCTAACGCATGCACTGTCTGTCTTCCCCTCAGTGTTTAAAGAGGCCTCATCAAAATGAGGCTATACATAAATTACCATTTCTTTGTCCCACAAATATATAAACTTCTGTTATATAAAAAGCAATTTCTGCAGAACATTGCCTCCACTTCAAGATATCACTTGTGTAAGAACCACAAATTTAAGATCTTCCACCTGAGGCAGTAAGGGCTCCTGCGCTAACTTGGCTGTAACCGGGCAGCGCCAGGTAAGCCCCTGGCAGTAAAAAATTTAAAATATTTTTTGGTGCTGGAAATGCCTTGTGGTGGGAATGACACTACCACCTTGCTGCCACGGTAGTCCGGTGGTAGGGCCTAATCATTGCGTACCAAGCTGCAGTAGCCCTATATGGCTTGCTAAAAGGGTTCCTCCATTTTTATTTTATAAAATAGCTTATTAACAGTTCTTTAAGGCTACACATATTCTATGATTACTGATGTTTTTATGTTACAGGTATTAATGCTGAATATCTTTGTAGGTGGAATAAAATACTGTAGGGCTCAGTTTCAAAACAAAACAAAAAAACATTCAAAACATGTCATAAGGTGGTAGATGGACATTTTTCTCTCAAAAACATCCAAGTTGCAATTTTCAACACTCCGTTTTTAGATGTTTTTCTTTATAGTTCAACCAAATTTCAAGGTGGTATGTTGGGAGCCTGTTTTGAGGAGGACCTGGGCAGCACATAAGATAGATGTTTTTCTGAAATAATGAAACAAAATGAAAATATCTAGGGCCAAAGTAAATATGGTTTTGACTAGACCAGTTTCAATCACAAATAACCAGCAGAAGAAAGGAGGTGTTGATGCCCCTCTACAAGTCGTTGGTGAGGCCCCACTTGGAGTATTGTGTTCAGTTTTGGAGGCCGTATCTTGCTAAAAATGTAAAAAGACTGGAAGTGGTGCAAAGAAAAACTACAAAAATGGTATGGGATTTGCGTTGCAAACCGTACAAGGAGAGACTTGCTGACCTGAACATGTATACCTTGGAGGAAAGGAGAAACAGGGGCGACATGATACAGACATTCAAATATTTGAAAGGTATTAATCCGCAAAAATACCTTTTTCGGAGATGGGAAGGCAGTAGAACTAGAGGACATGAATTGAGGTTGAAGGGGGGCAGACTAATGTCAGGAAGTATTTTTTCACGGAGAGGGTAGTGGATCTGTGGAATACCCTCCCGCGGGAGGTGGTGGCGATGAAAACGGTAATGGAATTCAAACACAAAGGAATCCTGTTTAGAAGGAATGGTTCAGCGGAATCTTAGCCTAGATTGGGTGGTGACACAGGTAATTGGGAAACAAAAAGGGAGCTGGGCAGACTTCTATGGTCTATGCCCTGATCATGACTGAATAGATAGGGATGGACTGGAGTGTAAATTTTAAGGGGCTTCGAAGTTAGCTTCAGAACTTAGTACAAGAACAGTGCTGGGCAGACTTCTACGGTCTGTGCCCTGAGAAAGGCAAGGACAAATCAAACTCGGGTATACATATAAAGTATCTTGTTGGGCAGTCTGGATGGACCGTACAGGTCTTTATCTGATGTCATTTACTATGTTACTATGTTACAAATAAGTGACTAAAAGTTGCCCTAAATGACCAAATAACCACTGGAGGGACTAATGCATAACCCCTATCACCGCTCCCCCAGTGGTTACTGACCCCCTCCCACCCCCTTAAGATGTCTTACTGACAGTATATACCAGGCTTTATGACAGCTTCAAATATGATGGCCATTCTTGTCAGAGCAGCAGGCAGGGCCCAGAAGTAGCCTAATGGTTGGTGCAGTAGACTGTAAAGAAAGGGAGCCAGGTCCATATCCCACTCTAACTGGTACGCTTGTGGTGAAATGTGTGAGCCCTCTAAAAACCACTAAATACCTACTGTACCTACATATAGGTGACACCTGCAATCTCGAGAGCTATTGAAGTGGTGTACAATGAGGTACAGTATTTTTTCTCTGTTTCTGGAGGGCTCACTAAACAATATGAGGGGAGTATGGTGAGATGTGTACCTGGGACTTTTTATGTGAAGTCCACAGTAGTGTTCACAAGCTGTTCCACTGCTCTGCTGGGATGTTTGTGTGGCCAGTCTATTAAGAATGATGGCCCCCAGACAACCCAGTGACTGGCTTTTGGGCCTTTTTCTCTTGGACATCTAGAAAAAGATGATTTTCAAACCAAAAAGATAGAAGTTTTCAGGTCCAAAAATGGCTATGTTGGCCACTTGTTTTTTGAACTCTTTTTTTTTAGCAAAATGTCCAAAATCAGACTTAGATGTTTTATTGAAAATGCCCTTGTTTCATTTTGAAGTCAACAGTGCAGAAAAACTGAGTGAAGGACACGAGACATACTAGGGGAAGTGGTGTTTTCTGATGTTTTATCCAATAATCATCCTTTTTAAAAATTTCCTATTGAGATGTTTTATTGGTGTTTATTGGTTAAACCCTAAAATTGGACGCCATCTTTAAAAAAATAAATCTGGTTGTATGTACTGTACATGTGAACATTTACACTGGCTACTGAACAGGTCTGTGACCTCATTTTAGTAACAATGTCGGCTGTTATTGTGGGGGCGATTTTATGGACACAAACACATCTGCATGTTTTTATAAATAGGTCCAAACTAGGCATACTTACCTCCCAAGCTATGTGACTTGTTATATAATTATCCTCAATATCACAAAGATCAGCAAACATGATGCCAAAAAACTAAAAAGTAAATTGGAAAATTAAAAGACATTGGAAAAAGCTACAGCCCAGCATGTCTTATACAAAAGTTTCATTAGCATTAGAATGGAAGAGAAGTAAGTGACCTTCTGCTCAGTAAGAAAATGACTGTAATTAATTTGACAACAGGCAAAGACTTGAATTAATGTACGGTCAATCGCGGAGGGGCACTTTACTGTTTAAGAAGAAACAGTTTGAAGTGTCTCGTCATTAAGTCAAATCAGCCTGGCAAAGACAAACCCAGTATTTATATTAATAGAATGTGGGTCTACTGTATATGGGTAGGGATAGTTCTTGTGGGAATAAAACAAAGTTTTTGATATAATGGAATAGAACACTTATGTATGCATCAGAATCAGAACACAGTCTATTTAAGAGCTATTTGGGAATGACAGCTACTTTAGACTAGGTGGATTGTCGGTGTTTTGAATCTCTGATTTGGGTTGTGTGAAAACTCAGCATTAAGAGGGGAAGCTATCAGTGTGGACTAGACGTATTCTTGCATAAAATAAGATCTGTGCTAAAACAGCACAAGTTAGTGGTAAAATAGCACCCTTAAGAGTAGCCATCGTTGATAACTATGCCCCTTAGTTTTAGGTGTCAAAGTACATATATGGTGGGGTTTTAATCATTTATTCACACAAGAGTCCTGTTTTAAAACAAGGACCAGTATAAAAGTATTCACATTGCTAACATGACACACACTTTTACTGTGAGTTTTCACACGGATGGAGGTTATGCAGAACATGGGAAGTACAAGCAACTACACATGTTGATTATAAAATACTATATGTGTATATTTGCAAAATATAGATGTGATTGTTTACTTCAGCTCTAGGACCGGTGCAAGTAACTGCACATTACATTAAGATGTATTTGTGGCCCTTTATGCTAATATTTGATGAAGAAAAGTACAACAGGCTTAAAATACTCTGATTTAGCCATCTTAAGCTATAAAATTAACCTCAAAAATTGACTTTGCAAAAGTGTATTGTGCACCCTCCAGGAACAGACAAATACCTAATGTACTTGAATATACACCACTTCATTAGCCTTCAAGCTTGCAGATTTCATAGACATTCAGGTACAGTAGGTATTTTTATGACACTGAAGGGCTCACAATTAAAAAAAAAGTCATAAACAGTTGAAGTTGGATTTGAACATGAGTCCCTTGGTTCTTAGCCCTGGGCATTAACCATTAGGTCACTCCGAATGGCGGTCTATTATGAAGTTAATTTCAAAAAGATTTTAGCACCTTGAACATCCATATTTCCTGAAGAAGTCATAGATCCTGGTATCCCTTGCTAGTTTCACATTCGGGAGAAAGGGGCAGCAGGGGTGTATAATGGAGATGACTTGCTTTAATCCCTCCAGTGACAATCAGAGCAGCTTTCTCTAATCTGCACATGCCAAGTACCAGGTCTAAATAACAATATCCATTTTTTTGGAATGACAAGTGAGGCGATTAAATTTGCAGCTGACACATAACTATTGAAGGTTGCTGAAACACATGCAGATTGTGAAAAATTGCAGGAAGACCTTAGGAAATTGGAAGACTGGGCATTCAAATGGCAGATGAAATTTAATGTGGACAAATGCGAAGTGATTTGCATTGGAAAAAATAACCCAAATCAAAGTTACAATTTACAATACAATTTAATATTTCTAACCTGTGATTACCCCGAAGGGTTCAATGCAATTTACAAACCAGGCATTCCTAGAGGGGCATAATCGAATGGGGTGCCCAGGTTTTCCTGAGAGGACGTCCCAGCGAAGGGGCGGGGAAACCCGTATTATCGAAACAAGATGGGCGCCCATCTTTCGTTTTGATAATATGGTCGGGGACGCCCAAATCTCAACATTTAGGTCAACCTTAGAGATGGTCGTCCCTGGTTTTCGGCAATAATGGAAAACGAGGACGTCCATCTCAGAAACGACCAAATGCAAGCCCTTTGGTCGTGGGAAGAGCCAGCATTCGTAGTGCACTGGTCCCCATAACATGCCAGGGCACCAACCGGGCACCCTAGGGGGCACTGCAGTGGACTTCAGAAATTGCTCCCAGGTGCATAGCTGCCTTTCCTTGGGTGCTGATCCCCCCCAAAACCCACTCCCCACAACTGTACAACACTACCATAGCCCTTACGGGTGAAGGGGGGCACCTACATGTGGGTACAGTGGGTTTCTTGTGAATTTTGAAGGGCTCACATTTACCACCACAAGTGTAACAGGTAGGGGGGTGGGCCTGGGTCCGCCTGCCTGAAGTGCACTGCACCCACTAAAATTGCTCCAGGGACCTGCATACTGCTGTGATGGACCTGAGTATGACATTTGAGTTAGTCAATAAGCTGTTAAGAGATGCTCATGGTGTGAACCATGAGCATTTAACTTGGCCGAGCATGCAGGCACCTTTGAGCTTAATTTTGTTTGCTGTTTGTTGCTGGGAAGAGAAGGTGGAAGGTATTGGAGGGTAGTATCAGCTGGCTCAATTTGGCTTGAGAGAAGTTGGGAGATTGGAATTGGTGGATTTATAAGAGGGGGAGGAATTTATCTATTTTTATGGTGTTAGGGTTTTGGCAGGCTTTGTTTTGGGAGGGTAGGCTGGGGGGGAAGGGTGTGGATGGATTTGGGCCATTGCCCCCCCCCCCTCTTGGTGGATAGGGATATGGCATGAAGGGTGGGAAGGTTGATGAGGATAGGTCACAGCTTAGTGGGAATGGAGGAGATATGGAATCGGGGGGGGGGGGAGGGGATTGGTTAAGTCAAACCTTTTTTTTATTTTTGATCCTTGAGGGCATCACTGCCATGAATGAGAAGAGTTTTGAGGGCTTAGGAACTTTTCACGGCTAGTTCGACACTGTCTAGCTGAACGGAAAACTAAAGATTTATTACTTTGATGTTTTAATTTGTGTATTTTTGGGTATTTACAGAATTTGCTATTTTATATATATTGTTAAGAAATTGTTTTCTGAATAAATCTGCGGCCAATGTTTTGCCATCTTAATATTTTGTGGGTTCAGTCTTTTAACTGTGACATATGATAATGAAAGATGTGGATGCATTGCGAGTGCCTAAGTTACAATCAATTATTGACATTGATTGGCTGTAATTTGGATTTGTGTGCAGATCTGGCTGCACATGATTCTATAAAAATCCATGCCAAAATTCTCTTGCATGTGACCTGAAAGGAGGTGGGCTATGGGAGGAGAGGGGCATAATCGAACGTCACCGGCCAAATAGATCACCGGCGATCTATGTTGGCGGCGGCGCTACAGCTGGCCGGAACCGTATTATCAAAAAAGATGGCGGCCATCTTTTTTTTTGATAATACGGTTTAGCCCGGCCAAATGCCATGGAGTTCACCGGGTTTGAGATGGCCGAGTTTGTTTTTCAGCGATAATGGAAAGTTATGTCGGCCATCTCAAACCCAGAGCCAGCATTTTTAGTGCACTGGCCCCCCTGACATGCCAGGACACCAACCAGCCACCCTAGGGGTCACTGCGGTGGACTTCAGAAAAGCTCCCATGTGCATAGCTCCCTTACTTTGGGAGCTGAGCCCCCCAAACCCACTACCCACAAATGTACTGCACCCACTAAAATTGCTCCAGGGACCTGCATACAGCCTGTAGGACTTATTGCTGCTGTATAACTTTGGCACACCAGTTCACACCTGAAGACTAATCTCTCTGAAAAAGTCCTTTCTTGAAATAACCACGTTTACTCACAGTTAACTGCAGATCAGAGGTTGTGCCCCACTGGCAAAGAGTCCCCTAGTACTAGGATTAGCAGTAGGTCAGAGCTGGCACAATGGTGTACAATGCCCTCTTTCAGCACCATTCAAGGTAAGAACTACGTTCTCTAACGTGGGTAGCACAGGAAAGGGAACTAAAACTGGCTTACAAAAATGGCCACTACCGCTTGGACTACAACAGGAAACAAAACAGGGCACACTCTGACCCAGTTAGCAGGGGGGAAAAGCACCATGGGAGTAGAACCCAGTACCCTACACCCATCACAATGCATTGCTAATGTGACTCAGCAGGGCACCTAACAGAAAAGGTGTCACACTCACCCGAGAGCCACATCAGAACCAGGGAAAGGCTGTCGGAGGATACAACATATTCTGCTGTCATGGAGGTGGGTACGACATTTGAGGCTGGCATACAGGCTGGCAAAAAAGGTTTTTAGTTTTATTTTTTTAGTATGGAAGGGGGTTGGTGACCACTGGGGGAGTATGTGGAGGTCATCCCCCATTCCCTCCAGTGGTCATCTGGTCAGTTGGGGTACCTTTTTGAGGCTTGGTCGTGAAAATAAAAGGACCAAGTACCCGGCGAAATACTGCTTAACACCGCTTTTTTTTTTTCATTATTGACGAAAGCCGGCCATCTGGTAGCCACGCCCATGCCCGCCCATGCCCGCCCATGCCCCGCCTTCGCTAATCTACCGACACGCCCCCTTGAACTTTCGCCGGCGAAGCAACGGGAAAGCAGCGATGCTGTCAAAAATGCCGCTTTCGATTATACCGATTTTGCCGCTTTTAAGAAATCGCCGGTCATCTCCCAATTTGTGTGGGAAGATGGCCGGCGATCACTTTCGATTATAAGCTGGCGAGTATTTTAGAATTTGGGGGCTACACGCCCAAGTTGCATGCCGGGATTTACACCAAGTTTCAGTTGGTGTAAATCCTCACACCCAAAGTTGGGCACCAGAATACATGCTAGGAACTATTCTATAAGGAATGCTCAGCCCACAGCGCATTTTATAGAATAGTGCTAAGCACAAATTTTTCTGACACCTACCTTTTGGCACCATTTATTGAATCCAGGCCATAATGTATGTAAACGTGTGCACCTAGGCTATAGAATTGCATTTCACATATTTAACAAAGTGATGCACATTAGAAAGAATAATCTGAATCATAGTTACCTGTTGCTAGGCCCCACCTTGGGGGTCAGCACCCATGAAAAAGATCTAGGTGTTGCAGATAATACACTCTCTCTCTTATATATATGCTCTACTTCAATCTATTTCTTTTCACCAATAATAAATTATCTCTAGATTCCCCCGAATCAGGAAGTCATAATATATTTTTTTAGGATCAGTCAGATCAGCGTACCCTCCCCTAATAAGGCTAAATGAGCCTAGCAATGTCAGTAAAGGGGTGTAACGCAATCCTCATCAATCCTTAAGAATACTTCCTTTAGCATTTTCCAATCTCTTTCTTTTTTTCTTTTTTTCAAATATGTTTAAGCTTAATAGCTTTCCAAGTTCTTATACATAACAGTTTCTCACTATATCGAAATACTTAGCTTTTAGCTTCAGCTACAGCTTCTCATTTTTTTTATATATGCAAAATTGGAGACCAGATGTCAACCGACATAGATCCATGTTTCGTGTTGAAAATACACTGACATCTTCTGCTCATATGCAGTGACAGTCAAAAAAGCCTATAGAATGCTAGGAATTATTGGGAAAGGGATGGTAAATAAGACTGAAAATACTATAATGCTTCTGTATCACTCCATGATGTGACCTCACCTTGAGTATTGCATTCAGTTCTGGTCGTTGTATCTTAAAATAGATATAGCAGAATTAGAAATGCTTCAAAGAAGAGCAACCAAAATAATAAAGGGGATGGAACTCCTCTCATATGAGGAAAGGTTAAACAGGTTAGGGCTACTTCAGCTTGGAAAAGAGATGGATGAGTGGAGATATGATTGAGGTCTACAAAATCATGAGTGGTGTAGAATGAGTAGAAGTAAATCTATCTTTTACTACTTCTAAAAGTACAAAGACCAGGGGACACTCAAGGAAGTTAATTGGAGATACTTTTAAAACAAATAGAAGGAAATATTTTTCACTCAACAAATGGTTAAGCCCTGGAACAGGGTGTTGTAACAGCAGTTAGCATATCTGGGTTTAAAAAAAAGGTTTGGACAAGTTCCTAAAGGAAAAATTCATAGTCTGCTATTGAAGCAGAACTGCTTGTCCTGGGATTGGTGACACTGAATGTTGCTACTAATTGGGTTTCTGCCAGATGCTTTTGGCTTGGCCACTTTTGAAATAGGATACTGGGCTAAATGGACCATTGGTCTGAACCAGTATGGCTTTTTTTAATGTTCTTATATTAACTAGCACCACTGATTACCTAACTATAAATTATAAGGATAAGTATACAAGAAGATGTTCCACATAATGTGTAAACTCAAACGCATAAAACAATGCTTCCCAAGAGACATATTTTGCACCCTTGTCCAAACCGTGATCCTTGCCTATGCAATAGAATCTATGCAGGATGTAAGGAACAAATCTTAAAGAAACTACAGACAGTGCAAAATACAGCATTAAGACTCATATTCAGAAAAAAAAAAAAGATTTGAAAGTGCTAGACCTTTACTCCGAAAATTACACTGGCTTCCTATCAAAGTAAGTATATCCTTCAAGATCTGTTCCTTGTCCTAGAGAATAATCTTCGGCCTCTCGCCAGGCTAAATGATCAGCCTAATAGACTTACCAATTCACAACGCAGAAAAAACTCAAGATCCTACCTTACCCTCCACTTCCATAGTTGCCAAAGTCTAAAATACAAATCTACATACAAAACCAGCTTCTCATATGTCTGCACCAAACTCTGGAACACACTACCGAAACACTTAAATTCATGAACAATTGCCTACCATTCGGAAAACGTCTGAAAGCCCACCTATTCAGAAAGGTTTTTTTCCAATGACCCCCATGTAGCCAAATGAATCACTGGTAAATACTTTACAGCCCCAACAATGGACAAAACTGAGCTACCTTTGCATCACCCCAAACAGCTCTATAACACGGTACCTGTTGCTCAAAGATGTCTGTAACACACATTGAGGGGCATAAACGAAAGGGACGCCCAAGTTTTGTTGAGGACGTCCTCGCAAAACATCCCGATGGAGGGGTGGGGAAACCGTATTATCGAAACAAGATGGATGTCCATTTTTCATTTCACTAATACGGTCGGGGATGCTCAAATCTTGAAATTTAGGTCGTCCTTAGAGATGGTCGTCTCTAGACTTGGTCGTTTCTCATTTTCGGCAACAATGGAAACCAAGGACGCCCATCTCAGAAATGACCAAATGCAAGCCCTTTGGTCATGGGGGGAGCCAGCATTCGTAGAGCACTGGTCCCCCTGACATGCCAGGACACCAACTGTGCACCCTAGGGGGCACTGCAGTGGACTTCAGAAATTGCTTCCAGGTACATAGCTCCATTACCTTGTGTGCTGAGCCCCCAAACTCTCAAAACCCACTCCCCACAACTGTACACCACTACCATAGTCCTTACGGGTGAAGGGGAACACCTAGATGTGGGTACAGTGGGTTTCTGGTGGGTTTTGGATGGCTCACATTTACCATCACAAGTGTGATAGGTAGTGGGGGATGGCCCTGGGTCTGCCTGCTTGAAGTGCACTGCACCCACTAAAACTGCTTCAGGGACCTGCATACTGCTGTGATGGACCTGAGTATGACATTTGAGGCTGGAACAAAATATTTTTAAAGATGTTTTTGAGGGTGGGAGGGGGTTAGTGACCACTGAGGGCGTAAGGGGAGGTCATCCCCGATTCTCTCCGGTGGTCATCTGGTCAGTTTGGGCACCTTTTTGTGGCTTGGTCGTAAGAAAAACAGGACCAGATAAAGTTTTCCAAGTGCTCGTCAGAAACACCCTTTTTTCCATTATGGGTCGAGGACGCCCATGTGTTAGGCACGCCCAAGTCCCGCCTTTGCTATGCCTCCGACACGCCCCCGGAAAACTTTGGTCGTCCCCACGATGGAAAGCAGTTGGGGACGCCCAAAATTGGCTTTCAATTATGCCGATTTGGGCGACCCTCTGAGAAGGACACCCATCTTCTAATTTGTGTCGAAAGATGGGCGTCCTTCTCTTTCGAAAATTAGCCTGATTATGGCTTAACCACTTTAAGATAACTGTAATTCACTTAAACCTATATAAACTGTAATCTACCTACTTTTAGATAACTGTAAGCCACATTGAACCTTCCACTATGTTGGAAAATGGGGGGTACAAATGTAGAAAACAAACAAATAAATAAATAAATAAATAAACATATACTTAGAATATTAGACTATTAGGGTTTATTCATATAAGACCTAGAATATTAGTACTATGGACTAAATTCTATAAATTGAATCTAAAAAATTAGCACCATAAAAATAGCTCTTAGCACTATTTTATAAACTATGTTTAAAGTTAGGCGACGTTTATAGAATAGTGCCTAGCGCAAGGAATGGCAACTGTATTTAGGTTTGACCATTTACACCAACAAAACATTTGTGTAAATCCTTGTGCCTAACTTAGGCATGGACCCCTTTATTCTATAACAATGCACATAAATTAATGCTACGCCCCTAATCCGTCCATGACTATCCCAAGACCATACCCACACACAAAAATGCACATGTAAATTGCACAAAAATACACATGCTAATTGGTATTAATTAAAATGTAAATTTTAATTAATACCAATTAGCACTGATAATTGATTGTTAGACTGGAGTAAGGCTGGAACAAGGCTAAGGACACAGGCTGAAAGAAGGCTGGGAGCAAGGCTGAGGACACAGATTGGGACAAGGATTGCAACTCACTCTAGAACAGGCTAGGCGACCCATTAGAAAGACACTGGATAAGAGTCTGGACCTTCCTTATATACTACTAGACAGGAAGTGATGACATCAGTAAGTGCCCTCCTGCAGGGCTATAAAGGAAGTACAGAGTTTCCAGGAAGTAAATCAGACTCTTCTGGCACAGAATACTGCTGGAGACCACGGAAAACAGGTGACGGGCGCAACAGTACTCGCTCCCTGAAGCCCCCTTCCCAGACCCATGCGTTTGGTTTGAGAGGGTAAAGATGATGAAAATGTCTTATAAGTGCAGGGACATGAACATTGACAGCAGGTTCCCATGTAACCTCAGGTCCAAAGCCCTCCCAAGCAAGAAGATAGTGTAGCCTCCCCTTTATCTTTATAGTGACTAAAGTTTCTTGTATACCAGGGGCGTATCTGCGTGGGGCCACAGGGGCCTGGGCCCCCGCAGATTTCGCCCTGGACCCCCCTACTGCCGTCGTGGGTACCTTTGCTGGTGGGGGACCCCAACCCCCACCAGCCGAGGTCCGCTTCCTCCTGCCGCTGCGAGGTTTTTTAAGTTCATCGGGATTCGTCCTCCGTCACTCTGTGCTGCTGTCCAAAGAAGCTGCTAGCTGAATGCAGTTTCGGACTGAGTCTGACGTCGCTGCTGCACGTTGTACATGAGTCTGACGTCCTGCACGTACAACGTGCAGCAGCGACGTCAGACTCAGTCCGAAACTGCATTCAGCTAGCAGCTTCTTTGAACAGCAGCACAGAGTGACGGAGGACGAGTCCCGATGAAGAACTTAAAAAACCTCACAGCGGCAGGAGGAAGCGGACCTCGGCCGGTGGGGGTTGGGGTCCCCCACCAGCAAAGGTACCCACGGCGGCGGGGGGGGGGTCGGAAATGGTGATGGCGGCGGCGGCAGGGGGGGGGGTCGGAAATGGCGGCGGTGGCGGCGGCGGGGGGGGGCTATAATGTGCCCCCTCACTCTGGCTTCGGCCCCCGCTACCGCCGACTTTCAGATATGCCCCTGTGTATACTACAAGACATTTGGAGCCACCAGGATTGATGTACCCCCAATAGAAGGTTCTTCTTTTTCCATGGGCACCCTGTAGATTTTAAGTTGTGTGTCCAGTGCAACACTCACTTCCTTGATCGCTTAGGGACCAGAGTTTTCCTCGGAGGTCTAGTGATATGTGAGACAGCAAGAATCTTTGCAGGGTCCATGATGGATCGGGGTTCCAAGATGGAAGGTGAGGGGGCCTTGCCCTGAGGAGGTGTCTTACTCAGCTGGATGTCACTAGGGCCACCACACTCTTAGTGAGGTGGTAGGTTCACAGCTTGTTTCTTGCCAGAAGCATCTGCATTGGAGGCAAGGGCGGCCAGCAGATCATGAGGCAGAGGTGAATCCATCTTAGGTAGAGTCACTTGAGGCTGAATAGGCATTAAGCAATACCAAGAACAGGTTGGACCTCAGGCTAGAATATCTCTGGAACACCAGTTGATGCAAGGTTCAAGTTTCTGCAACCAAGGAAGCCCGAGAACAACCTGATAGACAGATCTGGGGAGTACAAAGAACTTCATGGTTTCTTGATGCTGGAGGCCCACCAGAAAAGAAATAGGTCAAGTAATTGCTCGCAAATACCCTTGCAGGGGGTCCCCATAGACCAAGGACATATAAAGAGGATTTCTGTGGGAATTCACAGGAATGTCATACTGGCGTATCAGGCATTTGTCCACAAAGCTACTGGCAGCTCCATAATCAAGGAGGGCTTGAACAACGATTTTCTTATCTCTCCATTGAAGGATACAGGTAGGTTAATGAGGGAGACTGGAACAACTCAGTTTCCCCCTATCCTAGGCCTTGAAGTTTTCCCTGTTTTCTGGGTCATCGCTTGGCATAATGTTCCAGGTCCACATAGTATAGACAGAGGTCTTGCATTCTCCAATGCAATTTCTCCTCCTCCAAAAGTCGAGAATGTCCTATCTGCATGGGAACTTCCTCCTCCTGGATGGCAGGAGGAGCTGGCGTCTGTGGGTCACTGGGGTTCTGAAACTGGGATGTCGACTGTGTAGAGAGGCATCTGCCCCCATGTTCCTTACCCCTCTCTTAAAAGTAGATGTCCACCTTGATGCATAGGGAGACCAGGTCATTCAAATTGGTGGGGAGATTCCATCTTGCCAGTTCATCCTTAATGGGCCCTGCCAGACCATGCCAAAAGACGGCCACCTAGGCTTCCTGAGTCCATTGTAGTTCTAAAACCAGGGTCTAGAATTGAATGGCATACTGGCCCGCAGTTAGTGTCCCTTGTCATAGATGTATGAGTTTGGAAACTACTGAGGAGAGATGCTCCAGCTTGTCAAAATACCTGCCGGAAGTGCATTACGAAGACTGCCAGGTTGAACATAAGTGGATCATTCTGCTCCCACAGAGGAGATCCCCAAGCTAGCGCTTGCTTGAAAAGAAAGGAGATGATAAAGGTGATCTTTACCCAATCAGATGGAAAGCTGGAGGGTTGTAGTTCAAAATTTATCAAGCACTGCTTAATAAATTCTTGGCATACCTTGAGGTTCCCATCAAAGTGCGGCAGTGCTGAGGCTCAAGGCTGAGACATTGGGTTCGTAACCAGGGGTCCTGCAGTTTGCATTGCAGCCTGCTGAGCGCAGACTCCTTGAAGGGTTTCTCTAATCTGTTAATGCTGAGTCCATTATTGCTAGACCTCCTGAGTGAGGTCCTGTAGGTGGCCCAAGTAGTTATTCAGATCCTGGACAGATCCATAAAGTTGCTGGAGTAGCTGTAAAGCGGGTGACTTGTCCAAGCTCATGGCCTTTGCAATCTGTCACGACTTGAGGTAAGGGAGCCCTTAGGCCATAGTCAGGTTTACACTGCCTACCTAATCCCAAGGCTAAGTGGGCCCATCTGGTGGTAGGTGAGTCACACCCCAGCAAAGACTAGACTAGAGCATAGCTCTTAAAAGAGCCCTTGAGGGTACTCTGACAAGTCAAGGCAGAGAGTGGCTCTTAAGAGAGTCCTTTGGAGCTGGCCCAGCAGAGTCAAGGCCAGGGAATAGGCTAGAACCAGGTTAAAACTACAAACTGGAACAAGACTGGAACCAGCTCACCATTTTGAGGCAGCTTTTAAATCTTTACTTCATATTCTCCCACTCGTGCCCATCTAGTTTTTAATTATTTCCCATAATAAATGAAAATCCTTAGTATTCTTTTGTCATGACTTGAGGTAGGTGAGCTCTTGGGCCACAGTTAGGTTTACGCTGCCTACCTAACCTCAAGGCTAGAACATGGACTGGAACAAGGCTCAGGACACAAACCGGAACAAGAACTGCAACTCACTCTAGAACAGGCTAGGCGACCCATTGCAAAGGCACTGCATTAGAGTCAGGAACTTCCTTATATACTATTAGACAGGAAGTGATGACATCAGTCAGCACCCTCTTGCAGGGTTATAAAGGAAGTGCAGAGTTTCCACTAGGTAAATCAGACTCTTCTAGCACAGAATGCTGCTAGAGACCACAGAAAACAGGCGAGAAGTATGACATGTTTTTTTGTGATATTTGTCTGTCTTGAATAGATTGTAGGCTCCACAAAGCAGGTACTGTCTTTTATATGTGGAGGAGTAGTCTAATGATTAGTGAAATGGCCAGAGAACCTGAGGAACAGGTTTTGAATCCCACTGCAGCTCCTTGTGACTCTGGGCAAGTCATTTAACCCTCCATTGTCCCAGGTACAAAATAAGTACCTGTATATAAAATGTAAACTGCTTTGATTGTAACCACAGAAAGGTAGTATATCAAATCCCATCCTCTTTCCTCCGTTATATGTATGTGTACAATGCTGCATATATGTTGATGCAATATAGAAATGATAAATAGCAGTGGTGCTTTGAGGTTTTCCTGTCGATATTGGTGCCACGTCACCCTTTTTCCTATACCTCGGGATCTTCATTCAACTAACTGCTTCTGTCATTTTGCTCCTTTTCCAAGATATATCAGTAGACCAGTGGCATAGCCACAGGTGGGCCTGGGTGGGCCGGGGCCCACCCACTTTGGGCTCAGGCCCTCCCAGCAGTAGCACACGTTTAGTGGTAGCTGGTGGGATCCCAAGCTCGGCCGCTGAAGACTTCCTCCTGATAGTAACGAAAATGCTACTCTCCATGATACTGGCACCTGCGTATGTTCAGTTTTCAGTGCATGCCTGCTGCAGAGTGCCAAGATGGAAAGAAGCGTTTTCCCACCAATGAGATATTTTTTGGGTGCTAGTTGGGGGAGGGGGAGAACAATTAGTGCCCACCCAGTTCTTCCCTAGGCCCACCCAAAAACTGTTGTCTGGCTACGCCCCTGCAGTAGACCATAGGAATTCACTTCAACAAAGGACACGCAAAGTGTGGAGGAGTAGCCTAAGGTTGGTGAAGTAGCCTGAGAAGCAGGTTAGATTCCCAATGCAGCACTTTGTGACTGTGCAAGTCACTTGACCCTCCATTGCCCCAGGTACAAAATAAGAACCTGTATGTAATATGTAAACCACTTTGATTATAACTACAGAAAGACAGTATATCAAATCCCATCCAAAGCTGATTGCTCTGAACATGAATCAAACTAAAAATTTTTTTTAAAAAGCATGTCTTTGTACCCCATGAAGAAAGAACTTCTAAATATGTTGAGTCAGTGAGATCTCAATACCTTAGCTGTAGCTTGGGAAGAGAGGTTAATTGTTAATGTGATTAAGTCCTTTTATGAGCTTCATAAAGACTGCATTAGCTTTTAGGGGTCTCCTTTCAACTAGTCAGTTGGCGCTCAGAGACCTGAGGTGCTGCAGTAAATACCTCAAGCTGATAAGACTTGAGGAGAAAGATAATGTTAATTAATATTATAAGTAGCTTCGCTATGGAAAGTCTTTTCTAAGTGAAAAGAATAATTCCCACGTTCTGTAGTGTGAATTAACTACACATGTGTTAAATAATGTTTGGCAAATTCAAGATTTTGCTGCATATTCATATTATTTGTTTTAAAAGGCAGAAAGAGCCCAGTTTTCAAGGGATGGCATTTTGATATGCCAGCTTCATTTGGTTATAATGAAAGCAGTTTTTACATATTATATTCAGGTATTTATTTTGTACCTGGAGCAATGGAGGATATGTGGGCTCATTTTCGAAAGAGAAGGGCGCCCATCTTTCGACACAAATCGGGAGATGTACGTCCTTCTCCCAGGGTCACCCAAATCGGCATAACAAATCTGGAGATGGACGTCCTTCTCCCAGGGTCGCCCAAATCGGCATAATCGAAAGCCAATTTTGGGCACCCTCAACTGCTTTCCATTGTGGGGATGACCAAAGTTTCCGGGGGTATGTTGGAAGCATAGCGAAGGCGGGACTGGGGCGTGCTTAACACATGGGCATCCTTGGCCGATAATGGAAAAAAGAAGGGCGTCCCTGACAAACACTTGGCCGACTTTACTTGGTTCTTTTTTATTTATGACCAAGCCACAAAAATGTGCCCTAAATGACCAGATGACCACCGGAGGATATTGGGGATGACCTCTCCCAACTCTCCCAGTGGTCACTAACCCCTTCCCACCCTAAAAAAAAATGTTTAACTATTTTTTCCAGCCTCTATACCAGCCTCAAATATCATACCCAGCTCCATGACAGCAGTATGCAGGTCCCTGGAGCAGTTTTAGTGGGTACTGAAGTGCACTTCAGGCAGGCAGACCCAGCCCCCCCCCCCCCTAACTGTTAAACTTGTGGTGGTAAATGTGAGCCCTCCAAAACCCACCACAAACCCACTGTACCCACATCTAGGTGCCCCCCTTCATCCCTAAGGGCTATGGTAGTAGTGTACAGTTGTGGGGGAGTGGTTTGTTTTTGGGGGGGGTTGGGGGGCTCAGCACACAAAGTAAGAGATCTATGCTTCTGGGAGCTTTTTCTGAAGTCCACTGCAGTGCCCCCTAGGGTGCCCGGTTGGTGTCCTGGCTTGTCAGGGGGACCAGTGCACTGGGTGTCCTTGGTTTCCATTATCGCCAAAAATCGGGGATGACCATCTCTAGGGACGACCATCTCTAAGGTCGAACTAAATGTGGAGATTTGCGCGTCCCCGACTGTATTATCAAAATGAAAGATGGCCGCCCATCTTGTTTCGATAATATGGGTTTCCCCGCCCCTTAGCCGGGACGTCCTGCGAGGACGCCCTCAGGAAAACTTGGGCGTCCTGTTCAATTATGCCCCTCCACGTGATTCGCCCAGAGTAACAAGGAGCTGCAGTAAGTATCAAATACAATCTCCCTGGTTCACAGGCTGCTGCACTAACCATTAGAATACTTATTTTAGGGTCCTTTTACTAAGCTGCAGTAAGCAGTAATGTGTGGTTACTGCAGCAAAAAATACCATACCGCGAGGCATGCTCAGGCATCCCACAGTAATTTTGGGATTGACATGCGCTACCCATGCACTAAAAAATTAAATTTAGTTTTTAGTGCTGGGGCAGGGAGTGGGTGTGTTCTGTTCTAATTGGTTAGTGCACCTACATTGCCACCTGCTAACCAATTAACGCATGGTTATCAAATGAGCCCTTACTGCCTGAAAAATAAGTGGTGGTAGGGGCCTACATGCTAGTGGGAAATTTAGTGTGTGGCCATTATTACTGCTGTCTCATACCACCTACCTGGAAACCTAGGCCGAGTGACCATGAAGACTTTGCTTTTCTCACTTCAGCACCATCCAAATTAGATCACACAGCAAAAATGGTTAGTCTACGATCCCTTTCTAGTATTCCAGAATAAAGGTTAGTCCACGATCCCTTTGTAGCAATCCAAAACAAAGTTTAGTCCATGATCCTCCAAAATAATACAATGATAGGTCAGTCCACAATCTTCCGGGGACGGCAACTAATAGTCTCCCACTTTGATCTTCCAAGATCCCCTGGTGAAGGTAACACCTATTTCTTCCTGGAATTCCCTACCCCCTTCCTATGGGGTTTAACGGTCCTCTTCTCTACCAGGGGCATTGGGGCTTTCTTAAGCATTGGCTCTTCCTTTCTCTCGCTCCACACTTCTTCTGCTTTCATATATCTCTCTACAAATAAAGTAGCTTCCTCTATCGATACTGGTCCTTGTCTAACAACCCAAGATTTTGCAGGGAAGGGTAAAATAGAAATTTCTCTAATACTACTGCTTTGAGCAAGTCCTGCGGGGCTTTCTTTTCTAGCCACTGGGAGGCTAGGTCTAACAGTTGTTGTACAACAGCTCGAGGTCAATCCCCTTTTTGAAAAGTACTGGCTCCAAACCTCCTTCGATAATTCTTAGCCATGAGGCCCTACCTGTCCTGTATAGCTGCTTTGACGTCCTTATTGTCATGGCCGAGGCCATTCCCCATGCCTTGGCTCACCTGCTGGCCTGGCATCCAGATCAGGCTCCACAGCCTTCTCTGTGGTCCTGGACTGTGCCTTCAGCATGGTGGACTGCCCGCACCATGGCCTCCGGCACTCCAAGGCACCCACCAGACTACTCCCCCCTAATCTCCAGCACTGGCTGATGCCAGCTTTCTTAGTTATGTGTGAGCGTAGAAAGTCCTGTATTTAAAGGGCCAGCGGTGAGAAAGGTTACTGACACCCATTGATGACATCAGAGCTGAGACCAATTTTAGGGATCTTGAGACTTCTATGCACTGCCTTTGCAACAGGTCTCCCGGCCTTTGCCTGATGTGAGTTGCTCTCCAACATGCCTGTGTTCCAGTCCACCTCTCCAGCCTGCCTGTGTTCCAGTTCGCTTCTCCAGCCTGTCTGCCCTTGTGCCAGTCTGCTTCTCCCACAAGCCTGTATCCCAGCCTATTCTTGTTCCTTCTCTCTTCTTCAGATTGACTTCTCAGTTCAGACTCCGGCTTCTCTCATGAATTCCTCTGAACCACTACCTGCCCTGAATCCTGCTTACCTGGCCTCACCTTGACCACTACTTGTCCTGACCTCTGGGATTGTTTGGACTTCCTTGTACCTCCTGGTGAACCTTTAGACTCAGCCAGCCCTAATCCTAGCCTGGGCGTGACTCACCTTCAGGATATTTAAGCAGCGTAAACTTGGCAGTGGCCCAAGGGCTCACCCTCCCCAGCCCCTGACAGATTGCAAAGGCCATGGGCTCAAGTGAGTCACCCGCTTTACAGGTGCTTCAGCAACTCGCCCTCCAGCTTCAGCAAATTTCTGGTTTTGTCCAGGACCTGACCATCTGCATGGATTAACCACAGGCCATGATGCCTCCTGCACCAGACTCTGCAGCTGCCTCTGCATTATCTGGCACCTGCCAAGTGGCCCCTGCATGATGTGATGGGAATCCCAAAACCTGTAGAGAGTTCATAAGTCAATTCTTGATAATATTTGAGCTTCAAGCCAGAGACTTTTCCTCGGATAGGGCCCGTGTGGCTTACATCATTTCCCTGTTGTCCAGTCAAGTCCTAGCATAGGCCTCCCTACTTTTGTGAGCAGAATGACCCAATACTCAATAACCTCGACTGCTTCCTCGGACAATTTAAGACAGTCACTGAGGAGCATGGGAAGGCTACCTCCACAGATTTGAACTCCTTGGCCTGAGACAGGGGTCTCAAACCCTTGTGAACTACGTAGCCCAGTTCCATAACTTAGCATCGGAGCTCAACTAGAACAATGAAAGCTTAATAGAAGTGCTCAGGCAGGGCTTGGCACCTCAAATCAAGGACAAGATGGCAGGTTGGGACCTTCCCACTATGCTGGATGACCTTATTTGCCTCTGTAACTGGATCGATATCTGGTTCTAGGAATAAGCCCAGGAGTGACAGTCTTCTCATAGGATGGTCTGTTTGGCTCCTAACTTTCAGTGTGCCATAGTCCTCCAACCAAGGAATCCTCCCCTTCAGACTCCAGGGAAGCCATGCAGGTGGACTTTTTGTCCCTCTCTGAGCAAAAAAAAACAGAGATACTGGATTTAAAACTTGTGTCTCTATTTTAGGGAGAAAGGACATTACACCTGCAAATACCTGAACAAGCTGGGAAACTTTCGGGCCTAGCTCTGGCTGGGGAAACAGCACTAGGCCTACCTTCCAGGATTCTCCGCAATCAATTTTTAGTTCCAGCTTCGCTAGAATTAGATCTGGAAGTAAAACTCACCAGGCCTTCATTGACTCCAGAGAAGGAGGGAATTTTATCAAAGATACCCTCGTCCAAAATTATAAAAACCCCACCAAGGACTTAGCTAAAGCCACCCCAGTTTGTGCCACTGTACCTAAGAATATGAGCCCTTGCACAGGGAAGCTATCATCCTCCATCCGTCCGTAAACCCAATAATCTTGGGTTTACCTTGGCTACAGAAGCACAATCCGATAATAGACTGGGATAATGGTGAAATCACGGTCTGAGGTAACACCTGCCACCAACGTTGCTTTGACTCTGTAACACCAATCATTGCCCTAGCCTCTCCTGACATAGGTATTCCTGATGGCTTGCCTTGGGCCTATGTGGCTTTCTCTGACATATTTTCTAAAAAGCAAGTGGAGACACCTCCTCCTCATTGGGAGTACAACTGTCCCACTGATCTCCTACAGGGTAATGCCAATCCGGGGAAGAGTTTATCCACTTTTAGTACGTGAGACCCAGGCTATGTCAATTTATATCGCAGAAAATCTGCAGAGATGCTTCATCCATCTTTCTACCTCTCTAGCAGGTGCCAGTTTCTTCTTTGTAGGGAATTACAGAGGATTGGATACCATCATGGTAAAAAAAAAACAAATATCCACTTACCCTTGCTATCAGAACATTTTGATCATCTCCAAGGAGCCTGCATCTTTACCAAGTTGGATCTCAGGGGAGCTTACAACCTGATTCACATCCGTAAGGGAGATGACTGGAAGACAGCTTTTAACATGAGAGATGGACATTATGACTATTTGGTTATACCTTTCAGACTCCTGAATACCCCAGCCATCTTCCAAAAATTCATGAATGATGTCTTCCAGACATGTTTCAGAGCTGCATTCTGGTCTATTTAGATGACATACTAATATATATTCCAAAACCCTTGCTCAACACCGGGATCAAGTAAACAGGTGCTGCAACGCCTCTGTGAGAATCACCTTTACACTAAGCTGGAGAAGTGTGCCTTTGAAAAGAACAAGTTGCCTTTTCTAGGCTACAAACAAAAAAAGCAACACTGGGTCTTCAAGACTGGGACAAAGAAGTTCTTTATTGATGACCCGACACAGGCCGTGTTTCGGCGCTAAACAGCACCTGCTTCAGGGGTCTAACTCAGAATTTACACAAACTCATTTGTCAGCTGCTTGTACAAAGGTCCGCAAACATGAAGGATTCCTAAAACATACCTTCAAACTTGTCTCTACAGCCAGCAGAAGCGATTCATTCAGCCTTAAAATGGATCCCGCTAAGCTATCCACCATCCAAGACTGGCTTCACCCCCTGGGGCAGCAATTTCCTAGGCTTTGCAAATTATTATCAAAAATTCATTCATGGTTACTCAACTATTGCCATTCCACTTACAGCTTTAATTCAGAATGAGGCTACCACCTGGGATTGGCCTTTGATCTTAAAAAATGAGCCAACCCAGTACGCCAACATACCGATCCTGAAAAGTCTTTCTTTGTAGAGGTTGACACATCCTCCGTTGGGGCCAGTGCCATTCTGCCCCAATCTGCCTCCAATGGTAGCTGTTACCTTGTTTGGAGACAAATTACATCATCAGAGATTGAAAACTACTAGCCATTAAGATGGCTTTGGAAGAGTGGTGCCATCTCCTTAAAGGAGCTAGACAGCCATTCATAGTGACCACTGACCACAAGAACCTCCTATATTTATAGGAGGCCCAGCTACTCAACTCCTCCAGGCTTGTTGGTCACTATTCTTTGCTCGATTTTATTTCCACCTGGCTGAGAAAAACATGCAGGCTGATGCCCTTTCCTGATCTTTTGAACCTACTGATGAGAGTCCTGACCTTCAATTTATTCTTGACCCAGATAAGATCCTTGCTGCCACATCCCTACTGGTACTGCCGGGTAAGATTGCAGTGCTCAAATGACTCCAGGATGCTGTATTAAGATAGAATCATAATTCCAAATTTGCCGGACATCCTGGAGTTCACAGAACAATGGAATTCATATCCCGTGCCTACTGGTGGCTGCAGATAAAGAAGGATGTATGGGACTTGTGACCTCTTTCCCCATCTGTGCCTGCCACAAGCCATCCCATTCATGTTCATGGGGGCTTCTTCAACTTCTGCTGGTAGTGGAGGCTCTGTGGATCCACATAATCATGGATTTTGTGACAGATCTCCTTATGTCTGATGTATTCACCCCCCCTCCCCCCTACGTGTGATCGTTTGATTCTAAAATGGCTCACTTCATTCCTTTACCTGCTTTACTTTCCATACCTGCCTTGGCCTGACATTTCTTCAAAGAGGTTTTCCGTTTATATGGTCTACCCGAAACCTTTGTCTCAGATTGGGGAGTTCAGTTCACTTTAATGTTCTGGTGGAATTTATGCAAGACCCTATGAATTAATCTGGATTTCTCGTCTGGCTATCACCCTCAAACCAACGGGCAGATGGAAAGAGTCAATCAGATCCTAAAGATCTTTCTGTGCAGCTAAGTATACTCCCAACAGAATGACAGATCTCAACTATTACCATTGGCCAAATTCAGCTACAACAACCATGTGAGTGAATCCTCCGGCTTACCTCCATTCCAAATTGTGTTTGGGCGGCATCCCAGAGAGCTGTTGCCCATACATCAAACTTCCTCAGTACCCACCGCTGAGGTCACAGCTGTATCCCTCACTAGCCAATGGAGAAAAACATGGGAACTCTTGGTCTGGGACATGGAAAAATATAAAAGGCAGGCGGATAAGAAGAGATATCCTGCTCCCCAGCTCCAGCCTGGGAATCTACTTTGGCTATTGACCCAGAACCTTTAACTCAAACTTCCATCTACCAAGTTTGCTCCTTGGTTTATTGTGCCATATCCTATTATTCACCAAGTTGGGCTCCATGTATCCCTTCTTAAACTTCTTGCGCTGTAGTGGAAAAGATGCAAACCTCCCATACCCTGTACCACGGTCACAGATCCAGATAATGAGTATGAGGTCCAAGACATCCTTGATTCCAGGCAGACTTCAGTAGCTTGTCACATGGAAGGGCTATGGTCCTGCAGAGAACTCCTGGGAGCCAGCAATCCATGTCCACGCTCCACTGCTCATTAATCATTGTATGTTTCCCCATAGATTCAAACCTGGACTGATGGAAGGAGGGTCTCTGGGGGAGAGGTACTGTCATGGCTGTGGCCAAGCCCTGCACCCAAGCTCACCATCTAGCCTTGGTGGGCTTTGAGGTCAGGCTCTGCAGCCTTCTCTGCGGTTCTGCACGGTTTTTTCAGCACAGCTGGTTACCTGTGCTGTGGCCTTCAGTGCTCCAAGGTGCCTGCTGTACTACTCCCCTCTGATCTCCAGTGCTGAACAAAGCTGTCTTTCTTAGGTGTGCAAGAAAGTCCTGTCTTTAAAGAGCCAGTGGTGGGGAAGGTTCTGGATGCCCGTTGATAACATCAGAACTGAATCCTATTTTAGGGATCTTGGGACTTCCATGTACTGCCTTTCAAATAAGTGTGAGTTGCTCTCCAACCTGCCTATGTGTTCTAGTGAGCAGTGAATTTAGCTAAATATTTTATCTGGTTAACTTAACTCAGATACTGTGCCATGAAATATAGCTAGCTAAAGATAACTGAATACAATTATCAAGTTGACTTTAGGAGAGCCCAATGGCATGATCAGATTTGTCCAGGAAGGGCTTGACAGCAGCTGAATTGGTCTTTCATTATTGGATACAGACATGACCACTGCCCCTTTCCTTCTCTCTTAACTTACTATGTTGCACTGCTCTGGCACGTCTGGGCTCTGGCATTGAATTTCCAGGTTCACAAAGCTGGCAAAAACATAGCCAGTGAAGTGCATAGATGCACATAGATTTGAAAAATACCCACGACCTGCCCGTTACACTCCTTATGAATTTATGTGCCTCACAATACAGAAAACAGTTCTGCATGTAAATTCTAATTAATGCCAATTCGTGTCAATAATTGCTTGTTAAGTGGCAGTTATCAATGTTGATTGGCTTGTTAAATACTTAAGTTGCATGCGCAAATCCAGAATATGACCGGACTTGCACAAGCAATTTAAGTCGCATTATATAGAATATGAGGGTGTTGGGGGCTCATTTTTAAAGCACTTAGGGGCCCTTTTACTAAGCTAAGGCAAAAAGTGGCCTGTGGCAATGCGAGCGCATCTTTTGGGTGCATCAGGCCAGTTTTTTGCTGTGTCCTGGAAAAAGGACCTTTTTTAAGGGGCTGGAAAATGGACATGCGGCAATATAAAAACCAGCGGACGTCCATTTCCGGTCTGAGACATTACCACCACCCATTGACTTAGCGGTAAGGTCTCACGTGCTACCCGGGCGGAAGGCATGCAGCGTGTGTCCAATGCCCTTTACCACCGGGTAAGCGCCATGCGGTAGAAAATAGAAAATACTTTCAACCACATGTTTTTGGTGTGTGCCAAATTCAGAATTACTGCCCAGGGCACATGGTAGCTGGGAGGTAATACTGATTTGGCACGAGCTGGATGCGTGTAGGCACTTACACGCCTTTGTAAAAGGGCCCCTTAGACTTACAAAGTTCCATAGGTTACTGGGGCATATTTTCAAACCACTTAGGGACCCTTTTACACAGGCGCATAAGGTCCTATGTGCATTCAGCGCCAGAGCCCCACAAGGATCGCCGCCTCCCCCCAATCGCTACTGCTGTCGCCTCCCTCTCCTGCTCCCAGCCATCAGCGCCACAGTCCCCAGTCTCCACCTATCTACCCTCAGCTTCCTTCTGTCTCCCATCCGACCACCTTCATTTAAAAAAAATAAATAAATCTTGAAATCAGCAACGCAGTGCCTTCTGTGTGAAAGTGGCAGATCACCTCGGGCGGGCCTTCCCTCATTGTGCCCCGCCCTCTTTTGATGTAACTTCCTATTTCCGCAAGGGCAGGAAACAGTGAGGGAAGGCCCACCCGAGGCGATCTACCTCTTTCACACAGTAGGCGCTGCGCTGCCAATATAGAGATTTATTTATTTTTTTATTTTTTTAAATGAAGGTGGTCAGATGGGAGACAGAAGGGAGCTGAGAATAGGTAGGTGGAGACTAGGGACTGTGTCACCGGTGGCCTGGGAGCAGAAGAGGGCAAGAGACTCCGGCGCCGGGCCCTCCTTGGAGTCCCAGGCCCGGGGAATTTTGCCCCCCTGCCACCCCTCTTGGTGGCCCTGTCCAGCGCACTCGAAATCAGCATTACCGCTCGGCTACTGTGTGCCCTGGGTGGTAATTCTGAATTTGGCGCACACCAAAAACACGTGGTTGAAAGTATTTTCTATTTTCTACCACGTGGCGCTTACCCGGCACAAGAGGCATGTCTCTTCCAATGAAAAGAAGCTCCAGAATGAGGGGAAGTAGGATGAAGGTGAAAGGGGACAAATTTAGTATTAACCCCAGGAAATACTTCTTTATGGCAAGGGTGGTGGATTCATGGAACGGCATCCCAGTGGAGGTAATAAAGATGAAAGCTGTATCTGAATTCAAGCAAGTTTGGGACAGGTATGTAGGATCTCTAAGGGAGAGGAAGGCATAATATGGATGGACAGACTGCATAGGCCACATGGCCTTTATCTGCCTTCATTTTTTCTTTGTTTCTATGTTTTCTACATAGTCAACATGCCTCTGTTCCCCAGAAAAAAAACACACACAGACACACCCTAATCCAGATAGGTTTCTGAGATCCTTCTGAAACTAATTGCCTTCTTGTTGTCCCTCTGTGGAACTCAACAGGCTTTGAAGCTCTCTCTTAAACTCCCCCACCCCCCAAAATAAATTAAGAAGACTACTGGGCCCATTATAACATTGAGACAGCAGGTTGAGCTCTTATTTATTTGTAGTTAATTCAGATTAGAAGTTCTTCTGCTAATATCTTCAGAATGTTTTAGACACTGTAATATTTTGATAGATGAAGTACATTGCATTAGCAGTGGGAGAACAGCTAACAAAGCCTCTGCTATACAAACTATAGTGCTTCATGTTATTAATCAGATGACATCTCTCTACAGTAAATCAAGTTAATCCTCACAGCTTGAACCTTCCAATTGTACTTTGATGATTGAGGACACAAAGCCTCTCTAGCTATTCAGTGGAAAGTGCCCTATTTTAATTTGAAAAAATGTTAACAGAAGTGAAAATATCAGATTTTCAAACAGAATAGGACTCTCTGGGATGCTACAATTACAGCCTGCTTTTATTATCAAAAGCTTCTGCAATCCTCTGTATTTCAACAAACCTAGGGAACTAAAAACATAGGACTCAATTTTCAGCACAAGTCAAGCACTTGCCAATGGGAGGCAAATATATAGCTCACCTAGCCACATGTTTCTGAAATTTGTCTACATAAACCCCAGGATTCTATATATCGCACCGAGATTTCCGCATGGAAATCAAACCATATGCCATAACAATGTGCATAAGCTAATTGGTTAACAAGCTAATCAGCATTGATAAGTGGATGTTAACAACTAATTATTAGCACTAATTGGCATGAATTAGAATTTACACGCATAACTAAGCGTATTCTGTAATGTGGTGCGTGTAAATTCTAAGTTACGTAATTGAAAAATAGGCATGACCATGGGCATGGAATGGGAAGGTCATGTGCATTTCTAAACTCTATGTGCATTGTTATTGAATACACCTGGTCCGTGCATAATTTAGGTGTCAGGAGTTATACCAAGCTTTACTTGGCATAATAGCCCGTGACTAAATTTAGTTGCATGGGTCAGCATTCGTAATATTTCTATATACTGTGCAGAAATTTAGGCTTAATCTATAAAGTATGCCTAAATTATGGCGTACTTTATAGAATACACTTAGGCAAATTTCATTTTGGCACCAATTTTTTAGGCATGATATAGTCCAAAGGTGGGAATTCTATAAATGGTGCACAAAGTTAAGTGCTGGAAAGATCATGCCAAATGCCAGCTCTATAAATGTTGCTTAGTGCTAAGCAACCTTTAGAGAATAGCACTTAATGCGGATTCCCATGCCCAACGTTGGACACAAGGACTTTTACCTGCTAAAACCTGGTGTAAATACTGGCACAACCAAAGGCAGTTGGGTGCGTAAATGACCCTATTCTATACATAGGAACAATGGACTGAAAAATCACAATGGGAAAAAAATTATATCAGGCCTGTTAACAAGGAGAAAAGGATGAAAACACTGAAATAAAGTGTTCTAAGCTTTCTGTGTTTACTACTGTATTAATGCACTTTTTCTTTGCTAATCACAAGGGGGTCCTTTTACAAAGCTGCAGTAAGCACTAATGCATGCTTACCACAAGTGTACATATGTCTAGTAGTGCTTTAGAGATGATTAGTAGTAGTAGTAATAATAGTAGTACTTACCACAGGGCATGCTGAGGCATCCCGCAGTAATTTTGAAATGTATGTGAGCAAATCACTTCTAAAAAAATGTTGTTGTTTTTTTTCCCAAGGAGGCGTGTCTAAAGGTGGAGAGTGGGTGTGGCTATGTTAATCAGTTAGTGTGTCATCAGTCCTGCTCTCTCACTAATTAGCATATGATTAGTGCATGAGCCTTTACCACCTTCAAAATGGGAGGTAGTAAGGGCCCATGTGTTAATGGCCATGTGTTATTGGCAACATTAGTGTGTGACCATTAATGCCAAAAATAGAAAATCAGCCATTTTCTGACCGCAGAAAAAGTGGCCTTAGCACACAGGAAAGACCCATGTAAGGGCACACTATATGGCCACTTTTTGCCACAGCTTTGTTAAAGAACCCCTAATAATTTGGTTTGACACACAAAAAAATATCTGTGAAAACAGAATCAAGAGGTTAAGTATGGTAATGAAGTACATTGGGTATTGCTATCAATGTAGAGTAATAAGCTAAAAATCCAGTGCTGAATGTAGAGTCTGAGGCAGAGATTTTGAACTCCTGAAAACCCAAACTGGCTGAGTATGTCCCAAGGACTGGGTTGAAAACCCCGATTGGCTGGGGTGAAGTAAAATTTAAACTTCCATATTCTTTCCAATTAGCGGTAAATAGCAGGGGGGGGGGGGGGGGGGGAAAAGAAAGAAAAATATACTTCCACAGATCTGTAATCAGTAAGATGGATACCCCGGGACCCAAGATCCTAGTATTGGGTACTTCAAGATCATTAGGTCAGGGACCTCATGTCACCTTGAGCCTGAGAAACCCAAAGCATGGATCCACATTTCTCAAGCTCCAAGTAAGGGATTCACAAGTCATAGAGCTTTGATTCAGGGCTACTAGGCCTGAGATTCCTGAGTTTGAGACTACTGGGTGTTGTATCTCTATATCAGGGGCTCCAAATCTGGAATAGTTCATAACAGAGCACAGGGATGGATATGCTGGTTACTAAGCTCGGAAATTCATATTCCTGGCCCTAGAGTAAGCTCCTTGGTGTTGGCTCTGGTTCCAGGTTTCACAGGCCCAGGTATCATAGTTACAAAGATCCCAGACCTAGAACTATCACCCCCATTGCAAATATATTATTAAAAGTGGATGTATGCCAAGCTTTCCTTGACACTGAACCAAAAGCAGATTTGATATTGAAGGCTTGATTTAAAGACCATGGAACCACACTGACTATTGGTGGACCAGTTATCCTGAAGAAGCCTTTAACCTTTTTGTCTCAGTCCAAAGAAAGCCCTGAAGAGAGTATGTTCAAGCTCAAACAGAGGCTTAGTTCAAGTGAAGCTCCTTGATGCGTGGCTTAGAGCAGGGATATCAAACTACAGTCCAGGAGGGTGGCATTCAATATGGTTTTCAGGATACCCCTAGTGAAAATGCATGAGGTAAGGTGAATTTGCAAGCAGTGCAGATACACCTCACCTTAACCTTTCTGACTGAAACCCAAACCCAGATTTTGGGTCAGTTTTGGTGCTGAATCGAAAACCGATCTGACTGTAGGAAATGTCAGTCAGTATGTCAGTAACATTCCTTATACCGAATTCCTCAGTCTGTTACATATCTCATGAATATTCATTAGCTATATAATGACTAATAATCGTTTGACTAATTATTTAAATTGCTAATTGCAATGATCAAAAATCTTTATTCACACTACAAAATGTCAAAAAATACACATATAAAACCTGTACATACAAAACTAAACATTCTCCTACACTGATTAAACTAATGTAATGGAGTTTGTTATTAACTCAGCAGTGAAATTTTGAGTGTCTTTTTTGAGAGCAATGCTAATCTGAACATTTGGCAAACCCCCCTACTGATGAGGGTTGACGGCTTATGGAAGAACTGAATAGTGATTTTCAACATTGTAAGAAACATCATTTTGGAACTGGTGGAGATAAGTAATTTACAATATGTAATGATTATTGTATTTGTAAGTTGTATCAGAGGCTGTCACTTTACATTAGTTTAATCAGTGTAGGAGAATATTTAGTTTTGTATGTACAGGTTTTATATGTGTATTTTTTGACATTTTGTAGTGTGAATAAAGACCTTTGATCATTGCAAATAGCAATTTAAATAATTAGTCAAAAGATTATTAGTCATTATATAGCTAATTGAATGGTGTTGACTATTAAAATATATGACATCCCCTATATTTACTATGAATTTTCATTAGGGATTTCCTGAAAACCTGCAGATTGCAGTCCAAGTCCCCTGTCCGTGCAGATTGCAGTCTAACTCCCCTGGCTTACAATCCAAGGCTGTGGAAGGATTCTCATATTTATTTACTTATTTATTTATTTATTAGGATCTATTTATCTATTAGAATTTATTTACCACCTTTTTGAAGAAATTCACCCAAGGTGAATACAAAGTAATTACATTTGGAGACTAGCTTAACCTCCTGCACAAAGGCTGTTCAGGTTTGGTTTTCACAGGGCCATCCTTACAATTTGAGATACTTTGTTTTTCTCATCCATTCTGTTGGTGGGGAAACCTGTAAAAAGGAAACATAAGTCTAAAAGTCAGAAGCAATCTCCTGAGTGCTGGGCTTGATGGACCTTTGGTCTTTTCCCAGCATGGCGGTTCTTATGTGCTAGGTTTCAGGGTTCTCAGGCCCTGATTTCCTGGCTGACAAGTTCCCTGATCTGGGATCTCTATAATTAACACATTCTGTCCTGTATTAGTTGGGTACATTAGTGTGAATGCAATAGTGGGTGGTAATTTCAGTGGGCTGTGTTAGTATTTGTGGCAGCTTTGGTGAGATACATTAGTGGGCTGGGGATTTTATTAAGGGTCTTTGGAGATTGTGTGAATGGGTGATGGTCCTTACTGGAATGTTGCAGTGGATGGGGGTCTGTATAGGAGGGGTTTAGTGGAGTCATTTCTAGGTAGGGGCCTTAATAGTATAAGTTAATGGGTGGGAAATTAATGGAGTACATTAGTGAGTGAAGGGTCCTCAAAAGAGTGCATTATTGAGTGGCAGGTTTAAATGTCTATGCATATGTGTACTTGCATTTCTCTGTGTGTCTGTGTTGGAATGTGTGCGGGTGTTTATGAAGAGGGTGTGGATTTGGTGAATGAGAGTTAATTTTTTAAGTCTAAAATATTAAAATACTCCTAATTTAATAGTAGAAAATGCTGAGACTGACTTGCTCTTTTCAGCCTTCACCTTGACCTCAGGAAGGACCCAATCTATAGAGATTGATTGTTCTTGGGGGTTTGAAAGACCCCAGGCACTAGACACATTTCTAAAGGTTAAGCATGACTAATGAATGATGTTTCATTTTGACCCCCAAGTTCCAAAATGACTTGTTTATGTTTAAGAAAGCACTATATTTCATAGTCCTGAAACTGACCATCTGTATCCCACCTATCAATTTATATTTTATTTCTATGTATTCTTGGTGACCTATTGCATCCTTTGATTCAGACTGCTTGTTAGCACACTTTCTGATGTAAGTTGTTTCTACAAAGATTGCTCATATAAACTGCATGTTCTCTCTGGAAAGTAAGAAGTTCATGAAAGACAACTGACCTTAATTGCCAGTGGTCTTTTTCTATGAAGCTTCTTCATTGCTAGCAATACATTTTATCCTGAATAAAGGAACTCTATATGACCTTCCTGCTGTGAAGTGTTAAATCTATTCAGTCTGAATTGACAGTTTGTGACTCCAAAGCGATCTTTGAGTTCACAGCTGGGCTTTGCATTGAGATTCATCCAGCAAAAAGGTAAGAGGGGTTTTTTTTTCTCTTTCTTTTTGCTGGAGAGTACTCTCAATGTAATACAAGTCTCAGTTGTGACTTAATGATTAACAGACAGTGGTGCAGTGGATTGGTTTTATTCCTTTTTTCCAGAAATATATGTTGTGTTTTTATGTGTCTTTGTGTTAATTTGGTGTTTTATGTTTCTATTCATTTATATTGGTATTCTGTTTTTAAAATTTGAGTCAAAAAAAGGAGAGTAGCATGATCAACAGGACTCTTCCAAAGTTCCAGGAGATGTAATGATGTAGTAAAAGTCTTTAATCAGTACTAAAATAAGACTTGGCATTGCACCATGTTTCGGCAAAGTGCCTGCATCAGGAGTCTAAAACACAACAAATAAAAACAATAAATACAATCATATAAAATAATAACAATAAGTACAATAGAATAAGACATGGAGGAACAAGTGACATCTATGAGATAAAACATATATAGAGAACGTTACATAAATATGTACCCATATGCAATGATTAACATAGAATCACAATTTGCACAAGAATAAATCAACGAGCCTACAGGGGTAAAACAGTATGACAAATGCCAAAATATATATCTGTAGAAATCTAAAAAAGAATAAAAACTAACCTGTGAGTGATGATAAATAATGAAAATGTACAAAAACACTGGATCGAGTTTGAAAAAGATGTGTGAAATGTAAAATATCAAAAATTACAAATAGCATCATAGATAAATGCAAACAAATACAGTGGAAAAAAAGTTGAGATGTATAACACACCTTTAGAAAGACTAACGTGGCCTAGTGGTTAGAGCACCAGTCTTGAAATCCAGAGGTGGCTGGTTCAAATCCCACTGCTGCTCCTTGTGATCTTGGGCAAGTCACTTAACCCTCCATTGCCTCAGGTACAAAGTTAGATTGTGAGCCCTCCTGGGACAGAGAAATATCCAGAGTACCTGAATGTAACTCACCTTGAGCTACTACTGAAAAAGGTGTGAGCAAAATCCAAGTACATAAATACAAAAATAATATACTGATACACTATTGAAGGTTGTAGTGGCAGCAGAAGTACAACTAGGTAGGGAAAAGATGTGAACAATGCTCACAAAGTTACACAGTGGGCAAGGTGTGGGAATGGTGGAGACAAGAAAGTATTGGACAGTATTGCACAAAGGTGTATAAAGAGTGTGTGATGTGATGAAATAAACTCAAGAACATGAAAGGGAAACAATGAAAAAATAAAGTAAAAAAAGACATTAAAAATATAAAGGCTTATAGAGCGGCAAAGTGACTGAAGAAGAATATATTTCAAAAAAGTGCTGAGAACAAAATAAAATAAAAATAGTGAAAAAAATACACAATAGTGTAGTGGGTGTGTACGAGTATGAGAGAGAGAGAGTGACTGTGGTGAAAAGTGTGAACAGAATGAGGAAAAATTAGAGTGAAATGCACTGCTGTGCATTTTTCTCACTATTTTTATCAGCAGTTTTGGAGTCATGACTAGAATAATATCTGTTGGAATCTGGGACAAAAGATCTCTCTCCAACACAGATCAGGAAGGTAACTCCTTATCATGCCCAGTTTGAAATTTTCAAGGTCCCTGGCACAGTTTAAATATAACAAGAGATTTTTGAAAAGTTGACTCCACTGTGTGCTTTAAGTATTTTCCGTTTGCTCAAAGTAATGTGAGGGATTTTATATTTCACAAAAATTTAGAAAGTTGGAACTCCAGTTTCTTATAACAATGTAGGGGAAATATGAATGGCAGCATATTACCCTATCATGCTTTACAGTACCAGCTCAAATGAAGTACCAACCACCGTCTAACAACTCTTTGCAGTGCAAAATTGGGATCAATTCTATAAAGTACACACAAATTTAGACATCAAAATGCAGCACATTGAGCAGAAATTCTATAATGGCATTTATGAGCTAACATTTAGGCACTCCACTGACTGACCTTTTCAATGCTTCTCTAGAGTCAGGAATGGTCCAGGAGGTCTGGAGAAGGGCAGATATGGTCCCTCTCCACAAAAGCACAAGTAAGAAGAGGTTGGAAACTACAGGACAGTAATTTTGACTTCTGTGGTAAATAAATTAATTGAAACACTTTTAAAAGAGAGAATATTAAAGTTTCTGGAATCCAATGGATTGCAGGACCTGAGGCAGCATGGCTTCACTAGAGGCAGATCTTGTCAGACAGATCTGATTAGTGCTTGTCCCCTATCCAATTCTCTGGTCACCCAGTCAAAGAAATCGATCAGATTCATTTGACATGATTTTCCTTTGGTGAAACATGTTGCCTTGGACCTCATAGCCCATTGGATTCCAGGAATCTCACTATCCTTTCCTTGAGTAGTATGTCCATTACATTTCCAACCACCATAGTAAGGCTTACTGTCCTATATTTTCTCACTTCTCTGTCTCCACTTTTGTGAAGACGGACCACATTTGCTCCTTGACTTCTTTTTGGGTTGCAAATACTGAAGTTTTGGCTATTGACACTTCTGCTTTCAAATTTCAAACTCATAAAAAAATCATCCTTTAGCATTAGCATGTGTCCAATTCATATGAATATTAATCTTATGCCTCTGTTATAGTAAATTGCTTTCAGTTTCTTTGGCAGGCCACCAAACTGAACAGTCATTAACAAAAGAAAAAACAACTTTCTAGGCCATTTGTATTTCATTAACAGAAATAATGCCATTCTCATAGTGTGCTTTATAAACAATATAAAACTGTATTAATTCAAACTTGACATTTAGTGGAACTGCTCAGAGACAAAAAATAATAATTTCAGGATTTATCCATTCACATTTACCTTTTTATCTGTCTGCATTCAAGTTCCATAAGGAGGAGGATTAGGAAAATAGGACAGTCAATTTCTATTTCTATTTCTATATTAGTTTTTAAATTCCAAAGCTATTAAAAGATGAAAAGATATATTTTAACCTTAACCCACTTTGGGAACAAGGTCAGGATAGCAGTGATTAAATTACTAAGGGCCTCATTGAAAAATAATGTTTTCCCATTCCGTGTCAAAGATTTGTTTAAGAACATATGATGTGGACACAGGCGCTGCTTTATTTAAAAGGTTCACAGGAGGAAAAAATTGCCCAAATGGCACTATATCTATCTATCTATCTATCTATCTATCTATCTATCTATCTATCTATATATACAGTGCACTCCATTTACGTGCACGTCGGATAAGCTGTTTAACTGCATGTCGTACTTCGGTCCCGTTTTTGGCGCCATCAATTTCTATGGGGACAAATTTCGGTTTAGCGCACCACTGATAAGTGCAAGATTCGCTTATATGCATGGCTTAAGACCTCTCCTCTGCAGGAAAGACTCCGCATAAGCTCACGCATGGAATATGGAAGCCGATTGGCGCGTGACAAAGGGGCGGTAAATTTGAAATCTTGTTGGTTAACTGTCACAGGCAGAAGAAAACGAAAGAATATTGTTAGAGTGTACACTGGAGTCGTCGTCGCACAACTGTAAGACTTTAACACTGGCTGAACGAATAGAAATTCTTAAAAAATTAGAAAGCAAACAAAGTCAAGCATTTATTACACCCCCCCCCCCCCTTGCAGCAGTGGTTCCCAAATCTGGTCCTGGAGGCACCCCAGCCAGTTAGGTTTTCAGGATATCCACAATGAATATTCTTGCGAGAGATTTGCATGCACTGGAGGCAGTACATGCAAATCTCTCTCATGAATATTCATTGTGAATATCCCGAAAACCTGACTGGCTGGGGTGCCTCCAGGACCCGGTTTGGGAATCACTGCTCTATAAGATTTTGGTACATATGTTATAGAATAGTGCCTAGCATTTACAAGAATAACTGCAAATGATTAGTGCTTCTAATGTATATAAGTGCTATCATTCTATAACATATGTAAGTCCTTGTCACCTACCATTAGGTGCAAAGTTATAGAATGAGGGGTTTTGCCTTTAACTTATCTTTAATTTCCTAACATTGGATAGTAGTGGGTTGTAGTAGAGAGAGATGCTACTGTAACAGGTGTATTTTGATAGATTGAGGGTTCCCTATCCTTATTTCTTTTTGCTGTTCCTTGTTGAGATATTTTTTTCTCCTCCTCACAGTTGTGGTCTTGTAGCTGGGCCCTTTTGTGATATTTATTTTCTCTTTATACCTACTTTTTCCTTTCCATTGTTTGAAACATTGAATACAAATCTGATAGAAAAGGCAATATAAAAGGTTATCCTGATTCTGAAATAACATGTTGATATTTCATAGGTCATTTGGAATGACTGGATATCCCTAAAACATTCTCAGAGTGGGGATATGAATCAGCTTGAGAAATATTAGGGGTGAGTGGGGGAATAGTTCTAATATTTTTAGGACTACTATGAGATTAGAGGAATTGAGTCAGCAGCCTTTTTTCCCTAGTTATAGAAGGGTGAAGGGATATGATGGTTTAAATCAAGCCTATTTTCAGTTGTGTATCTCGATTTTCAAAAGACTCCAGATGAAATTGGAAAGTAATGGGATATGAGGTTCTATTGAGGATCAAAAACTGATTAAAGGATAAAGTAGGGTTAAATGGTCAGTATTCTCAATGGAGAAGAGTAGATAGTGGGGTCTCATGGGGGTCTGTGTTGGGACCGCTGCTTTTTAACATATTTATAAATGATCTCGATATGGGAATAACTACTGAGGTAATTAAATGACTGTTTAACCCTACTCTCTGTTTTCTGTGCAATAACCAATTCTTAATTCACAGAAGGACATTGCCTCCTATCCCATGGCTTTTTTAATTTTCCCAGGGGTCTCTCATGAGGAAGTTTTTCAGAAGCTTTCTTTTCTCCAAGGTGAAGAACCTTAACTTTTTAGTCTTTCTTCATAGGGGAATTGTTCCATCATTTTTATCATTTTGATTGGCCTTTTCTGTACCTTTTCCAGTTTAGAGGCATTATGAAATGTTTTGCTTTATTCTCAGTTCCTGTCCTAATAATTCCTAACATGGAAACATTGAAAAATGTTGGTAGATAAAAACCATATGGCTTCTTCAGTCTTCCCATCCATGCCATTTACTCTCCCTATCACTTCCCTTAGAGATCCTATGTACTGTCCCAAGCTCTCTTAAATTCAGGTACTCTTTTTGTCTCCCCCCCCCCCTAGAAAAAGATCTAGGTGTCATTGTAGGATATGGTAACAGCGGTTAGCATATCTGGGTTTAAAAAAGGACAGGTTCTTGGAGGAAAAGTCCATAGTCTGTTATTGAGATGGACATGGGGGAAGCCACTGCTTGCCCTGAGATTGGAAGCACGAAATGTTGCTACTAATTGGGTTTCTGCCAGATACTTGTGACCTGGATTGGCCACTATTGGATGTAGGATACTGGGCTAGATAGACCATTGGTCTGACTCAGCATGGGTATTCTTATGTTCTTAAATCTGTTACCCAAGCTCGGGGAAATTATAAAATCATGTCATCCTCTGTGATGGATGAAAGTAATATCAAACATTAGGAGGCATGCTAAGATATACTAGAAATAAGGATTTCTTGGGAACCAAAATAGAATTCATAGATTTTGAAACCACCAACATACCCTTTTTCCAACAGGACCCTTATAAGTATTTTAAAGAAGAGGAATCATTGGTATTCCTGAGATGGGATGAGGGAAGAGCCCCAAAATTTTGGCTTGTGACTACATAAGTTCTGAATCTATTCATGTGAGCTGGGAACAGATGAAGTCATTTCTGTTTGCATCAAAAAAGAATTTGTCTGGGGCCATAAAGGATTAATTCAACACACGTAAAAAGCAGCCCACAGTTTGATTATGATGAGTTGGGGGACATTAGATATCTATTCACTATTTTTCAAAAAAAACCCAAAAAACTATGGCAAATCTTCTTTCAAATAAAATTTTACCCAGGTTTCTAGGGAAACAAGAAGAGCAGTAGATCATGCCTGTACAGCAGAAGTGAGTTCTTTATTATATTACAAATTTCATGTCATTTTGACTGATATATCACATTAGCATGCTGTCTGGAATGAGCTCTGCAAGTCTTTACAGTAACTATTTTTGCAAGTCGCAAGCACCTGATGACCAGATTGCTGAATTTTCTCCAAGAATCATTTCAACTGAATTCAAAACAGTGCAGATTTTTCTGAAGGCAATGCAAATTTCTTGTACTGAACTGTTTAATCACCCTTGTGTGAGTTCCATTCAATGTTTGCAGTTCATTGATTCAGTCAAGAATACAGTGTAATTTAAGATAGTACAGTACTTCCTGTATGGTTCAGGGAGCTGACAAAAGAACAAAGAACATTCTTATGTTCAGGTCAGTGATTCAAATAAAACTTAGTTTGGTTGTTATAGAAAATATAAGGGCATCTGTAGATAAATAGAACTTAGTTGTGAGCAACAATTGGCATGCTCATCTAGTGTATGTATTTCTTTTCCTTTCTCTAATAAAAAGATACTACATATCCTCATTTTCTCATATACTATTATTAGTATTATTTATTTTAATATATTTTTATTTCTGTCAAAGAAACCCTGAGAACTGGAGATTGACAAAATAAGATTTGGCGAGTAATGGAGATGGAATGGCATCTATCAATAGTAAGGGTTAAGAAGGAAGCATCTGAAAAGCTCTTGGACCCCTTCTAATGATGGACAATCAAAGTGATTTTCTATAAGATTCGTTAAGTAGCCTAGACCCATGTTATTTAATTTTGATGTAATTTTTACCCTATAATCTTGACTGGGAGGTGCTGAATACACCCACCACCCTTTCTGTTTTTCTCAAGTCTGTAGTCCTCTAACTTGATATGATGCATGATGACCACCAAGTACATTTCATAACCCCACCCCACTGAAAATATGTTCTTCTATATTATATTACATACCTATGTTGTATTTGAGAATGTCTACAATATTCCTGATCTGCCTTCCCTTCTCCAGGGCATACATACAGTATTTTAGTCTTAAAGGGGCTCATTTTCAAAAGAGAAAAACATCCAAAAAGTGGCATAAATTTTCATATGTGCATGTTTCTCACAAAAACGTACAAATTGTTATTTTCAAAACCAATTTTTAGATGTTTTTCTATGAAGTCAAACTTTTGAGGTGTTCTAATTTCGGCTGCTCAATACTGCCCGCTGTACCACCCCTGACCTGCCCATTTTTTTGAGGGCCGGTCAGAGCCAATATTGAGGGCACTGCCTGGTTAAGTACCACAAAATATTGGCAGTTGGGTGGGCCCAGGCAATTTAGATGGGCCTCTCCTACCCACTTAAATCGCTTTGAATATCATCAGCCACATGTTTTTGTGAACCCCAATAGCCTGGTGCCTTTGAAGGATGGGAAATGCAACAGAACCAATTAATAGCAAGCAGTTTTTTCCCAGTAGGCTATTAGGAAAACAGAAAGCATTTTGTCTCAATTTTGCACAATTGCTCAAAGACACAGTATATATTATGAGTATTATTATTATTTTTGTTTAACGATTTATTAACTGCCTTTAGGAAGAGATTCACCAAGGGGGTACACAACAGGAGTAGCTTCACATAGACAGCTTACATTCTAGTATGCTGTAGGTCCTCCATTTTGCAGTCTTTCAGTGGAGAGTTAAACTAGAATTTTAGGGAGAAGAATTGTAAGTGTGTTTGCCTCTGAGAGCACACACACTGTTAGGGCCAAATTCAGTAAATACTACCTAAAGTTAGGTGCCATAAGATAGTATTCTGTAAAGGGCACTCTGCGCTAGTTTTGGTGTGTGAAATTGGCATGTGCTGGGCCACTTTTTGTCACAGTGAGAGAAAGACTTTTTAAAAAATGGGGCAGTAAATAGCTGCTTCCACCCCAACCCTGCCGCTGACCCTCCCCCGCCACATTCGACCCTCCCTTCCCGCCGTCGCCAACCCTCCTCTGCTGCCGCTGTCAGGTACCTTTGCTGACGGGGGGTCCCCAACCTCCGCCAACCAAAGTCCTCTTCAGCGCTGGTCTCAGAGTCTGGCGCGTTGCTGATCTGAATTCTGTTTCTGACTTAGGAACGTGCAGGACGTCAGGACGCACGTCAGAAACAGAATTCAAATCAACAACGCGCCGGACTCAGAGACCAGCGCTGAAGAGGACTTTGGCTGGCGGGGGTTGTGGACCCGTTGCTGATCTGAATTCTGTTTCTGACTTAGGAACATGCAGGACGTCAGGACTAATGTCAGAAACAGAATTCAGATCAGCAACGCGCCGGACTCAGAGACCAGCGCTGAAGAGGACTTTGGCTGGCGGGGGTTGTGGACCCCTGCCAGCAAAGGTACCTGACAGTGGCAGCGGGGGAGGGTTGGCGGGGGAGGGTCAGTGGCGGGGGAGGTGGAAGCAGGGGGCTAGGGCTAAATCTACGCGGGCCCATGCACCCCGTGGCCCCACCTAGCTATGCTCCTGCCTATACCACAGAGTTCTCAGTGAGTATAAGCTGTGTGCTGCCGAAAATCCCACTGTGAAAAGCTCCGCACCAGCAGCAATAGGGAAGCAGTAGGTCCAAATCCAATATACCACTCCCTGTCCCTATCTTGTGTGTTTGATAAGGTAATCTGTCTAAAGACTGAAAGAGCACCATGCAGTTCAAACTCACTGTGAGCTATGTGATGCTGGAAGAGGGCAAATTAGCTGTTGAAAAGGTGGCATATAGGGGGAGATAAAACTGAAGAAGGAGGGAGAGCCAGCTTGAAGGGAATGAGAGTAGAGATAAGATATCAGAGCCGACAGGGTGTCTGCCACTTTGTCTGGTGTCTTGGCTCTCACGGTGATGCATTTTTGTTTTTATTTTTTTGACAAACTGACCCCTGTTTAAAAATGAGATCTATAGCATATACAATTGCAGCAATCATGTAACACATAGTACAAGGGAGCTTTTTTCCATACTCACATCATTTTATAAAGAGAAAAATAGCTGACATATCAGAAATACTCTGCTCACCTCCATCCCCAGACCTGGTCAGCACTGTAACATTCCCTTCATGTTAGATATCCATTATGCAGCCTGAAAGCCAACCCAGCAGGAATCAGGAAGTCCCTGAGGCACTAGATAAACCATTAAAAATGACTCAGTACTTACAGAAGCTGATTCTATCCTGACCAAAAATGTGGGTCATGCACTGATAATGTCAGACAGGTGATAGTGAGAGAATGTTCTCTCGTACTTTCTTCAAATACCTAGTGCATCTGAATATAACATGCCCTGTAGTGAGGCACTAACTTAGGTATAAGCGAGTTAGAAATATTAAAATAAAGAAACTTCAATGATCATTGATGGCCTCGCTGAAGATAGGCTGTGTCAGCCAGTCCGCAGTACCTTCCTTCTGCCGGTCCCGCCTCCTCCAAAAACGGGAAGTAAAACAAAGTAGAATCAGAGGAGGCAGACTGGCAGCAGGAAGGTCCCACAGGCTGGCCAATGCAGCCTGACTTCAGTGCTGCTGGTACTGCTGCTGCTGGTAATCTAGTGTGAGATGTTTAAGGGACTGAAGGGAAAGGTTATGAGAGAGCAAGAAAGAGTTGCCGAACTGGGGAGAAGAGGCTTAAGGGAAGGGAGAGCCCTGCTTTACCACAAGGGGAAGGGGGAAGCAAGGCACTAATGCTGGAGAAAAGGGCACTTGTGCATTTGAACTGAAGAAGGGGACTAACCCTCGGATTCTATATATCATGCCTAGTGTTCCACGTCAAACTCCAGGCATATTCTATAACAATGCGTGCAACTTAATTAGTTTAATTAGTATAACAAGCCAAACAGTGTTGATGACAGCACTTAACAAGCAATAATGAGCATTAATTGGCAATAATTAGAATTTACATGTACAACTTGCTAAACGTATTCTGTAATGCACTGCACCTAAATTCTAATGCACACAGCCAAAGGGGACATGGTTATAGGCAGGGAAATGGGTGTTTCATGGGCATTCCAAAATTTATGCGCACTGTTATTTATTTATTTGTGCCATTTATATTCCACATTATCCCAAACAAGTTTGAGAACAATGTTTGTTTGAACATGTATACCTTAGAGGACAGGAGAAACAGGGGTGACATGATACAGACCTTCAAATATTTGAAAGGTATTAATCCGCAAATGAACCTTTTTCGGAGATGGGAAGGCGGTAGAACTAGAGGACATTAATTGAGGTTGAAGGGGAGCAGACTCAGGACTAATGTCAGGAAGTATTTGTGGAATGCCCTCCCGTGGGACGTGGTGGAGATTAACATGCATGGGATAAACACAAAGGAATCCTGTTCAGAAGGAATGGTTCCACGGAATCTTAGTGGAGATTGGGTGGTGACGCCGGTAATTGGGAGACAATATAGGAGCTGGGCAGACTTTTATGGTCTATGCCCTGATTGTGACTGAATAGATAGGGATGGGCTGGAGTGTAAATTTTAAGGGGTTTCAACATTAGCTCCAGAACTTTGTACAAGAACAGTGCTGGGTAGACTTCTACGGTCTGTGCCCTGAGAAAGGCAAGGACAAATCAAACTTGGGTATACATAAAGTATCACACACCATGTAAATGAGTTTATCTTGTTGGGCAGACTGGATGGACCGTACAGGTCTTTATCTGCCATCATTTACTATATTACTATGTTACTATTGGGCTCATTTTCAAAAGAGAAGGGCGTCCATCTTTCGACATAAATCAGAAGATGGACGTCCTTCTCCCAGAGACGTCTAAATCGGTATAATCGAAATCCGATTTTGGACGTCTCCAACTGCAGTCCGTCAGAAGGACGTTCAAATTTCAAGGGGGTGTGTTGGTAGCATAGCGAAGGCGGGACTTGGGCATGCCTAACACTTGGAAGTCTTTGACCCATAATCGAAAAAAGCAAGGACGTCCCTGATGAACATATGGACGTTTTCACCTGTTTGTATTACAAATATGGCACAAAAAGGTGCCCAAAATGACCAGGTGACAACCCAAGAGAATTGGGGATGACCTCCCGTTACTCCCCCAGTGGTCACTAACCCCCTCCCACCATCAAAAAACATCTTTAAAATATTTTGTGGCAGCCTCAGATGTCATACTCGAGTCCATGACAGTAGTATGCAGGTCCCTGGAGCAGTTTTAGTGGGTCCTGCAGTGTACTTCAGACAGGCGGAGCCAGGCCCATATCCCACCTGCCTGTTAAACTTGTGGAGGAAACAGCAAGCTCTCCAAAACCCACCACAAACCGACTGTACCCATATATAGGTTCCCCTTTCACCCATAAGGGCTATGGTAGTGGTGTACAGTTGGGGGTAGTGGGTTTTGGGGGGCTTAGCACACAAGGTAAGGGAGCTATGTTCCTGGGAGCATTTTATGAAGTCCAATGCAGTGCCCCCTAGGGTGCCCGGTTGGTGTCCTGGCATGTCAGGGGGACCAGTGCACTACAAATGCTGGCTCCTCCCATGTCCAAATGGCTTGCATTAGGACGTTTTTGACATGGACGTCTTTGGTTTCGAAAATCCATGTCTAGGGACGTCCAAGTTTAAGGATTTGGATGTCTCTGACAGTATTTTCAAAACAAAAGATGGACCTCCATCTTTTTTCGAAAATACGGTTTTCCCAACCACTGGATTTGGATGTTTTGCAAAGACATCCAAATCGCAACTTGGACGTTTCTTTCGAAAATGCTCCTCCACATGGCTTCAAAAGAAAAAAAGCAACACTGGGCCTTCAAGACTAGGACAACAGGAGTACTTTATTAGCCAAAGACCCGACACGGGCCGTGTTTCGGCGCCAATAAGACGCCTGTCTCAGGGGTCAAGTTGTAGATATAGCAATGGTACAAAGTTCAAGTTGTAGATGCCTTAGAGACAGCCAAGGTAGCCTGCATTAATTTCGCTGTAGCGCGAAAAAAAGGGCTCCGGCAAAGGAGCCTTCTCCTGTTTGATCCGAAAAGATCCACATGGCTTACAATAAACAGTATAGGATATATAACAAAGAATAATGCATAAGAAAATAATTTTTTTGTAAGAATCCAATTTTACAATACAGAGTGGAGGAGTGGCCTAGTGGTTAGGATGGTGGACTTTGGTCCTGAGGAACTGAGTTTGATTCCCGGTACAGGCAGCTCCTTGTAACTCTGGGCAAGTCACTTAACCATCCATTGCCCCATGTAAGCCACATTGAGCCTGCCATGAGTGGGAAAGCGCGGGGTACAAATGTAACAACCAGTATCATAAATATATTGGGATAGCTATGGATGATTAACATTTAGAAAATCTATTATGAATGAGAAATTGCACATGAAGCAAAGAGAAAGTTAATAATAAATAGAGTAATAACCAATTCAGGTAATAATTAATTGTTTGAGATATGGCTTTTCTTTGTGAGAGTTTGAATAGGAATGATTTGAGGATTTTGCAGAATCTAATATATTCCTGTATATTTCTTATTTTGAGTGGAAAGGAGTTTCACCATTTGGTTCCTAAGTAAGTGAAGTCTGCAATTTGGGAGGTGTAGTCCAGGATAGTTTCTTGCCTCATATTTAGCATTTCTTTGAGGTAAATTTATTAATGGTACCACATAGTCTGGAGCTGTGCCATTTAGGATTTGAAAGATAAAAGTACATAATTTGAAGGTGATTCTCGCTTTGATGGGAAGCCAGTGTAATTTGATTAATCTATACGCTGACATTTACGCTACATTTCCTTTGGTGTACATGGATACAAGTAGTTTTAAGCGCTGGGATATCAGCTAAGCATATTCTATATACTGTGCCTAAACCTAGTTACCGCTTACAGAATACACTTAGGAGGAAATTTATTCCGCGCGGAGTTTTCAGGTGCCATTTATTAAATCTAGCCCTAAATGCGTATGTCACATGCCTGTTGTGTATGACTTGCCATGTTTGACTACAAGTGCAAATTCTACCTGTGTTCTGTACATCTCCTTCTCTACCCCCTCTCCAGATATAGAGGTTAATTTTATAAACAGGAGTGTGTCTGTGTGCACATACACTTGAAAACGCTAAATGAGAACCTAAGTGCATGTAGTTTAAAGGTGGGTGTACATATGAGTTGCATATATAAAATATAGAATACTATAATGTACTTGCATTGTTTAGCAATTTAAGCTTTATGGCTGGTATAAGTGGTTGCATCTAAAATATGGTGTGTGTTTGCTCTTCATTATTATTCTCTGCAGGAAAGAGGTACTTACTTTCCTTTATAGAACAGGCCCAAATAGGCTGCTGTAGATGTTAATTTTATAACAGGGCACCTAGGTTAATAGGACAAAGAGGCACCTTGGTTTTTGACTGTTTTATAACAGAGGGTAAAAAAGAAGTGGGTTCCCTATGAAGATAAAGTCCAAACAACACAGAAAGTAAGGAAGGGCCAATTGACTTCCAATAGCAAAAAAAGAGAGAGAGAACCAAAGGTAAAAAGGAATGTCAAAATGTATTAAATATACGTGTAAAGAGGCTAATGTGGAATAGGTTAGACTCAAGCTGTGTTTTGGCAAAACAATGTCTGCTTCAGGAGTCGATATATCTGATAAGCAATTTTTTGTCAAACTTCTGCAGCCTCTGCGATTCTTGTAAATCTCATGGAAAACGTAATGATATGACATCATCACTACTAATGTCGGAAGCTGGAAAGTGTCCAGCCGGTACGTGTTGCTAGTCAAATTATGGTGAGGTTCATGGCTTGTCTCAATTGAGCACTTGGGAAGCGATTGCTGCTCCTCATTATTGACATAAGGAGGAGACAGTTGGATGCCTTTCACCTACTGCAAAATCCAAGATGCCTCAATCAACACAGCCAGGTCTCTCTCTTTTTTTTTGCTATTGGAAACCCATTGGTCCTTCCCTAATTTTTGTGGGGGGTTTTTTGCCTATTTTGTAGATATATGGAGGGGCATTCTTGATATGACATCCAAGTCCAATTGTAGATATTTTGCTGAAGTCCAAAGAAAGAGAAAACCAAAGACTTCCCCATAATAATCCAAATGGAACAGTCACAGGTGTGAAAGGAAATGAAGCATCAAGATGATACTTGTATCAAAGACCATAACAGACATTATCTGACTCTTCTTCCCCCTTTCCCTCTCTAACTCCCCCCAACGCACCGGCCATACACGTAACCACCTTAAATCTACCTCATTCTACTACAATATCACTTTGTATTCATTCATACCATGTATTTGTTCAGACCGTAATCAGCTAACATCGTTAACGGTTATATGCAAGCCACATTGAGCCTGCAAAAGGTGGGAAAATGTGGGATACAAATGTAACAAATAATAATAATAAAAATAATAATACTGTCTTTTAAAACAAGTTTATTCTGCATCCAGTGTAAACAAGTCCCAGCTACATGAACTCAACACAGGCCATATTTCGACTCAACTGCCTTCATCAGGAGTAAACTTTAAATCAAAACTTACAGAGAGATACAATTAACAAATGCACATTATTGTGCATTCCTTTTGTGTTTGCAGAAAAAGGAAAGTGACAAATATGGATAATGAAAATCCCTTAATAGTATGTGATAAAGGTGTAAAATGAAGAAAATCCTCGTGAGCAAAAAATATATGGATGAATGACTGCACAGTTTTTCAACTTCAAACATGTCGATTTTTGGATGTTGTTTGCAAAATGTCCAAAGTCAGATATAGATGTCATATCTAAAATGCCCCACTTATTGTATTTATATTTATATTTGGTCTTTTTTACTATTGTTATGTTGTTAACAAAATTGTAGGTTTTATGTTAAACTGTACCTGCTGTACACCACGTTGGGTGAAACTCTTCAGAAAGGTGGTTAATAAATCCCAGTAAATAAATAAATACAAAATCCCTGAGTTCTGCAGGTGTCTTCTATTTATAGGTGCTGTTGGTATTTTGTGGGTTTTGGAAGGCTCAGTTTCCACCACAAGTATACTAGTTAGAGTGGGATATAAACCTGGGTCCCCAAGTCTACAGTCCACTGCACAGGCCACTAGCCTACTCCTGGGACCTGCTTGCTGCTCTAATAGGAATGGCCATGATATCTGAAGTAATACAGCCTAGTATGTACTGCCACTGTCACATCTTTGGGGGGGAGGGGGGAGTGAGAGGGGACTAATGATCATTGGGTGACTAAAGGGAGGGTCATGCCTTAATCTTTCCAGGGTCAGCAGGTCAGTTAGATCACCTTTTTGTGACTTAGTCATGATTGAAACAAATCTAGATAAAAATGTCCCAATTTTTGCCCTAGGCATTTTTATCTTATTCCATTATCCCTGAAAAAAGTCCAAATTCTGGGCCTGCACAAATCCTTCCCAAATCATGCCCCCAACATGTTCCCTTGTGAATTAAATAAACTGCAGAGAAAATGATCTCAAATCTGAGTTTTGAAAATCCCGACAAACATTTTCCCGTGAAAATATCCATCTGCTGCTTTATGCGGCTTTTGAGACATTTTTCTCTTTTGAAAATGAGCCCCATAGGTGCCCATATGCCCTTTGGAAATGTAAACTGGCAGTAATTGCAGTTAGACTCAAGCTATAGACATTTATGCCTATCAGGTAGCAGGTGTAAATGTTAACACATAACTTAAATGCATACACACATTTTATAAAGAACAGGCATAAAATGAGACCTCCCATGCTCTTCCAAATTCTGCTCCAGAATAATTCTATATACGAGTATGTAAACATATGTGCTTTCTTGGCACTGTCTGTGCATAGTTTTACATATATAACCCATGGAATAATTTTATAAAAGCCTTTTTTACTGATAAAATTACCCCTCAAAAAGAGGCATCCTCACATTTAAAAGCATATCAAACTGAACCATGATCAAAGAAGGGATGTTGTTGTTGTTTTTTTACGTAACAATTGATGAATTTAAGCCAGTAGAAGTAGCTGCGGCAACATCAATTCTAAATTAGATAAGTTTAATGAGGACAAAATATTGAGGGACCCTTTTACTAATCTGCGTAGGTGCCTATCCTGCTTATTTTCAAAATAGATCGCCGGTCATCTCATAAACCCGGCCGTTTCGGAAGGGTATGGAAGGCGGGACGGGGACATGGTTATGAGATGGCTGGCTTCGGCCGGTAATGGTAAAAAGAAGGCCAGCTCTGACGAGCATTTCGCCGGCTTCACTTGGTCCATTTATTTTTAGGACCAAGCCTCAAAAAAGTGCCCCAATTGACCAGATGACCACGGGAGGGAATAGGGGATCACCTCCCCTTACTCCCCCAGTGGTCACCAACCCCCTCCCACCCAAAAAAAAGTTTTACAAACAATGTTTTGCCAGCCTCTATGCCAGCCTGAAATGTCATACCCAGCTCCCTGACAGCAGTATGCAGGTCCCTGGAGCAGATTTTTGTGGGTGCAGTGCACTTCAGGCAGGTGGACCCATCCCCCCTACCTGTTACACTTGTGGTGGTAAATGGGAGCCCTCCAACCCCCCTCCCCAAAATACCCCACTGTACCCACATGTAGGTGCCCCCCTTCGCCCCTTAGGGCTATGGTAATGGTGTAGAGTTGTGGGGAGTGGGTTTTGGGGGGGATTTGGGGGGCTCAGCACCCAAGGTAAGGGAGCTATGCACCTGGGAGCAATTTTTGAAGTCCATCGCAGTGCCCCCTAGGGTGCCTGGTTGGTGTCCTGGCATGTCAGGGGGACCAGTACACTACAAATGCTGGCTCCTACCACGACCAAATGCCTTGGATTTGGCCGGCTTTGAGATCGCCGGCATTAGTTTCCGTTATCGCTGGAAACCCATGCCGGCCATCTCTAAAGCCGGCACAAATGCTGACATTTGGCCGGCTCCAACCGTATTATCGAAACAAAAGATAGCCGGCTATCTTTTTTCAATAATACGGCGCAGGCCAAATAGATGGCCAGCACCATTCGATTATGCCCCTCCACGCATGCCCAACACGCATCAATTTGGAGTTATTGCCCAGCTACCATGAGGCCCGGGCGGTAATTTTGTTTTTTATGTGTGTCTGCTACATGCACCAGAAAATTTATTTATTTTCCTGTGTGCAGCAGAAACCGGACGGTTATCATCATTCTACGCACACAGATAATTACTGCATGGTTACCACGTGAGACCTTACCGCTAAGTCAATGACTGGTGGTAAGGTAAAATGGACGCACTCCAATTTTTATTTTGCCGAACGTCCATTTTTGGGAAAAATGTAAAAAAAAAGGCTTTTTTACAGGCACGCTAAAAAATGGACCTGCGCACGCCCAAAACACAAGCATACACTAACGCAGCCCATTTTTCGGCGCAGCTTAGTAAAAGGGCCCTTTAACAATTGATTAATTTAAGCCAGTAGAAGTAGCTGTGGCAAGAACAATTCTAAAGTAAATTAGATACGTTTATTGAGGACAAAGATATTGAGGGTATAATGATCTCAGTAGATGCTAGGGAATCCATTCTGCATTAAATAGTGTACAAGACACATGGATCTTCTCCAGTGAAGTATAACTGTATGCAAAGGATACAGAACAAATTAGTCTCGAGACGGCAGACAGCAAGATGACTTTATGTGAAAAGCAGAAAAAGATAAAACAAAAGAATGAGTCTCTAGGGAGTGTTGGCTCTATAAGTAGATGTCTGCATGGAGAAAGGGCACAGTAAGATTTTGTGACAGGTTTGTATTATGTTAAGCCTATGCATATTTTGTCTATTTAATAGTGCATTTTTAAAATAGCAGGCTGACTATATGGCATAAAATCTCTACTGCGGCTCTCAATAAAACATTGAACAGCAAAATATTCCTCCAGAGTGATTTCTCTATAGATTTCAAGGAAGGCATTGCACACACAGAGAGAAAAAAAAAAAGATTTATTTGCACATTTAAATTCTGCTTAGATTAAGCAGAGTGCAACTTCAACATACATAAAAGATCGTTTTCTTAATAGAATGGAATCTGACTTTTATGCCCTTGTCAGTCTCTTCAGAGGTGATGTGCTGCCAGTTTCACACCAAGAAACTCTCCCTTGAATATGCCCTCCCCAAAATAAGGGGTCCTTTTACTAAGGACATAGAACATAAGAATAGCCATACTGGGTATGACCAATGGTCCATCTTTCCCAGTATCATGTTTCCAACAGTGGCCAATCCAGGTCATAAGCACCAGGCAGAAACTCAAATAGCTTCCAATCCCAGAGCAAGCAGTGGCTTCCACATACCTGTCACAATAGCAGACTGTGGACTTTTCCTCCAGGAACTTTCCAAACCTTTTTTTAAACCCAGATTTGCTAACCGCTGTTACTACATGCTTCGGCAAAGTTCCAGAGTTTAACTATTCTTTCAGAGAAAAAACATTTCCTTCTATCTGTTTTAAAAGTGTTTCCATGTAACTTCATTGAGTGCCCCTAGTCTTTGTACTTTTTGAAAAAATCGATTCACTTCTAATCACATCTCCCCTCAGTCATCTCTTTTCCAAGCTGAAGAGCCCTAACCTCTTTAACCTTTCCTCATATGAGAGTCCATCCCCATTATCATTTTGGTTGCAATTCTTTGAACCTTTTTTTAATTCCGCTATATCGTTTTTGAGATACGGTGACCAGAACTGTATGGAATACTCAAAGTGAGGTCACACCATGGAGCAATACAGAAGCATTATAGTATTCTCGGTTTTATTTACCATCCCTTTCCTAATAATTCCTAGCATCCTTTTTTGGCCGCCATTGCACACTGGGCAGAAGATTTCAGCGTATTGTGTAAAATAACACCTAGATCTTTTTTTTTGTGCTGACCCCCAAGGTGGACCCTAGATTCAGGTACTATGATTTGGATTATTTTTCCCAATGTGCATCGCTTTGCATTTGTCCACAATAAATTTCACCTGCCATTTGGATGTCCAGTCTTCCAGTTTCTTAAGGTCTTCCTGCAATTTTTTCACAGTCTTCATGTGTTTTAACAACCTTGAATAGTCTTGTGTCATCTGCAGATTTAATCACCTCACTAAGTTGTGGTAAGCGCTAGCGCACACCTAGTGCAGCTTAAAATAACATGGAGGGGCATTTTCGATCGGGGACGCCCATCTCTAAGGGCACCCATCTTCGAGGATGGAGCTGTGAAGGGGTGGGGCCAACCGTATTTTCAAAACGAGATGGGCGTCCATCTTTCGTTTCGATAATACGGTTGGGGGCACCCAAATCGCGACCTAAATGCTGAGATTGCCGGATTTAGAGATGGGCGCCCTCGGTTTTCCCCCATAATGGAAACTGATGGCGCCCATCTCAAAAATGAATAAATCCAAAGCATTTGGTCGTGAGAGTGGCCAGGATTCATAGTGCACTGGTCCCCCTCACATGCCAGGACACCAACCGGGCACCCTAGGGGGCACTATAGTGGACTTCGCAAATTGTTCCCAGGTACATAGCTCCCTTACCTTGGGTGCTGAGCCCCCAAACCCCCCCAAAATCCACTCCCCACAACTATACACCACTGCCATAGCCCTGAGGGAAGAAGGGGGGCACCTACATGTGGGTACAGTGGGTTTTGGGTGGGTTTTGGAGGGCTCCCATTTTCCACCACAAGTGGAACAGGTAGGGGGGGATGGGCCTGTGTCCGCCTGCCTGACGTCCACTGCACCCACTAAAACTGCTCCAGGGACCTGCATACTGCTGTAATGGAGCTGGGTATGACATTTGAGGCTGGCATAGATTCTGGCAAAAAAAGTTTTGAAAGTTGTTTTTTTTGAGGGTGAGAGGGAGTTAGTGACCACTGGGAGAGTCAGGGGAGGTGATCCCTGATTCCCTCCTGTGGTCATCTGGTCAGTTTGGGCACTTTTTTGGGACTTGGACCTGAAAAAAAAGGAACCAAATAAAGTGGACCAAATTCTTGCCACGGACACCCTTCTTTTTTCCATTATCGGCCGAGGGCACCCATCTCTCAACCACGCACTGGCATGCCCCTGTCCCTGTCACTACCGTTCTGACACGCCCCTGGAACTTCGGCCGTCCCGGTGACAGAAAGCAATTGGGGATGCCCAAAATCGGCTTTCGATTATGCCGATTCTGGCACCCCTGAGAGAAGGGCGCCCATCTCCTGAAAGATGGACACCCATCTCTTTCGAAAATGAGCTGGACAGTAACATAGTTAATGACGGCAGATAAAGACCTGTATGGCCCATCCAGTCTGCCCAACAAGATAAACTCATTTTACATGGTATGCGATACTTATATATATAATTTATTACATTTGTACCCCGCACTTTCCCACACATAGCAGGCTCAATGCGTCTTTCATAGTAAATAAAACAATATAATTTGGGAAGGTAAAGGATAGGATAGGCAAAAGGAAAGGAGATTGGGAGGGGTATGGTATGGAAGGATGGAGAAGAAAGGATTGGAGGATGAGTATGATAAGATTTGGGAGAAGGTCAAAGGTATAATCGGTGTCAGAGTCAAAGTCAGTGTCAGAGCAGGAGTAGTGTGGGTGGAGTAATAGGATTAAGTAGGTTCATTAGGGTAAACTTGTTTGAAAAGATGTATGTATTTATGTATATATGTATATATATATATATATATATATATATATATATATATATACACAGTAAGCGCCATGCCGGCGCTTCGAAAATGTTTTTTAAAGGCAGTACAGGGTGGGAACAGCTGGAGCAGAGCACCCCCCACCCGCTGACACCCGGGGCAGACCGCCCCCACCGCCCTGCCCTTGCTACGCCACTGGGGAGCGGATTAAGAAGGGGATAGCCCAAAGGTCTCAGAGAGGAGATGAGGTTTGAGTAGTGACTTATGGGTCCTTTTACCAAACAGCAGTAAAAAGTGTCCTTAGTGCACCCTGATGCAGGCCTTTCCTGCACACTAAGGCCATTTTCACTGCTGAGGTAAAATGGCCATGCGGTACAGTCTGGTACAATCATTGGTGCTAAGTCACCTAGACTACTGCAATGCAATATATGCCAGATGCAAAGAACAAATTATTAAGAAACTACAAACTGCCCAAAACACCGCAGCCAGACTCATATTTGGAAAAATGAGATATGAAAGTGCCAAACCCCTATGTGAAAATCTACATTGGCTCCCAATCAAAGAATGAATTGTGTTCAAAATCTGCACCCTGGTTCACAAAATCATTCACTGCGAGGCCCCGATCTACATGGCAGACCTCATAGACCTACCAACCAGAAATGCAAAAAGGTCATCACGCACATACCTAAATCTCCACTACCCAAGCTGCAAAGGACTAAAATATAAATCAAGTTATGCATCCAGCTTCTCCTACATAAGCACACAACTATGGTACGCACTACCAAACATCATGAAAACAAAGCACGACCTAACAATCTTTCGGAAATTATTACTACTACTACTACTTAACATTTCTAGAGTGCTACTAGGGTTACGCAGCGCTGTACAAATTAACAAGGAAGGACGGTCCCTGCTCAAAGGAGCTTACAATCTAAAGGATGAAATGTCAAGTTGGGGCAGTCTAGATTTCCTGAGTAGAGGTGTAGTGGTTAGGTGCCGAAGGCGACATTGAAGAGGTGGGTTTTGAGCAATGATTTGAAGATGGGCAGGGAAGGGGCCTGGCGTATGGGCTCAGGGAGTTTTTTCCACGCATGGGGTGAGGTGAGGCAGAAAGGGTGGAGCCTGGAGTTGGCAGTGGTGGAGAAGGGTACTAAAAGGAGGGATTTGTCTTGAGAACGGAGGTTACGGGTAGGAATGTAAGGGGAGATGAGGGTTGAGAGGTAAGGAGGGGCTGCAGATCGAGTGCATTTGTAGGTTAGTAGCAGAAGCTTGAACTGTATGCGGTACCTGATTGGAAGCCAGTGAAGTGACTTGAGGAGAGGGGTGATGAGTATATCGGTCCAGGCAGAACATAAGACGTGCAACAGAGTTCTGAACAGACTGAAAGGGGGATAGATGGCTAAGTGGGAGACCAGTGACGAGTAGGTTGCAGTAGTCAAGGCGAGAGGTAATGAGAGAGTGGATGAGAGTTCGGGTGGTGTGCTCAGAGAGGAAAGGGCGAATTTTGCTAATGTTATAGAGGAAGAAGCGACAGGTCTTGGCTATCTGCTGGATATGCGCAGAGAAGGAGAGGGAGGAGTCGAAGATGACACCGAGGTTGCGGGCAGATGAGACGGGTGTTATCAACTGAGATAGAGAGTGGAGGGAGAGGAGAAGTGGGTTTGGGTGGGAAGACAAGAAGTTCGGTCTTGGCCATGTTCAGTTTCAGGTGGCGGTTGGACATCCAGGCAGCAATGTCGGATAAGCAGGCCGATACTTTGGCCTGGGTTTCCGCAGTGAAGTCTGGAAATTATTAAAAAACAATTTGTTCAAAAAGGCATACCATAATGACCCAACCTAAACACCGGAACCACACAACACAACGGATCTTATACAAGAACTGGACAAAACTTAACCCTTCCTCCTTGACTACCCAATGTACCCTATCACTTATTGATCCTTAATGCAATTACCACTCTGTATTTCTCATACTGGAATTGGCGATCGCCATCACGGTATCATGTAAGCCACATTGAGCCTGCAAATAGGTGGGAAAAAGTGGGATACAAATGCAACAAATAAATAAATAAATAAATATGCTAATTTTGCCATCAGCATATGGCCACTGAACTAGATTAGCACGTGAGCCTTTACGCCACCCATTATGCAGGTGGTAAGGGCTCACGAGCTAAGTATGAACTAATCAATTTGCGCACAGCAATGTAACTGTGCTAAACGATTAGCGCAGACCACACCCATTCTTTGTCCCACCAGACACCCCCGGAGCCCCCCCCCCCCAAAAAAAAATTTTTATTTTTTAGGACATGGGTAATGTGCACACATCCTGAAATTACACAGGATGCATCAGCCTGCCCTATGGTACACCAATTAGTGCTTACCGCAGCTTTGTAAGAGGGCCCCTTAAATTTTAGCAGAACGGGTTCTGTTCTGATGTGAGGTGGAAGGGTGTTCCAAAGTTCGGGACCAAGATAGCTAAAAGTATTACATCAGTTAAACACAGTCAAATCCCTCACCTATCATGACACTTTTCCAGTCTATAATACATTTTACAGTAAACCATAAATAGAAAAATTTAAAAAGTGAAGCTGGTAAAATAATTCTACATACGTGACTCAGCGTGTTTCTCTCCAGGACTTACATTATTGGAAGACAGGTCTTCCTCAGAAGCGGCAGAAAGAAAGAGTATGCTTACAGAAATCAGGACCTGATGCACAAAGCTTACTGTGCTTGTAACATTTGCTTTAGACCAGTTGAAACTGGTCTAAAACAAACATTATTTAGCATCTAATGCAAAAAGGGGTTCTGGGAGCCTTTTATCGTTCACAGTAGCAGCTACCAATAACCCTATGCAAATGTATTACAAGCAGCTCATCACTATTAAAATGAGCATTCGGAGCAATACACAGACTGAGGGATCCTTTTACTAAGCTGTGGTGAAAGGAGGCCTGCGCTAGCATCAGTGCTTGTCTTTGGCATGCACTGGAGCCCCCTTTTACCGCCGCGGCTAAAATTCTGTCTTTTTTTCAAAAAGAAATGGCCGTTCAGTAAGTGAACCACTTGCCGCATGGCCATTTCGGGAGGGATCACTTACCACCACCCATTGAGGTGGCGGTAAGGGCTCCCATGCTAACCCAGCGGTAACCGATTACCGCCGGGTACGCACCAGTGCTCCAAAAATATTTTTGTAGTACTGGAAATGATGCACGCTGGGGGTGGGAACTACCGCCAGGCTCTTGCTGTAGCCTGGCCGTAGTTCCAGCTTGGTGTGTGGCAAGGCTATTGTCATCCACCAACCCTTTAGATGATCTCAGGTGTCCTGTGGAATGTTTGAAATTGGCATGTGCTAACCAAACCCAAAAAATATTCTTTATTTTTGTGTGAATGGGGCATGTCTGGGATTAAGAGTAGACATTTCTGTGCTATTCAGTTATTACAGCTACATTACCACACACTAACTGATTAGCTTGGGATTACCACATGAGCCGTTACCAGCTGCAAAATAGAGGTTAGTAAGCACTAATGTAGTAAATTTTTTTTAATGTCCGAGCACTAATGGCAACATTAGCACATGACTACTAATGCAAAAATGGGAGAATTAGCCATTTTACTGTTGTGGTATAAATAGCCTTATCACATGGGAAAACCCACATAACAGGTGCTCTAAGGCCACATTATACCACAGCTTAGTTAAAGGACCCCTAAATTATGTGATAAAACATTGTACAGTAACATATGGGTCTTTTTACCTAGCTGTGGTAAGCACTGGCATGTGCTTTGATCCTGCGGAACTGGGTTTGATTCCCACTGCAGCTCCTTGTGACTGTGGGCAAGTCACTTAACCCTCCATTGCCCCAGGTACAAAATAACTGCCTGTATATATGTAAACCGCTTTGAATGTAGTTGCAAAAATATCACAGAAAGGCGGTATATCAAATCCTATTTCCCTTCCCCTTCTATAATGCAATTTCGTATACAATTGCTGTTTTAGAACTGGTGCTTAGCACCCATATTTTTGGCTCCTAATTTTTGACACACTTTCTTGAATCTACCCCATAACATTTTCACAATAACATACAGTCTAATGAAACTTGCATTGCTCACAATCCAGCTCATTTTCGAAAGGGATCGCCGGCCATTTTCCAACATAAATTGGGAGATGGCCGGCGATCTTGGAAAAGCGGCCAAATCGGTATAATCGAAAGCCGCTTTTTTGGCAACATCGACGCTTTCCCGTTGCGTCGCTGGCCAAAGTTCAAATGGGCGTGTCGGCGGCAAAGCGAAGACGGGACATGGGCGGGCATGGACGTGGCTACCAGATGGCCGGCTTTTGCCAATAATGGAAAAAAAAAAAACGGCGATAAGCAGTATATCGCCGGGTTTACTTAGTCCTTTTATTTTCACGACCAAGCCTCAAAAAGGTGCACCAACTGACCAGATGACCACTGGAAGGAATGGGGGATGACCTCCCCATATTCCCCCAGTGGTCACCAACCCCCTCCCATACTAAAAAAATAAAACTAAAAATCTTTTTTTGCCAGCCTGTATGCCAGCCTCAAATGCCGTACCCACCTCCATGACAGCAGAATGTGTTGTATCCTCTGACAGCCTTTCCCTGGTTGTGATGTGGCTCTCGGGTGAGTGTGACACCTTTTCTGTTAGGTGCCCTGCAGAGTCACATTAGCAATGCATTGTGGTGGGTGTAGGGTACTGGGCTCTACTCCCATGGTGCTTTTCCCCCCTGCTAACTGGGTCAGAGTGTGCCCTGTTTTGTTTCCGGTAGTCCATGAGGTAGTGGCCATTTTTGTAAGCCAGTTTTAGATCCCTTTCATGTGTTACCCACGTTAGAGAACATTATTACCTTGAATGTGGCTGAAAGAGGGCATTGTACACCATTTTTCCAGCTCTGACCTACTGCTAATCTCAGTACCAGGGAGACTCTTTGCCAGTGGGGCACAACCTCTGATCTGTAGTTAACTGTGAGTAAACGTGCTTATTCAAATAAAGGACTTTTTCAAAGAGATTAGTCTTCAGGTTTCAACTTGTGTGCCAAGGTTATAAAGCAGCAACAAGTCCTAGAGGCCTGCGTGTATGCAGGTCCCTGGAGCACTTTTAGTGGGTACGGCAGTGCACTTAAGGCAGGCGTACCCAGGCCCATACCCCCTACTACTACTACTACTATTTAGCATTTCTATAGCGCTACAAGGCGTACGCAGCGCTGCACAAACATATGCAGCGCTGCACAAACAGTACCCCCCCTACCTGTAACACTTGTGCTGGTAATGGAAGCTCTCCAAAACCCACTGTACCCACATGTAGTTGCCCCCTTCACCCCTAAGAGCTTTGGTAGTGTTGTACATTTGTGGGTAGTGGGTTTTTTGGGCGGGTTGGGGGGCTCAGCACCCAAAGTAAGGGAGCTATGCATGTGGGAGGTTTTTCTGAAGTCCACCGCACTGACCCCTAGGGTGTCCAGCTGGTGTCCTGGCTTGTCAGGGGGACCAGTGCGCTACAAATGCTGGCTCCTCCCACGACCAAATGACTTGGATTTCGCTGGGTTGGAGATGGCCGGCATTTTTTCCCATTATCGCTGAAAAACAAACCCGGACATCTCAAACCCGGCGAACTCCAAGGCATTTGGCCAGGCTAAACCGTATTATCGAAAAAAAAGATGGCCTATGTTTTTTTAAATCCCTCCCCTGCATCTACACGGTGGTGCCACTCATGTAGTCCTGAGTCTTTGAAACCACTAACTGGCCAGTTAATATAATCAATTAATCTAATTTGCTTACCCAATAACCACCTTCACTGGGTCATATTCCATTCCCTCCCCAAAAACCTATATTCCCAAACTCAACCATATCTTCTAAAATTAAAGGATGAGTAGGTGGGCTATGCCATACTCCTTCACTGCTGTCTTGCTCTCTCACAGCTTCCGGACAGGTTATCCAGTAAGCTTTACCTACTTCAACCTTACTTTCCCATTCTCACACTTTCCCTCCCCACCCCCCAATTCACAGCTACTACAACCATTAGAACCAGTAGACTTGGGTTCAGCCATGTTACTTGGAACAGTGAACAAAAAAATGTGTAATCATCAAAACAACAAAAGGTAACTGCAATATGGATCAAGTATAACACTAACTAAACATTTATAACACTAAATAAACATTTGTTTACTTTCTAGAAAGTTTCTGGGGAGATCAGGACATATAGCTGCTCAACAGTTATCAAATATAACTATTTTACAGGACTTCAGCAAAGCGCTTCCTCTCTTTCTTGTCCCGGGCTGAAACTAGGGGAAAAACAGTAAGTGCTTCACTTATTCTGTGTGGACTTAGCTTCCAGACTGGTAATTCTGGAAGCAAACTATTTTTTAAAGTTACTTTTTTTTTCTTTTTTTATTTTACCATTGATGAATCTTTTTTTTTTTTTCATAGTGACATGTGGAAGAGCATTTTATGAGGTCCAAATCCGATTTTGGACATAGTCCAAAAATCTAGTAACATACATCGTCATTTTTTACCCCGCCCCCCCAAAAAATGTCTATCTTTGTGGTTTATGTAATGTAACAGAGAGAGGGAACTAAGTACAGAAAAAGTCCAAGCAAATAAAACAGCTCAAAGGGTCTTTAAAAACAAAGGGAACACAGTTTTTTTAATTAGAAAAATCCTTTAATAGTAAACTTTGATTGAAGAAAGACTTACACTGACGGTGTGTGTGAGTTTTGCACTGCATTATACCTGGAGGAACATATACAAAATTTTGGAAAACATCAGACGTTTGAAATTAGTCTGTTGAAACCTCCTTTGTCATTGGTGTGACCCCTGACACAGGTGCGGTAGCACCGAAACACGACCCGTGTCGGGTCTTTCTTCAATCAAAGTTCACTATTAAAGGATTTTTCTAATGAAAGAACTGTGTTCCCTTTGTTTTTAAAGGCCCTTCGTGCATCTTTGTGGTTTGAAAATCGCCATATTTTAGATGTTTTTGTGCTCAATGCAGCTTTCTTGAAGAGCCATTTTCAAACAAATGTCCAAGGGGGGGGGGAGGGGGCAGCAGTCTTACTAGACTGACCATACAGACAAGTGGGGCAGCCTAGGGAGCACTGTAGTGAACATTACATAAAAGGTCCCAGGTACACATCACATCATAACCCCCATATATTATACAGTGAGCCCTCCAGGAACAGTAAAAAAAAGATATATACTCCAACTCCACACTACTACAACAGCCCTTATGCCCACAGGTATCACATATATGTGGGTTCAATAGGTATTTTCTAGTTTTGAGGGGTGCTCACAACTTCTCCCACAAGTGTACAAGTTAGAATCGGATATGGGCTTGGGTTTCTTTCTCTACAGTCCACTTCACTGACCACTAGGCTACTCCAGTGACCTGCTTGCTACTCTAAAAGGAATAGCTATTATATCTGCAGCTGCCTTAAAGCCTGGTATGTACTGTCACTTTCACCTCTTAGAGGGGCGGGAGGGGGTCATTGACCATTGGGGATCATGTCTTTATCCCTCCAGTTGTCATCTGGTCAGTTTTGGCACCTTTTTGACACTTATTTATTTATTTATTTATTTATTAGGATTTATATTTACCACCTTTTTGAAAGAATTCACTCAAGGTGGTGTACAGTAAGAATAAATCAAACATAAGCAATAGACAATTATAGCAGTAAAAATATTCAAATTTTCGAAAGGGACATCCGCGTTTCGAAATGGATGTCCTTGCAAAACGTCCCCATCCAGGGGCAGGGAAACACTTATTTTCGAAACAAGATGGACGTCCATCTTTTGTTTTGAAAATACCATCAGGGATGTCTAAATCCTTAAATTTGGACGTCCTTAGAGATGGAGGTCCCTAGAGATGGTCATCTCTGATTTTCAGCGATTTTTGAAACCAAAGACGTCCATCTCAGAAACGACCAACTGCAAGCCATTTGGTTGTGGGAGGAGCCAGCATTTCTAGTTCACTGGTCCCCCTGACATGCCAGGACACCATCCGGGCACCCTAGGGGGCACTGCAGTGGACTTCATAAATTGCTCCCAGGTACATAGCTCCCTGACCTTGAGTTCTGAGCCCCCCAACCCCACTACCCACAACTGTACACCACTACCATAGCCCTTATGGGTGAAGGGGGGCACCTAGATGTGGGTACAGTGGGTTTTTGGTGGGTTTTGGAGAGATCGATGTTTCTTTCACAAACGTAACAGGTAGGGGAGGGATGGGGCTGGGTCCGCCTGTCTGAAGTTGACTCACCCACTAAAACTGCTCCAGGCACCTGCGTACTGCTGTCGTGGACCTGAGTATGACATCTGAGGCTGGCACGACATATTTTTACAGATGTTTTTTGAGGGGGTTAGTGACCTCTGGGGGAGTAACAGGAGGTCATCCCCGATTCCCTCCGGTGGTCATCTGGTCAGTTTGGGCACCTTTTGTGCCTTAGTCGTAATAAAAACAGGTCCAGGTGAAAACATCCAAGTGCTCATCGGGGATGTCCGTATTTTTTTCCATTATGGGTCCAGAACATCCAAGTGTTAGGCACGCCCAAGTCCTGCCTTCACTAAGCCTCCGACATGCCCACTTGAAGTTTGGCTGTCCCTGCGACGAACTGCAGTTCGGGACGTCCAAAATCAGCTTTCGATTATACCGATTTGGACAACCCTGGGAGAAGGACGTCCATCTTCCAATTTATGTTGAAAGACGGGCGTCCTTCTCTTTCAAAAATGAGCCCAATAGTATACTACTCACTATCAGGCTTATTTTCGAAAGAGAAGGGTCGCAGAAATCGGCATAATCGAAAGTCGGTTTGCTAAGCGGCGCTATGGGCGTGATAGCATTTTTAACGTGCGCAAATGGTATACGCGCGTTAAACACTATTACACCCATAGAAATGTATAGGCACATTAGCGTTTAATGTGCCTTAAATTTACAGGTGCGTTAAAATGCTAACGCACCTTAGTAAATATACCCCTAAAATGTTATATCGTTATGTCTCTAGGACAGATACAATCCTGGTTGGCTGGCTTTCAGAGCCATGTCTTGATTTGGGGATGATTTCTGTAAATTTTCAGTTTTTGCAGTTCAGCAAAGTAAATTGGTGTTCTGCTGCTGCTTTATTTCACTTTACTGTTGAGCTGCTGATGACATCAACAGCTATGGGATTTGAGAGAAAGGAAACAGGGATAATTTTGTCTGGCTGCTTGTCAAAAGTTTCAACATAATTAATGAAGTATCTTGTGCTTTCTCCCCCTCTCAAAATAGTTCTACTTTGTCTCCTCTCCCCCACCCCACCTACATTGCAACTGAAAACAAATAGAATTAATATGGATTCAGGTCATTCTACTCTGTAGGTCATAGTTCTTTTAAAAATAGACTAACCAAAAATGCCTTCATTTATCACATTTTACCATTCATCATAACACAAGTGCACATCCTTACTGCAAAACTTACTTTTTCAAATTATGCAAGCTTCTTTAGAACTTTCTCAGTAAGGAGCCCTTTTATAAAGGTAAGGTAGGCTTTACGCACATGCAGCATGCATCAAAATGAGACTAACACCAGGCTAGCGTCCCCTCCCCCCCCCCCCCCCCCCCCCCGGGTCAGTAATTTCAGATTTGGCATGTGCCCATACCACTGGGACAAATTATTCTTTTATTTTCTACCATGTGTAGCATTTCTAACGTTAATCAGCATTTGGCACATGCTGACCAGTCACCCCATGTGTAGCGCGTGAGCCCTTACCGCTAGATCAAGATCTTTGTGCACATTCCTAAATCTTCACTTCCCTAGCTGCAAAGGACTAAAATATAAATTAATACATGCATCCAGTTTTTCCTACATAGGAACGCAGCTTTAGAATGCATTACCACTTAATGTGAAAATAATAAGCGACCTAATCAACTTTCGGAAATCACTGAAGACTTCTCTCTTCACTAGAACATACCACAATGACTCATCACCTGAACTTTAGTGCATTACAACTTTAACTGACATTTTATTATTGATCCCGTTATAACTAATGCTTTATCTCATTTGTTACATATATTTTTCTGTAATTATTAATTGTATCTTTACTCTGCTATGGCAATAACCAGGGCGGAATATTAAGCCACATTAAGCCTGCAAATAGGTGGAAAAATGTGGGATACAAATGCAACAAATGCAACAAATAAATAAATATAGGCGCACACTGGTTTTAACTTTACCACAGGCCCTTTTTCTGGCCCACTGAAAAAAAGCCCCTTTTCCCAGACACGGTAAAAACTGGCCTGGTGCGCACCAAAAACACGTGCCCACACTACTGCAGGCCACTTTTTGCCACAGCTTAGTAAAAGGACCTCTAACTATTCTTATGTTTCACAGGTATTCTCTATGATTTTAATAGCAGTGTAAATTGAAAATGATCCTTCAAGCCCAGAATCTTGTCACTTAGAAACCTGGGAATATACAATAAATTCAAATAGAAAGATCCAACAGTTTAGCTCAGCGGTTAGCAAACTGTGCACTGCGGCACCATGGTGCGCCACAGAAAACTCTCAGAGGTACCGCGGCGCATTTCTCCCTACTTTCCCCTCCTTTACGTCCAGCATCTGCCGCTTCCTGCTTCTTCCCCTGCTGCCGCCGCTGCAGTGCTTTCAGCTTGTATTTTCAGGCTGTCCACAATTCACACAGGCACTTTGGGGACTTCCATCTGCTGCGTCTGGCCCTCGCAACAATAAGTTGCATCAGAGCGGACGCAGCAGACTGGGAAGGCCCCGTAGTGCCTGTGTAAATCACGGACAGCCCGAAAATGTAAGCTGCAAGCACTTCAGCGGTGGTGGAGGAAGGAGAAGAAAGTGGCAGTGATCCTGGACCTGCAGGAAGAAAGGTAGTGAGCGATGCTGGATTTGGGTAAGGCAGAGTTGTGCTGGTTTGAGAGGAGGGGGGCTACAGGGAAAGGAAGACCCATGTGACGGGGATGTGTGGAGACCCATGTGGTGGTGGGGTGCAGAGACCCATGTGGCTGGGGGGTTGCTGCAGAGACCCATGTGGCTGGGGAGGGGCCACAGAGACCTATGTGGCCGGGGAGGGGTGCCGCAAACCGAAAAAGTTTGGGAACCCCTGCTATAGCTCATTCCCAGAGATAGTAATCCACAAGTCTATCTGGCTAATAGTTGCTAATGAACTTGTCATTCTCAGATTGCCCTCTGATATTTCTACAACTAAACTGCATAGAAGTGTCCATTTACTATAATTGTTCAATGTGACTTTTAATGTGTGCTTCTAGTGAGCTCACATTTGCCAGCTCCCCAGATGGATGTACCCTCTGTATGGACAGATTGCACCCTTACCCAAATGTTTATTTTATACCATCAAAGGATTGTAATAAATTAAATAGGCATTTCCCTTTGATAAGTCCATGCTAGCTCTTTCTCATTAAGCCATAATTAATCATATGCTCTGTAATTTTGTTTTTAACAATGCATGCACTAGACAGCTATGTCTTAGGAAAAGTATTTGGAAGCAATAGAGATTTTTCGTGCTGGGTTTTCTAATTTTTAGCTTTCTCCTCATCTCTCAGTCTGTCAGGCATCAAATTAATGCAGTTGGTATTGGACTTTTCCAATATCTATCCAAACAAATTGAATATTATTATTGTCAATCAAAAGTAATTTAACACTCTGTATAGGGAGTGAAATATAAACAATATGAAGACATTGAGAAATTGTATACATTCTTAGTTCTCCTGGTATTTAGGGATATGCACAGGCCAAAAAAATATGTGGTTCATTTTTATATTTGGGGTGCACAAAGAGTGGGAAATAGACTAGGCTAACCAGAAACGAATAAGGAGACTTCAGTTGATGGTAGAAAGTTTATTGGTGAAGACTCGACACAGTACCATGTTTCAGCCCCTGGCCTGCTTCAGGATTCTTTATATAAAATACATGAAAACATCAAATGGTAAATAAACGTTGATCTTTGGGTGTTTTGGGGTTTATTTCACACATCCATTGCAGTGGAAATTTTTTAATGTACACCATTGCCCTAATTCTATATATGGTGCTCAAAATTGCACGCACAAATATGGGTGTATAGCCAATTTGCCTTGTAATTTGAGTCAATTAGCACTGATATTTGGGTGCTGATAATCGATTTTAGGTGCCGGGATCTGGGCATAAATTTTATGGAATGATTTGACAAGAGGGTATGGCCGTGGGAGGGACATGGGTGGATCAAGGGCATTCCTGGAATTTAAATGCAGTTTTATAGAATAAGGGAGATCTACGCCTTATTTTGGTGGGAGAATTTACATCAGGCTTTGCTTGCTGCAAATCCTCATGCCCAATTCTGGTGCCAAATGCTATTCTATAAACTCTGAGAGCCATTTATAGAATAGCGCTTAGCGCTAATTTTTGTTGGTTCCCAAATTTGGATGCCATTTATAGAATCAAGTCCTATAACATTTTAACGTGCATTAATTAACTCAGGGGCCATTTTACCAAATGGCAGTAAAAAGGCGACTCGCAGTGGCATCGGCACGCAGGTTTGCTATGCGCCAAGAACACCTTTTAACACCGTCAGTAAAAGGGCCTTTTTTCAGGAGGACTGGTAAATGGTCATGTGGCAAGCAAAATATTGCTGCAAGGCCATTTACAGCGGAAGCCCTTACCACTTCATATTTAGGTAAGGGCTCTGGTGGGAACCAGACAGCACGCGATGCTGCCTGATTACCACTAGGCACACTCCCCAGTGCTAGAATATAATAGAATAATGTATTTTCTAGCACTAGAAGTGGTATGTGACTAAGATGGGGCTACCGCTAAGCTCCTGGGTGAACCCGGAAATAGACCTAATTTGCCGCATGACAAGCCCACGCTAACCCTTCCGCCTTTAATAAAAGGGCCTCCTTAATGCATTGGTTAGTGTGTGTTAAATGAGTGTTGAACACATTAATAGCCCTATTTATTAAGTCACGCTGGATGTGCGCTACCGTTTTTACCATAGATGCCTATAATATTCCTATGGACATCTATACAGATTACGTTAATTTATAGCCTGCAGTAAAAATGCTAGCGCACCTTAGTAAACAGGACGGTTAGCATGCGGTTAGTACACGCTAATCGTGTAGATGCCCATAATATTCCTATGGGCATCTGCATGGTTAGTGCACGCTAAAAGCGCTAGCACATCTTTGTAAACAGGGCCCCAAATGTGTACTAGCAAATGGACAACCATATATTTATTTATTTACAACATTTGTATCCCACATTTTCCCACCTATTTGCAGGCTCAATGTGGCTTACATATTTTCGTAATGGTGATTACCAGTTCCGGAAAAAAAAGAAATACTTAGTTAAGGTAGAGGAGACAGAATGTAAGTATTCAGGAAGGAAAGTTCATCTTATAATAAAAATCGGGATAACTTAGTTTGAAACAATCATGAATATTAAACTTCAAAATTAGTATGAGCGATAGGAAATAAAGAATTTCCAGTGTACATCTTGTTAATTGACAATTAGGGTGCGTTATTATGGTAAGCTTTCGTGAATAAATTGGTCTTCAATAATTTACGGACATTAGTTATGTCGTGGGTTGTTTTTATGGTTTTTGGTAGTTCATTCCAGATTTGCATGGCTATGTAGGAGAAACTAGATGCATATGTTAGTTTATATTTTAGTCCTTTGCACAATGGGTAATTATCAAAGCATTTCTGTGGGCAAAGCAGTGCAAGTGTTGCAATACCGACTCTAACCCTGTAAATGAGAACACCCCACCACCACCACCACCACCACCACCACCAAGTAGTGGCGTAGCCATGGGTGGACTCTGGCACACCCAAAATTGTACACTCTTGCTATGGCTTGCTCTTTCAAATGGCAGCTCGCAGCACTTACCTCGAGCTGAAACCAACACCAGCCCCTCTTCACATGCTTAGTTTTCATGCGTGCACAGCCTGCTGGCCGTGGCATCAGCTCAAGGAAAGTGCTGCTGGCTTGTTTGGAAGAGTGCTGACTGTCTGAGCAGGAGGAAATCTTCAGCTGGCGGGGTTTGTATATCCCCTCCTGCTCAGGTATTTAATATTGTGGGCTTGCAGGTGGAGGGAGGGATGAAGAGAAGAGCAGAGGGGGGCTAGGGACAGGGGGAGGGCATGAATTCCATGCCCACCCACCTTGGACTCAGGCCCACCCAAAATTGTCTGTTTGGCTACGCCTCTCCCACCAAGTGTGGATAATCATGAGGAAAGACACAATTTTATTCACACTCTGAATGGACTGGATCTAAATGGGCCATTTGTGGATAAAACACTGTTTTAAAAACAAAGATGACTGAAATAATGTCCTCTTCCGTTGAATGAAAAGCCTCTTGTGCAAGTTACTTGCTCACTTCTTATTATTAAACTGCTCTGTGCACCTTCAACTTGTATTCTTAGATATTTATAGTTAGATCACTCTATATAAGCAAAACATTATTTCCAACTAATTTCTATGACACCTAGAATGATTTATGCAGCGCTATATGCTTAGTCTCCGTTGTTCTTGTCAAGTGAGTAATTGTTAATTTAGTTCTTGCTGGGAGAATAAGATTGCACTGCAAACCTCTGCAGAGGATAGGTGTTAATCTTTCAGGTTTCCATAGCAACATATTGCTATTAGGCGCAGATTTAGAGTTGTTAAGAATATTCTATGATATGCTATAAACTGGGGGAAAGGATGCAGTTTTTGTGTTTCAAGAAGGAAAATGCAGGTAACAGTTTTAGTTATCTTCAGATGGAAATTTCACGTATGAACACATTGTAGAAATCTTGACAGGTTGAACGCTTGAAAGGAAGCTATTTCTTAATGATTCTTTTTAAAAATCTAAACTTCGCTGCAACCTACTGTACAAATGATTACTCTGCATATTCAGGTTTTATAACAGGCTAACCCTTACACTGCTAGGCTTTGTGTAACTTACCTGGCTGCAGGAGGTTTGCAAGAGTTTTTAGAATAAAGAGCTGAATAGGCAGATAAACATATGGATCACAGCCAATGCTGATCACATAGATGGCTTAGTTTAGTTTTTTTTAGACCAGCAAATGTATAACAGAGATAGGGTAAGGTACATTCCAGGGACTACCTCTACTTCAGGAAAAAGGTGAAAGCCTGACTGTACTCCCAAGCTTTGAATACATGCGGTGACTATCTACTCATGAATCAGTCACAACAAGGGTGACAAAGGAAAGGGTAGCAGACGATGTACAAACTAACACCTTTATTTTTACATCCAGGACTTGATACGAGTCGTGTTTTAGCCCGCAAAGGCTTTCCTCAGGAGTCTTTGTTTGGATGTGTGCTGATATTAAGCTAAAATTAATGTAATATTGGTGATGTTCAATATCTGACTGCTTTGCTCAAAAAAGAATTCATAAAACTTCATATGGCACTTGGACACTCGGGAGTGTTTTCAAGTTTGCACTCCCGAGTGTCCAAGCGCCATCTGAAGTTTTATGAAGTTTTTTTGGAGCAAAGCAGTCAGATATCGAACTTCACCAGCATTACATTAAGCTTAGCTTAATATCAGCACACATCCAAGCAAAGACTCCTGAGGAAGGCCTTTGCGGGATGAAATACAACTCGTGTTGAGTCCTAAATGTCAGAATAAAAGTGTTAGTTTGTACATCGTCTGCTGTCCTTTCCTTTATCACTCTTGTTGTGCCTGATTCGTCTGTGTGTCCACAAGGGTTACTGTTCTTCAGTTTTTCTGCTGTGACTATCTACTCACGCACCTGGTCTAGCTTGCTGTACACCCTGTAATTTAGACTAGTTCCTTGTATCTTCTTTAACTCTACATGTAATTACCTTCAGTTTAGCCACTCATTTATTTATTTATTCCAAATGACTCTGTACAATCCTTCTAATCATAAAAATTAGCACAGAAAGTTCTCACAAAATGTTTGTCAAAAACTGAAACTCTAATTGTGGGAAAGATGCATACTAACTTGGTACACGTGGAGGCGTATTTTCAAAGCACTTAGACTTACAAAAGTTACGTGGAGGGGCATAATCGAACGGGGGGCGCCCATCTATAAGGGCGCCCATCTCTAGGGACGGCCCCGTAAAGAAGCGTACCCGACCGTATTATCAAAACAAGATGGGCGGCCATCTTTTGTTTTGATAATACGGTCGGGATGGCCAAATCTCAACATTTGGGCTGCCCTTAGAGATGGCCGACATTGGTTTTCACCGATAATGGAAACTAAGGGCGGCCATCTCAAAACCAGCCAAATCCAAGCCATTTGGTTGTGGGAGGAGCCAGCATTTGTAGTGCACTGGTCCCCCTCACATGCCAGGACACCAACCGGGCACCCTAGGGGGCACTGCAGTGGACTTCACAAATCACTCCCAGGTGCATAGCTCTCTTACCTTGTGTGCTGAGCCCCCCAAAACCCACTCCCCACAACTGTGCAACACTACCATAGCCCTTAAAGGGTAACGGGAGGCACCTAGATGTGGGTAAAGTGGGTTTCGGGTGGGTTTTGGAGGGCTCCCATTTACCACCACAAGTGTAACAGGTGGGGGGGGATGGGCCTGGGTCTGCCTGCCTGAAGTGCACTGCAGTACCCAATAAAAACTGCTCCAGGGACCTGCATACTGCTGTCATGGAGCTGGGTATGACATTTGAGGCTGGCATAGAGGCTGGCAAAAAATGTTTTTTTTTTTAATTTGTTTTTTTGGGTGGGAGGGGGTTGGTGACCACTGGGGGAGTAAGGGGAGGTGATCCTCGATTCCCTCCAGTGGTCATCTGGTCAGTTCAGGCACCTTTTCAAGGCTTAGTCATGAACAAAAAGGGACCAAGTAAAGTCGGCCAAATGCTCGTCAGGGCCACCCTTCTTTTTTCCATTATCGTCCGAGGACGGCCATCTCAACCAAGCCCCCATCCTGCCAACACGCCCCCTTGAACTTTGGCCGTCCCTGTGACGGAAAGCAGTTGAAGCCGCTCAAAATCGGCTTTTGATTATGCCGATTTGGGCGCCCTTAGAAGAAAGCTGCCCATCTCCTGATTTGTGTCAGAAGATTGCCGCCCTTCTCCTTCGAAAATAAGCTGGATAGTAACCTATGGAACTTTGTAAGTCTAAATGCTTTGAAAATGAGTCCTATAGCTGACCACATGTCAGGAGGAAAGAAACCTCAGAAAACACAAAGAATTTTTGTGCCACTGTTTTCCATGTGGATTAAAATAACTACTTTTAGCGACAAATCAATCACTGGTCTCAGAAAACCTCCTTCCAGCCTTTACAACTTTATTAAACTTCTTGCTGGTATCTCATTAAAAAACTTCCTTTACCACAAAAACATTTTTCTTTTTTATATTTTTTTTGATTAATATAATCATTATCTTTGCTAAAGAGTTTTTTCTTACTCAAACTTGTTGCATGCCATAATTACTGTAAACATTTTCACAGCAGCAACAGCAAAATGAAAAACTGGTGACACTTATCTTCATATTGATAGAAATCCGAACAGGCACCTGTTTCACTAAAGCTTCATCAGGGGATCAAAAGAACTGTCACCTGTGAAAGAATGATGAAAAACAATGTAATTGTAGTGTGAATCTTGCCAGCGTTCATACAGAAATTCAAAGAATACTAAGGCTTACTATAGCGCTGCTACTCATTTCACATATGCATGAAATATGGCGGTGGCATCTTTCTACAAATGCCTGCACTTCACCTAATGTAGCGTGTCAGAGACTGACATCAAGATTGACATCTGATGATATGCTGTTGTAATCCACTGGTAATTAGAAGAAACAAACCCAATTGATATTGGAATTTAACCCCATAGGTTCCAAAGATTATAAATGGAAGATCCAGCGTTGTTCCCGCTGCAATAGCAACTTGTCTCTGTCACTTAATCGTGCTGAGGGGAGAATTTGATCAATGGCAAAACAATCAAAATAATCAATGATATGAGATTTGAGATGACAGTGTTGAGGAGCTCCCAGTTTTAGTTGAAAAATACTAGACCAATGCTCGTTGATCCTTACTCTAAGCAATCGCTTAGTTTTTCCCACATAAACTTTGTTGCACCTAAAATGAAGGATGTAAACTACATAGTTCAAGTTGCATGTGGTTGATGACCTAATGAAGAAAGTCTTGCCATTTGTTAGATTGACAAAGTTAGATTCTCTGTTGTCAACCTGCAGGTCTTACATGTTTGTACATCACATTTCCTATGACCCACAGGTGCCTCCAGATTGTTGAACTCCATTGGAGATGATAGCTGTGCTAGATTCAGCAACACTTTCAGATTTCTCCCTTGTGAGAAAGCCAACCTCAAATGCTGCTGTGCAAAAAAACGAAGTGATCTGAGAATGTCCCAGTTTTTGTTGATAATAGTAGTATCCAGTCTTTTTCATTCGGTGTCATATGTATGATTATTTCCTAGTTTGCAAGAGGCTATATGTGTGTGCTCGATGCAAAGAGCACATAGCTCTCAGAGAATGAGTACATTCTCTTGAAGATAGATTAGCAGACTTTAAGGAGCTTAGGGAGGCAGGGAGTTACATAGAGGACACCTACAGGGACATTGTAGAGAAGTTCCACTTCCAGTCCAGCAGCCCCTTGCTGCCTTGGAGGAGGGAGGTCTCCGCAAAGGAGAGTATCACCTTGGTAAAGTAGGACATAATCCTAAAGCTAGGACCTGCCCATCAGGGGAAGCAATATCATCTCACACAAAGGATGCGTCTCCAGGAGCTTCTGCCCAGAAGAGAAGGGTTAGGACAGCTGTTGTAGTTGGTGATTCAATCATTAGGCATGTAGATATCTGGGTAGCTGCTAAACATAAGGATTGCCTGATCACTGGCCTGCCTGGAGCAAAGGTGGTAGACCTTATGAGGGGCATTTTCAAAAGGGACGTCCAAGTTTTGATGAGGACGTCCTCGCAAAATGTCCCCATCCAGGGACGGGGAAACCCATATTTTCAAAACAAGATGGATGTCCATCTTTCGTTTTGATAATACGATCAGGGATGCCCAAATCCTGAAATTTGGTTGTCCTTGGAGATGGTCATCCCTAGACTTGGTCATTTCTGATTTTCGGCAATAATCCAAACCAAGGACGTCCATCTCAGAAACAACCAAATGCAAGCCATTTGGTCATGGGAGGAGCCAGCATTTGTAGTGCACTGGTCCCCCTCACATGCCAGGCACCAACCGGGCACTGCAATGGACTTCATAAATTGCTCCCAGGTACATAGCTCCCTTACCTTGTGTGCTGAGCCCCCCAACCCCCCCCCCCCAAAAAAAAAACCCACTACCCACAACTGTGCACCACTACCATAGCCCTAAGGGGTGAAGGGTGGCACCTACATGTGGGTACAGTGGGTTTCTGGTGGGTTTTGAAGCTCAAATTTACCACCACAAGTGTAACAGGTGGGGGGGGGGGATGGGCCTGAGTCCACCTGCCTGAAGTGCACTGCACCCACTAAAACTGCTCCAGGGTCATGCATACTGCTGTGATGGACCCGAGTATGACATCTGAGGCTGGCATAGAGGCTGGCACGACATATTTTTAAAGGTGTTTTTTGAGGGTGGGAGGGGATTAGTGACCACTGGGGGAGTAAGGGGAGGTCATCCCTGATTCTCTTCAGTGGTCATCTGGTCATTTCGGGCACCTTTTTGTGCCTTGGCCATAAGAAAAACACGACCAAGTAAAGTCGTCCAAGTGTTCGTCAGGGACATCTTTGTTTCTTTCGACTATGGGTTGAGGACATCCTAGTGTTAGGCACGCCCAAGTCCCGCCTTCGCTACGCCTCTGATATGCCCCCTTCAACTTTGGTTATCCCTGCGACGGAAAGCAGTTGGGGACGTCCAAAATCGGGTTTTGATTATATCGATTTGGATGACCCTGTGATAAGGACGCCCATCTTCCCATTTATGTCGAAAGATGGGCGTCCTTCTCTTTTGAAAATGAGCCCAAAAGTTATTCAAATTTGTTAAATCGCAAGAGGATTGTGAAAAATTACAAGAGGACCTTACGAGACTAGTAGACTGGGCGTCTAAATGGCATATGACTTTTAATGTGAGCAAGTGCAAAGTGATGCATGTGGGAAAGAGGAACCCGAATTAAAGCTATGTAATGTAAGGTTCCACGTTACGAGTCACCGACCAAGAAAGGAATCTAGGTATCGTCGATAATGATACGTTGAAACCTTTTGCTCAGTGTGCTGTGGTGGCTAAGAAAGCAAATAGAATGTTAGGTATTATTAGGAAAGGAATGGAAAACTAAAATGAAGACGATATAATGCCTTTGTATCATTCCATGGTGCAACCGTACCTCGAATATTGTGTTCAATTCTGTCACCACATCTCAAAAAAGATATTGTGGAATTAGAAAAAGTGCAGAGAAGGGCGACAAAAAGTATAAGGGGATGGGATGACTTCCCTATGAGGAAAGGCTAAGGCAGCTAGGGATCTTCAGGCTGAGGGGAGATATGACAGAGGTCTATAAAATAATGAGTGGAGTGGAAAGGGTAGATGTGAAGCGTCTGTTTACTCTTTCCAAAAATACTAGGACTAGGGGACATCCGATGAAGCTACAAAGTAGTAAATTTAAAACGAATTGGAGAAAATGTTTCTTCACTCAATGTGTAATTAAACTCTGGAATTCATTGCCAGAGAATGTGGTGAAGGTGGTTAGTTTAGTTGGATTTTAAAAAGGTTTCTACGGCTTCCTAAAGGAAAAGTCCATAGACCATTATTAAATTGGACTTGGGGAAACTCCACTGCTTAGGTCTTGGATAAGCAGCATAAAATGTATTGTACTATTTTGGGATCTTGCCAGGTATTTGTGACCTGGATTGGTCACTGTTGGAAACAGGATGCTGGGCTTGATGGACCTTTGGTCTGTCCCAGTATGGCAATGCCTATGTACTTATTATTTATATACCTTTACAACCACTGAAGGCTTACCCAGTGCCATAGCGAGGGCAGCTGACACCCGGGGCGGGTCGCTGCTGCGCACTCCCCCCCCAGGTGCAGCATGGCGCACCCTCCCCCCCTCCGGAGCGCACACCCCCCCCGTAGCGCATACTTATGAGGGAAGGCGATGAGGGAAAGTGGCGAGGGATGGGCGGGAGGGCCGAACCGCACCGAGTGCAAGTCGCTGGGAGCTGCATCTGCTCCGCTGGTTCCCTGCTCTCTTTGCCCTGGAACAGGAAGTAACCTGTTCTGGGACAGAGAGAGCAGGGAACCAGCGGAGCCGACACCCCCCCAGCGGCGTGCACCCGGGGCGGACCGCCCCACCACCCCCCCTTCCTACGTCACTGGGCTTACCAGCCTATAGTTTTACCACTTCTTCTCTGTCCCCACTTTTGTGAAGAGGGTCCACATCTGCTATTCTCCAATCTCATGGAACCTCCATCTCCAATGATTTATTAACAAATCTTTAAGAGGACCCACCAAAACCTCTCTGAGCTCTCTCAAGTTTCAGGGTTGGATTCCATCCAGCCCCATGGCTTTGTCCACTTTCAGTGTTTCAAGTCCATCATATAGAATGGCTGTGAGAAAGAAGAGAATGCAAGGGCAGAAGTGTTTTCTTCTGTAAATGGTGTAATATCAACTTCATTTTTATATGTGCCTTTATTAGCTGACCGAGGTCCTATTCCAGGATTTTCTTCAGTGAAGACAGAACAGAAATATTTGTTAAGCACATCTACTTTTTCCTCATCACTCTCCGCATAGTGGTTCATAACATCTTTCAGTCTCGCTATTCCATTTCTAGCCATCTTCCATTCACCAATATACCTGAAAAAAAATCTTGTATCCCTTCTTTATGTTTTTTTGTCAGTTGTTCTTCTGCCAGAGCCTTTGCCAGCTGTATTTCTTTGAGTTTTATCTGGTAATCTCTTCTATGTTCCTCTTGCATTCTTTGTATTTCATGAACACTGCCTCTTTTGCTGTTATTTTGTCCTTGACTTATTATTTACTTATTTGGATTTTGCTCAGACCTTTTTCAGTAGTAGCTCAAGGTGAGTTGTATTCAGGTACACTGGATATTTCTCTGTCCCAGGAGGGCTCACAATCTAAGCTTGTAGCTGAGGCAATGGAGGGTTAAGCGACTTGTCCAAGATCACAAGGAGCAGCAGTGGGATTTGAAGTGGCCACCTCTGGATTGCAAGACTGGTGCTCTAACCACTAGGCCACTCCTCCACTCCAATATGCTATTAGACAAAACATATTGGTTTCCTTTTTCTTTTGTTCTTGTTTACCTTCCTTTGTAGAAAGATCTGTTTCTGATATTATAGCTCCTTTCAGTTTGAGCTACAGATCTTCCACCATTCCTATGGCCTTCCATCCCATCAGCTCTTTCTTCAGGTACTCCCCCACGCTTACAATTCAGGATTTTGAGCTTTGTGTATCTGCATTCCGCTTTAGCTCTTAAATCAAACCATACAGTATGATAAACAGTATTGGCCAGGTGGACACCCACCCTGCTGTTTGACACGCTATCTCCATTTCTGAGCACTGGATCATCATCATCCCTCCCCTTGTGGGTTCTATCACCACTTGTCTCAGCAGTGCACTTTCAAAAGCATCCACGATCTTTCTACTTCTTTTCGGTTCTGCAGATGGGACCTTTCAATCTGCATACAACAGGTTGAAATCTCCCAGCAACAACATCTCCCCTTTCATTCCTAACGTTTGGATATCTTTGACCAAATCTTTGTTCAACTTCTCTGTTTGTGTAGGAGTAAACTCTAGAATTCATTGCCAGATAAAATGATAATAGATAACTGTTTTTAGCACATTCTCTGGCAATGAATTCCAGAGTTTACTTATTCACAGAGTGATGAAATAATTTCTCTGATTTGTTTTAAATTTATTACTTAGTAGCTTTATTTCATTCCCCTTAGTCCTTGTATTTTTGTAAAGAGTAAACAAGTGATACATGTCTGCCCACTCCACTAAGTATATATTTTATAGACCTCTGTCATATTTCCCATCAGCTATCTCTTCTCCAAGCTGAAGAACCCTAGCCTCATAGGGAAGTCATCCCATCCCCTTTAATATTTTTACCACCTTCTCTGTACCTTGTCTAATTCTGCTATATATTTCGCCCATTAGATTGTAAGCTCTTTTGAGCAGGGACTGTCCTTTTTGTTAAACTGTACAGCGCTGCGTAACCCTAGTAGCACTCTAGAAATGTTAAGTAGTAGTAGTTCTTGAGATGTAGTGACCAGTATTGAACACACTATTTGAGGTGCAGGCACACCATGGAGTAATACAAAGGCACTATAATGTTCTCAGTTTTGTTCTCCATTCCTTTCCTAATAATTCCTAACATTCTAATGCTATCTTAGCCACTGCTGCACACTGAATAGTTTCAATGTATTATCAACAATGACAGCTAAGTCCTTGGGCATTGACTCCTAATGTCGGCATTGACTCTTAATGTGGAACCCTGCATCATAGAGCTATAGTTTGGGTTCCTCTTCCATACATGCATTACTTTTCACTTGTTCTCATTAAATGTCAACTGCCATTTGGATGTCCAGTTTCCAAATCTCATAAGTTGCTCTTGCCGTTTTTCACAATTCTCTTATGATTTAACTTTGGATAACCACGTGTCATATGCAAAGTTGATCACATCACTCAAATTCCTGTTTCCAGATCATTTATGAATATATTAAAAAGCAGCGGTCCTAGCAGAGATGCCTGGGGAACCCTTCTCTATTGACAGTGTTGACAATTTAACCCTACACTGTCTTCTATCTTTTAACCAGTTCTTAATCCACAAAAAGACACTGCCTTTTATCAGGATCTCATAGAAGTAGTGTGGGCAAACCAGAGGTTGGCTGAACTTCGACTCTAAGCCAAGGTAGAGATATCTTGGCTCAAACTCATACTTGGATGGCAAAGGGATGATTAGTTGTGGATGGGAAAGTAGAGAGAAAGAGGCTGCCAATGGAAAATATAAGAGGATATATTATTTACTTCAAATAGCTTTATTTTGGCCCTTTCAAATATCTTTTTGGAGATTTTGGGAAAAGCCTGCACAGTGACCGTATATCTCTTTTATTAATTGTACTGGAGATATCTAACCTTATATTTAACTGCTATATGCATCTTAGAGGCCAAACTGCTGGGGATAAATTGATTAAAATATGACAAAATATAACAATAATCTAGAATAAAGATACCTCAGAATGATACAAGAAGAGAAGGCTGTAGTATAGGCAAGTTAAAATTTGAGAACTATAGATAAGATTCAATGGCTGTGCGTATACATCTTTGTACTGTACAACTTAGACTGCATTATTCCATGCATTAATGTTTTACTTAAATACGCTATTTTACATCATGCAAATCATTTTCTTTTGGTGAATCATATAAAAAGTTTTCATAATTTATGAAGAGCATGTGCACTGAATGGAAGCATAATTCATTGAATTTACTGGAAATGCTATCAGTGCCTGTGAAATCAAGATAATTAATGCTTCTATTCATTTCAACAAAACTACTGCTAGTGGATGTTTTGAACTTTGTCATCAGCACTGACAGTTCTACTATCTTATCTCAGGGACTTTCAGGATTTAATCACAGGATCATATGAAACTATTTTATTTTTGCTAGAGTCCTATCCATGAATACCAGGAGAAAAAAAAATCAGTTTGGACCATCTTTATATTAAAGTGAAGATGCAGTATTTAAAGTCCTTTATGTGGGTAGATTCTGTCTTACCCAGTTATTTGGTCTATCTGAAATTGGTCTTCTCAGAATGGGTAAGAAGGGTAGTTACTAAGCTGCTGTAAAATAAGGCATCTTACTACAGTGCTGTTCATCATGGGAGTCATTAACCAGTGGTACCCATGGGTGTAGTTTAGGGGAGTGATGGGGGCAGTGCCCCCCAAATGGATTTCCACCTCTTGCATCACCTCAGCATCTCCCTGTCTCCCTCTTTTCCACCTTCCTCCACTCTGAAGCCCTGCAAGATCCATGATGATCCCTCTACCCCCCACCCCGAAGCCTTGCACAATCTGGGATTCCTCTATCCCCTCCCTTCCTCCCCCCCTCTGGCGCTGCAGTCTTCAATCTGTCTGGGCTCCTGGCACCATTTGCGATGTATACACACTGCCTTCGCACTGCCCCAGAAGCCTTCTCTATGCAGCATCCCTTAGTCCCACCTATGCGGGAACAGGAAGTTGAAGAGAAGGCTTCCAGGGCAGAATGAGGGCAGTGTGTAGATATTGCTAATGCTGCCGGCAGCCCACACAAATTAAAGACTGCAGCGCCAGAGGAGGGGGGAGGGGATAACGATCCCAGTCCTTGGAGTGTGTGTGTGTGCTTGCGCGATCCTGGACCTCATGTGTGGGGGGTGCAATCTGGACTGTAAGAGGAGGGGCAGAAAGAAGGAGCAGAAGATAGATGGGGCTGGGAGAGGTGGGGCAGAGGGAAGGAGCAGGAGATGGATGGGACTGGGGGGTGAGAGAGGGGAAGAAGCAGGAAGTGAAATGAGGGATATAAGAAGGGCAAGAAAAGGGAATGATGCGGGGAAAGGTTAAAACATAATGTGAATGACATGGAAGACTAGAGAGAGGATAAGAGGCTTGGGGTACTGGTGAGGGGTATAGGAGAAGGGGATGAGTCTCTGAAAGGGGTTGAGTTAGGGTGGAAAGGGATTAAAAAGATGGTGAAAGAGAAGCTATTAGGCATGGGGTATAGAGTAACAGACAGAAGAGTGGCCTTGGAGGCAAGGGAAGGAAGGAGAGACATGGATGGAGCTGGGACCTATAGGGTGATGAGATGCAGTGGAGGGTAGATGGGGGCAAAGAGGGTGAGTACAGAGTATGGGAATGGTGGACTATTGAAGTGGGTGAAAGATGGGGGAGGAATTTAGGAAACTGGGTAAGGGAGAGACAGAGGGTAGGAACGAGAGTGCTCAAGAGAGAATGAGAGGGAGATGGTCAAAGCCAGTAGGTAGATGGATACTAAGGACTAAGAGTGAGAGAAAAGTGGAAAAAAAAATGTAAAATGAAAGATCAGTGCCAGACAGATGCAGGGAAGGACAGGAAGAAGACAAGAGAAGAGCAAAGAAATGGAAAAGCCAACCTGGAGAAGAATTTAGGAGAAGACTGACACATGGAAAGTGGAAAAGAGATTGGGACCAGCCCAACTAGAAAAATAGAATGCTCAGACAACAAAGGTAGAAAAGAAAACATTCTTTTTATTTACTGCTTTTTAAGGACTAAGATGTGCCTGCTTTGTGAAATGTACATTTTTTTTTGTATTGTTGTATTTTGCAGAGTACAGGAGAAAATACATTTCTGTTTCTCTTTTACCAGTATTTGCACTGCTTACAGAGTCTGGCTTTCTTGAAGAGATCTATATTTCAGTTTTGTGGGCATGTTTTTTGTGGTTCCCTATTTTGTATCACATGAGGATCTGTCCGTGTTCTGCATATGTGACTGAGGTGATGGATTCTGCTAGCATGTAGTGTTTGTGTAGGGATGTGTAGCAGTCCAGCTTGTTCCAGTTTTCCAGTAGCAGGTATATTGGTTCTCTAAGGTCCAGTTTAATATTTATAGCACTGTCTTTTCATAGGTGGTTTAGGGCTGTTGTGTGTTAAATTTTCTGTATAGGTTTTGAGTGTTTTTTTGTTTTGTAGGGTTTTCTGTTATTTCATAAAGTGTCTGGCCCTATTGTTTTTGATATGCTAGATTCATATTCAGCATTTTAGTCTGGTGCGTCTGTATGTTTGTTGTTTGTTTTAAATAGCCATAATGAATATGTATGAGATGTATATATGCAAATGTGCCAAGCCACATCCTTTGCCCCCCCCCCCCCAAATGAAACAAACTATGTCCATGGTGGCACCCCACTACTGCAGGTTAGTAACTCCTACAGTAAATATACATTTGCATTGCTGCAGCCAGGAACATTGTGGGTTCCTAGCTGCATTAACACATAAAGGGCTATTTTATAAATTTGTTCCTCAGTTTAGATGACCCATTGCCATGTGCTTAGTACCAGTTCTGTGTTGGCATTTGTGGTGCCAAGATTCTATTATAGAATATTAGCATAAGGTCAGCATTGATGCACCAATGTGTAGGCTGGTCCTCTTACATCATGTTATTGGCAGGCATAAATTGGTGCACCAAGTGTACGTGTAGTTTATTGTATTCTATACACATATAATATATACAATACCCATACTCTGCCCACATGTGCACCCCTTGCAGTTTGGCACTATAGAAGTTAGGTGTTACCTTAGGGCCCTTTTACAAAGACGCGGTAGGCTCTACACATGTGCAGCATGCACAAAAATGAGACTACCGCCAGGTTAGCGCCCCCCTCCCCCCCGGTGGTAATTTCAGATTTGGAGCATGCCCATAGTACCAGGATGAATTATCTTTTTATTTCCTACTGCACGCGGCGTTTCCGGCATTAATCAGCAGTTGGTGCGCGCGCTGACCATTTACCGCACATGTAGCATGTGAGCCCTTACCGCTAGATCAATGGGTGGCATTAAGGAATCAGGCCGTTAATAGGTGCACACTGGTTTTAATTTTACCACAGGCCCTTCTCCCAGTCCATTGGGAAAATGTCCTTCTTCCCAGGCGCAGTAAAAACTGGCCTGGCGCACACCATAAACACGCACCCACACTACGCAGGCCACTTTTTGCCACAACCTAGTAAAATGACCCCTTATAGAACAGCATATAGGCACCTAATTGTCAATTTAATGGTGCCTTTGATGTGCATAAATAGTACCTACCTAGGTGCCGATTTATAGAATTTCCCACAAAGATGGTGGGTACTAAGTTGGGCCTACTATCTTTTAAAGGGTTTGGTAGTGTACAAATGATTCTGCATGCTCACAATTCTCCCCCCCCCCTCCCCCCCCCCCCCCCGCCACTACTCCTCCAGCTGAACAGACTTCTCCTGATCAGCACCTCCATAATCTAGACTCCCCCAAATGAAGACTCATTCCTGATCCCTACATTCATCAATCAGGACTCCCTCTGATACAGACACCCCCACAAATCAAAGCCCTTCACCCTTTGCATCTCACGCTGTTTGAGAGAACTTTATGTGTTGTCACGTTTGTTTTACTAAGACTTAGTGCTGATGATTTATACCATACTTTAACTTTTTTGTGAAACAATGGTTATTGCTTTAAACAGATATTCTGACTCCTGAAGCAAGCATATTACTGCTGAAACACGGGACCATGTCGAGTCCATTGTATCTGGTCTCTTTAATACATATATATTTTTATCTACCTCTGGAGTCCTGCTTTGATTGGTTGTCCTACATCCCTTCCCTACTCTTTTGGACATTTTAACTCTTCGTAGGGAACTGTTCCTTGATTCATCAGGTGGTGTTATTTTTCCACATACCATGATAGCAATGAACTTCACGTCTAAGCCAGAGGTATGTGGAGTATGATCTCAGTTTCTTAAATTTACTGGTAATGCTCGCTGTAGTACTCGCATTGTACCAAAGAGAGCTTCCTTCTGGAGTTTGTATGATGTTACATGTATAGGCAATTAATCCAGGTGTGCTTGAAAACTATGTAATGAGGCCTGTGGCACATTTTCTTGGTCTCTGTTAAAAATCTTTTCTGTCTTTACGCAATTCTCCGAGTAATCGCTTAGGATTGACGTCTCTCTGATGAATGCCATTCTAGTGGCTGATTTTGTGATTACTAAAATTTATTCTGAATTTGAACAGCAATTTTATTTACAATTTACAAATCAAAGGAGTTGCCATGGGGGCTACTTTAGCCCCCATGGTGGCGTGTCTCTATATGGCAGCGTTTGAGCTAATGTTTTACTCTGGCGACCCTTCATTGATGATATCTTCTTTGTGTAGAAGGGTAATCCATTACAGTTGGATTAATTTATTGATCATTTATATCAATGTGACTAATTTAATTTTTACAGTTTCTAAATCTGAACATCATATTCATTTTCTTGACATTGATATTCATTAGAGTGCAGGGACTTTTCAGAAATCTATTTATATAAAGGACATTGATAGAAATATGCAGCTTCATTATCTCAGCCATCACCCCAGAACATTACATAATAGTATTCCTTATAGCAGTGGCTCCCAAACCTGGTCCTGAAGGCACCCCAGCCAGTCAGGTTTTCAGGAAATCACCAATGAATATTCATGAGAGAGATTTGCATGCACTGCTTCCTCTGCATGCAAATCTCTCTCACAAACATTCATTGTGGATGTACTGACAACCTGACTGGCTGGGGTGCCTCCAGGACCAGGTTTGGGAACCACTGCCTTATAGTCAGCCTTTGCGTTTAAAAAGATTATGCTCCTCTGATGCGTATTTTAAAGTACAAGCCGGAGTGATGTTACAAGGGTTCCAGAAAAGAGGTTATCCTTCTCTAGAACTAAAGAAAGCTTATAAGAGAACCAGTAATAGTCATCGTGAATGGCTTTTGAATCCTTGACCCTGTGAGACATTGACCTCTCCTGTTTGTGTTTTGCCTTTTTCCTCTAAAACTCCTCTTATATGCAAGGTTATACACTGACATTGGAAGATCCTGGAGATTTATCTTCAGTTTCAAGCTTTTCCTAAGTAGAGGAGTGTGGTAGCCGTGTTAGTCCACTCTTAAGGTTATCAATAGAAATCAAACAAAATAAAACATGGAAAAAAAAATAAGATGATACCTTTTTTATTGGACATAACTTAATACATTTCTTGATTAGCTTTCGAAGGTTGCCCTTCTTCGTCAGATCGGAAATAAGCAAATGTGCTAGCTGACAGTGTATATAAGTGAAAACATCAAAGCATATCAAAGAATATCAATGATATGCTTTGATGTCCCCATGCATACTTCCTACCCACCCCCCTCCTCCCACCCTGTCAGACTGTCATAGTAATGCTTGAATGTTTTCACTTATATACACTGTCAGCTAGCACATTTGCTTATTTCCGATCTGACGAAGAAGGCCAACCTTCGAAAGCTAATCAAGAAATGTATTAAGTTATGTCCAATAAAAAAGGTATCATCTTATTTTCTTTTCCATTTTTTTTTCCATGTTTTATTTTGTTTGATTTCTATTGATAAGCTTTTCCTAAAATTGAATTTAGGAGAAATTCTGGCTAGGACTACTCTTGTGGTCAATGTGTTTACTGCACTTATTTTATGACTGCTTCCTTTGTTAATATACCTAATAAGAATAAACTATTTTTTTCTTAGAAATATCACTGGCTGCAATACTGAACACGTAGTATAATGTGTTATCTGTCCATACCATAAAATGTATATTGGTCAAACTAAGCGTGCTATTGCTGAACATTTAAGTTGTATTCACATAGGGAGGATGGAAGCCCCGCTAGTTAAGCATTGGCATCAAGCAAGTCATACTTTTTTGGATTTTAAGGGCCCTGTTTACTAAGGTGCGCTAGCGTTTTTAGCTTGCGCTAAAATTAGCACACACTAAATGCTAGAGACACCCATAGGAATAAATGGGTGCCTTTAGCTTGTAGTGCATGCTGTTTAGCGTGCGCTAACACAAGCTAGTGCATCTTTATTTATTTATTATCTCATTTATACCCCACATTTTCCCAACTCTGTCAGGCCCAATGTGGCTTACATTGCACTGCAAAGGCGGCCGCCAATACAGTAAATTAAGCTAATACATCATTAAACTTGCATAAGAAATAAAGGAGAGGATGGGGAAGGAAAGAAAGGAACAGGAAACCAGGGGAGAGAAGGGAAGGGTGGATGACTCCAAAATTGTCATTATATTGATGTCTTAAATGCTAGCGCATCTTTAGTGCTGCTTAGTAAACAGGGCCCTGATTTATGAGGTGCAGAAATTAATTTTTTTATGGAACACTATTATTCCCCAAGATTTAAATCGGGAAATTGAATGGCCCTTCGGTGATTGACTTTTTCTATATCCAGTCGGGGAGTGTTGTGTCATTATATTGGGTTGTGATGCTATATTTATTTGATAGACGAGCGATGCTCGTGAGTTGCCCTCATTCAGGGATCGCTGATGAACTTGGTCAGTGAGTCGTCATGAGATTATTTTGAAAGAATATTTTTTTGAATTAGTTTTTTTTTGTTTGTTTATTTTGTTGTTTGAAAATGTTTTTTTTTTCTTTGTAGATTTTGCTGATTCTGAATCCGTCCTCCTGAGAAAGCAGCTAAGCAAAACGTGATCATGTTGAGGATTGGAGAAGGAAAGGATTATGAACTAATTTGAATTGTTATGACTGCTGTTTATTTGTGGTATTGAATTGTGAACATTTATTTGGAAACCTTGGTCTGACACGCTAGCACCACCCTACCTGAGTTTTCTGGATTATGTGAGAAGACCTTGATTATCTGGGATTTCGTTTGATAGAGAAGTTTTTTTTCTTTTAAGAGTTATGGACTGTTTGCCAGGTAGGGATTTAAGGTGCAATGATTAAATTCAATGGTTGCCAAGTGGTGATTTAATCATGAGGGATCACAATATTGCTTTCTGAGCACCATTTTCATTGTATTTTGTACAGTTATGTTTTTTTATTAGTATATTTTCTGTATAGTGGATTTTTTAAATATAGTTTTATGTTTAAATCATTTTTATTATAGCCACAGAGTATACATCAGTTCAAGTATAATAAACAGATTTTGTATCGGACCATTTTCAACCGTTTAACCTTTATACCCCACCCACACCCCCTCCTTCCTCTCTTATCCCCACTATACCCCCCTTTCCCCCCTCTTCCTATCCCCCCTTCCCCCCCTCTATCTTAATGCATACAAAGAGGTCAAAACCATTCTAAGCTAACAAGTCACAAATTCAGCAGTTGGCTTCGGGCCCTGGGTGGTAGCGTGTCTAAAAAGGGGCCCCACCTGGAGTGGAAACTGTCTGGGGGCGCGTTCTCCTGGAACATCAGTCTCTCCATGCGTAAAAGTTGCACCATTTGCAGGCTCCATTTCTGGATGGATGGGCCGCTTGGGGAGAGCCAGTCTGCCAATATAGTCTTCTTAGCTATTATTGTAGCTTGCTTCACAAAGTCTATATATCCCTTTGGCCTTGAGGCCTGTAGGCTGGGCTTACCAAACAAGAGTAACAGAGCATAATTCCAATTTGTCACCCACATTCTAGAGATTTGTTGCAATGAACTTTTCCAAAATTGTCTCACCCTTGGGCAGGTCCAGAACATATGTCCCATTATATAGTTTTATGTAGTTCTCTTTCACCACTATGTCGAGTTTCCTGGCACTCAACTTTTTATCTGTCACAATGGGGGTGATCATGACCTTTTCATTCTCCATGATTCTCTTAGGGTCATGTTCCCAGTGCTTTTCCAGTACAGCGAGGTTACAGTGTTTACAGAGTTTCCAATGGATGAGACGTGCCACCTTGTTGTGCCTTTCTGTGTAGAGATTTTCTGCTGTCAGAACTTCACAGCCAGCTACAAGATGAGAGACTGTTTCCAACTCTTTCTTAAGAAATCTACAGATGTTTCTGATGGAATCTACAGATCTAGCACCAGTTTTTTCAATGCTTGCAGTAAACCATTTGTACATAATCTGCCATCCTGGGCTGCAACTATTAATCACTCATCTTTAGTTTTCAATTCACCTTAACAATTTATGCTCTAATTTTGATCAAGAAGTGTGACGAGAAAGAGTAGGAGGTTGACCACGGATACCAAAGACTGGTGTGCTAATTTTGATCAACAAATAGTTCCTGGAGTAACACTTTATTTCCCACTGTACTTATGCATTTGCTACTTGTTGTGTCTCCCCTGCTAGTATAATTCCCTGTGTGGTAACTGCAGGGCTGGTGCTGGCTATGCCACCAGACAGGCTTTGTACTTATCCTGAATTAATTTTTGTGATTAACACCCTGTAGCTGCATAACCTTACCACATTTTAATAAATAGGCCCATGTTTATTTTTAAAATTCACTAGAAGACCTAGGACCCTGTTTACTAAGGTGCATTAGTGTTTTTAGCATGCCTACACTTAGCATGCACGCTTAACCATGTAGGTGCCTATAGGAATATTGTAGGCAAGAACACGCGTTAAAAATATTAACGCGCCTATAATGTTGCTTAGTAAACAGGGCCCTTAGAGACCTATTTTCAAAGCACTTAAACTTACAAAGTTCCATAGGTTACTATGGAACTTTGTAACCCTAAGTGCTTTGAAAATACACCTCCATGCCACCTATTGAAGCGAAGAATCAATTAAAAAGTTTAATGAAACATTATAAGAGAATGGTCACACTATACAAGGCCCTAATACTAAGTACACAAGTACATACATATTGCCATACTGGGAAAGACCAAAGGTCCATTGAGCCCAGCATCCTGTTTCCAACAGTGGCCAATCCAGGTCACAAATACCCGGCAAGATCCCAAAAATATACAAAACATTTTATACTGCTTATCCCAGAAATAGTGGATTTTCCCCAAGTCCATTTAATAACGGTCTATGGACTTTTCCTTTAGGAAGCCGTCCAAACCTTTTTTAAACTCCGTTAAGCTAACCGCCTTTAACACATTCTCTGGCAACGAATTCCAGAGTTTAATTACACGATGAGTGAAGAAGCATTTTCTCCGATTCATTTTAAATTTACTACATTGTAGCTTCATCACATGCCCCCTAGTCCTAGTATTTCTGGAAAGCGTGAACAGATGCTTCACATCTACCCGTTCAACTCCACTCATTATTTTATAGACCTCTATCATATCTTCCCTCAGCCACCTCTTCTCCAAGCTGAAGAGCCCTAGCCGCTTTAGCCTTTCCTCATAGGGAAGTCGTCCCATCCCCTTTATCATTTTTGTTGCCCTTCTCTGCACCTTTTCTAATTCCACTATATCTTTTTTTGAGATGCGGCGACCAGAATTGAACACAATATTCGAGGTGCAGTCGCACCATGGAGCGATAGAAAGGCATTATAACTTCCTCATTTTTGTTTTCCATTCCTTTCCTAATAATACCTAACATTCTATTTGCTTTCTTAGCCGCAGCAACACACTGAGCAGAAGGTTTCAACATATCATCAATGACGACACCTAGATCCCTTTCGTGATCCGTGACTCCTAACGGACTAATTTGGACTTAATTGATACAATTATTATCAGAATAGATCTAAGATATGTCCATGAAGAAATCAATTATCTGTAACCCAGTAAGTCCAAAAATGAAAGTAAATCACATTCCTCTGACACATAGATTCTCTGCATGCAAGTTAAAATCTTCCATGATGAGGAAAGGGAAATGGGACTTGATATACTGCCTTTCTGAGGTTTTTGCAACTACATTCAAAGTGGTTTACATATATTCAGGTACTTATTTTGTACCAGGGGCAATGGAGGGTTAAGTGACTTGCCCAGAGTCACAAGGAGCTGCAGTGGGAATTGTACTCAGTTCCCCAGGATCAAAGCCCACTGCACTAACCACTAGGCTACTACTCCACAGTTTTTAACTAGAGATAAAATATTAGCTATAAGTAAAGACAATTCCTCCAATGATGTCACACCAGTGGTGGTGGTGGTGGTTAGTAAAGTAGCAATATACCAAAGAAGCTTTAACTGATATATTCATAAAATCAGAATATCTAGGAAACTCAAAAGGTAATTCCTGAAGGGAAAAAGCATCTGCTCATAAAACTTGGAAGTTGTTTTTCTACTCTCTCTTTCTCTAGAGAAGGAAAATGGAGGGGTATGCTCCATATATAAGCACTTGCCTTCATACAACCACAGAGCAGTATAACGGCATAGGCAAACCAGACATATACCTAGGGCCCAAATATTTAGGAGGTCTCTCTCATATGTACTAATGCAATGGCTCCCAAGGCAAATTTTTGCCGTCAATTGCTGGCAGAAAGAAGAGTTGGGAGAGAAGGAGACAAGAGTCACCACAGCCTTCAGAGGTCTATCTATTTTCCCCACCTCCTGCGCATTGTCCTCCATTTGACAGGAAAGGTCATTGAGTTGCAATTCTTAACTGTTTCTTCTTTCTCTTCTGGTTTTCCTCTCTAGTAAGAATCATTGGAGACCCTGGTTGTGAGTTTTACTAATGTGTATTTGCTTAGGGCTCATCAAAGGATAAACCTTGCCCTGGATCTCCATAAGACACATAAAATAAAGTTGATTCTTACAAATCTAATCTAAGAAGTTGTTAAAGACATTCCTCTTTGCTAAGACTTACCCCCCCCCCCCCCAACTTACCATGTTGATTGATGCATCCCTTGTCCCTTACCCTGCCTAGTTCATGCTGTTAGTTTCTCCCCTCCTATTTGCTTCTTTTATGCTTGCCTAAGCTTTTAACTTTGTACTCTTATTTAATTCTCTGTAAGCCACGTTGCACCTGCATGAGTGGGAAAATGTGGGATATAAGTAACAAATAAATAAATAAATAAATAAATCACCATGGAGCCATGGGGCCATAAAGCATGATTAGTATCTTTCCAAAAATACTAGGACTTGGGGGCACACAATGAGTAGTAAATTTACACAAACCAGAGAAAATATTTCTTCACTCAATGTGTAATTAAACTCTGGAATTCGTTGCCAAAGAATGTGGTAAAAGCAGTTAATTTAGCAGGGTTTAAAAAAAGTTTGGATAATTTCCTAAAAGAAAAGTCCATAAGCGATTGTTAAGATCTACTGGGGAAAAATTCACTGCTTATTTCTAAGATAAGCAGCATAAAATCTGTTGTACTGCTTTGGGATCTTGCCAGGTACTTGTGACCTTGATTGGCCACTGTTGGACACAGATACTGGGCTTGATGGACCTTTGGTCTGTCCCAGTATGGCAAGGCTTATGTTCTTAAAAAAACTCAAATGACAACTGTTTCAAGACCTGACAGAGGTTACATGAATTCTTATTATTTTTTAATTGTTTATTTTTATTTATTGGGATTTATTATCTACCTTTATGAAACGATTCACCCAAGGCAGTATACAGCAAGTACAGTTTAACATAAAACTTGCAATTTTGTTAACAGCATAACAATAGTAAAATAACCAAGAATAAACTAAATACAATAAATGAGGTAAACTTGAAAACTGTAAATTGAAATCTAATACTAGAACTACTGTGAAACAGTATCAAAAATATACACATTTAACAGCACTGGAATTCAAAATACCTGAAATATGATACAATGTTAGGATAATATTAATGATACACCTAATAAGCATGCATTAGAACATTCAACTAATATAGATATGATGCTAAAGATTTTCTACAATACAGCTTACCATATAGCTGAGGGACCAAGAGCAGATATATGATGGGAACAAGATGCGTGGTACAGAGTCAGTTGGGATAAACTCAAGGCAAGTTCTTTGTATAGTTAAGCAAGAGACAAGGAACTGATCTAAGTTACAGTGTGTGTGTAGCAAGCTAGTCTAGGTGCAGAATGAGTGTATAGTCAGTCACCCTACGTATTAAAAGCTTGGGAGAAGAGCCAGGCTTTCACCTACTTCCTGAAGTAGAGGTAGTCTCGAGTTACACGTAGCCCCTCTGGGAGTAAATTCCAGAGTGTGGGGGCTACTCCTGAGAAGGCTTGCTGGTGGGTACCACATCGTACAATTTCTTTTGATGAGGATACAGATAGTTATTTGTAGATTTTCAAATATACATTTCATATAATCTTGAAATAGCATAACAGAATACAAGGGATATAAGGTGGAGATTGTAAGCTCCTTTGAGCAGGGACCATCCTTCTTTGTTAATTTGTACAGCGCTGCGTAACCCTAGTAGCGCTCTAGAAATGTTAAGTAGTAGTAGGGATACATGAAATGAATGCAAGGTAATTCTAGAAAAGAGCCTCTATTTATAGTTGCCATCAACTTGCTTATTTAGAGTCTATTCTATTAAGAAAAGTAGGCTCCTGTTTTTCTTTATAGAATACTAGCATCAATGGACACACACGCATGTATTTTTTTTTTTTACTTGCAAACACACCATAGAGCTGGGATAAATTCTCACACCTAGTTTAGAAAAGTACACACAAAACTCATACCATTTAAAAGGGAAAGGGGATGGGATTTGATATACTGCCTTTCTATGGTTACAATCAAAGCAGGTTACTTATTATATAGAAGTACGCTTTTGGTTGCTGTTTTATTCCTTTCACCATGGTGTTCGCGTTAGGGATGCAAGTGGGTAGGGAGGGAAGGGTGTCCAGATTAAATATGCATTCTGAGCAGCTTCTATTCCAAGAATCCACTTTTGCTATGTTGCTGAATGTTCTTTTGTTGGTTGCATATGTTCTAATAAAAATGATTTAAACATATATATATTTTGTACCTGGGCAATGGAGGGTTAAGTAACTTGCTGAGAGTCACAAGGAGCTGCAGTAGAAATTGAACCCCATTCCCTTGGTTCCCAGGTCACTGCACTAACCATTAGGCTACAGCTCATTATAGCTACTGTTTAATTTATGCAAGTGTTTGCCATGCCTACACTCCACCCAAACTCCAACTATATAAATGCCCACCTACAAAATACACACTATTGAAGACTGGTATGTAATGTGTAGCAGGATTATTGTCATTTACACACATGTATGTTCACATGTAAATAACTAGAATACCAGCATTTATGCATGTACTTGCTGCTTAAATCGAGGTGTCTCCTTATAGAACTATTCCTGCAGCCTTTACATTCACAATGTGACCTGAAAATCTCTGAGGAGAGGAGTCATGCAAAAAAAAAAAGGGGGGGGGAAACCAATTAATAAGGAAAATAGAAAGAACTGGAAAAAGCAATTACTGGTCTGTCTGAGTAGATAGGCTATAAGCATACTTTAAGAACACTGTCCTAAAATGACCTCTCTTCACCCTCCCCCTGAGAAGAGCTTCCCACCAAATTTCTACCATCAAGAAAAGACTTGATGGTAGAAAGTTGCTCAGGTTCACAGAATATGTACACATTGCTATACAATTTGCTAATGCATTTGCAAAGAAAATGGAAAAGAAAAGAAGGCCCAGGGGCAACACCCTTCTTCCTCATTACCTCAAATATTTTACAACATATCTAAGCTGTCTTGGAAAGATCAAGAAATATTCATATTCTATTCCTCAAAAAAACCCCGAAATATCCTCATTGCAGAAAAAAAAAGTTTTAAGACCCAGGTCTTATTATATTGAAGACCAAAGATAACCATCAAAGTGAACCTGTAACTGTGTTCCTCTTGGCAACTCTCCACATTGCCTGCAAGGTTCAAATGATCCTCCTTAAACTGAGTTCTTCCTTGTGCTTCACTTCACTCTCTTCATCTGTTTTATTCACAGATGAGGAAAAGGGAATGGGACTTGATATACCACCTTTCTGTGGTTTTTGGAACTACATTCAAGGCAGTTTACATGGTATATACAGGTACTTATTTGTACCTGAGGCAATGGAAGGTTAAGTGACTTGCCCAGAGACACAAGGAACTGCAGTAAGAATCAAACTCAGTTCTGTAGGATCAAGGTCTGCTGCCCTAACCACTAGGATAAGTGAAAAGCCCTTGTGGGAGGAAACATAGTCTCATATGGAATTCTAAGAACTTCATTACAATATATTTTTACCTGTACTCTCAAGTGATATCACAGATGAGCTTGGGAAATTCAAGAAATGAAGAATTATGTCTTCTGCTATGTTTGCTCAGATCTTCAGATTTCCTATGCATAACTACTTGGTCCTTAACTAAAGCAGCCACAGAGTTTTGAATACTTCCCAGATGAAAGCCTGCTTCTCCATTTTAACCTCCTATGCTCTGATCCACTGGCCTTGCCCCTTTAATTAAGTTAAACTCATTAGTCATCCTCAAGGCTTGATCTAAGCAGGAGCATAAGGTTCTCTCCAACAAAGTAGAGGAGTAGCCTAATGGTTAAAACAGTAGGCTACAAACCAGAGAAACCTGATTCAAAACCCACCACTGCACCTTGTGATCTTGAGCAAGTCACTTACAAATTCTATACAGGGCACCTGAAAATCCACACAGAAACAAAAGTGTATTCTGTAACACAGTGCATAACTTAATTGGTTAATTAGCTAATCAGTGATCTTAATTGGATATTTTTACAAGCAATTATCAGCCCTAATTGGCATTAATTGAAATTTACACACACAACTCACTAAATGTATTCTATAAAGTAGTGCGCCTAAATTCTAAGTTGAATGGGGGCAGGCCATGGGCGTTTCTACAATCTATGCACATTATAATAAAATACACATGATCTGTGCCTAATTTAGGTGTTGGGATTTACACCAAGTAAAACATAGCCTAAATGGGTGTAACCAAATTTGGTCACATGGCGAGCCACTCTGCATATTCTGTTTACCATGTGGAAATTTAAGTATATTCTATAAAATGTAGGCATACTTTAGAGAATACACCTAGGTGTAATTTTTTTCCATGCAGATCTTTCAGGCACCATATATAGAATCTAGCCCTTAACCTCTATTGTCTCAGGTACAAACTTATTATGAGCCTTCCGGAGACAGAAAAACACTTATTGTACCTGAATGTACAATGCTTTGATAACTTAGAGACAGCACTGGATATAGAAATAAAATAAATGCAACAATAGCAAGTGGATATTCAAAGTCACAGGCTGGGGCATGTAATCCCTGACTAGGCTTAAAATCACTCACTGGCCTCTACCACCTTACATAAGTACATAAGTATTGTCATACTGGGAAAGACCAAAGGTCCATTGAGCCCAGCATCCTGTTTCCAACAGTGGCCAACCAGGTCACAAATACCCGGCAAGATCCCAAAAATATACAAAACATTTTATACTGCTTATCCCAGAAATAGTGGATTTTCCCCAAGTCCATTTAATAACGGTATATGGACTTTTCCTTTAGGAAGCCGTCCAAACCTTTTTTAAACTCCGCTAAGCTAACCGCCTTTACCACATTCTCTGGCAACGAATTCCAGAGTTTAATTACATGATGAGTGAAGAAGCATTTTCTCCGATTCATTTTAAATTTACTACATTGTAGCTTCATCGCATGCCCCCTAGTCCTAGTATTTCTGGAAAGCGTGAACAGACGCTTCACATCTACCCGTTCAACTCCACTCATTATTTTATAGACCTCTATCATATCTTCCCTCAGCCACCTCTTCTCCAAGCTGAAGAGCCCTTGCCGCTTTAGCCTTTCCTCATAGGGAAGTCATCCCATCCCCTTTATCATTTTTGTCACCCTTGTCTGCACCTTTTCTAATTCCACTATATCTTTTTTGAGATGTGGCGACCAGAATTGAACACAATATTTGAGGTGCAGTTGCACCATGGAGCGAAATAAAGGTATTATAACATCCTCATTTTTGTTTTCCATTCCTTTCCTAATAATACCTAACATTCTATTTGCTTTCTTAGCCTCTGCCGCACACTGAGCAGAGGGTTTCAACATATCATCAACGATGATGCCTAGATCCCTTTCTTGGTCGGTCACTCCTCATGTGGAACCTTGCATTACATAGCTGTAATTCAGGTTCCTCTTTCCCATGTGCATCACTTTGCACTTGCCCACGTTAAACGTCATCTGAAATTTAGATACCTAGTCTCCCAGTCTCATAATGTCCTCTTGTAATTTTTCACAATCCTCTTTCGATTTAACAACTTTGAATAACTTTATGTCATCAGTAAATTTAATTACCTCATTAGTTACTCCCATCTCTAGCGCATTTACAAATATGTTAAAAAGCAGCAGTTCCAGAACAAACCCCTGGAGAGCCCCACTATTTACACTTCTCCATTAAGAATACTGACCATTTAACCCTACTCTCTGTTTTCTATCTTAGTTTTTAATCCACAATAGGACACTACCTCCTATCCCATGACTCTCCAATTTCCTCTGGAGTCTTTTGTGAGGTACTTTGTCAAATGTCTTATGAAAATCCAGATACACAATATCAACAGGCTCTCCTTTATCCACATGTTTGTTCACCCCTTCAAAGAAATGTAATAGATTGGTGAGGCAAGATTTTCCTTCACTAAATCCATGTTGGCTTTGTCTTATTAAATTCCATGCTTTTGAATATGCTCTGCAATTTTGTAACATCTGTGCCTCTTCCACCAAACTTGCTTCTGGGTTAGTGGATTTTAATAGGACATTCTAGCATTCATTCAGACTGGCATAGCAAGCTGCACATCCAGCTCTTCAATTCCAGACCGCACTGGAGGTATGTGCTCTTCAGAACTGAGAGAGGCTTTTGCCTCCTCCATGACTCTATCATCCATAGCAATGCTGCCCTCCTAGGAAAGTTTCACATTGAATGAAGCTCTTCAATGTCATTTGGGTCTGGCTGAAAAAAATATTGGGGTGCTGGCAGAAAACTACTTGGTGTCTATGGCCAGACACCACATTGACCCCCCTCCCCCATACATGAATTACGTATACAACCATGAGGAAAATAAGAATTACAATTTCCACAAATAGCTGGGATAGAGATTGAATTCATATTAAAATCTTGATGCTGACTGGAATAGAAATGCAAGAATAATTTTGTCACCAGGAAAGCAAGACACAAGTAGAAAGACTTCTCCAAAACAATTACTCAAGTAAAAGTAATGAAGTACAGTATTCTTAACAAGTTGGACCATAGAATCTAGGGACCTTTATACAGAGCGGTGGTAAGCCCAATGCGGGCTTACCGCTTGCTCTTCCAGGACTACTGCCACCCCAAGCACATGCCATTTCTGGGGGAAAAAAGAAAACCCAAAGAAATGGCTTCAACGGAGATAACAAGGCGGTAATTGGGCATCGCTGTTTGCTGCTCAGTTACCAACAGGCTAGCGCAGGAGCCCTTATTGCCACTTCAATGGGCCATGTGTGCTGGGGGCTTTTTTTACCCGCTGCAGTAAAAAGGACCCTGGCGAGTGGGGAAAAACGGCCCCCGCTGCTACCACTGAACCCTTTTCCCCCTGCAGATTGGTAAAAGGACCCCCTAGAACTGTATGTTTACAAGCAAACTTCCAGGGATCACACAAGTTCCTTCCTAGAAAAAAAAACACCACCACACTGAGCATTGAAGTGGGCAGAAGAACATTAATACACCTATTGGAAAACAAAACCAGCTGGATTAGTACAGATCATTCCTACACAGACACTTGATGCTAACAGAATAGCTGGCCTTTTTCACACATGAACAGAGGTAGCCTCTCATGAAGTATGCAATAAGTAACCACAAACTAAAAATAGAAATATGTAGACAAAAATTAAACTAAACCTCCAAGAAGCCATACTCTGCATACAGTGCAAAACCAAAGAAACAGAAACACTGACACTTCCCTTTGCATCATACAAAATATAGACAGTAGTAGTAAATTTCAAAAACTGGCATAGTCCAATTGCTACATTCAAAATTAACAAATAAAATAAAAACAGCAAATAAGGTGATACCTTTTTATTGGCCTAATTGCATTTTTTGACTAGATTTTGGAGGCCAAAGCCTGCTTCCTTAAGTCAGGACAAGCATACTATTAAAGCTGTATACTGTCCCAACCTGAAGAAGTAGATTGGTCTCCGAAAGTTAGTTTAAAAATATATGTAGTCCAATATAAAGGTGTCACCTTATTTTTTTAAATTTATATTTATTAACTTTTAAAGAGGACCAGCAAGGCTACCACATTAATTCATTCTAAATTAAAAATAAAATTCTTTTTTCTACCTTTGGCCATTTATTTTTTTTCTAATTGTGTTGGTCCCAGTTTCTGGTTATTGCTTTCCTTTCTTCTTTTAACTCTCATCCCAAGGGTCTCCTGTCCATGTATCATGTTTTTTTCTCTTCTGTCTTCTTCACCTCTTCCACTTTAACCAATTCTAACACTGATCTGTTCCAGTGCTCTGGGTGCTTGAGCATCCCCAATATTGAGCAAACCCTTTGACTGTGTCCAGGGAGGGGTAATTTCTATTGGGTTTAGCATCCCCAATCATTTTGAAAAGATGACTCCTATGTCTCCACCTATCCAGAATTGCCCAATTTCTCTCATTCTCTTCAGCCCATAGCTTCTGTCTCTCCCCCCCCCCATTCAGTATCACACCATTTCTCTGTCACTCTCTCTCTCTCTCTCTCTCTCTCTCTCTCGCCCCCTCTCTCTCTCTCCCTCCTCCTCCTCCATCTCTCTCTGCCATTCTGTATGTCACCTTCCATCCCCACCCATCTAGTCTTGCCTAATTTCTCTCTCTCCCCCCTCCCACCCAGCTTGGCCCTACAGCACAGTCTTGCTCCTCCCTTCCCTTCCTGTGCACCTCCACTGGGAGAAGTGGGACCTGCCTTTCTGCAGCACCACTAGTGCTTCCCACACCAGTCATGGAAGTTTATATCAGAGGATGTGAGCTTGGCGCAGAAAGCACTAGTAGTGCTGCAGAGAGCTGGGCCCCACTCATGTCCCATGGTAGTTTATTAGCGCAAGCCCAGCAGAGGTGCTCTGGGAGGAAGAGAGGGAGCAAGACTGTGTTGCATGGCCATGGTGGATGGGAGGGGAGAGGGATCAGACTCTGCATGCAGTGAAGATGCAGTTCAGGCTGGAGAGGTTGCTGAGCCTGACAACAACAAAGTAATAGCCAATCAACAGCTGTTCTTGGCAGGTGTAGAGGGCAGGGACTAGTGTTTCCAGGTGATGTCAGACCCTGGCTTGTATCTGATTGGGTCCAAACTTCTGGTCCCAGCTCAGCTGGTTTTGGGACCAGATGTTCGGGCCCAATCAGCTTCAAGCTACGTCTGACATTGCTTGGAAAGCCTGTAGAGTGGGAGAAGCAGAGGGATGGAAAATACTTTCCAAAATTTGTACTTTGTCACTAACTACAAAAGTACAACTTAAATGTAACTTGTTACAATTAAAAAGTATTGCAAAAAAAAAAAAAAAAGTAACTTGTTACAATTAAAAGTACTGCCAATTGTACTTAAGTTTTGAAGTAAAGTACAAGTACTTTGTTACTACCCATCTCTGTTTCCTGGAGGTGTATGTTCCACAAAAGACGTTGTGGTCTTCACAGACAAATCTTTTAGTTGCACCAGATAGCAGGAATGGACAGCCAAAAGGTTTTTGTGTCATTTTTCCTTTTTTTCAGGCTAGAATGAATGTCATAAAGAGTATGCATTGTGGGTAAAGGATTGTGCACTATGGAGTGTATTCCACAACTGGCACCAAGATTTCGGGGTGCCATAAAAAACCAGCATGGAGCCATATTCTGTAAATGGCATTTCAGGTAGAATGCCACTTATAGAAAAATGCTTAAAGCCCATTTCTACACCAAAAATTAGGCTTTGGTATTCACCTGCTGAACCCTGGTGTAAATGCCAGTACCTGACTCTAGACATTTTGGCGCGGAAAAAGGGCTATTCTATAACCTTGCATGCAACTGTTAGGAATGCCTCTGCCACTCCTCTGGCCATACTCCGTTTGAGTAGTGCACTAGGGGATTTAGGCATATAGGGTTATAGAATAAGGTGCAGAGAGATGTGCACAAAAATTTCAATTATTGTCAATTAACTGCAATAATTGTTAACACAGTTAATTGTGATTAATTGGCTCATAAGCTAATTACTTTGTGCACAGATCTTTGATCTGCATGCAACCTTTGGTGCTGAAAACTCAGTGCCATATATAGAATACAGGGGTATGTGTAAAGAGGGCATACTTTTCTTAACAAGTGTGCATACGTGAAAGAAGGCACACCCTTCTTAAAGCAAATGGTGTTTCATTGGAAACAGCCCATCTCTACCAAACAAGACAGAAAGAACTGGGTAAGCAGAAATGGAGAGCACAGACATATACTGTAAAGCAGTTGCAGCAGAATAAGAACATAAGAACATAAGCACCGCCATACTGGGAAAAGACCAAGGGTCCATCAAGCCCAGCATCCTGTCTCCGACAGTGGCCAATCCAGGCTTCAAGAACCCAGCAATACCCATTAAAAAAATTAAATTTTTAATAATGTTCAATTGACTTTTCCCTCAGGAATCTGTCTAAACCCCCTTTAAACTCCGTAAGGCCAGCTGCTGTCACTACATTCTCCGGTAACGAGTTCCAGAGTCCAACTACATGCTGAGTAAAGAAAAACTTTCTCCTGTTTTATTTTAAATCTGCCATATTCTAGCTTCATCTTGTGTCCCCTGGTTCTATTGTTGTTTGAAAGTGTAAACAAACGCGTCACATCTGTCCGCTCTACTCTGCTCATTAACTTCTAGACATCTATCATACCACCCCAAAGCCACCTTTTCTCCAAGCTGAAGAGCTCTAACCTTCTCAATCTTTCCTATGGCTCCATGCCAATGTAACACTATGGCAATTCCATAAGGACCTTAAGTGTTACTTTTATCCATCTGGATCAGCTGAGTAGACAGACCACGGGTTAGATCGGTCTGAGTCACATGCTTTCTGGGTTTAAATATATGCTTATTTTGTTTTATTTTGTTTTAATCTCTCTGGACATTGTTTTATTGTTTTGCACACCATCTCAACTGGAATTGTTCCAAGGAAAAGGTGTATACATTTTTATAAATAAATTAATAAAATGTTCCCTTTCTAGTAGACAGTTATGTATTGTATTGCTGGCAGCTAGTGCTTCTGTGAAAGAAACAGAAGAGCACAAATATTCTGTGATATTTCTTTTAACATTTGTGATTTCAGGTATTGTTACAATATTTTCAGTGATGATTTCTTTGGACTTAGCTATCGTACAACCTTGCAATTTTTGCATAACTTGGAAACTGTCAATCTCAGCTCAGTTTCGTGACATAAGAAATGTTTGCATAATGTCACAATCTAGAAGGAACGTTAATTCAACATGAGTACTACATAGCTGAAATGTAGCTTTTGCAACCCCCTAAGATAACTCAATTCACCAAAGGATTCAAAAAGATAACATGGAAACGTGAGGAAAAAGAAAGGCGTTAGTTTCAGGGGCATAGCTACATGGGGCCACGGGGGCAAGGGCTCCCGCAGATTTAGCCCCTGGGCCCCCTGCTTTCATCCCCCCAGCTGCCGCCCCTCCCCTGCCACGTAGGAACATGCAGGACGTCAGGACTCACAGAAACAGAATCCAGATCAGCGAGCACGCCAGACTCGGAGACCGGTGCTTAAGGGGACTTCTGCTGGCAGGGGTTGGGGACCCCCGCCAGCAAAGGTACCTGGCTGTAGTGGGGGAGGGGGGTCATAAGGGATGGGGGAAGGACGGTGGCGCCGGGGGGGTGGGTTCAAAAGTGGTGTGGGGGTCGGCAGCGCCGGGGAGGCTAAAATGTGCCCCCTCACCTTGGGCTCTGGACTCCCCTCCCATCGAAGTCTGGCTACACCTCTGGTTAGTTGTATTATTCTCTCCGATTGTCGTCTAAAGGGGCCTTTTATTAAGCTGCGGTAAGCACTAAAGCATGCTTACCGCAGCTTAAAAGGTCTTACTGTGGGATGCGCTGAGGTAGTTGTGCAATCTGCATGCACAAACCACACGCTAAAAATTAATTTTTATCCTTCACAGAGGGGGTATTTCTGTGCTAATCGGTGTGTCTTTGTAATGTTTCTGCTGCCTCACTCCCAGAATGATTAGCATGCAGTTTAAACCCAGTACTGTAAGCATACAACATCACCAGGATAGAGTCTCAAGCAAATCTTCTTTAACGTAGTAACTTGAATAAAGAGAAAATAACTTACTGTTTCTTGCTTGAAAAGTATTTTAGCCTCTGTTACCAGAATTCACTCTCAACCAGTGTGCCCTAGACTCAGAGAACTGGGACAATGTCAGCACATGCTGGGAGAGGTAATGCTGCACAGTAAAACAGAAGGTTGTAGGTTGTGGGTTGGGAAAAGACTTGCTGGAATTACTGTGATTTTGGAGGCATGTAATGCTACTAGGTCAGAGAGCTGCTTCTAGCATGCTCTCAGGGGGGAGAGAAAAAGGACAGGGGCACCACTAGCTCAGCATGCTTAAAGAGAAGCAACCAATGGGAAGTCTCCCATAACCACAGGGAGCTGTATATGTGCTCTGAAGGAGCCCATCAGAGAGAAATGCAAAATCACACAGATTTGTAGTCCAAGGGTACAATTTGTTGTCTTAAAGGCACAAGCACTGAATATTCTATAAAAACAGCATGCAGCCTGCTTCCATGTTTATGGGGGCAGAACAGTCTAGATTCACTCATACTAATTAGCACATGATTAGTACATGAGCCCTTACCATTTATAAGTACATAAGTAATGCCACACTAGGAAAAGACCAAGGGTCCATCGAGCCCAGCATCCTATCCACGACAGCGGCCAATCCAGGCCAAGGGCACCTGGCAAGCTTCCCAAACGTACAATCATTCTATAGGTGGCAGTAAGGGCTCATGTGCTAATTTTTGTCAATGGCTGCACACTAATAGCAATTATATATATTGACATATGTGTTGAGAGATTCACTTAATTATGGAGGAAAAAGGTCTCAAAATGGCAGCTTGCCCATGTACATGAATAAATCATAAGGCATATCTCAGGCTAAAATCATCATCGACCTAAAAAAACCTCCTCCAAATTTTATTTAGGTAACTTTTCACAAAGAAAAAACTTCCTTTGACTTAGCTTTAAATGCTGGATGGTCTCATGTCTTTACTCTTGTCTCCCTACGGGGACACATTTCGCTCCACCGCTTTCTCAAGGGAGGGATATAGATGTGCCAGTGTGCCTCTCTCTGTACTGCAGGACCAACCTGCAGTACAGTACAGAGAGAGACACATTGTTTGTTTTGGAATTACATTCTTAAAACTTGGTTGGAGTAGCACTACTTCTATGGCTTTTATGTAGCATTTTGTTTTGTCTGGTGATTTTAATTTATGTTTGTTTCTTGGAAACTGCTTAGGTGTAGGTGATATATAAATGTTGAAAATAAATAAACATCATGAGATAGTGCAAATCTGTCTCCTCAGTCTGCAAATTTCTTTCACGGATATTCATTGCTGATAACCTGAAAACCTGACTGGCTGGGCATGCCCTAAGGAATGAGTTGAGAAGCACTGATCTAGATTACATGATGTTTAGGAAAGCATTGAAAACCTACTTATTTAGCAAAATATGGAAAATTTGTAGTACATGCTTGATGCCATGTTAGTTGTTACTTTATCTGGATGTAACCCGCTTTGATTCTAGATTGATTTAGGTGGGATATAAAAACAGGAATAGATTACAATAGAATAGGTTTTATCTTTAAGGTGCAAGTTCTAGCCAATCTAGCAAACAGGTAGAAAAGGCAACGGCAAAAGCTGGAAGAGTGCTCGGGTGCGTAGGGAGAGGAATGGTTAGTAGGAGAAAAGAGGTGATGATGCCTTTGTATAAGAATCTGGTGAGACCTCATTTAGAATATTGTGTACAATTCTGAAGACCGTACCTTCAAAAAGGGGGCACTTTTACAAAAAAAAAAAAAAAGGTAAAAGAGCTCCCAGGTGCATAGCACCCTTCCTTTGTGTGTTGAGCCCCCCAAATCCCTCTCAAAACCCACTGCCCACAAGTCTACACCATTACTATAGCCCTAATGGGTGAAGGGGGGCACCTACATGTGGGTACAGTGGGTTTGGATGACTAAGCATTAAGCAGCACAATTGTAACAGGTAGGGGGGATGGGCCTGGGTCCACCTGCCTGAAGTCCACTGCACCCCCTAACAACTGCTCCAGGGACCTGCATACTGCTGCCAGGGAGGTGGGTATGACATTTGAGGGTGAAAATAAAAAGTTGTGAAACATCATTTTTTGTGGTGTGAGGGGGTTAGTGACCACTGGGGGAGTCAGGGGAGGTCATCCCCGATTCCCTCTGGTGGTAATCTGGTCATTTAGGGCACTTTTTGGGGCCTTATTCGTGAAAAAATAGGGTCCAGGAAAAGTGCCCTAAATTCTAGCTACAAACGCATGCTTTTTTTCCATTATCGGCGAAAGGCGCCCATCTCTGTTCGGGTGATAACCATGCCCCAGTCCCGCCTTCACCATGCCTCCGACATGCCCCCGTCAACTTTGTACGCTTCGGCTTTCGATTATACCGCGTTATTCGTTTTTGTGAGATAAACATCCATCTCCCAATTTAGGTCGGAACTTGGGCGTTTTTCTCGTTCAATTATAAGCAGGTTAGCCAATCAGCATTGTTAACAGCACTTAACAAGAAATAATGAGCTCTAATTGGCAATAATTAGAATTTATGCATATAAGACGCTAAGTGTTCACTGTAACTCACTGCACCTACTTTCTAATGTGCACATCCAAAAAGGGGCATGGTCATGGGCGGGGAAATGGGCGTTTTGTGGGTGTTCCCAAATTTACGCACATTGTTATATAAAATGACCCAGTCCACGTAAATCAATGCACAGGGATTTATGCCATCTTTTTGGGGGTATAAATGGATGCATGTAATTTTAGGTGCTAGGATATCAACCAAGCATATTCTATATGCCATGCCTAAATCTTATAGAATACGCTTAGTTAGAAATTGTTTCCCTGCGGATTTTCCAGGCGCCATATATAGAATGTGCCCCTATGTGCGCTACTATTTAGATGTATTATTTTATAGTTAGCCCCAATTATTTATAAGTAGGTTTAACCACATAACAGGGGACCTGTGCTAAACTAGCATAAATTAGTGGTAAAATAATAGGTCTTAAAAATAGCTCATGTTAATAACTATGCCCCAAGTCTGTAGTTTGTGAATGGAATTATATATTGTTTTTACCTACAAAGCAACAGATCATGTCAATAGTGAAAGTATTTTTCTAATATACATCAGCTGAGGAGGGTGCATGGTTCTTTTCTGATAAATATTACACAGATACTCTATGAAGGTTTTAATACCTTGTTAGATTATTGTATCGTATATTTTTCCATGCTAGCTTTAGGTATAACAACATCCCCAGTTGGTGCAAAAAGCAGCCATGCAAAAATAATGGGACAATACTAATTGTGCTTTGATGTTAAGACTGAGTTTAAAGCACTGACATTAGCTTTAAGATATGAGGAACAAAGTTCCAGCATATATGAGAGAAAAAGCAGTGCCCCTTGCCACTTCACGAAGTTTGTTTGCACAGGGAAGAATTTATTAGACAGGTGCATTTGTGAGCACATAATCGGTTCATTTGGAAGCCTAAAATTATAAGTGCACAAAATCATCTGTACAAAGATCTACCTTCAAATTAAAGCATATACAATGTACTTGAAGGGATATGCATTCATTTGAAAATGACATGAGAAATATCAGTGGTTTTTTTTGCCCAAAACAAAAGGAAAACATCTGCAATTTTGTTAGTGCACACTAACAACTTTCAGGAGAATGTGCACTATTTCACCATAGTGCAAACATGCACACACTATGGGGGAGATTCTATAGATGGTGCCTGAAAAATCTGCATGAAGAAAAATTATGCCTAGGTGTATTCTGTAAAGTACAACTAAATTTTATAGAATAGAGGTTAAATTTCCACACGGTATATAGAATACACTGAGGCTTGCCACATGACCAAATTTGGCCACGTCCATTTAGGCCACATTGTACTTGGTGTAAATCCTGACGCCTAAATTGGGCACAGAGTGGGTGAGTTCTATAATAATGTGCATAAATTAAAGAAACACACACACACACACACCCCGCCCATGGCCATGCCCCTTTTCAACTATGTGACTTAGAATTTAGAGTCACCATGTTCTAGAATACATTTAGGGGTCCTTTTACCAAGCTGCAGGAAAAAGGACCCTGAACTAGCGGTGGGGGCCATTTTTCTAGCGCACCAGGGCCATTTTTACTGCAGCGGGTAAAAAAAGCCCCCAGGTACCCATGGACATGCGGTAAGAGAACACCATTGAGATGGCAATAAGGGCTCCTGCTCTAACCCAGTGGTAACTGGGCAGCGTGCAGCGATGCCTGATTACCACCGGATTATCACCTCATAAGCCATTAACAAGGGTCTTCTTTTTTCCCCCGGAAATGGCATACACTCAGTGTGGGACTACCATCAGTGGCCACGTTGGGCCAGTGGTAGTCCTGGAAGAGCAAGTGGTAAGCCAGCACCTAAAACTACACACCTCCATTTACACCAATGAAAATGTAGTGTAAATCCCTGCATGTAGATTTACGCACACTGGGTCATATACTCTAACTACATGTGTAAATTTCAGAATGCCTACAAAATGCCCATTTCCTTGCCAATAGCCATGCCCCTTTTGAACTGCATGCAATAGAATTTAGGCGCAGTACATTACTGAATATGCTTAGTGAGTTGCGCACACAAAGTCTAATTATTATCAATTAGTGCTCATTATTGCTTGTTAAGTGCTGTTATCAAAGCTGATTAGCTTCTTAGGTCAATTAAGTTACGCACATTGTTATAGAATATGACTGGATTTCAGCACGGATTTCTAGACACATTATATAAAATCCGGCAGTAAATACTAAGACGCCCATAGAAATATAATGGGCATCTTAGCATTTAGCACACGCTAATTTTTAGCACAAACTAAAAATGCTAGCGAGCCTTTGTAAAAGGATCTCTAACTGATTAGCACATAATTGGCCATGCACTGATGGGGCCATTAATTCAAAAAATAGAAAGAGCGGCCATTTTACCCATGTGGAAAAATGGCCTTAGTGCACAGAAATACCCGGTGTAAGGATGTGCCACGGTCACTTTTTACAGCATGGTAAAATGGCCTCTTACTATGGGATACCTGACCATGCCCTGCGGTAAGGCCTTTTTTGCTGCAGTAGTGCTTACTGCAGCTTAGTAAAAGGACTCCTTAGAGCACTAGCACAGCTTGATAATTTCCCCCTAAATATCTTTCTATGCTTGGCCAACTCTCCCTTAGGGCCCCTTTTACAAAGGTTTGCTAGCGTTTTTAGTGTCTGCTAAAAATAAGTGTGCGATAAATACTGTGGAGGGGCATAATTGAACAGCGCCGGCCATCTATATGGCCGGCACCACAAAGGGCAGCCCCAACCGTATTATCGAAAAAGATGGCCGGCCATCTTTCGTTTCGATAATACGGTTGGGGCCGGCCAAATGCCTTGGATTTGGCCGGGTTTGAGTTGGCCGGCATCGGTTTTCGCCGATAATGGAAACCGATGCCGGCCATCTCAAATCCAGCCAAATCCAAGGCATTTGGTCGTGGAAGGGGCCAGCATTTGTAGTGCACTGGTCCCCCTCACATCCCAGGACACCAACCGGGCACCCTAGGGGGCACTGTACTGGACTTCAAAAATTGCTCCCAGGTGCATACCTCCCTTACCTTGGGTGCTGAGCCCCCCAAATCCCCCCAAAACCCACTCCCCGCACCCCGCACCACTACCATAGCCCTTAGGGATGAAGGGGGGCACCTACATGTGGGTACAGTGGGTTTTGGGGGGATTGGAGGGGTCCCATTTACCACCACAAGTGTAACAGGTAGTGGGGTTGGGCCTGGGTCCACCTGCCTGAAGTGCACTGCGCCCACTAAAAACTGCTCCAGGGACCTGCATACTGCTGTGATGGAGCTGGGTATGACATTTGAGGCTGGCATAGAGGCTGGCAAAAAAAAATTAAAATTTTTTTGGGGTGGGAGGGGGTTGGTGACCACTGGAGGAGTAAGGGGAGGTGATCCCCGATTCCCTCCGGTGGTCATCTGGTCAATTGGGGCACTTTTTTGAGGCTTGGTCCTAAAAATAAACGAACCAAGTGAAGCCAGTGAAATGCTCGTCAGAGCCGGCCATCTTTTTTCCATTATTGGCCGAAGCCAGCCATTTGATAAGCATGTCCCCATCCTGTCTCCAATACCTTTCCGAAACGCCCCCTTGAAGTTTGGCCAGCTCTGCGACGGAAAGCAGTTGGAGCCGGCCAAAATAGGCTTTCCATTATACCGATTTGGCCGGCTTCGGGAGATGGCCGGCCATCTCCCAATTTGTTTCGGAAGATGGTCGGCGATCTCTTTCGAAAATAAGCAGGATAGACACCCATATATTCCTATGGGCATTGCTAGTGATTAGTGCATGCTAATGATTAGCAAGCACTAAAAACGTTAGTGCGCCTTTGTAAAAGACCTTCTTAGCATGCTTCTATTATCTCTATCCGTTGATAATAGATCATGGCTACTTCTTGTTCCCGTTGGTCATAGTACTTTCTTTCACCCTAGAACATCAGTATATAATGCCCTATAAATTAACTTCTTCTTTAACCAAGCTAGCCTTTGGCATCCTCAAGTTATACGACTGTCACATTATTTCTTTTTATTTATTTATTTGGATGTTTATTGCTCACCTTACTACACAGATGCTGAAGGCAAAGTACAAAATAAAGAAAAATACAGGCAACAATAAATTTTCTGCAACTCACTTGAGGATTCTTAACTTGTTTAACTAGAAAGGTCTGCATTTGATTGCAAAATGCACACATAGCCCCTCTTTCAAAAGACCAAATATTTATAGCTTCACAGTTAGAAAAGTGGACTGAGAACACAGGGAAGCTAGGGTTCAAAGCCCACTGTTGCTCCTTGTCAATTTGGGCAAATTACTTCAACCCCCATTGCCTCAAGTACAAACTTAGGACCCTTTTACTAAAGGGTGATAAACCCTTGCAGGATAATTCTACAAAATGATGCTCAAAATTGTGCACACAAATTTGGGCATGCACACAATTTAATTAAATAACCAGCTAACCAATTAGTGCCATTAACTGGGCATTAACATTAAGAACAAAAGAGTAGCCATACTGGATCAGACCAATGGTCCATCTAGCCCAGTATCCTGTTTTCCAAACAGTGGCCAATCCAGGTTACAAGTACCTGGCAGAAACCCAAATCATGGCAACACTCCATACTACATACATACATGGCAACACTCCATGGGCAGACTTATACGGTCTGTGCCGGGGCTGGTGGTTGGGCGGCGGGGATAGTGCTGGGCAGACTTATACGGTCTGTGCCAGAGCTGCTGGTGGGAGGCGGGACTGGTAGTTGGGAGGCGGGGATAGTGCTGGGCAGACTTATAGGGTCTGTGCCAGAGCTGGTGGTTGAGAGGCGGGGTTGGTGGTTGGGAGGTGGGGATAGGGCTGGCCAGACTTATACGGTCTGTGCACTGAAGAGGACAGTACAAATAAAAAAGTAGCACATATGAATTTATCTTCTTGGGCAGATTGGATGGACCGTGCAGGTCTTTTTCTGCCGTCATTTACTATGTTTACTACAAATCCTAGGGCAAGCAGTTGCTTCCCGTATCTGTCTCAATAGCAGACTATGGACTTTTCCTCCAGGAATTTGTACAAACCTTTTTTTTAAACCTAGATACGCTAACCGCTGTTGCCACATCCTCCAGCAAAGAGCTCCAGAGCTTAACTATTCATTGAGAGAAAAAAATAGTTCCTCCTATTTGTTTTAAAAGTATTTCCATGTAACTTCCTCAAGTGTCCCCTAGTCTTTGTACTTTTGAAACGAGTAAAAAATCAATTTACTTCTACTCATTCTACACTACTTGGGATTTTGTAGACCTCAAACATATCTCCCCTCATCCGTCTCTTTTCCAAGCTGAAGAGCCCTAACCTCTTTAGCCCTTCCTCATATGGGAGGCATTCCATCCCCTTTATCATTTTGGTCGCTCTTCTTTGAACCTTTTCTAATTCCGCTATATCTTTTTTGAGATACGGTACTAATTGGCAACAGTTTGAATTTACACATGCACATCTTTCTAGTCAATGTTCTATAAAGATGTGTGAGTAAATTTTTAAGCATGATCTGAAAAGGGGGTGTGGCCATGAGAGGGGTTTGAGCAGGTCAGGGACATTTCTAGAATTCGCACTCAATGTTATAGAATATGACAAATTTGCACCTAACTACCGCCAGGCTACCACAGGAGCCCAGCGGTAGTTCCCACCCTCAGTGTGCACCATTCCAGCACTACAGTAATTTTTTAGATTTTGTAGTGCCGGAACTTAACCGGTGGTACTCGCTGCCCGGTTACTGCTGGGTTAGCGCGGGAGCCCTTACCGCCATCTCAATGGGTGGCGGTAAGTACTCCCCATCGAAATGGCTGTACAGTAAGTGGTTCACTTACCGTACAACTATTTCTTTTCTCCAAAATTGGCCAGCCTTTCACCCGCTGCGGTAAAATGGGGTCTCAGCGCGCATCAAAAACACGTGCTGATGCTAGTGCAGGCCCCCTTTTACCACAGTTTAACAAAAGGACCCCTTAGGCGTGAGGATTCACACTAGGTTTCAGCTGATATAAATAGTTGTGCCCCCAAACTGGTTGCAGGTCCCTTCACTAAGCGCTATTCTATAAGCAGTGTCCAACTCAAGAGAATAGCGCTTAGCACTCATTTCTTTTGGCATCCAAATTTGGGTGCCATTTCCTGAATGTAAGGGGCCTTTTACTAAGGTGTGCTAGTGTTTCTACCTCATGTTAAAAATTAGCAGGCGCTAAACGCTGAGACACCCATTATATTCCTAAGGGCATCTCAGCATTTAGCGCCAGCTGATTTTTAGCATGAGCTAAAAACACTAGCGCACCTTAGTAAAAAAAAAAACCCTTAGCCCTTAGTGTGCACCACAATCAGGCTACCCCCATAAACATGTTAAAGTATTTTGTGGTATTCTGCTTGTTTGGGCATTCTAAGCTTCATGTTACTGATTTTTCTAAATGTTTTTTTCAGAGTGCGTGTGTCACGGATGGAGAGTCAGCATTCCTACTTTATCCTGCTTATTATATCATAAATGAGGATTAGTAATATTATTATCTCATTATCATCTCAGTTTCTAAACCGAGCATGTGCGGCCTGAGAGGAAAAGCTGTCGCTTCGCAGGCAATGTGACAGAGTGAAGAGCAACACTAGAGGAAGACCTTTTCTGCTGGCAGGGCCTGGGGAGGACCCCCACCAGTCAAACCTGAGACCCTGGCCCGAAGTCCTGCTGTGTCTGCTCTTCTCCAGCCTCCAAGGGGTGCCCAGTGCCGTAGTTTTCTCTCTCCTGCTCCTGTTGGGACGCGATCACCCGGGTCCCATCAGGAGCAGGTGAGAGAGAGAGAGAGAGAGATGCTGAGCCCTCCTTGGAGTCCCGGGCATGGGGAATTTTGCCCCCTGCCCCCCCCCCCTCTTGGTGGTCCTGATGTTGTCTAGCCTTTCCTTTAAATTCTGGGTCTAGATCTCCCCCCATCATCTACCTTAACAAGCTTCTTTCTTTAAAGGGGCAGGGACAGCGGCAGCAATTACTACACACTGCTTATTGCTGACCCCAAAGCCTTCCTTGTCCCACAGGAATTTGTGTCAGAGGGGTCAGGACAGGGCTGAGAGAAGGCAGCCTGTAGGAATCATTGCTGCTGCCAGTGACCCTTTAAAAAAAGAAGATCATTAAGGGATAAAGAGAGGGAGATGCAGGACTGCAGAAGCACAGCTTGCTTTCTCCATACCAGCTGTGAATTGTGCATCACCGCTGGGTGGTCCTGAGTGCTATCTGGGTGGGCCCAGGTCCACCCGTGACTATGCTGCTGGTAGGTTAAGCTAGATTTACTAATTATGATTTCATGCGCATGTATAGTTAACTCTTGCTCCCTTTATGCAGTGCTGCTTCAGACATGTACTCGCCTATTGCTTTAAGACTGTTTAAGATTGTTTTTAATTTCACGTATGGGATATGAAGCACAACTTATATTGCTAAAAATATTGGGCAAACGATTGAGAAGAATTTAAAAGGTCTAGACATACTAAGAGCCCCTTTTTCAAGCAGAGCTAAAAACTTGTCTTAATGCAACCTTAGGCAAGTTTTTCCTGCGTGCTAAGTCCATTTTTACTGCTACTGTAAGATGGCCAATTTTTTCTATTTTTTCTATGAATGACCACACACTAATTTTGCCATTAGCATATGGCCATTAAAAAAGATTCTTCTCAACTAGTTCTTCAGTTAGGTCTACTTAATAAGACCATTAAAAAAGATTAGCACATCAGCCCTTACCACCACCTATTTTATAGGCAGTAAGGGCTCACACGCTAATCACATGCTAATCAGCATGTCGCAATCTGGCTGTGCTAATTGATTAGCTCAGATGTGCCCCCTTGACAAAAACTAAATGATGATACTTTGAAACCCTCTGCTCAGTGTGCAGCGGTGGCTAAGAAAGCAAATAGAAGGTTAGGAGTTATTAGGAAAAGAATGGAAAACAAAAATGAGAATGTTATAATGCCATTGTATCGCTCCATGGTGCGACCACATCTCGAATACTGTGTGCAATTCTGGTCACCACATCTCAAAAAAGGTATAGTGGAATTAGAAAAGGTACAGAGAAGGGCAGAAGGGCAATGCTAATGATAAAGGGGATGGGATGACTTGCTTATGAGGAAAGACTGAAGTGGCTAGGGCCCTCCAGCTTGGAGAAGAGATGGCTGAGAGGAGATATGATAGAGGTATATAAAATAATGAGTGGGACAGAACAGGTAGATGTGAATTGTTTGTTTATTTTTTCCAAAAATACTAGGACTAGGGGGCACGCAATAAAGCTACTAATTAGTAAATTTAAAACAAACCGGAGAAAATATTTCTTTATTCAGTGTGTAATTAAACTCTGTAATTTATTTCCAGAAAATGTGGTAAAAGCAGTGAACTTAGCAGGGTTTATAAAAGGTTTGGATAATTTCCTAAAAGAAAAGTCCATAAGCCATTATTAAGATGGACTTGGGAAAATCCACTGCTTATTTCTAGGATAAGCAGCATAAAACTGTTTTACTCTTTTGGGATCTTGCTGGGTACTTGTGACCTGGATTGGCTACTGTTGGAAACAGGATACTGGGCTTATCGACCTTTGGTCTGTCCCAGTATGGTAACCCTTATGTTCTTATATGGGATGACCCAAAGAAAGAGGAGATGAAGGAGGCGGAGACAATTTGATCCAAAGGAAGAGAAGACTATTTCTTTTGCTTAGACCTGGTATTTTGCAAATGGGGGCTCTGTTCTTTTTAAAATTCCTCTGTAAATGTATAGTAAAGTAACAATTTTTAAATATATATTTTTTGGATGCTACTACTACTACTATAAATCATTTCTATAGCGCTACCAGTCGTACACAGCGCTTCACAATTGAACATGAAGAAAAGACAGTTCCTGCTCAAAAGAGCTTACAATTTAAATCAGGACAGACAGACAGGATCAATAAGGATAAGGGTAGGACAGACAGAAGGACACATAGGGACAGGGACTATTGAAGAGAGGAAGACAAGATAAAGGTTACGAGCAAGTGACAAGTTGGGAGTCAAAAGCAGCATCAAACAGGTAGGCCTTTAGCCCAGATTTGAAGGCGGCCAGGGATGGAGCTAGTCGTAACGGCTCAGGAAGCCTATTCCAGGAAGCTACACATCTGTCTACCTTAATGACCACTTAAGGGGCAATGGGGGAGCAAGAAAAAGCTTTTTTGACAGTTCAGTTGATCCCCAGTGAAGATAGCTGTATGCAGTTTTTTCCCCTTTTAATATTTGATTGTTAAAGATAATTTAATAATATTACCTTTTGTATGTTGTACTTGTATTCTCTGTCTACTGAGGACTTGGAGTTTAATATTTTTGTTTCCTTTACAGATTAGACATTATGGGCTACATTCTAATGCCTGTATTTACAAAGACACGCTATAGGCGCGTTAGCGTTTTTAACGCGTGTCAAATGCTAACATGCCTATAGGAATATATTGGTGCGTTAGCGTTTAACATGCCTTAACTATATAGGCACATTAAAAACGCTAACGTGCCTTAGTAAACATACCCTTATATATGGTGCTGTAAAAATCGGCGATGAAAAAAAAATGCCTAGGTGTATTCTGTAAACTACACCTAAAGTTCAGTGCAGTTTCTAGAATATCCCTAGGGCTGATCCGCACAACTAAATCTAGCTGCAGTAATTTGTAAATGCCAGTGACTAACAGGTGCGGGGCAGGTGTATTCTATAACAGCGCGCATAATTTTTAGAAATGCTCACAAACCACCCATTGCATGCCCGTGACCTTGCCCCCTTTTTGATTGCATTCATTAGAATTTTACAGACATCACAGAATACACTTAGCAAGTTGCCCGCATAAATTTTAATTAAAGACAATTAGTATCAATAATTGCTTAAGTGGCAATTGTCAGCACTGATTGGTTTGTTAAGATAATTAAGTTGCGTGCACAATACAGAATAACACAACCATTACAAGCACAATTCAAGTCATACTATGTAGAATCTGGGGGTTTAGGGCAGTGCATTTGCAGTCAGCTGCCGGCGTTAAAGCCAGATATTCAATGCTGGGCCATATCCCCCTAAACCTACCTCCCCTCTCCCCCCTTTCTCTATTTCGGTGGATGGCACTCTCATTCTCCCTGTCTCATCTGCTCGTAACCTTGGGGTCATCTTTGACTCCTCTCTCTCCTTCTCTCCTCACATTCAGCAATTTGCCAAAACCTGTCGTTTCTTTCTCTACAACATTAGCAAAATCCGTTCCTTCATCTCTGAGCACTCTACCAGAACCCTTATCCACACTCTTATCACCTCTCGTCTTGGTTATTGTAACCTACTTTTCACCGGCCTCCCTCTTAGCCATCTCTCTCCTCTTCAATCAATCCAAAACTCTGCTGCACGACTCATCTTCCACCAAAGTCGCTATGCCCACATTAGCCCTCTCCTTAAGTCACTTCACTGGCTCCCTATCCGTTTCCGTATTCAATTCAAACTTCTCCTATTGACCTATAAGTGCATCCACTCTGCCGCTCTCCAGTACCTCTCCACTCTTGTCTCTCCTTACGTCCCCCCTCGAGTACTCCGTTCTGTAGATAAATCTCTCTTATCTGTCCCTTTCTCCTCTACTGCTAATTCAAGACTCCGTTCCTTTTATCTCGCTGCACCTCACGCCTGGAATAGACTTCCCGAGCCTGTACATCTAGCCCTGTCTTTAGCAGTTTTCAAGTCCAAACTGAAAACCCACCTCTTTACCACTGCTTTTGACTCCTAACTTACTTGCCCTGTCCTTTATCCTCACCTCTTTATTCCCTTACCCTTAATTGTTCTGTCTGTTTACCTGTCTTATCTAGATTGTAAGCTCTTCAAGCAGGGACTGTCTTTTGTGTATGGTGTACAGCGCTGCGTATGCCTTGTAGCGCTATAGAAATGATAAGTAGTAGTAGTAGAATATCCAGGTTTATTTTGGCCACTAAAAAGTTAACCAGTGACGCCTATATTCAGCGCTAACCCATTAACTTTTTAAAGGTCAAAGATAGCCCTGTTATTTAAGTGGCCTGTTTTGACCGCTCAGTGTAGCCGGTTTGGCACTGAATATCCATGCCTAACTGGCTATGTCACACAATATAGCTGGGTAGCAGCTAGCTGTTGGGATATTCAGAGTGAGATAACCGGTTATCTCTCGCTGAATATCCGCAGTTAGGTGCATAACTGTTATTTAACTGGTCAAGCAGTTAAATATTGGGGTTATAGTCTTCTTCTTTTCTTTTTACACTCTAACTTTGCTGTACAAGTGGATACTTGGATTGTTAATTTCAAAAACTGCAATAAAAAATAAAGCAAAAAAAAAAAAATACCACGGGATGCCTTAGCGCACTCCACAGTATGCCATTTTAAGCTGCAGTAAGCCCGTATTAGAGCTTACTGCAGCTTGGTAAAAGGGGCTCTAAGGGAGTTATTCTCTAGAAAATGTCCATTACTTTAAGCACATGACTCACTGATGCCCTAAATCAGTGTTTCCCCAAGTCTAGTCCTGGAGTACCTCTTGCCAGTCAGGTTTTCAGGATATTACTACTACTACTACTTATCATTTCTAAAGCGCTGCTAGACCTACGCAGCGCTGTACACTTGAACATGAAGAGACAGTCCCTGCTCGACAGAGCTTACAATCTAATTAGGACAGACAAACAGGACAAACAAGAGAAAAGGGAATATTAAAGTGAGGATGATAAAATAAGAGATATCCACAATGAAAATGCATGAACTTGATTTGCATAGGCTGCTTCCATTATATTCAAATCTCTTTCATGCATATTCATTATGGATATCCTGAAACCTGACTGGCAAGGGGTACTCCAGGACTGGACTTGAGAAACACTGCCCTAAATATTTAAAAATTGAAAGTGCAAAAAAATCTGAATTTATTGTCAAGCTTAGTCAATGTATGTTTCTGTAACTGTCTTGCTTGTTCCTATGATTTCTTCCCATTTTTGGAGTATTTTACATAAGAATTATCAAACTGGGTCAGACAAACGGTCCATCTAGCCCAGTATCCTGCTTCCAGTAGTGACCAATCCAGGTCACAAGTACCTGGCAGACACCCAAATAACAGCAACAGTCCATGCTACCAAACCCAGAGCAAGCAGTGGCTTCTCCCATGCCTATCTCAATAGAACAGTGTTTCCCAAGTCCAGCCCTGGAGTACCATTTGCCAGTCAGGTTTTCAGTATCTCCACAATGAATATGCAAGAAAAAGATTTGCATATAATGGAGGTAATGTATGAAAATGAAGATCATGCATACCGACCCATCTCCCTCCTTCCTTTTCTCTCCAAATTACTTGAACATGCTGTTCACCACCGCTGCCTTGATTTTCTCTCCTCACATGCTATTCTTGACCCACTACAATCTGGTTTTCGCCCTCTCCACTCAACCGAAACTGCGCTTACTAAAGTCTCCAATGACCTATTACTGGCTAAATCCAGAGGTCAATATTCCATCCTCATTCTTCTTGATCTTACCGCTGCTTTTGACACTGTCGATCACAGCATACTTCTCGATACCCTGTCCTCACTTGGATTCCAGGGCTCTGTCATAGGCGTAGACTGGGGGGGGCGAGGGGGGGCAATGCCCCCCCAAACGACGATGACGTGGACTGGCGCTAGAAGTGAAAAAAAAAAAAACAAGCAGGCACGCGCTCGTCTCCGTCCGCTTCGCTGCTCCCTGCCCTCTCTGTCTGCGTCCCGCCCGAAAGGAAATGACATCAGAGGAAGGCGGGATGCAGACAGAGAGGGCAGGGAAGCAGCGAAGCGGACGGAGACGCGCGTGTCTATCTACCCCCTCTCTTCCTACCCTCCGGCGCAGGCAGCACCAATCTTCTCTAAGTCTTTCTTGTTCCTGGCAGCGGTAGCGACGTACACGCTGCCTTCAGCTCTGCCCCGAAGCCTTCTCTTCAAGTTCCTGTTCCCGCATAGGTGGGAACAGGAACTTGAAGAGAAGGCTTCTGGGGCAGACCGAAGGCAGCGTGTACGTCGCTACCGCTGCCAGGAACACAGAAAGGCTGAAGAAGATGGATGGGACTGGGAGGGGTGGGAAGCAGAGGGAAGGAGCAAGAGATGGATGGGACTGGGAGGGGTGGGTGGGGAGCAGAGGGAAGGACCAGGAATTGGATTGGACTGGACTGGGAAAGGAGGTCAGAGGGAAGGAGCAGGAGATGGATGGGACTGGGAGGGGTGGGTGGGGAGCAGAGGGAAGGACCATGAATTGGATTGGACTGGACTGGGAAAGGAGGTCAGAGGGAAGGAGCAAGAGATGGATGGGACTGGGAGGGGTGGGTGGGGAGCAGAGGGAAGGACCAGGAATTGGATTGGACTGGACTGGGAAAGGAGGTCAGAGGGAAGGAGCAGGAGATGGATGGGACTGGGAGGGGTGGGTGGGGAGCAGAGGGAAGGACCAGGAATTGGATTGGACTTGACTGGGAAAGGAGGTCAGAGGGAAGGAGCAGGAGATGGATGGGACTGGGAGGGGTGGGAAGCAGAGGGAAGGAGCAAGAGATGGATGGGACTGGGAGGGGTGGGTGGGGAGCAGAGGGAAGGACCAGGAATTGGATTGGACTGGACTGGGAAAGGAGGTCAGAGGGAAGGAGCAGGAGATGGATGGGACTGGGAGGGGTGGGTGGGGAGCAGAGGGAAGGACCATGAATTGGATTGGACTGGACTGGGAAAGGAGGTCAGAGGGAAGGAGCAGGAGATGGATGGGACTGGGAGGGGTGGGAAGCAGAGGGAAGGAGCAAGAGATGGATGGGACTGGGAGGGGTGGGTGGGGAGCAGAGGGAAGGACCAGGAATTGGATTGGACTGGACTGGGAAAGGAGGTCAGAGGGAAGGAGCAGGAGATGGATGGGACTGGGAGGGGTGGGTGGGGAGCAGAGGGAAGGACCAGGAATTGGATTGGACTGGACTGGGAAAGGAGGTCAGAGGGAAGGAGCAGGAGATGGATGGGACTGGGAGGGGTAGGAAGCAGAGGGAAGGAGCAAGAGATGGATGGGACTGGGAGGGGTGGGTGGGTGGGTGGGGAGCAGAGGGAAGGACCAGGAATTGGATTGGACTGGGAAATGAGGTGAGCAGAGGGAAGGAGCAGGAGATGGATGGGACTGGGAGGGGTGGGAAGCAGAGGGAAGGAGCAAGAGATGGATGGGACTGGGAGGGGTGGGTGGGGAGCAGAGGGAAGGACCAGGAATTGGATTGGACTGGGAAATGAGGTGAGCAGAGGGAAGGAGCAGGAGATGGATGGGACTGGGAGGGGTGGGGAGCAGAGGGAAGCCTACTGGAAAGAAGACACTGCATAAAACAGAAGACACTGGGACCAAAGCGAATAGAAAAACTAAATGATCAACAAAGGTAAAAAAGTATTTTATTCAGAATATATTAATTGAAATATGTCAGCTTTTTGAAATGTGCATCTGTGATATTTTGCCTGTAAATTTCAATTCCTTCCTCCATATTAGCATATTCATTTGCATATGTATATATGCAAATGAATATGCTCCGCCCCATCCTTTGCCCCCCCAAATGAAACAGTCAAACTACGCCTATGGGCTCTGTCCTTTCCTGGTTCTCTTCCTACCTCTCCCTCCGCACCTTTAGTGTTCACTCTGGTGGATCCTCTTCTACTTCTATCCCTCTGCCTATCGGCGTGCCTCAGGGTTCTGTTCTTGTTCCCCTCCTCTTTTCTATCTACACTTCTTCCCTTGGTTCATTAATCTCATCCCATGGCTTTTCCTACCATCTCTATGCTGATGACTCCCAAATCTACCTTTCTACCCCTGATATCTCACCTTGCATCCAAATCAAAGTTTCAGCGTGCTTGTCTGACATTGCTGTCTGGATGTCTCAACGCCACCTGAAATTAAATATGACCAAAACTGAGCTTCTCATTTTCCCCCCCAAACCCACCTCCCCGCTCCCCCCGTTTTCTATTTCTGTTGATGGCTCTCTCATTCTCCCTGTCTCCTCAGCTCGAAACCTTGGGGTCATCTTTGACTCTTCTCTCTCCTTCTCTGCTCATATCCAGCAGATTGCCAAGACCTGTCGTTTCTTTCTTTACAACATCCGTAAAATCCGCCCCTTTCTTTCCGAGCACTCTACCAAAACCCTCATCCACACCCTTGTCACCTCTCGTTTAGACTACTGCAATCTGCTTTTTGCTGGCCTCCCACTTAGTCACCTCTCCCCTCTCCAGTCGGTTCAAAACTCTGCTGCCCGTCTCATCTTTCGCCAGGGTCGCTTTACTCATACTATCCCTCTCCTCAAGACCCTTCACTGGCTCCCTATCCGTTTTCGCATCCTGTTCAAACTTCTTCTACTAACCTATAAATGTACTCACTCTGCTGCTCCCCAGTATCTCTCCACACTCATCCTTCCCTACACCCCTTCCCGTGCACTCCGCTCCATGGATAAATCCTTCTTATCTGTTTCCTTCTCCACTACTGCCAACTCCAGACTTCGCGCCTTCTGTCTCGCTGCACCCTACGCCTGGAATAAACTTCCTGAGCCCCTACGTCTTGCCCCATCCTTGGCCACCTTTAAATCTAGACTGAAAGCCCACCTCTTTAACATTGCTTTTGACTCGTAACCACTTGTAACCACTCGCCTCCACCTACCCTCCTCTCTTCCTTCCCATTCACATTAATTGATTTGATTTGCTTACTTTATTTATTTTTTGTCTATTAGATTGTAAGCTCTTTGAGCAGGGACTGTCTTTCTTCTATGTTTGTGCAGCGCTGCGTATGCCTTGTAGCGCTATAGAAATGCTAAATAGTAGTAGTAGTAGATATCCTGAAAACCTGACTGGCCATGGGTACTCCAGGACTGGACTTGGGAAAACACTGCAATAACAGATTATTGTCATTTTCCTCCAGGAACTTGTCCAGAACTTTTTTAAACCCAGATACATTAACCGCTTTTATCACACCCTCTATAGCAAGTTCCAGAGCTTAACTATTCTTTGTGTTAATAAATATTTCCTTCTATTTGTTTTTAAAGTATTTCCATGTTAATTTCATTGAGTGTCCCCCTAGTCTTTGTATGTTTTGAAAGAGTGAAAAATCGATTCACTTTTACCTGTTCTACACCACTCAGGATTTCATAGACCTCAATTATATCCCCCCTCAGCTGTATCTTTTCCAAGATGAAGAGCCCTAACCTCTTTAGCCTTTCCTCATATAGGAGGAGTTCCATCCCCTCTATCATTTTGGTCACTTTTCTTTGAGCCTTTTCTAATTCCGCTATATCTTTTTTGAGATATGGTAACCAGAATTGAACACAACACTCAAGGTGAGGTCGCACCATGGAGTAATGCATGGCATTATAATATTCTTGATCTTATTTTGCATCCCTCTCCTAATAATTCCTAGCATCCTGTTGGATTTTTTGGCTACTACCACACACTGGGCAGAAGATTTCAGCGTATTGTCTACAATGACATCTAGATCTTTTTTTTTTTTTTAGTGCTGATGCCTAAGGTGGACCCCATCATCAGGTAACTATGATTCAGCTTATTCTTCCCAATTTATAACACTTTGCATTTGTCCACATTAAATTTCATCTACCATTTGGATGCCTAAGGTCTTCCTGCAATTTTTCACAATCCACATGCATTTTTAGAACTTTGAATAGTTTTGTGTCATGTATGAAATTATTCACCTCACACATGGTTCCTTCTTCCAAATCATTTATAAATATGCTAAATAGCACCGGTCCCAGTACTGATTCCTGTGACACTCCACTATTTACCCTCCTCCATTGATAAAAATGGCCATTTAACCCTACCCTCTGTTTTCTGTCCAATAACCAATTTCTAATCCACAGAAGGACATTGCCTCCTATCCCATTACTTTTTAAAAAAGAATTTGTCAGGAGTTTCTCGTGAGGAGCACTTCAAAAGCTTTCTGAAAATCTAGATACACTGCATCAACCGGCTGAACAAGGCCCTGCTATGCCTTCTAAAGACTATGGGATCCTTTTACAAAGGTGCACGGAAAAATGGCTGGCGGTAGTGTAAGCGTGGGTTTTGGGCTTGTGCCGATCCATTTTTTAGCGTACCTGTAAAAAAGGCCTCTTTTTTTCCCGAAAATGGATGTGCGGCAAAATCAAAATTGTTGCACGTCCATTTTGGGTCTGAGACCTTACCAACAGCCATTGACCTGGCAGTAAAGAACCCGGGCGGTAATGACCTACGCACGTCAAATGCCACTTGGCGCGCGTCCGTTATGCGCGCCCAAAAATAAAAAGCATTTTTTCAGACATGCGTATCGGACATGTGCCAAAAATGAAATTATTGCAAGAGCCATGTGGTAATCATGCAGTAACTCCATTTTGACACGCATTGGGTGAGCGTAGACGCTTACGCAGCTTAGTAAAAGGGCCCCTATCTGTTTATGCTGTAAGCTGTGGTTCAAGTTTTAATTTTCGTTTACACTAACACCATTCTGTCAGAAAGAGTTGGAAAAGGTTACTCCTCTCAAACAGCATGTGGTTCTCATTGCATAAAATGGGACCTAAATGTGTTGGTTTGCAGTAAGGCACAGCCCCACTAGAATGGCAGAGATATAATTATTTCCTTTCTCTTAAATTAAATGCAACTACAAATCGCTGCCCTATTTTTTCCCCATCTGAATTGTTGCCCTTTCTCCTTCTCCATCGAATGAGCTGTTAACAGAGTGACAGTAATTATTCTCTATTATGAAGAACCATCTGACAGATTGGACCACCTGAAAGAGTAGGCGGTATATCAGATGGCAGTATTTAAAACAGGAGTCATAAACCCCTGAAGGTATAATACAAGTGGAAACAAAAGTGCCTGCTGATAGAGAGCTGAAATAGCAAACTAAAAATACCTACAGAGTATAGTACCTGGAGGCATACCAACAGAGAAAACCATAAAAAAATTAGATTGAATTTGCTGGATACATTTAAATTTAACAGGGTGTAAAAATCATATCAGCTGAGGTCTAATATAGCCCATTATAATGTTTTACTATGAACACTTATGTCAGATTTAGCTGGTTAGTATCCACAATTATGAAGTACTCTTCATCGCATGTCATCAGTTTAGCATGCCACATGTCCCATAGCTCCACTGCAGTATACTGGGAAAAGACACTGGATGTATTACCAGATGTATTATGCTAATTATATTTAATTTATTGTGAAATGATTTTTAAAAAATGTAAAAGGTAATTATTTTTTTCAATAAAGAATTATTCACTGACATGCCTGCTTTTTTAAAAATCTATTTTCTTCCTGCTGCAGAACCTAAACAATCATTCAGGAGGGGATCTGCAAGGGCTACAATTCTCATTTCACTAGAGTGATCAGATCATTAGCTGTATCTAAAAATAAATATGAAGAACTGTTTATCCAATTTTAGTCTATTCCCAGAAAAATTACCAGCCGTTGCTGCTACTCTACCTATGCCAAATGATCTTTATATTTAAGTTATTTCATTTATTAAAAACTTAGGTGGGGGGAGTTATCAATGTGGGCCACTATTAAGATGTGCATATTAGTAACCAGGTTTTTGCATTAAGATAGAGTGAGCATAAGATATACCAGGAAGCTGGAACCGATTATCCCTTGACAAAGCAATTTGGCGAAACAGGTCCTGTCGGGATAACGAAGGTTCCTGGTTGCTCCTTATTATATTCACAAAATACACAAGGATTATCCCTTGACAAAGCAATTTGGCGAAACAGGTCCTGTCGGGATAACGAAGGTTCCTGGTTGCTCCTTATTATATTCACAAAATACACAAGATAAGTTATTTTGTTGATTGATTGGTGGTTGTACAAATAGTTTTCTTCCTACCATTATAAGTGTGTGCTCTAAGTACTTTTTACATGATATTCATCTTTATTACAATTTATCATATTTTGGATGGAGGGGGTAGTCAATGATTAAAAACTGCTACGGCTGCCAGACAAAAATATTTTGTCATAACATACAGCCAAACTATTATCTATGAGACATCCCCAAAAATTTAAGTTATATCATACTATGTGACACACACTTATCTATTTTCTACTTTTCGTTTTTGGTTGTTGAGTTTTGATAACTTAATAAGTAGAACGCCTAATCCTTTTTACAGTATTAAATAATATATGGCATATCTCCATCTTATACGCAGAACCTTTTTTGAGGTGGTCTTTTACTAAAGATTAGCTTGAGTTATCTGCAGCAACACATTGAAATCTTCCAGAGACTTCCTTGTTCTTCACTTCCCAAATTGCAATAATAGAATGAAATAAAAGCATCAGGACTAGCACATCTTAAAGACTTAACAGTGAATTAGTTGCTTTCATCAATAAGAGATAATCTTAATAAGTAAGTTTTTAGCAATTTGTGAAATATGAAATAGTCACTTGTATAGCGTGGCAGATACACATAATTTGAAAGTGATGCATGCATTTATTTGAAGCCAATGTAATTTTAGTAATAGCAGAGTAGCTTTAGAGTAGCAGAGTAGTAGAGTAGGCTATTCCTATAGGCTTCTTAACATTTAGTACACACTAATTCCATTAGCATGTGATAAGCTTTAGTAAAAGGGCCCGATATGATTCAATAACTTCTTATGATTAGTGTGTTTTACTTTTATATAAAAAAATATATTCATTTTTTTGTATTATTCCCCGGATTCTATATAAGGCATGGTGAGTGGCGCACTATAAATTGAGCACAGCCATTTTACGCACCCTACTCAATTGAGTAACGAGCCAATTAGTCATGATAATTTGCCGATAACAACTATTATCATCACTAATTGGCAATAATTGGAATTTACATGCTCCTCATTTTAGGCGTAGTCTAAAAAGAGGTACGCATAAATTACAAGCTGAAAAGGAGGCATGGCCATGGGAGGAGTGTAGGCATGTCAAGTGTGTCAATCACATTTATGCACGTTGTTTTAGAATTTGGGGGAACACTCGCTCATCTAGGTGTGGGCATTTACACTAGGTTTTCAGTGGTGTAAATAGCAGTGTCTAAATGTATGTGCATTCCCCCAGCCTATGTGCTATTCTATAGACTGTCTTACTGTAGATGCTGTTTATAGAATAGCACTACGTGTGTTATTCTGACGTGCCTACATTGAAGACACTATATATAAAATTTACCCCTATGGGCTAGATTCTATATATGGTGCCTGAAAAAATCTGAGCGGAAAACATTTATAGAATATGCTTAGTTGGTATCCTAGCGCCCAAAACAACATGTCTCCATTTACACCAACAAAAATGTGGTATACAATCCCGGCGTATAGATTTAGGCGCAGAGGACCATATTATATAACAGTGCATGTAAATTTTAGAATGCCCTCAAAATGCTCATGTCCCCACCCATAACCACACCCCTTTTTGACTGCACTCATTAAAATGTAGGCGCGGTGCATTAAAGAATACACTTAGGGAGAAATGCTTGTAAATTCTAATTATTGCCAGTTAGTGCTCATCATTGCTGTTAGCAACACTGACTGGCTTATTAGGCCAATTAAGTTACGAACACTGTTATAGAATACAACTGGATTTTAGCGCGGAATGCTAGGCGTGCTATATAGAATCTGGGGGTATATGTATACTGAAGGAGAATTAATTAAAAAAATAAAAATGCGATCACTTTCAGGCTTATTTTCGAAAAAGAAGGGTGCCCATTTTGTTCGACACAAATCGGGAGATGGGCGTCCTTCTCCCAGGGTCGCCCAAATCGGAATAATCGAAAGCTGATTTTGGGCGTCCTCAACTGCTTTCTGTCGCAGGGACGACCAAGGTTCACGGGGGCGTGTCAGAAGTATAGCGAAGGCGGGACTGGGATGTGCCTAACACATGGGCGTCCTGGACTGATAATGGAAAAAAGAAGGCATCCCTGACGAGCACTTGGGCGACTTTACTTCGTCCATTTTTTTCTTGGGACCAAACCTCAAAAAGGTGCCTGAACTGACCAGATGACCACCGGAGGGAATCGGGGATGACCTCCCCTTACTCCCCCAGTGGTCACTAACCCCCTCCCACCTTAAAATAAACCTTTAAAAATATTTTTTGCCAGCCTCAGATGTCATGCCCAGCTCCCTGACAGCAGTATGCAGGTCCCTGGAGCAGTTTTAGTGGGTGCAGTGCACTTCAGGCATGCGGACCCGGGCCCATCCCCCTACCTGTTACACTTGTGGTAGTAAATGTGAGCCCTTCAAAACCCACCAGAAATCCACTGTACCCACATCTAGGTGCACCCTTCACCCCTTAGGGCTATGGTAGTGTTGTACAGTTGTGGGTAGTGGGTTTTGGGGGTGGGGTGGGGGCCTCAGCATACAAGGTAAGGGAGCTATGCACCTGGGAGCAATTTCTGAAGTCCACTGCAGTGCCCCCTAGGGTGCCTGATTGGTGTCCTGGCATGTCAGGGGGACCAGTGTACTCCCACGACCAAATGACTTGGATTTGGTCGTTTCTGAGATGGGTGTCCTTGGTTTCCATTATCGCCGAAAATCGTGGACGACCATCTCTAAGAACGACCATCTCTAAGGTTGATCTAAATTTCGCAATTTAGGCGTCCCTGACCATATTATCGAAACGAAAGATGGAAGCCAATCTTGTTTCGATAATACGGGTTTCCCCGCCCCTTCGCCAGGACGTCCTGTGAGGAAGTCCTCAGGAAAACTTGGGCGACCTTTTCGATTATGCCCCTCTTTGTATACTTAATCTTCTCTGACTTCACTCCAGCCATTTTCTCCTGTGCTCATGTTTATGTGCACTGTGAAAAGTACATAGGGGGGGGGGGGGGTGATTAAGAAATAATCAGACAAGTGCAACGGTCAATCCACATTTATATGATTATTGTCTCCTAGATATTTTGTGAGATTTATAATTACCTGTTCTCTATCCATTTCTATTTATTTATAGACAACCTCCAATGGCTAATTATATCTGTGCACTGACTTAGCAGACAACACATTTGGTTTTGTTTCAGAAAGAATTTCAAGCTAACCCCAACAGAGTTGTATTTTTATTAATCATCCCATTACTAATCTCTGTTTACTACTGAGCATGCTGTGGATAAATACATCCTTACTACTTAATTAGTTTTCTAAACAAAAAACCAAAGAAGTGAAATCTGATTAAATATTTAAAAAAAAAAAGTTCCAGTAAATGGGAAAGAAGCCAGCATTACATCAGTATTTGAAAAGGGACCTGGCGAGAATCCATGGAATTACAGACTAGGAAAACACTTCAATTGAGACACAGCAGGTCTCTATTTTGTAAATAATAATGTAAACTTGTATTGATACAGTACTTTTCATCCATCATTAGAAAGTATTTCTTCATGGAAATGGTGGTGGATGTATGGTGAGAAATCTCACTGGAAATAGCAGAGACACAAACCCTCTAATTCTATAAACCTGTATTCCCAATTTTACGATTAGATTGCAAAATTGTGCATGCAAGAGTCAATTGTGCTCATAACTTAATGGGATAACTAGCTGCTAATTAGTTGTAATTGGTATTAATTGGCAGTAATTAGCAGTTATTCCCCAGATATTATATATGGTGCCCATAATTGTGCAACCAAACCAAAGTAGAGAGAGTCCAAAGGAAGGAGGAGTCTCAAATTCAACTACAAATACATTTATTAGAAAGTGACCCGACTTGGCCAAGTTTCTGCATACCAGCTTTCATCAGGGGTCAAAAGCACATATTTTCATTAGCACATAAAAAGCACAATTATCCAACACTATTCTATAAAGGGACCCATCCCAGAGCACCCTTTACAGAATACCATTTTGAACGCCATGTACTGAATCTAGTCCTATGCGTGTAACTGCTATTAATCAGTATTCGATAAACTGCATGCACAAATTCTATCTCACGCTACTGCAAGGGAGCATAGACCTGCGAGGGGCATGAGTGGGTCAGGGGCATGCCTAGCACTTATCCATGCAGGTTAGAGAAAACTAGCAATTAGGAAAAAGCATTTACCTCATCCTTTGACCTAGCATAAGTGCTTGTGCCTAAAGTCAGGCATGTAAATGCAAACATATATTAGTATTCTTTATTGACAAATGCATATGCTTTTAGCACACTGTGAATAAATACATCCTTACTACTAAATTAGTTCTCTAAACAAAACAAAAAAATAAAGAAGTGAAACCTGATATAATTTTAAAAAGTTCAAGTAAATTGGAGGGAAACCAGCATTAAATCAGTATTTGCAAAGGGACCTGGTGAGAATCCATAGAATTACAGATTTGGAAAACACTTCATGTGAGGCCAAGGCCTCTATTTTGTAAATAATAATAAAAACTTGTATTGATACAAGAGGAACACATAGACAAGCATGGTTTAATAGGACAGGAGCTGGCTGTCTTGGTACATGTGGGTACCAATGACATAGGAAAATGTGGGAGAGAGGTTCTGGAGGTCATATTTAGGCTCTTATGTAGAATGCTCAAACCCAGAACCTCTAGGCCAGCATTTTCAGAAGTGCTCCCCATTCCACATGCAGGCCCAAGAGTCAGGCAGAATTCTGGAGTCTCGATGCGTGGATGAGGCGGTGGTGTAGGAAGGACATTCTGGGGAAAGGGCGCCTATTCCACAATGTTGTGCTCCACCTTAACCTGGGTGGGATCAGGCTGCTGGCATCGGCATTTAAAAAGGAGATAGGGCAGCTTTTAAACTAGAAACTGGGGGAAGGCCAACAGTCGTTCAAAAGCACATGGTTTGGAACAAGGTATATCTCAAACATATCACCAAAACAGGGAAGATAGGATATCCTGATACCGAGGTTGCAATAGAGACCATAGTAGACCGGGGAATCATTTTCAAAGCACTTAGACTTACAAAGTTCCATAGGTTACTTTGCAAGTCTAAGAGGCCCTTTTAAAGACTGGAGGTAAGCCCAACGCACACTCTTCCGGGACTACCGCTGGCCCAACACGGCCACCAGCAGAAGTCTCGCCCAGATCACGCGCCATTTACGGGGAAAAAGACCCCCCCCCCCCAGAAATGGCTTGTATGGTGGTAACCTGGTGATAATCGGGCATCGTTGCGTGCTGCCTGATTATCGGTGGGTAAGCGCAGGAGTCCTTATCACCACCTCAGTGGGTTCTCTTACCATATGGCCATGTGTGTCTGGGGTCTTTTTACCTGCTGCGGTAAAAAGGGCCCTGGGGCATGGGAAAACGGCCCCCACAGCTAGTGCAGGGCCATTTTACCCACAGCTTGGTAAAAGGACCCTGAAGTGCTTTGCAAATATGCCTCCAGGTGTCTTTAAATAAAAAGGAGACAAAAGATTGAAAGTTATCAATGTAAACTGCTGAGCAAGATGTTAATAGGAACAAAAACCTAGTTTGAAATGTCTATAAGCGAAATCCAGAAGCTTAAGAAATAAGATAGGAGTGTTAGAATATATTGCACTACATGAAATATTAGATACTAGTAAGAGAGGCCCGTTTCTGGGAGAGATGAAACGGGCGCTAGCAAGGTTGTGGGGCAGGGGGAGATGGGGTTTGCAGCCTGTAGAGGCATGTTCAGCAACCCAGCTGTCCCCGAAACACCATGCAGGCACGGGGAGATAGCGTTTGGAGCCTCGCGAGTGGACGTCAGCGAGCCAGTTGTCCCCCAACCCCCCCCCCCCCGGTCATCAGCGAGGCAGCTGTCCCCGAACCCCCCTCGAGGCACCTGCGAACTCCATGATGGTGTTTCCGTTGGGATCGCGCATTACTTTCGTGCAGTGTGGTCCGGCACAGATATTTCCTACAGTGTGATCCGCCCTTGTCGTCATGATGTTCTGACGCGAGGGCGGGGCATACAGCGGTTCAGAGTTCAGACTTCCGATTTGCAGGCATGGGCAAACAAGATATCTCTGGCGCCTCACTGTTCCAGTTTAGAGGGGCTTTTGAGGCTTCATTTAGAACATTGAGGTTGCGAATTATGTCCGGAAGTGGCGTGGCTGAGGGCGGGTCCTGAGTGACAGTGAGTGGTGCATGAGTGATAGTGAGTGTTCCTGGCAGCCTAGCCTTCAGTGTTTTCCTCCCACAGAGTGAGCTTCAGAATGTTCCAGGTGAGAATTATTATATAGGATAATAGGAATTTCTGAGACCTGGTGGAAGGAGGATAACCAGTGGGACACTGTCATATATCGTAGTGATAGGGTGGATAGAATTAGTGGAGGGGTAGCATTGTATGTTAAGGAGGGTCTTGAATTAAATAGATTGAAAATTCTACAGGGCACAAAACACATCTTAGAATCCCAATGGATTGAAATTCCATGTGCAGGGGAAAAGGATGGTGATAGGAGTGTACTACCGTCCACCTGGCCAGGATGAACAGACAGATGTAGAAATGTTATCAGAAATTAGGGAAACTAACAATCTGGGCAACACAATAATAATAGGTGATTTCAATTACCCTGATATTGACTGGGTAAATGTAACATCAGAACATGCTAGGGAGGTAAAATTCCTTGATGAAATCAAGGACTGCTTTATGGACCAGTTGGTACAGCAGCCAACAAGAGAAGGAAAAATTCTAGACCTAGTCCTCAATGGAGCACATGATCTGGTGCGGGAGGTAATGGTGCTGGGGCCACTTGATAACAGTGATCACAATATGATCAGATCTGATATTGGCTCCGGATTAAGTACATACAATAAATCCCAATAAGTTAGTGTTATGATATGAGTTTAATTGTCTGAATTATTGAAATATGTAGCAGAACTATTGATTGTGTTGAATCAGATACAAGTATATACAGTGGTGGAAATAAGTATTTGATCCCTTGCTGATTTTGTAAGTTTGCCCACTGACAAAGACATGAGCAGCCCATAATTGAAGGGTAGGTTATTGGTAACAGTGAGAGATAGCACATCACAAATTAAATCCGGAAAATCACATTGTGGAAAGTATATGAATTTATTTGCATTCTGCAGAGGGAAATAAGTATTTAATCCCTCTGGCAAACAAGACCTAATACTTGGTGGCAAAACCCTTGTTGGCAAGCACAGCGGTCAGACGTCTTCTGTAGTTGATGATGAGGTTTGCACACATGTCAGGAGGAATTTTGGTCCACTCCTCTTTGCAGATCATCTCTAAATCATTAAGAGTTCTGGGCTATCGCTTGGCAACTCGCAGCTTCAGCTCCCTCCATAAGTTTTCAATGGGATTAAGGTCTGGTGACTGGCTAGGCCACTCCATGACCCTAATGTGCTTCTTCCTGAGCCACTCCTTTGTTGCCTTGGCTGTATGTTTTGGGTCATTGTCGTGCTGGAAGACCCAGCCACGACCCATTTTTAAGGCCCTGGCGGAGGGAAGGAGGTTGTCACTCAGAATTGTACGGTACATGGCCCCATCCATTCTCCCATTGATGCGGTGAAGTAGTCCTGTGCCCTTAGCAGAGAAACACCCCCAAAACATAACATTTCCACCTCCATGCTTGACAGTGGGGACGGTGTTCTTTGGGTCATAGGCAGCATTTCTCTTCCTCCAAACACGGCGAGTTGAGTTCATGCCAAAGAGCTCAATTTTTGTCTCATCTGACCACAGCACCTTCTCCCAATCACTCTCGGCATCATCCAGGTGTTCACTGGCAAACTTCAGACGGGCCGTCACATGTGCCTTCCGGAGCAGGGGGACCTTGCGGGCACTGCAGGATTGCAATCCGTTATGTCGTAATGTGTTACCAATGGTTTTCGTGGTGACAGTGGTCCCAGCTGCCTTGAGATCATTGACAAGTTCCCCCCTTGTAGTTGTAGGCTGATTTCTAACCTTCCTCATGATCAAGGATACCCCACGAGGTGAGATTTTGCGTGGAGCCCCAGATCTTTGTCGATTGACAGTCATTTTGTACTTCTTCCATTTTCTTACTATGGCACCAACAGTTGTCTCCTTCTCGCCCAGCGTCTTACTGATGGTTTTGTAGCCCATTCCAGCCTTGTGCAGGTGTATGATCTTGTCCCTGACATCCTTAGACAGCTCCTTGCTCTTGGCCATTTTGTAGAGGTTAGAGTCTGACTGATTCACTGAGTCTGTGGACAGGTGTCTTTCATACAGGTGACCATTGCCGACAGCTGTCTGTCATGCAGGTAACGAGTTGATTTGGAGCATCTACCTGGTCTGTAGGGGCCAGATCTCTTACTGGTTGGTGGGGGATCAAATACTTATTTCCCTCTGCAGAATGCAAATAAATTCATATACTTTCCACAATGTGATTTTCCGGATTTAATTTGTGATGTGCTATCTCTCACTGTTACCAATAACCTACCCTTCAATTATGGGCTGCTCATGTCTTTGTCAGTGGGCAAACTTACAAAATCAGCAAGGGATCAAATACTTATTTCCACCACTGTACCAATATAAAAATACAGTTTTAAAAGACTTATTGAAACTGCAGCAGAGAAATTGATCTAAGATCCCAAGTCCCTCTTTCCCCCTCCCTTTCCCTGGGAAATTTCTGATAGCCAAAGCTTGGCTAGGTGGTTACCTAAAGCCATTAACACCTCTACTACTCTTAACAAAAGGACTATCCAAATACAAACAAGTAAGAAGCTACTTCAAGAGTTTTTTTTTAAACTTCCTCCCTTCCTCTGATCAAAAAGCCTTCCTGAGGGTGAACAAAGGATCAAAGACAACCAGTAGACACAATGAGACAGAAAGGCTGTGGAGGTGTGAATCCACACACCTATTGACAAAAGGGAAGCATAAACAAGACCATCTGCTGGCTACCTCAGACAAATCTTATCAGATGTGTATCTGCCACAGAGGTCCAAACAGGAAGCCTTTTGCTTCAATAGACCATTTGTCAGCAGAAGTCCAGACAGGAAGTCTTATGATGTCATAAAACATGAGAACAGGTACCATGATTCTTTGCAACTACCCAGGGTCCAATGCAAACCAGGAAGCAAATGATCCAGGACAGGCGATCATCTTTCCCTGCAAATGAACTGTATAAAAAGGACAGACACAGACTCAAAGACAGACTCTCTCCTCTGCTGCAGCTCTACCCTTCTCTCCTGACTGCTGTGAGTACCTCTCCTCCTGCCACCATGTGCTCATCGCTCAGCTAAACAGGCAGGCATCTCCAGACAGACTCTTCCCTCCTGCTGAACTTCTCTTCATCACTGACTGCATAATGCCTGGGCTCCTCTTACCTCATGCTGCTCATCAATCAGCTGGACAACAACAAGGACTTTTTGTAAGTTAACCTTTGATTTAGACCTGTTACCTTGTTTTTTTTTAAGCACAAATTCTCTGTTCCAAGATCCCTTTTAAAAGACTACCTCTTGCTTGCAACTTTAAATAAATCTTTCTAAAGCTAAATGTATGGTCTTTATGTTCTGGGCAGTGGCGTAGGAAGGGGGGGCGGGAGGGGCGGTCCGCCCTGGGTGCACGCGCTTGGGGGGTGCCAGCCCCGCTGGTTCCCTGTTCCCTCTGCCCCAGAACAGGTTACTTCCTGTTCCGGGGCAGAGAGAGCAGGGAACCAGCGGGGCCGACGCAGCTCCGAGTGACGTGCACTCGGGGCGGATCGGCCTTCCTGCAGGTAAGAATGCGGTCCGGGGGGGGGTTGCGCCGCAGAGGGGGGGTCACGCCGTGCTGCACCCGGGGAGGTGCGCAGCTGCGACCCGCCCCGGGTGCCATTAGCCCTCGCTACGGCACTGGTTCTGGGCATATGCTTTTAAAACTTGCAGTGCAGGTTAATGTAAGGTCGTTTTTAAAACTTAGTGCCATGCTTTGAGCACAAGTTCCTAAATCTTATGCATTGCAGGTTAATGTGATTCAACAAAATATAATACTTAATCCCCTTTATTCTTGCAATTGTAAGTCTTATTACCTTAATAGGTAATTGGTGGAGAAATAACCAAAATATATATCCTAAAACTTATAAATACAGCGCCTTTTCTTAAAATATAAAAATACAGCGTATGCTCTGAGCAATTTCCCCAAGTTAAATATTTCTTGTAACATTAGCATTTAACATTAAAAAAGGAAACTATGATAAAATTAGAAGAACGGTGAAAAACAAACTTAGAGGAGCAACTGCAAAAGGCAAAAGGTCAAAAATTTACATCAGGCATGGATACTGTTCAAAAATACCATCCTGGAAGCCCAGGCCAGTTATATTCCATGTATTTAAAAAGGAGGAAGGAAGGCCAGATGACAGCAGATATGGTTAAACAGAGAGGTGAAGGAAGCTGTTAGAGCTAAAAGAAAATTCTTCAGAAAATGGAAGAAGATCCTACTTAAAATATTAAGAAACAGCATAAGGAATGGCAAGTCAAATGCAAACTCCTGATAAGGAAGGCAAAGAGGGACTTTGAAAAAAAAATTGTGGTAGTGGCAAAAACACATAGTAAAACTTTTAAAAGCATATTAAAAGCAAGAAGACGGCAAAAGAATAATTAGGACTGCTAGGTGACCGAGGGATAAAAGGGGCACTCAGGGAAGACAAGCCATAGTGGAGAGATTAAATGAATTCTTTGCTTCAGTCTTCACAAAGGAAGATTTGGGAGAGATACCGGTGCCAGAAATGGTATTCAAAGCTGAAGAGTCAGAGAAACGAAGTGAATTCTCTATAAATCTGGAAGATGTAATGGCACAATTTGACAAATTGAAGAGTAACAAATCACCTGGACTGGATGGCATTCATTCCAGAGTACTGATAGAATTGAAAAATGAACTTGCAGAACTACGGTTTGTAATATGTAATTTATCTTTAAAATCAAACATGGTACCAGAAGATTGGAGGGTGGCCAATGTAGCATCGATTTTTTTTTTTAAAGGTTCCAGAGGTGATCCCAGAAATTATAGACTGGTGAGCCTGATGTCAGTGCTGGGCAAAATGGTAGAGACTATTATTTATTTGTTTGTTGTATTTGTATCCCACATTTTCTCACCTATTTGCAGGCTCAGTGTGCCTTACATAGTACCGTTAAGGCGTTTGCCCAGTCGGTTGATAGCAAATACAAGGTTGTATGGTGATCGAATGAGGTATATATGGAGGGTCGGAAGGGATGAAGATTGTGTGTTGTCCAGTACGATCATTAGGCATGCTGTGTTTTGGGTGAAGAGGTTTACGTAGGATCTTTGGGGTAGGCCTTTTTGAAGAGGTTGGTTTTTAGTGATTTCCTGAAGTTCAGGTGGTCATGGATTGTTTTCACAGCTTTTGGGAGGCCATTCCATAGTTGTGCGCTTATGTAGGAGAAGCCAGATGCGTAGGTTGTTTTGTATTTCAGTCCTTTGCAATTTGGGTAGTATAGGTTTAGGTATGATCTTGCAGACCCAACTCTGTTTCTTATTGGTAGATCTATGAGGTCTATCATGTATCCTGGGACTACGCCATATATAATTTTGTGGACTAGAGTGCAGATTTTGAAGATGATCCGTTCTTTGATTGGGAGCCAATGCAATTTTTCTCGAAGGGTGTCTTTTGCTAAGACGCGCTCATGTTTTTAGCGCACGCTAAAATTGTGGGCACGCTAAATGTTAGAGATGCCAATAGGAATGCATTAGTGTCTCTAACGTTTAGCGAGCCTACAATTTTAGCGTGCACCAGAAATGTGAGCTAGCCTTAGTAAAAGACCCCCAAAACTACAGACCATATTCAAAAGCATGGATTAATGAGATAAAAAGCCAACATGGATTTAGTGAAGGGTAATCTTGCCCCAGTTTTCAATCTTTTAACCAGTTTTGAATCCACAATAGGACACTACCTCCTATCCCATGACTTTCCAATTTCCTCTGGAGTCTTTCATGAGGTACTTTGTCAAACACTTTTTGAAAATCCAGATACACAATATCAACCGGCTCACCTTTATCCACATGTTTGTTCACCCCTTCAGAGAAATGTAATAGATTGGTGAGGCAAGATTTCATATCACTAAATCCATGTCGGCTTTGTCTCGTTAATCCATGCTTTTGAATATGCTCTGTAATTTTGTTCTTTATAACAATCTCTACCATTTTGCCAAGCACCGACGTCAGGCTCACCGGTCTATAATTTCCCGGATCTCATCTGGATCCTTTTTTAAAAATCGGCGTTACATTGGCCACCCTCTAATCTTCCAGTATCATCCTTGATTTTAAAGATAAACTACATATTACTAACAATTATTCCACAAATTCATTTTTCAATTTTATTACTACTCTGGGATGAATACCATCCGGTCCAGATTTGCTACTTTTCAATTTGTCTAATTACCCCATTACATACTTCAGGTTTATAGACATTTCATTCGGTTTCTCTGACTCATCAGCTTTGAATGCCATTTCTGGCACCGGTGTCTCTCCCAAATCTTCCTCGGTGAAGACTGAAGCAAATAATTCATTTAATCTCTCCACTATGGCTTTGTCTTCCCTGTTTGCCCCTTTTACCCCTCGGTCATCTAGCGGTCCAACCAATTCTTTTCCCAGCTTCTTCCTTTTAATATACCTAAAAAAAATTTCTATGTGTTTTTGCCTCCAGCGCAATCTTTTTTTCAAAGTCCCTCTTTGCTTTCCTTATCAGCGCTTTGCATTTGACTTGACATTCCTTATGCTGTTTCTTATTATTTTCAGTCGATTCCTTCTGCCATTTTCTGAAGGATTTTCTTTCAGCTCTAATAGCTTCCTTCACCTCACTTTTTAACCATGCCACTTGTCATTTGTTCTTCCTTCCTCCTTTTTTAATATACAGAATATATTTGGCTGGGCTGCCAGGATGGTATTTTTGAATAGCATCCACGCCTGATTTAAATTTTTGACCTTAGCAGCCACTCCTCTAAGTTTTTTTTTCACTGTTCTTCTCATTTTATCATAGTCTCCTTTTTGAAAGATAAACACTAATGTATTAGATTTCCTGTATGTACTTACTCCAAAGCTAATATCAAATCTAATCATAATACGATCACTGTTATCAAGTGGCCCCAGCACCATTACCTCCCGCACCAGATCATGCGCTCCACTAAGGACTAGGTCTAGAATATTTCCTTCTTTTGTTGACTCCTGTATCAACTGCTCCATAAAGCAGTCCTTGATTTTGTCAAGGAAATTTACCTCTCTAGCATGCCCTGATGTTACATTTACCCAGTCAATATCGGGGTAATTGAAATCACCCATTATCAGGGGTGCAGTCAGACTTCGGCGAGAGGGGGGTCCAGAGCCCGAGGTGTTTACCTTTCAAGTGGATTGTATGGAAACTACAAAAGCAACAGAAAATGAAGTGGAAAGTCACAGGTCATTTTGCTGCTGAACCCAATTTATACCATCCTATAACATTTCATGATTTTTTTTTAAATTTTGCAATGAGAGAATCTTAATTCCAAGCTGTGTTCTCTCACAGTCATAAACATGTTGTAATAGCTTTTCAGGTTTTACTGCAATGCAGCCTTAAAATTCCCTTCCTGCCTGTTTGTCTCAGTCTCCTCAATTATTCACATACATTGAATGCAAACACAAGACAGCAATTCATTCAGAGAAACTGAAAACATACACAGCTGATAGCAAATCTGTCATGTTTTTTACATTACATTATAGCACTTATATTTTCCTTCTGCTCTAGAGAATACTATCAGGCTTATTTTCGAAAGAGAAGGGCACCCATCTTTTGACACAAATCGGGAGATGGGCGTCCTTCTCTCAGAGTCGCCCAAATCGACATAATCGAAAGCCGATTTTGGGTGTCCCCAACTGCCTCGTCGCAGGGATGGAGGCATAGCGAAGGTGCCTAACGCCTAACACTTAGACGTACTTCACCCATACTCAAAAAAGACATCCCAGACGTGGATGTTTTCACCTAGACTTGTGTTTTTTTAAGGTTGTAGACAGATATTATACATGCAGCTTGTCTGCGTGTATGAAGCTGTCTTTGGCATGCGCAGAGCAGCCACGCATAATGCCTAGCTGCTCTGAACTGGCTTCCCCTCCTTAGGAAGGAAATCATGTGCAAATGAGCTAACAGCGAGCAGCTCATTTGCATGCGATTTCCTTCATGCATGCCCGTTCCTTTCCGAATTGCTAAGGCATCACTAGGGGATCGGTAAGGGAAGGGCTTTTTCTGTTCAGTTAGTGCATCAGTTAGTCTGCTGCAGTGCCCCCTAGAGTGCCCAGTTGGTGTCCTGGAATGTCTGTGTTCATGCTTAGGGCATTTAAATGGGCTGCAGTCAAAAAAAGAAAATTTGGGAAACTTTTTTTAAGTTAAAAAATGCAAGCAGACTGCTCCACCAAGAAGTCACCCTCATGCAATGCCAGCTCCAGACCTGCCGGAAATGTTTGCATGATAAAAAGTTTTATGTTAAAGATAGGTGCTCCTTTCTGTGCAGTGCAGGGAAAAAGTCTATGCATTGCACGGAATACTCATTTTAGTGCTAAAGAACTTGTTGTAATACATTTGCATAGGATAAGAACACAAGAATAGCCATACAGGGTTAGACCAGTGGTCCATTTAGCTCGGTATCCTGCTTCCAGCAGTGGCCAATTCAGGTCACGAGTACCTGACAGAATCCCAAATAGTAGCCAGATTCATTCTACTGATCCTAGGAACAAGCAGTGGGCTTTCCCCATATCTGTTCCAATAGTCTGCTAATGTATTACAACAAGCTCATTAGGATTATCAGTAGCTGTTATGGCAGACGGTAAAAGTGATGCAGAACTCCTTTGTGCGTTACACGCTGAATAACATGCGAGCTAGACTGGCTACAACCAGTCTAAATCAAATGTTACAAGCATGGAAAGCTTAGAGCATTGGGGCCTTGGGTTTTGAGAGGCTACGTTTAGCAGGCAGGTGATCTCCTGCAGTACAATTATTGCCACGCCTAGTTTCAGGCACAGCAGGCCAAGGCAGAGGCGTGCATTTCACTTATGACATCTGGAGTAGCCAGAGTGTTACAAATGCCTGACTCTCCCTGAAAGCAGGACAAGCAGACCAAAGGGAATCAAGAACAGAAAAGTATTGTGCTCCACTGGCTCCTGATCAAGGAGCGGATTGAGTTCAAAGTCTGTGCCCTTACACACAAGATCATATATGGGGACGCTCCTGCCTACATGTACAATCTGGTCGACCTCCCACCCAGGAATGCTGTGCAGTCATCCCGCACCTACCTCAATCTCCACTTCCCTACCTGCAGGAACTTACAATACAAGCTGCTCTTTGCCTCTTCATTTTCCTACCAATGCCCCCGTTATTGGAATGCTCTCCCATCAGCGTTATAAGCGACCACTGATCACAGCGTATTCAAGAAATCCCTGAAGACCTACCTATGTGATCGTTCATTCTCCTCAGCAGCTTAATCCTTGCATCTCTGTCTTCCATTCCCCTTCAGTTTCCCCTGCCTCCCCTTCTCTACCTTTTTTTCCCCCCTTCCCTTCAGCTTTGCACTACTGTTATTATGATGTACCTTCTCCTGTATTGTACGCCACATAGAGCCCGCCTTGGTGGGAATATGTGGGATATAAATGTTCACAATAAATAAAATAAATAAGTATAGCAGGGGCATAGCCAGACCTCACGGTGGGAGGGGGCCAGAGCTGAAGGTGGGGGAGAGGTACATTTTGGTCTGCCGCCTCCCCCTCCGCCTCACCGCCCCCCTCCATTGCCGCCTTGCCACCTCACTGCACTCCACCACCTCGCTGCTGCAAATACCTTGGCTGGTGGGGGTCCCCAACCCCCGCCAGCTGAAACCTTTGTCCAGCGCCAGTCTCCGGCACTGCCGCATTGCCTGCCCTGCTCTCTCTTCCCCTCACACCCTGCATGCTCCTTTTAGTGAAATTGAGCATACCTGAACCCAGCATACACTGACACACAGCTCACCAGGAGAAGGTAAGTAAACTGTGCTTCAAACCCCTAGCATGCAGGATAGTGGCAATAAAACTGTTTTTCTCAGCGTAATACTATTAAAGGTTCTCTGCCCAGTCAATATTGTTTCATTCAAATGTAATTAACTGACTGGAGAGAAACTCAATCTTTCACAGTCTTTAAGCTGGAACACTGTGCTAAGTACTGAAAACAAGATCCTGTATTAGATGTACTGAAATGTTTAATGGTATTCCTGGTGCCCACTGGGAATAATGTTGGCAGTTGATATGGCTGGGTGGCCAGAACCTTTCCAGGTGAAAAATGTTTACTGGTTTCTCATGGCATCTGCCTCAGGTGAAAGAGCTGCTACTGGCTGTTTGTCAGCCCAGACTGGCAACACAGACAATCTCAGGGTTTGGCTCATGATCCCAATTTGATGAGCTGATTTTTAAGTAAATTACTGAAGATGAAGACTGTCAAATCACACTTAACTCTGCTATAACATTTTTTTCTCTGTGACATGTGAGCTGGGCTTGTTCTTAGATTTAAGGTGCTAAAATCAAAAGGGAAGCACAGTGGTGGAAAATGTTGTTGATGGTGTCTTTGAACAACATTGGCTGGCAGTTGCTTCATATAAACATCAAGTTGCTTTGTGGAATTGTTACATTGATGAAGTGTTTTATTTTTTGGTCAGGAGATAATTTAGAGATATCTTCATTTTTGTTTGTTGAATTCATGTGATGTTAATTTCAAGTTTGTTTGTACAATGAAGATGTCATTTCTGGACAATTTCTAAGTCGTTTTTTTTAAAAATCCATTTATCATACTCCTCATTATAACACATTGTTAAGCTATTCTAGTTTTCATCCTGGCTATTTACATAGAAATATACATGTTGGGCATTTTTTTTTCATTTAGGGAGATTAGCATAATCCCTACAAGAGTTTAAAACCCAATCTCAAAACATAATTGAGCACTTTAAACCATGATTGTATCCACTATTGTTGATTAAACAAGCTTATGCTTGGGATAGATGGTCTGATATGATCTCTGTTTACAATCTAATAAAAAGGACAGAATTCTTGTCTGATATGCATTGTCCCTTACCCTTCCAAGATTGAAAGTATCAAATTTTTTGTCATTGGCTTATATTGAGCCTTCATTCCATCTTGGAAAATATGTAACTTGTGCATTTTAATAAGGTCATAATATTGGAAACCATGTGATGAGATCAATCTTTACAGGGGGGGGGGGTCCTCAAATCCAGTCCGTTAGGTCTACAACCCAGCCTGGTTTTCAGGATTTTCACAATGAATATGTATGAGATCTATTTGAATGCGATGGAAGCAGTAAATACAAATGTGTCACCAGAAGTGTTTGCTCAGGAGGGAAGGGTTAGGATAGCTGTTGTAGTTGGTGATTTGATCATTAGGCTTGTAGATAGCTGGATGGCTGGTAGACGTGAGGATTGCCTGCTCACTTGCCTGCCTAGTGAGAAGGTGGCAGACCTCATGTGTCACCTAGATAGGATTTTAGATAGTGCTGGGGGGGAGCCAGTTGTCTTGGTACATGTGAATACGAATGGTATAGGTAAATGTGGGAGGGATGTTCTGGAAGCCAAATTTAGCCTCTTAAGTAGAAAGCTGAATTCCAGATCCTCCAGGGTAGCATTTTCAGAAATGCTCCCCTTTCCATGTGCAGGGCCCAAGAGGCAGGCAGAGCTCCGAAGTCTCAATGTGTGATTGAGAAAATGGTGCAGGGATGAGGGATTTAGATTTGTTAAGAACTGGACAAAATTCTGGGAAAGAAAGAGCCTTTTCTGAAAGTATGGACTCCACCTTAACCAGGATGGAACCAGGCTGCTGGCACTAACAGCATAAACAGAATACATCTTAAGAATTTATCCAATAGATCTTTAGAGATGGGAGAGGTTCAGCAGGATTGGAGATGAGCTGATGTGGTCCCTCTACACAAAAGCGGAGACAGGGAAGAAGTGGGAAACTTCAAGCCGATAAATCTCACAACGGTGGTAGGAAAAATAATGAGTCGCTGCTGAAGGAAAGGATAGTTGACTTTCTACTACTACTACTTAGAGAATAACACGGGGACAAAGTTTGTCTCCGCCCCCGTGGGTTCTGTCTCCGTCCCCACCCCATCCCCCTAGGTTCTGTCTCCGTCTCCGCAGGCCCTGGCTCCATCCCCGCCCCGCCCCGCCCCGCAGGTTCTGTCCCCATCTGCAGAAGCCTCAAACACTTATGATTTTATATTTAAATCTTTTTATTAAAATATAAAAAGGAACAATATGCTGTGCAACTGTTGTGTATAAATTACAAATAGAGAACAATAATAACCCTCCTTCCCACCACCACCCTCTACCCTTCCAACCCCAACAATAGGTGGTTTCCACTAAACCAAGGAATCCTAATTCACACTGTTAAAATGTCCAGGGGTATAAAATACAACCCGTTCTATATGCCCTAGAAGGGAAAAATATGCCTTATAAAGCACTGTTATGTTTTTTTTAAATCTGTGGATAAATAAGAAATCATCAACAATCTCAGGATTCAATCTAGCTCTCCTGCCTTCCACAGTCCTTCCTGGAATAGATGTTGTCTTCTTAGAAGATGTGCTGGTAGCAGGACGTACAGGATCTCCCATACAAATTTTCCTAGTTGTGGCCAGTATGTTTGCTTGTTTTTCCAAAAAATCTAAATATCTTTGTAGGCATCACTTAAACATAAATAACAGTCCAGTTCATTAACAAGCTTCAAAGTAGAAAATGACACAGCGACAAAGTTTGTCCCCTGTCCCCATCCCTCTGGGCTCTGTCCCCATCTCCATGGGATCTGTCCCCATCCCCACCCCATCCCCGTGGGATCTGTCCCCGCCCCGTCCCCACGAGCTCTGTCCCTGTCCCCATCCCTGCGGTTACTGCGGTTCCCCGTCCCCCTGTCATTCTCTACTACTACTACTACTACTACTACTAGAAGCCAACAGGTTGCAGGATCTGAGGCAACATGGCTTCACCATAGTAAACATAGTAGATGACGGCAGAAAAAGACCTGCACGGTCCATCCAGTCTGCACAAGAAGATAAATTCATATGTGCTACTTTTTTATTTGTACTGTCCTCTTCAGTGCACAGACCGTATAAGTCTGGCCAGCCCTATCCCCGCCTCCCAACCACCAACCCCGCCTCCCAACCACCAGCTCTGGCACAGACCATATAAGTCTGCCCAGCACTATCCTCGCCTCCCAACTACCAGTCCCGCCTCCCACCACCAGCTCTGGCACAGACCCTATAAGTCTTCCCAGCACTATCCCCGCCTCCAAACTACCAGTCCCGCCTCCCACCACCAGCTCTGGCACAGAACACATAAGTCTGCCCAGCACTATCCCTGCCTTCCACCACCGGCTCTGCCACAGACCGTATAAGTCTGCCCAGCACTAGTCCCGCCTCCCAACCACCAGCCCCGGCACAGACCGTATAAGTCTGCCCAGCACCAGCCCCGCCTCCCAACCACCAGCTCTGCCACCCATTCTAGGCAAAGAAAAATCCTGCCAAATGAATCTGATTGACTTCTTTGACTGGGTAACCAAAGAACTGAATGAAAGACATGATGCAGATGTAATCACCTTGAATTTCAGCAAATCCTTTGATACTGACCCTTATAGAAGACTGATGAATAAGCTGAGAGGGCTGAACTTAGGACCCAAAGTGGTGAACTGGATTGGAAACTGGTTGACCGACAGGCAACAGATGGTGTTGGTAAATGGAATCCACTCGAAAGAAAGGAAAGTGAGCAGTGGAGTGCCTAAGGGGTTGCTGCTGGGGGCCGATTGTGTTTAATATATTTGTGCGAGACATTGATGAAGAGTTAGAAGGAAAAGTTTGCCTTTTGTCAATGACACGAAGATAGCCAATAGAGTGAATACTCTGGAGGAAGTAGAAACCATGAGAAAGGATTTCCAAACATTGGAAGAATGGCCAATGGTCTGGCATTTAAAATTTTATGCATAAAAGTGCAGAGTGATACACTTGAGGTGTAGAAATCTAAAGGAGATGTACCAGGTTGGAGGGGAGAGATTGGTAAGCTCGGATCAGACATAAGGGAGATGGTGTCCGTGGATCTGAAGGTGACAAAACAATGCAACAAGGTAGTGGCTGTGGCCAGAAGGAGCTAGGCTGCTGTTACGTTCCTCACCTGGTTCTAGGCCTGCACGGCCGGTTCGCCGGCGAGGTGCGGTCCGGCTGAGATAGTCGACTATTTTGGATGTGGTTTCTCCAGGATGGGTCTGTTTTGGTTTCCTGTTTCTGGCAGCCGTCATCTTGGTTGGATCAAGGACAGCAGCCATCTTGGCTAGCTCAGGAGGGGGCAGCCATCTTGGAGTAACAAGGTCAGGAAGGAAGCCCATATTTGGACGTAGGCAACCATCTTGAAACAGCTGCACACGCTTGAGCCTAATTCCTCCACTACTTAAGGCCCTGCCTTCAATCCTTCATTGCTTCGGCCTCAATTGTGTTTGAGGTTCATGCCGGTGCTGCTTGCCTTCAGTTCCAGTGTTCCAGACCTCGGCTTGATTCCTGGACCTTGCTTGTTTTGCTGCCTGCCTTGACCTTGGACTTGGACTGTTTTTGACTACTCTTTGCCTACGGATTTACCTGGCTTTTGGACTGTGTCTGTTTGCCTACCTGTCTGGTCAGTGTCGTGCAACCCCGCCGGTTCCAGAAGTCCTGGTGGCTGCCCAAACCTGGGGGCTCAACTCCCAGGGCGGTCGTTCCCCAGGTGAAGCTAGGGGTTGTCTGGCTAGGGGTTGTCTGGCTGCCTGACCGAGTGTGGTGTCACTCCTTCCTAGCCGTGCTCAGTCGGGGCACAAGGGCTCACATCTCTCCAGTCATAACAGCTGCATAGAGAGGGGTATAACCAGCAGAAGAAAGGAGGTGTTGATGCCCCTGTACAAGTTGTTGGTGAGGTCTCACTTGGAATATTGTGTTTGTGTTCATAGTTGAAGGCTGTATCATGCAAAGGATGTAAAAAGACTTGAAGCGGTTCTGAGAAAAGCAACAAAAATGGTGTGAGATTTGCATAGCAAGATGTATGAGAAGAGGCTTGCTGAACTGAACATGTAAACCCTGGAGGAAAAGAGAAACTGGGATGATATGATACAGATGTTTAAATATTTGAAAGGTATAAATACACAGAGATAAATTTTCCAGAGACGGGAAGGTGGTAGAACTAGAGGACATGAATTGAGGATCAAAGGGAACCGACTCAGGAATAATGCCAGGAAGTATTTTTTTCACTGAGAGGGTGGTAGGTACTTAGAATACCCTTCCATGGCAGGTGGTGGAGAGCAAACGGTAACGGAATTAAAAAATGCATGGGATAAACACAAAGGAATCCTATTTGAAAGGAATGGATCCAAAGAAGCTTAGCGGAGATTAGGAAACAACACCACTAATTGGGAAGCAAAGCCAGAACTGGACAACACTTATACAGTCTGTGCCATGATTATGGCTGAATAGATTATGCCCCTCTATGTCACTTAGGGGCCCTTTTACTAAGCCGCGTAAGCGTCTAAGCGTGCCGAATGCACATTAAAATGGCAGGGCCGCCGAGAGGGGGGGACAGGGGGGACAAAATTCCCCGGGCCCGGGCCTCCAGGGGGGCCCGGCTCCGGAGTCCCACCCCACCCTCCATCATCAGGACCTCGCACCTCCTGGGGCCCTGCGGCGCTTCCTGGCGCTCCCTTCCTCGTTGCGACGCTCTCAGCTTCATTTTTTTTCCAGCCGCCCTGCATTTAAAAAGTTGCAGAGCGGCGGCAAAAATGCAGGCTCGCCTCTTCTTTAAGCCCTTCCCCTTCTCTTTCAGCATGCACTGATGCAATTTCCGGTTTCCGCGAAGGCGGCACAGTGCACGCTGAGAGAGAAGGGGAAGGGCTTAAAGAAGAGGCGAGCCTGCGTTTTTGCCACCGCTCTGCAACTTTTTAAATGCAGGGCGGCTGGCCTGGAAGGAAGGAAGGGCTGTCCCTCGTTGTCTTCATTTGTGGGTACCATTTTTATTTATTCTCACTTATATTTTCAAACATGCCGGCTTGTGCCCACCATCACCAAAAAGCATTGCCGTGAGATGCATTAGGGATACAAGTAGACACTGGTCATAAGTTTTCTGCTCACTATTAGTTGAAGGTATGAAGACAGTGTGTGAGATAAGTGGATTATAAACTTGTGTCAGTTTGAATTGATAAAATGTGAACGGAGAAATTCCTTTTGGATTATTAAGGCCTATGGTTTTTCACTCTGTTTGAAGATTAATGGAAGTTATGTTTTTGTGCTATATGCAGAGTGGAGCTTTTTTCTCACCTGTGATGGTATGTTAGGCTCGAGCCTTTACAATGGAGGCTTTAGCTGTATTTCTGAGGTCTTTTTCTCTCAACATTTCTTTAGTACTTTTTAGTGTTTTTCTTTCATTCAGACTGCTGCCACATGAATTAATATTTTATTCTATAGAGTTTCCAGTATTGAACAATATTGCTCATGTGGATTGGAGTAGCTGGTATGTGTCAGACATAGAATGGGCATAAGCATTGTATTTAAAATGGGTACAAACTCACTTGTACTGATGCTACTATAAGCTTTTGTAAGGTATGTCATTTTGGATCTATTGTGGGGTTCTATTTTGTTAAATTATTTTAAACTCAATAAACAGAATTCTTCAAAAAAACGAGTATAAACATATTTATACAGCAAAATATGGTAGATCCCCTCCCTTCACCCTCCCCCACCTATACCCATGAATAGAAATAAACCCCTACATAAGATATCAAATATGTTGTCCATCGAGCTATAGCAGCATGTTCTCTCTTCCCTTACCCATACAGACTTTTCTCTCCTGTAACCTCTATTTACACAGAAAATGTTCCCCCACCCCCACCCCACCTGCAGTCTCCTGGTTGCTATTGGCCTGGCTCTTCCTCATCTGGAGGTCTTGAGCTATGTGCATCAGTTCTCCATCTCTGATAGCATATAGCTTGGTTCTCATCTTGTTTATCTGGGTCTGGAGGTGACCAAACAACTGCATGATCCCGCCAAGGGTCTACTGCATCTCCAAATGAGATGTCTGGACATTCTGTAGGACCGCAGCCAGAAGATCTGTGTATGTAAATGTTGTTCTGGGAGGATTTCACTGCATATGGCAATGTCAGAGGTGGCATTCATGAGACGTGAGAACATAAGAATAGCAATACTGGGAAGACCAATGGTCCATCTAGCCCAGTATCCAGCTTCCAGAAGTGGCCAATTCAGGTCTCAAGTACCTGGCAGAAACCCAATTAGTAGCACCATTCCATGCTACCAATCCCAGGGCAAGCAGTGGTTTCCACACATCCATCTCAATAACAGACTATATGGACTTTTCCTGCAGAAACTTGTCCAAACCTTTTTTTAAACCCAGATAAGCTAACCACCATTACCAAATCCTCTAGCAACAAGTTCCAGAGCTTAACTATTCTTTCAGTGAAAAAACATTTCCTCATATTTGTTTTAAAAGTATTTCCATGCAATTTCATTGACTGTCCCCTTGTCTTTGTACTTTTTTAATGAGTGAAAAATCGATCCGCTTCCACCCGTTCCACAGCACTCAGCATTTTGTAGACCTCAATCATATCTTCTCTCAGCCGTCTCTTTTCCAAGCTGAAGAGGCCTAACCTCTTTAGCCTTTCCTCATATGGGAGCAGTTCCATCCCCTTTATCATTTTGGTCACTGTTCCTTGAATCTTTTCTAATTCTGCTATATCTATTTTTGAGATACAGCGAACAGAATTGAATATCATACTCAAGGTGAGGTCACACCATACAGATACAGAGGCATTGTAATATTTTTAGTCTTATTTTGCATCCCTCTCCTAATAATTTCTAGCATCCTGTTTGCTTTTCTAGCCGCCGCCACACACTGGGCAGAAGATTTTGGCACCATATGCCTGGCATAAACTTCCTGAGCCGGTCCCCACCTTAGTAATTCCCTTATCTCTTATTTGTCCTGTTTGTCTGTCCTAATTAGATTGTAAGCTCTGTCGAGCAGGGACTGTCTCTTCATGTTCAAGTGTACAGTGCTGCGTACGTCTAGTAGCGCTATAGAAATGATAAGTAGTAGTAGTAGTAGTATTGTCTACAATGACACCTAGATCTTTTTCTTGAGTGCTGACTTCTAAAGTAAACCCTAGCATCAGATAACTTTTAGATTATTCCTTCCAATGTGCATCACTTTGTCTACATTAAATCTCATCTGCCATTTGGATGCCCAGTCTTCCAGTTTCCTAAGGTCTTCCTGCAATTTTTCAGAATCTGCATGTGCTCTGACAACTTTGAATAGTTTTGTGTCATATGTAAATTTAATCACTCATTCTGATTTCCAGATCATTTATAAATATGTTAAATAGCACCAGTTCCAGAAAAGATCCCTGTAGCACTCCACTGTTCACCCTTTTCCATTGAGAAACATGGCCATTTAACCCTACCCTCTGTTTTATGTCCAATAACCAATTCTTAATCCACAGAAGGACATTGTCTCCCATCCCATGACTCCGTAATTTTCTCAGGAGTCTCTCATGAGATTCTTTGTCAAACGTTTTCTGGAAATCTAGATACACTACATCAATTGTCTTACCTTTATCGATATGTTTATTTATTGCTTCAAAGAAATGAAGCAAATTGGTGAGGCAAAACCTACTTTGGCTGAATCCATGTTGACTCTGTCCCATTAAACCATATTTGTCTATGTGTTCTGTAATGTTATTCTTCTTCTCTGCGCATATCCAGCAGATAGCCAAGACCTGTCGCTTCTTCCTCTTTAACATCAGCAAAATTCGCCCTTTCCTCTCTGAACACACCACCCGAACTCTCGTCCACGCTCTCATTACCTCTCGCCTTGACTACTGCAACTTACTCCTCACCGGCCTCCCACCTAGCCACCTATCCCCCCTTCAATCTGTTCAGAACTCTGCTGCACGTCTTATATTCCGCCAGAACCGATATACTCATATCACCCCTCTCCTCAGGTCACTTCACTGGCTTCCAATCAGATACCGCATTCAGTTCAAGCTTCTCCTTCTTACCTACAAATGCACTCAGTCTGCTGCCCCTCACTAACTCTCTACACTCATCTCCCCTTACGTTCCCGCCCGAAACCTCCGTTCACAGGACAAATCCCTCCTCTCATTACCCTTCTCCACCACCGCCAACTCCAGGCTCCACTCATTCTGCCTTGCCTCATCCTATGCTTGGAACAACCTTCCCGAGCCCTTACGCCAAGCCCCCTCCCTGCCCATCTTCAAGTCTTTGTTTAAAGCCCACCTCTTCAATGCTGCGTTCGGCTCCTAACTCTTTCAGGAAATCCAGACTGCCCCAATTTGACTGCCCCTATCAGACTGACTGTTCACGTGTCCTTTAGATTGTAAGCTCTTTGAGCAGGGACTGTCCTTCTATGTTAAATTGTACAGCGCTGCATAACCCTAGTAGCGCTTTAGAAATGTTAAGTAGTAGTAGTAGTAATATACTTTCCACTATTTTCCCCGGCACTGAAGTGAGGCTTACCGCTCTTTAATTTTCCAGATCAACAGATGTGTCTAGGTACATGGATTGTATTTATGTGACCCAAGATGCAGATCTTTATGATCATCTAATCAGGTTGTAGAGAAAAATAATGAAGGTCTTTTCTGATGCTTCTCAGAACCCCCACACCAACTCATTCCTCCTTAATGGTAATGAGGTGCCTCCATTTTTCACTACCAAGGTCTGGAGAGGCCTACTGCTGGCATGGCTACCTCACTGTGAATGAAACATTATTAGACACTTTTAATGCAAAAAAAGAAAATGCTGAATTCCTGACTAGAACTAAGAAATTATTGTATTTTACAAAATTCTTAGGGACCCTTTTACTAAACCACAGTAAAAAGTGGCCTGCACTAATTTTGGCATCTGAAATTGGTGCTTGCTGGGCCACTTTTTACTACAGCGAGAAAAAAGCCTTTTTAAAATGGGGCAGTAAATGGCCATGTGCTGATATTAAAATTAGCGTGCGGCTATTTACTTCCTGAGTGTTTTAGTAGGTGGTAAGGGCTCATGCGTGTCAGGTTCTCAGGTTCAGAGCCCGCGGGGCTGGGCTCTGGAGCAAACGTGAGCCCTTGGGCTGCTGACGAGGAGCGACAGCAGCAGGCAAAACCCACCAACCAATGCTGGGCAAGCATACCGACACCGGCAGGGACTGCAGGCACCGCCCAGCGAGCCGGAACACACGGACTGGAACACTGGACTGGAATTCCCCGGACTGGAGGACACAGGACTGGAACCCCCCAGACTGGAACACTGGACTGGAATTCCCCGGACTGGAGGACACAGGACTGGAACACCAGACTGGAGCACACCGGACTGGTCCACACAGCTTCACCTGCACTTAGCTACTAAGCCCCCCAGGAGTTGAGCTCCTGGGTTCGAGTAGCCAGCAGGACTTACTGGATACCGGATGACACAGGGACCAGGACTGGAAACAGAAGTGCTCCTAAACCTAAACTGATATACGTGCTCCCAAGCCCTAAACCAGCAGGAGTGTTCCTAACAATAAACTGACAAAAGGACTTCCTAAGCCCTATACTAAACAGGAGCTCCTAAGCCCTGCTCAAGAAAGGGACTTCCTAAGCCCTAAACTAACAGAGCAGGGAACTAAACACAAAGCTAACACAGGTGCTACTAAGCACCAAGCTACAAGCAGAGCTCTTCACTAACAAGCTAAACACAAAACTAACAAGCTACCTAAGCACTGCTCTAGCAAGCTAGAAACAAAACTAACAAGGTGCTTCCTAAGCACTACTCTGGCAAGCAACCAGAAGAGCTCCTAGCACTAAAAGGGAAGACAGGGGAGCCACAAGGAAAAAGCAGGGAAGCTAACACATAAGCCAAAAGTGCTTCTAAAGCACCAAACACCAACAGCAAAGACTGCAATGCTCCCAATAGCACAAACACCAGAAGTACTTCTAACAGCAAACTCTGTTGTGTTCCTAACAACACCAAACCCTGAAGTACTTCTATCAGCAACAGAGCTTCCAAAGCCCTACACACGGCAATGCTTCCAAAACCAAGAGGGAAAAGCAGGGGAACCATAAGGGAAAAGCAGGAAAGCTAAACACACAGTCACCAGTGCACACTGCACTAACACTAACCTGGACCTTAGCAAAAGCAAGCAGAAAAACTAGACACAAAGTCAGAAGTGCACACTGCACCACCCTACCTAAAGCAAGCACCACTGTTGCAAAGGCTCTGAAGGAAACAACACCACTTCCTTATCAAGGCCCTCCCTGATGATGTCACACTCCCTAGACCTAGGCAAAAGCACACTGACCCAGAGAGCACATTGAAACCCAGAGAGGCCCAACCCACACCAATGCAGCACCGTGAAGCACTTGAAGCCAGTACACCCAAAGAGAGGTAGAGTAACTCAGGCAACACACACAGGTGCAGTATAGTGAAACAATTAGAGCCATGCTGCTGGAAGGTGCCAGCATAGAGAGACAGAGCTAGCTGCTCAGAAAGGACAAACAAAAGAAACAGAAGCCAGCTAAGCTGACCACCAGGAAAGAGGTAAGTTTGAGAGGGGTTCTGACCCCAATCATAACAATGCGTTAACCCCGCAGAAATTGGGTAGCACGTGGCAATGTGGCCACACTGTCGACTACCACCAGGATTGCCCCTTCCTCCCACAGTAGAAAATAGAAAATTATTTTCTACCAGAGGAAACTGCGTGCCAACTTCGGAACTACCGCCAGGCTCCCATGCTACCCCGGTGGTAAGGCTGATTTGGTGCATACTACCCATGCAGTAGTCCTACTGAGTCTTTGTAAAAGGGTCTCTGAATATGGAAGGGCATCTAAAAACATAAGTGTGGATTATATAGAAATGGTAGGGAAACATTATAATAATCAAGAAATATAATTAGGACATAAAATAAAGAACAAAATGAAAAGCAATTACAGACTCCAACTGGACATAACAGAAACTATGTGGGAATTAATAAAACATTTAATAAATTCAAAATCATCTTTAATCACCTACACAGACAAATTGTATAAATATACTTTTATATCAGATGGATATTAAAATATGGAAGAACTTTTCAAAAGCAGTAGAGCATTCCTGACAAAACACATTGATGTTTGCATGCTTGACAATACAGTGCAGATTTATATGCATAAATGGCACAATATCGAGTCCTCATTAATGTTTTAAACATGGAAACCCCACATTAATAATAGGTCCCAATGAATAATATGGTATATGTAGCAAATAACTTGGGTTTTTCCATGTTCAAATAGTTCAGTAGTTTAGAGAATCAATCACTTAGGCAAAGTGTAAGCAGTCATTAGTTATTATTATTCAAATTTGGCATTTATCGCTTTTATGCAAATGACTTGCAGCTGTCAATTCATCTTAGGCCACACAAAAGCTAAGGGGGCTTTTACTAAGGTGTGCTAAAAGGTAGCCCATGCTACCTTTAGCGTATCAGTAAAATGGCCCAGGATTTTTTTTTTGTAATGGCAATGTACAAATTTTTCCAATTAGCACATGGTCATTACTGCAGAAGCCCTTACCACCACCTGTTGACTCCCTCCATTTTACTGGCAACAGATGCTTCCAAACAGAGTTGGGGAGCTCATCTCAATCAACATGTGACTCAGGGCAGATGCTTTACTTAAGTTTTTTTAAGCATGTTGTTCTTCCTAAATGATTACTGTTAGGGCAGAAAAATCCCCCTGTATAAAGTATTTTCCCTAGTTTTGTCACGTATGTTGTATTGAACTTTTTAAAAACGTATGTGATGCTTAAGTGAACACTGCTACAGCAAAATTATGCATTTAAAAGGACAAAAAGTTTGGTTATCTGTAACTTTTTTTCCCCCTGGGCATATCACTTAACCCTTCGTTGCCCCAGGTACAACAGTAGTATCATATACTACCTAGATTGTGAGCCCAGTAGGGACAGATCCAGTACCTGTATAGTGAAGCTGTAAACCACTTAGGTCTAAGTGGTATATAAGTACTCAAATGAATGAATTGTGGAATTAAAGAATAAGTCTGCTTATCTGTCAAACAAAACAACTACATTTCTGTGTGTGGGAGGGGTCTTTTGGCCAGAAACCAGTTCTACAGGGCATGATCTCATACAGATGTCTTGAAAAACAGTAGGGGTTTGACAAGGTATAGATGTGCACACTGTAGGCATAGCGCTCTATAAACAGCTGCCTGTAGAAAAAAGGGAGGGGTTACATGATAGGGTTTGTAGATTCTCTCACACCAGCAGGATATCGCTAAAAAAAAAAAAAAAAAACTAGATGGCTTTACTAAATACTACGTTGTAGGTTTGCTTTACATATTCAACACAGTTTTTATAAAATTCCTTTCAAAGTGGCTGCAGAGAAAACCAGACCTTGCAGGCAGGGCTCACAGGCTTCTGCCTGTCTGAACAGATCTGAAAGCCTAATGAGCAGACCCCCTATAGTTTCTTGTATAAATTAATCTTAAAACAGCTTAGCTTTTGTCTATATATGCCCTTTAAAGCAAAGAGGAGGAAGGGTTGATCCTTTTGTTTTAAATACTATGTTGTAGGTTTGCTTTACATATTCAACACAGTTGTTGTTTTTTTTTATTTATTTTTGATCTGGCTGCAGAGACAAACAGTTCTTATAGGCATGGCTTATTGGCTTCTGCCTGTGTGAAGGGATCTGAAAGCCTAACGAGCCAGACCCCACTACGGTTTCTTCTATAAGTAAATCTTAAAACAGTTTAGCTTTTGTCTATATGTGACCTTTAAAGCAAAGAGAAGGAGTGGTCAAGCCTTTTGTTTTAATACCTATAATGGCTGTCGTTCTTAAAAACATATGGACCTAACACAATCCAGCTTGAAAATGGGCACGCGGTATCATTCTGAAAGAAAAATAATAATAAAAAGAAAACAAATGCCTATTTTTCTTTCCTATGAGAAAAAAAAAATTAAGCTTTGAATGTGCACATTCCTCCACGGCTATAAGGGGCTTTGTTGGGGTTTTTTAATGTCACTTCTTGTAATTTGACCCCATCCAAGATGGCGAACAGCAGTAGAAACAGGAAGTGACGTAGTGCAACAAGTGGTGGCCATCATTTTGGTAAAGGGGGCATGGCCATGATGTCACTTCCTATGATTTCAATAAATGGGACAGGAATATGACATCACACCCAGTGACATCAAAGGATGTGGGGCATGGGGGCTTAGACTTCTGAATGACTGGGAACCCAGAAGTGGGCATGTTTCCTGTCAAAATCAATTAATTTTGACAAATGCAGGTGGAGTCTATTATTTTGTGGTATCTCATAGCTAATTTTAAAAGTGGAGAAAGGAAGGCTGTGATGGCATATACCCCAGGGCTGTGAGGACTGCATAGCATACACCCCAAGGTACTGAAAGAACTCAAATATTCCATTTACACTTGTATTCCATAATTACCTAATAGTTCAATGCGGATTACAGTAAAATACAAACCAGTCAATCAGACTGAGAAATTACAAGAAAGAACATCCAGCACATTACATTATTATAAAATACAAAAAATTCTAAATTCAATTTCCCAAAAAGACGAGAGAACAAACAAGCTTTCAGTTTCTTCCTAAACCTGCTGTTACTGAACTGTAACCTGTCATTAAAATCATTCATAGTACCTGAAGATTGGAGGGTGGCCAATGTAATGCTGATTTTTAAAAAGAGTTCCGGGTTGATCTGGGAAATTACAGACCAGTAAGTTTGACTTCAGTGCTGGCCAAACATGGTTTCACAGGACAGAGCCAGCATGGGTTTAGCTAAGGGAAGTCTTGCCTCACCAAGCTGCTTCATTTCTTTGAAAGGTGTGAGTAAACATGTGGATAAAGGTGAGCCAGTTGATATAGTGTATCTAGATTTTCAGAAAGCTTTTGTCAAATTTCCTCAGGAGAGACTCTTTAGAAAATTAAAAAGTCATAGGATAGGAGGCAATGTCCTTCTGTAGATTAGGAATTGGTTATTGGACAGAAAGGTTAAATGGCTGTTTTTCTCCATGGAGGAGGGCGAATAGTGGACAGACACAGGGATCTGTTCTGGGACCAGTGCTATTTAACATATTATAAATGATCTTGAAATCAGAATGACATGTGAGGTGATGAAATTTGCAGATGACACAAACTATTCAAAGTTGTCAAAACACATGTGGTTTATGAAAAATTGCAGGATGACCTTAGGAAACTGGAAGTCTGAGCATCCAAATGGCAGATGAAATTTAAGGTGTACAATACAAAGTGATGCACATTGGGAAGAATAATCCAAATCATAGTTACCTGATGCTGGAGTCTACCTTAGGAATCAGCACTCAAGAAAAAGATCTAGTTCTCATTGTAGACAATAAGCTGAAATCTTCTACCCAGTGTGCGGTGGCGGCCAAAAAAGCAAACAAGATGCTAGGAATTATTAGGACATGGATGCAAAATAAGACCAACAATATTATAATGCCTCTGTATCGATCCATAGTGCGACTTCACCTTGAGTATTGTATTCAATTCTGGTCAAAATCACAAAATATCTAAACCTCAACAAAGCAAAATAAAATTTTGCTTAGGACATTAATGAACAACCAATCATAAACTTAGGATCTTTGAACAAATAAAACCTCAACTGCCTGGGATGATCTACCTAAATGATTCTCCACCAATGGCTTCTAATCATAAGTTTCTAATGGAGTCCCCCAAAAAATAACAACAGAAAACAACTCCCAATGGAAACAGGTCTTCCAATAATATATAAGTACATAAATATCAGTTCTTTTCTTAATTAATGTCCATCTGAATCTAGATAAAACAAAAAAAAAAATGAAATCAACCACAGTAACCAAATGTTCTGAACAACATTTATTTTGATTTTGAGGTTCAATTCTGGTCACCGTACCTCAAAAATGAGATAGCAAAATTAGAAAAAGGTTAAAAAAAGAGTGAACAAAATGATAAAGGTGGTGGAACCCCTCCCATATTAGAAAAGGCTAAAGAGGTTAGGCCTCTTCAGCTTATAAAAGAGTCAGCTGAGGGGGGGGGGGGGTATGATTGAGGTCTACAACATTTTAAGTGGAGTAGAATGGGTAAAAGTGAATTGATTTTTCACTCCTTCAAAAAGTACAAAGACCAGGGGACACTTAATGAAAGTACATGGAAATACTATTAAAACAAATATGAGGAAATATTGTTTCAATGAAAGAATAGTTGAGCTCTGGAACTCATTGTCAGAGGATGTCGTAACAGTGGTTAGCATATCTGAGTTTAAAAATGTTTTGAACAAGTTCCTGAAAGAAATGTCCATAGTCTGTTATTTGAGATGGACATGGGGAAGCCACTATTGCTACTATTTGGGTTTCTGCCAGGTACTTGTGACCTGGATTGGCCACTGTTGGAAGCAGGATAGGCTAGATGGACCATTGGTTTGACCCAGTATGGCTATTCTTATATTCTTATATGATATTCAGAAATGTTACTTTGGATTGCCCCTCCCCCTTTCACTGGTTTGCTGCATCTCTTGTCTCCCCAAATATCTCTGTCCTTCTTCCTCCCCCTCCCCCAATGGGTCCAACATATTTCTCTCTTTCCCCACCTCAAATCCAGCATCCTTTCGCTCCCTCCCAGATCCTCTAAAGTTGCTTCATCCCCAGCGCCAACTGTGATTAAGCACACTACCATGGCCAGGGTTGAGGCCTTACCTCTTCAATTTCTGTCTGTGCGGAAGCTACCTCATGGAAGGTGGTACTGGTAGAGGGATGGCCCCGACACTGGCCACAGTAGTGTGCTTAATTGCAGTCGGCACTGGGATGAAGCAACTTTAGAGAATCCGGGAGGGAGGGAGAGACGCTGTATTCAAGGTGAGGAGAAGGAAAGAGAGACATACCGAGGCCACCACTGCCACAGGGCCCCTGGGAGCACATGGTCCTGTGCGACCGCCCCTGATGCCCCTTCCTAAGACTGGCCCTATCCATATGGTATGTATTGATAAGGACTTTATAAATCAAGAGAAAAAGGATTGGGCTGAAGAACTAGGGAAAATCCAATGGTGAGGCTGGAACTGGGACAATGCTCACTTGTACACAGTAAGAGCTTAGTAAACCCATGTAGAAAGAGGAAGCAGGGGCCCAGTAAACCTAAGAAGCCTGTCATCATGAGGAGTGATTTTTCTACCATTGCTAAGCCTCATTTCCTTGGTCAGTCTGTGACAGGAAGATCAGCCCACAAAAATCCCTACTCACCTTCCATAAAACCTACTGCATTAATCCAGAGGAGCTCAGATCACAACAGGAAGTTGAAGAAGTTTGAAGGATTCTAACAGGAGAGATCGCAATAGGAAGTAAAAGAAGCCTAAAAGAACATCACCAGAAGAGATCCAGCGAGAAGTAGAAGGAGTTTGAGAGATCCTGGCAGAAGACTGACGAACTGTAGATCACAGCAAAAGGAACCAAGTAAACCTGCGATGGGGAACTCTGGCATTGCAACAGGATGACAAATGAAACATCTGGGTGAAAGATTTCCAAGTTATTTATTACAGGTGATGTGGTTCTAGAGTAGGTGTTAAGGAAACAGTGGTTGGTACATAGAATTGTAGTCATGTACTATATTTTGAACTTTATGCAATGTACTAATTCTAAATTATTGTCCATATATAAGATCCCAGGGAAAAGCAGTGCTTGTGTGGTATAACTATATAAGAAAGAACCCAGGAGATATAAAGATGTTAAAAGATCAGATTATTACAGACTCTAAAAGGTTGCATTAAGGAGACATTGAGGGGCATTTTCAAAAATACATCTAAGTACCCCGTCCCCCCCAAAAAAACCCATCCTACCTCATAATGTTCAAAAAACCCCAGCCATAATCAGACAAAAAAATGTCTAGATTTCAAGTTCAATTATGGCTGTTTTTGCACTGAAAACTTTCAAAATGAATAGCCATTTTCTGAAATGCAAGGTCCAACGTTTGAACAACAAAAAACCAGGGACATGAATGTCTGTCTGGCATAATTTTCAAAAATATGGCCACAGATATCCCTGTAGTGCAGAGAGTAGACTAGTGGTGAGTACAGTGGACTATAAACCTAGAGACACAAATTCAAACTCCCCTATAACTCCTTTAAAAAAATGTAATCCCCCCAAGACCTGAAAAATACCTAACATATACCACTTCAATAGCCTTCAGGCTTGTAGGAATCTTATATATTTAGGTACAGTAGGTATTTTTAAGGAAGGGTCAGAATTAGTTTTTAAAAATTGAAGCTGGATTTGAACCTGGGTGATTTAGATCTCAGGCCACTGCACTAACCACTAGGCTACTCCTCTGACCTGCTTATTGCTGTGTTCAGAAAGGCCATAATATCTGCAGCTGACATAGCGCCTGGTTTTCCTTTCCAGTTTCACTTTCAGGGACGAGGGAAGGGGACAGCAATAACTGGGGGATTAATGAGGGATTATGCTTTAATCCCTTCAGTGGTCAACTGCTGAATTAGAAAAACTTTTCATAACTTTTTTGGACCTTTTTAAGGCATTTAAGACGTCCATCTGCTTTGAAAATTAGAACCATGTTGATCTAAGTCTAGTACAAGTGGCCATGGCAGAAGCTACCACAACCTGTTGCCTCTCAGCTTCCTACATAAATCTGAATTCTACTGCATAACTTGTCACTGATTAACAACAAGGGCAAGAGAAGGAGAATGTTATGCTGCTGTACATTTCATCTGACATATTGCAGTGTATACAGCACGTCAGAATTAATTTCTGCTTAATGATCTACATAAATCAAATGAGTGCGCTGCTTTTTGAAAAGCATATTGGAAACCAGAAGGTGCATTTGTGTGTGAATATGGACAGCTAATGGTCACTATCTTCAGAATGGATACCAAAATTGCAATCCCTGTTAACATAGGATACTGGTATCTCTGTAACATATAGAAGGAACAATCAATATCCATGGAAGGAACATTGACTTGTGTGTCAGCAGACATCTCCTGAGAAACAGGTCAGAGCAGTTTGCCAGCCCAGACTTCTTAGCGAACCACAGTGAAGAACAGCTTGACAAAATGCCACAGAATTAGAAAATAAGTGCTTAATTATTTCATTAGAATTTTAACATCTAAATAATAAATTTATTGGCATATTATCTCTGTAATTACACTGCATTTCCAGAATAATATTTTTGTTTTGACAATAAACACTTGTACAAGAGTGTTTTAAGTGTTCTAATCTAATTATTAAAAATTGCGGTGCTGCTCATGCTTGCTTACTTGTTAGGATACATACCACGCTTGCTTGCTGACAGTCATAGACACAGCTCTGTATACAGTACAAAAGGATCAACTCATTCATATTGAATTTGGCTTCTGGAATGTGAATAATGCTGTCTACATCTAGTACTACTATAAGAATTGAAAAGTAGAAGCAGGAGCAAATAATTGGATGTTGCAAATAGAAACTTTAATAAAGATAGACATTTGGCAGTCTTAGGCTGAAAAATAAAATATTCATCACAGCTTAGAAAAAGATGTTGCAACCACCAAAACCACAGTGAGGCAGATGGCACCCTATAAACTAATCAGTTTATTGAGGAGCGAGTTTGCAAGGCCATACTTAAGTAGATAAGTATTGCCACACTGGGACAGACCAAAGGTCCATCAATCCCAGCATCCTGTTTCCAACAGTGGCCAATCCAGGTCACAAATATCTGGTAAGATCCCGAAAAAGTTCAATACATTTTACGCTGCTTACCCAAAACATTTGTGACAAATTGTGGCAAACAGCTTCACAGTGCTCAAAACTAATCAGCAGCTCGACTTTTATTAGTTCAGAGCACTTTGAAGCTATTTCCCAGTTCATCACAGATCAATCCAAGTCCCTGAAGCAGTTGTTTGAGCAAACAAAACCTGCGTGGAGTCGGGCATTTGAGGGAGAATCAGTGGCTAATTATAAAGATTGTTGTTAATACGTCAGCTATCACAACATAAGTGATTTCATTTTCATTTTTATATTGATTGAACTTTGATATGTGACTAGGAACACTAAACATTGTAACATAATAGATGACGGCAGAAAAAGACCTGTACGGTCCATCCAGTCTGCCCAACAAGATAACTCATATGTGCTACTTTTTGTGTATACCCTACTTTGATTTGTACCTGTGCTCTTCAGGGCACAGACCGTATAAGTCTGCCCAGCACTATCCCCGCCTCCCAACCACCAGCCCCGCCTCCCACCACCGGCTCTGGCACAGACCGTATAAGTCTGCCCAGCACTATTCCTGCCTCCCACCACCATTACATTATTTGTTACATTATTTTAAGCACAGAGGTCTAATGGCATATATGGGTCACAATTAGAGAGAACCCGATAAAATTAAAAAAAATCTCACCTGCAGTAACAATTAGTTACATATCTGGTTGTAGTATGGGTGATAAGATATACTGAGGGTTCTTTCCTTCCCCTCCCCTCCTTTATATTACTACTACTACTTATCATTCCTATAGCTCTACTAGATGTAAACAGTGTTGCACACTGAACACATAAGAGACAGTCCCTGCTCGACTAGGGTTACCATATGGCTCCAGAAAAAGGAGGACGGATTGAGCCAGCCGGGTTTTACTTCCATTGCTTTCAATGGAAAGCAATTGCTTTCAATGGAAGTAATTGAGCCAGCCGGGTTTTACTTCCATTGCTTTGAAAGCAATGGAAGTAAAACCCAGCTGGCTCAATTTGTCCTCCTTTTTCTGGAGCCATATGGTAACCCTATGCTCGACAGAGCTTACAATCTAATCAGAACAGACAAACAGGACAAATAGGGAATGATAACATAGACATGGGTACTGAACAAGTGAATAGGGGTTAGGAGTTAAAAGCAGCATCAAAAAGGTGGGCTTTTAGCCTAGATTTGAAGACATCAGAGATGGAGCTTGATATACTAGCTCGGGAACTCTATTCCAGGCATATGGTGCAGCAAGATAAAAGGAACGGAGTCTGGAGTTGGCTGTGGAGGAGAAAGGTATAGATAAGAGAGATTTACCCAATGAATGGAGTTCCCAGGGAGGAGTGTAGGGAGAGATAAGAGTGGAGAGGTACTGAGGAGCTGTAGAGTGAATGCACTTGTAAGTCAATAAGAGGAGTTTGAAAGTGTTATTTTGACACATGTAAATTTAAAAACATTTTTTTGTTTTGCTTTGTTTTTTTTATTTCAGTATGCCTGAGCATTTAAGAATGTTTGTGAACATTAGGAAAACTTCTTTACTTGATATTCCTCTTGATTCTCTCGCCAGGATGTGTACTCTGTTGCAAATCTTCATGTCATCTGCAAAAAAGAAAACTTTTCCTTCCAAACCTTTGGCGATGTTACAAATATATTCAATAGAAGTAACCCCTGTACCAATCCATGAGACAATTCAGTACTCACCTACTTTTCTCCAGAGTGAGTTCCATTTATTACCACCCTTTGTCACCTGAAGGATAGGAAACAAAGAGTGGGGTTAAATGGGCAGTATTCACAATGGAGAAGGGTAGTTAGTGGGGTTCCTCAGGGGTCTGTGCTAGGAACGCTGTTTTTTAATATATTCATAAATGATTTAGAGATGGGAGTAACTAGTGAGGTAATTAAATTTGCTGATGACACAAAGTTATTCAAAGTCGTTAACTCGCGACAGGATTGTGAAAAATTACAGAAGGACCTTAAGAGACTGGGAGACTGGGCAGCTAAATGGCAGATGACGTTTAATGTGAACAAGTGCAAGGTGATGCATGTGGGAAAAAGGAACCCAAATTATAGCTACGTCATGCAAGGTTCCACATTAGGAGTTACAGACCAAGAAAGGGATCTGGGTATTGTCGTTGATAATACACTGAAGCCTTCTGCTCAGTGTGCTGCTGCGGCTAGGAAAGCGAATAGAATGTTGGGTAGTATTAGGAAAGGTATGGAAAACAGGTGTGAAGATGTTATAATGCCGTTATATCGCTCCATGGTGTGACCGCACCTTGAGTATTGTGTTCAATTCTGGTCGCCGCATCTCAAGAAAGATATAGCAGAATTGGAAAAGGTGCAGTGAAGGTCGACTAAAATGATAGTGGGGATGGGACGACTTCCCTATGAAGAAAGACTAAGGAGGCTAGGGCTTTTCAGCTTGGAGACAGCTGAGGGGAGTCATGATAGAGGTATATAAAATAATGAGTGGAGTGGTGCACCCCGAGTCGAGCTGGTCTTAGGGCGGTGCGGGTGACAGGGCCTCGCGCTCTAAGAGGCCTTGCGTGGTGCGCCTCCTTCCCTCCCTCGGCCCGACCGGCAGCCCTCCTCCGCTCCTCTTCCTCCATTCCATCCCCCCCCCCCCCCACGCAAGAGTGTTGAACCTGTCCTTTTTCTTTTCAGTAGCAGCGAGCGACGTCAAGACACTGTTTCAAGTTCTCCCTTTCCTCTTCACACAGTGTCGGTCCCGCCTTTACGATGACGTATTTCCTGTTTCCGTGAAGGCAGGTCCCACACTGTGAAGACAGGGAAGGGAGAACTTGAAGCTGGCGAACTTGCAGTTCCTTCACGTCGCTCGCTGCTACTGAAAGAAAATGGACAGGTTCAACACACTCGTGTGCACGCGGGGGGGGGGGTGGATGGAGAAGACTCGGGCTGTTGGGAGGCTGAGGGAGGGCAGGGAGAATCACTGGCCATGGATGGGAGGGGAGGGGGGAACGGAGAGGACTCCGAGGGCTGTTGGGGAGCTGAGGGAGGGCAGGGAGAATCGCTGACCATGGATGGGAGGGGAGGAGGGAATGGAGAGGACTCGGAGGGCTGTTGGGGAGCTGAGGGAGGACAGGGAGAATCGCTGGCCATGGATGGGAGGGGAGGGGGAACGGAGAAGACTCGGAGGGCTGTTGGGGGGCTGAGGGAGAGCAGGGAGAATGGCTGGTCATGGATGGGATGGGAGGGCAGGGAGAGGGGAGCTGAGGGAGGGCAGGGAGAATCGCTGGCCATCACGGCAGGGGGAGGAAGAGGGAGAGAACAGATTGCTGGACATGAAGAGGAGGGCGGGGGTGGGGAGAGAACGGATCGCTGGAGGGGAGGCGAGACAGGAAATTGCTGGACATCAGGACATGGATGGATGGATGGAGGGGAGAGAGGAAATTGCTGGACATGGATGAGGAGAGGGGAGGGCAGGGGGAGAGAACATAAGGACACAGGAGGATGGTGAACATGGTGAGTGAAAAAATATCAAATAGAAAGAAGACACTCCATAAAACAGAAGACACTTGGACCAAAGCGAATAGAAAAACTAAATGATCAGACAACAAAGGTAGAAAACATTTTTTTAATTCAGAATTTATTAATTGGAATATGTCAGCTTTTGGAAATGTGCATCTGTGATATTTTGCATGTAAGTTTCAATTTTTCTAGTATTGCTGCATGCTGAGTCTGACTTCTTGAGGTAACTTTCCAGTTCAGAAATTTGCCTTCATATTACTACTACAATTTAACATTTCTAGAGCGCTACACTGTTGTGTCATGTGTTTTTCATGTGTGATCAAGGTGCAGTATTCTGCTAGCGTGTAGTATTTGCAGCCTTTTTTGTTTTGTTTTGTTTTTTGTTTCACTAGGTTGTGTACTGGTGTTTTAGAGCCTGGTGTATTTATAATGCTGCCTTTCCACGCATAAGGTTGTAGCTCGTCCTGCCCTTGGAATTAGTGCTGTTATGGTTTGGTAAGGTTATGAGTGTGTTTTTGCACAAGATTGTGTATAGTGTTTTGCAGTGGAGAGATTGTGTGTTAGCCTTACTGAGGTGGCACCAAAACATCAGAAAGGGTGTAGAGCCTAAATCATGACACACTACCTCTTGAAGGATCGTTATAAAATATGGTCGTTAATAAAAGGAGCTCATTGTGAACACTATCCACCCTAAAAAGGTGTTTAATGGCTCTACATGAGAATTGTGATATGATCCCTTGTTTCATATTGTTGACGGTCTGCATTTTCCGTACCGGTATATTGGTGTATTAGGGTCTGCCCAGTGTAATATTTATGATACAGTAAGGTTCTGAGTGTGTTTTTGCACAAATTTGTGCATAGTGTTTTGCAGTTGAGCGATTGTGGTTAGTATATGCTTTGAGCAACCACTTTATTCTTTGACATATGACACATATCTAATATCTAAAATTCTTTGACATTTGATACATATCTAATATCTAAATTTAATTAAAGGTATTAATTGTCAATGGGGTGGAGCTAGGGAGAGGTGCCAGACCGGGGACTGGAGGCGGGGAAGAGAGAAAAGTGGTGGACCGATTGGTATTAATTGCCTTCGGAGAAAGTCTTCAGCTAACAGAGCTTGAGGATCCTCATTAGCTAAAGTATTTATATTTTGAGGTGGAGGTTTGGCGGGGCAGAGATAATTTTGTGCCCACCCACTTTAGGCTCGGGCCCACCCAAAATTGGCTGTCTGGCTACGCCACTGCCCAACGCATAATTAAACTCTGGAATTCGTTGCCAGAGAACGTGGTGAAGGCGGTTAGCTTAGCAGAGTTTAAAAGGGGTTAGACGGTTTCCTAAAGGACAAGTCCATAAACCACTATTAATGGACGTGGGAAAAATCTACAATTCCAGGAATAACGTGTATAGAATGTTTGTACGTTTGGGAAGCTTGCCAGGTGCCCTTGGCCGCTGTCGTGGACAGGATGCTGGGCTCGATGGACCCTTGGTCTTTTCCCAGTGTGGCATTACTTATGTACTTATGTACAGTCAATCAATTTCTGATACAGTTTACCACCACCTTAGGTCTCAACCCCAAACTGCTCGGTTTATTTATGAGTCTCCTATGAGGAACAGTATCAAAGGTTTTGCTGAAATCTAAGTAGACCACATCCATTGCATGCCCTCAATTAATTTCTTCTGGTAAAGCCATGTTGCCCCTTGCAGACGGTCGAAAAGTTCTGTAATGAGGGGAAGCGGATACCGATTCTTGACGGTTTTTTTTCGTTCAGACCTCGGTAGTCAATGCAGGATCGCAACGTGCCATCCTTCTTGGAAACAAAAAAGAACCCTGCCCCCGCCGGGGATGGGTCTGATGAAGGCCTTACGGAGGTTTTCTTGAATATATTCCTGCATGGTATTAGATTCCTCCGAGAAAGGGTGTAGAGCTGGCCCTAAGGGGGCATTTTGCCTGGGAGGAGCTCAATGGGGTAGTCAAAAGGGCGATAAGGAGGAAGAGAGTCCGCCTCCTGCGCATTAAAGATGTGTTGGAAACAGTGGTGTGCTGGAGCGGGCTCTCACGGGCTCGCGAGAGCCGTTTGTTAAGTTTTTAAGAATTTTGGGAGCCGGTTGTTAAAGTAGGCCTCCCCATGGCTATTCTAACAACTGACTCCTAAAATGTAGGCTTGGGCCCCCTCCTGAATTCTCTTTTACTTTACTGGCAGTGATGCTGGCCCCACCAGCCCAGTAAATAGACTACTGATGCTCCCTGCTCCTTGTTTCTGACTCTGAGCATCAGGCTGGCACTTTTCATGCAAGCGCAAGAAGGTTCTATCATGCTGCTCAGAGCCAGAAACAAGCAGCAGAGAATGGTGGCAGTCCATTTATTGGCTGGTGGGGCTCGGCAAAGGTATGCCTAGTGTGCCCGCACAAGGGAGGGGAGAGAGAGGCATGTATTCCCCCTCCCCCCAAATTTCAGGGCCGGCTATGTCTGGAGAGAGAGCCCGTTGTTAAAAATTTACCAGCACACCCCTGGTTGGAAATCACGATATTCCTTGGGGAGAGAAGCATCACCCGGGCTCAAGACCCCCGGGGAGGTCGCAATAGTCCTCGGGGAAGACACCACCGGCGTGAGACATGTGGTGAAACATTGAGAACCCCAACTGCCGAAATCACCCGTAGTCCAGTTGATACTTGGTGCGTATAGCCGTAACCAGGGTAGGCCCAAAATAACAGGATGAATGGCTCGGAGAAGCATCAGAAATTGAATTTCCTCCTTATGCAAAATTCCAACTTGCATCTGCAAGGGCTGGGCAACATGAATGATGGAGTAGGGAAGAGTTAAACCTTGAATGGAGGTCACTTGTAGCATAGGTTTGCAAAGAATTGAAGGAGCTCCAAGTTGGTTCAGGAGACCAGTGTCAATAAAATTTCCTCCTGCTCCTGAATCGATAAAAGCTACAGTGTTAATACTGAGTTCCTTCCAGCACAGGGAAATTGGGACGGAGACAAGATTATCCGGAAGAAGTGAAAAACGACCCAGGACCACCCCCTTCAGTGACCCTGGGTCATGGCATTTCCCTGTTTATTCGGACAATGTCTTAGGAAGTGACCGGCCTGCCCACAGTAGAGGCAAAGTTGATTGTCCTGATGGGGAGTCCTCTCCTTCTCAGAGAGGCGATGCCGTCAGATAAACATTGGCTCTTCAGGGACTCCAGAAGTAGAGCTTGCCGCACCTTTGGGAGAAGAAGAGTGCGGCGTCTGGGGAGATGGTCTCTGCACTGGAAGTGTTTCTTTAAGTGGCTCCATCGATTTTGTAGAATTACTGGCTGCAATATGTTATTTGGAGAATTCTATGCTGACTAAATTTGATAAGATTTTGGAAGGTTCTGACTCTCTCCAAATGCAAATTCAAACCCAAGGTAAGACTGTTAAGAACATGGGGAAATAATTTTGTATTTAGAACAGTCAATGCAAGAACTAAAATCTGTCTAGACTGGTTTTATTGAAATATAATATCTTATCCCAGAAAAAAATAGAGGCATTAGAAAATTTTGAGACACATTTACATTTAAGATTTGTTCTCACCTTTGGAGATGTTAAAGAAATATTTTAATGAAGTCCTAAAGATATCTATGTATTCTATGCTACCTATTATTAGAGCGTATTATGTTGGAGATTATGTTCAGGCCTTGAGACTAGAAGGGAGAAATACGATTGAAATTCACCAGAGTTTTAATCTAACAGAATTCTTGGACAGTTCTGGAGAAGCTGTCATCAAAGGTATTCTAATTGCCACTTTTGCCTTTGAACCAGACTGTGTCTGGATCCTCTATTTGTATTTCCATTTCAAAGATCAGATGTTTTTGAGTCAAATAATTCATGTATTTCCTGACTTTTCCTGGGTCATGCAGATGAGGAGAAAATAATTTGGGGCTTTTAAACCTCAAGTCCTGGCCCTAGGAGGAACATATTTCCTCCAATTTCCTTGTAAGTGTGTTGTAAAGCTGGGAAGTAAGACTTTTGTTTTCATCTAAAAAAAAGATTTTGGAAGCTAGGAACCGTCATTCCCAATAGTAGCATCTTCCCTTATTCTGGGTGCTGTCTCCACTGAATTGTCTCCTATAATATATGTAACTAGCCTCTGGAAAAATTTTTTCCCTTTATTTTCTTTTCTTAGTGGGGTAGGTTCTCCTTCTGCTTCACTTTCCTATGCTCTCCCCTCCCATTAATTTCCTTATATTTAGTATGGGAGCCCTTATCACCTCCTAAAGAAGTGGTGGTAAGGACTCCCCCTGGAAATGGCTGCACAGCAAGTGTGCACTTACTTCACATCCATTTTCTTCTTTTTTGCCTTTTATCCTCTGTGGTAAAAAGAGACTCGGTAAGCGTCAAATCCATGTGCTGATGCTACTGCAGAGCCCCTCTTTCTGCAGTTTGGTAAAAGGGGCCCTTAGTTCTGAAAGATCAGAAGGAAGTGAGATGGTATAAACTCTGAATGTCATCAGTTTTGCAGAAAGTGAGGCAATGGTTAAATTGGATGAGGGTGAGAAGAGGGTGGGAGACAGGATGGAGACCTGGGGAACAACAGAGAGAGATGGGAGGGTAGGTAAAAGTACACATTGATGGTTCTTGAGTTTGAGTCTCTCTGCTCTTTCAAAAAGTACAAAGACTAGGGGACACTCAATGAAGTTACATGGAAATACTTTTAAAATAAATAGGAGGAAATATTTTTTCACTCAATGAATAGTTAAGCCCTGGAACTCGTTGCTGGAAATTGTGGTAACAGCAGTTAGCATATCTGGGTTTCAAAAGGGGTTGAACAAGTTTCTGCTGGAAAAGTCTATATTATTGAAACAGACATGGGGAAGCAACTTCTTGCCTGGAATTAGTAGCATGGAATGTTGCCACTATTTGGGTTTCTGCCAGGAACTTGGGACCTGGATTGGCCCTGTAGGAAACAGGATATTGGGCTAGTTTGACCATTGGTCTGACCAACTATTCAAATACTTTTAATAGAAAGAAATATTTTTTTTTCACTGAAAAAAAATAGTCAGTGTGGTAACATCGGTTAGTGTATCTGTGGTAAAAAAAAAAAGGTTTGGACAAGTTCTGGAGGAAACGTCCGTAGTCTGTTATTGAGATGGAGATGGGGGAAGCTACTGCTTGCTCTGGGATTGGTAGTATGGAATGTTGCTACTATTTGGGTTTCTGATAGGTACTTGTGACCCAGATTAGCCACTTTGGAAGCAGAATACTGAGCTTGATGAACCATTGGTCTGACCCAATATGGCTATTCTTACATTCTAATACTGTACTTTCATCAAAACCCCAACCCCTTGGACATGCTACCTGGAGTAGTGAGAGTGCTAAGGGGAATTTTAAAAGGGAGCAGTCAGAGGACAATTCCTTTAGGGTTGCCCGAGCTAGGGTAGTTGCAGTAGACAGGAAACCCATGGACAACCAGGACCCCTCTAAAGAAGCACCCACTTATCTTGTGGTAAAGAATTACCTGCTGTATGGGGTGGCTGAGGGAACCCTGGTGGTGAGGAAAGAGGTGGAGCAGCTACTAGTGTCCTTGCCCTACCATAGGCAAGGCTTGTAACTAGCCCACAGTTACCTCCTAGGGGGGTCACCTGGGGGAGGAGAAGACCCGGGAATGGATTTTAGCCTGGTTCTTCTGGCCTTGGGTATTTAAGCAAGTAGAGCTCTTTTGCCAGTGTTTGCCAACCTGCCTACTGAGTAGTCCTGCAAGGGTCTCACCTTCCCCTCTTGTGCCTATGCCCCTTGTTGATACCCCATTTGAGCAGACAGCAATGGACTTCATGGGACCTCTGGAATGTACTGCCTGAGACCATAAGTATAGTCTAGTCATTTAGGATTATGCCACCTGCTATCCAGAGGCCATCACATTGTAGAATATAAAAAGTTTTCTTCTGGATGGGGATTCTGTCAGAGATACTGATGGATACTTTTATGTCCAGGGTGATGAGGCAGGTGTGTGCCTTACTCAAGGTGAAGACTCTATGGACCTCAGTATATCACTCATAGACAGATGTCCTGGTCGAGCGTTTCAATAAGACTTAGAAAGAGATGCTGAGGAAGTTTGTGACCAAAGATGTGAAGAACTAGGATCTCCTACTCCCATATATATTGTTTACCATCCAGAACGTGCCCCAGAGCTCGACAGGGTTCTCTCCATTTCAACTACTATATGGAAGAAGGCCTAGAAGAATTCTGGATGTAATTCGAGAAGCTTGGGAAAAGGAACCCAGTCCAGGGAAGAACTTGGTTGAATATGTACTCACCTTGCAGGAGAGGCTGAAGAAAGCAGGTGACGCTGCCAAGCTTTGCCTGGAAAAGGCTCAGGCTCTGAGCCTACAACCAAATGGCCGTTCAGTGAACTTTCCAGCTGGGGGATAGAGTCTTAGTCCTTCTAACCTCTTCTGAAAGTAAGCTGCTATGTAAGTGGCAAGGACCTTATGAGGTAGTGGAAAAGAAAGGGCCTGTCAACTATAGAGTAGCACAACCTGACAAGAGGGACAAGGTGAAGATCTTCCACGTCAACCTATTGAAGAAGTGGGTCCCTATGACAGCAGCCCTAGTGCAGAGTGATGACTTTGAACCGGAAGTCACAAAAGACACAAGAAACTCTGGACCCGTGCAAGTTCCATTGGGTGACTAGCTCTCCAGCTTGCAGAAGTCTGACCTGGAGCAGTTAGTACTCTCATTCCAGAAGCTGGATTTGTCGATTTTCCCTCTGGTGGATATTAGCTTAACAGGGTGGTGGTTGGGATGGCTCTTCAGGCAGATATTAATGGTAAAGTCTAGTTGGAAGTGATCTGACCATGTATAGGCTTCCATTTAGGTGATCCAATCAGACTGGTGGAATAGGAAATGAGGAAATCTATAGCAAAGCCATGCTCATGGGTTGGACCTCCCTTAAACATAGTGAGTTCATTTGTCTTCAAGAATGATTTAAAGTTGTGAACATTGTTATCTGAATCATTCTCTAGGTGTAAGTTTGGGTCTCCCAGGACCACTACTTTAGTGGACAACATTTCAAAGAGATTAACCACAGATTTTATCTTATCATATCCACGTATGATCTTACATACCATATGAGATTGGGTGCAATCTTACCGTTCTAGGAAAACATACTGTTTTTACAGATTCCTAGACCCCTGAGGCAGGCCTGTATGACCGAAACACGACTCGTGTCGGGTTGCTTATTTTATCGATTTGAATAAACATCTTTTTGTGAACACCATCTGAGAGAGGGTTTTTTTTTTGCTACACTCTTCTTTGCTTGTCATTGGATCTTCAGTGGAGAGGTTACCTTCTGTTGGTGTTGGTCTCAGCTGCCTCCCCAGCCTGAACTGCATCTTTACTGAGTGTAGGGCTTGCTCCCTCTCCCCTCCCATCTACCATGGCCATGCAGCACAGCCTTGCTTCATCCTTCCCGTTGTACCTCTGATGGGCTCGGTCTAATAAACTTCCATGGGAGACATGTGATGCCCAGCTCTCTGTAGCGCCACTAGTGCAGCCCGCCTCCTCTGAAATAAACTTCCAGGACTGATGTAGGAGGCACTATTGGTGATGCAGAGAGTCGAGTCCCACATGCCTCCCAGTGGAGGCACACGGGGGGAAGGGGAGAGAGGAACAAGACTGTGCTGCAGGACCACAGTAGATGGGAGGGTGAGAGAGAAATTAAGCATGACTGGATGGATGGGGAGGGAGGAAGGAAGAGAGAGAGAATTATAGAGATAGATGGTGCTATACTGGATAAAAGGAGGAGGGAGACAGGCTTTGGGCTGGGGGAGAGAGAAATTGGGCAAGACTGGATAGGTGGGGAGGAAGAGAGAAGCGAGGCAAGGCTGGATGAGAAAGGAGGGAGAGAGAGAGAGAAAGACTGACAGAGTGATGGGGTGATACTGAATAAGGGGGGGGGGGCAGAGAGACAAAGGCTATGGGCCGGGGAGAGTGAAAGAAATTGGGCAAGACTCGATAGGTGGGGACATAGGAGTCAACTTTTCAAAATGACTGGGGATGCTAAACCCAATAGAAATTACCTCTCCCTGGACACAGTCAAAGGGTTTGCTCAATATTGGGGATGCTCAGGCACACACAGCACTGGAACAGATCAGTGTTGGAGTTGGTTATAGTGGAAGAGGTAAAGATTAATAAAGGTAGATATATAGATATAGATTGTGACAGGTAGTCACCATCTTGGCTGCAGTGATAGACTAACTACACAGCCCTCTGCTGGATACCATCTACAAAGCAGTTCTACAGCAGCCCTTTTAAAAGGAGAATATTCCCCTTCCCATTTACCTGAAGAACTCTTTTACTAGACAGGATATAACAAAAATCTGTTTATTCACAAAAGAAGGCAAAGGATTCAACTTTGTTTGGATAGCAACACAGTCCCATTTTATCTCTATAACAGGATCTTCTCTTAGCAGAAAAAGACAAACAAGAAAAGCCTCTCTTCAGCTCTCAGTTCCTTTAAATCCATTCCTTAAAAGAACTAGTATGTTTTTACTTACAAATTCAACAGCAAGCTTCTTCCATGTCTTCAGTAACAGCTCAGCAATTATTCCCCAATATCATATTACCACCTGTGTTTCTCCCTTCCCCCTCTGTTAGGGAAGTTTAGGGTCTGTTGCTTGACACAGGAAACAAAAGTTGATTAAAGGTTTAAAACTTACAGAGCCTATGACTCTAACCACTGTGCCTGCTGTTATTCCCTTCTTATAACTGCAGGCATAGTTCAGAGACTCTGCTCCTTCTCAATTAGGGGCCCTTTTAATAAAGGGTTGCCGAGTGGTAACCCAGAACTACCGCAGGCCCAACACCTGTAGTGCTCCCCCCTGAAATGTCTGTGTGGCAAGTGCAAACTTACCGCATAGCCATTTCATTTTTGGTTATTTTCATCCGCTGCTTTAAAAGGGACCCTGGCGCACGGCAAAAACACGCACTGCCAGTAGCGCAGGGCCCCTTTTACCGCAGCTTGTCTGGGTCCCAGAGTTTCACTCCCCTCCCCCTCCTTCTCTGGAGCATACAGCCAAACGTCCTCACCAGTGGTGTAGCTAGGTGGGGCCACGGGGGCCTGGATCCTCTTAAATTTCCTCTGGGCCCCTGGTTAGTTGGCGGGGGTCCCCAACCCCTGCCAGCTGAAGACTTCATCCAGCGCTGGTCTGTGAAGGCGCCGCCACATTGCCTACCCTGCTTTGTCTTCCCCTCATGTCGAGCATGCTAGTTTTAGTGAAATTGAGCATGTTCAGTTTCACTAAAATGAGCCTGCTTGACATGAGGGGAAGAGAGAGCAGGGCAGGCAATGTGGCGGCACCGGAGACCAGCGCTGGATGAAGTTTTCAGCTGGCTGGGGTTGAGGGACCCCTGCCAGCCAAGGTATTTGCGGTGGCGGTGGGCGGCGGTGACCAAAATATGCTCCCCCACCTTGGGCTCTGGCCCCTCCCACCTCGAGGTCTGGCTACGCCCCTGGTCCTCACAAATCACGCTACTTCTGGACTTTCATTGCCTTTTCCTAAGGTCACTGCCGGTAGCATTAGACTGTCCTTTTCTTGACTAATGTGTTTCACAGCCCAAATCAGCTCCTTAGGCTCAGGGAAGTTTTTAAGGATTAAAGGAAAACACAGAACTCTCTCTCTCTCTCTCTCTCTCTCTCTCTCTCTCTCTCTCTCTCTCTCTCAAGCTTCTGTCAATCTTGCTCATCCTGCTTTTTCAACATCTAGGGGAAAAGGGCTGGGCAAACCACCTCTGGCTTACCTAGGTTCCAGGAGTTAACTCAGCCTCAAAGCTACTAATGCTGCTCCCTTTCTCTCAGGAGGGTTTGCATGATATTTTCATAAGGGCAGGGGAAGTGACTGAACTCCTTCCTGTTTCCAGCTGTTGAGCATACTGAGCATACTGAGCATAAGCACAGGGAAGGGAACCTCCAGGGTTGTACTCCAGCTCTGGTTTTCTCTCTCACATGCCGGATGTCAGTAGGAAACCTAGCTGTGCTGCTTTGCCCCACTCAGTCTTTCTCCACTTTCCCATGGCATCAAAACATCCAAGAAGATAGGAGAAGCAACACCTTTTGATTGTGGGTAGGGTTACCATATGGCTCCAGAAAAAGGAGGACGGATTGAGCCAGCTGAGTTTTACTTCCATTGCTTTCCATTGAAAGCAATGGAAGTAAAACCTGGCTGGCTCAATTACTTCCATTGAAAGCTATTGCTTTCCATTGAAAGCAATGGAAGTAAAACCTGGCTGGCTCAATCCGTCCTCCTTTTTCTGGAGCCATATGGTAACCCTAATTGTGAGGGAATATTTCTAAGCTTTTACGTAGTTCTTTTAGCTTTTTAATTCAGCTACTTTGGGGGGGGGGGGGGGGGGGCTGTCCTATCCATGCCACAAGAGATAGATATAATTATTTTGCCATGTTTCAGAAATACATTACAGAGGAACATTACCCTCACTTGCTAAACTGAATTTCATAACAAAGCCTGATTTTAACGAAAATAGAATTAACTACTCTGTTGGAAAAAGCTATGCTGTCCAGAAAAAAAACATAGGGCAAATGGCAATGACTTGCTTACAAAAACACTTCAATATTGTGGCGTTGATAGTCAAAGAGAGTTAACCAGGCAGAAGAGGCTGGAGGGCAGATATTCAACGGCACTTAACTAGACAATGCTGTGGAATATCCACTCTGACTACTGTGACACTTAGGAGGCCTAAGTGTATTCTATAATCAGCACCTAGATTTGGGTGCCGCTATAGAATACGCTTAGTTTATATCTTAGCGTATAAAACTGCGCATATCCATTTATACCAATGAAAACATGGCATAAACCCAGGCATGTAGATTTACATGCATTGGCCCATATTCTAAAACTTTGCGTGTAAATTTCAGAATGTCCAGAAAAAGCTCATTTCCCCACCCATAACCACACCCCTTTTTGCCTATGTGCGTTAGAAGTTTAACACACATCATTATAGAATACACTTAGTGAGTTGTGTGCCTAAATTCTAATCAGTGAAATTAGTGCTCATCATTGTTTGTTAAGTGCTGTTATCAGCGCTCAATAGCTTGTTAAACTTGTTAAATTATGTGCATTGTTATAGAATCCGCCCCGATTTTGACACCGATCTTTAGGCACGCTACATAAAATCTGGAGGTTAGTGCCAGGGTGGTCTGGGACAGGTCAGAGTGGAGCTGGGTGTTATGCGGGCACCAGCAATATTCAGTGCCAGTGCCACAAAGCTAACAGGCCAGGTTGAACTGTATAAATAGCCAGTCAAACTTCAATTTGTTTGCTACGTTCCTCACCTGGTGCCAGGCCTGCGCAGCCGATTCGCCGGCGAGTTGTGGTTCGGCGAAGATAGTCAGCCATCTTAGTGCTGGTTAGCTTCAGGAAGGCAGGAGGGTCTGTTTCTGTTTCCTATTTCTGGCAGCCGTCATCTGGGTTGGATCAATGGCTGCAGCCATCTTGGATAGATCAGGCCCTGGGAAGCCATCTTGGAGTAACGAGGTCAGGAAGGAAGCCCATATTTGGATGTAGGCATCTCTGCTGATGGGGGCAGCCATCTTGAATCAGCTGCACATGTTTGAGAGTGATTTCAACACTATATAAAGCCCTGCCTCCAGTCCTTCGTTGCTTCGGCCTCAATTGTGTTTGAGGTCCATGTCGGTGCTCCTTATCTTCAGTTCCAGTGTTCCAGACCTCGGATTGTTTCCCGGACCTCGCTTGTTTTGCTGCCTGCCTTGACCTTGGACTGTTTTTGACTACTCTTTGCTCTACGGATTTACCTGGCATTTGGACTGTGTCTGTTTGCCTGCCTGTCTGGTCAGTGGTCGCACAACCCCGCCGGTTCCAGAAGTCCTGGTGGCTGCCCAAACCTGGGGGCTCAACTCCCAGGGAACGGCGGTCGCTCTCCAGGTGAAGCTATGGGTTGTCTGGCTGCCTGACCGAGTGCGGTGTCACTCCATCCTAGCCATGCTCAGTCAGGGCACAAGGGCTCACATTCCTCTAGTCATAACAGTACAGCACTATATTGGCTGTGATCAGACATTTTAGCATTACTACCTAGAGATTTTTATGCGTTAAAAATGTTCAAGCTAAAACACAGCTAAAATCTCGACACTGGATTGCTTAACTGTACTTTGGCACTAATGAACTTTATCGTTATACCACTCTACTTCTCATTCCAGAAACAAACTCTCTACACTTGATTGCTTAATCTACTCTGTCACTGAAGAACCATTTTGTATTTCTCAATCCGGAAATGGCAATCGTCATTACGGCATAATGTACGTCACATTGAGCCTGCAAATAGGTGGGAAAATGTGGGATACAAATGCAATAAATAAATAATGTCATTCAAACAATATAATTAGTAATGAGTCACAATTTTGCGGTCGTTGTGAATACTCAGTGTCCACCCCCAGCTTTAACACAGGTCTTCAGTCATTTTAGGAAGTTCTTAACAGCCTTGTTGATCAGTCTCTATGGCAGGCTGTCCCAGATAATCTGCAGTACTGAGGCTTTGGGTGGAACTTATGATAAGCCTCCATCATTGTTCTCGAGACAGAAGTCTATGTCATTGTGATGTCACTAACAGTAAGCTGGTACCCCAGTTTTTTTTTAAACAATGTAGTTTACAGTGTAAACATTTTTGAATATGCAAAAATCACTGGATGGTTACACCAAAAAATCTGTAACTTTACTGTGTTTAAAGATAATTTCATTGCACTCAGCTCATAAATGTAGATAGCAAAAACAAAAAAAGCTGTAAAATTTCATTTTGAAATGCCAAGCAGTTAGTGAGAAAATAGCAAAAAAAAAAAAAAAACTCTTAATATGTAAGTATGACATGATGAGGATAGAGCTTGAGTGCATTCGCAATTAAACCTAAATACAAAGGATTACAATTAAGTGGCCTGTGCTAGCCAATGATGAACCAGAATATTAGAGGCACCATTTTCATTAGCAGAGTTTCCATTCTACTGCATGAGGACTTCTGAAAATGTTTCCATATTAGAAGATTTATTATAAAATGTCTCACTATGGTCCTGAGTTACTAAACCTTTTTTTTCCTGTGGTCACTGATGGGTCAATATTCAAAACAATGTAAACAGCCCCTGGCTAGTTAAATCGCTTGTTTGGGGCTAACTGGTCATTTTCAGTGGCACTGTAGTGATGCTAAAAATGTCCAGTTACTGCCTATCTCAAAACCGGCAATTTTGAAGACATTCCGGGGGCGGAGTCAGCACTTGGCTAGTTAAGTGCCGATATTCAGCACCTAACAGACCAATGTAACCACATAAATACGACCGAATAAAAGTCAGTCCTATCTTTATGCGTCCTATAACTAGTTAAATGCAAAATACTGCACTTCCGCTTTAGCTGGCTCTGCAAATCCAGAAATTCAGCCCAGCATCAAATTTCTAGGCTTAACACCGGCAGTGGTCAGCAAAACACTGAGTGTTCAAACTCCTCTTATTGACTTATAAGTGTATTCACTCTGAAGCTCCTCAGTACCTCTCCTCTCTCATCTGTCCCTACACTCCTCCCCGGGAACTCCATTCACTGGGTAAATCTCTCTTATTTGCACCCTTCTCCTCCACTGCTAACTCCAGACTCTGGGCCAGATGCACTAAGGTCCTCGGAAGAGCCCTTCCCTTACCGATTCCATAGCGAATCAGTAGGGAACGGCCATGCATCAAGGAATCGGAATGCAAATGAGCTGCTCATTGTAGCTCACTTGCATTCTCTATTCCCTCAGAAGCCAGTCGGCCGGTCGAGCATGCGCAGAGCAGCCAAGCATTATGCTGGCTGCTCTGCGCATGCCAAGGACGTCCAAAAAGGACGTCCCTGACAAGCACTGCCAGAGCCGTGGGCCGGACCGCCGGTATAGCCGGTGATCCCTGCTGCCCCACTCTTGGAAGAAGGGGAAGGATTGCGCATCGGGACGTGCAAGGATGTCCAAATCAAAACCTATTTGGACGTCCCTTTCAATTATGCCCCTCGTCCTGATCTCTCTGAGCCAATCACACCGCATTTAGCTGAGAGAGACCTGGAGGAGGGGCATAATCGAAAGGGAAATAGTTTTTGATTTGGATGTCCTTGCACGTCCCAATGCCGGTGGTTATTTGGGGCACCTCCAAAAAAGATATAAATATAAATAATTTTTGTCCGTTTTCTTTCTGAAGGAAGAGCCAGCAGGAACAGTGCATGGGTGCAATCCTGAACAGGAGGGAAGCAGAGAGCAGGCAGAGCCGCCAGGGAGGGGCCATTTCTCCGTTGGTGGGCATTTTGGGCACTGAAGGAGACCCATAACAAAAAACTTTTTTGGGGGGGGGGGGGAACGTCTAAGTGCTCATCAGGGACGTCCTTTTTTTTTTTTTTTTTTTTTAGTGAAGGACGTCAATGTTAGGCACTTTAGAAGGACAGCCCTGATTGGCACTTGGACATGGCTAGGCAGTGAAGGACGTCCCTGACGAGCACTTGGACATTTTTTTTCCCATTTTTTCTTTGGTTACATTTATAGAAGTTTTGAAATCCCGTGCAGCCCCAACAAGAGGTACAGACCTCCCATTAGATTTTCCACGGTTAGGCAATCGGAAAATGGTAGTGCATCTCATTACAATACGATTTCTACACATTATAATACTATTTTGCTCATCTGCATTCCGTTTTCGTTAGCTGCTACCGTGATCAGAAAATGGCTTGGAGAAGCCTTTTGTGCATGCCACTGTTTACTACTTGATTGTTAATGGCTTGTTAATGGCTCGTTAAGTTTAGTGCATTTGGCCCTCCATTCCTTTTATCTTGCTGCAGCATATGCCTGGAATAAACTTCCTGAGCCGGTATGTCAAGCTCCATCTCTGGCCATCTTCAAATCTAGGCTAAAAGCCCACCTTTTTGATGCTGCTTTTAACTCTTAACCCTTACTCACTTGTCCAGTACCCATATTTTATCATTCCCACCTTATCTCTTTTTTTTTCCTGTTTGTCCTAATTAGATTGTAAGCTCTGTTGAGCAGAGATTGTCTCTTTATGTTTATTGTTTGCATTTGTATCCCACATTTTCCCACCTCTTTGCGGGCTCAGTGTGGCTTACAATAAGATAAGAATAATGAAAATACATTTGTTACAATTTGGTTATGGGTTATATTGTACAAGTTATGCGAGATAATCGAATTATCATTAGGAATATCACAGTGGGACATCAACATGAAGCTTAAGGGCAGTGTTAAGACACAAAGGCAAGTGGTGTACATATTTCTGTGAGTAAGTGTATGAGTAGTGTTGAATTATGGGGGATGGGAGATCATAAGTGGATGTATGATGCATTGATGAACAGTGAGTGTGGACTCTGTGTTTTGGTTCTTTCCGTAAATTGTTTCAAATAGATGGGTCTTCAGTGATCTGCAGAAGGATGCTTGTTCGTGGGTCGCTCTTAAGTTGCGCAGCAGTGTGTTCCAAAGCTGCGTGCTCGTGTGAGAAAAGGTCTGATGTACAGCACTGCGTATGTCTAGTAGCGCTATAGAAATGATAAGTAGTAGTAGTAGTAATCCTTTACGCTCTTCTAAGATCTCTGCAGCAAAATTTCCTAGTGGTTTTCTCTCACCTGAATGTCCAATTGTTTCCCACCAGTGGTCTTTCTTTCATCTTTTTTTGTGCTTTAAATCTGCCTTAAAAATTTAGGGGCCCTTTTACTAAACCTTTCGCATGTGCTACTGGAATTAGTATATGCTAAATTCTAAGAAGCCCATTTCTTACCTATGGGCCTTTTGGCTTTAAGCGTATGCTAAGCTTAGTAAAAGGGCCTTTTATTATTTTGTTAAGGCCCTCCTTACTAATAGATCCTAGTGTGGCATCAGCTCCCTCCCATCTCACTAGACCAGGGGTTCTCAACCCAGTTCTCGAGACACACCAAGCCAGTCAGGTTTTCAAGATACCCAGAATGAATATACATGAGATAGATTTACATACAGTGGAGGCAGTGCATTCACATTTATTTCATGCTTAGTGCCAGGATCCACACCCAATTTTGGGAATAAGGATTTACACCAATTGAAACCTGGTGTAAATTCTCGTGCCTAAATTAGGCCCGAATCTGCCACATTCTATAACAATGGTCATGCCCACTTTTTAGATCCGTGCAGAAAATTTACACACACATCTTTATAGAATCTTGTCTAGGAAGATGTGCGTGTAAATTTTAATTATTGCCAGCTAGTGCCAATGATTGTTACTGCCCAGTTATTGCCAATTAACTGCTCATTTGTCAATTAAGTTGTGCGCGCAATTATGGAATAGACCCGATGTGCGCCAAATTTAAGCATGCTATTTTGGGCACCATATATAGAATCTGGAGAATACTGCATTAGGGCGACCACAATACACCCTAGTCAAAGGTACATCTAAGACCCTTTCACACAATTTACTATAAACTATTGAAGTATACATATGAACTTTCTACAAAGGCTAGAACATGTTTTGCTCAACGTGGAGGGGCATAATCGAACGCGAACGCCTATCTCCATGGGCATCTATGTCCGAAAACGGGTACGTGAAGAGGTGGGACAGACCGTATTTTCGAAAAAATGGACGTTTTCAGCTGGGTGTTTGTTTTTTTTAGCGATAATGGAAACTAAAAACGCCCAGCTCAAAAACGTCCTAATCTGAGCCATTTGGTCATGGGAGGGGCCACGATTTGTAGTACACTCGCCCCCCTGACATGCCAGGACACCAACTGGGCACCCTAGAGGTCAGGGCGGTGGACTTCAGACAACGTTCCCACATGAATAGCTCCCTTACCACGGGTGCTGAGCACCCAACCCCCTCCCCCAAAACCCACTACCCACAAATGTACAACACTACCATAGCTCTTAGGGGTGAAGGGGGCATCTACATGTGGGTACAGTGGGTTTTGGAGGCCTCCCATTTACCAGTACAAGTGTTACAGGTAGGGGGGTATGGGCCTGGGTCCGCCTGGCTGAAGTGCACTGCTGTACCCACTAAAAGTGCTCCAGGGACCTGCATACACGCAGGCCTCTAGGACTGGTTGCTGCTATATAACATTGGCACACCAGTTGACACATGAAGACTAATCTCTCCAAAAACGTCCTTTATTAGAATAAGCACGCTTACTCACAGTTAACTGCAGATCAGAGGTTGTGCCCCACTGGCAACGAGTCTCCCTGGTACTGAGATTAGCAGTAGGTCAGAGCTGGCAGAATGCTGTACAATGCCCTCTTTCAGTCACATTCAAGGGAAGAACTAAGTTCTGTAACGTGGCTAACACGTGAAAGGGATCTCAAACTGGTCAACAGATTCCAGAGTTTAATTGCACAATGAGTGAATAAATATTTTCTCTAATTCGTTTTAAATTTACTACTTTGTAGCTTCATTGTGTGCCCCCTAGTCGTAGATAGGGCGGGCACAGGGTTCTGTATATTTTGTTGGACTGACCTTTGATCTTTAGTCTGGAGAATATAAAGTTTTGTATGTCTATATTGATTGAGTGATCTTGGTTGACTATCCAACTTATAATTGAAAGAGAAAAACGCCTAGATTTCGACCCAAATCGGGAGATAGACGTTTATCTCACAAAAACGAATAAATCGGTATAATGGAAAGCCGATTTTGGATGTTTTCAACTGCACTCCATCGCGGAAGCGTACAAAGTTGACGGGGGCGTGTCGGAGGCGTGGCAAAGGTGGAACTGGGGTGTGGTTATTGGCCGAGGAGAGATGGGCGCCTTTCGCCGATAATGGAAAAAAAAGTATGCGTTTGTAGCTAGAATTTAGGGCACTTTTCCTGGACCCTGTTTTTTCACGAATAAGGCCCCAAAAAGTGCCCTAAATGACCAGATTACCACCAGAGGGAATCAAGGATGACCTCCCCTGACTCCCCCAGTGGTCACTAACCCCCTCCCACCACAAAACATGATGTTTCACAACTTTTTATTTTCACCCTCAAATGTCATACCCACCTCCCTGGCAGCAGTATGCAGGTCCCTGGAGCAGTTGTTAGGGGGTGCAGTGGACTTCAGGCAGGTGGACCCAGGCCCATCCCCCCCTACCTGTTACAATTGTGCTGCTTAATGCTTAGTCGTCCAACCCCCCCCCCCAAACCCACTGTACCCACATGTAGGTGCCCCCCTTCACCCCTTAGGGCTATAGTAATGGTGTAGACTTGTGGGCAGTGGGTTTTGAGGGGGATTTGGGGGGCTCAACACACAAGGGAAGGGTGCTAAGCACCTGGGAGCTCTTTTACCTTTTTTTTTGTTTTTGTAAAAGTGCCCCCTAGGGTGCCCGGTTGGTGTCCTGGCATGTGAGGGGGACCAGTGCACTACGAATCCTGGCCCCTCCCACAAACAAATGCCTTGGATTTATTCGTTTTTGAGCTGGGCGCTTTCATTTTCCATTATCACTGAAAAACAAAAACGCCCAGCTCACAAATTGTCGAATAAAACATGGACGTCTACTTTTTCGAAAATACGGTTCGGTCCACCCCTTCACGGACCCGTTCTCGGAGATAAACGCCCATGGAGATAGACGTTTTCATTCAATTATGCCTCTCCTATGGTTTAGGTCTATCTATCAACTGATGGAGCTCTTGACTACCTTATTTTATTTGGATTAAGTTTTGTTAACCTCTCTGATCTGGAAAGCTGAGCAGTATACCAAGTTTTTAAATAAAGATAAAGATACTGAAAACACAGAGAGCTCTTTCCTTCTGGAAATCTTTTTGCTTATCACTCTCCCTCTTCAGTTAGATGAGCTCACTGGAAATTTTCATTTTTGTTCCTTTTTATTGCTGAGGTTGGGTTTCTTTAGAGCTTTAGTGGCAGTAGGTAATGTACCATATATCAAACTGAGAAAACCATGACAGTGCTCTGATTGTTGTGGTAATTACAGTTCTAAGTCAGGTCACTGAATGCACGCTGGATTATGACAAATAGTTTGTGGCACTCACAGAATGTACTGCATGAGGATAAACAAAGACGGAAAAGTTAAAGTGGGTAGCTGGAGACAAAAGTGACTGCAAAAATGAGACCTTTGAGTTGCCTACATGAGACAGATCCTATCTGTTCAATTTACAAGCTAAAACTCACTTAAATATATTCAATTATTGTAGAGTAGATATGCATTAAGTCTTGAGATGAGTCCTTTAGGAGCAGACATCTATGCAAATAATTCATCTCATTGTCTGATGCCAGATCATGAATGAAAAACTTATGCTTTGCATCTCATCATAGTTACGGTATCACCAAAGGGTCATTTCAAAGGCAAGAAAAAAGGTTTCCTTCTCTTTGTTTAGAGTTTATGGGTTTTTTTTCCTTTGGGTACTGTCAGTACATATGTATATATTTCTTACCTTGGGCTTAATTATTTGCCAAATAGAAATAGAGCCTGCTAGGCTGCTCAAGTAATATTTGGCAATTTCTGGCTACTTTTTTTCTACCTGATTTTTTTTTCTCTAAAGTATGACACACAGCACTCTGCTCAACAAACTACCAGTGTATGAAACTGAGATATACAGCAAATGGCTGCACTAAAAAAGAAAATGGAAAATTGTTCGTCACCATTCATGATGCTAACACACATAAATTTAAAAGCTTTTGTGTCATAAAAGAAGGATCAGAATCACACATTTCCACTCATTTACAGGCCTAGTTATTAAGCTGCAGTAAAATGCATGCAGCTTGTGTACTGTGGAAATAATATAATAGGCCTCTCTGGACTTACTGGATGAAGATGTTCCCAGGAGTTCCTTTGTCTTGTCTTGTTTTATTTTATATACTTTGTTTAATTTACTGAAATAAGTAAATCAACAAGAAAAACATTCTAGTATAGAAAAACCATATAGCACTTCACCAATACATAAGTACATAAGTATTGCCATACTGGGCCAGACCAAAGGTCCATGGCATCAAGCCCAGCATCCTGTTTCCAACAGTGGCCAATCCAGGTCACAAATACCTCGCAAGATCCCCAAAATGCATGCACTCTTCTCCTCAGCCACTTCCCCCTTTCTGTCATGAACTTGAGTAGAAAGGCAGGGAGTAGCAGAAAATGAGTCAGAATAATGATGAGGGCCGCCCCAGAGATCTCCAAGGGCCACCATTGGTCCCGGGCCTTGTACTGAAGAACACTGATCTATCACAATCATTTCACAGATTATTTTAAAGGTGGTAAACAAATAAATATATCTAATTTAATTTTGCACCTTTTTAGCACTAGTCCTCTAAAAGAAGAACACATTTAGGGATCCTTTTACTATGCTGAGGAAAGCGCTAATGTGCGCTTAGAACAATTTTAAATGGCTTACGCTCAGGTGTCTTGTTGTAAGTTCCAAATCTGCATGCTGTAATTGGGGCGCCAATATATATATTTTGTTTTTTGGTTGGAGGGGGCATGTCAGGGGGCAGAGAGAAGGTGTTCCTGCACTAATCAGTCAGCACATCCATATTACCATGTGCTAAGTGGTTAGCACAGGACCGTGAGCCCTTAACACCTACAAAATAGGCATCAATAAGTGCTCCCACAGTAATTTCTTTTAATGACCATGCCCTAATGGCAACATTAAGGCTATTAATAGAAAAATAATAGAAAATTGGCCTTTTTCTGGCTGCAGTAAAAATGGCCTTAGTGTGCAAGAAAAACCCGGGTAAGAGCGCATTAAGGCCACCCTGCTCTTCTCTGGAGTTTTGGATCTTACCCAAATTGTTTGTGTAGTCAATTCAAGTAAGATCCAAAACTCCAGAGAAGAGCAGGGTTGCTGTCCTGTATATTGTTTTGGATTTCACTGTATGACCCCTGAAGTAGGCACTTGCATGCGTCAAAACACGGCCCGTGTCGGGTCTTTCTTTTAAGTATAATAATAAAGACTGTTGGATTCATATCTCCAGTGGTGACTCGTCTTTGGTCAGCCTCTACTTTTACTTTGTGTGCTTTCTCATCATAGAGGACCCCTCCTGTTTTTGTATTTTGGATCAAGGTATATTATACACCTACCCTTGTCTCTCAATCTTTTCTTCCTAACATTATCATAAATAGGTCTAACACCCCATATACATGATATCATACAATCTACCAAATTACCCAAATCTCTGCTTACTGTATCCCTGTGGCATACTCATTTGTAAGCTGATTGTATTACTGGTATTGATAAACCTACTAACTTCCCCACATTTTCCAACTCCTGATTTTCCGCCCATCTGAACCCTAGATAACACAGCTGTAATAGTAACAAACAAGATATGATGCTTGTACAAAAGGATCTTTTGAACAGTACTTTCATGTCCAATAGCCCTAAAGTTGCCCTCAAAAGTGCACACTAAGGTGCATGACACGCTCTTTAAGCGTGCCCCTTCAGCAGCGTGCCTCAGACTCAGCACACTGATATGGTTCCTCATTAAGAGCATGTTGAAGATGCTGATGATGTCACAAGGGGGCAGGGCTATGCGAAATGCTGTTGTAAAATCAGGAAAGAGTCTCTAGTTGAAAGCAGATTATGCTGCAAATTCTGCTCTTTAGAGGAGTTCAGGAAGCAAACAAGATGGGAGAAGTGCCTCATACTCGGCACACTGATAAAGTTCCTCTGTGAGAGCATGTTGAAGATGATGATGATGTCACAAGGGGGGCAGGGCTTCATATCACGCTGTTGGGAAAATGAACAGGAAAGGGTCTCTAGTTGAAAACAGATTATGCTGCAAACCCTGCTCTTCAGAGGAGCACAGGAAGCAAACAGAATGGTAGAAGTGCCTCAGACTTGGCACGCTGATAAGGTTCCTCCATGAAAGCATGTTGAAGATGTGGACAGCATTGCAAGGCTAAAGAAAGTGAATTCCATAGTGAAGCCCTCTGATAACAAAGTGACACAGAAGCGAGGGCATGTCCAAACCTGCTCACACTCTGCCTATGCCACACCCAAACTCTGCCTATGCCCCACCCCCTTTGATGTTGCCAGATGTGACATCACTGCCCCACAACCCTTTGTATAACTCTGCCCCTAAATCCACCTATTTGCATAGACTAACCCCAAACCATACCCCTTTGCATAACCCCTGCCCCCCAAACCCCACCCCTTTTGGTGATGTCACAGGGAGTGATGTTATAGCCATGCCCTTTTTTCCAAGATGATGACTACTTACTGTTTCCACTACTGGCCCCTATCTTGGATGGGGTGACGTGATTGGAAGTGACTTCTAAAAAACCACCAACACTGCACCCTTTCCCTAGCCATCAGTCCAATTTGTTTGCAGCCTTCAACCCCTCCCTTTCCTCTTCCCAAGCCATCCTCCATAGAAAGAACTAGTGTGAATGCTACGGGGCTGTTCCAAACACACACATTTTTAAAAAGTTATGTACAGCAGCGGTAAAAGAAATAGCAATGAAAATTAGTGGCAGAGCAAAATCCTTTAGCTATGGTCTGTTCCTTCCTGCTTTTTCAGGAGATCACAACTGTTCTGTGTGAGGTGTCTGATTTGTACAGCATGCTGTTCTTGGCTGTGTAAAAAAATTAGTCTACAGCCACAACCCCTCCCCGCACAACAAACAGGCAGAGAAAAAAATTCCACACCCACACATTTTACACTGTTGGCAACTCTGGCTGTTTTTAAAAGGTGGTTTCAATCTCTCCTCCCCCTCTCAGCTTTTCACAAGCATGCTGTTCTTTGTGTGAGATCAATAGGTCTGCAGATTCCGCCATGGCCCCTCCCCTTTCCCTAGACATCAGCAAACTTACAGGGAATACCCGCTTTGCCCTTCCAAGAAGTGCGGACATAATCAGTAACCGTAAGGCAGATGTACTTTTCCTCCTTGCTTTGGGGAAAAAAGTTACAGATAAGCAAACCTCTCTCTCTCTTCATCCCCATGGCTCCCACCTCCTTCTACCTCTCATTTAGCAAAACCATCAGCCCAACTGGCTGCAGTCATGTCACTGTATATAAAGAGATGCAACATGCTGCTAATCCTATACCCCCTACCTACTCCCCTTATATGGTTCCCCACCAAACCTACAGCACTAGTATTGAAATGTGCAGTGCCCTATGATAAACAAAAAAATCCTAAGCAGAATTTACTATGATTTCGAGATGGTCAGGAGTTTACAGTTTTGATATGGCTACTGATGATTTTGAGGCATGTTTGTGCCATCCCTTCTCGTGCATCATAGGGGGACCCTCCAATAGTGGTAAAATTTTCTTTGTTAAAAATTATTAGAACACACCAAACTTCAGCATGAAACCCAATCAAATTGTATGTTGTTACACCTGTTGGCAACCTATATAGGAAGAATTGACAAACTGTTACCCTTTTATACATTTTATGGATTCACTGCTGGTGACATTTAACAATGACCTGTTGTTTCTGCCCCATAAAGTAAATCTGGTCACTGTCAATGATTTTATGCAGATTGGTTTTAAAAATGATGAGATTGAAAAAGCCTTTACCAAATATACAACTACAGAAATGTATTTTATATATTGTCCAAAACGTTTTTTTGTCAAGGCAGAATAAACTGCACCATCACCTTAAATACAAAATATATGGTATTGTTTAAGAACCCGAGAAATAAACAGCAGATAGCTGTTCTTGTCAGACAAACATATCCAGGCAAGATGAGTTTCTTTCTTGAGGCCTTCAAAGACACTTCCAGAAAACCATATGACTATCGCATTGTGGATTTGAATGCGTTGACACCCGAGGCTTACAGATTGAGGACGGACATATTTCCCCCCAAGTTGATGTTTGTGTATGGTGAGAAAACAGAGGGCACCTACTTTTTCCACACACTGTAATTGCGCTCTCATAGGCAACAACATGTCTAGCCATATGAAGAGGAACCTGAAGCTTTTAAATCTTTTAGTAAAGGCTTTGCCCCGCTAGAGAAAGGCCATCTTCTGTATAATTTCGAATGACTTAATAGCGGCTATAGCAGAGATAGCCCTAAACTATCACAGCACCAGATTAGCTTTCTGAAAAAACAAGGGCATGAAATAAAGAATCTCGTGAACAAAAGGATACCTTTATTGGACCCTTGCTAAGCTTTGCCTTACTGCTGATCATGAGCCTTATTGGCAAAGCAGTATGCTGAAAAGATGTAATTCGTCCCTAGCCAATAGCTTGATCATTTAAGAGGTCCTCTAGCATCCCATGAAAATATTAGAATGGATGCCATTCAAATGCTTGATGAAGAAATAAGCAGTATTCTTCAAAGTTCCAGACTAACCAACTATGGAAAGGCCAAAAGTTCTTCAGCTGTGTTACAGTGCTACCTGTCGTTTGTCAGACAGGACAAAAAGGAAGGAGAAAAAATAAACCTGTATCTCCATGAACAAAGTCCTAAACAGACAAAGGCATCACTAGATAATGATGGTCCATCTGACCCTGTTCATCAGGAGGTGTTAAAAGTAATTGGTGCGTGTTATAGGAAAAACACCGAAGTGTTGTTTGATAAGCTATTCAGGAACAAGGATGTGGTAATCTGGGGTACCGATGGGACTTTTGTATACAAGGGTTACCCCGTAAGTGGGTCTAACCTGTTTGACCAAGTTTGCGGGGCTACTTATACACAAGCTCTTTCCCAACAATGGAAACCCAGAGGATGGGAGGAATTCATGTGGTCCCTGGCTGAACTCAATATGCCCTCAACAGTAGTTGGCAATGCATGTAACAGGCATTTGCTTGAACTTCTTTAAAAAAAAGCCCACAGAGGTTTCTGTGAAATTCACTAGCCCTATAAAAACTGTAGAAACCCTTCCCCTTAAAAAAAAAAGAAACCTGTGAAATACATCAGCCTCGCCTATAAGAAACAATATGTATTGAACCAACAACAGTGGTTAAATATGTAATATGTACAATTTTAATAAAAACACTTTGTACACAGACACATGATGCCAGACTCTTGATTCCTTTTCAGAGTTTCATTTGGACACTCTTTGAGCAGGGACTGTCTTTCTTCTATGTTTGTGCAGCGCTGCGTATGCCTTGTAGCGCTATAGAAATGCTAAATAGTAGTAATAGTAGTAGTAGTACTGTGTGGCACTCTGTGGAAAACACATCTCTTTAGGTTTCAACAGAACTTTTTTTTTTTTTTTCACAAACTGTAACACCATTTCATTGTTTTTTAGAGAGTCCTCAGAATATAATTGTAAAATATTTTCAAAAGACAAGTCTTTACAATGGTGGTGTAAGAAAAACATGCAGTGGTGACCACAGGTACTAGATAGAGGGTACTGTAACCAACTGTTGTGGTACACAATAGTTTCACAGTGCTTCTGTAAAACATCCGTAATACTGCAAGGAAACATAGGAAACAATAATCAGGGGAATGTCAGTAAGAATCAAAAAACTAGCCGACCCCGTTCTGACACAGATAGATGGCTCACCAGTGCTCGCCGGGTAGGTTGTGTGGATGGGTATTTACCACTAACACTAATGGTCTCCACGACAAGAGCAGGCCGAGTAACCAATTGCTGGTAAAACATCTAAAAAATATAAATATAGGAAAACTCTCGTAGGTGTAAGTCTATATATATGTATGTAACAAGGAGGAAAAAGCCTCAATAAGCACCTCTTCGCGCAACTAAGTGAAAAGAGGGCTAGGTCTTCTTCATCATAGGCAAAAAAACCTCCTGTGTTAGTATGCAAAAAGCACCTGATTCAACGCTTTCTTTTTAAAGTTCAAGTGATAACAATATAAGTGGACACTTAATTTAGCGTTGTCCTGGCTCTTCTCATCCTTCCTGTGTTTAATAAACTGTGTTTAAACACAGGAGGGACGATGCTAAGTTAAGTGTCCACTTATATTGTTATCACTTGAACTTTAAAAAGAAAGCGTTGAATCAGGTGCTTTTTGCATACTAACCCAGGAGGTTTTTAACCCATGATGAAGAAGCCCTAGCCCTCTTTTCACTTAGTTGAGAGAAGAGGTGCTTCTTGAGGCTTTTTCCTCCTTGTTACATACATATATATAGACTTACACCTACGAGAGTTTTCCTATATTTATATTTTGTAGTACAAGCAGAGGAGACTCCTTTTCCCCCATTGTATTTTTTTTTAGTAAAACATCTAAAAACAATTCTGCAGTGTACGGGTCCTCCTTCAACAAATGATAAATCTGTATGGTGTTCATTGCTTTACATGTAGTCAAACAGGATATTCCTTTGCTGATTAACTTTTTTTACATTGTCAAACACCCTGTAGACGATCATGTTTAAGGTACAGGGCAAATCATTTGCAAAAGTGGATTTCTCAAAAAGATATAGCGGATTTAGAAAAAGAAGAGCGACCAAAATGATAAAGGGGATGGAACTCCTCTCGTATGAGGAAAGGCTAAAGAGGTTAGGGCTCTTCAGCTTGGAAAAGAAATGAATGATGGGAGATATGAATGGGGTCTACAAAATCCTGACTGGTGTAGAACGAGTAGAAGTAAATCGATTTTTTATTCATTCTAAAAGTACAAAGACTAGGGAACACTCGAGGAAGTTACATGGAAATACTTTTAAAATAAATAGGAAATATTTTTTTCGCTCAATGAATAGTTAAGCTCTGGAACTCTTTGCCAGAGGATTTGGTAACAGCGGTTAGTGTATCTGTGTTTAAAAAGGTTTTGGACCAATTCCTGGAGGAAAAGTCTATAGTCTGCTATGGAGACAGATATGGGAAGCAACTGCTTGCCCTGGGATTTGTAGTATGGAGTGTTGCCATGATTTGGATTTCTGCCAGGTACTTGTGACCTGGCTTGCCACTGTTTGGAAAACAGGATACTGGGCTAGATGGACCATTGGTATGACCCCCTTAAGGCTACTCTTATGTTTATGTTTATGACAAATCAAAAGCCAGCAAAGTGTAACCTCTATAAAACACTGAATAGTCGATCATCAACACGCTATCTTTCATATGTTTACAGGTCACTTTTACAAACTACATGTATTCTCTCATACAGTGGCCATGTTCAAGGTCCAGTTGAAGAGGTTTTCCCAGCACTTTTCACTGGCCATGTACAGAGCAGCAAAGTTGATATTGTAATGTTGAAAATTAAAGGGGTTTTTACGGTAGTACCCGCTGTAAGCATCATTGTCCACAAACCCCAGGATGATGAGTTTGGGCAACTGCTTCAGAAAGAGATTTTCCTGGTTGATAACACAAGCTCTGACAGGTATGCTAAACACCTTCAGCCCCACGCGATTAGTGGCATACTTTACATTGGGTCACGCTGAAGTGCTGTTGAAGTACAGTCTTACTCCTGGTGACACTTTTACTCTCTTTACGAACAACAATGTGGACAGGATCTGTATGTTGTAGGGTTCATTGGCATCCCAACTCATTAAACAGAAGGCATCTTTACTTCTCATCAGTTTTATCTACCTCATTGTTCAGAAGTTTTTTTCTTGGAAAAACAAATTGATGTGTTAATGGCCCAATAATTCTACATTCTGGCTACTTGGAACCACCAGGGTCTATCAACTTATGGCTCCTGGCTGAGTCTTTACAAAACAGACTGCTTGTAAACTGCATTTTGAGGGGTCCTTCGCCGTAATTGAGAAGCAGTTCTATGAGGGCTGTATAAGGGTAGCAGTTGTTGCTCTGACTGATGAGTCTATCTCTGATCGTGATGTGCAGCTGGCTGAAGAGGGATGTTATTGGATAATTTACTAGTGCCACTTTGGCCGCCCCTGCTATGTCCATGCCATCTTCTTTCACAGTCTTACAGGTCAGATACAACAATGTATTGCTCAAATCCATATAATCTTCCCTATTACCGGTTATGTAAAAGTCAAGCAGCGCGATTTCCAATAAAACCGATAAAGGTGGTATTTCCACATAAATGCTTTTTTTGATACTGGTTTGTGTGGGTGACAATTGAAAGAGGTCCAATTCTTATTTAACACATTCTTCAGAGCCATCTTTCACAAAAGCCATGATTTTTTCTCAAAATATGTTTTTTTTTTAATTTGTACCCCTTGCTTTCCCACTCATGGCAGGCTCAATGTGGCTTAGGTACTTATTTGTACCTGGGGCAATAGAGGATTATGTGACTTGCCCCCCAGAGTCACAAGGAACTGCCTGTGCCTGCAGTGGGAATTGAACCCAGTGCCTTAGAATCAAAGTCCACCACTCTAACCACTAGGCCACTCCTCTCTTCCAGCTTTGCAACACTAACTCTCTTCTTACCCACGCACTTAGGCTTCTGAGACACTACACAGTTTGGTTTCTTTCTTTTAAGGGGTTTGTGTGGTCCTTCTAAAAGCGTCTACCCCCTCTCTTTCTTTTAAGGGCTTTTTGCATGACTACTAGTTCTGATTCGGTCTGCTCAGCATTGTTCATGTTATTCAGAACGGCCATGGTGACGTGACCCAACACATCTTTGGCTATGTTTTTAATCATGCTTTTCATGTGCGGTTTAACAATCTCAATGCCCCTTCTGAGCAACAGTTGTGCTTTTCTATGAAATACACTGCCGATCCCCACTCCATACATAACGGGTGATCCGTAAAATCCCGGGGTTACATAATAATGTCTGTATGCCTTCAGGTCACCATAAATTTTAATTGATACCATATTAAAATATGTTCACTTTCTGAGGTTGCAAGTGAAGCATAAGGATCACCTTTCTGTAGTGAAATGAGATGTGCCTGTTCTGATCCATCTTTATTTCAAAGGAAATAGTATTGATGTAGACTTTGCTCTCTCAGATGGTAGATAGAGAGTGGGAAGTAGTCCAGGCTAACCAGGAACACACGCAGAGTCTTCTAAGTATAATCAAACTTTTATTAATGAAGACTCGACACAAGCCTGTGTTTCGACAATGCCTACTTCAGGAGTCTTCATATGGCATGTAAATCATCAACAGAAGAATGGTGGGTCGTAAAAGTATATAAAAACAATTGGTCTTTAAAAAGACTTTTATGTAGCAACCAGAATTGGTAGCGTCAGCAAGCTTTCTCTGCTATTTCCGTGGGATTTCAGTGATCCTTTGCTTCGGCAGATTTTTCACTGTGACTTTGCTCTCTCAACCATATCTCCTCATCTTTTGTGGCACATACATATAATTGCGAGAGAAACAGATCTGCTACATTACCCATTCCAGGAAGAAGAGTTTTTGGCCTGTTCGGGTTTAGAACTTATATTCCAAAGCAGCGTAGTGTCCTTAGTCCCTGATTTTCTCCATTACATCAGTGCTGCAGGTCCCATAATGCATCAGGATGAGGTTAGGAGAAATCCTGGACTGCCCAAAAGTATCCCTCTGGGAATGGGTACCTTGGCAGATCTGGGAAGAAGGTGTGTAGCTATGGGCCCAGAGCTTTGTAGGAGTACTGTTACAGTAACCACATGATACAGGGTACACAGTGCATCACTGATCTTTTTTCAAGCATGACAAACCTTATTTAATATGTAACCTACTGTAATCTGAGGATGTTTTGGGAGATCAACCATTTAAAAGAAATCGGTACACTTTTTTGATCTGGTTGCATTTATTTGATTACAGAATGTTAAACCCCCCTGAGGAAGCCCATGTTGTGGAGCAAAACGGGTTCCCATTGAGTTTTCAACGAAATAAAGGAGGTGCAACTTCCTTGTCACGAAATGCCTAGCCACCAGACTAGGGTTACCCCGCAGCCACTTATAGGTCAATCTCCAGCACAACTCAGGTCCACTTGCACCTGCTGCTTGTGCTCTACACTAGCACCCTCCTCCTACTGATTGGGTCACAACTGCCTCTGGGTGAGTCTCCTGCTCTCCAATTATCCCCAGTGATTTCTAGGTTACTCCACACTCCCAGTGGTCCCACAGATACCAGAAAGCATTCATAGACCCAATATACAAACCACCAGGATTCTTTATCAGTCCAAACAATCAGAGCGAACAAACAATTATGTTTATTCTCTTTAAAAATATTGAAAAGTGGAACAAAATAGTGCAATTGGAAACAGTAACAGGTAACTGAAATGTGGATAAATTATAACACTAACTAAACACTTGCATAATTCCTAGAAAGTACCTGGGGAGATCAGGACATACATCTGTTCACAGAGCTTCAGCAAAGAGATCTTTCTCTCCTTCTCCCAGGCTGAAACTGAAGCGAAAGCCAGCCACTGCTAGATAATTTCAAAACTCCAGGCCAGTCAGAGCCCAGAACAGTCAAGTTTCAAATAAAAACCGGTTACATCATTACAGACACTTCCTATTATCTGTGTGCCAAACAAAAAAAAGTAGAAGTCAGTCCTCTGTAGCAGCTTTAAGCATAAACATGCTCCATCTGCTGGCTAAACAGGAGAAATACACTTCAGACATATTTAAGACAGAAAAATATCTAATACATTTTACAGGCTTAAAACATACGTTTCTTCACATTTCTTTTGCATATTGATTCTCATAAAGAATGCAAAAGGAAAAAAATATTTTTTTCATACATTTTTTAAAGAAGTAGAATGATGGAAGAATATATTTTAATGTTTTGATATAGGGGCATTGAATAAAAAAAAATATATATATATATATATAAAACAATTGGAAATAAGAAAAATTTTCCAGACTTCAAATGCTTGCATGGAGTTTGAACGCTGATTAAACATAAGAATAGAAATAATGGGTCAGATCAATGGTCCATCTAGCCCAGTATCCTGCTTCCAACAGATCACAAGTACCTGGCAGAAACAAAATTATTAGCAACATTCCATGCCACCAATCCCAGGGCAAGCTGTGGCATCCACTATGTCCATATCAATAACAGACTATGGACTGTTCCTCCAGGAACTTGTCCAAACCTTTTTAAAACCCAGATACGCTAACTGCTGTTACTACATCGTCCGGCAACGAGTTCTACAGCTTAACTATTCTTTGAGTGAAAAAATATTTCCTCCTATTTTTTTCAAAGTATTTCCATGTAACTTCATTGAGTGTCCCCTGGTCTTTGTACTCTTTGAAAGAGTGAAAAATCCGTTCTACTGGACTCAGGATTTTGTAGACCTCAGTCATATCCCCCCTCAGCCATCCCTTTTCCAAGTTGAAGAACCCTAACCTTTATAGCCTTTCCTCATATGGGAGCAGTTCCATCCCATTTATCATTTTGGTTGTTCTTCTTTGAACTTTTTCTAATTCTGCTATATATATTTTTTGAGATATACTGACCAGAACTGAACAATATACTGAAGATGAGGTCGTACCATGGAGCAATACAGAGGCATTATAATATTCTTGGTCTTATTTTGCATCCGTTTCCTTACAATTCGTAGCATCCTGTTTGTTTTTTTGGCCACTGCTGCATACTGGGCAGAAGATTTCAGCATATTGTCTACAATAACACCTAGATCTTTTTCTTGAGTGCTGACTCCTAAGGTGTAACCTAACATCAAGTAGCTATGATTTGAATTATTCTTCCCAATGTCCATCACTTTGCATTTGTCAACATTAAATTTCATCTACCATTTGGATGCCCAGTCTTCCAGTTTCCTAAGGTCTTCCTGCAATTTTTCCATAATCCACAAATGTATTGACAAATTGGAATAGTTTTGTGTAATCTGCAAATTTAATCAGTTCACTTGTCATTACGATTTCAAGATAGGAGTGGAGGAGTGGCCTAGTGGCCTAGTGGTTAGGGTGGTGGACTTTGGTCCTGGGGAACTAAGGAACTGAGTTCAATTCCCACTTCAGGCACAGGCAGCTCCTTGTGACTCTGGGCAAGTCACTTAACCCTCCATTGCCCCAGGTACAAATAAGTATCTGTATACAATATGTAAGCTGCATTGAGCCCACCATGAGTGGGAAAGTACAGCATACAAATGTAACAAAAACAAAATTTATAAATATGTTAAATAGCACCTGTCTCAGTACAACTCCCTGTGGCACTCCACTATTCACCCTCCTCCATCAAGAAAAACAGCCATTTAACCCTACCCTCTGTTTTCCATCCAATAAATAATTTGTAATCCACAGAAGGACATTGACTCCTGTCCTATGACTTTTTAATTTTCTCAGGGTTCTCTCATGAGAAACATTGTCAAAGACTTTCTGAAAATCTAGATATACTACATTAACCGGCTCAAATGTTTCCACATCTTTATTCACGTCTTCAAAGAAATGAAGCAAATTGGTGAAACAAGACTTCCCTTGGCTGAATCCACGCTGACTCTGTCCAATAAGCCATGTTTGCCTAAGTATTCTATAATTTTATTGTTTTTAATAGTTTCCACTATTTGCCCCAGCGCTGAAGTCAGGCTTACCGGTCAGTAATTTCCTTGACCCACCCCTGGAACCATTTTTAAAAATCAGTATTACATTGGCCATCCTCCAATCTTCAGGTACTATGGATGAGTTTAACGCGAGGTTACAGGTCACAACAGCAGATCAGCAATTTCATGTTTGAGTACCCTGGAGCATAAACCATCTGGTCCAGGTGATTTATCACTCTTTAACTTGTTGATTTGGCACAATAACGTCTTCTAGGTTCACTGAGATTTCTTTCAGTTCCTCTGCATCATCACCCTTAAAAATCATTTCTGGTACAGGTAGAACTCTTACATCTGCTTCCTTAAAGACTGAAGCAAATAATTCATTCAATCTTTCTGCTATGGCCTTTTGTTTCTTCATGATCTAATGGTCCCACTGATTCTCTCACAAACTTTGTGCTTCTGATGTACCTGAAAAAGGTGTTACTATGAGTTTTTGTCTCCATGGCAAATTTCTCTTCATATTCTCTTTTAGCCTTCTTTATCAATACTTTGCATCTAGCTAGACAGTGCTTATGCTGCTTCTTATTTTCTTCAGATCCTTTTTTCCATTCTTTTTAGGATGTTCTTTTGACTTTAATAGCCTCTTTCACTTTACCTTTTAACCATGCTGGCTGCTGTTTGCTCTTCTTTCCACCTTTGTTAATACATGTAAATGCGCATGTAAATTTTTTTATGTGGACCCCAAAAAGGGGATGTTTTCATGGGAGTGGCATGGACAGGTCAAGGACATTCCTGGAATGTGCACACAGTGTTATAGAATTAGGAAGATTCACACCTAATTTAGGCACAAGGATTTTCACCAGGTTTCACTTGGTGTAAATCCTCATGGCCAAAATTGGGCGTGGCTCTTAGTGCTAAGCACTACTCTATAAATGGCACCCAATTTGGAGCACCATTTATAGAATAGCGATTAGCATGCATTTTTATCGGTGCCTAAATTTGGTCGCCATTTACAGAACTGGGTCCGATGTGTATATTACTATAGCTTTGTAAAGAGGGGCATAATCGAACGCGAACGCCTATCTCCATGGGCATCTATGTCCGAAAACAGGTACGTGAAGAGGCAGGACAGACCGTATTTTTTAAAAAATGGACGTTTTTCAGCTGGGCATTTGTTTTTTTTAGCACTAATGGAAACTAAAAATGCCCAGCTCAAAAACGTCCTAATCCGAGCCATTTGGTCATGGGAGGGGCCACGATTCATAGTACACTCGCCCCCTTGACATGCCAGGACACCAACTGGGCACCCTAGAGGTCAGTGCGGTGGACTTCAGACAATGCTCGCACATGCATAGCTCCCTTACCACGGGTGCTGAGCACCCAACCCCCCTCTCCCAAAACCCACTACCACAAATGTACAACACTACCATAGCTCTTAGGGGTGAAGAGGACACCTACATGTGGGTACAGTGGGTTTTGGAGACCTCCCATTTACCAGCACAAGTGTTACAGGTAGGGGAGGATGGGCCTGGGTCCACCTGGCTGTAGTGCACTGCGGTACCCACTAAAAGTACTCCAGGGACCTGCATACATGCAGGCCTCTAGGACTTGTTGCTGCTATATAACATTGGCACACCAGTTGACACCTGAAGACTAATCTCTCCGAAAATGTCCTTTATTGGAATAAGCACGCTTACTCACAGTTAACTGCAGATCAGAGGTTGTGCCCCATTGGCAACGAGTCTCCCTGGTACTGAGATTAGCAGTAGGTCAGAGCTGGCAAAATGGTGTACAATGCCCTCTTTCAGCCACATTCAAGGTAAGAACTAAGTTCTGTAACGTGGCTAACACGTGAAAGGGATCTAAAAGTGGCTTACAAAAATGGCCACTACCTCATGGACTACCGGAAACAAAACAGGGCACACTCTGACCCAGTAAGCATGGGGGAAAGCACCATGGGAGTAGAGCCTACCAACTACCAACATCGTGAGCATTTGCCACAAGCTAGTGGAATCATGGAGCCCAATACCCTACACCCACCACAATGCATTGCTGATGTGACTCTGCAGTGCGCATAACAGAAAAGTTGTCACACTCACCCGAGAGCCACATCAAAACCAGGGAAAGGCTGTCACAGGATAGAACACATTCTGCTGTCATAGAGGTGGGTACGGCATTTGAGGCTGGCATAGAGGCTGGAAAAAAAGTTATTAAAGTGGGTTTTTCTTTTGGTGGGAGGGGGTTAGTGACCACTGGAGGAGTCCGGGGAGGTCATCCTCGATTCCCTCCGGTGGTCATCTGGGCAGTTGAGGCACTTTTGTGGGACTTGTTCGTGAAAAAAAAGGGTCCAAAAAAAGTGACCCAAAATCGCGGTAAAAATGCCTTTTTTCCGATTATCAGCTAAAGACGCCCATCTCTCCTTGGCAGATAAGTACGCCCCAGTTCCACCTTCACCACGCCTCCAACACGCCCCGGTCAACTTTACCCATTTCCGCGACGGATTGCAGTTGGAAACGCCCAAAATCGGCTTTCGATTATACCAATTTGGGCGCCCACGGGAGAAAGACACCCATCTCCCGATTTGGGTCGCAATATAGGCATTTTTCTCTTTCGATTATAAGCAGGAAAGTGACCTAGCAAGGTGCAACTGGTGTCTGTTCTGTGTAACAATATTATATTCTCAAATCATAATAGACTAAGGACTTTTTAATTCACCGATTTTGAATTCTGACCATGTTGTGAAAGTAAACAAAAAATAATTCCTTGTATTTTATATATATCAAAATCACTAACCATCTACTCATTCCTAAAGACTTTCATTTCAGGATCTGTTTTCTTTTGGGTTTTTTTCAGATTTAGAAAAAAAAAACTAAAGGACATACTATTTATCTGAAATGTGATGCTCAGCGACAGTTCCTGAATTTATGCCTTTTCTTTCTGGTAACATCAAAGTCGGAGCATGTCCAAGGTTTATCCTTTTTTTTATAAAGTCCTGTAGAAGAAAAATGGACAACAGAGCTGAAGAAAATGCTATTAGCATGATCTGATCTATAATAAACATCCTCTTACCCCTTTTCCATTCCTTAATGTTTCCAATCCTCTCCCCAACTCCTACCCCCATTCCCTTCCTCCCACCAGAGAGTATTTTAAATTTAGAGGTTCTACATAGATTTTATTCTTTTAATCTGATAAATGACTTTCTGTTACATTTTTTTTCCAAATCCCATTCATGAGTGAATCAAGCTCATGTGGGTTTCTGTTTAATGGTGTTATAACCCGCAAACAAACCAAACTGACCGCCTTTTCCCCTATGAAAGTTAGAAGGGACATTTTTAATGAACCCTTGGCTTATTAAAATCTACTAGCCTTGCTCTTAAATTTCCTAAATTAAGAGAGGTTAACTGTTGATTGTATATTGGGCATGTAAATGCCTCGTGAGTATAAAGTTGTTGAATATTGCAGGTGGCAATTCGCAAGCAGATGCTCAGTTTTCCAAATATAGTTCCACTTAATGGCAGCATTTCTGGCTCTCTATCACATCTTCTCACTTTAGCTTAGCGTGATTTTAATTTTACATGCAAAATGATTTGCTGTCTGCTCAGAAGCATTTTGTGCACTTGTCTTAAACACACATATGTTTGTATTGGTTGCATAGCCATTTTTGAGCATTCTCTCAAATAGCACACTCGGGCAGTCTGAGAAATCTGTTGAAGCCTTCAACTTTTTGCACCCTAGGCAGTTGCTTATTTTGTCTCTGCCTAAATCTGGGCCTGCATGATACTGTTAAAAAAAATAACCATAGGAACCTGATGCTAATATTTTGTTTTCCATTTTGTGTTTATGGGAATAACAAAACCTTTATGAATAAGGGCACTGGCGTCCTAAAAACACATAGATGTTGATAGAAAACAAGCTGGAGTATTGTCCTTTGTCTTTGTTTCAGATGTTTGGACACTGGCAACGAAAAATGAATGTCATCATGATAAAAGGTTGATACTTTTGTCAGGCTATGTTACCCTTAAATGAGCATACTTCCAACCCACCAAGTTAAAAAAAACCCTCAAATGTGCTCCTCAAAAATGTGTTTAAAAAAATGTGATCTGGAACCGTAATCATGCTTCCATATAGTTCATATTTTTAGAGGACATGTTTCTAGACCAATAGAAACATTTAGAAATATAAAGGAATGTAAAAATTGAACATTAACCCCCCCCCCCCCCCCCCCCCCCCGATATTCAGCTGGCAGCGGGCAGCACTTTTGCTGTCTACTGCTGACGTTAAACCCGGATATTCAATGCTGGGCCTTTTCTGGTGACCGACACTGAATATTCGGTTTCAACTTATGTCAATATTCAGCGATAACCAGTTAACTGCTTAGCAGTTAAAGATAGGCCTGTTATTTATGCAGCCTATTTTAACGGTAAACATAGCTGGTTTGGTGCTGATTATCCACTCCTAATTGGCTATGTTGTGCAATATAGCGACCAGCTGCTAACTGTGGATATACAGCGGGAGATAACCGGTTATCGCCCTCTGAATATCCACATTTAGACACTAAAACGCTATTTAATCAGGCATTCCTAGTTGGTTAAATAGTTTTGAATATTTGGCCTCAGGGTTTTTTTAGGAGCATTATTATTTCGATTTTAACCATTGTAACTCTCTTATGGAACTGATATTTATATGAAGATGTATTTCATATCTACAGTCAAAGTAGCTCACATAACTTTTCTAACAAACACCTGCTCTGTGGCTCCAGGCAAGGCCAGGCCAAGAATATTTAAAAGCCTAGGCCTCCCAGGGATAGTTCAAGGTTCTACTCTCCCCCCTTCAATGCCCGGCATCTCCTCTTCATCACCCCTTCCTTTTCATACATCTCATCTCCCCTTCCTTAGACCCCTTCAATGTGCCCATCATCTCTTCTCTTCTACCTTCTTTCCCTCCCCCATGCTTAGGGTTACCATATGGGTCCAAAAAAAGGAGGACACGTTGATTCAGTCCAGGTTTTGCTTCCATTGAAAGCAATGGCAGCAAAACCTAGACTGGCTCAATCTGTCCTCCTTTTTCTGGAGCCATATGGTAACTCTACCCATGCTCAGCATTTTCCTTCTTTTCTTCCTCCTGCTGCTACTGGCTCTGTCATCCTACTTTTGTCTGGGCCTGAAGAACCATCATTTCAGTACAGGGGCTCCTAGTACAAGCTCACACTCAGATACTGCTGAGTCAAACTCCCTGTGAGACAGACTTCTTGTCATAGCAGTGTTTGAGCATGGGCCTTGATCCTCTGCAACAAGCCCCCCATGCAGTGCTGAGATTGGCATTAATGTGCTACTCTCCTTTTGTATGAGAGCTGCATTGTCAACCCCCCCCCCCCCCCCCCCAAATTGTGCCACCGTAGATGAACGCCTAGTCTTACTAGCTCCATTATAGCTGCTTGAAAGGTTACAATTGGTCCATCAGTGTGTTTTCTATACAAAAGGGCTTTGAAATAGTAGAACTGGAAAAGCAAACACTTTCTGACAATTAACCTTTTTTTTATTTATTTACCTGGCTCTGCCTCAATGACAGAGAGCCAGATTAATCTAGCCTTGGTCCTGTTATCTTGATTCATTTAGAGTTCATAGGCTTGGACTACAGAATGTAAACAATGAAACTGATATATCCTGGATCTGTGCCCTGGGCCTTATTTCTGTTGGTGCACAACATCATTATAACCATGACCCAAACAATTAGAAAAAGGCTTTAGAGAAATATGTTCTATAGCCTTATTTCAACATGTTCATACAGTACTAAAGAGTAGAGCTATGCAAGTAAAAAAGGAAAAAAAAAGTCATTTTATTTAGTTTCCTGTGTTGTTTGCAGATTTTTCTTTGTTCAATTTGTTTTTATAAAATTTTGTTTCAAGGCAATTGTTATTAATTAAATGGTAGCTACAATAGTTTGCTGCCCCAAACACAGCAAATCAACCCAGTTCCATTAATCACATGGTCACAACTCCTGATGACAAACTCTTGATGACCCTTCAAGGCACCATTAGACAATATATTGCCATCCATCAAAAAGGCAGCCGCTCGCTCCTCCCCCTCCTCCCCCCGCCGACACTAGAGATATTAATGGTATAGTGTTAGGGCACACATATAGTGACACATGTATTGGGCACCCTACTCCAACTCACATGCCAAAGCCCCCTCCTCTCACACATTGATCCCCACTTCCAAGTTCCAGCATCTGTCTTTCTCCCTCTCTTCCTCCCTCCCTCCCTCCCTCCCCACAGCTCCCTGTCACTTTGTCCCCTTGCTGCTGGTAGCAACTTCCTACTTCTGTGAGGGTGGGTCATGTTACAGAGAGGGCCCGAAGCCCCGAGGCAGGCTGATTAAATTGAATTTGTTTTTTTTTATTTTATTGCATTTGTATCCCACATTTTCCCACCTATTTGCGGGCTCAGCGTGGCTTACAATACATTGTGAATGATGGAAATACAATGTGTTACAGTACAATTATGGGTTACATTATGAGGAGTTGTGGGAAGACAAAGTCAAGTCAAAACAACATTTGGAGCGTAGAAACTATGGAATGTTACAATGGGGAAAAGATAGGGTGATAGAACAATAGCACGAAAACCTTAAGGTAAAGTAATTTTATATGTGGGTGGAGTATTTGGGGTAAGAGAATTTAGAAGAAAGTGTATTGATGCATTTCTGTTAGTGTGTATGGACTTCATGTGTTTTGATCCTTGCAATAAATTTTCTCAAAGAGATATGTCTTTAATCGTTTGCCTAAGTCGGTTAGTTCGTAGATCATTTTCAGGTTGCGTGGTAGTGTGTTCCAGAGTTGCGTGCTCATATAAGAGAAGGTTGATGCATGTAGTACTTTGTATTTTATGCCTTTGCAGTTAGGGAAGTGGAGATTGAAGAAAGTTCAGGATGATCTTTTAGCATTTCTGGGTGGTAGGTCTATTAAATCAGACATGTATGCAGGGGCTTCACCGTGGATGACTTTGTGGACTAAAGTGCATACTTTAAAGGTGATACGTTCCTTGAGTGGGAGCCAGTGCAGCTCCTCACGTAAGGGTTTTGCACTTTCGTATTTTGGTTTTCCGAAGATGAGTCTGGCTGCTGTATTCTGGGCTGTTTGAAGTTTCCTCAGTATTTGTGCTTTGCAGCCTGCGTATAATGAGTTACAGTAGTCCAGATGACTGAGTACGAGTGATTGCACTAGGCTGCGGAAGACGGATCTCGGAAAGAATGGTCTTATTCTTTTCAGTTTCCACATGGAGTAGAACATCTTTTTGGTTGTGTTGTTTGCATGAGTTTCAAGTGTTAGGAGGTGGTCGATTGTGACTCCTAGGATTTTTAAAGTTTCGGAGATTGGCAGTTGTAGTTTAGGTGTGTTGATTTCGGTAAATTTATTTGTGTTGTATTGGGAGGTATGAGGCATTGAGTTTTTTCTGCATTCAGTTTCAATCGGAATGCATCTGCCCAGGTATTCATGATGTGTAGACTCTGGTTGATTTCGTTGGAGATTTCATTAATGTCTTGTTTGAAAGGAATATATATCGTTACATCATCTGCGTATATGTAAGGGTGAAGGTTATGATTTGATAGAAGTTTTGCCAAGGGAATCATCATTAGGTTGAAAATAGTTGGTGAGAGGGGGGATCCTTGCGGTACTCCACATTCAGGTGTCCATGCAGCAGACGTAGTTGAATTTGATGTGACTTGATATGAGCGCAAGGTTAGGAATCCCTTGAACCAGTTTAGGACATTGCCTCCGATGCCAAAATATTCAAGTATGTGTAATAGAATTCCGTGGTCAACCATATCAAAGGCACTTGACATGTCAAATTGTAGGAGGAGTATGTTGGTGCCTGTAGCAATCATTTGTTTGAATTTGTTGATAAGGGTGATTAGTACTGTTTCTGTGCTGTGATTTGACTGGAATCCTGATTGCGCATCATGCAGTATTGAGAACTTGTTGAGATAATTTGTGAGTTGTTTGGTTACCATCCCTTCGGTTATTTTGGTTATTAGTGGAATAGATGCTACTGGTCTGTAGTTAGTTATTTCGCTTGCGTTTTTCTTTGTGTCTTTGGGTATTGGGGTAAGTAAAATTTTTCCTTTTTCCTTTGGGAAAAGTCCGTTTTGTAGCATGAAATTCACGTGGTTCGTTAGGTCTGTTATGAATTGTTGAGGAGCTGATTTCATGAGGTTGTTTGGGCAGATATCTAGTTTGCAATGGGATTTGGCGAATCTTTTGAGCGTTTTAGAGATGAGGTCCTCTGACAGTAGTTCGAATTCGGTCCAGATCCTGTCTGCTGGGTATATTCCGTCTTCTGTCCGCTACCAGGGACAGTAGGGAGGGAGAGGGTGGAAGCAGAAAGGGGACAGACGCTGGAACCAGGAATGGGGGGAGTAGAAAGAGGAGGGATGCTGGAACCGGGAAGGGGAGAGGAAGGGAAGGAATGGGACAGATGCTGGAACCGGGAAGGGGAGAAAAGGAGACAGATGCTGAGCATGTGAGATGAAGACCCAGGGATAGAGAGATGAAGGAGGTGCTGCTCTACCGGATGGGAGGAAGGCACAGACTGGAAGAAGTGTTGGACCAAGGAGATGGAGATGGAGGGAGGAGAGAGATAGGTGCTGGACCAGTGTGGGGGGGGGGGGGAGTAGAGGGAAACAGGCATACCAAGTCACACGCATTTGGCATGTGACACTCGCATTGGGCCACCAACTCCAGCTCACACGCCAAAGCCCCCTCCTCTCCTCAAATTGCTGCTTCCTCTGCCGGCTCCACAGTTTAAAATGGTGGCTGTGAACTCTAGCGAAACTACAACAAAGGGTCACAGTCACCATTTTAAACTGTAGAGTTAACATGGGCAGTAGTAGCTGGGGATCGCTGCTGCTCAACATAGTAACATAGCAGATGACGGCAGAAAAAAGACCTGCACGGTCCATCCAGTCTGCCGAACAATACAACTCATGTGTGCTACTTTTTGTGTATACCCTACTTTGATTTTACCTGTGCTCTTCAGGGCACAGACTGTATAAGTCTGCCCAGCACTATCCCCACCTCCCAACCACCAGCCCTGCCTCCCACCACCGGCTCTGGCACAGACCGTATAAGTCTGCCCAGCACTATCCCCGCCTCCCACCACCGGCTCTGGCACTGACCGTATAAGTCTGCCTAGCACTATCCCTGCCTCCCAACCACCAGCCCTGCCTCCCACCACTGGCTCTGGCACAGACCGTATATAGTCAACAGTACCCAAGATGACTTGGGCAAGGAGGGAGAGGTGCCTGCATGGGATGGGAGGCAGAAGTGAGAAATGCTATATTGGGGGTGGGGGTGGGGAGGAGGGAGAAAAGTGCCATATCAGGGAGGCAAGGAGGGAGAGAGGTGATAGACAGGTAGGGAAGAGAGATTCAATGAGCGGGAGAGGAAGAAAGAGGATGCAGAGAGGGAGAGAGGTGCTGGACTTTGGGGGGGGGGGGGTAAGGACAAGGAAATAGAGAGGTGCCAGGACCTGTGGTGAAGGAACAAAAAGGGGAGGTGCTGGTCCTGCAAAAGTGAAACAGAACAGGAGCGAGGGACGAGAGCGGAACATTTGCTGGACCTCTGGAGGGGGGAGGGGCAGAGGGAGGAAAGAGAGAGAGAGATGCTGGCCAGGAGAGAAGGAAGGAAAAGAGAAAGAGAGAGAGAGAGAGAGAGAGAGAGAGGTGCTGGCATGTGGGGGGGGGGGGAGGGAATAGGGCACAGAAATGGGAGATGCTCAATATGGCAACAAGACAGAGATGGACAAGGAGACTCTGGCAAGACAGTTAAGAGAAGAAAGAATAAACCACAAACCAGAGACTAAGACCAACATAATAAGAAAAATAAAATGCCCAGACAGCAAAGGTAGAAAAAATAATTTTATTTTTCTATTTATTGATTGGAAAATGTCAGTTTTTGGAATGTACATCTGCCAGAACTAGTTTTAGACATGGCTGAGGCCCGTGAGAAAAATCTCACTCATTTGGCCTACAATCTCCAGCACTGAAAAAGCCACCCTTGGAGTCTCTGCTAGCATGATGTTTTTCCTTTGAGGAGCAGGAAAATGCAGCCTACCAGGGCATGATCTGTAAGAACCTCAGGTGGGTGTGGAAACAAAAAGGACAGTCTCTGTACTTGACAACTTACCCAGTTCCATGAAGGAGACTTTTTAGCAAGTCCTGGTTTGAATTCATACTCCAAGCAGTGTGAGATTTATAGTCCAATTCTACTCATTAAAATCTATGCTGCTGATAGACTTGTCAGATAGCCAGGACTGATCTAAAATCTGCTTTTTAGAACTGGGTAATGCTTTTTGAGTGCCAATATTCTTTTTTTTTTTAAGGTTCAGAAAGGTTACTAGAGGTTTCCAGAAAACAGGGACTAATTACAGCTTTTACTTTTCTTGAGATGGTTTTCACAGAATTTCTGAGCTGGATCACTAATTGGACAATCAGAATGTAGAGTAAGCGTAGTAAAAGTCTCTAATAATATAATAGTAACAATGAATTTCATACAGGGATTCAGGATTGTAAGCCCAAGAATTCAGCAACAAAAATTTTTTTTAACAAGGGTTCCAGAGCAAGTTTATAGTGCTAAGAATATGGAAGAAGAAAAGTTTTTGGAATAAGTTTCTAGAGCAGTCCTGGATTTATGAAAACCTCATTGGTACAATATGGCAGTGGTTCTGAACCCAGTCCTTGGGGCCCATCCAATCAGTCTGGTTTTTAGTATACCCACAATGAATATGCATGAGATAGATCTGCTTGCACTGCCCCTTTAATATTCAAATCTATTTCATGTTATCCTATAAATCAGACTGGTTAGGTGTGCCTCAAGGACTGGGTTCAAAAGCACTGCAACATAGCACCTGTAGCACTGATTTTAATGGGCAAAATCAGGAAGTACTTTACCAATACCAGTAATGTACTTGTATACCGTTATATCCCCATTTGGGTTCAATGCGGTTTACAAAATACTCATATCATAGAGATAATACACTATAAGGACTGTGATACATAATAGTTAACAAGTAATATTATTTATCAATCAGAAAAGTTTTCAGCTTTTTGTGGAAAATCTGCTTTATGATGTAAGTTTAAAATCAGTTCCGGTCAAAAGGCTTTCAACAAGTAACTGGGTAACTTGGTAGCATTTCTAAAGCTGTTGAGGGCACTCAGATTTAGTTGAGACCTTTTGTCAGTTTTTTTAAATGTAGGTGACTGAGGGGCCGATGCTCGAAAGTCCCTATTAAAATCCATGTGCATTTAGATTCACAGTAGAAGTTACTGATTTTGAAATAGTGAGCAATGCTCAAAGGAAGTCGCATGCAAATGAGATTCAAGTAAATTCAGCAAGCAGCTCGGTAGGGAAAGTGCCTAGCACATGCACAGAACAGTCTCTCTGTAAGTGTCCATGTTTTGCACATTACCAGGATTCCCACTGCTGTACTCTTTCCTTTCCCTTGCAGTACTTGCTGGCTCCACTGTCCCCCTGTCTCCTTTCCCCTGCAGTGCTCTGATGCTGGCTTCACCTTCCTCCTATACCTTCCTCCTACAGTTTACTTGCCTTCCCTCAGGATACTCTGGATTTCACTTGGGAATCTCCTCCCTGCTTAGGACAGCCTTTTTTCTATCCTAACTTTATGTGGTTATTTACCGGTTAGCAAACTGAATATCCCTGCTAACCTGCTAAGCTGCAACTCCACACATAGCCCAACCCTAACCTAGCCGGTTAGCAGATGGCTGTTTAATGGGGATATTCAGTGGCACGAACTAGTTAGATTTACTTGTTAGAATTACCTTTACATAATGCTCATCTGACATCAAGAGACTATCTTCTCATCCATTTTCTGTGTTGTGAAAATCTTCATTACAAATCTATTCATGATGCAAGCTTCACATATCAAGCTACTAGGAAATGGAATTCCCTACCAATGTCATGCAGATGTGTTATGGACTACTTGAAATTTCTCAAATTGTTGAAAGCATTCTTACTTAGTGAATTCCTTGCCACTGCTTTAAAAGTTTGATGTAAACCACATTGAACCCAAACTTGTTTGGGATAATGTTGGATATGAATGCCATAAGTACATAAGAATAGCCATACTGGGTCAGACCAATGGTCCATCTAGCCCTGTATCCTGTTTCCAACAGTGGCCAAGCCAGGACACAAGTACCTGGCAGAAACCCGCGCGCTGAGGCCCCCTTTTACCGCAGCAGGTAAAAAGGAAGGTCTCGCTTTCCTGCAGGAAATGTCTGGGCGCCAAGTAAAGCACATGCCGCGCGGTCATTTGGGGGGGGGGGGGGAACCCTTACCACCACCCATTGAGGTGGCAGTAAAGGCTCCGACGCTGACCCAGCGGTAACCAGGCAGTGCACGACACTGCCCGATTACTGCTGGGTACAGTCCGGTGCTACAAAAATATATAAATTTTGATAGTGCCGGAAATGATGGTGCAGTAGGGGTGGGAAGTACTTCCATTATTGTGGCTACTTCCATTATTGTGGCTACTTCCATTATTGTGAGCAGTGAGCCCACATTGGGCTTACTGCCACTTAGTAAAAGTAGCCTCTAGAGAGTCCTGAAATCAGGTGTTGCTGAGTTGGGGAGAGTAATGCTAACATTTCTCTCTCTATATATAGTATATCTGTATAGCATTTCCGTATCAAGTCCCTCTCTTGGACTATCAATATCATCTGCTTCTTCCTCTTTTTCTGTACTACACAGTGTAAGCTAACTTATTACACCTGATGTGTTTTTTTTTCCCTTTCATGTACCATAATGCCACATGAACTTGATCTTACCACAACATCACCCTGTATTTGTTCACACCGGAGCCTGCAAAGGCCTCTCCGGAACTATGTAAGCCACATTGAGCCTACAAATAGGTGGGGAAATGTGGGATATAAATGTAACAAATAAATAAACAATATTTTTTTTATATCCTCTCATGTACCATAGCGTAAGTCACCTTTTATATCTTTGGTTTGAAAGGCCATATATCAAATTATTCAATATAAACTAACAAACAGTTAATTCACTGTGATAATTGTTGCATGGGTCTGTGTTAACAACATGCATTAATTCCTTTGTTTGACAGCTTAATTCCCGTGTTTAACAGCTAATGCATTCTGGAAAACGTCCCATATAGGATGGGGATGGAGAACAGGACCTTTTGTTATTTTTATATGTAAGTTGATTGTTCTAGGTTTTTTTTTCTATTTTTCTCTTTCTTTTCTAGCGTTGTGTGTATTTTTTACAATGGCTCTTCAATAAATATATTTCAAAAACAAAAAATCTCCATTGGGGAAAGTCATTTGTAAAACATGCACTTATAAGCTTTACATACTGTAAAAGAAAAAGAACTTCATATAAAGCCTTTCACTATAAATACAATTGGAAGCAGATTTCATTGTCATTGTGAAACTGCTTTGTATTTCCAGCTTGGTTGCAAATTAACACTTATTCTAGCCATAATAAAGCTTAAGGCCCTTTTACTAAAGTGTACTAAGCACTTAGCTTATGAATAAGTACACGATAACTATTAGTATATGAGTACAGTAATCGTTATCATGCTGAATAGCTTGATATGGGCTAAGAGATGAATAGGCTATGGGTGGGAAATGGGAGCGGACGATGCATTGGAGTTAGTGCGTGGTATTTTTCCATGTACTGTCACTGTTGCATTCAGAGTGGGTGCACTTAATGCTTCCAAAAAAGTAAGTGGATCTGTGCAACTACGAATATGCACACAGCACAATAAAGAATTTTTTCTGTGTGGTAATTGTATGGGAACATGTTGAGAGCACCTGCAACAGTATATAACACACAGTGAGTGCAAAACTTCACAGTTTTTTAAAAGGGTCCCTTAATGAGCTAAACATTCCAAAATGGTTGTTAAGTCATTTGTATAGGCTTGCTTGAAGAGGTAAGTTTTTAGCAGCTTCCGGAAGGGTAAATGATCACTGACCAACAGAAACGTGTAAATCTTCCATGTAAATTATGCATGGATTCCCCGAATTCTATAATAGTGTGCACATCTTTAGTAAACGCCCCTGATCTACTCATGCTCCTCCCATGATCAAGCCCCTTCCCAGTTGCACAATAAACGATTTACGTGCACATCTTTATTCAATAGTGTTTAGCAAGATGCACGCTTAAATCCAAATTGTTGCCAATTAGTGCCAATAATTGATCGTTAGCACCCAAGTATTGGTGCAAATTTGCATGCACTGCCTGTACTGCATGCAAATTTCTCTCATGAATATTCATTGTGGATATCCTAAAAACCCGACTTGCTAGGGTGCCTACGGGACCAGGTTTGAGAACTACTGTTTTAAGCTGATATACAAGATGAGGCAAAAAAAAAAAAAAAAAGGAACCTTCTAGAGTTTTTTTGCTGTTTTTTCAGCATCCACTTTAAATTTCAAGAAGAAATTTTATCTACTTATTTAGTCTTATGTATTACTATTAAATAACATTTAATTATCTTAAGTTATGCTGATGCTACTGACATTTTAGTGTTACTACTTAGCAATTTTTGTGCGTTAAAAATGTTCAAGCTAAAACATGGTAAAAAATAATGTCATTCAAATGATACAAAACAATTTATCAGAATTTTGCAGTCACTGTGAATGCTTAGAGTGTCCACCCCCAGCTTTAACACAGGCCCTCAATCATTTTGGCAAGTTCTTAACTGCCTTGTCAATTGGTCCCTGTGGCAGACTGTCCCAGATCATCTGCAGCACTTCTTTGAATTTGGCGTTTGTTTGCGGGTCTGAGTAGAGCATGTGATAGGCCTCCAACATTGCTTCCCAGACAATGTGATGTCATTAACAGTAAGCTGGTACCCTTTAATAATAATAATAATAATAATGGTAATTTTACAGTGCAAACAATTTTGAGCATGCGAAGATCGCTGGGTGGCCATGCTAAAAAGTCTGTAACTTTGCCCTGCTTAAAGATAATCTCATTCCACTCTGCACATAAACGTAGATAGTAACAACAAATAACGCTGTACAATTTCACTTTGAAATTCCAAGCAGTTGCTGAGAAAACAGCAAAAAACTCTAGAGGGTTACTTTTTTTTGCCTCACTTGTATATCTGGATAGGCTGGTGTTAAGCGTTGTCATACTGGGACAGACACTGAAGGTTCATCAAGTCCAATATCCTGTTTCCAACAATGGCCAATCCACAAGTACCTGACAAGATCCCAGAATAGCAAAACAGATTTTATGCTGCTTATCCAAGAATATGCAATGGACTATCCCGAGTTTATCTTAATAATAGCTTATGGATTTTTCTTTTAGGGAATTATCCAAACCTTTTTAAAGCCTGCTAAGCCACATTCTCTGGCAGCGAATTCCAGAGTTTAATTACTATAAAAGAAAGTAACACTTGCTTTCTTTTTATAGAATTTGTTCCAATAAGGCACCCTCTGGGCTCCTATATATAGGTGTACTGTTACAGAACTGTCCTCCAATTAGCTAACCCATATTTTCATTAAAAAAAAAAAACAACAACAACTTTACAATAATGACTTTCTGAAACTGCTGATATGCAGGCATTAGGCGGTAATTCTATAAGAAGTCACCTACAGTAAGGGGCAAGTAGGCATGTAAATGATGCTAGCATTCTAAAGGGGACACAGGGTGCCAAAAGTTGCAGCATGCTGACCAAGAATTCTATCACAAACTCTGGGCCCTGTTTACTAAGCCGCATTATAGGCGTTAACATTTTTAACGTGCGTTAACCATGTACACGCTTTAACTGTGTATGCGCCTACACAATTCCTATAGGCGCCCACACGGTTAACACACACGCTAATTGTAGGTGCGTTAAATACTCTTAACTCGTCTTAGTAAACAGGGCCCTCTGTGTGCTCAGATTCCATTATAGAATACTTGCATAAGTTGGCATTTAAATGTTGCCGACAGGTTTGCCCACTTACGCCATGTCAATAGTAGGCATAAATATACGTGCCTAAATGCGACAGAGTAGCACATAACTATCAGTATTCTATAAATTACACTTACAATTGTTAGGAAGGAATCCACAGAAGTGGAAGACTATAGCTCACACGTATAAAAGTGTTCACTGGAGGAGTAGTGTAGCCAGCAGGGAGCTTCCAAAAACAACAGGAGGACGATATGATTAAAAACTTTATTCTTGACAGGGCCAGTGCAAGGGTCTCTGGCACCCCCTAAAAACTATCAGTTAGTGCCCCCCACCCCGTCCAACCCCTCCCCCCTCCAGCTCTCTTTTCTCTCTTCTCCCTCTCCCTTCTCCCACCCCGCCCCCTTTTACAGCCCAGTACCTTAAAAGGTGAAGAACAAAAGGATATTTTTTTACTCGATAGCTTTTTAATTTATTTGACATTTTCCCTTATGTAGATACTAGTAAAAGAAGCCCGTTTCAGAGCAAATGAAACGGGCGCTAGCAAGGTTTTCGTCGCCAACACCCCCTCCCTCCCTCCCTCCCTGGCCAACCCCTTCGTTGTTCTGGCATTGCTCCGCCCCCAACATCATGACGTTTGACGGGAGGGCGGGGCCCGGAGCGATTTCATACCCCCCGCCTCCCTGCCTCCCTCCCTGCCAACCCCTTCGTTGTTCTGCCATTGCTCCGCCCTCGAGGGCAGGGCCCGGAGCGATTTTGGTGGCTTCACCACCACAAACCTTCGAACCTTTTGAAGGAAGTCAGAGCTTGGCTTCACTGACGTCAGTGTCCTCAGAACGTTGAAGGTGAGTTTTATTATAGTAGATATCATGAAATAAAATTGAATATCATGAAAACTGCTTAAAAATTATTGTAGCTGATGGAAACAGCACTAATAAAGGCTATATTTTGTGCTCCTTTTTCTACACTGTTCTATACAATACAGATGGCCAAATTTCAGTGAGGACATATTGTTTACTGATGGGTTCATCTTAACTGTTGCAATCTGCCTTGGGAAGCCTGGTGTTATACAAATGCTAAAAAGACTCTCAGTCATCGTGGCACCACTCAGTGCAGCAGTGAGCAACCAAGGTCCTCGAGGGCCCCAACCCAGTTGGGTTTTCAAGATTTCCACAATGAATATACATGAGATCTGTTTGTATACAATGGATGCAGCACATGTAAATCAATCTCTTGCATATTCATTGTGAAAATCTTGGAAAACTGATTGAGTTGTGGCCCTTAGGAACTGTGGTTGTCCACCCCTGTCTTAGTGGCTAAAAGCAGGGTCTAACATAGTTGGGTACCAGAAAGTCATTTTGTGGGCTTTCACCCCCCCCCCCCACACACACCCACTCCACCCCCAGCCAAGCATCGGTGCTGTGAGTTGAGATTGGGTGGGGGGGGGGGGGAGATGGATTTATAGGGGGGAAATCTCCAGCTAGTTGGCAATGAAGGCTCACGGTGCTGCAGTCATACAGATTCCCACATAAAAACCCAAGCAAGAAAGACAAATCTGATAAATCAGACTCCTCTTCCTCCCCCTGTCACTCTGCTGTCATCCAGCTTGACAATCATGGACTGGATTTACTAAAGTGTGCTATTGCATTACCACTATTAACATGATTATTATTTGTAGCATTTGTATCCCACATTTTCCCACCAATTCGCAGGCTCAATGTGGCTTACATTTGCCGTCATGGCGATTGCCATTTCCGGGTAGCATGGTTACAAAAGGTGTTGCATTAAAGTACATACATACTTGTAAGAGAAGAATACGTTATGGTAATGCATATTGATTCTTAAGTGAAAGATTGGATTGTGACATTCATCGACTATAGATAACTTATCTTCGACATAATGATTAAAGTATTAGAGCTTGATCATTGATAGTAAAGAGGTTGATCAGTCAATTGATAGAAGTTCGATTTTTCTAATTTATTTGCAGTCATTATTATTTAGTATTGAGGATGGATGTTATTGGTATGCCTTCTTGAACAAATCAGCTTTCAGTAGTCTTCAGAAGATAGTTAGGTGCAGGATTTGTAATAGAACCTCCTGCAAAAAAATGGGGCTTGTGGGAAATAACCCACATTAATGCAAAACTGCTTTTTGGTAAATCTAGACCATAGGGATGAGTTAGCAGGGGTAATGAACTGGCTCTCTCAACCCTGTACCATACTCATTTGGAGATAAGTATAGGGCTTCAAAGTTTTACCAACTCTGCACCTTTCACCTGGATTGGCTACCTTCCCCAGGTCCCCACACCCCGAACTGTCTCTGCACCCCAGAGTCTCCTTCACCTCCCCCTGCTCGTCGTCCTCCTCCTCCTCCAGGCTGCTGAAGCTCTGCACCACCAAGCCCTGGATGAGCAAGATGGCCAGGGCAGTGGCAATAGCCAGCTTGTAGCACCAAACCAGCTTCCGCACTCACCACCATCTTCCCTCCGGCCCCCGTGCACAACCAGCAGTAGCAGTAACAGCAGCAGTGACTCAGGAATAGATGGTGAGGGCAAGAGAAAGCAGTCGCAGGAAACTTAAAGGGTCGTGATGACTGGCTGCTCCATGCACTGGGCTGCTACTGCTACATTCACATTCTATGCTAACCTCTGTTGCAGAAAACAGGAGGTGATGATCAATCAGTGTGTGGTGGGAGTGCCGTAGCGCAGGGTAAGCATGACAGTTTCTGGTGCCCCTCGAATGTTGGCATCCCCCTACCATGCATACCCTGCTTACCATGTTCTGCCGGCCCTTGTTCTTGAAAGGACCCGACAGTGTTTCAGCTAAGTGCCTGCTTCAGGGGTCTCTATGTAGTGACTCAATGGCTTTGGATATATATGGGTAAAAAACGCTGTCTTTAAAAAGATGCAATGCTCTAAACAGGGTTGCAAATCCAAACAGGGTGTGTGAAATTTCCTTGCCGAGCTTGCACACCCTGCTCAGATTTGCATCACTGTTTAGAGCACCGTGTCTTTTTAAAGACAGTGTTTTTTACCCACATATGTTGAAAGCCATCGAGACACTCTTACTGCATGGCCACCAGATAGGGAGCCATTACTGCCACCTACAGAGGTGGCATTAAGGGCTCCCACGCTAACCCGCAGCTCATGGTGATGCCTGATTACTGCTGGGATATCGCTGTGCAAGCCATTTCTAGGGTTTTTTTTCCCCCCAGAAATGGTGTGCACTCAGGGTGGGACTACTGCAGGCGGGCGCTATGGGCCGGCGGTAGTCCCGGAACAGTGAACTTTAAGGGCTGGGCATACTGCCGCTTTGTAAAATGACCCCTTAGGGCCATGTTTAATAAGCTGTGCTAATGGCGCGCTAGCATTTTTAGCATGTGCTAAGCATTAGTGAACGCTAACCATATAGATGCCCATAATATTCCTTTGAGTATCTACACGGTTAGTGCGTACTAATTTTTAGCATGCACTAAAAATGCTAGCGCATCTTAGTAAACAGGGCCTTTAAGCACATAACAGTCATGTGCATAGAACATGTGGATGAACTCAACTTATTTTGAACACACATTAGAGACCGACAATGAAGGGGTTATGGTAATGTGCATGTTCACCCACTTTTTCAGATTGAAACAGGAAATCAATATGAATCAGCAGCAAATGGACTGGCTTGCACAACTAACATTGTTGAGTGCTGGCATTTCGGTTTACAAGCTCTCTTCCAGTTCTGTCATTCAACATTTTGGAAGTTTATGACTGGATTGCAGAAAGATCACACTCAACAGAAGGCATCGTTTTTGCAAGCATCACCAGTTAATCACTGTCATTTACTGAAATAGCATGTGCAGAGAGAAGTTGCAACATATGGCAAAACTGATATAGGTGCTCATTTTCAAAGCACATAGACTTACAAAGGCATATTTTCAAAGCAATTAGACTTACAAAGTTACGTAGAGGGGCATTTTTGAAAGAAACGTCTAAGTTGGAATTTGGACGTCTTTGTAAAACGTCCAAATTCGGAGGCGGGGAAAAGGTCATTTTCGAAAAAGATGGACGTCCATCTTTGTGTTCGAAAATACCATGGTTGTTCTTGGATTTGGACGTCTTTGATTTTCGGCCATTTACAAAAACAAAAACGTCCAAGTCTATAACGTTCAAATTCAAGCCATTTGGACGTGGGAGGAGTCAGCATTCTTAGTAGACTGGTCCCCCTGATGTGCCAGGACAGCAATCGGGCACCCTAGGGGGCACTGTAGTGGACTTCATAAACTGCTCCCAGGTACACAGCTCCCTTACCTTGTGTGCTGAGCTCCCAAAACCCACTACCCCCAACTGTACACCACTACCATAGCCCTTACAGGTGATGGGGGGCACCTATATGTGGGTACAGAGGGTTTCTGGTGGGCTTTGCAGGGCTCGCTGTTTCCTCCACAAATGTAACAGGTAGGGGGGGTATTGGCCTGAGTCCACCTGTCTGAAATGCACTGCACCTACTACTAAACTACTTCAGGGACCTGCATGCAATGTCATGGACCTGAGTATGACATCTGAGGCTGGCATAGAGGCTGGCAAGTAATATTTTTAATCATGTTTTTGAGGGTGGGAGGGAGTTAGTGACATGACGTCCTTGCGACAGACTTCTGATAAAGATGTCCAAAATACGATTTTGATTATACCGACTTGGACGTCTCTGTGAGAAGGATGTCCAAGTGCCGATTTATGTCACTTTTTGGACATTCATCTCTTTCGAAAATGTGACTGATAGTAACCTGTGGAACTTTGTAAGTCTAAGTGCTTTGATAATGAGTCATCACTTACTTACATACTATGGCATTTATTGCACAACATTGATACTGTGTGAAAACAATTGAGTTGTCGTTGTGATATGGTCTGAAATAGAATATTGAATTTACATTTTACCTAGTTTTACCATTTCATATCTTTTATACCTAATTATTATCTGTCTTTATTCTGTATTTATTGTCTTATGTCATGTTATGTTATGTTATTTAGCTATGATGAATAATAAGAGACCAATAATCCTATCACCATAAACCACGATGACCAGCATGCCTATGGCCAATAACACAATATGACTTAGGACCATATTCCTATATGACTAAATGGCTTGTGACCAATTGTTCACCAAATTTTATGATCAACTGTCATATGACCAAATGTCCTATGACTAAAACCCCTAAAACCTTCTTAGTGGTTTGGTTATCAACATGGGTTGAAATCAAGGTGGGGTAAGAGAGAAACGTTTACCACAACTTGATGAATTCCCCCTTTAGTGGTAAACAACACATCTTAACAGTAGCCCATGTTGATAACTGTACCACTAAGTGGGGGAATTCATTAAGGTGCAATAAAAGTTTGCCTTTTACTGCATCTTGATCTCTCGTGGGATTCAGCAACCTGCGGGATCCCGGTACCACAGGTTGCTGAATCTCACCTAATCATCGGACCAAAAGGGATGGGTTCCCTCCCCCTGATCAAGTCCCCCCCCCTTCCCAAGCAAGACCCACCTCTGGCCTCAGACCCCCTGAGCAAAACACTCTTGCCCCATCCCCAACAGGGGCTACCTATCAAAGCATTGGTGGTCCAATGGGGGGATCTTTTGGAGGTCATCTGGGGGTTCACAGGGTCCAAAGGTTCTTTGGGCTGAAGCGATGCCCAATCAGTCTTACCCTATCCAGTGCCATTCTCCAAATGGCGTGACTATATAAGGGGGACCCAGCCCTGTTGGCCCATGAGCATTGGACTGCAGCTCTCTGATGGTAACATAACTCTAGCAAAAAGCTGGGGTTATTATACCCAGCTTTTTTGGCCTAAACACAACTTGAAGTATCATCACAAGTCATGCTGAAGCATTTGCGTAGTACTGAGATGCGAAGCATGCATTTGCATATTTTGCATCTTACTCCTATCTAACTCATGTCAACTTATTTATTGCCATAATATTTTAGGTCAGACAGTGTTAGGACCTTTTAAATCGCATTAAGGCCCAATTAACATGACTTAAGGCCCTAATGATGTAACATAGTAACATAGTAGATGACGGCAGAAAAAGACCTGCACGGTCCTTCCAGTCTGCCCAAGAAAAGTGCCACTTTTTTGTGTATACCTTACCTTGATTTGTACCTGTCTTTTTTAGGGCACAGACCGTACAAGTCTGCCAAGCACTATCCCCGCCTCCCACCATCGGCTCTGGCACAGACCGTATAAGTCTGCCCAGCACTATTCCCGCCTCCCAACCACCAGCCCCACCTCCCACTACCGGCTCTGTTATCCAATCTCGGCTAAGCACCTGAGGATCCATTTCTTCTGAACAGGATTCCTTTATGTTTATCCCACGCATGTTTGAATTCCGTTACCGTTTTCATCTCCACCACCTCCCGCAGGAGGGCATTCCAAGCATCTACCACTCTCTCCGTGAAAAAATACTTCCTGACATTTTTCTTGAGTCTGCCCCCATTCAATCTCATTTCATGTCCTCTCGTTCTACCACCTTTGTATCTCCAGAAAAGGTTCGTTTGCGGATTAATACCTTTCAAATATTTGAACGTCTATATCACATCACCCCTGTTTCTCCTTTCCTCCAGGGTATACATGTTCAGGTCAGCAAGTCTCTCCTTATACGTCTTGTAAAGCAAATCCCATACCATTCTTGTTGCTTTTCTTTGCACCGCTTCGATTCTTTTTACATGCTTGATGAATTCCCCCCTAAGAGACAAACTATACACCTAAGGGACAAAAATTCTGCCAGCCATTGAAACATGGACCCTACAAACATTATACTTCAGAGCTTAGTAGTCAAGGGAGATGATCAACAAGATCAAATGGAACCTATAAATCTGAGAGGAAATCCAATAGAAGCCAGTCTCCTTGCAAAAGCAAAATATGGAAATGGGGTGCAAAGGAATACACAATCAGTTAATAAATCATAAATAAAATATAATTAACCAGCTGGGTACAAACTATCTTTCAAATAACCATAAATTAATGAAAAGTATCAATTCCAAACAATATATAAATGAAAATTTTCAACACAAACTTCAAAACCCCAATATGTTTTGGTGTCAAGTCTGTTTATATTGAATTGATGTCAGATCAGGACAGCCACAGAGTATAATATAGGTCAGAATACCTGAAGGAAGAAAAGGGAAAATGGAAGGCGGGGGAGGATTTTTATGAACACAAAATATCTGAATCTATAAAACACTGGACCTATAAAAAAGAAGAAATCATAAAATAAAATGCAAAGAATCTTACCCAAGAAGGAACTAAGGCACAATTCTATCAAGGCTTTTCCATAAAGCTGTTTTTCCTATGAGGTTCCTGAAGTATAATAGCAAGGAACTATAAAAGAACTATTTTTTTTAAGGCATCATTAAGTAACCTCAAGGCACAGTAGAACAGATAAAATACATAACACCATCTTAAACCGCAAGAGAGCAAAGAATTTAAAAAATATACTTAAAGGCAAAAACCAACTTGCTCATAAAAGTCCTGGCACAAAAAATAATAACAAAAAAATTAGTTGCCTCCATATTCCTATGGCTATAAAGCAGCCAGGAGGAGATCAGAAGGACTATTTTCAGTTAAACTCCAAATTTTTTTATTATCAACAAAAACAACAAATAAGGCTACTTTAAAAATCCTCCCATAGAAAAGCCATCTTGCTTATGACCAAGAGCTGTTACTTTTTTTTTTTTTGTTTGTTACATTTGTACCCTGTGCTTTCCCACTCATGGCAGGCTCAATGTGGTAGGCAATGGAGGGTTAAGTGACTTGCCCAGAGTCACAAGGAGCTGCCTGTGCTGGGAATTGAGCTCAGTTCCTCAGGACCAAAGTCCACCACCCTAACTACTAGGCCACTCCACCTCCTTTTGCATATGGAAAAGAACCCTAAGAAAAATTTCACCTTTCTATGACACTAAGCAACAAAATAACCAACCAGGTTCACAGAGGGGATGTTCCTGCAGAAGCTGCACTGCTGCTTTTAAACGCTCACATTTTCCACAGTATTACATACATGCACTGTTATAGAATATGGCCTTCTGTCCCTAAATCTATATGTCGGTATTTATGCCACATTTTCCTTGCTGTAAATAGATGCACGTAGTTCTAGGCACAGGGATATCAACTAAGCATATTCTATATACCATGCCTAGATCTAGGTGCCGCTTATAGAATATGCTTAGGCAGAAATGTATTCTGCGTGGATTTTTTCAGGCACCATATATATAATCTAGCCCATAATGGGCTGCATGGCATTTAGCATGTACTAAATCCATTAGTGCACTTTAGTAAAAGGTCGCCTAAATAATGAACTAACAATCAACTAACAAACTGAAATATCACAAGTTTCTCCTGGTCCCCTTTGTTTTCTTTTTCCCTTCCTGGTTTTAGGATTTTTTGAAATTTCTATGCGTTAATTATTATTTTATGGATTTTGCTAAGAAAGCAAATAGAATGTTAGATATTATTAGGAAAGAAATGAGGACATTATAATGCTTTTGTATCACTCCATGGTACGACCGCACCTCGAAAATTGTGTTCAATTCTGGTCACCGCATCTCAAAAAAGATATAGTGGGATTAGAAAAGGTATAGAGAAGGGCAACGAAAATAATAAAGGGGATGGGATGACTTCCCTATGAGGAAAGGCTGAAGCTGCTAGGGCTCTTCAGCTTGAAGAAAAGATGGCTGAGAGATATGATAAAGGTTTGTAAACTAATGAGTGGAGTGGAACGGGTAGACGTAAATCGCTTGTTTACCCTTTCCAAAAATACTAGAACTAGGGGGCATGCAATGAAGCTACAAAGTAGTAAATTTAAAACAAATTGGAGAAAATATTTCTTCATTCAATGTGTAATTAAACTCTGGAATTCATTGCCAAGAATGTAGTAAAAGCAGTTAGCTTAGCGGGATTTAAAAATGTTTGGATGGCTTCCTAAAGGAAAAGTCCATAGACCATTATTAAAATGAACTTGGGGAAAACCACTTCTTATTTCTAGAATAAGCAGCCTAAAATGTATTGTACTGTTTTGGGTTCTTGTCAGGTACTTGTGACCTGGATTGACCACTGTTGGCAACAGGATACTAGGTTTGATGGACCTTCGGTCTGTCCCAGTATGGCAATACTTATGTACTTATCATTTCTATAGTGCTACTAGATGTATGCAGCGCTGTACACTAAACATGTATGAGATAGTCCCTGCTGAACAGAGCTTACAATCTAATCAAGACACAAAGGACAAATAAGGGATAAGGGAATTACTTAGGTTGGAAATTATAAAACAGACATGGGTACTCAGGAAGTGAAAAAGCAGCCTCAAAAAGGTGGGCTTTTAGCCTAGATTTGAAGATGTCCAGAGCTGGAGCTTGACGTACTGACTCAGGAAATCTATTCCAGGCATATGGTGCAGCAAGATAAAAGGAACAGAGTCTGGAGTTCACAGTGGAGAAGACGGATACAAATAAGAGAGATTTACCGGATGAACAAAGTTCCCAGGAAAGAGTGTAGGGAGAGACAAGAATGGAGAGGTACTGAGGAGCTGCAGAGTGAATGCACTTGTAAGTCAATAAGAGGAGTCTGAATTGTATGCAGAAACGGATATGGAGCCAATGAAGTGACTTCAGCAGAGGGCTAACATTAACATAGCATTTTGTAGGCAGAAAGGGCTCACGTGGTATTCCTGTGCTAACCAGTTAGCATTCAGTAATGTAGATGTGCTAATTGGTTAGTGCAGGAGCACCGACTTTCCACCCTCTGACACACACCCTCAAAAAATATATAGTTTGCAGTTAGCATGTGCACATTTGGCAGTTACTGCAGGATTCCTGAACGTGTTCCTTGGTACAATATTTTAAGGTACTTTAGGCATGTGTTAGCACCTAACACAGCTTAAAATAAAAGGGCTCCTAAGTTACGTTTGTAACTGAAACTATTCTATAAATATGCACACAATATGTGCACCCCATTTATAGAATTAAAATGTAGGTGCTTTTGTGAGCTCAATCACCCTACTGTTTGCTTTTTCATTTATCGTTTATTAATTTGATATAACTCCTCTTTTGTGCATGAGTCGAGGTGATTTACATAAAATTCTAAAATTATTTTCCTTTTCATGTTTTATTTTGTTTTATTTCTATTGATTACCTTTAAAATTAACATAAAAACTCTAAAATGTAACAAATGTATTTATCAAAAACAAAATTTGGACTGGAAGAGCTTTGAATACTAACTGAGGAAAGCAAACGTTTTGTATAAATCATAAAAGGCAGTGCTCCTTTAAACATCTGTTTAGCTTTCTCTCATGTCTACTGTACCGTTATAGAATCTGTGAGCTCTGCTAATGCATGGGAGTGTGTGTGAAATATGCAGCGACTATAAAGTTCCGTTAGCAGGTAATGTTGGTGGTGAAGAGTATAATAATATCAGCAAAGTCACACTTAGCTAGGATCTTCTTTAAATGCTACCTACATGCAGGCTTACTTCTTCTGCTAGTGAGAAAAAAGACTCAAGAACACTTCAGGGTGCAAATTAATAAAGTCATGTATCCAAAGCTTTACTCACAGTTCCTGCTTCTGAATATTTTTTAAATCATGTGTGTAAACACTTCCTCATGTATGTAAACACTTCAGTGTATTTACTGATCATTCTGTTCAAAAATTATTTTAAACTACTGGGGCATACCTGAGTGCTAGGTTCTGCTGGTTAATCATATATAGTATGCAGGTTCCTGAGTGCCTTCTGCATCCTGCTTCATTTACAGGGAACAAGAGGGGAGGGAATTAAGCTGGAAGGGACAGAGCACAGAGCACAGCAGAGACATTTCAGGTTCAGATAACCTTATAAGTATGACAGCGCTGATGTATGTTGACCAAGTGTAGTGGAAGTGAATTTTAAAGATTGTTTTTCAGCTCTGCCTTGACCGACCAGTGCACTCAGGGTCTGTATTTTTGATTAGAAGTAATTCTGTTTAAAAATGATTGCTTAACTTTGTGTGAAAATAAGTTGGAATGTAGAAAATAAGACACAGCTCTGATTAATTTGCTATGTGAAGAAAAAGATGGAGTTTGTTTTCGAGCTCAGATTGGCCAGCTGGACTGGGAAACATTTCCCACAGTATGACTTGTTTCTCAAGTATCCTGTAATTTAACTTAGCTCTGAACATGAGTTCTAAGCCTAATAAAAAGGAGAGTTTCAGTAAAGTGGGAGCTCATCTGTGAGTAATGTAGGAATTGCACAGAGAACTTTGTTTCCTGGTCAAAGAAGCTCCTGGCTTTTGCTGTGACAGGGCCCCCCTAGCTGATGATAAGAGCCTAGATGATGTAAGGACCAGTGATAATTGTTTATAGTGTATTATTGCTTCTTTTCTTGGTCTAGGAACTCTTAGCATTACTTAGATGTAGATACCAGTGATATAATGATTGTCTATAGATAGGTATTGTTTCTTTTAGTTATATAGCTAATCATTGTGTGTATATAACTTAATTATATATATATATATATCTTAATCATTGTAGATTTTAGCACCTCTAATAAAAGTCTCATTTACCTAATACGAATCCAAAAGAATCCACACTAATTACTGAGCAGTCTGTGTTAGTGAAGCAGGCTGTAAATCCATAGCAGTATATCAAGTACTACATAGAGGGGGAGATTCTATATATGGCACCTAAAAAAATTGGCGCTGAAATCAGTGCTAAGCTTATTCTAGATTATAGAATACGTACAAAAAAATTGGCACTGAAATCAAGCGTATTCTAGACTATTGAATACACTTAGTTGATATTTCAAAGCTTAAATCTACGTTCACCCATTTACACGAATGAAAGCTTAGCGTAAATCCTGGTGTGTAGATTTAGGCACACTGGGCCATATTGTATAAGTAGGAGTGTAAATTTCAGAACACCCAAAAAAACGACCATTTTCCCGCCAATAACCACACCCCTTTTTGCCTGTTCACATTAGAAGTTTGGTGCACATAGTTATAGAATACGTTTAGCGAGTTGTGTTCCTAAATTCTAATCAGTGCCAGTTAGTGTTCACTATTGCTTATTAAGTGCTGTTATCAGCACTCATTAGCTTATTAAGCCAATTAATTTGCACGCATTGTTATAAATCTGTGCCAAAATCAGCGCGGATCTTTAGGTGTGCTCTATAGAATACGGGGGAAAGGGGATAATCTTGTTTCTGCCCACATTGGCAAAAAGCATGCACAAAGTTTTCACTCCACACAGAATTTTCAAAATAAAGGAAGTGGCATATTTGCACTTTGGAAAGTACACCAGGAAAACTGTTTGTACACATTTATAGCTGCCACTTGTCTGGATATTTTTTTTTCTGAAGAAAATGTGTACATGCTGTCAAAATCTCAGTAGTATGTATGCAGGTTTCAAATCCTATCCCATCCCTACTCCCAAGATCACTTCCCCTAACAACAGTTAAAAACACATACAGAATGACACTATACATGTATATAGGATGGTAATATTACAAAATTCCAGATTGCAGGTAAAGTACTATTTTATAGATATCTACATAATATCTAACTACCTAGATAGATATACATACATCTATCTATCATTCACCCATTCACTCATTAAGGGGTCCTTTTACTAAACTGTGAGAAAAATGCCCCTGCGGTAGCAACGGGGGCCATTTTTCCCACACGCCAGGGCCCTTTTTACCGCAGCGAGTAGATTAGAAAGCCCCTAAAATAATGGCTGTGCACTGAGATTACTCTTACCGCATGGCCAAGCGGGGAGGAGCATTTACCGCCACCTCGGGCTCCTGCGGTAACCAGGTGATTCCCAATTACCACCGGGTTAGCGCCGTGCTATAAAAATATTTTTCCAGCGCATCAGAAAAGGTGCATACTCGAGGCAGAACTACCGCCAGCAGCCGCATTAGGCCGGCAGTAGTTCTGGGTTAAGCCTGACACTTTGTAAAGGGTCCCTAAATCAATCCAGGTGCAGTTAAATCTTGCAGCAGCTCTTACTCTCAGCATAACAATCATGCACACTTATTGCAGTTTTCACAGTTTATTTGTTCTTTTTATTTTTTTAAAGCTATTTCTTTATAAAGAAATATAAAACTCTGTTTGTGAAGAAACTTTTGGCTACATTGGGTTTAACAATTGACCCTTCTTGTGGTTCCTTGGCTAAAGCAATTGCTATCCAAACTTGGAGAAAGTTCATGAGGATTTTATAAAACACGGCCAAACTTAAGTATCAGTGCTCTGAAAGAAATGGAATGTACAAACGATAAGAACTTGAGAGTATGTTTATAGGGGTGATTTCTATATATGGTGCAGAAAAAAGTGCTATTCTATAAGCCAACCTTAAAGTTAGGCACGGTTTATAGAATAGCGCTTACGCCCGGGATTTGCACCTAATTTTAAGCATGACCATTTGCACCAACTGAAAAGTGGTGCAAACAACACGTATAAATGCTAGGAACACCCCTCCCATTTCCATGCCCCCTTTTTTTTACTCGCACATAAAATTTAGGCACGAATCCCAAACCTAAAGTTATGTGCGTAAATTCCAATTAAATCTAATTTGTACCAATAATTGCTTGTTAAAAAGCCAATTAACGATGCTAATTACCTCGTTATTCAATTATATGTGCAAATTGGGCATGCACCCAAATTTGCCCGTGCAATTTTTGGCAACTTTTATAAAATTAGGGGGATGGTGTCCGTGAGTGTTGAGAAGACACTGTGTAAGTGTGAAAAGAAAGCTGCTGCTCGATGATGAGGTAGGCTCACAGGTGGTTCTGCCAGGCACATTCTGCTGGTGGGACTGTTGCTGCAAGTGACTGGCTGAATTGTTTTGGGGTTGAAAGAGGGTTTTAGCCAAAGAACTCCCTAAAATTTACTTTTATTTTTATTAGTTAGATTTCAGTTTACAGAGAAGTAAATAGAGTAATGACTGTAACCTGTCTTTAAAATCATCTATAGTACCTGGATTGAAAGGTGAACAATGGATTACCAATTTTTCAAAGGGGTTCCAGGGATATTCTTAGAAAGCCTGATGTCAGTGCCAAGCAAAATAATAGAAAGTACCATAAAGAATAAAATTGCCAAACACATAGATAAACATGGTTTAATGGGACAGAGTCAACATTGCTTTAGCCAAGAGAAATCCTTACCCCTCAAATTGCTTAATTTCTCTGAAGGCTGTGTAACCCCGCACCCCCACCCCCTTGTGTACAGCTAGGCAGATGCCTAAAGTCTGCTCGGTAAGCTGGGACCAGGGGCACGCTCATTTCTCTATTTTGAGACAGGGCCACACTCATTTCTTTTCTTTGGGACCAGGGCTGGGACTAAGAATTCTCTAGAAGGCTGAGCAAGCATGCATTAGATTATCTTCCACTCAAGAACACAGTCCACATCAAGTTTCTTTGTCTAAACTAGTAGTTTACTAACACCCCAGTTTAAAACGTCAAGCAGCAATGCCGACACAACGCATTCAAAGTGAACGGGCTGTATCGGCAGTACCGCACCACCAGCTTTGTAAACAGGGGCCTAAGTGAAGGTAAGTGATGAATTAACAGTTTACTTTAGAACACAGATAGCCAACTATATACAGAATTGGTTGCTTCTCCTCCTAAATAGGAAACAGTAAGCACTCCTGTGTTAACTGTATGCAGGTGCTATGCACTAATGACAACATTAATGCACTACTTGGGTTAAAATATTTTTTAAAAAATCCCTCTTTAAATGTCTTGTTAAATCAGGGCTTAGTGTGTGGGAAAGTCCCATGTTAAAACACATTAGGACCAGATTTCACAGTATTTTAGTAAAAGGGCCCCTTAATCAGGTAGCAGGTTACTAATAAACTGAAAGAATAGAATAGAAAAATGGCCTCCAATCCAGGCCCTTCTTCCATCCTTACAGGTAGTGAAAGAATGGTGACACTTCTTTATTTTCAGGCTGGCAGAGGCAATGAAAGAATCAATCATTAAAGAGGGCAATTGCAGCAGAAAGAAGCAGTTTCCATTTTCTCCCTTATGCACTAGCTGCCAGTGGCCATGGAACACTATTTTGGCCTCAGGGGACCATCCCAAGCTGCTGCCTATCCAGCTTATAATCGAAAGTGATCGCCAGCTATCTTCCAACACAAATCGGGAGATGGCCGGCGATTTCTTAAAAGCGGCAAAATCGGTACAATCGAAAGCAGCATTTTAGACAGCATCGTCGCTTTCCCGTCGCTTCGCCGGCGAAAGTTCAAGGGGGCATATTAGTAGATTAGCGAAGGTGGGACATGGGTGGGCATGGGCGTGGCTATCAGATGGCCGGCTTTCGCCGATAATGAAAAAAAAAAAGCGGCGTTAAGCAGTATTTCGCCGGGTTTACTTGGTCCTTTTATTTTCACGACCAAGCCTCAAAACGTTGCCCCAACTGACCAGATGACCACTGGAGGGAATTGGGGATGACCTCCCCATACTCCCCCAGTGGTCACCAATCCCCTTCCAAACTAAAAAAATAAAACTAAAAACCTTTTTTCCAGCCTGTATGCCAGCCTCAAATGCCGTACCCACCTCCATGACAGCAGAATGTGTTGTATCCTCCGACAGCCTTTCCCTGGTTGCGATGTGGCTCTCGGGTGAGTGTGACACCTTTTCTGTTAGGTGCCCTGCAGAGTCATATTAGCAATGCATTGTGGTGGGTGTAGGGTACTGGGCTCTAATCCCATGGTGCTTTTCCCCCTGCTAACTGGGTCAGAGTGTGCCCTGTTTTGTTTCCTGTTGTAGTCCATGCGGTAGTGGCCATTTTTGTAAGACAGTTTTAGTTGCCTTTCCTGTGTTACCCACATTAGAGAACGTAGTTCTTACCTTGAATGGCTGAAAGAGGATATTGTACACCATTGTGCCAGCTCTGACCTACTGCTCATCTTAGTACCAGGGGACTCTTTGCCAGTGGGGCACAACCTCTGATCTGCAGTTAACTGTGAGTAAACGTGCTTATTCAAATAAAGGACTTTTTCAGAGAGATTAGTCTTCAGGTGTGAACTGGTGTGCCAAAGTTATACAGCAGCAATAAGTCTTAGAGGCTGTATGCAGGTCCCTGGAGCAATTTTAGTGGGTGCAGTACATTTGTGGGTAGTGGGTTTTGGGTGGGGGGGGGGTTGTGGGGCTCAGCTCCCAAAGTAAGGGAGTTATGCACGTGGGAGCTTTTCTGAAGTCCACTGCAGTGACCCCTAGGGTGGCTGGTTGGTGTCCTGACATGTCAGGGGGTCAGTGCACTAAAAATGCTGGCTCCTCCCACAGCCAAATGCCTTGAATTTGGCTGTGGTTTGAGATGGCCGACATAACTTTCCATTATCGCTGAAAAACAAACCCGACCATCTCAAACCCGGCGAACTCCAAGGCATTTGGCCGGGCTAAACCGTATTATCGAAAAAAAAGATGGCCAGCCATCTTTTTCAATAATACGGTTCCGGCCGGCTGTAGCGCCGCCACCAACATAGATCGCCGGCGATCTATTTGGCCGGCGACGTTCGATTATGCCCCTCTATGACTGCTACTTCTGTAACTTCCAGATCCCATAGTATGAAGACAGCATAACAAGGTGTCACTTCCATGATTGCCAAGGGAAAGTAGTATTGATGCCCTGCCAGGCCCAGGAAAAGAGGAATTGGTAATATCCACCTTGGACCTAGCAGGAGGAGGAGGAGATAGTCTTCCACTAGACCAGGGCAGCAAAAGAGGATTCAGTTTCCTTCTGTCTGGGAGAGAGAGAGAGAGAACCTCTTACTGGTCCTGCAACACACCTCCCAGGTCTATGTGACACCTCAGTGTGTCACAATACCCTAGAAAAAAAAAAACCCTGTCCAGAAGGAAAAATACATCACTGCAATCAGGCAAGCATCAGAGCCAGCCCTAGCACTACTAGGCAAAGTATGCAGTTGTCTAGGGTGGCACAATTTTAGGGGCAGCAAAATACAATGTTTTCTCAAGAACCTTATCAATAGGTGCCCCCCACGTTCTGATTCATAGTGGGGGGCCCGGGGAATTTTGTCCCCCTGCCCCCCCCCTCTCGGTGGCCCTGGCCTGGACCAGAGGAGCCCATGGAGTAGGGGGTCTACTGTGACAGCATGTAGTTTTGATGAGTGATATCTTCCATATACTGTACATCTAGTTCATTCCAAAAATGACTAAGTTGGAAGGGGTCAGTCTATTGTACTAAGAAGGGTCCTAGGAGGTTGCCATGTGCCTGATTGATCATGTGGCTGTTTATCTGACTTGGGCCTTCCTGCTGCACATGGATGGGATGGTTTTGACCAGATACCAGTTTGCAGCGGTGCTGCAAAAGTGCCTTGGAGTGGCAGGAAAAGCAGGAAGTTCTTCATGGTGACATCATCAAAAGAAGGCGTTCCATTCAATCTGAGAATGTAACCCCATAGGTTCCAGAATCTGAAGCTTGAAATCCAAAACTGCTCTTGCTGTCTGAGTTTTCTTCTCAAATCACCACATCTCAGAATGAGAACAATTCTATCAATAACCTAACAAGAGAAATCCTCAAAAGTGTGTTTAAATGTTACACAATGCTGCACTAAAGGCGCCTCCAGGTTCCCTGTAGCAATACATGATCTGTGCTGAATGAATCTTGTTTTCAAATGTCTAGAGGTCTGTCCCACTTCTTTTGATGATGTCACCAAGCTGGGGGACTTCCTGCTTTTCCTGCCTAAGCATCTGGCAGTCTTTTGTATATAAATGTTGAGGGTTTGGGACTGTGGTTTGTCTGAAAATGTGCTTACCCCTGACACAGTTTCGGTGAAACGAGGGTCCCTTTGTTGGGTTTATCATCTGGTGCTGGTTGCACTGCATGTATGCATTGAAAACTTTTCAGTTAAGTTATATTTGTTCGCTGTATATGATATGTTTATTTGTGTTTCAGACCACTCCTTCAGGTACTGCTGGTCTATTTTGTTCTCACACTGGCTTGCAGTGACTGTTTGTTGACATACTGTGACTGCTCACATTTTTGTGGTGGAGTTTTTTAATACCATTTGGCATTTTTCTGCACCTACATTACATTTTGTGTTAGTGACGGGGAGTGGGCCTGCGATGGTTTCTGCTTTAGTCCCTGTTATTGAGACTTTGTCTTGGATGGGGCATTTAGTTTTGAGGATTTACTCCTTTGCCCTTTTCTTTTTCTCTTGTTCTTGCTGGGTTTTTTTTTTTTTTTTTTTGCACTAGATTTGGTTTTTCTGTAGTGGTCACATGTATGTGAGCAAGTTGAGCAGGGTATTTTGAATTATTTTTGAAATTGGTAGTGCAATGTTACCCTTCTTCCCAGGTAGTGTTGTCTGACATCATCCTCAGGCTCACTCACCTAGCGGTGAGAAAATGGACACATGGTCTGGCGAAAGTCAACAGACAGATTGGGGGTTGGTTGACAGTACAGGGGAAGGGGGGGGGGGGGTTACCAACTTAGGCATTAATGGGTTGATATGCAATCTAAAGGCTTAATTGGGCATGATAAAATTAATCTGTCTGATATTGGAATGGACCTGTTTCTCAATGATATACAATAAATTATTGAACATTTTTTCAGTGTTATGATTCTATAGGCTGTAGTTTGGAATCTTAATTGGGGGTAGGGCAATTGATAAGGTCTCTGGCACTGTGGTGGACACCCGAGCTATGGGGGGGTTGTAGCTCATGGGGGATGGGTCATAACAAAAGCAGGGTTCATGATTTAATTATCATGGTGGGTCTCGTGACCTGGTTAATGGGCATAGGGTTCCATTCCTGTTTCAAGGTCCTTAGCTTTCAAGGTGGGGCTATGGGAAAGGAGATTGTCAGAGATGGAGCAGTTGATGACTTGCTACTTTGCTGATAAGGTAAGTAGCTGGGAGGGGGGATGGTTTGTCTCAATATTTAAGCATAGCTCGGAGTATTACTGTTTGGAATTTTGTCACAATCTTCATAGATGTGGCCTATTTCCAATTGGTGTGCTGTTTGATTTGTGTAAGGTTTAATGTAAGAATGGTATTAAAGGGAAGGGGGAGGAAAGGGACAGAGTCATAAGTAAGGCAGTCCCAGCTCCAATGATTAGAGATAAGCCCGGGAGCTAGTCTTGAAGGGCCCCTGTTAACCATGGGCTGGGGCACTTACCTTGACTCTGAACTTGGGAAGCCAGAGAGAAAATTCGAGAAGGTGAAGAGGATCATGAGGAAGGCAGTGAGTAGTGCCCCTGGTCATCCAACATGATTGGCCATGTCAAGTAATGTACTTATTCCCAGCGGAACCCTGGTGACCCCATTGGCTGGGCCATCAGGTAGGGGTGGGTTTGCCAGCATGAGTATTTAAAGCCCCTCTGAGTCTCATGGTTTTTCCCTGCTCCTTGGAGGCGACTTATTGTCCTGCCCACATTTATATTGGCTTGGTTGGGATTGTTCTTCTGTTGTAAGGGTGTGACAATGTTTGGGGTTTATTATGTTATAGTTGTCACAGTGGGCAAACAACCGAGCTAAAGGGGTTGTGGCCCCAGGGGATGAGCCATAACAATAGCAGGGTTCAAGATTTGATTATCATGGTGGATCTCAGGACCTGGTTAGAGTATTGAGGTCCGTGCCTGCTCCAAGCAGGGCTGGCTATGGGGGGAGGGGCAAACGGGGAAGCTGCCCTGGGCCCCACAGCTCCAGGGGGCCCAGAGGTCCAGGCATCTCTTCCCCTTCTCTCCACCACAGTCCATTTTTCCTCTCTTCCCCTCACCTTCCTGATCTTCTTTTAAAAATGTATTTCCCTTCTCAGAGGGACCCAGGTTCAGCAGCCATCCTCACAAGCTGCCTTTGGATGTCCCCGCTTTCCCTCTGTGCTGTGATCCACCCCCTCTGATGCAATTTCCTGTTTCTGCCTGGGCGGATCGCTGCAGAGAGGGAAAGCTTTTGAGACAGCTGGAGGTAGCATGTGAGGATGGCTGCTGGGGGCCTTTCTGAAAAGAGAAATAAATTTGTAAAGAAAACCGCAAGATGAGGGGAAGGGAGGGAGATGGACCATGGTGGGAAGAAGGGTAAGAGATGCCTGGACCGTGTAGTAGCAATGCAGTGGGGAAATCGGGCAAGGGGAGGGGATCAGAGATCAGGGACCCCCTCCTTAATTTCTGCCCTGGGCCCTACCATGTCTAAAACCAGCCCTGGCTCCAAGATCCTAGCTGTCAAGGCAGAGATGGCGCAGTGGCAATAATCAGAGATGGAGCGGTAGATGAACACTGCAAGACAAGTAGCGGGGGGGGGGGGGGGGGGGGGGGGAAACCTTGTCTCAATATTTAAGTTGGCCTAATGGTTAGAGCACCAGTCTTGACATCCAGAGGTGGCCAGTTTAAATCCTGCTGCTACTCCTTGTGATCTTGGGCAAGTCACTTAACCCTCCATTGCCTCAGATACAAAATTAGATTGTGAGCCCTTCAGGGACAGAGAAATATCCAGTGTATGTATGTAACTCACCTTCAGCTACAAAAAAGCTGTGAGCAAAATCCAAATAAATAAAGTGTAACTGGAGGTGCTACTGTTTGGAATTTTGTTACAATTTAAGATGTGGACTGTTTACTTCCAATTGGTGTGCTGTTTGATTTTTGTAAGGTAATGTAAGAACGGTATTAAACGGAAGGGGGGGGGGGGGAGGGACATGGAGTCATAGGCAAGGCAGTTCCCGGCCAATGGTTAATTACTTAGATACAGATGGAAGTTAATGATATGACCTTGGGATAAGGGTCACAGAATGTCTTCTGCTGGTATGCACAGAAACGTTTACACTAACATATCCATTAAGAGCTAATTGAAGCATACCTATTTTAGTTTCCTTATTTTATGTGCCCCTCCCCCTCCACATACACACACACGGCTCTGATATGCACAAAACAATTCAGTTCAGAAACAAGAAAATGCGCAGACCTCCCCACCTCGCACATTGAAAAAACACCGTGATGCATCTTTCATAATTTCCTGCTAAGCTGAAATGGAAGGTCAGGACGCGTTTTTTTTTTCCCCCCACGTTAAAAAGTGCCCGTGATTCACTCGTTCTCCCTTCAGCTATTCGGGTCTTCATTCATCAGTTCGGCTTCTTCTACTGATTCAGTTTTCTTAATCAGAATCCCCCCCTCCCCCCGGTGAGGCTTTTGGAGGCGTGCAAGCACAAACTACAGTGCAAGAAGAGAAGCACCTGATTTCAGCTACAGGAGACGCTCCCTTCCGCCCAGCATTAAGTTCAGCACCCGTCGGTATATCAGAGACCAGCCAGAAGCACCGCAAGGTCCAGCGGCCGTCCGGGCTGGAGGAAGGCGAGAGGCTGGCTGTGACGTCACAGGGCAGCGTCAGCTGACTGCAGACTCTGCGTCTTCCAGCAGGTCTTTACTCCAGTAATGCACATTCTATGCTGGGCTCCAATGCGCTCCACATCTACAGCACTTGTGTAAAAGCAGCGAGGCTGAGAACCATCCTAGCAGCTGCTTCCTTCTTCCCACCAGCTTAATCAGCATCAAGAAAAGCCTTTTAAAAAAACAAAATGCATAACAAAGGACTGCTGCTGCATTCTTGCTTGCCACCTAAGTAAGAAGGGACCTTTTTCTAGGGGGGATTTAGAAATAGCAACAATGGATTTTCTTTCTTTGCAGTCTTTGGTCCCCAAAGTGCCACTTCGGGAAAGAAACTTAATGGGCTGCAGCCAGCCGATTCTGTGCTTCCCTGGACCTTAATAAGAACTCCTGTCCAAGAGGTCGGATTCTATCCCTGCTTGCATTTCCGCGCTTGGAAATTTAATGTATTTTGCCAAAGGCTTTAAGTCTTTCATGAAAGCTTCGCACCGATCAGTGATTTACTGCTCCGCGCACTCGGGCACTCCATTGTGAACTGACTGAGCACTGAGTACCGGCTCTGAAACTGAACTTGTAATTGTAGCTATGTATATTATTGCCTGCCGACAGTAGCACTTGTCTTACTTCTCTTCCCATCCAGGAGTTTTACAAGGTGATACTTTCCGTTGCAGACAAATATTCAGCATCCAAGACGCTGCGGGATTTGCAATTATGATGGAAATGCCAATTTTCTTGCATGGGGAAATCGTCTGCACCTAGATCAGATTCCTTGGCTTTATCAATGCCCTCATCAAAAGCTCAATTTCAAGCCTGGGTGGATTCCGTCAGGCCTTCGAGGATTACAGAGGCCGAATAAGTGATACAACTGAATGTAAAATAAAATAAAAACTAATTACTCGGTTTCTAGGTATTCTTGATCCACTGGTGATAAGCTTATCTTTAATTGTTATTGTCACGACTCCAGGGACCAAATGGGCAATGTGATTCCTGAATATTCCCGACCAGATGTTTTATTTTGCAACCTTGTAAGATATATGCCCTCCCACAGTCTGAAACATCGTTTTTAAAAAGTGCAATAGAACAGATCCGTTTAACACATGATCACAGTTCATCTTCAAACTACACGGGAAAAATGGTGACACGGGTGTCCCAAGTCGAAGTGCAAAATGAAACTTTTGAACTACCAGCTCAGATCCCAAGGAACCACCTTTCTGTAGCCCAGAACAGCAGCTACTAAAAAAACAAAAACAACAAACAAACAAACAGATGTATTTCAGTAAACGTGCAAAGCAAAAACTCTACAGCTCCACCATGGAACTCTCTGAAGTGAGGTGCTCAAGTGACAGCGAGGAACTTTACACCATTAACAGGACACCGACCGGGAACAGCAGCACCAGACCGAAAAGGCTTCTTTGGCAAACGGCAGTGAGACACATCACCGAGCAGAGGTTCATCAACGAGCACAAAAGCTCCTCAGAGGAGTCCTACCCCCACAATGGCAGCAGGCAGTCCACCAGCAAGACCTCCGGTGGCGACAGACACAGCAACGGAGGGGGCACCAAGGTGTTCCCAGAAAGGACCAACAGCGACCTGGGCTTCCTCCACCTAGACTGCGCCCCCAGCAATTCCGATTTCTTTTTGAACTGGGGTTACACCTACCGGGGGGTCATCTTCCCCACCTTGAGGAATTCCTTCAAATCCAGGGATCTGGAAAGGCTTTACCAGCGGTATTTTCTGGGGCAGAGGCGCAAGTCCGAAGTGGTCATGAACATTTTGGACATCCTGACCAAACTGACCTTGCTGGTCTTGCATCTCACTTTGGCGTCGGCGCCCATGGACCCCATCAAAGGCATTTTACTGGGATTTTTTACTGGGATCGAAGTGGTGATTTGTGCCTTAGTAGTGGTCAGGAAGGACTTGACTTCCTACACGTATTTACAGTACAGTGGGGTGGTGACTTGGGTGGCCATGGCTACTCAGATCCTCGCAGCAGGTCTTGGCTATGGCCTGCTGGGGGATGGCATTGGTTATGTGCTCTTTACCCTCTTCGCCACCTACAGCATGCTTCCATTGCCCCTCACTTGGGCTATTCTCGCTGGATTGGTAACCTCTCTTCTACAAATTGTGATGCAGCTGGTTATCCCCCGACTCGCAGTGACTTCCATCAACCAGGTAGAGTCTTTCCCTCAATTTTTATAGTTAGGGTGGAATTGCATGACTTAACTACTTGTTGGTTCAAGCATACTGTATTGCCGGATATTGTTCTGTTCAGGTTTCCTTTTGTGTGTGCTGTTTTCATTCAACCCTTTTGCAGGTGTCGATCCCTGAGAATTCTGCAGAGTTGCAAATAATGTGGAAGTGTTTATTATAGCACTGGAAAGAGGCGCAAATTGATTTTATGGTAACTAGACTATTCTAACTGGCCATCTGCTTGTCATTCTTCTGTACATCAGGCTGCTTTCCTTGTTGGGTATATGTTTGATAAGATCTGTAAACTCCGCCGTAGCTGCACAGATTTTTTTTTTTTTTCTTAGCAATGTTCAAGCAAAAATTCTTGCTTGTTGGTCTTTGCCCTTCACTTCCAGTTCTTGAGTAGTTTTGTGACTTCAATGTTTACCAGAAACTTGCATACTGTGGGGTACGTTTGTCACTCTTTCATACCCCCAAAATGCATACCGTACATTCATAAAAACAAAACAAAAAAAATATCTCTACAAATCCCCCCTTTCCCAAGATTTCAGAAAGGTTACATAGCTTAGATCTGTTGCTGATCCTTGGCGTTTAAACGAGTCTTTTTGTGCTTATATTCAAAGTTCAAACACAATTACACTCACTGCAAAAGCATAGATAAGACACCAAGGGGGGATACACTAAAATCATTTGTATTGTTGCATCTACCCGATAAAAATTGAATGCAACTGAGAATTGTGTGAATCCTGTGTTGCTAAACTACATGGTTTGCTAAATTACTAAGACATAAGCTTTCATTCAGTTAAATGCACGCATTTTTATCAATGAACTCCTTACCCAGGAAGATACATGCCTACGCTGAAGAATCAGGAGCAGCCAGCAGTGTTTGTGCACGTTGTTCATAGGCTGTGATCCCTTCCCAACACATTTAAGAAACGAATATTTTCCTTAGCGATCAAGAAAAATGCAAATTTGTTTTGCATTCTGTATTTATCTTCCCTGGTGGACTAAAGGTTTTGAAATTAACATCACATTTATCTCCAAGCATATATTGCCTCTCTGCTGTAATACCGCATACCTTGTTACCGAGGGGAGGGGGGGAGGGGGAGGTGCGCAGAGCTACAGGATGTAAAAATAGCTCGGCCAGTTGCTCCCCAGAGCACACTGGGATCACTCCTCTAGTCTTAGATCTCAATATTTTCCTTTTGCCTTTTTGACTTTCCAGAATATTAATTTGGCTCCCTCTAGTGGTTTTATGATCCTTCCCCTCGAGGCGGATTCCAAATTAGCTTGGTACTTGGCCAGTTTTCACTGTCTTCTGCCATGAAACCTTCCCAGTCCGATGTAGAAGACAGTTTATACAGGCGTGGTGGAAAACACTAAGGGGCTTTCCGTTTTCACCTTGAACTGAGAGCATAAGGCACTCCAAAGACATGGAAATAAGTTCTATCTTTGTGATAAAGATTGACAGCACTATGTTCATGCATCTATTGTTTTGGCTAAACCTTGGGTGACACAAGCATTTTGGAACACTTGTCGTTTGCTACAGGCCTGTAACTAGAAAGGCTTGCTTGTTGAAAGAATTCTTTCATGTTAAAATTGGTTGGCTAGCTGCACAGATGAGATCCATGCAGCATACAACAGGAGCAGGGGACAAAACGGGAGCCATTCATTTGTGTGTGTGTGAAAGAGACAGAGAGAGGGTATGGTTTGGATATCTATCTATCTATTTTTTTTCACAGTTTGAGGATGACCTAAATCAATGATTAGCACTTTCTGAAAAGGGTATGTTTGCATCATTAACAAATAAATAAACAAACAAATACAATAACACTACATCCCTCCCCCAAATGAAAGCATAACATATATTACAAAAAAAGAAAAAAACATATAGATATAAATATTTTTTTCTTTTTTTTGTAATATATGTTATGCTTTCATATGGGAGAGGGCTGTAAGGGCTGTTAAGGATGCAAACATACCCTTTTTGGAAAGTGCTAATCATGGATTTAGGTCACCCTCAGACTGTGAAATAAATTTCCTACAGGCAAGAGGTCAGTTTAGTGACCATTGAATATAATAAGCCAAGTATTTATTGGTCATGAAGAAGACAGTAGGTAATTAAGGTGCTCAGTTTCAAAGCACATAGACTTACAAAGATATGTACATATATAACTTTGTAAGTCTATATGCTTTGAAAATGAGCTTCTTAATCAGTTGCATTATGAAGTGATAGCAGTGAGACACTTTATTGCAGAAATTAGAGATATGTCCATGGTTGTTTATTTGTTTGCTGGTTCCTAATATTGCAATATTCATGCTGTACTTGTTTCAATAAAAAACCTTGTTAAATTTAAAAAAAAACAGCAACAACAATCTCATTAATTTATTGCTCATGAAATATGCCTGATTAAGAACACAGCAGACTGAAATGCTTTATTTCTTAACAGAACAGGTGCAACGAGGGTATCTGTGAAGCATCTCCCAACGCTGTTTTGCCAGTGCTCCTCAGCCTTGCTATGGAGAATGAAACTCTTTTCTGAGACCTCTTTGATCTCCCATAATACTAGTATCAGTGCCAGATCATGACAGTGGTTTCAGTGATGTCGGATACTATCTGTTGGGCACTGGACTGTGACCTCTCATTCATTTTACATAGACTAATGGCTCTCAGAGGAGGAGGAGCCTAATAGAACAGCAGGCTGAGAACCAGGGGAGCCCAGTTCAAATCCCACCGCAGCTCCTCGTGATCTTTGGCAAGTCACTTAGGGGCCCTTTTAGGGGCCTAGTGGTTAGAGTGGTAGACCTTGGTCCTGAGGAACTGAGTTCAAGTCCCACTTCAGGCACAGGCAGCTCCTTGTGACTCTGGGCAAGTCACATAACCCTCCATTGCCCCATGTAAGCCGCATTGAGCCTGCCATGAGTGGGAAAGCGCGGGGTACAAATGTAACACACACAAAAAAAAAACAGCAGTAGGACTACCGTCAGGGTAGCACACAGCAAATCAGCTCTACTTCCAGGCTCGCCCAGGAGTCTGCCAGTAGATCCATTTCTGCGTTACGCCTTTTCTGGAGTTAGTTTTTATTTTCTAGCACCAGTAGGCGGGGAGTAGGGATGCCCGGCAGTAATCAGGCAATGTTACGTGCTGCCCGATTACCACTGGAGCCCTCACCGCCTCCTAAGGGATTCGGCAGTAAATAGCACGCAACAATATTTTAGGTAGCACACGACCATTTACTGCCTCTGTTCGGAAAATGCCCTTTTACCTGCTGCAGTAAAAGGTGGCCTTGGCATGTGGCGATCCCACGCACTGATGCCACCATGGGATACCTTTTACCATCGCTTAGTAAACGGGCCCTTTAATCTTCCATTGCCTTCTGTATAAACTTAGGTTGTGAGCCCTCCAGAGACAAAAAGATACTGACTGTGCCTGAATGCATACCATTTCAATAGCTTTTGGACTTGCAGGTGGTATATAAGAAATTAAAACAAAAATAAAATAACATCTTTCATTCCATAGCAAGCTCAATTTGAAGTGATGAAGAGGTGAAAGATTCCATAATCCCACGCCAGTTCCTATGAATCATCCAGTCCCCCTACAGTATTCCTACATCTTCAGTGTTTTTTTTGCATTGAAAATACATATTGTTCTGATATTTTTATCCTTAATTAACGTTCTTATGCACACACATGCTTTTATTCAGTTGACAGTTCTGGTACTAATGCAGAAGCCAGCATTTATCAGGATAAAATATCTGTGGGTCTCCTATTATAAAGGGAATTGCATTTTTTAATGAAATTAGTGATACAGTCAACATTTCTAAAAAAAAAAAATGTATTCTACAGTAATAAAGCTGAACCTGTCATCTAATTTGACTTCCAAGCGTAGCTTTTCATCTCAGCATATGTGATCCTAAAGCGCATAGGTTTGCATAGCATCTTTATTAGCTAGCATCGATTAGAGTTTACCTATAGATACTGGAGTCAATATTCAGCCCATCGTGTAAACTGTTGACAGCTGCGGGCTGAGTTCACCCCAGATATTCAATGCCGGGGAATGTCTGGCCTCCCACATTGACTCTTCGGGTTAGTGTAGCAACTCAGAAGTTAACTGGACAGTGACTGATATTGAGATTGGTGCTCAGCTAGCTCTGCAGATAAAAGTAGGACAGCATTAACTGGTTACATACTGGATCCACCCATACCCCGTCCTAGCCAGTTAGTGCTTTAGTGATTAGAGGGGATATTCAGCTGCACTGTCCAGTTAAGTCCCACTGAATATCCGGGCATGGCCAGCTCAGTGGAGTTTATCCAGCCAAGAGCCTCTCCAACCTAGTCAAACCCTTTTGAATATTATCCGCAATGTATCATTTCCCATGATAAAACATCAAAAATTGTGGTCAGATGATATGTCAATCACCTATTGTACTTACTGAAATACACATTTTGATCAAGTACACCATGCATCTGTTTTCTTTATCCTATCATTTACTATTGAAGCAATTTCCCCTTTGTTCTCCAAGGGTGTAATGTTTTGCATACAGAAATACAATGTACATATTTAAAAAGTGAACGTTATTAATTCCTCTTAATTTCCTTACCTTGAATCCTGTAAAACCAGTCCAGAGAAGTGGTTTTGTCCCTTCCAGCAGATGAAGGTAGAGATACTGAATCATTCTGTGACATCACCAGTGTAAGGTCTGGTGAAGACTGGAAGTTCCCAGTATGCTACTGCCAAAGCCACACACCAATATCAATAGCCCCATTAACACCACTACAACATATATATTCTCTGCCATGAGAACTCTTAACTCTATACAAATACTGGAAAAGAACAGGTAAAGCCTGAAGATATACCAAAGGTTGCAGTCTTCCAGAGTGGGTTCTGGACTGATCTTGCAGGATTCAAGGAAAGCAAATTAACAGATATGAATGAATTTCACCTTCCTTTTCATCCTGCAAGACCATGTCACTTCTTTGCAGATAACCTCATTCCTTCCCCCCTTTCCCCTCCCCTCCCCCAGAGGTCACCTGGGAATGGGTTGAAAGAGCCTTCAGGCCCACTGACACCACTTTTCCACAAATAATGTAGGCTGTCTCAATGGCAGCCTTAATCCAGTGAGCTATAGATGACATAAAAGCCACATACCTTTACACAGAACTCTGAAAGAGTATGAAGAGGCTGTCTGATAACCAGTACAAGTTAGTAGCCTCCAAATACAGCAGCAAGGCCCTGCATATGTCCAGTTTATGTTGCATCTTGGCTGATCCAAAATGATTGAGCTCAGAGAAAGCTGGAAAAACAACAGCCTGATTCACATGGAATAGAGAGCTTACCTATGTTTAGAAAGAAGGCACCATTTTGAGGGAGACTGATCCCCTCGAAAAGGATAACTAAGAGACCGTACATGAAAGGGTCTGTAATTCTGACACCCATCTTGCCAAGGAAATAGCCACTAGGAACACTGATTTCAGGGTATGGCCCTTGATGCATTCTTCATCGTTTCAAACGGAGGGTCCAAGGGAGTATTCAGAATTAGGGTAAGATCTCACTGAGGGAAAACTGCCTGAATTGGGGGATTGGATCTGTCTGACCCCTTGCAAAAATAAAAAAGCATAATACATGGATGTTCTGCTAAGGAAGTGTCAAGAATCCTGTCTAAAACTCACAAGGCCTGTAATCTGTACCTTTAGAGAGTTAAAGGCCAAACTGTACTCCAATTCTGACTGCAAAAACTCCAGCACCTCTGGAAAATGAACGTGCCACAGGGACCACAAGCTCTCTGCACACCAGTCCTCAAATATTCTCCAGATTCTCATATAGACCATGAGTGTGGACTTCCTGAAAGCCTTCAGGACAATGGGTAACCCCGATTTCTTAGGTGTCCCCTCTCAAAGACCAGAATGTAAACAAAAAGGGATTGGGGGCTTCCAACAGCACTGATCTCTGTTGGAGTAGTCCTGATCCCCATGGAAACTGGAGAGGAGGCTCCTTCTCCAGACACATGAGGTCAGCATATGAAGACTGATGGGACCAATCCAGAGTCACCAGCAGAAGAATCTGACCTACTAGTGTGTTATGGGCAAGAAAACATGAAATTCCTGTGACCATAGAGCCCACTAGGAGAGCAATAACCTCCAGTGTAGCCACCATCGAACTGAGGAGCTCCTTCTGGGACTGCAGCTTGACCATGTGCTCCTCAGGAAGAAACACTGTACTTAGACTGGTGTTGAAATGCACTCTAAGGTACTCCAGCCTTTGGGTTGAAGTCAGGAGGCTCTTGGAAAAATTGACCACCCAGCCAAGGCTCTTGAGGTAAAAAATTGCTTGTGCTGTGGCTGTCTGGGAAGCCATAGCACAAATGAGATGGACTGTTAGCCAGTCTTCCAGATAGGGATGGACAGAGACCTCTTGCTGCAGAGGTGAGCAGCCACCACTATTATGCTCTTTGAGAAGGTCCAGGAAGTTGTGAGGCCAAAAGGGAAAGCCCTGAAATGAAAGTGCCTGTCCAACACAGGGAATTGGAAATACCACTTCTAGAGTCCTTGAATTGCAATGTGCAAGTACACCGTCTAAAGATTTAGGAAGGTCAAAAACTCACTCAGCCTCACTGAGGTAATCGCTGAGCAGAGTGTCTTCTTGCAGAACTAGGGTACTCAAAGGGAGGCATTCACCCCTTTGAGATCCAAATGGACCTGAAAGAGCCTCCCTCTTTTAGTACCACAAAATAAATGGAATAACATTTCTGTCCCTCCTCCTGTGGAGAGACTGGCTCTGCCATCTCTATGCTATAATTGCTACTGCAAGGTGTCCTATACTGCTTTTCTCCTTACAGTGGACTTGAAAAGGGGATGCCATAAAGACATCAGAACTAGCTTCAGTGAACTCGAATGTGTATCGCAGCTGCACCATCTTCAGCATCCACTGGTTAGTAGTGATACAGGCCCGCTTATGATGAAACTGTGAGATTGTGCCTCCCACTAGCACCAGCAAGGGGCCCAGCTGGCCATCACTGGAGCCTTTACCTGTTTTACTGAAAGAGGAGGATCCAGGATCCCTTGGCCTCTGGGTTCATTAACTCATTAGTGCCCAACATTCTCATATGGGAGCTTATTATGGGAACATTGGGCACTAATGGGTTAAATGACAAGGATTTCTGACACCTCTGGGGAACAGAATCTGAAGAACACCTGGGATACTGAGACTTCCCTTAATCTCACCATGTAGGCCTACCATAATCTCACCATCTAGCCCTGGTACCAGAAGGCCATGAGGCCACACAGGGATGGTCCTCGGGAAGATATTGTGGTTTTATTTCACCCAAGTCCTTCACATCTTCTCCAGGCCCTCACCAAACAAGCATCCTCAAAATGGCAGCTTATTCAAGCACACTATGGAGGCTGTATTTGCTGCCTAATGGTGCAGTCGCAGCCATCTTTGGGCAATCACCATGGAGGCAAACAAATGTGTGGAAAATGTAAAAAGGTCATAGAGAAAATTCCCCAGGAAGGTAGCTCCTGACTGTAAGTGTACCACCTCAAGTGACTCTGGGAGCTGTTGAACTGATCTCCAGAGAACCCAAATTACATAGCTATTACAGGCGACCACCTGATCTCCCACCATTAAAGAAGTAAAGGCCTGCTTTAGAAGTTGCTGAACCTTCCTGTTGTGTGGGTCCTTTGGTGTTAAAGGTTTTTATATGTATTTTTTGGGCATTGATGACAACTGCTAAGTAGTATGTGGATGCTGGAATAGTGTCTTTATTATTAATAATTAATTGTTAGTAGCCAATTATTGTGTGTTAATGGCCAACTAATTTAGTTGCACACACAACTCAGGATCATGCTCAAATTTGGGCAAACTTTATAAAATTTTTGCAAGGCTCCATCATCTTCTACTAGGTGATACTATATGGAAGACTGCTGTGTCTCTGGCAAGAGGTTGATGTTTTCTCCCATCTCAGTGAGGATTTCAGAGGCCAGGTCTCAGGCATGTTGGTGTTCTATGGGGGGAGGGGCTTCCTCAGGCAGGTGTACCTACCTGGAGAGAGTGCCTCCTCTCTGGGAGAGGGGGGAAGTTGGAAATGCTTGGAAGGTCTTTGTTATTGGAGGAGATCGGGATTCTGAAAGGGTTGCTGCCTTGCCTTGGGCTGGTTTGTGGTGGATGTAAAGACAAGACAGAGAACGTGAACACGGTAAAACGCCCATGATCACCTTTGCCTGGGCTTTCTATTGTGTGTAGGATATGCATTTCCTTAACATAATGACAATGCAACTAATGCTAATTTAGCATGCATACTAAAATAAATATTTGTATGCTATTTAGTGACATTGTCCCATAGATATAAGGATTACTTCATGTTTTAAGTCAATGAAATTTAGGGGTCCCTTTACTAAACTGTGGTAGGTTTTGCAGTTACTGCACATTAAACACAAAAATAAACACGCAATAACTTGAAAACTTGTGTGGTAAATATAGTGATCTGCCCTGTATTTACCGCACAGGACAGTCTGATAATACAGTACACCACATTACCTGGAGTGGTGGATAGTGCAGGAGTACCCACTCTATCTTCCACTGCAGATAACATGGTGTGGCTCCCATAAAATAAATAAATAAACCCCATGTATCCTGGCACGGCGGTGCACCCTCCCCATGATCTGAACCCCTCCCACACACATCAAAGCGCCAGACATCTCTCTGATCCCCCCCCCCAGCACACAACTCTGATCCCTAACTTAGTGGGCCACTCCCCCATCATCTCTGCTAAACATCTAAGTTCCCCCAGAGGACCCTTCCCACCCTTATGCAGAAACCTTGCCCCCCATGAAAAACATAATTGCCCTCCCCAGAGGCCACTCATCTCTCCCCATTCCTACCTCTCTCCCACCCAGTTACACCCCTGCTCAGTCCTCTTTTCTCCAAAATGAAGACCCCAGATCTGTTTAGCCATTCTTCATAAAGAAGATGCCCCATCCTCCTTATCATTTTTATTGCCCTTCTTTGACCCTCTTCCAGTTCCATTATATCCTTTTTGAGATGGGGGCAACCAGAATGACATGCAACACTCAAACTGCAATAACTCTGTCCAGTTATAAAGAGGCATAATGATATTCTTGGTTTTGTTCTCCATTCCTTTCTGAATAATCTCCGACATACCTACTTAAAAAGCTCATCAAAATGAATAATATCAGGCAAACAAGATAATATTCTGCAGAACTGAATTTGCAGCTGCAATGAGGAATCTTCTTATGTTTTTTTTCAATATATCAATGGACAACTATATTCTTTTTAATCCAAAATTGCATTCCACCTAGATCATCTCCTACTGTATGATATTATAAGTGGATACCAAACAAGATATTGAAAAGACATGTCAGAAGTCGCAATAATATTGCAGCTCTTTGATATTTCATTTTAATGCATTCATTTCATGACATCATTCCTTTTAAAATGAAACATGTTTGGCCAAAGCCATAACTTAAGCCTGGAAGCACCATCCAGATGAAAAAAAAAACCCTGCAATCTTTTAAATTTGCTTGTTTTATTTCTGTCACATACAGGTGCCAATTCTTATACACAGTTTAAAATATGTTAATTTTGATAAATCTCTGTCTAAAGTGGAACAATATAAAACAGATGAGCATAATTTAAATAGATATTAATCTATTATAATTTGTGCAGGATCACATTTTATTGATCGCTTTCTTTATGAGCAAACATTTTAAGAAGGCGTTTGATCACTAAAAGGCCATTTTCTGCATTGGTTTCCTCTGCTGCCAGCTTTTGCACGATCAGCCCTGAAGGTTAGAAAAACAGTTCATTTAGAAGACTAATTAAGTGTTGCAGCAAACAGCATTCAGATTCAAGACTGAAGCAGAGCCATTTTATCATCTCAGGCCAGCTACGATCAGCTGAAACAAACTGATAGTTTTGCGATTTTGATCTTATGAGAATGCATGACGGCCATTAGTGAACTCTGTATTTTGACATTAATGATATAGTAGTCTTCATAACTTGATTTTTACACAGGGAGGAAGGATTGTTATTGTTTAGGTGTCCTTATTATTTTGTGTGATTTCAGACAGGAAGGCTACAGTTTTTTTGTTTTGTTTTGTTTTTAAATTCAAATGTGCAGTATAATAGTTATGCATTGACCTTGGAAGCTGAATAAGGATTGATGGCATGAGTTTAGGGCTCTTCAGCTCAGAAAACAGAAACAGATGGGTGAGGGGAGATATGATTGAGGTACAAAAATCCTGAGTAGTGTAGAAGTGAATTGATTTTTTTACTCCTTCAATGGGTGGCGGTAAGGGTTCCACCTCCCCCGAAATGGCCATGCGGCAAGTGCTTTATTTGCTGCCCTGCCATTTCCTGAAGGAAAGCGAGGCCGGCCCTTTGCCGCAGCTTGGTAAAAGGGGGCCTTAGTCTGGTCTAAGATAATATGATCTAATGATAGATCTAATGTCCTATTGTGGATTAAAAACCAGTTAAAAGAAAACAGAAAGTAGGGTTAAATGGTCAGTATTCTCTCTTTTTTTAAAAAATTTATTTATAAGAATTTAATTGTACAAGCACTAAAATAACTTGCCAGAAATACAGACAAAATAATACAAGAATTATTTCAATCAGGTAATTATAAACTCTTCCTTAGACCACAAAATAGGGAGAGTGAAACAAGACAAGGAGATCAATTAAACAACAGTAAACAAAGAAAATGTGGTGTTAACCTGATTATCCCCAGTTATTTATTATCTGAATCATTATTCCACATTGATCGTCTGGTTGGCTTCTTCAAACCCAAAACGGTGTATAGTCAATTTATTTCGTTGGAAACATACTTATCGTATTTTTCGGACTATAAGACGCACTTTTTTCCCCAAAAATTTGGGAGGAAAATGGGGGGTGCGTCTTATAGTTCAAAGGTAGACTTCTTCCTACTCACGCGATCTTCCCTGGTGGTCTAGTGATGTCGGGGCAGGAAAGAGCCCCCTCTTTCCTGCCCAGCGCGCTGCTCTCCATCCTCCTGTATGCAGCCTGACGGTCTCGGCGAGATTCAAAATGGCCACCGAGACTTCAATTCTCTTTCCTGCCCCGACGTCACTAGACCACCAGGGAAGATTGCGTGAGTAGGAAGAAGTGGTGACAGGGCCGGGGGGAGGGCGGGATTCGGACAAGACACACCGGAGCACCTAGGTTTTAGAGTTGGGAAAAAGGAAAAAAAAATTTTTCCTATTTCCCTCCTCTAAAACCTAGGTGCGTCTTATGGTCCAGTGCGTCTTATAGTCCGAAAAATACGGTATTATCCAATATTAGTGGAAATAATACAACTGATTTCATTTTTTCTCTTTTAAAACCAGAAATTATTTAACAATACAAACACTTGAGTCTCTAATCCAATTCCCACTGATTAAGGTAATCCCAGTTTCACAGGCTTCACTCCTTTTGAATAAATATACTAAGAGGAATCATTTCAGAGGAAAAAACTTTAGGAGTCATACCCGGAACTCTGGGAAAACAACAATCTCGATATTAATCATCTGTAATAATATTCATTTTGTTCAAATTTTTCTGGTCTATTATCTTCAAATTCTTAACCATTTCCTATTCCTGTAGAACTTAATTTGCCATATCAATTTTTCATTCTCAAATGATTCAATTAGATTATCCATATGGCTCACTAATAAGATTATATCGGAAGCAAACTTATTTACTACCACCGTTAGGTCCTGGAGCACCTTCCAGATGATATTCAATGTAACCTCCATGGGAGCCAAAAACTCCAAGCTGATAGCTCTTGCGGTTTAGGAGTGGCACCGCTGACACGAGTTCAGATGTAAACGACTTCCGTTTCAGCATACACTCCTAACTCCCTCCTCCACTCCTTTGGACATGGTGGTTAAATGATTTGGGAGCGATGAAGTTGTTTCCAGGTCCAAGAGCGTCGACGCTCCTTTGCCGGCGCTAATCAAAGGACTCACCAACCCAATCATCTGTGGGCAGCTCATCATGCAGCGGTCCCACACTTGCTGCACAGGGGACAAAATGCTGGCCATCGGCGGCTGACCCACCGATTGTCCCCTTCCTCTCAGTTAAGGTAACTGCAATTGAAGAGAGGAAATTTCAAGTAAACAAAGACAAAACGTGAGAGGTCAGCTGGGCCGTTGAGCGTACGAGCTTCAGGTCGCCATCTTTTCACTCTCCCTAATTGGGACACTCTTTGTCTGGTTTCTCCTCAGAGGCTTGTATGATATGAGTAACCCTTTAGCATAGCCCTCTGAGTCATTGAAACACGGAAGCCCCTCCACCACTAACAAGGTGGTGTCCCTTCGAAGGGAAATGGTCAGTATTCTCAATGAAGAAGGGTAGATAAAGTGGGGTTCCCCAGGTGTCTGTGCTGGGACTGCTGCTTTTTAAGACATTTATAAATGATCTAGAGATGGGAGTAACTAGTGAGGTAATTAAATTTGCTGATGACACAAAGTTATTCAATGTTGTTAAATCGCATGAGGATTGTAGAAAATTGCAAGAGGACCTTACGAGGCTGCAAGACTGGGGATCCAAATGGCAGATGATGTTTAATGTGAGCAAGTGCAAAGTGAAGCATGTGAGAAAGAGGAACCCATACTATAGCTACATGATGAAAGGTTCCACATTAGGAGTCACTATCCAGGAAAGAGATTTAGGTATCATCGTTGATGATATGTTGAAACCTTCTGCTCAATATGCTGCAGCGGCGGCTAAGAAAGCAAATAGAACGTTAGGAATTATTAGGAAAGGAATGTAGAACAAAATGAGATAATTATAATGCCTTTATACTATGTGCAATTCTGGTCACTGCATCTCAAAAAAGATATAGCATATATCGCACTGTGATTGACTGAGAGAAACCTGGAGGGGCATAATCAAAAGAGACGTCCACATAGTTTTGATTTGGACATCCTTGCACGTCCCGATCCCCGATTCTCCCCGGCGGTGGTCATTTCGGGCACGTAAGAAAAACATGTCCAAAAAGGACGCCCATCACAAAATCTGAAGGAAAAAAACGTCCAAGTGCTCGTCAGGGACATCCTTTTTTTTTTTTAGAGTGACGTGTATGAAGTCGTCTTTGGCATGCGCAGAGCAGCCAGCCAGCATAACGATTGGCTGCTCTGCGCATGCTCGGCTGGCCGACTGGCTTCCCCTCCTTAGGAAGGAAATCGCATGCAAATGAGCTAACAGCAAGCAGCTCATTTGAATATGATTCCTTCATGCATGCCCATTTTTTACCGATTTGCTAAGGGATCGGTAAGGGAAGGGCTGTTTCCGTAGAGTAAGTGCATCTGGCTGACAATGAGCAGTTGATTTCAATTCAGTCTTTGTGCAGTAGCTGCTACCAGTGTCATCAACCATATAAGCTTCTTGCAACCCCTGCAAACGTGACATGCATGGCCAAGGCAACTGGCCCAATGGGTCCTTGACCTTAGTTCTGAGTTGTCACTGGTGGGGTCTTCCCTTTCACTTGTCTCTGCAACCTTCTCTTCCCCTGATCTATTCACTGTCAGCGGGCCCTCTCCATATGGGCTGTCTGTGATTGCTCAGACTTCCCAGATCGCTGTTCTGCTTCCAAAAAACTAGCCTCTACTGAAGCCTGCATGGTCGCCTCCTTATTATGTTCTCTATATGATTTGCCACCTTTTATGAAAGCCAAACTGATGCAGCCATAGGTATCTAATATTTTCCTGTCACAGTTTCTCACTCAGCTCCTCATTTCACTTTGCCTCCTTAGAGTAGTAAGATAAATATCCAAATGCACCTCAATTTTGTATGTGTCCCGTATTAATGGTTCCAAGGATCTAGCTTTCTTTGCCACAATCTCTTTCATCTGGAAGCTATAAAAATGGTTCTATATAATGGTGCAAGTTGGATCTAGGGGCTTACAGGGCCTTATGTGCATTTTCAATATGCATGAAGACAGCCAAGTCCATGCACATTTCATCCTTCAGGAGGCACATTACTATTTTGCCCACCACCTCCACTTGGTTCACGGACTCAGCACTCTTTGGCACTCCACTTAATCGCAGGTTACAATGACTCCTCCAGTTCTCTAGATCTTCTAACTTGTTCCATATCTTGGAGTGTTGATTACTGAAGTCCACAAATTTATCCTCCGAAGTTGTAAGGGTATCAGCTTGTTCTTCTAATTGCACCTCCACATCTTTGATTTAACAGCCTAGTTCTGCATTATTGAAGCAAAGGTCAACTGCTAACATTGCAAATTTCATCCCTGCTGCTGCCATGCCCTGCTTTAAGCTCTGTAAACCAGTGTGGTAGTGTGTCCGTTTTATTTAAAGCTAAGCTCTTTTTGAATAATTATGATGTATATGATTGAAGGAACATTGTTTAAGGTGATTGATCAAATATACAAATACATTTTGAAAAAAAGGACCAATGAAGATCGAAGGCATGTCATGAGCATTATTTTTTCATATATGAGACCTGCTATCTTGTTGTTCTGAGGGTCCATAACCACAGTTCTTGAATTGATGAGTGTATGTCATTGACTGAAGTTCTTTGATTATAGAAGATGAGCATATTAATTATTTGTTGATGAGATTCATGCTTTTGAGTTGTTTTTAATATCTCTGCATGTTATGAACATATTGAATCCATTTTAAAGGATTTTTCATTAACTTCTGTAAAAGCACCTACCGTTCCACTGGTATGATAAGCTGATTATTTGTAGACATTGAGGCCATCTCTTCCTTTGCTCCCTCCTCTTCTCCCTTGCATCATGGTATCTGCGCATGTCATCTTGGATCTTCTATGCCTGCTACTACTCACCACTGAGTAGAGAGCTGCTATCTTTTTTTTTTTTTGGCATGACACTGAAATACGGGACTGCCAATGCATAGCACTGTAGTGGGTAAGCAAAATCACTTGGATTGACGTGGTTTATCACCACAATACAGAGAGGCTACATGGAGCTCCCACCTTGCCTGCCTGGTGCGAAAGTGGTGGACCTTGTGCGTCATCTAGATAGGATTTTAGATAGTGCTGGGGAGCAACAGCTGTCTTGCTACATGTGGGTACCAATGACATAGGAAAATTTGGGAGGGAGGTTTTGGAAGCCAAATTTAGGCTCTTAGGCAGAAAGCTGAAATCCAGATCCTCCAGGGTATCATTTTCGGAAATGATGCCCATTCCAAGTGAAGGACCCATAAGGCAGGTGAAGCTCTGAAGTCTCAATACATGGTTGAGACAATGGTGCAGAGATGAGTGATTTAGATTTGTTAGGAACTGGGCAACATTCTGGGAAAGGGAGAGAGTGTTCTGAAAGGATTGGCTCCACCTTAACCAGGATGGATCAAGGCTGCTAGCACTAACATAAAAAAAAAAGATAGGGCAGCTTTTAAACTAAAATAGGGGATGGGAGAAGCTGACAGTTGCTCAGGAGTGCAAGGTTCGGTGTGGAGTATCCTTGACGGATACTATTGAAACAGGATCTTTAGGACATCCCAATAGAGAGGTTTCAATAATGTTGAAACAAAGTCAGGAGTGTTTAATAGGAAAAACAGAGTAAAAGATGCAAATTATCCCCGTCAACTTCAAAGCAAGTTGTAGATGCAAGGAAAAAAACACAATTAGAAGCCTAAAAAATAATATGGTATAGTTGGAGTATATAGCACTAAATGAAGAGGTAGATATAACAGGCATCTCAGAGACCTGGTGGAAGGAGAATAATAAGATATTGTGGGGCCCTTTTACTAAGCTGTGTAGGCGCCTATGCATGCCCAATGCATGCTAATTCAGAACTTCTGCCAGGCTACTGCATGGCCCGGGTGGTAATTTAATTTTTTATACGCATCCGCTATGTGCGCCAGAAAATATATTTTATTTACCAGTGTGCGGCGCTAACTGGGCAGTAATCGGCATTGTATGTGCACTGACGACTACTGCCCAGTTAACGCTTGAGACCTTACTGCTAAGTGAATGGGTGGCGGTAAGGTCTAAGACCCAAAATGGACGCACACCAATTTTTATTTTGCCACACATCCATTTTCGACAAAAAATGCCTTTTTTGCAGGCGCACTGAAAAATGGATCTGTGCATGTCCAAAACATACGCCTACAGTAGCACAGGCCATATTTCAGCACACCTCAGTAAAAGGACCCCTGTGTTGTCAGGATACAAATTATATCGCAATGATAGTGTGGATCAAATTGAAGGTGAGATTGTTCTATATGTTAAAGAGGGAATTATGTCAAACAAAATAAATATTCTACATGAAACAGATAACAGCTTAGAATCCTTGTGGATAGAAATTCCATGTATGAAGGGAAGGGGTATACTAGTAGGGATGTACTACCACCAGGACAGAATGAACAGACAGATGAAATGTTTACAGAAATTAAGAAAGCAGACAAATTGGGCAACATTATAATAATGAGTAATTTCAATGACCCCGATATTGACTGGATAAATGTTAGATCAGGGAGCACTAGGGAGATAACACTCTTAGGTGTAATACATTATTGCTTTTTGGAGCAACTGGTCCAAGAACTGACAAGAGGTGGAGCTATTTTAGATCTAGTCCTTAATGGAATGCAGGGCATAGTACAAGATGTAACAGTGTTGGATTTGCTGGAAAACAGTGATCATAACATGATCACATTTGAGCTGATTTCTGGAGTGAAGTCACTAAAGAAATATACTGTAGTAACATTTAATTTTTGAAAGGGTGACTATGACAAAATAAGGAAAGTGTTTAAAAGAAGCTAAAAGGGTCTGCCTCAAAGGTTAGGAATTTAAATCAGGCATGGACAATGTTTGAAAATACCATTGACCAAATGTTATCCACACATTATCAAAGGAGGAAAGAAGTTCAAATGACAGCCAGCATGGTTAAAAGGTGAAGTGAAAGAGTCTATTAGAGCCAAAAGACCATCCTTCAAAGAATGGAAAAAGGATCCGAATGGAGAAGATAAGAACATAAGCACTGTCAAGCTGGCTGCAAAACATTGATAAAGAAGGCTAAAAGAAAAACTTGCCACTGAGACAATAAATTATAGTAACACCTTTTTCTGTACATCAGAAGTAGAAAGAGTGGCCTAGTGGTTAGGGTGGTGGACTTTGGTCCTGGGGAACTGAGGAACTGAGTTCGATTCCCACTTCAGGCACAGGCAGCTCCTTGTGACTCTGGGCAAGTCACTTAACCCTCCATTGCCCCATGAAAGCCGCATTGAGCCTGCCATGAGTGGGAAAGCACGGGGTATAAATGTAATTAAAAAAAAAAAAAAAAAAAAAGCCTGCGAGGGAATCTGTGGAACCATTAGATGATGAAGGAGCAAAAGGGGCCAGTACTATTTAACATATTTATAAATGATCTGGAAATCAGAACTGTGAGTGAGATGAATAAATTTGCAGATGATACAAAACTATTCAAAGCTGTCAAAACAGATGTGGATTGTGAAAAAGACCTTGGGAAATTGGAGGACTGGGCATCCAAATAGCAGAAGAAATTTAATGCGGACAAATGCAAAGTGATGCACATTGTAAAGAATAATCCAAATAACAGTTACCTGATACTAGGGCCCACCTTGGGGATCTCACGCAAGAAAAAGATCTAGATGTCATTGTAGATAATATGCTGAAATCTTCTGCCCAGTGTGCAGTAGCGACCAAAAAAGCAAACAGGATGCTAGGAATTATTAGGAAAGGAATGCAAAATAAGACCAAGAATATTATAATGCCTCTGTATTGCTCCAAGGTGCGATCTCACCTTGAGTATTGCATTCAGTTCTGGTTGCCATATCTCAAAAAAGATATAGCAGAATTAGAAAAGGTTCAAAGAAGAGTGACTAAAATGATAAAGGGGAAAGAAATCCTCCTTATGAGGAAAGGTTAAAGAGGTTATGTGGAAATACTTTTAAAACAAATAGGAGGAAATATTTTTCACTCAAAGAATAGTTAAGTTCTGGAACTCGTTGCTGGAGGATTTGGTAACAGCGGTTAGTGTATCTGGGTTTAAAAATGTTTTGGACAAGTTCCTGGAGGGAAAGTCCATAGTCTGTTATTGATGGACATGGGGGAAGCCACTGCTTGCTCCTGGATTGGTAGCATGGAATGTTGCTACTAATTGGGTTTCTGCCAGGTACTTGTGACCTAGATTGGCCACTGTTAGAAACAGGATACTGAGCTAGATGGACCATTGGTCTGACCCAGTATGGCTATTCTTATATTCAGATGACCATTTTGGCCCAGTGACATTACTTCCAGACCCTTACACACTTTATTCTGCCTGCAATCCAGTGCCAAGGTATTTCTTTAAGGGTCTGGATCTGTGCTTCACTGCAGTACTGATGAGAAATGTGATTATCTTGTGGGAATGACTCTCATGTAATGCTATATAAATAATTTATAACAATATCCTTAATTGACTGTTCTTGATCAAAACCATCCGCTCCCACTCACAGACACAGGAAATAATACCTACTGGAAAAATAGGCTTTAGTTTTTGCAATCCTACAAAAATGCATTGTAATTTGTCATTTACTTCTTCCGTTAAAGGCCTGGTTGAAGAGTCAAGCTTTCACCTGCTTCCTGAAGTAGAGATAGTCTTGTATTAAGTGAAGCCTTTCAGGCACTGCATTCCAAAGCATGGGGGCTATTCTGGAGACGGCTCACATGCGAGCATCACATCGTGTGATGTCCTTTGGAGAGGGTATGGTTAGGGAAACTCCTTGGGAGGACCTTAGTGATCTTGAAGGAGTATAGAATGAGATCCTGTTCTACAAGTACTCTGTGCCATTTCCTTTAAGGGCCTTGAAGGTCAAACAGAGAGTTTAAATTTGGCTCAGCATTCTACTGGTAGCCATTAAAGTTTAAGCAAAATTGGTGTGATGTAGTCATGTCGCTTACAACCTTCTATTAGTCTTGCTGCAGCATTATGAATCATTTGGAGCTGGTGCAAACACATTGAAGTCAGAACCCCGGTATAACTGAATGTGACTCACCTTGAGCTACTACTGAAAAGGTGTGAGCAAAGTCCAAATAAATAATAATTGTACAATGTTCAATTCAGGACCCTTTTTAATAAGCATTTTCCCACCGACAATCTTATTGGTGTCTCCATTTAGGTGTAGCAATGCCTGCCAGTTTTATAAAGGCATCTGTGAACTAAGTTGCCATTACAGAATACTCGAGTAAGTTGGTAAGGGCCTGCCTAAATTTAGACATAATCATTTACATTATGTCAACGACAGGTGTAAACGGGCATGCCAACATGAGCCAAGAGACACACATAATTGATAGTATTCTATAAGTTATGTGCATCACTTGAAGACACATCCATGGCCCGCCCACGCTCTGCCCACATATATGTCCCTCCCCAGCAGTTATGTGCTATGGCACTTAATGACACCTTATAGAATAGTGCCTACTGCATATTCACACATAACTACTAATTATTGGTGTCTAAGATGTATGTAAATGGTGCATATGTCTAGGTGCCAATTTTTAAAATATTAACACTAAAATGGAATTAATCTTTAGTAAATAGGTTCCTCAACTGTGGCTGTTTTTTCACTGGAGGATGGCACCACCTTTTAAATAAGGGAAAATAACAACTCTTGGTGATATTCTAGTTAAAGCAATTTGAGTAAGAAAGAAGCCTGGGTCTACTGAAAGATGGCTGTCTGAAACTATAACTGTGGCTACCATTAAAGAAGTTGGTCCTCACTGCCGGAGCAAGGTTGAGATTTTGGCCCGCACCACCAAGGTTGTTATTGAATCATGTCAGAATGCAAGGAAAATAAAATTGATTCAGCATTTGTGGTAGCAAATGTGAAAAAGTTGGCCAATCACAATCTGCCCTCTTTCCAAAATGGTACTGTCCCAAGACCAAACAGAAACCAGTGAGAATAACCAAACAGATGAAAGAGGATGGTAGATGACAAATACTTTTATTGATACATGCTCAGTTTCCCATATAGATTGAAATACAAAAACTTGATTGGAGGCGGGCCCAACATGGGCCATGTTTTGGCCAAAAAAATACATTGAACCCATAATGGCAGAGCTCAGAGGCAATAAAGATGTATTGAAGAATTATGATGCCATTTGAAGTATCCACGTTGAACTACATATCTCAATGGAATATGTCTCAGATTTTCAACACAGGATAACTAAACTGGACAGCGATGTTAACTTTCTGTAGGACAAGCTGATGTGCTTTGAAAAGAGCCAAAATGCACTGGAAGGCTTAGAATATGCCCTAATAGAGATAATAATCAGAGCCAAAGGAATACATTTTGAATTATTGGCTTGTGTAAAAGGAAAGAAGGGACTGACCTATAATGTTTATTCAAGATTTTATCCTGCAGTTGTTTAATATTGAATTCACACGACCATTTGAAAATTGAGAGATCACATTGGATCTCTGCTACAATACCAACTGGCAAGCAGTTTCCTCATCCAATTATATTAAAGTTACAATGGTATTTTACTAAGCTGTAGTAAAAAGAGGCTTTAGTATGCCCTTGCAAGGGGTTTTCCCCATATACTCAGGTCATATTTACTGCAGCAGTTCAATGGCCAATTTTCCAGTTTTTGTATTAATGATCATGCACGGATGTTGTTATTAGTGCACAGACCAGAGGCGTATCTGAACTTCGGCGGTAGAGGGGGCAGAGCCAGAGTGAGGGGGCACATTATAGCCCCCCCCCCCACCGCCACCATCATTGCTGACCCCCCCCGGCCACCACTGCCGACCCCCCCTGCCACCGTCACCTACCTTTGCTGGCAGGGGACCCCAACCCCCGCCAGCCGAAGTCCGCTTCCTCCTGCCGCCGCCTTTAAAAATATTCCTTCAGCTGGCGGGGGACCCCAACCCCCGCCAGCCGAGCCGAGGTCTTTTAAGTTCTTCTTCGTCCTCCGCGCTGTTCAAAGCTGCTGAATCCAGTATCAGAGTCTGACGTCGCTGCACGTACAACCCCCCCCAGCAAAGGTAGCCCACGGCGACGGCGGGGGAGGGTTGATGGCAGGAGGGGGGTCCAGGGGGATATCTGCGGGGGCCCAGGCCCTGGTGGCCCCACACAGATACGCCCCTGGCACGGACATTAAAAAACAAAAAGCATGTGAGCTCGTGTGCTAATCCTGCACTAATCAGTTGCATGTGGTAATGGTGCTGCTCAGGAATGACCACTATCTATCTCCCAGACACACCCCTTCCAACAAAAATGTAAAAATAATTTTCAGCATGCTATTAGTGCATGCCAATTTTGAATTTACCACAGAATGTCTGAGCGCATCCCACGGTAAGACATTTTAAGTTGCAGTACATGTACGCTAGCATTTACCACAGCTTAGTATAAGGGCCCCTTAGTTATCGTAAGCATCTGGGAAATGTTATACAAGGCTGAGAACAAAATTCTCCTTATTTATCCCCCCTTTTACAAAGCCGTGATAGCGGGTGCTGCGCGGCAATGCCGACACAGCCCATTCACTTTGAATGGGCTGTGTCGGCATTACTGCACCAGCAGCTGCCAGCGTGGTTTGTAAAAGGGTGGGGGGGGGAGGGGGTTTAGGAAGAAAACAGAATTCTGGTATTTGGCCGAAGCTACAGAGCATTAATGTCAATAATTTCTGCAATTCACTTTCAATTGAAGGAACTGAAGTCTCATTTTAGCCTATTCTAACTTGCCTGCATGTGAATTGCGCTTCATAATCATTGTTAAAAAAAAAAGACATCTTTATGTGAGAGAAGAACAATATAACTTCATAATGGCTGTTTTTAAGGTTATAAAACAACCTTTCTGTACATGAAATTCTACATCCACACCATTGAGACAAAATGAATTGTGTGCCTTTAACATTCAAAAACAGCTTACTACAGCCACTATCACTTTTTTAAAATGTCCAAATATAAAAACCCCAAAATTAAAAATTAAAGAACTACACCTGCATATCTCTATTTGAATAGTTATTTTGGCGCCAAACAAGGCACACACATGCGCACTAGCATACAATGACTTACATACACCTATTAGTTTGGGGTGAGGAAAAGCATTTGTATAAGAAACTCCCCTATATGGTGTATAGCCATATGTATATTTGTTTTTGTTTCAGCTATAAACTGAATTGACCAACTGCTTATGTATGAATATATGATACTAAATTGAATTGGTTACTGGACATAAAACAGAGGATAGGGTTAAATAACCATTTTTCTCAATGGAAGAGGGTGATTAGTGGACTGTGGCAGGGATCTATACTGGGACTGGTGCTATTTAACATATTTATAAATGATCTGGAAATCAGAATGACAAGTGAGATGATTAACCCCCCTGTTTACAAAGCCGCTGCAAGTACGGCTTTGTAAACAGAGGTTTAAATTTTCAGATGACACAAACTATTCAAAGTTAAAACACATGTGGACTGTGAAAAATTGCAGGAAGATCTTAGGAAATTGGAAGACTAGACATCCAAACGGCAGATAAAATTGAATGTTGACAGATGCAAAGTGATGCATATTCAGAAGAATAATCCGAATCATAGTTACCTGATGCTAGGGTCCACCTTAGGAGTCAGCACTCAAGAAAAAGATCTAGGTGTCATTGTAGACAATTCACTGAAATCTTCTGCCCAGTGTGTGGCAGCCAAGGTGTAGCTACGGGGGGAGGGGGGGCTTCAGGGGCCCAGCCCCCCCAATCATGTATCAGGCCCTCACAATCCAGTGTACAGAATGGTCGCCCAGTATACATTTTGCTCGCCTGCTGCCTTCCCCCCTCCCCCCATCCTAAGCTCACCAGCAAGCATACAGTTTTTAATCTTTTCTTCCAGCTGCTACCAATGCCAGCCCCCAATGATAATTACAAAACTGACAGCCACGGGACACTGCGGCTCTCTCCACGCTCTGGCTGCTTCCAGATAACCCTGCTTACTCTGAAAGAGGAAGTTGTATCCGAGGAGGCGGGGCCATCCTGCAGAAAGTAGTCGCAGTGTGCAGACTACAGAGAGCTGTGGTCCTTCGCGGCTGTGCTTTTTAACTATCACCGCAGCCGGCATTGATGGCAGCTAGAGGGAAGGACAAAAAACAGTTGCATGCTTTGGAGAAGGAAGAGAGACGAGAGCAATGGCAGAGGCAGGGAAAGAGAAGAAATGTTGGGGGCGGGATGGGAGCAATGCAGGGGGGGGGGGGTCCAAGGAGAGAGATGGGGGGGCCCAAGGAGAGAGATGGGAGTAAGGAGGTTAGATTGAGAACAGATGTTGTGAGCTATCTAGCCCATTATATGGGCTGAAGCCAGTAGGTGGACTTTGCCACCATTTTCGCTCACCCAAAACAATAGCAACAGATTATAACAGGTAGCCTATGCATTGTCCATCTGTAAAAAGGCAAAAACTGTTCCAGTTGGATAGGCAGTGTCTTAAAAAATGGAAGTCAAAAGAATTTTTTAATTTATTTGACAGCTTTTTAATTTATATGAAAGCTTCCCATATATAGATACGACTCCATATGGGCTTAGTAAAAGGATCCCTCTGTATTTTCTGCACTGTTCTATAAAGTACAGATGGCCAAATGTCAGTGAGGATATCCTGTTTTCTGATGGGTTCATCTTAAAAGTAGTCGTAATCTACCATGGGAAGTCTGGTGTTATAAAGGTGGAATATATTGAAATTAAATGGAAGTAAAATTAAACTCTCCTTTCACTGGGGCACACAGAATTACATCTTCATTTCAACTGTTTTGTTGAAGTTTACATTTTAGATACAGAAATGGATTATTCTGTTTTGAGCTTGTTTCAGGGGCAAGTGGTTTTATAAGTCAAAATAAAAATAGATATTTTGTTTCATGCAGATCTATTTTGTTTAAACATGAATGGGCTGTAAATCCCTAATTCAGTCCATTGATTTTCTTGTATTTTTTTCTTGGAAAATCTTATATTGTGCCAAAACTGAAAACTCTTATGTCTATCTGGGCAATAATAAAAGGAGCTCATTGTGAACACTATCCGCCCTAAAATGTTGTTTTGTAGCTGTACATGAGGAATTGTGATATCGAATTAATAAGTATATGTTTTTGTTCCTAGTCATGCATCCAAAGGTTATATAATCCTTTTAAGAAAGCCAGTTAATTGTTTAACTTATTAGTGGAACATAACCACAGAGTCATGGTATGGTCACATTTTCATTATGGTAATACTAGAGCCCAGCTACGGAACAGGTTAAGTTAGTCTTCACTGGACCAAACTTTGCTTTCCTTGTGCCATCGCCATCCAGATTGATATGCACTGTCTTAAAAGGTGGAGGATAAAGGATTTTTTTTTTTTACATTTATATCCTACATTATCCCAATCACACTCAGGTTCAATGTGGCTTATATTTGAAAATACAGTGAATAATAGAATTCAGTTATATCATGGGATGGCATTAATGTGGCTAAAAGATGGTGAAAGAGATGCAGTAGGAGATTGGGTACGGGGTAACAGAAGAATGGTCTGGAGGTAAGAGAAGGAAGGAGAGACAGGGATGGGCTGGTGACGGGAAGACAGGCAAGGAAGGATAGGTGAGGGCTGAGAGGGCAAGTACAGGGAATTGAAATGCAGGACTAGGGAGTGGGTGAAAGATGGGGAGGGGTGGGAGACTGGGAAAGGAGATAGAGGGGCCAATGGAAGTGCTGAAGAAACAAATGGGAAAAGTCAGTAGACAAATGAGTCATGAAAAGGAGGAAACTAATGACTAGGTGTGAGAGAAAGGGCGAATGAGGGTAAAATTTAAATGGGCAAATATAAACACAGAGAAGAGACAGAAAAGGAGAGAAAAAGTGGCAGATGGACTGGAGATCTTGTAATGAAAGTTAATAAAATACAGAGGAAAGCAGAAATTGGAGACTGGGACAAACAAAATTGGGGAAAAAGAAAACAACCAGACAACAAAAATAGAAAGAATTTTAACTTTATTCTTTATTCTGAACATGTATACCCTGGAGGAAAGGAGAAACAGGGGTGATATGATACAGACGTTCAAATATTTGAAAGGTATTAATCCGCAAACGAACCTTTTCCGGAGATGAGAAGGCGGCAGAACTAGAGGGCATGAAATGAGATTGAAGGGGGCAGACTCAAAAAAAATGTGAGGAAGTATTTTTTCATGGAGAGAGTGGTGGATGCTTGGAATGCCCTCCCGCGGGAGGTGGTGGAGAGGAAAACGGTAACGGAATTCAAACATGCGTGGGATAAACATAAAGGAATCCTGTTCAGAAGAAATTTATCCTCAGGAGCTTAGCCGAGATTGGGTGGCAGAGCCGGTGGTGGGAGGCGGGGTTGGTGGTTGGGAGGCAGGGATAGTGCTGGGCAGACTTATACGGTCTGTGCCAGAGCCGGTGGTTGGGAGGCAGGGCTGGTGGTTGGGAGGCAGGGATAGTGCTGGGAAGACTTGTACGGTCTGTGCCCTGAAAATGACAGTTACAAATCAAGGTAAGATATACACAAAAAGTAGCACATATGAGTTTGTCTTGTTGGGCAGACTGGATGGACCGTGCAGGTCTTTTTCTGCTGTCATCTACTATGTTACTATCCAGCTCATTTTCGAAAGTGATCGCCGGCCATCTTCCGACACAAATTGGGAGATGGCCGGCGATCTCGCAACGGCGGCCAAATCGCTATAATCGAAAGCCGCTATTTTGACACCATCGCCGCTTTCCCGTCGCACAGCTGGCGAAAGTTCAAGGGGGTGTGTTGGCAGCAACGCGAAGGCGGGACATGGGCGGGCATGGGCGGGGTTACTAAGTGGCCGGCTTTAGCCCATAATGGGAAAAAAAAAGTGGCGATGAAGAGCATTTGGCCGCTTTTACTTGGTCCCTTTTTTTTCAGGTCCAAGCTTCAAAAAGGTGCCCAAATTGACCACGTGACCACCGGAAGGAAGCGGAGATGACCTCCCCGTACTCCCCCAGTGGTCACTAACCCCCCCCTACCAAAAACCCCCCACTTTAAACACTTTTTTTCCAGCCTGTATGCCAGCCTCAAATGCCGTACCCACCTCCATGACAGCAGCGAATGTGTTCTGTCCTCCGACAGCCTTTTCCTGCTTGTGATGTGGCTCTGGGGTGAGTGTGACACCTTTTCTGTTATTTGCACTGCAGAGTCACATCAGCAATGCATTGTGGTGGGTGTAGGTATTGGTAGTTGGTAGGCTCTACTCCCCTGGTGCTTTCCCCCTGCTTACTGGGTCAGAGTGTGCCCTGTTTTGTTTCCTGTTGTAGTCCTTGCGGTAGTGGCCATTTTTGTAAGCCAGTTTTAGTTCCCTTTCCTGTGTTACCCACGTTAGAGAACGTAGTTCTTACCTTGAATGGTGCTGAAAGAGGGCATTGTACACCATTGTGCCAGCTCTGACCTACTGCTCATCTTAGTACCAGTGGACTCTTTGCCAGTGGGGCACAACCTCTGATCTGCAGTTAACTGTGAGTAAACATGCTTATTCAAATAAAGGACTTTTTCAAAGAGATTAGTCTTCAGGTGTCAACTGGTGTGCCATAGTTATACAGCAGCAGTAAGTCCTAGAGGCTGTATGCAGGACCCTGGAGCAGTTTTAGTGGGTGCAGTACATTTGTGGGTAGTGGGTTTGGGGGGGGGGTTGGGGGGCTTAGCTCCCAAAGTAAGGGAGCTATGCACGTGGGAGCTTTTCTGAAGTCCACCGCAGTGACCCCTAGGGAGCCCGGTTGGTGTCCTGGCATGTCAGGGGGGCCAGTGCACTAAAAATGCTGGCTCCTCCCACGGCCAAATGTCTTGAATTTGGCCGGGGTTTGAGATGGCCAACATAACTTTCCATTATCGCTAAAAAACGACGCCGGCCATCTCAAACCCCGGCCAAATCCAAGGCATTTGGCTGGCCGGAACCGTATTATCGAAACAAAAGATGGCTGGCCATCTTTTTTGAAAATACGGGTCTGGCCAGCTGTTTGTGACGCCGCCAAAATACATCGCCGGCCATGTATTTCGCCGGCGCCGTTCGATTATTCCCCTCTACGTTACTTTTACCAAGCTACAGGAAAAAGTGCCCTGTGCTAGTGGTGGGGGCCATTTTTCTCACTTTCCAGGCCCTTTCTACCGCAGCGGGTAAAAAAGCCCCCAGACACACGTGGCCACGAGGTAAGAGAACTCTTACCACATGGCCATGTGGCGGGGAGCCCTTACCACCACCCACTGAGATAGCAATAAGGGTGCCTGCGCTAACCCAGCAGTAACTGGGCAGCACGTGGCGATGTCCAATTACTGCCGGGTTATTGCCACACAAGCCATTTCTGGGGGTTTCTTTTTCCCCTGGAAATGCAACGCGCTCGGGATGGGACTACTGCCGGCAGACGCATTGGGACAGCGGTAGTCCTGGAAGAGCGAGCAGTAAGCCCACTTTGGGCTTACCCCTGCTCTGTAACAGTGGCATAGCTACTTACAGTGGGGGAAATAAGTATTTGATCCCTTGCTGATTTTGTAAGTTTGCCCACTGACAAAGACATGAGCAGCCCATAATTGAAGGGTAGGTTATTGGTAACAGTGAGAGATAGCACATCACAAATTAAATCCGGAAAATCACATTATGGAAAGTATATGAATTTATTTGCATTCTGCAGAGGGAAATAAGTATTTGATCCCTCTGGCAAACAAGACCTAATACTTGGTGGCAAAACCCTTGTTGGCAAGCACAGCGGTCAGACGTCTTCTGTAGTTGATGATGAGGTTTGCACACATGTCAGGAGGAATTTTGGTCCACTCCTCTTTGCAGATCATCTCTAAATCATTAAGAGTTCTGGGCTGTCGCTTGGCAACTCGCAGCTTCAGCTCCCTCCATAAGTTTTCAATGGGATTAAGGTCTGGTGACTGGCTAGGCCACTCCATGACCCTAATGTGCTTCTTCCTGAGCCACTCCTTTGTTGCCTTGGCTGTATGTTTTGGGTCATTGTCGTGCTGGAAGACCCAGCCACGACCCATTTTTAAGGCCCTGGCGGAGGGAAGGAGGTTGTCACTCAGAATTGTACGGTACATGGCCCCATCCATTCTCCCATTGATGCGGTGAAGTAGTCCTGTGCCCTTAGCAGAGAAACACCCCCAAAACATAACATTTCCACCTCCATGCTTGACAGTGGGGACGGTGTTCTTTGGGTCATAGGCAGCATTTCTCTTTCTCCAAACACGGCGAGTTGAGTTCATGCCAAAGAGCTCAATTTTTGTCTCATCTGACCACAGCACCTTCTCCCAATCACTCTCGGCATCATCCAGGTGTTCACTGGCAAACTTCAGACGGGCCGTCACATGTGCCTTCTGGAGCAGGGGGACCTTGCGGGCACTGCAGGATTGCAATCCGTTATGTCGTAATGTGTTACCAATGGTTTTCGTGGTGACAGTGGTCCCAGCTGCCTTGAGATCATTGACAAGTTCCCCCCTTGTAGTTGTAGGCTGATTTCTAACCTTCCTCATGATCAAGGATACCCCACGAGGTGAGATTTTGCGTGGAGCCCCAGATCTTTGTCGATTGACAGTCATTTTGTACTTCTTCCATTTTCTTACTATGGCACCAACAGTTGTCTCCTTCTCGCCCAGCGTCTTACTGATGGTTTTGTAGCCCATTCCAGCCTTGTGCAGGTGTATGATCTTGTCCCTGACATCCTTAGACAGCTCCTTGCTCTTGGCCATTTTGTAGAGGTTAGAGTCTGACTGATTCACTGAGTCTGTGGACAGGTGTCTTTCATACAGGTGACCATTGCCGACAGCTGTCTGTCATGCAGGTAACGAGTTGATTTGGAGCATCTACCTGGTCTGTAGGGGCCAGATCTCTTACTGGTTGGTGGGGGATCAAATACTTATTTCCCTCTGCAGAATGCAAATAAATTCATATACTTTCCACAATGTGATTTTCCGGATTTAATTTGTGATGTGCTATCTCTCACTGTTACCAATAACCTACCCTTCAATTATGGGCTGCTCATGTCTTTGTCAGTGGGCAAACTTACAAAATCAGCAAGGGATCAAATACTTATTTCCCCCACTGTAGGGCCATGGGGGCCTGGGCCCATGTAGATTTGGCCCTGGACCCCCCTGCCGACGACCCTCTCGACCCCCCTCCTGCCACCAACCCTCCCCCACCACTGCCATCGCCGAGGGCTACCCTTGCTAGCGGGGGACCCCAACCCCGGCCAGCCAAGTTCCTCTTCTTCGCGCGCAAGGCTTCGTTCTGTTTCTGAGTTTGACGTCCTGCACATTGTACATCCAGGATGTCAGACTCATAGAAACAGAATGAAGCCTTGCGCGGGAAGAAGAGGACCTCGGCTGGCGGGGGTTAGGGTCCCCCGCCAGCAAAGGTAGGTGACGGCGGCGGCAGGGGAGGGTTGGCGGTGGGAGGGGGGTCGAGAGGGTCGTCGGCGGGGAGGGGTCAAAGTTGTTGTTGGTGGCGGTGGCGGTGGCGGCGGCGGTGGCGGGGGGGGGGGGTCGGCGGTGGTGGTGGTGGGGGGCTAAAATGTGCCCCCTCACCTCAGACTCTGGACCCCCTCCTGCCTAAGTCTGGCTATGCCCCTGCTCTGTAAAAGGGCCCCTCAGCTTGTTCAGTTTCCCAATAGGCATATTGATGTTGTAGGTCTGACTGCAATATTTACTGTGTTGAATTTTCCTAGGTAGGGTTCTTGTTATGTTACTTCTGTAAGTTAGTGGTTTTTTGTTAAAGTAGATTAGCTCTATTGGTCCTGAGTGATTTTTGTAGGCTTTGTGTTACAGGTACATCACAATATGCTTGGGACTGGAAAGGGTCTGTTTTTACTGAGATTGCTCAGACAAAAAACAAATCAGCGAAGTGGACGATGGATGACAGAAGATTCTTTATTGAAACATGCAAATGACTCAACATGGACCATGCTTCTGCGTCAGGAGTCAATTGATATCTGATCAAATGCAGGTGCAAAGTATTACTCATGCTGCCAAAGGCACAAAATCCACACACTGACAGTACAGTCTGTCTGCAGCACCGTGCAGAGTTCTAAACATAAACTTGCTCAATATAAAAGTATGTAGCATGAACGTTGCAAAACGATTCTCCACCAAACTTAGCTGTTTTGTTTTGTCTGAGTTTCAGTATTGTGTGTGTGGACCGTGTCTCCTTGTCTTGCTGTTGCTTTACTGAGATTACACCAAAATCTCAGTAAAGTTATGTTCAAATTGTGTTCAAGTTATGTTAAAATTAACAGCTTGATATTCCAATGTGCAGTGTTAGAAGTCAGTATTATATTAAATTTCTTAGACTACATATTTAAACTGCTACTTCAAAGGTATTTACCGGTTTTATTAAATTAGATTAATAAGTTTTTTATATTTGTTATAAAGCAAGTTAAAGGATATGTACCGTTGTAGTAATTATTTTGCAGGATACTGTAATGTGTGTTGAGGTGCTGACCAGACTCAAGTCTACTATAATGGCAAGTTTAAGTTATGGGGTAATGTGACTATATTTAAAAATGTCATTGCTTCCAAGGTTTCCATAAGTGTGTGTGGGGTTTATGTTGCTGCAGGACAGCTGTTGGCCAGACTGTTTGCTTCAAAATTCATCATTAAGTGCACTCTAAGGCATTATTCAGGAGTATACTGCTCACACCTAATGCCTAGTGAGCCCCCATTTTAAGTCTGCCCCCCCCCCCCAAAAAAAAAAAAAAATGTTGGTCTGGCTACGCCACTGGTGGCAGTAGCCAAAAAAGCAAACAGGATGCTAGAAATGATTAGGAAAGGGATGGTAAATAAGACCAAGAATGCCTCTGTATCACTCCAGGGTGCGACCTCACCTTGAATATTATGTTCAATTCTGCTTGTCGTATCACAAAACAAATATAGTGGAATTAGAAAAGGTTCAAAGAAAATTGACAAAAATGATAAAGGGCATGGAACTCCTCTCATATGAGGGAAAGGTGAAAGATGTTAGGGCTCTTCAGCTTGGAAAAGAGATAGCTGAGGGGAGCTGTGATTGAGGTCTACAAAATCCTGAGAGGTGTTGAACTAGTAGAAATAAATGGATTTTTCACTCTTTCATAAAGTACAAAGACTAGGGGATGCTTAATGAAGTTACATGGAAATACTTTTAAAACAAATAGAAGGAAATATTTTTTCACTCAACAAATAGTTAAGCTCTGGCACTCATTACCAGAGGATGTGGTAACAGCAGTTAGCAGATCTGGGTTCAAAAATAGTTTGGACAAGTTCCTGGAAGAAAAGTCCATAATCTGCTATTGAGATAGACATGGGGAAGCCACTGCTTGCCCTGGGATTGGTAGAATGGAATGATGCTACTATTTGGGTTTCTGCCAAGTACTTGTGACCTGGATTGGCCACTGTTGGAAACAGGATACTGGGCTAGATGTAGTGGTGTTCTGGAGCCGACTCGCACCAGCTCACAAGAGCCGGTTGTTAATTTTTCTGACATCTTGCAAGCCATCTTGCGAGCCGGTTCACGGCGTCTCTCCTCCCCACCACTGATTTGTGGGTCCCAGCACATATCTAAAGCCTTTAAGGCAGCCACCCTGGTGGTCTAATGGATTCTTTGGGGCTCAGACGGGAAAGAACCCCAGTCTTTCCTGCCCACTGCTGGCGCTGACCCTCCACTGCCACATCGCTCTTTAAAATTGGCTGCCGAGACTTCCAGCGGTGGCCTACCAAATGCTTACGGGACAACTCAAGGATGCATAATGGGAAGCTATTCTGTCATGGTTCCATTATGGAATTCTAATGAAACCTTGTATTAGTGTGCCTAACATTTACACAACTGCAGTTAACCAGCAATCACTGTGGATGTGTAAACACAGCAATAATATGTGTAACTTACAGTATTCTGTAAATTACATAAGAACATAAGCTTTGACATATTGGGACAGACCGAAGGTCCATCGAGCCCAGTATACTGTTTCCATCAGTGACCAGTCTAGCTCACAAGCACCTGGCAAGAACACAGAACAGTAAAACAGATTTTATGCTGCTTATCTTAGAAATAAGCAGTTGATTTTCCCAAGTCCATCTCAATAATGGTTTATGGACTTTTCTTTTAGGAAATTATCCAAACCTTTTTTAAAGCCTGCTAAGCTAACTGCTTTTACCACATTCTCTGGCAATAAATGCAGTCTTTTATTACACATTAAAGCAGATGATCAAAAGCCCCGCGCTGTTCCAAACCTGTATGGTGTATAGCCCTACCCAGTGCATCCCAGGATACACTGGGCAGGGTTGGGCACCGCCGTTTTGCGGCTTTGCAAGGAGGGGAGGGAGGCAGGCTACCCTCCCTCCTCCAACACACAAGGTAGGGGGGAATGGACCACCAGGGACCCCTTGCTGAGCGACTAGGGGTGGCTGGAAACCCACCGGATCAGCCCTCGCTGAACCTGGGGGGGGGGATTGTTGGGGGGGGACCAGAGGTCCAGTGGACCTCCAGCCCCCCTGTCACTGGGGGGGGGGGGGGTTGGTTGGTCAAGGAACCTTTTGCTGGGGAAGTTAGGGGGGGGTGGAGACCCACCGGTCAAGGAACCTTTTGCTGGGGGAGTTAGGGGGGGTGGAGACCCACCGGGTCTCCAGCCCTCCCTGAACCTGGCGGGGAGGATCATCCAGGGGACCGGAGGTCCACCGGACCTCTAGCCCTCTGTTGCTGGCAGGTTTGTTGTTGGGGGGAATGGGGACCTGCCAGCATGCAAATGCATGCTGGACAGGACTCACCATTCCTCTCCAATGATCTGCAAACCCTAATGCCAGCTTGGAGCTGGCATAGGGTTTGCCGCAGCCAGCGACCCAATCTTTGGCACGCTGGCCGCTGATCATTGGGGATGAATATGTTTAGCATGCATTTGCATGCTAGTTATGCTCAGAGCCCTTGAGTGCGTTGTTTCACGCGCTCGAGGGCTCTGATCATGGGGCATTAGCAAACGCCAGCGCTAGTATGGTGCTAACAGCCTCTAGCGCCGGCGTTTGCTTCTGATCATCCCCCCCTGTCAGACAGTGTCAGGTGCCTGCTTATAGAATGACCCCCTCAAAGGCTAAGCTTACAAGCAAAATCTGATAAAGAATCCCAACCTTTTTAGTACTTCAACTCTATGACAGCAAAAGAAATACATTTGAAAGAAATTCTTCACAATCACATAAAAAGGCTCCTGGCGGAAAACATACAAATAATTGCAAGAAAAGGGAAGATGTTATAGGATGTCTGTATTTCCTTAAGCCACAGAATCTGGAGCAGAGTGAAGAAATATTTTCTCTGGTTTGTTTAAATTTACGACTTGGTAGCTTCATTCCATGCCCCCTAGGCCTAGTATTTTTGGAAATGGTAAACAAGTGATTCACGTCTACTCATTCCACTCCATTCATTATTTTATAGACCTCTATCATATCTCCTCTCAGCCACTATCTCTTCTCCAAACTGAAATGCCCTAGTGTACACTTATGCACATAAGGTCTACAATTCTATACATTTAGGTGCACAAGGGGCAGGTAAATGTTTGCACTTAATTTAGAGAATTGCCCTTTTAATGTTTAACAGTGTAAGGAAAGTAAACTGATTGAGGAGGGTGGTTTATCGACAGATTCACACCCCTGAACCCCTACGGAACATTTATTTCTCCTGATCCTCTCCCCTCTTTCCTCATTGCATACACATACACATTCTTATCCAAGGGAGCAGCTTTTCTCGAGGGGGAAGGAATTTCCATTCAAGGCCTCAAAACAATCACTCAGAGATTGCTCCAACTCATTTTTACTGAGGATAATTTGCAAAAGCAATTATTACTTTGAAGTAGTCTGCCCCAAGGTTGTACAGCTTTGAATAAATGCTGTAATCCTCCACACATGCCTTTTATCTGTGTCTGTGATCTCTTCCAATAATAACCAATCCATTGAGGCAAGGGCTTCCTGAGTACAGGAGCAAACATCCTTCCTTCTGAATAAAACACACAATCTCTCCTTTCTAGGATCCACTTCCACACAGATTCTTCTCAACAGGAATAATCTTGTACATTTACCTTCTGTGGTTCAAGTCCTGAGCCTATCTCCTTTCTCCTTGTCCCTCTGTCTTTGACAGTTCACACTAAACAAACAAATTCAAGAGAGGCTTCACACAGGTCATAAATAAGCTCAGTTTTGTTTTTAGCAAACAACAATCCATAGCAAACTCATCAGCAACATTTCACACTGACAAGGGTCCCTGGCTTATATAGGGGCAGACAATACTAACGCAGCCACCCCATAAGAGGGATTGCATAATCAAACAGTGCACACCTCCTTCTAGTATAGTCCTCGGAGTATATTGAGCTAGTGAGGGTCCTAAAAGAATTCTTACACCAGAAAATGTACACACCCAATTTTTTGACGTGGAAAGCTCTGAAGGCCACATTGAGTGGCCATATAATCAATTATGTGGCAAAAAAAAGCTAACATCCAAAATGTTGAACTTAGGAACTTGGAAGTTGAGATTAAAAATATTCTGCCCAATATTCAGCCCATAGCGGTATGTGACTTCGGAGCTGCTCACAGCCAAGGGCTGACCTTACCCCAGGTATTCAGTGCCAAGATCCGAGATCAAGGCGATAGTTCCTGCAGCATGTGACTCAGACTCACACAGCACCATAGGGTGCAAGAGGAGGAAGCTGTTGCTCCAGCAACTAGGCTTCCGGCAGAAGTGGCAATAGCAAAAAGGTATGAAAATCCCAGGCGCCAGAGGGAAATTTCTAGTTGCCATGGTGATCTGACACCTGGGATTTCTTGAGCCTTGAACTAATTAATATAGATTGTGAAATACACACAAAAGTCTTAGCTACCAAATTATAGACAATGTTCTAATAGTTGATTCACAGTAACAGATTGGGTTTATGAAAAAACTGTTTTTCCTGCAGACAACATCCGTACTTTGTCCCATTATTCATCTGACCAAATCTAGGGTAGAACCAGTATTTTCTATCTTCTTAGACGCATGAAAATGGCATTTAATGGGATTAAATGGGAATATTTACTCCAAGCTTTTCGACTGGTCTAGGTTTGATCCCCAAAAAATTGAGATGATTAAAATTCTTAACTGAATATTGATCAACATTTCAATTTCCACTTCTTTTTGGTTGCATAGAGGAACCTGTCAAAGCTCTCCTCTTTCATTGTTACTGTTCGGTTTAGCCCCTGATCTCCTTGCTACTTCAGGGGCTAATGCTCAAAAGTTGTTTGTAACAACCGCGTGCATTTATAGCCACTGCTCAACTTACCAAATGAGGAATAGCGATCGATGCACAATGGAAATCGCATACAAATGAGATGTGCGGATAGATTGCATGATGTTTGGTAGAGAAAGTGCCCGGCACATGCGCAGAATGGTCTTGCAGTAAGTGTCGATTTTCTGTGTCTGTCCAGGTTTGAAAAATAGCAACAACTGCTCTTTGGACCCTGCCGTAAAGAAGTGTATCATAGGTATGCACTCATAGGTGTACGTCAAATGCACACATTCATGGACTATTCTTGTTGGTTGTCTTTTTTTGTTGTCATTTTTTATTGTAGTATTTTGTGTATGTCAACGAGAACACTTTTATTTTTTATTTTTTAAGGTTGCACTACTGTTCCGGGCACACACACACATATAATACACGCCGCACGTGACAAATGCTGCACCGAGAAGCTGCTTTTTCATTTGCAACACCACCTCAGACCTGCCAGAAAATTTTAAACATTACAAGTAGGCACTCCCTTCTGTGCATTGCAAGGAAAAGTGTGTGCATCACTTGAAATACTTGTTTTAATACGAATTAACTCATTTTTATTCAGTGATTTGTTTATTGAATTTAATATGCAGACATTACAAAAGAGAAATATCATGTATAAACAGACAGATAACAATAATCATAACAAATGAAGAACTTATGAACAACTGCAGAGGCTGCTATATAAATTGAATGCTAACATTGCTGGAGTAAAATGTATAATAAGATTAGTACAGATCAGATAAAATTGAAATTAAAGTTAATTGGACTGGAAGAATATATCAAAAGGTGTCCATATTTTCTTAAAGTTAGAAAGTTGATGAGTCTTAATAGCTGCTGCGTGCTCTACTGATCAACTATTCCCAAGGCCGATTGTTCTTAAACTTTTAAGATACTCACATTCTTTGGCAATTTTACAGAAAGCCAAATTGAAATCTCTGATCACCCATGGAGGGATCAATATTATGATTTTTCCAAATCTCAGTAAGACCACCGCTCAGAAGCACAAGAGTAACTCCTGGCCATGAGTAATTCACTTAAGCGTGCAGAGGCTCAGTTCGGCCTCTTCTACCCCACACATGAGAATCACACTAAACAATTCCACCAGATCATTCAATGACCTTGAAGGGCCTAATGAGCTCATTTTAATACATTTGCATCTAGTTTTTGGCCACTGCTTCCACGAATGGTACAAGCAGTGCCAAAACTCAAAGGGGCCCTTTTACAAGGGAGCGTAGGTACCTACATGTGTCCAATATGTGTCAAATTGGCACTATCACCCGGCTACCATGTGCCCCGGCAGTAATTCCAATTTTGGCGTGTGCCCAAAACATGTGGTAGAAAATGTGTTCTATTTTGTACCGCTGAACACTTACCCAGCAGTAATCGGCAGTTGGCATGCGCTGGACACTTACTGTCCAGTTAGCGCATGAGACCTTACCGCTAAGTCAGTGGGTGGCGGTAAGGTCTCAGGTCAAAAATGGGCGCACACTGGTTTTCGTTTTGCTGCACATCCATTTTCCAGCACACTAAGAAAATTGACCAGCACATGTCCAAAACATGCACCTACACCAGTGCAAGCCACTTTTGGGCATGCCTTAGTAAAAGGGCCCCTTTGAGCATTAAGTGCATGATACTATTTATTTATTTATTTAATTAATTTAACACATTTATATCCCACATTTTCCCACTTAGTTGCAGGCTCAATGTGGCTTACACAGTACCGTAGAGGTAGGCTCCGGGTCATTGATACAAATACATAGTATAGTAGTAAGCATGTAAGAAACATAAGTATAAAACAACAAAGAAATAAAAAGGGGGTGGTGATAGAAGTCTAGTATGGTCCATATTTTGTTGTGTCACAGGAAGTAGGAAGTTAATTTGAGTCAGGGAGTAGGCCTTCTTAAACAAGTTAGTTTTCAGTAGTTTCCTGAAGTTAAGATGGTTATGGATAGATCTCACGGTTTTGGGCAAAGCGTTCCACAGTTGTGTACTTATGTAAGAAAAGTTGTGGATGCATAAGTTGATTTGTATCTAAGTCCATTGCAGTCTGGATAATGCAGATTTAAATAAGTTTGGGATAGGCTGTTACTGTTTCTGGGTGGTAGTTTTATGAGATCCAAAATGTATCCAGAAACTTCACCATAAATAATCCTGTGGACAAGAGTGCAAACCTTAAAGGCAATACGCTCCTTGGTGGGAAGCCAAAATATGTACGAAACTGTCTAAAACAAGTCAAAATGGAATGTTACAAGCCCGGTAAGCTTTCAGCATCTGGTCCTCAGTAAGGGAGAAATAAACAGGATGGTGTAAAATTTGGTGAATATGATTTCAGGGTTCAGTGCGGTTTACATCCTAAGTGGACTTGACATAGGCCGATTACAGTATATCAAAGTACGTCATGAATAGTCTTGAATCTCAAACCATTCTAACTCTGCTATCCATCATTGACAGTTCCAGAGGCGTAGCTAGGTTTTAAGGTCAGGGGGAGCAGACTTTTGTAAAATAGGCGCCAGCAACGATCACACAACTGAACTAGCAGAAGTCAAATTGGAAACCACAGGAAACAGTATGAGTATGTGTCTACTTCCCTGGTAGTGGAGAAACACATTGCACAATAGAAAAATTGATATTATTTTTGTTATGGTTAGTTAGCTGATAGTCATCTAAGAATGCTGCTCGGTAACACATTATGAATTGCCCAAACATTTTTCACTGAATTTTTCCTGAACTAGGAAGCAAAGTATTTGCAGTCATTTACCATTCACACTCTTAACTTAGAGCACCCTCACCCCACATTGGCTCTTTAGCACTTAGCTACACTTCATACTCTGTCAACCAGGAGTGCTCGTGCTGCTAGTGTTGTCATGATCATGACTGAAGAGTGCAGTGCTGGTGCCACTGGCACTGGCCCTTCCTCTGTGGTTCAGGAGAACCAACACTCCATTCTTCAGCCATGAGTCTGGTGACACCATTAACAGGAATGCCCCTGTACTCTACCGAGGAACAGCTGTACCTGTAATACAAAGCCTACAAAAGTCACTCAAAATCTATATAATCTATTTGACCATAACAGCACTGATTTACAGAAGTAACACAACAAAGACCTTATCTAGAAAAATGCAACACAGGAAATACTACAGTAGGAACTAGAACATCAATATGCCCATTAGAAAACTGGAACAAGTTGAATTCTTACAGATGCTTAAATAGAAACTAGGTGCAAACAGAGTACCTGGCCTCAGTCACAAAAACTGAACACCCTTGACAGGTACAGAATAAATTACCACAAAGTTAAAATATGAACATGTAGACTAAACTTAAAACCCAAGAAGCCACACTGCAACACTAGAGAAAGAGAAATCAAAACAGCACTCTGCAAAATATAAAGAAAGCAGTATAAACTTACTGTAAAACTGACATTTTCCATTCAGTGAATTAAAAATCATTTTTTTCTTTCTACCTTTGCTGTTTGGTCATTTTGTTTTCTTTTTCCGTCATGTTTGTCTCAGTCTCCAGTTTCTGGCTTTTCTTAACTTTCTTCATATGATCTCCAGTTCATCTGCCACTTCTCTTGCTTCTTGCCTTCTTCACTTTCTCTCCTATATCCACCTCTGAATTGATCTTTTCCTTTCAGCTTTTCTTCATTTAGTTTTCTGCCTCTTAGACTTCATTCATTTTTACTACTCAGTCTTCAATCTTCCTTTTTATTTTTAACCACATCTGCCTACAGTTTTCATCTCCCTTACTCCAGCCCTCTCATTCTTCATCCTATTTCATAGTTTTTTTTTTTTTGCTATCCCCTCTCTTCCATCACTGTCTCTTTCCTCTCTTCTGTACAGCACCCTTTTTCTATTTTCACTCCTCTGACCAGTATATTCTCTTTCATTTTCTCTTACCCCCCTCCGTCCAGGATGTCCTCTTTCCTTCACCTCCATCCAGCATCTCTCCCTGACACCCTACTTCCCCCTCGTATGTAGCACTCCTCCTTGTCCTTCTCTCCTTTCCATGTCAGCATCTCCCCTATATCCCTACTCCTTCCATGTGCAGCATACCCCTTCTTGGTCCTCATCCCTGTGTAATGTCCAGTACCCCCCTCTGTTTTTTTATTCCCCCTTGTCCAGCATCTCCCCCATCTTCCTACTCACCTCATGTCTAGCATCCTCCAAGATTCCCTCCCTCTTCCAAGCCAGCAATTGCCCTCACTCAACCCCTTTACTACTACTACTATTTAACATTTCTAGAGCGCTACAAAGTGTACGCAGCGCTGTACAAACACAGAAGAAAGACAGTCCCTGCTCAAAGAGCTTACAATCTAATAGACAAAAAGTAAAGCATTTAAATTTAAAATATTTAAGCAGTCAACCCCTTTAGAGGCCTATCCCCTTCCATCCAGCTGGATGGAGTGTTAGGGAGAGATGCTGGAGGGGGTGAGAGAAAACAAGAGAGAATATACTGGGTAGAGGAGTGAAAATAGAAAGAAGGTGCTGTACAGTAGGGAGGAAAGAGAAGGTGCTGGAAAAGGGGGGAGAGTTAGCAAAAAAAAAAAAAAAAAACCCTGTGAAATAATAGGATGCCCCTCTCTCCCCCCTTCCATCTAGTGTCTGCCCCTAACCCTCTTCCACCTAGTGTGTGCCTCCGCTACTTTTTCCATCCAGCCTGCACTCTTTCCCCTTCCATCCAATGTCTGCCCCCTTTCTCCCTTCTCTCTCCCTATTTTCCAGAGTCTGTCCCTTCTCTTCCACCTTCCTTTTGCCATCTGTCCCCTTTCTAACCCACCTCACTGACTCTTCCTTCCAACACCTGCCCTCTTCTCTGACCATTCCTTCTAGTATTTGTCCCCTCTATTCCTCCTTCCAACCAGCACCTGTCCCTTCCCACTCTCCATGCAGTAACTGTCTCTTCCAGATCTTTCTCCTCCCCTTCTTTCTGACTCTTTCTTTCAGGATCCCATCCAGCCCCTCTCTTCCTCCTTCCAACCAGCACGTATCCCTTCCCTTTCTCACTCTGATCCTCCCATCCAGCTCCCTGCCGTCTTCCCCTTTCATAGTAACATAGTAGATGACGGCAGATAAAGACCTGCATGGTCCATCTAGTTTGCCCAGCAAGATCAACTCATATGTGCTACTTTTTGTGTATACCCTACCTTGATTTGTACCTGTTGTCTTCAGGGCACAGACCGTATAAGTCTGCCCAGCACTATCCCCGCCTCCCAACCACCAGTCCCGCCTCCCAACCACCGGCTCTGGCACAGACAGTATAAGTCTGCCCAGCACTATCCCTGCCTCCCATCCACCAGCCCCGCCTCCCACCACCGGCTCTGGCACAGACCGTATACGTCTGCCCAGCACTATCCCCGCCTCCAAACCACCAGTCCCGCCTCCCATCACCGGCTCTGGCACAGACCGTATAAGTCTGCCCAGCACTATCCCCGCCTCCCAACCACCAGCCCCTCCTCCCACCACCGGCTGTTGTCACACTACAGTTAAGTGGTGTCTAAATAAACCAAGGCATATCCTCAAATAAGTGTGCCAGTGGTAAAGTGAATTTGAACCAGCATTCTAGTTCTCAGCTGTTTCAATTGCTAGAATATAACTATGTAAAAAGTATTTACTATTGCTGGTGGTTTTATGATAAAGAATGAAGAGGAATTATGAACACTTGGTTTATAAGCCAAGTAGAATGCAATGGAAGACAATCCAGCAAAGGTAAAGTTCAACTTAAAAAGCGGACTTGAAACATTCTAGGTCACTTCTACTTTTTATACATCCTCTTTCATTTCCATTGTTGAACTATGACGAGAGTATTCACAAAAGCTGATAATCATATTAACTGCCATAAACTTTACTATTGCTTCAATTAAAATTGTTCTTATACAATCAGGAAGTATGACACCAAGACAAAATTTAAGATGCCACTAAAGTAGCCAATCTGAAATAACGGATGATATAAAATGTTTGTTGTCAGAATTATCCTAACAATTTAGGTCTGCTGGTTATTAATAAATGTTTCAATGACATTCTTAATTTTACTCTTTAAGCTAAAATTACCCTTCCTTAAGCTCTAGATTGGTTGCATTGATTTCAAAAGATTACACTTTCTTACATTAAAAAAAAGATAGATAACCCAACTTAAATTTTTCAATTCAATCATACTAGATTACAAATTGGCTTCACCCTCTCTTCCGCCCGTCTCTCCCATCTGTGGTCACTTTTTACTTCAATACTATATGAAGGCTGCAGCCTAAACTTATTAGTGTTGGATTGGTGTAACAGAGAAAAGCCCTCAGAAACCGCTGGCAAAGTGCCTGCGGTTTAGTGCATGGTTATATATTGCTCAAATTATAACTCACACAGCGTTTCTATCACTGGGCAAAAACTCTGTCACCTTTGGGCTAAATTATTTAGAAGCCTCAACCAAAAATGTACTAACTGACAGCGGTGGTTTTAAATGTCAGGCCCCGCTAATGACCTGAATCAAATCAGCATAAAGAGAAAAAAACTTAGCTTTGAACTGAATTCAAGCACTCTTCATTGTCCATTCTACGGAGATCACCGTTTCACCTAAGACCACGGCTTCATCAGGAACGGAGTGCTCATTATATGCTGAAATCTGAAACAAACAGTACATATATTTGTAAATTGCTGTCAGAAAACGAATATTTATAAGAATACAAAACACAAAAAAACACAAAAAAAGTCACACCACGAGCAGACATACTGAATTGAAGGCATGAATTTTTTCAAAATGGCGCCTCAGCGTTCACGTTCAAACAGCTGATTGAAATACTGCCGTCAACGTGACGTGTTGAATGCTAGTAAAAATTGAACCAATCAATTGAACTGTTCAGCCCACTGGGCTCTAAAGTGTCCCATTCAAAAATCCACTTAGCTTCTTTCCTTGCTAGTGTAAGCTTACGATTACCGCCCCGAGGAGACGGTTTTATCCAGTCAATTGCAACACATCGTAGATCTTCAAATTTATGTTTGTGTTCAATACAATGTTCAACAATGGGTTCCTTGATCGCTAACCTCCTAAGATTAGATCTATGTTCGAGTATTCTGACCTTTAAAGGTCTTGTAGTCATCCCTATATATTTTTAGTTGCAGGGACACGTCAGACAATACACAACATGATCAGAAAAACAGTTAGTGAAATGTAATAACCTGCATGTTTTTTTGGTTTTGGGATTAGTAATTTGTTTAGTTTGCGTGGTGATGTTGCAAATCTGGCAATGGCCGCATTTGAAGTGAATTTTAGTTGAATTTCTATTGGTCGATGGTCTGATGTCTGCCGGACTAAGAATCTCTTTAATATTTCTTGTCCTAGAGAAGGCGATCCTGTAAGTCAATTTTTTCAAAAGTGTGCGTAGTCTTCATAATTTCCCATCTCTTCTTAATCATGGTCGCAAGATGTTCACTGTGTTCACTATGTTGCATTACCATGGTGAATTTGTTGTCATCTTCTTGATGTCTCGGATTCTTGGAAAGAAGTAAACTCCTGTTATTGTATTTGGCCCTCCGATATGCTCTTTTCAAAATGGATCTGCTATAGCCTCTGTCAAGTAAATTAGACATGAGGTTATCAGCTTGAGTCTTGAAAGTAGAAAGATCAGAGCAAATACGCCTTGTCCTGAGCATTTGTGAGAAAGGAAGGCTCTCTTTCAAATGTATGGGGTGACAGCTGGAGCTGTGTAAAAACGTATTCCTGTCTGTCTCTTTTTTGTATACTTTAGTGACAAATCCATCTGGTGTAATGTTCACTTCTACATCTAAATAATGGATACATTGAAATGAGTGTTGTTCAGTGAACTGAATGTTCTGATCACAGCTATTGAGCCAGGTCATAAATTTGTGTAGGTCTGTAACTGAGCCTGTCCATATCATGAAGATATCATCGATATATCTCCACCACTGTGCAATGACCTCATGAAAGGGAGATTGCACAATCCTTGTTGATTCAAACTGGGACATGTATAAGTTGGCGATGGACGGGGCAAATGTAGCCCCCATCGCCACCCCACTCGTTTGTAAATATAATTTGTCTAGAAAAAGAAAATAATTCTCTTTCATCGCTATTCTCGCGAGTGTTAGAAGAAAGTCCGTAGGTATATGGTGTGGTCTTGTTCTGTTTTCAAGTATGGTCTTTATATTGTTCAAAGCTTCGTCCTGAGGAATGGATGTGTATAATGAACACACGTCCAGCGTAACCATTAAGACATTCTTGTATTTGAACTCAATTTCCAAAATTTTGAGCAGTATGTCACTTTTTACTTCCCCAAGCATTCTCCCTCCTGCACCGGCGATTATCAGTCAGCCTGCCAGTGTCGGGGATTCTGCTGCTTCTCCTCCTCAGGCGCGCGTCCCACCTCTGCGCAAAATAGAAAGTTGATTAGAGTAGGCGGGACGCGCGCCTGAGGAGGAGAAGCAGCAGAAGCCCCGACGCTGGCAGGCTGACTGATAATCGCCGGCGCAGGAGGGAGAACGCATCGGGAAGTAAAAGTGACCTCACGGACGGGAGAGCGCCGGCAGAAGAAGAGGGAGCGGAAAAAAATATTTATCGGTTGAGGCGCTTAGGCGCCACTTTTTAACACAGCTGTTTAGGGGAGCGACCGCTCCCTCTGCGCCCCACCTGGCTATGCTTCTGGACAGTTCCATTTTTTTTCAGGGTACAGTGTTAATTGGATTAAATTTGAGATATCCCCTTTAGACATGCATTGCATTAAAGCAGCCTTTTAGGATCTTCATTAACAATGGCAGTTGAAGGAATCAAATATTTGGTTATTTGGTTTAATCTTGATATAGAAAGCTTTCTGATCAGAAACATTATACTAAATAACATCTATACAGCAACAGGAAAATAATCCATGTTTTTCTTGTCTTGGTGAGGCCAGTTAGAGTCCTTTAGATGGTATTAGGTCCCAAAATAAGGTATTTAGTGAGCCTTTTACAAGAAATGCTAGCATTTTTAGCAAGTGCTAAAAATAAGTGTGTGCTAAATGCTAGAGACCTATGGGCATCTCTAGCGTTTAGCGCATGCTAATCATTAGGGTGTGCTACAAACGCTACCGCACCTTTGTAAAAGACCCCCTAATTAACCCCCGTTTACTAAGCTGCACTAGTGGCTGCAGGTGTGTTAATGCCGACATTCACTTTGAAGGGGTTGTGTCGGCATTAGTACACCAGCTGCCCATAGCATGGCTTAGCAATCAGGTGGGTTACTATCCTGCTTATTTTCGAAGGAGAAGGGCGCTCATCTTCCAACACAAATCGGGAGATGGGCGTCTTTCTCCTAAGGTCACCCAAATCGGCATAATCAAAAGCTGATTTGGGGCATCCTCAACTGCTTTCCGTTGCAGGGACGACCAAAGTTCAAGGGGCTGTGTCAGCAGTGTACCGAAGGAAGGGCGGGGGCATGGTTAAGAGATGGGCGTCCTCAGCCGATAATGGAAAAAAGAAGGGCGTCCCTGACGAGCATTTGGCCGACTTTACTTGGTCCCTTTTTTATCAAGACCAAGCCTCAAAAAGGTGCCCGAACTGACCAGATGACCACCAGAGGGAATTGGGGATGACCTCACCTTACACCCCCAGTGGTCACCAACCCCCTCCCACCAAAAAAAAAAAAATAATTTTTTTGCCAGCGTCTATGCCAGCCTCAAATGTCATACCCAGCTCCATGACAGCAGTATGCAGGTCCCTGGAACAGTTTTTAGTGGATGTAGTGCACTCCAGACAGGCAAACCCAGGCCCATTCCCCGTACCTGTTACACTTGTGGTGGTAAATGGGAGCCCTCCAAAACCCACCCGAATACCCACGGTACCCACATGTAGGTGCCCCCTTCATCCCTAATGGCTATGGTAGTGGTGTACAGTTGTGGGTAGTGGGTTTGGGGGGGGGGGTTGGAGGGCTTAGCACCCAAGGTAAGGGAGCTATGCACCTGGGAGCAATTTCTGGAGTCCACTGCAGTGCCCCCTAGGGTGCCCGGTTGGTGTCCTGGCATGTCAGGGGACCAGTGCACTACGAATGCTGGCTCCTCCCACGACCAGATGCCTTGGATTTGGTTGTTTTTGAGATGGGCATTCTCGGTTTCCATTATCGGCAAAAACCGAGATCGCCCATCTCTAAGGTCGACCTAAATGTCAATATGGTCAACCTAAATGTCAAGATTTGGGCGTCCCCGACTGTATTATCGAAATGAAAGATGAACGCCCATCTTGTTTCGATAATATGGGATGCCCTGCCCCTTCGCCGGGATGTCCTTAGAGATGGGCGCCCTTAAAGATGGGCACCCAGTTCGATTATGCCCCTCTATGTTTCCTAAGGCATTCCTACCTCATAAAAAAAATGTAAATACACTACTACCTTAGATCCTTTAGTGGAAAAAAAAAGTCTTCCATATAGCATTAAAAAGTTAATCTAAATACAACGGAGGAGTCCATTTTCCTAATTTTATCACTGGGCATGTATTTTAAAATAAAGAAGATACTGACTAATAAATTAAGTGACAATCCTTCTGGGTGGCCATTAAAATTAAGCGATAGCTGTTCTGGATGGCAGCAAATAGAAACACAATTTGATTTAACTGTTCTACAGTTGCAGTTTAACAAAATGTTTACACTATAACACTATCTTCCATGCTATTTATCATGCTTTTCAGTTTTAAACCATCTTGTTGACGTTCCATGGGTGCATTCTTTGCAATTTGCACCATGGTTTATCCCTGCCTTCAAGGTTACATAAGTACATAACTGTTGCCATACTAGGACAGAAGGTCCATCAAGCCCAGCATCTTGTTTCCAGCAGTGGTCAATCCAGGTCACAAATACCTGCCACGATCCCAAAAAAGTACAAAACATTTTATGCTGCTTATCCTAGAAATAAGCAGTGGAGTTTCCCCAAGTCCATCTTAATAATGGCTTATAGACTTTTCTTTTAAGAAGCTATCCAAACCATTTTAAACCCCGCTAAGCTAACCGCTTTTACCACATTCTCTGACAACGAATTTCAGAGTTTAATTACACATTGAGTAAAGAAATATTTTCTCTGATTTGTTTTAAAATTTACTACTTTGTAGCTGCATTGCATGTCCCCTAGTCCTAGTATTTTTGAAAAGAATAAACAAGCAATTCTAGCCGCTTTAGCCTTTTCTCATAGGGAAGTCGTCCCATCCCCTTGATAAGAAGATGGTGCCCTACTCGTATGGTTTAATAAAAGAATTGGCAGGGGCGTAGCCTCGGGCGGGCCTGGATGGGCCCAGGCCCAGCCACTTTCCCTCCAGGCCCACCCATCCAACATCCTGCTGCTGTCGCTGCCTTTTCTCCCATGGCTCCACCGGGTCCGGGAAGCAGCGTTCAGCAGCGTTGCCTGCTTTTTAAAATAATTCGTCTCCCCAGGCTCCGCTGCATTTAATTCTTTGCCCATCGCAAAGTGCTGCCGTTCGCACAGGCAGCCCCGCTCCCCTTTGCCGCATCCATCTGGCCCTACGTATCCACTACAGGAAGTAGATCAGAGAGGGCTGGATGGACGCGGCAAAGGGGAGCGGAGCTGCCTGTGTGAACGGCAGCGCTTTGCGACGGGCGAAGAAATAAATGCAGTGGAGCCTGGGGAGACAAATTATTTAAAAAGGCAGGCAGGCACGCAGGCAACGCTGCTGAACGCTGCTTCCTGCCACGCTAGTGACTGGCGCAGGGATGAGACTTCTCAAGCCTTGGGGTCCTCCAGACAATTCTTCAGCTGGCAGGGCCCGGAGATCCCCGCCAGCCTAGGTATTTATCTTTACGGGAGGGGATGGACAGAGAGGAAATATGTGGGTCATGCCCACCCAGTCCACCCCCAGGCCCACCCAAAAATTGAGGTCTGGCTACGCTACTGGGTATGAATTAATAGTTGAACATAAGCTCCCAGTTGGTAAACATCTCAAATGGATACAGCTGAAATGTTGTTTAGAAGCAACTGACCAAATGTTAATGAATGCTTTGGTTTTTGGTGGATTTGACCAGATTAGATAAAGTTCCTGATTTAGCCCCAGATTGCCAGTGGGGCAGGGAACGCTGAGGTCTCCACTTTATTCAAACATAATTTTGTGTCAGTTCATCTTCCAATCCACAATTTACACAAACTGCTGCCTCCGGTGGTTTAGTGGTAATTGAAATTGCCCATTAGTATACTAATTTCCTAATTTCTGTTTAATATTTCATCATTTGTTTGTTCATTCTGACCAGGTGGCATAACCCTACCAATATTCTCTTTTCCTTCACATATGGAATTTCTATCCATAAGGATACCACATTGCCGTTTCCCACTAAATTTTTATTCTGTTTGACTCAGTTCCTTCTTTAACATATAGTGCCACTCCACCTCCAGTTTTATACACTCTATCCACAATATGTTGTGTCCTGGTAACAGTGTCCCATTGGTTGTCCTCCTTCTACCAGGTCTCTGAGATGCCTCTTCATTTAGAGAAAAGGGAATGGGAATGGGGCTTGATATACCGCCTTTCTGTGGTTTTTGTAACTACATTCAAAGCGGTTTACATAGTATATACAGGTACTTATTCATACCTGGGGCAATGGAGGGTTCAGTGACTTGCCCAGAGTCACAAGGAGCTGCAGTGGGAATTGAACCCAGTAACCCCAGAATCAGAGTCCGCTGCACTAACCATTAGGCTACTCTTTCACTCTGTGCTTCATTTAGTGCTTCATGGTCTAAATCTCCCATCTTATTTTTTAGGTTTCTAGCATTTGTATATAGATATTTCAATTTGTGTTTTTCTTTGTATCTACAAGCTGCTTAGAAGTTTACAAGGATAATTTGCAGTCTTTGCTTTCCCCACACATGCTTCTGGCAGGTTTTTTTTTCCTTTGCTGCAACCTTTATGTTAGGATGCCTTAGATTCCGTGTTTTGATAGTATCGTTCAAAGGTATTTCACTTTGAGCCATGCACTTCTGAATGACTGTTGGTTCCTCCCTCCCCTCACCCCTCGTTCTAGTTTAAAAGCTAGTTTTTAAATGTTTAGTACCATCAGCCTGGTTCTATCTCAGTTACAGTGGAGTACATCTTTTAAGAATAAGCTTCCCTTTCCCCTGAATGTTTCCCCAGTTCCTAACAAAATAAATCCCTCATCCCTGTGTTTCAACCATGCATTGATACTCTGGAGCTCTGCCTGCCTCTTTTGGGTCCTGTGAGTGGAATAGAGAGCATTTCTGAAAATAGCGTTGTTAGTCTGGTTGTGAGCCCTTGGGCCCTAGCCAAGGCCTAATATAGTGGTAAGGTTAGGGTTACCATATGGCTCCAGAAAAAGGAGGACGGATTGAGCCAGCCGGGTTTTACTTCCATTGCTTTCAAAGCAATGGAAGTAAAACCCGGCTGGCTCAATCCGTCCTCCTTTTTCTGGAGCCATATGGTAACCCTAGGTAAGGTCAAGGCCGAAGGTGGGCCGAGCAGGCACTACACACTACCCCAGCTACAAAGCCCAGTACACACATGCAGCAACCAACTTGTACCTCCAGAAAAGGGAAGATAGGGCAATCAGGTGGGCCTCATGGCCTATCAGGAACCGATTCATTCAGAATTCAAGCATGCGGGCCTCATGGCCTAACTTGAACCGACTCATACTTAGGGAGGGGAGAAAGAGACTAAACGAGGAGTCCCCCACAGGGACCGGAGCACCAGCAACACCCTCGGTGCTGGTAATCAAGGAGAAAGGGAAGCATACACAGAAACATGTCAAGCCGTAGCCCACCACAAACAAAGAATGTCAGGGACTGTAAAATAAGATACTGAAGGCAGAGACCCTCAACAGACAGGGAAGGGAAAAGTCCGCAAAGTGGAGTGCGGAGCCTAACATACACACCCAGCATAGAAAGGGACAGTGCTCTGTAATATAGGAGGTAGTACAGCAAAGGAAGGTCTGAAACAGCCACAAAGGGAAGACTGCAGAAAACAGACAACTGCCAGAAGCAGAGAAGCTCTGCAGACAAAGGGTTAAACCAAGCTCAGCACACACACAGCAACCAGAGACAGGGAACACTGCAGACAACTGGTTAATCAGGAGTACAAAGAAAGAGCAAACAAACCCCCCCCCCCCCCCCCACGGAGAGAAACAAAAGGGTCCCGAGACTGCTACAAGAGCAGAGCAGAATACAAACACAGCACAAAGGGAACTCAAAGGAAGGGGAAGCTAAACAAACAAATGGGACGAGGTAGGAGCTCACCACACAACACCACAGCCAAAGAGACAGGGAATCCCAAGTGCAGTGTAGAGAGAGGTAATTAGACACAGACTAAGAGCAGCAGGCAGATAGGGACAGAGCAAAAGAAAACTACAAGCAAGAAAAGGAGTAAACAAACTCCACAAGAGCACATGTGAGAGTGATTGTGTGTGAGAGAGAGAGTGAATGTGCGAGTGTGTGTGTGTGTGAGAGAGAGAGAGAGTGAGTCTGGGTGCAAGTGTGTGTAAGAATGAGAGTGTGTGCAAGTGCGTATGTGAGACACAGTGTGAGAGAGTGTGTTTCACACAGATACAGTGTGTGCGAGAGAGAGAGTGTGTGTGAGACACAGACTCTCTGTGAGACTGAGTGTATGAGACCAAGAGAGTGTGTGAGTGACTGTGTGGCACATAGAGAGTCAATGTGATACAGTGTGAGACATAGAGTATGTGTGAGAGAGAGAAAGATATTGACTGTGAGAGAGAGAGAGAGAGAGTGTGTATGAGAGAGAGTGTGTGTATAACAGAGATACCCCACTCTCCGGTGTCAGACCCCCTCTCCCTCCCTCTCTCTGGTGTCAGGCCCCCCCTCTCTCTCTGGTGTCTGAGCGTTACTGTGCAGGACGCTGAGCTCTGGCTGTGCTTCAAGGAACTGACCAATCCTATTTAATAGAATGCACCTCCAACATTCTGAAGCCGAGAAACCTCGTGTGGTTGGTCATTTCTGCTTGTGACGAACCCGGAAGTACGTTGATGTCAATTCAGGAAATTGTAAGCTCTTTGAGCAAGGACTGTCTTTCTTCTATGTTTGTGCAGTGCTGTGTGCGCTTTGTAGTGCTTTAGAAATGCTAAATAGTAGTAGTAGTAGTAGTAGATACAGAGAACAGGAATGCCTCAGCCATGCAGTCAGCTTCAGAATGTTGGAGGTGCGTTTTATTATATAGGATTGTTGTTTAAACATGAGAAACATAAAAAGGTGCATAGACAATCTATAGTTTTGACAGATTCTGCTATGACACAGGCACAACTTTATTACTCTCACTTGTAGACTTTAGTTTTCCACCTTGGCCCATCTTCAGATACTGCGGGCATAGGCTAGGTAAACACCTCATAATATTATTTTTCTACCTTGACCCGTCTTCAAACACTGCAGTCACAGGCTAAGAACTCTTCCTCCTGCCCCAGATCTGTTTTCAGACACTGCTGCACCAGCTTGGAATCTCTCTTGGATGACCCATTTTCCCTGTTCTGGCCCTCCCCCCACAGTAGGGGCCTCTTTTACAAAGCCACGCTACCGATTCCCGGTGCAGCAAATGAGAGGAAGCCATTTCTATTCAATTCCTATGGGTTTCCTCTCAAGTGCTACGTGGGAATTGGTAACGCGGTTTTGTAAAAGAGGCCCTAGATATTTTAACATGTTCTCTGCCTGAGCCCCACCCTCCTGATCCAGCAGTCTAGCTTGCATTCCTTTAAAGTGAGGGAGAGCTCTTTATTGTATGTATGTATGTATGTATTTATTTATTTATTTATTACACAATTTATAGACTGCTCTATCCTATATTCTAGGTGGTGTACAAAAATAGCATCACAAAATTATAAAAATAATCTCTTATCACACAAAAACTAAAACTAAAATAACAGATTCCAAACTATAATTAAAATAAATCATCCAGAAAAAGCCTGAGTGAAGAAATAGGCCTTGAATAACTTCCTGAACTGTAAATAATTCGCCACATTTACGAATTCCACAGGTAACAGTTGAGATCATTCGATTTAAAAAGTTTTGGATCTGATATCCTGTAGTCTAACCTGTTTGTAAGAAGGAATGGTTAGCAATGATTTATCAGCAGATCTAAGAAGACTTGGTGGACAGCAAGTTCTCAATACAGTGCTAAAGGGATAGGAACATCACCCTTTACAACTCTGTAAATCAAACTCTGCTGTAAACTGTGTTCTCCATTTCACCAGTAGCCAATGTCAATCATGCAATACTGAAGAAATGTTATCAAATGTAGAAACCTCAGAAAGACATTGTGCTGATGCATTCCGCGCCATCTGCAAAGGTTTAATCAAGTATAAAGGCCAGCCTAAAAATAGCAAATTACAATAATCAAATAAGGGTGTCACAAGAGACCGTACCTTCAACTCATGCAGCATTCTCAATTTATAAAAAATCTTCTTCACTAACAAGTTAATGTGACACTAGAATGACAGAGAGTGGAGTAGCCTAGTGGTTAGAACATCAGTCTTACTATCCAGGGGTGGTCAGTTCAAATCTCACTGCTGCCCCTTGTGATCTTGGGCAAGTTACTTAACATTCCATTGTCTCAGGTACAAAATTAGATGGTCAGCCCTCCAGGAACAGAGAAATACCCAGTGTGCCTGAATGCAACTCACCTTGACGCCTTACTAAAAATGGTGTGAGCCAGTGCCGTAGCGAGGGCTAATGGCACCCGGGGCGGGTTGCCGCTGCACCCCCCCCCCCTCTGCGGCGCACCCCCCCCCCCGGAGCGCAACCCCCCCCGGACCACATTCTTACCTGCGGGAGGGACGATCCGCCCCGAGTGCACGTCACTCGGAGCTGCGTCGGCCCCGCTGGTTCCCTGCTCTCTCTGCCCCGGAACAGGAAGAAATCTAGGGGTGGCACATCTAACAGCAGGGTCCCAGAGTTCAGAATTCCCTCTTACTATTCATTAATAAGTCACACGGATCACAGTGAACAAACAGAAAAAAAGTTTATTTACAAAGGAAGTGTGAAGTGTGACAGAAGGAAAGGTTAGGACAGTTTAAATGTCTCTGATAAAAACATTAGGATGATAAAATGAACAGAGATCAGATGGAATAACACATGCCCCCTATGGGCAAAAGCCACCTAAAGAGCCCAGAGTGATCACAAACTTTAGAATAAAAGGTATACAAGCCCTGCTGATTTTGAATTGTCTCTTCACTCAGGCACCTGGCACCCAAAGCAGATGGTGATAAGCTTCTGCTCAGGCTCTCATGGACATATGACATTGAGTGATGATATTCTTGGTGTTTCCGATGAGTACTCATCTGTGTCTTTTGCAGGTGCTTCTTTTATGCTAGTCCTTATCAGAAGCAGCCTTCAAATCACGATACCATCATGATGGGTGATTGGTCCATGCCCTATTGATACAGTTATAGCAACCACAAGAATGTCATTGATGTCATTTGGATATTCCCCCAATTCCGTGCTTTGAGCAGTCTGGGGCTGAATAAACAATTGTTGTTACTCAAGGTTACTGCATGCCTCCAGATTGAGCCAGATGTGTCACTGGATTGATAGGACCACAGCCAAAAGTCTTTCTTAGATGTAAAGTAATAGAGACTCACTGTATTCTGATGTTTTCACCGAGTAAAGGGCCATCAAAACAGACATTATGAGTATCAGGTGCTTAGCAATCAGACTTACTATTTATAAGTACAGTATTAAAAAAAAAAAATCGTTAATTAGGTTGAGACCTGGGAGTATTTTACATCTTTTTTTATCCTGTGCCTACATCAAAAGAAAATGATGACATGTGGGAATTTGCTCCTTTTGTTTTGTGGATTGCAGTGGTATATTATATCAACTTTACTTTTTCTTCTTGCTGATGAAACTACTACAATGCTCTAGTAAACAAGTATTTCTACCTCCCGTTTATTCTTGCTTCTATGTTTTACCGGAGGAAAAGACTTCAGATGTTTGGCTTTCACTGGTATGATTTTTCAAAATGAATGCCGGACAAGCTTCCTCATTAGTCTGAAAAACCTCTGGAAATTAAATCATTTATAATTGCTTTATTTATTTATTTATTTTTCTTTTCTATATTAATACAACTTTTTCATTTAATATGGTACTTCATTATAGATGGGCACTTATCTTAATTTGGTGGAATATGATGTGGTTTGTTCAACAGAGCCCAAGTTTTGCTGAGGACGTCCTTGCAAAACGTCCCGGTGGAGGGGCAGGGAAACCCGTATTATCGAAACAAAATGGATGTTCCTCTTTCATTTCGATAATACGGTCAGGGGCACCCAAATCTTGACATTTAGGTCATCCTTAGAGATGGTCGTCCCTAAACCGTCGTTTCTGATTTTCGGCGATAATGGAAACTAAGGATGCCCATCTCAGAAACGACCAAATCCAAGCCCTTTAGTCAAGGGAGGAGCCAGCATTCATAATGCACTGGTCCCCCTCACATGCCAGAACACCAACCAGGCACCCTAGGGGGCACTTCAGTGGACTTCAGAAATTACTCGCAGGAACATAGCTCCCTTACCTTGTGTGCTGAGCCCCCCCCCCCAAACCCACTGCCCACCACTGTACACCATTACCATAGCCCTTACGGGTGAAGGGGGGCACCTAGATGTGGGTACAGTGGGTTTCTGGTGGAGGGATCACATTTACCACCACAAGTATAACAGGTAGGGGGGGATGGGTCGCCTGCCTGAAGTGCACTGCAGCCACTAAAACTGCTCCAGGGACCTGCATACTGCTGTGATGGACCTGAGTATGACATTTGAGGCTGGCATAGAGGCTGGCACAAAAGATTTTTAAAGAGTTTTTTTGAGGGTGGGAGGGGGTTAGTGACTACTGGGGGAGTAAGGTGATCCCCTATTCTCTCCGGTGGTCATCTGGTCATTTCGGGCACCTATTTGTGGCTTGGTCATAAGAAAAACAGGACCAGGTAAAGTCGTCCAAATGCTCGTCAGGGACGTCCTTTTTTTTTCCATTATGGGTTGAGGACGCCCATGTGTTAGGCATGCCCAAGTCCCGCCTTCACTACGCCTTGAACAGGCCCCCATGAACTTTGGTCATCCCCGCGATGGAAAGCAGTTGGGGACGCCCAAAATCGGCTTTCAATTATGCCGATTTGGGCGACCCTGTGAGAAGGACGCCCATCTTCCAATTTGTGTCGAAAGATGGGCATCCTCTTTTGAAAATAAGCCTGTTAGCTTCTTCAGGAGACAAACCACAAGCCTTCGATATCTTGCCCTAAAATGAATAACATGTAATAAACTTAGAGGAATATGTTTGAAAGATGGAATTCACTTTTCTGGCCATTACGAGCATAATGCCTACCTTCTATCGGCTTCTGTGTTTTCTTAGTTTATATTGGTAGATCCAAAATTTTGTCCAAATTTAAAAGAACACTTTCTGGAAGCACCAATCAGAGACTGGGCTGGGGTGGGGTGTCTCAGGTCCACTCCTGGTGGTGTCAGTGTCCAGCTGCCCTGTGGCTTGGGCATCTCACTTGCACTCCTCCTCTCCGATCCTTGCAGCGGCAAAACAAGAAACAGCATTAAAGCATTCATGGGGCTGCAGCCTTGCGCGCCACTTCTGGCTTCGTTCCTCCTCCCTCTCCAAAACAGGAAGTTACATCCTGAGGAGAGGAAGGAGGAAGTAAGCAGGCAGCGCAGCATACAGGGCTATGGCCCCACGCACAGCTTCATGCTATTTTTTTGTTTTGTCTGCCACAAGTGTGAGGGTTGCAGCTCGTGGTTCCTTCAGGCCGCTGCAGTAGTGGTCTGGGAGGAGGAAGGAATCTGGCAGCAGCGCATGCAGGGCTGCAGCCCAAGGAGGTAAGACAGAACAAGAGATGCGTGAAGTCAAAAAAGTTGAATCCTTGGAGGTTTGTCTCACTTTTCCCTCCCCCATGCAGCCGTCATCCCTTTAAATTCAAAACAAAGCAAACAGTCCTTTGAGCTGCTGCATCAACATTGTCATTGTTTAATGTTGGTAGCATTTTTATTTAATCTCATTTATAACATGAGCAGCATACAGATGTACACAGAGGAAGTATAATAATGGAATAACTTTTCATACATAGATTAGTAATTTGTTATAAATCATAATTAGTGTGCCTAAATTTTACATGTGAGTCCAGAAAGGAAGCATGGACATAGTGTCATGGGCGGATCGGAGGCATTCCTAGAATTTGCGCCTAATCTTTCCTCCATGTTTCAGTTGGTGCAAATGGCTGCTCCTAGTTAGGTGCAGTTTTCAGGCATAAGTTTACGGAATAGCATTTTTTGTGCCAATTTTTATAGGCACCATATATAGAATCAAGCCTAACACGAGAGTTCCCCATGTGCCAAGCCCAGTTTTAACACAGCAGAATTTAGTGTTTTTTTAAAAATTATTAATTAATTAATTTCTTGCAGGCCTCGTGCTACATTTTCCATTAGCGCATGGGACTTGCAAAAATAATTAAAGCTGGAGTACTTTTTGTCTCCCATTTAGGAGGCAGTAAGTGCTCCCACATTGTCTGTGTTATCCAGTTAGCGTGCGCTAATGTGAACTCACTAGCTGGAAGGATTCCATGCCCATTCCTCACACATGACATGCCCCATCTCAAAAAATATTTTGTAAAAAATAAATAGCACATGATTAGCGCGTGCACAAAGCTTTTAACGTGTTTTGTGAAAAGCCTTTTTTCACGTGCTAAACACATGTTAAGGCTTAATGCCCTTTAATAAAAAAGCTCCAGTGTAATTTTCTTCATATATAATTAATCAAATGGCTTTTTTTACACCACCATACAGCAAGTGTGACCAGAACAATTGATTGATCAATACAGGGCTACATCTTTTCTGGTGATGACTCTTCTACTACTTATCATTTCTATAGCGCTACTAGATGTACGCAGCGCTTTACACTTGAACATGAAGAGACAGTCCCTGCTTGACAGAGCTTACAATCTAATTAGGACAGACAAACAGGACAAATAAGAGACAAGGGAATTACTAAGGTGGAGATGATAAAATAAGGGTACTGAACAAGTGAGTAAGGGTTAGTAGTTAAAAGCAGCATCAAAAAGGTGGCTTTTAACCTAGATTTGAAGATGGCCAGAGATGGGGCTTGATGGACCAGCTCAGGAAGTTTATTCCAGGCATATGGTGCAGCAAGATAAAAGGAACAGAGTCTGGAGTTAGCGGTGGAGAAGGGTGCAGATAAGAGAGAATTACCCAGTGAACGGAGTTCCCGGGGAGGAGTGTAGGGAGAGATGAGAGTGGAGAGGTATTGAGGAGCTGCAGAGTGAATGCACTTGTAAGTCAATAAGAGGAGTTTGAACTGTATGCGGAAACGGATAGGGAGCCAGTGAAGTGACTTGAGGAGAGGGCTAATTTGAGCATAGCGACACTGTTGGAATATAAGTCATGAAGTAGAATTTTGAACATATTGAAGAGGAGAGAGATAACTAAGTGGGAGACCTGTGAGAAGCAAGTTGCAAAAGTCTAAGTGAGAGGTGATAAGAGTGTGGATAAGGGTTCTGGTAGTGTGCTCAGAAAGGAAAGGGCGAATTTTGCTGATGTTGTAGAGAAAGAAGCGACAGGCTTTAGCAGTCTGCTGAATATGTTCAGAGAAGGAGAGAGAAGATTCAAAGATGACCCCAAGGTTACGAGCTGATGAGACAGGGAGGATGAGCGTGTTATCCACAGAAATAGAGAATGGGAGAAGAGGAGAGGTTGGTTTACATTCCAGGGTTTCTGCTCTATTGCTTTTAGTGTAGCTTTATCCATGAGCTTTAATATGTATGGCCAATCACTGTCACATCTGCTTATTTTATGGACTTCAACCTACTGCATCTGTACCCTGAACTACAATGTTTAATGTTTAATATGAAAAGATCAAACATCTACAAAAAGGAAAAATAAAGATAAACCTTATGTCCCAATATGTCAACTGTTCTATTCTCCATTTGCATGGAGGCAGATGATAGGATATATAATAAGACTACAAATCCCCTGTATTCATGTAGTTCCCTGTAATAGGCTCTTTCAGAGCACATGTCCAGTTCCTTGTGTCTTATGAAACTCTATTGGCTTGCCTTGTTCTCTGTGTATGCTGGGCTAGTTGCCCCCTTTTCCTCTTCTCTTTCCATCAGGTAAGAGTCAGTCTGCAGCATATCTCCTCTGTGAACTGAAACTGCCTATGTTGTATTCTGTTGTATGATTCTTTCAAGCTTCTTTGTATAAATAGCGTGTTGTTAAATTACTTTTAGCTTCTCTCTTGCATGGAGAGAGAACTGGTGGAGAACAGAGGCCCAGTTTGCAAGGCAAAAACTCTTGTCTAGTACATCTGAGTTACTTTTTCTTATTTGATTACTGCATTAAAGAAAATTGTAGTTCAAGAGTTCTGAGTCTTCTCATAGTGATGTTCTATTCTCTGGTTTAAACTGCATGCCAATCACCCAGTGAGAGAGCAGAAGAGCTTCTCTTATGTTCTTATGTAATTTACTCAGCTAATTATTAAGTTACTTGGGTAAATTCCTTTAAAAACTGTCCTAATACAGCCTCTGTTTTGTCTATCTCCTTTCAAAAGCAGCAAATATGGGGGCCCTTTTACTAAGGCATGCCGAACAATGGCTTGCGCTTGTGTAGGCATGTGTTTTGGACATGTGCAGGTCTATTTTTCAACGTGTCTGCAAAAAAGGCAAAATTAAAACCAGCATGCATCCATATTCGGCATGAGACCTTACCACCACCCAGACTTAGTGGTAAGATCTCACTTGTTAACCAGGCCGTAATCGTCAGCACACGTACACTGCCAATTACCGCCAGGTAAGCGCCATATGGTAGAAAATTTCTACCGTGTGTTTTGGACACACGGCAAAAATGGAACTACCACCCAGGGCACGTGGTAGCCAGGCAGTAGTTCCAATTTGATGCACGTTGTACGCGCGTAGGCACCTATGCACCTAAGTAAAATACCTCAGCCATATTAGCCCAAATTCTGTATATGGTGCCTAGAGTTATGCGTGTTAAATTGGGTGCATGCCCACTTTATGTGCATAAATTAATTGAATAATGAGCCAATCAGCGCTGATAATTAGGAGATAATAACCAATTATCAATACTAATTGGCCCTAATTAGTTTTTACATGCATATCGGGATGTACAACAATCTATGGATAAATTCAATCACACATAACACTTTGGAGCGTGGCTAGGGGCATTTTTGGGACATTCTAGGGACATTCTCAAATTTTATGTTCATGCATGTAGAATTACGCCTAACTTGGATGCCTACAGTTAGGCACAGTTGACTCTAAGTTTGATTCTATAAAGAACACATACATCTTATAGAATCATGCCAGGCGCATTTGTTTGGCACCAATTTTTCAGGCACCGTATAATTCCCCCCATTGTCCATAAGTCTGTGGGAAAGTCCACCCTTGTCATCTCTGGTTTGAAGGGAGAAAATGACGCCCAACTTCTCTGGTTCTCAGCCCGCGGCTGCAGAGCTGCTAAGTTACTTAGGGCCCATTTACTATGCCTCGTAAGCATCTATGTGTGCCCAACGTGTGCCAAAATGGAGTCACTGCCCAGCCACCGTGTGGCTTTTGTGATAAATTCATTTTTGGCACGCGTGTGATTCGCACGGCCGAAAAATAATCTTTCTTTTCAGATGCACATATCAGATGCGAACCAAGTGGCATATGACGCGCGTAGGTCATTGCCACCCGGTTACCGTGTGAGACTTTACTGCTAGGTCAATGGCTGGTGGTAAGGTCACAGACCCAAAATGGACGTACGGCAATTTGGATTTTGCCGCGTGTCCACTTTCAGCAAAAATTTTAAAAGGCCTTTTTTACAAGTGCGCTGAAAATGGATTGGCGTGCTCCCAAAACCCGCACCTACAATACTGCAAGCCATTTTTCAGCGCACCTTAGTAAAAGGACCCCATAGTTTCAAGAGGAAAGTTTTTTGTTGTTTTTTTATTAAATATTCCCTCTATACATGTTATTTAAGCAATATGGTCACAATTACAGTCTTTGACCTATATATGATTTCAGTTCATAGTCAACCCTCTGTGCGTTTCACTTTTTCAACACTTATTAAGTTAACCTGTTATGTTTTGCTGCAGTGAATGTAAATAATTCTGAAATATCTTTTCTTGAAAGTTACCTTATAAAATTATATTGCAAGAAACATGTTATATACTTGTAGGCTTTTACACTAGATGATTATTATGATGTGCTGATCATAATTATTAGCAGCTAATAATTATGATTATTTACAACTAATTGGATCACTGGATTTCACCTGGGAATCACTGCAGGGCCAAATTGTCTCTGGAAGAAAATTATACTCTTCCAATGCAAGCTGGATGCATAGAACTGGCTACAATAAACAGCACACCTGAGCTGTGTGGACAAATTTATCAATTTAATTGTGACGTCAAAATAGTGTATCTCAAACAAGGCAAAACAGATCACAAGTATGTAAAATAGCCTGGGTAGTATCTATTTGAAAACTTTTATAAAGCATATGCATGTTGGGTTCTTACTGCATGTCATTGTATACAGCTATACAGAAAGTTTAGTCTAATTCAGTGAAGATAAATTTCTCAACTTCCTATATTTATTAACAACAATGGAAACTTGCATAATTTACAGGGCCAGATTTAAGACTATAAAAGGCAATTCTATAAAGTATTCACTAAAAGTTACAATGCAATTACAGTAATACCTCGGTTTTCATTGACTTCGGTTATTGTCGGTTTCAGTTTTCGTCAGTTTTTTTCGTGAAAATTTTGTCTTGGATTTCGTCGGCATGCCCACATGACCTCGCTGCTAATTTTGCGAAAACAAAGGGCGACCCACGCATTCTCCTGCTCAGTGTGGCGTTGTTTCTCGTTGCTTACCAGTGTTTTTGTGCTTTTTTTTATTGATTGCGAGTGCTAATACTAATTGCCTCGGTTTTTGTCAGTTTTGGATTTTGCCGATTGTTTTTGGACGGATTATCAACAAAAACTGAGGTATTACTGTATGTGCATAGTTCCAGATTCTATATATGGTGCCTAAAAAAATCTGTGCGGTAAAGATGTCTGCCTAAGTGTATTCTATATATGGCACCTAAAACACGCACACTGGGCCATATTCTATAACTGTGCACATAAATTTTGGAATGCCCACGAAACACCAATTTCCCCACCCATAGCCATGCCCCTTTTGAACTGCGTGCATTAGAATTTAGGCGTAGTTCATTACAGAATACACATAGCGAATTATGCGCGTAAATTCTAATTATTGCCAGTTAGTGCTCATTTTTGCGTGTTAAGTGCTGTTAACAACACTGATTAACTTGTTAAGCCAATTAAGTTACGCGCATTGTTATAGAATATGCCTAGATTTCGGCACGGATCTCTATGCATGCTATATAGAATCTAAGGGATAATTGATTAAGAATAGTGGCATATATGTCATATGTGTGCATATACAGGGCTATAGCTAGCATAGGGAGCAAGGGAAGCTGGGGCATCACAATTGCACCCTTTCCATTAGCGTGCCTTGCTGATGTTATGCAAGTGGGCGGGGTGGGAGTGTTTGGGGGCATGTTGCACAGGTCACGTTTGTGACTTGCGACGCTCCTGTGCACATACGTGAGTAAACACCAAAATTCCACCTTAGCTCTGTTGTGTAAATATGTGCATATGTTGACTAGTGCATATTTTTACACGTGGGCATACATGCAGGTGGAGTCTGTATGGATCGTGGGCAGAAATCACACATGCATATCTTATAGAATAAATTGATTTACACATGTATGTCTAGCACTATGGAACAACAACATCAGCTCTATGGCTGGCATGTGAGCATGCCTAACTTATAGGTACGTATTTTCAATACTACACTAAGGAAAGTAGGGTCGATGTTCCTTTATACAATAAGGGGGGATTCTATATATGGTGTTTATAAAATCCATGTGGAAAACATTTTCGCCTAAGCATATTTTAAGAGGTGCCTAGATTTAGGCACAATATATAGAATATGCTTAGTTTATATTCCAGCGCCTAAAACTACGCGTGTCATTTATACCAACAAAAAAATGACATACAACCCGGTACATAGATTTAGGCGCAGAGGGCCATATTCTATAACTATGCATGTAAATTTCAGAATGCCCATGAAAAGCCCATTTCCTCGCCCATAACCATGCCCCTTTTTGTTTGCGTGCATTACAGAATACGCTTAGTGAGTTGTGCACGTTAATTCTAATTGTTGTCAATTAGTGCTCATTATTGCTTGTTAAGTGCTGTTAACAACGATGATTAGCTTGTTAAGCCAATTAAGTTGTCTAGGCTACTCCGTTCATATGTTTTTAAGTGTCGGCCCAATTGCGTACACATCCTGTCCCCGTGAGATCGAGTTATAGGTTACAGGATGCGGCTCTTTGCCTCAGAGGATGCTTCCTGGGTGGGGGGTGTGTTCTCTACCAATAGAAGCCTGCGCTCAGAGCGAGCGAGCGAAGATCATCCATCAGCCGAAGGGCTGGCCCGGGACAGCTACAGTGGCAATGCGCAAGAGACCTGTGATGTGACGCATGCGCGGCATGTCGGTCACTCTTCATTTATGTAGTAGGATTGTCATACTTGTATGGGTTGAATTTGGGCATGCACATGGCCTACATTCAGCTCATGTGCATGCCTGCCATCAAAGTAAGCACCATTTGTATGTTTACACTGGGTGATATTTTATAAGAGGTCATTTGTGCTCTTAAATGGCTACTTGTATATGTAAATGACTATATTACTGACATTTATATGCATTGTTAGTGCCTGAAACTAGGCGCCACCTTACAGAATTACCCCACAAGTGTGCACAGCCTTAAAAAAAGTTTGATTAGTCTTCATGTTAAACAAAGCTTTTGCAGTGGGGGTTTTTTTCGTGTGTGTGGGGGGGGGGGGGGGGCTTCATGTTTTTTGTACACATTGAGGGGCATAATTGAACAAAAACGTCTATCTCCATGGGCGTTTATCTCCGAGAACGGGTCCGTGAAGGGGCGGACCGAACCGTTTTTTCGAAAAAAATAGACGTCCATGTTTTATTCGACAATTTGTGAGCTGGGCGTTTTTGTTTTTGAGTGATAATGGAAAATGAAAGCGCCCAGCTCAAAAACGAATAAATCCAAGGCATTTGTTCGTGGGAGGGGCCAGGATTCGTAGTGCACATGTCAGGACACCAACCGGGCACCCTAGGGGGCACTTTTACAAAAAAAAAAAAAAAAGGTAAAAGAGCTCCCAGGTGCATAGCACCCTTCCCTTGGGTGTTGAGCCCCCCAAATCCCCCTCAAAACCCACCGCCCACAAGTCTACACCATTACTATAGCCCTAAGGGGTGAAGGGGGGCGCCTACATATGGGTACAGTGGGTTTGGGGGGCGGTGTGGAGGGCTCCCATTTACCAGCACAAGTGTAACAGGTGGGGGGGGGGATGGGCCTGGATCTACCTGCCTGACGTCCACTGCACCCCCTAATAACTGCACCAGTGACCTGCATACTGCTGCCAGGGAGGTGGGTATGACATTTGAGGGTGAACATAAAAAGTTGTGAAATGGCATATTTTTGTGGTGGGAGGGGGTTTGTGACCACTGGGGGAGTCAGGGGAGGTCATCCCCGACTCCCTCCAGTGGTCATCTGGTCATCTAGGGCACTTTTTGGGGCCCTATTCGTGGAAAAACAGGGTCCAGGAAAAGTGCCCTAAATTCTCGCTAAAAACGCATATTTTTTTTCCATTATCGGTGAAAGGCGCCTATCTCTGATCGGCCGATAACCACGCCCCAGTTCCGCCTTCACCACGCCCCCATCAACTTTGTCTGCATCCGCGACGGAGTGCAGTTGAAAACGTCCAAATTCGGCTTTCGGTTATACCGCTTTATTCGTTTTTGTGAGATAAACGTCTATCTCCCGATTTGGGTCGCAATATAGGCGTTTTTCTTTTTCAATTATAAGCTGGATAGTGCCCCGGATTCTATATAGCACGTCTAGCATTCTGCGCTAAAATTTGCGCATATTCTGTAACAGTGCATGTAATTAATTGGCTTAACAAGCCAATCAGCATTTTTAACAGCACTTTAGCAATAATGAGCACTAATTGGCAATAATTAGAATTTACGCACATAACTTCCTAAGAGTATTCTGTAACGCACTGTATCTAAATTCTAATGTGCGCAGGCAAAAAGTGGCATGATTATGGGTGAGGAAATGGGCATTTCGTGGGTGTTCCAAAATTTACATGCATAGTTATAGAATATAGCCCAATGCACCTAAATCTAGGCACTGGGATTTGCATCACACTTTCATTAATGTAAACGGAGGCACGTAGTTTTAGCAGCTAGAATATCAATAAGCACCCCTTATAGAATACATCATGGATGCAGCAGCCCATCTCCAGCCTCCTTGGGTTTCTGCACTGGCAGGTGGCTTCGATTCACAGTCAGAAGCCTTCTCCATGGCTTTCCTTCTGCCGCATCCCGCCTTCTCTTCTGCAACTTCCTGTTTTGAGGCTAAACAGGAAGTTGCTGTAGAGGGCGGGATGCAGCAGGAGTAAGGCCATGGAGACAGTTTCTTAATGTGAATCACTGCCGGTAAGTGAAACCTGCGGGGAGGAAGACAGGAAGGGGAACAAAAGTTTTTACCATTCTTCTGGGGCAGTAAAAAGTTTTGTTCCTGCATTCCTCTGAAGTAAGCACACAATGATCTTAAGAGAGCGATGCTCTAAATTTGTATGAGCGATCACTCTTGCGCTCACCTTAGAGGGAACACTGATCATATATCTCTATTTGCATTTTGTGTTTCCTTGGTTCCCATTTTATTTTCTTCAAGAGCTTCTTATTTATTGTAATATATCTTATTTGTTACAGTACATTTCTATACCGATGCCTTTTGTGTTGAGCATGGTGATTAGGTCTGCTGGCCACAAGGGGGACCTCTAGAAAACAAATGAGCTCAGAAAGCAGTATGCTCCTAGGGCTTCTGGGAATCATAGTAGCCAGGTTTGCCAAAGTTTGGAGCACAAACTAATTAGCCACCTGTGCTTATTTAAGCAGGATATTGGGGAGCCTAAATTGCTGTCTGTCTCTAGAGAGATGAAGAGGGAAAAGAGACTTGGGTCACAGAAACTCTAGCCTGTCAGTAGAATGAGTTTGAGAGAGACACCCTGAGAATGTTGGTGGCTAGAAGTCAGGCCCTAAAGCAAAAATAGAAACCTAAGGGCTGTTCTAAATTGGGGTTTAAGGAACTGAGTTGTTGTCTGTATTTCAGTGTATTGTTATAGGGCAATGGAGCAGAGTTGCTAAGTCACCCAATTCCAGGAGGGAGACTTTTTAGCCAGTCCTGGTTTTAAACTTGTATCCTGAAGCAGTGTGTTATTTGTAGTGCATGATTCTACCTATCGAAATCCAATAATGCATCAGGATGAAGTGGGCAGACTTCCAGGACTGGGTAACTTGGAAAATTTGATGGGGTTCTGTGTGAGGAGCATTGACTTGGGGCCTGATATTCAGACTGCGGAAGGCAGCCCACATAAGTGCCGCGATTGGCGCTGACCCTGGATATTCAATGCTGGGTCATTTTCGCTGACCAGCATTGAATATCCTTTTTTCTTTTTCCGGCTGGCTCAAACTTAACCGGCTAAGGGGCCCTTTTACTAAAGGGTTGGAGCACGGGCCCCTTTTTACCGCACCTTAGTAAAAGGACCTCTAAGTAAATATTCTGCATTGGCGGTTAAATTTACAGCAGCCAAAGACAGAGACTGCTATTTAGGTTGTCCTATTTGGCCGCTAAACATAGCCAGCCAGCGCTAGAATATTCGTAACTAGCCAGCTATGTCGTGCAATATAGCCAGTTAGCTGCTATTTGCTTACCATGAATATTCAGCGAAGATAATCGGCTATCTCCCACTGAATATTAGCAGTTAGCTGACTAAATGGTATTTAACTGAGCAGGAGCCAGGACAGTTAAATAGCACTGAGTATTGGCCTGATGGCCTTTAAAATGTTGCTGTAAATATATGTGTGAGAGAGAGAGAGAGAAAGAGAGAGGGCATAGCTGACCAATTTAACTAACGTGGTGGCTTGAGGGCTAAAATTAAGGTGTGTAGTTTAAGGCTGTGCAAGGTATGGCACAGAGCTGGAAAGACACATAAAACTGAAAAAGACTTGAAGCATGCTGCGAAATTATAGTTGTAAGCAGACAGATCTAGAAGCAAGTTGAGGAGAACCCCTTTCTGATAATGTGATAAAGCCAGGCTACAACTGTGACTGGAGAACGGCCCAATAAACGGATTTAAGGAAAGCACTAGTAGACTAAAATAGTATCTTAGATCTAGCAAATTGTTTGTGTAGTCTTGAGGCTCCTGTTTGCTATGCAGTTCCTTATGCTCTGCAGGAGGAAGGTCCCAAGGGATTTGGGTGTTAAGATTGAGTTCTCCTGTACTTGGAATCAGGGTTCTGAAACCTGTGCTGGTTGGAGTGTGTTTGGATGGTATCAAAAGAGACAGCAGCTTCCTGAGCTTGAACCCCAGAATTTATCAGAGAAACATACTTTTTTAAACAACAAACAGCTTTGTTGTTTAAAAAAGTGTTTCTCTGATAAATTCTGGGGTTCAAATGGGTTATTTACAGAGCTCAGGAAGCTGCTGTCTCTTTTGATACCATCCAAATACAGCTTTACTAGAATATACTTATTAACTTCACTGTACACAAGAGAAGGAACAATATTTGTAAGAATATAAACAGACAATTAAAGGCATTATCATAGGGGCCCTTTTAGTAAAGAGGTAACGTGTGGCAACACGGAACTAACTCTGGCCCAACACAGGTGCCGGCGGTAGTTCTGTCCCCTCCGCACGCCATTTTCAGCACTATGGAAAATTGTTAGCGCAGGAGACCTTACCGTCAATGCAGTGGGTGGCAGTAAGTGCGCCCCCCCCCCCCCCCCATAATGGCCATGTGGCAAGTACAAATTTACCACTTGGCCATTTCTTTTTTCCACCTTTTTACGTACTATGGTAAAAGGGGAATCTGCACTCAGCAAAAAAACAGCACAGGTTCCCCCTTTTACCGCAGCTTAGTAAAAGGGCATTAAGATCAGTTTCAGTAAAGACATGTACTAGCTTTCAACAAAAAAGAGCTGAAAGGAAAAAAAGCATACAAGCGAATAAAGCTTTTCAGAGTGTGCACACAGTTCAGATGGGGTCCAAAGTAATATGGTAAAGAGCTAATCTAATTTTGAATATTTATTGTCTGCCTTCTCCCAAGAAGTTTAAAGCATATTACATAAAAGAGACCAGTTACACGCTTGGAAAATGCAATAAATATAACATTGTAAAATAAATACTAGAGTAACTAAGTTACTATAAAATAATTAGTAAGTTTACAATATAATTCAATGAGGTATCTGTAAAATAAAAATGTCTTAAGTTGTCTATGAAAAGATGTATAAGAAGACTGTTGTCTAATTCTTAAGAGGAGGTTATTCCAAATAAAGGCAGCCTGTAATGTGAACAAACTATAAGTACATAAGTACATAAGTATGGCCATACTGGGAAAGACCAAAGGTCCATCAAGCCCAGCATCCTGTTTCCAACAGTGGCCAATCCAGGTCACAAATACCTGGCAAGATCCCAAAAAAGTACAAAACATTTGATACTGCTTATCCCAGAAATAGTGGATTTTCCCCAAGTCCATTTAATAATGGTCTATGGACTTCTCCTTTAGGAAGCCGTCCAAACCCTTTTAAAACTCCGCTAAGCTAACCGCCTCTACCATATTCTCTGCCAACGAATTCCAGAGTTTAATTACACGTTGAGTGAAGAAATATTTTTTCCAATTCATTTTAAATTTACTACATTGTAGCTTCATCTCATGCCCCCTGGTCCTAGTATTTTTGGAAAGCATAAACAGATGCTTCACTTCTACCCGTTCAACTCCACTCATTATTTTGTAGACCTCTATCATATCTCCCCTCAGCCACTTTTTCTCAAAGCTGAAGAGCCCTAGCCGCTTTAGCCTTTCCTCATAGGAAAGTCGTCTATGGGGGTCTTTTACTTAGGCGCACTGGTGTTTTTAGTGTGCGCTAAATGCTAAAGACGCCCATAGAAATACATTAATGTCTCTAGCATTTAGCGCATGCCTATTTTTAGCGCATGCTAAAAACACCAGCACGCCTTAGTGAAAGACCCCTTATATATTTTTTTGTTCATACTTATGTTTATTAAAAACTGAATGCAACAAAACATGTCCAAAAAAGAAATTCCATATCATCTGGTCTTGCTGTTAAAGGAAAAATTATCAGCGGGGCCCTCCTCTTCCTCCTCCAGGGCCTCTGCCTCTCCCTGTCCCTGCAACAGCTTCCCTCTTTTTGTGAACAAACTTTCTAATAAATGCTTTGTTCTAACACCTCTCAGAAAAGGATATGTAAGCAAAGCACAGTCTGAAGAATGAAAATTTTGATTAGTTCTCAACAAACCTATAGTGTAAGTCAAAGATTCAACAATCTCGCCTTGCAATATTTTAAAATTCAGGGAAGAAACCTTGAACATATTGCAATCTCGGACTTACAATCAGTGCGTCTGTATCATTAAAGGGGTTACTCCTTAGACCAAAAATAATCCTGGCTGCAATATTATGCAGGAGCTGAAATCTGTTTAGCTGCTTAGCAGAAATACCACAGTATAGGACATTACAATAGTCCAGATGAGAATGAGTCAACATCTGGACTATTAAAGCGAAACAATCTCGAAAAAATATGAGCAAAGTAACGGACTCTTTTACTAAAAGGTAGTAGGGCTACTGCTGGCTTGGTGTACGGTGAATCAACCCTACTACTGGGCTCACCCAGGAAATAGTTTCTGGTCTCCCGCACACCATTTCCGGTGCTAGAAAATACCTTTGTATTTTCTAGTGCCATGCGCTGCCCGATTACCGCCGGGTTACTGTAGGAGCGCTCACTGTCTCCTAAATAGGAGGCAGTAAGGGCTCCAGCAGTAAGTGGCTTTGCGGCAGTTTTTTAATTACCACACAGCCATTTACTGGCCCTCTAAAAAAAAGGCCTTTTTTACCAGCAGTGATAGCAGGTGGCTTCAGCATGCGGCAATCCCACACGCCAACGCCACCTTTTACCTCCGTTTGGTAAAAGGACCCTTAAATCTTAACTGCTTAAGTTGAAAAAATACCTTCCTAAATAAATTATTAACCTGGGGTTCCATGGAAAGTGAAGAGTCCAATGAAACCTCCGAGACAAAACCTCATCTTCAGCCCAATGATCAAAGGTAAATGCAGGTGCTAGAGGCCACTAGCACTTGACTAGGACTCGCATTTACCTGTGCCCCCATGCTCATCGGGCTGTCAGTGCCTGAACGAAGCAATAGCGCAGAGCTCATTTAAATTAAATTTAAATGAGCTTTGCTTGTATTCCGCCCCTATGATCAGAGAACAGAGCTCTGATTGTAGGGATGGAATAGCACCTTAAACCTACACCAGCTCAGAGCTGGCGTTAGGGTTAAGGCTCTGGTCCCACCCCCCACCCCATCAGACAGTATGAGCTGCCACTGTCAACCTGGGCTGCTACCATGTCCTGGATGTCCATTGGATCCCCTCCAAAAGTGAGGCCCTGGTGGCCTAAAGTACCCCCCAAGCCCCCCCTGAACAGCGACACAGGGGCTGGAGGTCCAGTGGATCTCCAGCCCCCCAACTCCCTCCCCCCCAAATCTCTGGTGGGCTAAGTGGTGATAGACTATACTTTCTGGGATCATTTCTATAGTGTGTAACTGGAGAGATGTGTTAGAAAGTGTTTGGTCTCGCCATCCACGATGATGAGTTGCAGTTTTCTCTTCTGAGCATGAACCTGTCTTACAAGCTTGCTTTCAGAGCACTGCTGTATGACTTTGATGAGTGCTCTTTATCTCCTTGAGAGGAGATAAGGTGAAGAGGATGCAGGCTGGGCTAAGTGGTGAGTCACAAGAACTGTGTTCTTTGTCTCCATCCACTGGTAGAGGGACACTGGACTAGTCTGATAGGATGCTATGGAAAATGCTGATTCACATGCATAAATGGGCTCCTATAAAATTAGTCAAAAGAAAGTAGGGGTGACCCAAAAAAGTAATAAAAAGAAGCATCCTGGTTCATGCCTAATGCAATCAATGGTACTCAGTTACCTAGACTATTGCAATGCCATTTATGCCGGATGCAAAGAACAAATCATCAAGAAGCTAAAAACCGCTCAAAACACAGCAGCCAGACTCATATTTGGGAAAGCGAAATACGAAAGTGCCAAACCTCTAAGAGAAAAACTTCACTGGCTCCCACTAAAAGAACGTATTGCATTCAAAGTTTGTACCCTGGTCCACAAAATCGTTCACGGAGAAGCTCCGACATAAATGTCAGACCTTATAGACTTACCTATGAGGAATGCAAAAAGATCATCACGCACATTCCTTAATCTCCATTATCCTAATTGCAAAGGGCTAAAATATAAATCCACATATGCAACCAGTTTCTCATACGTCTGCACGCAGCTATGGAACGCACTACCGAAGGCCATAAAAACAACGCAGGACCTAACCATCTTCTGAGGACTACTGAAAACAGATCTTTTCACGAAGGCATACCATAAGCATTCATCGTAAATACTAAAAAAAAAAAAAACAACACCATACACGATATATACAAAACCGAACTTTTATCACATGACTGATTAAACTCTCTGAAATTAATGATTAAGCAATACCACTTTAAACCGTATGCTGAATAGGGACTTTATATAGTCGAAGACCCAATGCATGTTACAATCCAATTCACTACTTAGGAACCTTCACGCAATACCATCATGTATTATTCTTTACCATGAATGTATGCACATGATGTACATATACAACTTGATCCATTCTAACTATGTTATGTTACATGTTTAGTACCAAGTATGTATGCACCTTAACGCAATACTATGGTCTGCAATGCAACCTCCATTACGGCAAATGTAAGCCACATTGAGCCTGCAAGTTGGTGGGAAAATGTGGAATATAAATGCTACAAATAAATAAAATAAATAAATATTATGCGTTGAGATAAAAACAAAGGGGTCTTTTTACCAAACTGCAGTAAAACTCACCCCTCAAGGGTATTATGCAGTATAAAATGTTCAGTATTTCCTCAGTCTCTCAAGTGGATGGATGCTCCTGACCTGGTTTGTAACTACTTTCAGTTGAACTTTAACTACCCCTTTGGGGTTTTGTGCTCCTAAGGAAGTTTTATGCTGAGTCTTAGTTGAGTTTGGGGGGTGCCTGTTTGGCTTGTTCTCCTAACCCTGTTTAATGCCTGGGGTTCTGTTGAGTTAGGGTGTCTTCTTTGGCATAAGTTCCTATTAAAAATAGGTAGCTGTGCTATGAAGCTGAGGTATTTTTCAGAGGTCTCTGAAATCCCTACCACCCCTCCCTCCCCCACCAGACCATTGGATCACCAACATCTCCTGTTGAAGTCAGCCTGCATTGGGAGAGCCTTTTCTGATTTAATTCAGTTATTTTAGTGCTCTGGTATTTGCACCTCTGTTCCTTATTAAGCTCTCACTGGTATCTGGGTTGACTTTTTTCTCACAGCAGTGGCGTAGCCAAGGGTGGGCTTGGGTGGGCCCAGGCCCATCCACTTTGGGTTCAGGCCCACCTAGTAGCAGCATACCTATGATGTGGCTGGCAGGGATCCCCAAGCTCCACCAGCAGAAAACTCCCAACAAGTGTCCCTCCTGCATACCCTGTAAGTAGCAGATCTTCACCTGCAGTGAGCAGTGACATATATACTGCTCGCACCGGCCCCACAGTTTTCCCTCTGATGTATTTCTGCCTAGGCGGAAACAGGAAGCTTCATCAGAGGGAAGTGTGTGGGGCCAACATGAGCAGTGTGTATTAGTTGCTGCTCGCTGCTGGTGAAAATCTGCTATTTAAAAGGTATACGGGAGAAGGGGGAAATTTGAGGGACCATATGGCGAGAGAAGGAGAGACCAAATCACCTGTGGGATGGGGCAGGGTTCTTCTGCCCACCCATCTTGGGCCCAGGCCCACCCAAAATTGGGTGTCTGGCTACGCCCCTGTCTCACAGCAGGGATTATTGACAGGAACCTTTGTTTGTCTGGTTTATATAAGCAGTGAAATGTTCTCTTTGGCTATGTATAAGCAACAAATATTTCTTTGACTCTGTTATGTGGAGGATGAGATACTCCTGTTTTGTGTGACATTATATCTTCCACCAGACTGTTACAATTTTTCCCGCCAAAATTATTTTTCCATTTCTGTCAGCTGGTATTTGTTTTTTTCAAGTATTTCCTGTCTGTTTGGTTCACAGTATGCAAATCCAAACATTTATTAGCTCTCCTTAAGTTAAAAACATAATGATTTTACCCCTTACTAGGACATGTGCTCCTATTATTTGATTCCTTGCTATATGCTGCAATTTAATGGTTACAGTAGCTGCCTGAAGAGTAGATACAGATTCTACTATGTTTCTCTGTGTTTAATTTGAATATCAATTAGGCTGTTTGCTAAGGTGCGCTAGAGTTTTTAGCATGTGCTAACGCTAGAGACACCCATAGGAATATATGGGTGTCTTTAGCATTAGTGCATGCTAATTTTTAGCACATGCTAAAAATGCTAGCGCGCCTACCCCACGGCTTAGTAAACAAGGCCCTAAGTCTGTTCATATGTGTAGCAGTCATTAATTTCAGTTAACTGTATTTAGTTTTTACAATATTTGAGTTCCTATGAATTAACTGTTCTTATCTTCTTCAGCCAGCTGGCTATATTTTGGCATAAATAGCCAAACTTGCTTTTTTTCCCATCACCAATATTATTCTTAAAAAGGAAAAAAAAATTCCTATCTGATCAAAGCTGTACAATGCAATTCTTGGTTGTGTTCTACCAAATTTCATGGGTGCACTGTGTTTCAACAACTCATTTGGCTTGCTGGATTCGGGATAGTTGCTTTAGTATTTTTTCATTTCAGTAGCCACTGAGGATTCAAAGCATGCCTGATTGCACAGTTTTTCCATTCAGCAGTGGTTCACCTCCACAGTTCTTTCTATATCTTCCTGGGCTTCTCAGCTCACTGGCACGGTTGCTGAGTGGCACTGGTATTGCATACTAACTGCACTCATTGGTTTGCACAGTGGTGACATCCAGCTGTGTTGCACAATTGCAGCATATGCCTGGGGTTGCACAATGGCAGCAACTGCCTGGGTTGCACAATAGCACTGATATTGCACACTAACTGCACCCTGTGGTATTGCACAGTGATGACATCCAGCTGTGTTGCATAATGGCAGAAGCCACCTTTGCTGCAACCATCTTGGTTGCACAGTGGCAGCGGCCACCTGTATTACATAATGGTAGTATTCCTATGGGTTGTTCCCCTGTAGCAGCAGCCCCGTGTATTGCTCTCCTAAAGCAGTTGCCAGTCTAGCTGTCCTGAACGTCTACCTGTGTCACTCCTGTTACCATCACCTCTGTGTACAATTTCCATAGTCACTGTTTATTTACCTGCAATAACTAGCTCGTGCCATAGTTGCAACAACTATAGCATGAGCTACTCAGCTTAAGCAGCCGCTTATTTTCTGTGTCTGCCTGAATAGCACAGTTCCAGCAACAACCTGTATGGCCTAGTCATGGAAGCTGTGTGTATGGCACAGTTTCAAACCTGCCTATGTGGCATCAGCTGTCTATGGTACATTGGATGGACATTTATGTCATTGACTGTGGTAACCATAAGTAGGGCATCAAAATCAGCATCCACACATATTTCAGCTATGGCAAATGTGCAATTTTTTAATATGAGCCATTGCATTGTGCTGTCGAAACCGGGAAACTGTTGGATCCACTGCATGTCTCCTCACCTAGGCTGCACTGAACCCATTCATGTAGTCCTAGAATCCCACCGGTCACCACTTCTCACCCTTCCACAGATCTCCGAAAGCGAACCCGGAACTGAGGAGTGCTATAAAACCACCTTCCCACCATCGACCAGCGGATGAATCTGCTGACCAGAACACGCATGGACAACACTAGAGCATCCCCAACTGTCTTATGTGCAGCTTGCTGAGGACAGGGAAGCCCGGCACAGGAGGCACATCTTTTCCCACCACAAAATGGTCCAGCAGGCACACAATCTGCACCGAGTGCACCAGCTCAAAAATTGCAGCCAGTGAAGAAATATGAGAGACATCACATCTGTGCTTTCACCCACTCTGCGAAAAGGCATCAGAGGAATTTAACCAAAGCACCGGGAATGACCTGACCATCAGGATTTCAGCGTGACTAAGCAACATCTGTGACCCCAGAAAAGTAAAGACCCAGGAGAGGATTTTCTATACCCCAATGATGAAAGCATCCCCCCCGGTGAGAACAGTGCAGAACTATGCAGAGGACAACTGTTCACAGGTAGAGAAGAGTCACTCCAGGTACCAGTCCCCACTTGATGCCCTGCAACAGATCAGGAGAGAAATTTCTCCCACTAACCCGATTAGTCAAAATACTAGCTCAGATAAGACAAAACACTCAAATATTCAAACATCCCTAGTCTCTTACACATTACAAGATCTACTAGCCCACAAACACTAAAGGCCAGAGTGCATACCCATAAACTAATCACACAAATACTTGAAAACTAAAATTTTTCACAGTACAAAAGAAATTATACATCACAGGCACATATCCTCCTAACCTACAAGATATTAGCAACAATCACAACAATCCTAGAAACATGCACAGGCACACATCAAAACTTACAGAATCCTAACAATGACCAATTCCCCCCCTTACACAGTAAGAAGAAAAAATACACATCACAAGACTTCTAAGATTATTTATCCTAACACTAACTACCACTACAATAGCCCTAACACAAGAAGACAACAACATCATACCTATACTATGCAACTCAGATCACCCAACCAGACACACCACCTTCCATCAATATAAAAATTGAGCAAACAAGAGACCCAACAACATTTCAAACACAGTGAACACCAAAAAAGGGCACTACACCAAACCAACAAGCCAAATGAGAGCCAACTAGTGAAAACTCCCATAATCCCAACAACAGAGGATAACCAATTACCAATAACAGTGGGATACATCAACGCTAGATCAGCAATAATCAAAACGGAAACAATAAAGGACTGGGTAATGGAAGAAGACCTCAGACTAATCTTCCTCAACGAAAGATGGATTCACGACAAAGAAGACCCTATAATACTGGACCTCTGCCCTCCAGGCTATAAAATTCTGCACTGGATCAGAAATGGGAAAAAAGGAGGGGGCATCGCATTAATATACAGATCATTCTTCACAATGGAACCCATAGCTGAATCCATAACACTGCAACTGGAAATCGCATCGATCAAGATAAAAGACAAATCCCCACTCAACCACCTGTGCTGCATCCTATTCTGTAGACCCCTAGGAAACTGGAGAGTGGCTCAGACAAACCTTATGGATTTCATCTCAAATACATGTGTAGCAAACCCAAATGTGATGTTAATAAGTGACATTAACCTACATCTGGAATATCATAGCACTGATAGCACCAGAGAGTGCAACAAATTTCTGCAACTATGGGAATTCCAACGGCCACCAGAGAACTCGACCCATGTAAAAGGTCATGCACTAGATCTCCTTGCTTAGAGATTCTCAATGGACAAGAACTTCACAATACAGAACCAGAGATTGGCAGAAACCCTAGTCTGACCATATCAGGCTAGACTTGACCCTCTACTGGAAAGAACAAGGACCCTGACAAACACAAGTCAGAACCTCATACAAAAAAATAGGGAAAGTAGACACAACAACATTCTGGCACTCTGTATATGAAAATCGGTGGTCACCACCAACCAACTCTACAGAATTCCTTACAGAATGGGACTAAAGATGCACTACAATTCTAGATGAAATAGCACTCATGCTAACGAAAACTTCTCAAAAATGCAGAACAGTCCCATGGTTTGATGACAACTAAAGAACTAAAAGTGCAATGCAGAAGACAAGATCGAGCATGGAGAAAAAACAAAAATGAATCAACCATAGCCACATGGAGGGAATCACAAAAGAGGTACAAACACAAATAAGACAAGTAAAAAGAAAATTCTACAAATAATAGGCCCAATTATTAGATTATAAGCTCTTTGAGCAGGGACTGTCTTTCTTCTATGTTTGTGCAGCGCTGCGTACGCCTGGTAGCGCTATAGAAATGCTAAATAGTAGTAGTAGTAGTAGTAGTAATTATAAAGACTCGAGGAAATTACATATGCTTGTAAACAACCTAAGACATCAAAATACTGACAACGAACAATGATCTCCTACCAACTGGCCAAATACTTTGAAGAAAAGATCATCAACTTAAAGTAAAACCTTCCCCAGGAAGATAACAAACTTGATACCAAACTTGAAACCTTCATAGATGAAACAGACCATCCCCCAGTGGAATCACCAGCAGATAGAACAAGGACTATTTTTGCCCAGCTCTCCTTAGCACAAGTGTTAAGAAAATTCTCTATCGCTCACTGCAAGCTAGACACATGTTCCAACTACATCATGCGAGCACCCCCTAACCACTTCATTGAACAACTCACATCTCATCTAAACTTTATGCTCCAGGAAGACCAATTCCCACTGGATACGGGTAATATACTACTCCCACCAATCCCAAAAGACACCAAGAAAAACACCAATGATATCTCAAACTACAGACCAGTTGCATCCGTAAAACTAACAACCAATAGAAGGAATAGTGGCCAAGCAGCTAACAGAACACATCAACAAATTCTCCATATTACATGAATCCCAATCAGGTTTTAGGCCCCTCCACAACACATAAATGGTGCTGATCACCAAATTCAAACATTAAATCTCAATAGGCAAAAACATCCTCCTACTCCAGTTTGACATGTCAAGTGCATTTGACATGGTGGACCACCAAATCCTACAAAGAATACTCGATAAATTAGGAATCGGACGGAAGGTAATTGCTTGGTTCAAGGGTTTCTTGACCTCCAGGTCCTATCAAGTAAAGTCAAACTCTGTAATCACCCCACCCTGAAGAGTGGAATTTATTTATGTATTTATTTATAAAACGTATATACCACCATAAAAACATTCATATTCAACCACAAATACAAAACATTACTCAGCATCAAACATCAGACTCATGTATAATTACCAAATGGAGAAACAGTTTTGGTTTCAAAAGTTTTTAAATTGCTTAAGGTCAGAGCATCACCAAAACTGGCCAGATAGTTCATTCCACAAGGAGATTCCAGCTGACACAAAAGCCGAAGCTCTTGTATCAGCATTTTGCAATTGCATTACTGCACCAACAGATATATGCATAGTCGATTCTGATCTTAACATATATCTGGGATGGTACACCTGCAGTGCTTATTCAGATAAGATGGGGAAGAAGCAAACAACGCCTGATGAACAATTGTCAGCACTTTAAAGTGAATCCTTTGTGCCACTGGAAGCCAGTGTAATTACTAAAGAGCAGGGCTCACCACTTTCACCTATACTAATCAACATAATTATAGTCTCACTAGCCAGATCCCTATCCAAACAAGGCTTTGACCCCTTCATCTATACCAACAATGTTACAATCTTTATCCCTTTCAAAAATAATCCTTCTGAAATTTATTTCCAAAATCATGAGCAGCATGAATGCCATGGAATCCTGGACATCAGCCTTCAAGATGAAACTGAATAAGGAAAAAACGCACTGCTTAATACTCTCATCCCCAGACAATACTGAATGCTTCACAACCATCAATGCCCTGGGATCATCTCTCCCCATATCAGACAAACTGAAAATCCTAGGAATCATCATAGATCGTGACCTTTCCCTAGGAAACCAGGTAGCAGACACTATAAAGAAAATGTTCCACACAATTTGGAATCTGAAGCTTATAAAACACTACTTCCCAAGAGATGTATTCTGCACCCTGGTCCAAACCATGGTCCTTGCACATGCTGACTATTGCAGTGGCATCTACGCAAGGTGGAAGACCAAATCTTATTACAAACTGCACAAAATACAGCAGCTAGACTTATATTCTGAAAAAAAAAAGATTTGAAAGCGCTACCAATCAAAGCACACATATCATTCATGATCTGTTCTCTGGCTTACAGTTTAACCTTCGGCCTCTCACTGGGTTGCATGACCAGCCTAATGGATCTACTAATCCATAATGCAACTAAGTCTGTGAGATCCTACTTTACCCTCCATTTCCCTAGATGCCAAGGCCTTAAATACAAATCTACATGTGCTACCGGCTTCTCATACATCTGCACCAAACTCTGGAACACACTACCGAAAGATCTAAAGCTCATCTACAGTTACCTGACCTTCCAAAAACACCTGAAAGCCCACTTATTCAGAAAATTCCTTCCCTATGATCCAATGTAGCCAAATGGATCACTGGAAAACACTACATAACTATGACAATGAACAGAACTGAACTAGGCTTCCATCACTCCAAATGACCATGAAACACTCAACCTGTCTACTTTGAAGCAACTGCAAAACTTTTGCAGCTCTCAAATTTGACGACTGTAAACCTTATTGTTCTATATATCACTACAAATTTACTGTAGACAACTGTAAGACACATTGAACCTATCATTAGATTGGAAAATGTGGGGTACAAATGCAGAAATAAATAAAATAAATAAATATTGCATGCAGCATCAGCAGATATGGTTTCAGCTTCAGCACGCAAGCATATGGCTTCAGAGGCAGCAGCCACCTGTGTGTCACCAATTACCACAGCTACTTCTATCATGCTGCCACCTCTATGGCACCAGCTACTATGGATACCTATATGGATACTTCTGCACAACTACCTCTAACTCCTGCTTTAGCGATGGCCTGGATGTCTCCAGTTTTGGCAGCCTCGTCTATAGCTCTACACGTATAACATTTCTCGATGCATTTACTTATAGTGCATTGCTGTTTAAGTAGACTGTCTTCACTGGTTTTGGTGGCTGACTAACTCTTTAGTACACAACTCTTTAGTACAGTTTTGCAGGTCACTCATATGGCTCAGGCTATACAAGCCACATACTTTATGTGATTCTACAGTCTAGCTGTTTTGCAAAGCTAATTCGATAGCACTGGCATTAGCCACCATTGTTATACAACTGCAGGAAGTCTCTAATATTGTATTTTATTCTCAGATTAATATAGACTGCAATCATGGGTTGTCCTGTCTGAGAGTCGTGTGTCTCAGGGCCCTTATGTCTTCTTCTTGCTATTACAATGACATTTGGGCTTTCATGTCTGAATAGAGCACTCTTTGGTATCAGGCCAATCAATAGCTATTATCATTGGTCTCCCTTCTTAACTCTCAGCGTAGGGTGCTTCTTAATTTTCCTTGAATGTCATAGATGTAGATAGGGAAGCACAGTGGCTTTTCAGCCCCTGATAACTTTCCTCTTGTTTTTCCTTCTCTGGACATTCAACTCCTCCAGAACTTCCATTGTAGTTGCAATATTTCTTTCTTAGATGTGCTTTAGTCTTAGGCTGTTGTCTTCAAAGACTCTTTCAAGGAAAACATCAGTTGGGTTTGTTTCTTGGTCTGCGCATGTCTTGCATGGTCTATCAATGCTGTTTTCTATTATTCCTTCTTATCATGGGAATCACATCCTTCTCCTTTTCCATACCTTTTTTTCTTTCCAGAACCCTTCTGATTGCTGTTGATTCTCTCTACTAGGTACCGCTGGAAAGGAAATCTAGGGCTATTCTAGTTTATCTATATCTCTTTGTCAGGTTATTAGACTGGGGAGATTAATGATGCATTTATTTCAGGGTTGTTTTTTTTTAATGTTTAGATCTTTGAGTCCCACCTATGTTGGGTACATTGCTTTGCTATATCCCATTGGTCTGGACTGGTCTGATAGGATTCTATAGAAGGAAAAGTTATGTCTTACCTGATAATTTTCTTCCTGTAATCCTATCAGACCAGTCCAGAATCCCTCCCTTACAAACTATCCCCCCACCCCATTTACTAATCTATGCTAGCAGCTGCCTTGTGGCAGTACTGACACAGCCCATTCACTTTGAATGGGCTGTGTCAGCATTAGTGCACAGCAGCCACTAGCGTGGCTTAGTAAACAGGGGAGTATATTTTTCAGATATCATGGATTCTACTTGTACATTTTTCCTAACCTATTGTATGTCACACATCTCCTGAATAAGGGGTCCTTTTACTAAGGTGCACTGAAAAATGGCCTGCGCTGGTGTAGACACATGTATTGGACGTGCTAGGTCCATTTTTGAGCGCACCTGCAAAAAATGCCCTTTTTTTGCCAAAAATGGACAGGCAGCAAAATAAAAATCATTGCACATTCATTTTGGGCCTGAGACAGTGGTGTGCTGCAGCCGGCTCGCTCCGGCTCACAAGAGCCGCTTGTTAAATTTTGATAGCTCTTGCGAGCCAGTTGTTCTTTGGGGCGAGCCGGCTCCATTACGGGAGGTAAGCATGGCAGGAGGGCGCCATCACAGGCCATGCTTACCTCCCCTCCCGCTTCCAAACATGTTCAATGATGTCCTTCGCCCCCACCCTCCCCTCCCACTCCCATCCGTCTCTTTTTGTATTACCTCCATCGAAGCGTCGCCTTATTTAAAGCCCTGCTGCCCGTCTCCAGCCTTCCCCTGCTTGCGTCTGATGAGTTTGTGCCCTTAGTCCCGCCTTCTGACGTCATTCTGACGTCATTTCCTTTTTCTGCAGCGGGACTGAGGGAACGAACATCATGAAGCAAGCAGGGGAAGGCTGGAGACAGGCAGCAGGGCTTTAAATAAGGCGGCGCTTCGACGGAGGTAATACAGAAAGATGGATGGGAGCGGGGGGGGGGGAGGGAGGAGAATCGCTGGGCATGGATGGGCAGAGGGGGGCAGGGAAGAGAATTGCTGGGCATGGATGGGCAGAGGGGGGCAGGGGAGAGAATTGCTGGGCATGGATGAGCAGAGGGGGGCAGGGGAGAGAGGAGAGTTTCAGGACATGGATGGAGGGGAGGGAAGAGAGAGAGAAGAAATGCTGGACATGGATGGAAGACAGAGGAAGGATATTAGATGAGGGGAAAGGAAGTGAGGAGAGAAACTGCACATGGATGGAGAAAATAGGCAGAATCTGGATCCACTGTACAGTCAAGTCTGCGGAGGACCAGAAATGAAGAAGAAAGGAGGAAAGAAAAGAAATAAATGGAAAGGAAGCCCTGGAAACGGAGTCAAGGGAACAGATAGAGAGCAGCAGAATCAGATACTGGGCCAGTATGATCAGAGAAACAAAGTCACCAGACAACAAAGGTAGAAAAAAATAATTTTATTTTCATTATAGTATTTGGAATATGTCCACTTTGAGAATCAGGTGCTGGACGTTAAAAGTTTATATTTATTTACTTATTTATGGCATTTTATCCCATATTAAACATGAATTAGATTGGAACCTGGGATCATTTAATTTTTTTTCTTGGAGAGAGTAATGCATTGCCCCCCCCCCCCCCCCCCCGGCTATAGCCAGCTCTGCAATTTTTGGGGGGGGGGCGCAGAGGTGGGTGGGGGGCACAGTGGTGGATGGGGGGCACTGAGGTGGACGGGGGGCGCCGTCCATTGACTTAGCGGTAAGGTCTGATGCGTTAACCGGGCCATAATCATCAGCACACGTACACTGCTGATTACTGCCTGTTAGTGCCATGCAGTAGAAAATAATTTTTTTTCTGCCTCGCGTATTTGACGTGCATAAAAAATGGAATTACTGCCCAGAGCACATGGTAGCTGGGCGGTAGTTCCAAATTGATACACATTGAACACACATAGAGGGGCATAATCAAATGGTGCCGGCCATCTATATGGGCAGCCATCTCTAAGGCCGGTGCCATAAAGAGGTGTTCTGAACCATATTATCGAAACAAGATGGCTGGCCATCTTTCGTTTCGATAATACGGTTGGAGCCGGCCAAATGTCAGAGATGGCCGGGTTTGAGATGGCCAGCATCGGTTTTCGCCGATAATGAGTAGAGAGGTGTGGTAGCCGTGTTAGTCCACTTTTAAAGGTAATCAATAGAAATAAACAAAATAAAACATGAAAAAGAAATAAGATGATACCTTTTTATTGGACATAACTTAGTACATTTCTTGATTAGCTTTCGAAGGTTGCCCTGACGAAGAAGGGCAACTTTCGAAAGCTAATCAAGAAATGTACTAAGTTATGTCCAATAAAAAAGGTATCATCTTATTTTCTTTTTCATGTTTTATTTTGTTTTATTTCTATTGATCGCCGATAATGGAAACCAATGCCGGCCATCTCAAACCGGCCAAATCCAAGGCATTTGGTAGTGGGAGGGGCCAGCATTCATAGTTCACTGGTCCCCCTGACATGCCAAGGCACCAACCGGGCACCCTAGGGGGAACTGCAGTGGACTTCATTAATAGCTCCCAGGTACATAGCTCCCTTCCCTTGGGTGCTGAGCCCCCCAAATCCCCCCCAAAACCCACTCCCCACAACTCTACACCACTACAATAGCTCTTATGGGTGAAGAGGGGCACCAACATGTGGGTACAGTGGGTTCGGGTGGGTTTTGGAGGGCTTCCATTTACCACCACAAGTGTAACAGGTAGGGGGGGATGGACCTGGGTCCGCCTGCCTGAAGTGCACTGCAGTACCCCCTAAAACTGCTCCAGGGACCTGCATACTGCTGTCATGGAGCTGGGTATGACATTTGAGGCTGGCAAAAAATGTTTTTTTTTTTGTTTTTTTTGGGTGGGAGGGGATTGGTGACCACTGGGAGAGTACGGGGAGGTCATCCCCGATTCCCTCCGGAATCTGGTCATCTGGTGAGTTGGGGCACTTTTTGGAGGCTTGGTCCTAAAAATAAATGGAATAAGTAAAACCGGCCAAATGCTCGTTAGGGCCGGCCTTCTTTTTTCCATTATTGGCAGAGGGTGGCCATGTGTTAACCACGCCCCAGTCCTGCCTTCGCTATGCCTCCAACACGCTCCCTTAAACTTTAGCCACTCCTGCGACGGACTTCAGTTGAGGCTGGCCAAAATCGGCTTTCGATTATGCTGATTTTGCCAGACTTGAGAGATTGCCTGCCATCTCCCGATTTGTGTCGGAAGATGGCCGATCTTCTCTTTCAAAAATAAGCAGAATAGGCACCTATGCGCCTTAGTAAAATGGCCCCTCAGTGAAATATCTGTGTGCCTCACTAGCTGGTAGGGTTATTACTGATTGGGTCTCAAAATTTCTGTACTGGCCATCAGGCAGATTTTGAGCACCATTGCTTGGATATTTGAAATATTGAACATTCTGTGCTACATAATACTCTTAAGGAACTAGTCACAAGAACTATTTTTTACCTCAGTCTCCATTCACTGGTAGAGGGGCATAACCCATTGGTCTGAACTGGTCTAACAGAACTAAAGGAAAGAAATGTATCAGGTAAGACATAACTTTTCCTTGCCCAGCAAAATGGTTTATAAAATTATCCGGTAAAGGTTAGTAGGGAGGTGTACTGGCCAAAAATATGGTTCATTTTCAGAATCTTTGGAAATGTTTTTAATTTTTGGATGTATTTGATAAAAAAAAGCAAATTAATATATTATAGAACTGCTTTAATGTGTTGAAATTTATTTAACAATAACAATACAAAAAAAGGAGAGAAATCAAAAAATCCCAAATCCAATTATAAGAAATCTAAACACCACTTTGGTAAAAAGTAATAATCATAATAATAGTGCTCAGAAAAATATACAAATGTGTCCAGTATATATATTGCAAATAATTTCACAGATATACGAATGGACTATTTTTCAATCATCACACATCAAGGAGCCATAATTATATCAACTGAAAATCAAAGATAATGAAATCCAATAAAAATCCAGTACTTATCCTATATAATAAAACGCACCTCCAACATTCTGAAGCTGACTGCATGGCTGAGGCATTCCTGCTCTCTGTATCCATCTCCTGAATTGACATCACGTACTTCCGGGTTCGTCACAAGCAGAAGTGACCAACCACACAAGGTTTCTCGGCTTCAGAATGTTGGAGGTGCATTCTATTAAATAGTATTGGTCAGTTCCTTGAAGCACAGCCAGAGTTCAGCGTCCTGCACAGTAACGCTCAGACACCAGAGAGAGAGGGGGGGACCTGACACCAGAGAGAGGGATGGAGGGGGGCCTGACACCAGAGAGGGGGGAGGTATCTCTGTCACACACACTCTCTCTCTCTCACACACTTTCTCTCTCTCACAGTCAATGTCTTTCTCTCTCTCACTCTCACACACTCTCTCTCACACACTCTATGTTTCACACTGTATCACATTCACTCTCTATGTGTCACACAGTCACTCACACACTCTCTTGATCTCATACACTCAGTCTCACTGAGAGTCTGTGTCTCACACACACTCTCGCACACACTGTATCTGTGTGAAACACACTCTCTCTCACACACTGTCTCACATACGCACTTGCACACACTCTCATTCTCACACACACACTCTCTCTCTCAAAGACACACTCGCACCCAGACTCTCTCTCACACACACACACTCGCACATTCACTCTCTCTCTCACACACAGTCACTCTCACATACACTCAAACATACACACTCCGAGGAAAACCTTGCTAGTGCCCGTTTCATTTGTGTCAGAAACGGGCCTTTCTTACTAGTCTTATATAATACCACAGGTATTCTCCTTGATGGAAAAACATTCAATGTACCTTATATTGTGAGCCCATTAGGGACAGAAAAGTGCCTACAAAAATAGAGTATGTTAACCGCTTTCATGCCACATAATCATGTAATAACTTATTGTACTTCCATCGTTACAATGTAGTGTAAGCCACACTGAGCCCGCAAATAGGTGGGAAAATGTGGGATACAAAAGCAATAAAAATAAAATAAATAAATAAATAAATAAATAGTATGACGAAGAAGGGCAACCTTCGAAAGCTAATCAAGAAATGTATTAAGTTATGTCCAATAAAAAAGGTATCATCTTATTTTCTTTTCCATGTTTTATTTTGTTTGATTTCTAATGGTATCTACAGAAAGGTAGTATATCAAGTATGGAATAATAATAATAATAGTAATAATAATTACTGCCTCCTCGATGTGCGATGATAGAAAAATAGGCACTATATATATTGGACACATTTAGATATCTTTCTGAGTACATCTTACATATTTAGGGGTTTTACTAAAGCTAAGCTTGAATTATCTCCAGCAGGGCCCATAGGAATAACATGGGCCCTGCTGCAGATAACTCGAGCTAATCTTTAGTAAAAGACCCCCTTAATTTCTTTTTTTACCAAACCAATGTTCAAATTGACTTAACACACATTGGGGTCCTTTTACTAAGTGGTGGTAAGCACTAATGTGTGCTTACCATGCGGGAAAATGCACTACCATGGAGCATGCTTAGGTGTCCCGTGGAGGTTTTGCTATCTGCGAATGCTTCCCATGCACAATTTTAGCACTGGGAGTGTGGGGGTGGAGAATTGGCATGCCCAGTGCTAACTGGTTAGTGGAGCTACATTGCCGCTCGCCAACTGATTAGCTCATGGTTAGCACATGAGCCCTTTCCGACTACAAAATAGGTGTTGGTAACAGCTCACATGCTAATGGCCATGCGCTGGGGAAATTAGCGCATGCCTATTAATACAGAAAATAACAACATTAGACATTTTACAGCTGTGCTAAAAGTGGCCTCAGTGCACGTGGAAATCTCACACTAGTCATAGCGCAGGCTGCCTTTTAGCGCAGCTTAGTAAAAGGGTCCCATTAATTTTTAGGTTAACATGCATTAAATCAGTTTTACATGTATGAACTGAATGAGTGCTAACAAATGCACATCCTTAAATTTTGGGAAATTTGTAACAGTCTTCATTGAGTCTAGTAGTAAATAAAGGGCTCCTTTTAATAAGTGATGAGCCCAATGTGGGCTTACTGCTCGCTATACAGGAAGTACCACCGGGCTACCGCAACAGCCCGGTAGTACTTCCCACCCGTAGTGCGCCATCATTTCCAGTGCTACAAAAATTTATTTATGTAGTGCCGGAGTATACCCAGCGTTAATCGGGCAGTGCTGCGAGCTGCCCGGTTACCACCGGGATAATGCAGGAGCCCTTACCGCCACCTCAATGGGTGGCAGTAAGGGCTCCCCCCCCTTGAAATGGCCATGCGGCAAGTGCTTTACTTGTGGCATGGCCATTTCTTGTGGGAAAGCGAGACTTCCCTTTTACCAGATGTGGTAAAAGGGGGCTTTGGCGCGTGTGTAAAACACACGCCGACAGCAGCACCGGCCCCCTTTTGCCACAGTTTGGTAAAAGGGGCCCTAAGCCTTTCAGATTGGCTGTTTCAATCTTGAGGATGGTAATGGCTCTCTTCCCTAGGATTCTTGGTACCAGAAAACTGAATTTCTTTTCTTTGCACAGTTCAAACATGCCTAATTGGGACCCTTTGAAATTACATAGTCAGTTGGTTATGCAAAGAGAAAAACTGGTTAAGAGCTGATGAATTCAAGTGCCGTCTGTGATAAGTTCAAGCTTTATAGCGTTGGGATTAAAAAATAATGGGAATTTCCTCCAAAGTGCAGCAAGAGTGGCAAATGAAATCTAATTGGATTTTTAGTGGCAGCATTTACACATTTTCCACTGCTGAAAATCCATGCAACTTTGAATGGATTGTTTTAAATCCGTGTTGAAACTGCATCCTTATTCAAATCGTCATTTTAGAAAAGCCACAGTTTCAATGTGAGTCCTCTGTTATTGTTTAGAGAATATCATCTGGGAAGGGGTGAAGTCGGGCCTTTGCATGGGAGGTGCTGTGACATAGATGTCTAGCAGTGATTATGAAAAGCATGTTGACATGTAAGTCAGGAGATGTAAACGTCAACATTAAGGCAGACGAAGAAGGACCAAAGATCCCGGCAAAGACAAAGCAACCAAAGGGAGTCTTTTACAAAGGCATGTTAGCGTTTTTAGTGCACACTAATAATTAGCACACACTAAACATTAGAGATGCCCATAGGAATATATAGGCATCTCTAGCATTTAGTGCACACTTATTTTTAGCATGCTAAAAATGCTAGCGTGCTTTTGTAAAAGGACCCATTAGTGAGGAGATGGAGATGCTTTGTGAAACCAGCAATCTTTATTCCAACCAGCAAATTCTTGACCCGACACGGCCTTGTTTCTGCATAAAATTGCCTGTGTTGGGCGTCTGAACGTATGCTCAGCTGATAAACACTGACAGCATTCACATTTGGAATGTGCTCCAATTATCAGCTTTTCAATATAAGATTGAAAATGTAAGCCAAGCTGCAAAACTCTCCGCAGTGCCGCACAAATACTGAAACAATAGAAAACGGCACTGTGGCAGTTATAATTCTGTTGAGATTCCAGGTGATCGTATCTGAGATTGTTTTGTGCCTATGACTGAGCATAAGACAAAATCACTAATGACCAGATTTATAAAATCAGGTTGTAGTCAGTTGTAGAATGTGGCTTAATCACAGGTTGTTTAGCTGATGCTCTCCCTGGGCACAACTGCTTAACCTTTATTTGAGCCTAGTTCCTGTGTGGCACCTGAGTCTGTGGTTGAAATGAAGCATTTCTCTTGGTGCACTTTCCTGAAGGAAGAGCCAGTGGTAGTGCATTCATATGAGTGCGAGCGTGTGGATCACTGTGGTAACGGTTTGCCTCCAGGATGTGCTTTGCCATAGGTTTGCTTCTTTCAGGTGAGCTAGATTCTGGTTGGGAAGGATGTACTTTCTCTAAATCTGATGACTCTTCTGACTCAGACTGTGACTGTGCATTAGTATGCACTGGGGTATGAGCCTTCACTTACGCTGCAGTTCACTGGGTAGAATCTTTTGTAATAATGTGGATAGGCTGGCTCTCCCCACCTTCCTGCTTTGTGTCTGCTTCAAGTACCTTAACTTGGGCCTCAGTGGCAGCTGCTTATTTCTCTTGGCGCATTTCCAAGGCAATGTCTAACTCTGCCTTCCTGCATTCAGAGGTGGCAGCAGTGGCAGTAGCAGCATCAGTCACTGCTTTCTTTCCCTCCTCTTCTAGATTACGTTTCTCAGTTTTTATGGCTGCTTCTTGCTGACTATAAAGAACTTGTGATTTGGTGGCCTCTGCTTCCATTTGCAATTTGATAGAGATAGAGTCCATGATAGCAGACTTGCTGGAATGGCTTGTCCTGTGTGATTTTGAAGTTCTAGAATATGGACCCCCAAATAAAAAATTAAGAATAACTAAAATAAACCAAAATGAATAATTCTGCGTATAACATGGAAAATGACATGAAATGAACATTTTGGGGCTGCTCATCTTTATTGTAGAGTCTGTCTCATTATAGATTCTTGGATGGCTTAGCAGGAACTTAGATGACAGAGATGTGCATTTGTTGGTGTGCAATTGGTTCATTTGGGCACTTTAAAAATTATAATGCACTCAAACTTGATTGTACTCATTTATACCTATGAATTATCACATGTAAACTCAATTTGGGTGTGTTAAGAAAAATGTTAATGCTCATACAGAAAAAGTTATTCAAACATGTGAAATGAAATGAAAAACAGCAGAATATTGGGATAAATTGGAAAATCTGAAAAAGAACCATAGCTTTTTGGCCATGTACATTAAAAAGCATCTGCATGCCCAACATACAGATGCTAATCCATGAGTTTTGGGAGCAAAGGGAAATCACCCTTTTTTGCACACTCCGTTGTTACAGACAACCCATTGCTGGTAACCACAAAGCAGAAAGAAGCAAAGGTTCTTTTGATCAGAATTACTACTACTACTACTACTATTTAGCATTTCTATTGCGCTACAAGGCATACACAGCGCTGCACAAACATAGAAGAAAGACAGTCCCTGCTCAAAGAGCTTACAATCTAATAGACAAAAAAATAAATAAAGTAAGCAAATCAAATCAATTAATGTGAACAGGAAGGAAGAGAGGAGGGTAGGTGGAGGCGAGTGGTTACAAGTGGTTACGAGTCAAAAGCAATGTTAAAGAGGTGGTCTTTCAGTCTACATTTAAAGGTGGCCAAGGATGGGGCAAGACATAGGGGCTCAGGAAGTTTATTCCAGGCGTAGGGTGCAGCGAGACAGAAGGCGCGAAGTCTGGAGTTGGCAGTAGTGGAGAAGGGAACAGATAAGAAGGATTTATCCATGGAGCGGAGTGCACGGGAAGGGGTGTAGGGAAGGATGAGTGTGGAGAGATACTGGGGAGCAGCAGAGTGAGTACATTTATAGGTTAGTAGAAGAAGTTTGAACAGGATGCGAAAACGGATAGGGAGCCAGTGAAGGGTCTTGAGGAGAGGGGTAGTATGAGTAAAGCGACCCTGGCGGAAGATGAGACGGGCAGCAGAGTTTTGAACCGACTGGAGAGGGGAGAGGTGACTAAGTGGGAGGCCAGCAAAAAGCAGATTGCAGTAGTCTAAACGAGAGGTGACAAGGGTGTGGATGAGGGTTTTGGTAGAGTGCTCGGAAAGAAAGGGGCGGATTTTACGGATGTTGTAAAGAAAGAAACGACAGGTCTTGGCAATCTGCTGGATATGAGCAGAGAAGGAGAGAGAAGAGTCAAAGATGACCCCAAGGTTTCGAGCTGAGGAGACAGGGAGAATGAGAGAGCCATCAACAGAAATAGAAAACGGGGGGAGCGGGGAGGTGGGTTTGGGGGGGAAAATGAGAAGCTCGGTTTTGGTCATATTTAATTTCAGGTGGCGTTGAGACATCCACACAAGCATGCTGAAACTTTGGTTTGGATGCAAGGTGAGATATCAGGAGTAGAAAGGTAGATTTGGGAATCATCAGCATAGAGATGGTAGGAAAAGCCATGGGATGAGATTAATGAACCAAGGGAAGAAGTGTAGATAGAAAAGAGGAGGGGACCAAGAACAGAACCCTGAGGTATGCCGACAGGCAGAGGGATAGAAGTAGAAGAGGATCCACCAGAGTGAACACTAAAGGTGCGGAGGGAGAGGTAGGAAGAGAACCAGGAAAGGACAGAGCCCTGGAATCCAAGTGAGGACAGGGTATCGAGAAGTATGCTGTGATCGACAGTGTCAAAAGCAGTGGAAAGATCAAGAAGAATGAGGATGGAATATTGACCTCTGGATTTAGCCAGTAATAGGTCATTGGAGACTTTAGTAAGCGCAGTTTCGGTTGAGTGGAGAGGGCGAAAACCAGATTGTAGTGGGTCAAGAATAGCATGTGAGGAGAGAAAATCAAGACAGCGGCGGTGAACAGCACGCTCAAGTAATTTGGAGAGAAAAGGAAGGAGGGAGATGGGTCGGTAATTAGAGGGACAAGTAGGGTCGAGTGAAGGCTTCTTAAGGAGAGGTGTGACCACAGCATGTTTAAAGGCAGCAGGGACAGTCGCAGTGGAAAGTGAGAGGTTGAGAATGTGACAGATAAAAGGAATAAGAGTAGGAGAGATGGCATTAAGAAGGTGGGTGGGAATGGGATCAGAGGAACAGGTGGTACATTTTGAGGAAGAAAGGAGAAGTGTAGTTTCCTCAATAGTAACTTTAAGAAAGGAGGAAAGGGAATGAGGGGAAGGAGAGAGAGGGGAACGGACTAGTGGAGGGAGAGGTGGTGAGGTAGAGAAAGCAAGGTTTATCTTTTCAACCTTGTTGTGAAAGAATTCAGCAAGGGTCTGAGGAGATAATGAAGGGGGAGTTGGGGGAGGGGGCACCTTGAGGAGAGAGTTCAATGTGGTGAAGAGAAGTCGAGGATTAGAGCCAAGAGAGTTGGTCAGTTGGATATAATAATCCTGTTTGGCACGTAAAAGAGCAGATTGGAAGGAGGTCAGCATGAACTTAAAGTGTAAGAAATCAGCACGGGCCCGAGATTTCCGCCAGAGGCGTTCGGCGGAGCGGGTACAGGAACGTAGGTAGCGGATATTAGAAGTCAGCCAAGTAAATATAAATACTAATTGTAGATTGTCACTTAATGATGTACCTCTGCTTTGGTTTGGGTACAGATGGGTGTGTGCAAGCAGTGAACTGACATAATATTGCTCTAAAAAAAACAAAGAGCTGCACAAATGCTGTTTGCTTATGATACACAATCTTATTTCTTTTCTTTCTCACCGAGCTCCTATGACAGCTCTAATTTCTCATGAAAAAAAATAAAATGACAAATTTACACAGCCAGCCGGCAAGAGCACCCTGTAGCTTTTGTTATCTGTGTCATATTTTCAGAGTTAAAGAACTGACACAGCTTTTTTCCCTGAAGTACGGCTCTGTTCTGATGTTATCTTGATGTCTCACCACATCCAAGCATCCGCTGTAGCTAAGGGCAAGCTACACCCACAGGCAGTCCTAGGCTTAAATTCTTGTTAAACTGAAAATTAACTGCTATACCTGCATTTAGCATTATTGCTGGCATGAATTTTAAAATGTCACTTGCAAGTCCACTGGTTTGGAGATAAACAATTACCTGAACACTGAGCTATAGCTATGTTGACTAACATACACTGAGAAGGCCCTTTTACTAAGTTGCATTAAAAAAGTGGCCTGCGCTATGACTAGCTCGTGGGTTTCATGCATGTTGAGGCCACTTTTAGTGCAGCTGTAAAATTTCCCCATTAGCACGTGGCCGTTAGCGTGAAAGCCCTTAGTGACACCTATTTTCTAGGTGGTAAGGGCTCCTGCGCTAATCGCGTGCCAGTTGGTTAGCACATGGCAATGTATCTGAACTAGCCAATTAGTGCTGGGCATGCCTACTCTCTGCCCCCAAATTCCCCCAGCACTAAAAAATACAAAGTACTTTTTTATTCTATTTTATTTTTATTTATTTATTGGAATTTATTTACCGCCTTTATGAAGGAATTCACTCAAGGCGGTGTACAGTAAGAATAAATCAAACAATAAACCAAACATGAGCAATAGAAAATCACAGCAGTAAAAATATTCAAATAACAATACAAAGTATGGCATTGTATACTACTTATAAAGTCAACACAGTATGTAATAGAACATTTTAATAGACAGCGTAGTGTATAAGCAAAGAAGGAGCATATAGATAGGCAAGAGAATAAAAGGAGTTAGAAAATAAGGTGATTAATTTAAAGAAAAATGCACATGAGGTCAGAGAGATGGTTAAATATTATCTCAGCTAGAATAGGAGTGGATAAAAATGTCCTGCTGCAGTATGTGCAGCCCGAGTCAATCCTTGTCTGTGTGAGTGAGACTAACAAGTTAGTTACTTCTTCCATTAAAGGCCTGGTTGAAGAGTCAAGCTTTCACCTGCTTACTGAAGTAGAGGTAGTCTTGTGTTAAGCGCAGCCTTTCAGACAGTGCATTCCAGAGTGTGGGGGCTACTCTGGAGAAGTCTCACTTGTGGGTATCATATCATGTGATGTCTTTTGGAGAGGGTGTGGTTAGTAATAGTCCTTGAGATGACCTTAGTGTCCATGGAAAGTGCACACCGATCCAAAAACTACTGCAGGACGCCTGAACGTGCCCCACAGTAATGCTTTCTATCCTGCAGTAACCATGCATTATTGCTTACCGCAGCTTATTAAAAAGGCCTCATTGTAAATGACAGCAGATGCAGTCCTGCACAGTCCATCCAGTCTGCGCATTGAAGTGGCCAGAGCCACACCCACTCCCCCATGATTGAACACTGGCATCACAAATACCACAATGCCATACATAAAAAGGCAGTTACTGTATATATGATGCAATCTGTAAGAGTGGTTTTGTATTTTGCTTGCAGCAAAGTCATATTCATTGTTAGTACATGATTAAACTAAATATCCAACACAATGCTGCTAACTATCCGCATTTTATTTGCTAATTTTAACCTTACAATGTCAGTCTCTATTCTGCTGAGATACACAACACCCACACTCATAGCATATCTTCTGAATGTGGTATAAAATATATATGTACTTGACTCTGATTCATCTTTGGCATTTCAGGACACAGATTGTGTAAATGGAGCTGCCAACTCTGCACTGCTCTGTTTTTGATTCTATCCTCTTTCTACATATGGAACATCTATGTTTATCCCATTTTTGAATTGTCACCATTTTTGTCTCCATCACCTCCACCAGGAGGGCATTCCAGGCATCTACTACCCTCTCTATGAAAAAGTACCTCCTGATGTTACTCCTAACTCTACTACCCTGCAATCTCAACTCATATTCATAGGATCATCTACGGAGAAGTTCCCGAATACATGTTAGATCTGGTGGATCTACAACCCAGAAACAGTTCCAGCTTCTCCCGATCCTACCTAAATTTACATTATCCAGATTGCAGTGGCCTTAAATACAAATCTACCTACACATCCAACTTCTCCTTCATAGGCACACAACTATGGAATGCACTACCCAGAAACTTAAAATCAACTCAGAATTATTTAAATTTCAGAAAATTATTGAAGGCCACCATGTTCAAAAAGGCATACCTTCCAAACTCAACCTAATCTATCATTTGTCATCTCTGTTGTTTTATATGATACCTATAAGCTTAATAACCTACTATTACATTGTTCATTTATACTTTCTGAACTGTAGCCTACCCTACGGTTATGTGTAAGCCACATTGAACCTACAACTAGTGGGAAAATGTAGGGTATAAATGTATTAAATAAATAAATAAATATTCTCTGGAAAAAATGTGTATATTAGTACTTTTGTCCATGTCGTTTCTGTCCTATCCCTTCTTTCTTCTAGGGTACACATATTCCAGTCATCAAGTCTCTTCCCATAAGTCTTGTGGTGCAAACTCCATACCAATTTTGTCACCTTCCTCTGAACTACTTAAAGCGAGATATGGCTTCCAAAACTGAACACAGTACTGCATGTGAAGCTTCAATAAGAACTTGTTCAAGGTGATTTTGTGTGTTTTTAACTTGTGCTTTATTTTTTTCTTTTTCAAAAATGGCCTAAATAGATAAATGTACAAAGCACAAAACCTTGTTCGAAATGGTATTTAAAAAAAAAGACGTTTTCCTTTTTTAAAAATGGGTTTATTTCCTATTCGGATTTGCTACGTTTAGCGCAAAACGTCCAAAGTCCAACTTAGACACATTATCAAAAATGCCACTCAATGCCTGCTAAAACTCTAAGAACCCTGAGGAAAAGTTTCCACTCTCCCAGTCCTGTGATTGAAATGCAACCTGCTCATATCTCAGCAAAGTGTATCTTCTGTGTAGCTGGAACAGAAAGCAGCCGAGTATCATCTGAACTGAATTGCTAATTGCAACCAATGCAGATCGTGGAGAATCGGGATAATGTGCTGCATTTTAGAGCTACCAGTCAAAAGTCTGGCAGCCACATTCTGAGCCATCTGGAGAGGTTTTAAACAGGATAATGGAAGTACCAACAGCAGAGAGTTGTAATAGCCCAATTTAGATTGAACAATCCTTCAAAGCCTGGTTCTAACATCTTCAAAACCTTATGTGGGTTTCAATTTAGCCGCTGACAGAGGTCTGAAAAACGCAGCTAGAAATAGCGACAGGGCTGGATTCTAAGTTTGAAAGAGCATCAGTTATTGAACAATCAAAACTAAAAAAGAATTGAACATCATCTGCATAAATCTGATAAAAAAGAAATTCAAATCTTGAAAGACTTTACATACAAGAACCAGATGTGTAATAAACGAAGGAACCGATACAGCTGATCCTTGTAGTACTCTAGCAGCACTTAATGGAAAACTTGATAAATGAACATCATCAGACCATACCTGCTGTGTTTTATCAGTTGAGTAAGATCTGAAATAAGATACAGCCGTAGCAGAAATCTCTAATAAATCCGAGCAAAGTAACAGTATTGCATGATTTACAGTATCAAAAGCTGCAGTGATAGTCGAGCATATCAAAAAGAAATGTACATGATCTAAGCACTGTGGATAGTAAGAGAGCCTACTGAAACCAAATGGTAAGGGTCTAAAATCTCAATCCATTCTACAAAATCAGTTAACTGGTGTGAAATAATGTTCTCAGTGATCTTTGAAATGCTAGATACAGTTGATATTGGCTGATATTCTCAATCATAGTAGGATCTATTGACTCATTTAACAATAGGTGAACAGTAGCTGGTTTCAAAGAGGCTGGAAAAATGTCTGATGATAAAGACAAATGAATCGGAGACGATAGTCTAGGGATGATTTTTGGGCCTAGCTCAGTGGTTCCCCAACCTGGTCCTGGAGGAACCCCAGCCAGTCAGGTTTTCAGGATACCTACAATAAATATTCATGATAGAGATCTGCATGCACTGCCTCCACTTCATGCAAATCTATCTCATGAATATTCATTGTGGACATACTGAAAACCTGACCGACTGGGGTGCCTCCAGGACCAGGTTTCGGAACCACTGGCCTAACTGTCTGAGAATTGTTGGAGTGCAAACATCATGTATCTTTAATGCGGATAGTGCTTTACTGATGGGGGGGGGGGGGGGGAGGTTGTGTGTAGCCATGATACAATATTGCATCTATCCAATGTTCTCCCCCCCCCCCCCCCCAAAACCCAGTGTCTCCCTAATCAGTTCTCCCAATACAATATCTCCAGAGAGGCCCCTTCAATATCCTGATTCTCTACCCCCCCCCCCCCCCCCAAGGACTTTACCAGTGCATTCTTTCCTAGCAAAAGAAGGTGCTGGTACTCAAATGCCAGGCCACCTTTCAAGGGTGGGGTGATCTCTGAAGGACCCATCCCACAATAGCCACACCCCCTGCAACCAGTCACAGAATCTATGACAAGGCAGAATTTTGTGTAGGGCCTGAGCTCTTTCATTAAAACTTGGGGACCATGGGTCGATTTTAGCAGACAATGGAAAAGGTGCCGGTACTCAGTATCCTCCCAAGTACCCCCTCAAAAAAAGCCCTGGACTTTACCCACAGGTCAGTATGGTAGTCTAGGAATCCTGAACAGGAGAAGTCTCCTCCTGCTCATGTCCCAGCACTACCCTGGGTTCAGAATGGCACTCATGACCCCTAGCAGAAGTCTCATGGTACTACCACTAGGGGTTAATAAGCCATATAAGGTGTGATTGCCTTAGAAGGAGATAGACTCGGGGGATTGGATCATGGAGGATCAGGTTGCACAGGTATAGAAGAGCTGTACTGGGCTGGCACTGTGTTACATGCTATCCACCAAAGCACATAACACAGTGCCCAAGTGCCCATGGTGAGATCCTATTATATAACATCACCTGGACACCCAGTTGTTGTTATAGAATACTAGTGTTTAGGCTAACATTTAGGCACCTGCAGTTAGACATTGCTTTTGACTCATAACCACTTGTAACCACTTGTAACCTCCTCTCCTCCTTCCTGTACACATTAATTGATTTGATTTGCTTACTTTATTTTTTTGTCTATTAGATTGTAAGCTCTTTGAGCAGAGACTGTCTTTCTTCTATGTTTGTGCAACGCTGCGTACGCCTTGTAGCGCTTTAGAAATGCTAAATAGTAGTAGTAGTAGACCAACTATAGACCTGATGTAACAACAGCAACTAAATGCAGCAAGGGCACACGTAACTTACAGTATTCTGTAAGCTGCAAGCAAAGTGGCATACCTGCTCAAGCCCCTCCAATGCTCCAACCATGTGAATGCCCCACTGCATTACACCTGCCCTTACAGAATAGCACGTGGGACTAAATTCTATATATGGTGCCATTCTATAAAACACCTTTAAAGTTAGGAACAGTTTATAGAATAGCACTTATGCTTGGGAATCGTGCCTAGCTTCAGGCACGGCCATTTGTACCAACTAAAATGTGCTGCAAACGCCCACACGCAAATTTAGGCTCAAATGCCCTTATTTTATAAATATGCGCATAACTTAAGGAAAGCCCCTGATCTGCCCATGACCCACCTATGACCCTTCCATTTCCATGCCCCCTTTTTAAACTCATGCATAAAAGTTAGGCACAGATCCCACACCTAAATTTATGAGTACCAGTAATTGCTGGTTAAAATCCAATTATTGATGCTAATTAGCTCATTATTCAATTAAATTGCTCATGCAATTTTTATAGAATTCGAGAGTTAGTTACTGTGCTGTCACTTACACCTGTCACTACTAGTGTTCTGTAAATTTATGCACACAGTAGCATGTAAATGTGGGTGTCTTGTTATGTCCAGATCTCAAGGTTTGAATTTGTCATCTTCATCCAAATTTAGACCAATAGTTGGTATTCCTCTATTCACTAAGGGGCCCTTTTTACAAAGCTGTGGTACCTGCCGTAGTTACTATTGAGTCACTATCCAGCTTATAATCGAACGAGAAAAACGCCCAAGTTCCGACCTAAATCGGGAGATGGGCGTTTATCTCACAAAAACGATTAAAGCGGTATAATCGAAAGCCGATTTTGGACGTTTTCAACTGCACTCCGTCGCGGATGCGGACAAAGTTGATGGGGGCGTGTCAGAGGTGTGGCGAAGGCGGAACTGGGGCGTGGTTATCTGCCGAACAGAGATGGGCGCATTTCACAGATAATGGGACAAAAGTATGCGTTTTTAGCTAGAATTTAGGGCACTTTTCCTGGACCCTGTTTTTTCACGAATAAGGCCCCAAAAAGTGCCCTAAATGACCAGATGACCACTGGAGGGAATCGGGGATGACCTCCCCTGACTCCCCCAGTGGTCATAAACCCCCTCCCACCACAAAAAATGATGTTTCACAACTTTTTATTTTGACCCTCAAATGTCATACCCACCTCCCTGGCAGCAGTATGCAGGTCCCTGGAGCAGTTGTTAGGGGGTGCAGTGGACTTCAGGCAGGTGGACCCAGGCCCATCCCCCCCCTACCTGTTACAATTGTGCTGCTTAATGCTTAGTCGTCCAACCCCCCCCCGAACCCACTGTACCCACATGTAGGTGCCCCCCTTCACTCCTTAGGGCTATAGTAATGGTGTAGACTTGTGGGCAGTGGGTTTTGAGGGGGATTTGGGGGGCTCTACACACAAGGGAAGGGTGCTATGCACCTGGGAGCTCTTTTACCTTTTGTTCTGTTTTTGTAAAAGTGCCCCCTAGGGTGCCTGGTTGGTGTCCTGGCATGTTAGGGGGACCAGTGCACTACGACTCCTGGCCCCTCCCACGAACAAATGCCTTGGATTTATTCGTTTTTGAGCTGGGCGATTTCATTGTCCATTATCGCTGAAAAGCAAAAACGCCCAGCTCACAACTTGGCGAATAAAACATGGACGTCTAATTGTTTCGAAAATACGCTTGGGTCCGCCCCTTCACGGACCCGTTCTCGGAGATAAACGCCCATGGAGATAGGCGTTTCTGTTTGATTATGCCCCTCTATGGGACCTAACTTTTTCAATGCATTCTTCGCTTCAATCAGTTTTGTTAAAAAACGCTGGCGAAATAAAAACATTGTCAGAAGCTCTGTTGACTCAGGATCAAATCAACGTGTGTCAGATGTCTGAAACAAAAGTGCTTGAAGAAAAAATTCAGAAACTGGAGAACTTGAACAAAGCCACAATTAAGGATAGTAACTTTATTAAAAAGAAGATGGAATATCTTGAAAACCAGCAGAGAAGACTTAATTTGAGGCTTGTCAATTTCCCCAGATCTCCAGTTATCTCGGCTATTGATATGGTTAAAAAATATCTTCGGGAAGTCTTGGGGATGCATGGGGAATCTTTACCACCCATAACAAGGGTAATTTATCTTCAGACTTTAATACCATCTAAATCTGGAGGCAACCAAGTTGTTGTGGATGGAGGAATGAACCTGACATCTTTTCTTGAATCCTCCCTGGAAGTGGTTACACAGAAGACAACTGCACTAGTGACATTTGCTCTTGAGATAGACAGGGAGATGGTATTGAAGTTGTTTTTTAAACATTTGGATTCGATGTTTCTTGGTTCCAAAGTTAGGATATTTCCGGATCTCGCTAGAGATACTCAATATAGACGTGAGGCATTTTTGGCATTACGTCAAAGAACTTTAAATCTGGGGGCAACGTTTACTTTAAAATTTCCTTGTATTTGTCATTTTATTTACCTTCAGAATAGTTACCAGTTTATGGATCCAAAACAACTCGAAGATTTTTTGTTAGCTAAAGAGGCTGAGAATGTTAATGTTAAAGTTTAGAATCTCATATGGGCACTGAAAGATAGTTTGAGAATATACCCGGAATATGTAACGTTCTAAAAAAATATATTTAATTACCTTAATTTGTTACCTTATCTAGGATCTACTTAAGTATTTGCAACTTTGAGGTCGATGTAACAATGATTATTTCTTTTACTGAGACATTTATTTTTGTCTCAAGTATAGACTGTTTTGTTTAAAAAATTGAATTAGTTTCTTTTTATGCTTCTTGGATAAGATGTATAACTCAAATTATAAATAAATAATTAAAAAAAAATACAAAGCTGTGGTAAAACCCAACATGGGCTTACTGCGGCCAATATGGAGCTACCACCTGCCCAACGCGGGCACCGGTGATAGTTCCAACCCTAGTGTGCGCCACTTCCTGCACTAGGGAAAATAGGGTACTATTTTCTAGCACTGCAGTTATCCAGCAGTAATCAGACAGCGCTATGCACTACCCAGTTACTGCCGTGCTAACGTTGGAGCCCTTACTGCCACCTCAATGGGTGGCGGTAAGTGCTCCCCCTTGCATGGCCATGTGGTAAGATCAATCTTACCGCATGACCTTGGCTATTTCCAGCCTTTTTTACCCGCTGCAGTAAAAAGGGCCGCAGCTCACAACAAAAATGGCCCCTGCTACTAGTGCAGAACCCCTTTTCCGCAGCTTAGTAAAAGGACCCCTAAATTACTTGAAACATTGATTAGTAAACAATTGGCAAATTACTTGGATACATTTTTGTGTTTGAACTCCTCAAAATTTGGTTTCAGAACACAACATAGTAAGAAACTTTACCACTTACCCTAATTACTGAAATCAGAAAATATTTGTGCTTGGAGAAACAGATTATACTACTTCAATTTGTTATATTGGCTGCATTTGATTCAGTGGATCATGATCTACTCTTACAAAGATCAAGTGAGATTGGGCTGAATGCTTCAGTTTTAAACTGGTTTAAAGATTTTTTTTTGTCCAACTGAAATTATTCTATTGGGAAAAATATTGAATTTTCTTGTAGTTGACAGTCAAAGTGTGGAGTACCCCAGGAATTTCCTTTATCATCAAAGCTGTTCAACTTAGTTATGACTCCTTTGAGATACAGAGGAATTATAATATTCTTTGTCTTATTTTTATCCATTATCCTTTTTTATAATGTTTTTGGTCTCCTGCATTACAACAATGGTCTCTAATTGTTCTCATACCTCACACTAACATTATCAGGATTTGTCTCATCTAGAATGTAAACCTCACTGACCCAAGGGAAGGAGATATTAGCGGTATACAAGAATTGATTTGATTTGATTTTCTCTTGTCTTATTTTCTATCCCTTTCTTAATAAATTTCTAGAATTCTGTTTGCTTTTATGGCCACCGCCATACTCTGAATGAAAGATTTAAAATATTGCTTATATTGACACCTAGATCTTTTTCTTGAGAGGTTGACTCCTAATTAGACCCTAGCATCACATAGGTATGATGTAGATTATTCTTTCCCAATGTGCATCACTTTGCCCTTGTCCACATTAAGTTTCATCTTTCATTTGGATGCTCAGTCTTCCATTTCCTAAGGGGCTCTTTTACTAAGCTGCGTAAGCATCTACGATTGCCAAAATGGAGTTAACGCCGGACTACCGTGTGGTTCTTGCGGTAATTTCATTTTTGACGCACATCCAATACGTGCTTCTGAAAAATATTTTTTATTTTCGGACGCACAGAACAGATGCGCACCAAGTGGCATTTGATGAGCGAAGATCATTACCGCCTGGATTCTTTATTGCTAGGTTAATGGCTGGCGGTAAGGTCTCAGACCCAAAATACACGTGCGGCAATTTTGATTTTGCCGCACATCCATTTTCGGTCAAAAAAGAGGCCTTTTTCACAGGTGCACTGAAAAATGGATTGGCGCGTGCCCAAAACCCTCGCCTACACTACCGCAAGCCATTTCTTAGTGCGCCTTTGTAAAAGGACCCCTAAGTTTCTCCTGCAGTTGTTCACAGTCTGTTGGCGATTTAACAACTTGGAATAGTTTTGTGTCAGCTGCAAATTTAATGCCCTCACTTGTTCCCATTTCCAGATCATTTATAAATATGCTAAACAGCACCAGTTCCAGTACAGACCCCTGAGGCATTCCACTATTCATCTTCCTCCATTGACAGAAATAGTCAGTTAACCCTACCCTCTGTTTTCTTTCTTTTAACCAGTTCCCAATGCACAACAGAACATTGCCTCCTATCTCTTGGCTTTTTAATTTTCTTAAGAGTCTCTCATGAAAGACTTTGTCAAAAGCTTTATGAACATTTAGATACACTACATCAATGGCTCACCTTTATTGACATGTTTATTCACGCCATCAAAGAAATGTAGCAAATTGAAATGAGATGGGAAATGTCAGTAACATATCCCATGGTATTTCATATTATTTTACAGCTGAAATGACAACAGTAGGCACCATTGTTCACTAGCGCACACTGTTGCTCGATAGTACGCACTATTGCATACAACTTCCCAAGTCAGTCCTGGAGTACCTTCTTGCCAGTCAGTTTTTCAGGATATCCAAAATGAATATGCATAAAAGAGATTTGCATACAATGGAGGCAGTGTTTGCAAATCAGTCTCATGCATATTCATTATGGATATCCTGAAAACCTGACTGGCAAGAGGATACTCCAAGACCAACTTCTGAAACACTGGCATACACTATCAGTGGGCACACTATTACTCAGTAATGCAAACTATTGAATAGTGAACACTATTGATGAAATTGCATTTGAAATAAAAAAACAAAACAAAACTGAATTAAATGAAAAATCCATTAAACAACACAGAACATTATTGGCCTATACATTGTAGTTTTCTGCTTGATTTTCCTACATCAAGCTGTTGAAATTGTGACTGACTAGATTAAGCAAATTTGACCTCTTAAAGCTGAAAATCAGCATTTGCTGGCTATCAGGCTCATTTTTGAAAGAGAAGGACGCCCATCTTTTGACACAAATCGGAAGATAGGCGTCCTTCTCACAGGGTCGCCCAAATCGGCATAATCAAAAGCCAATTTTGGACATCCCCAACTGCTTTCTGTCGTGGGGATGACCAAATTTCCCGGGGGCATGTCGGAAGCGTAGCGAAGGCAGGACTTGGGCGTGCCTAACACATGGGCGTCCTCGACCCATAATGGAAAAAAAGGATGTCCCTGACGAGCACTTGGATGACTTTACCTGGTCCTGTTTTTCTTACAACCAAGCCACAAAAAGGTGGCCGAACTGACCAGGTGACCACCAGAGGAAATCGGAGATGACCTCCCCTTACTCCCCCAGTGGTCACTAACCCCCTCCCACCCTCAAAAAATATCTTTAAAAATCTTTTGTACCAGCCTCTATGCCAGCCTCAAATGTCATACTCAGGTCCATCGCAGCAGTATGCAGGTCCCTTGAGCAGTTTTAGTGGGTGCAGTGCACTTCAGGCAGGCGGACACAGGCCTATCCCCCCCTACCCGTTACACTTGTGGTGGTAAATATGAGCCCTCCAAAACCCACCCGAAACCCACTGTACCCACATCTAGGTGCCCCCTTCACCCGTAAGGGCTATGGTAGTGGTGTACAGTAGTGGTTAGTGGGGTTTTTTTTGGGGGGGTGAGGGGCTCAGTACACAAGGTAAGGGAGCTATGTACCTGGGAGCAATTTATGAAGTCCACTGCAGTGCCCCCTAGGGTGCCCGGTTGGTGTCCTGGCATGTGAGGGGGACCAGTGCACTACGAATGCTGGCTCCTCCCATGACTAAAAGGCTTGCATTTGGTCGTTTTTGAGATGGGAGTCCTTGGTTTCCATTATCGCTGAAAATCAGAAATGACCAAATCTAGGGACGACCATCTCTAAGAACGACTTAAATTTCAGGATTTGGGTATCCCCGACCGTATTATCGAAACAAAAGATGGACGTCCATCTTGTTTCGATAATACGGGTTTCCCCGCCCCTTCGCCAGGACGTTTTGCGAGGACGTCCTCAGCAAAACTTGGGCATCCCTTTCGATTATGCCCATCCAAGGGGCCCTTTTACTAAGCCACGGTAAAAAGCGGCCTGCGGCAGTGTAGGCAAATGTATTAGGCGTGTACTGGGCCAGTTTTTTACCCTTTCTGCAAAAAAGTTTTTTTTTTTAATGTGATGGGAAAAGGGCATGCGGTAAAACTGAAACCAGTGTGTGTTTAAGCTGGCCTGAGCCCTTAATGCCACCCATTGGTCTAACGATAAAGGCTCAAACGCTACACGTATGGTGACCGGTCAGCACGCGCCAAGTGCTGATTACTGCCAGAAATGGTGCGTGTGAGAGGAAATAAATAATTAATTCATCCAGGCATTAAGGGTGCATGCCAAATCTGAAATCACCGCTAGGAGGGGTGCTGGCCTGGCGGTAGTCTCATTTTGGTGCACGCTGCATGCGCGTAGAGCCTACCGCAGCTTGGTAAAAGGGTCCCTATGTACTTCCAACTATAAGAATCCAGTAACCCCTCCCCCCATAGGAACTGGCACTGTGGGTGCTTGAGCACCCCTAATATTCAGAAAATTCCTTGTATGTATCCACAGAGGGGTTATTTCCATTGGACTTAGCACCCACAATAATTCTGAAAAGTTGACTCCTATGCCTCCACCCCCCTCCACACACACATACACAAATTATGAAATATTGGGAGGTGGTTATCTCAACTGTCTCATCAGCTCCAGCAATAAAATCTGTTGGGAGGGGGGGGGGGCGCGCTAGAGGACCTTGGACTAGATGGTCATGTAGACTCGGAGCTCCCTCCTAGGCCTCGTTCAAATCAAGTATGTACTGGTGTCTTTGGCACAATTTTTCACACTACTGCAAAGACTTACTGCTAAACATGTCTGCAAGTCAGTGGCGTAGCTAGATGGGGCGCAGGGGGAGCGGTCACTCCCCCAAACAGATTTTTAGAAGAGATGGCGCCTAAGCTCCAAATGCCTGCAGTGCCAATGGCTTTCTCTGCCTCCTCCCCCTACCGCGCGAGTCTTACACCTACTCAGAGTCCTGTCTGCTCCACCCGCTCTCGCCCATCCGTGTGGTCACTCGTTTTTAAAGTCCCGAGGCGTTCTCCCTCCGACACCGTTGATTCACATAACCAGCCTTCTGCCAGCGTCGGGGCCTCTCCCTCAGATGCGTCCCACCTCTGCGGAAGACAGGAAGTTGCATTGAAGAGACGGGACGTGCCTGAGGAGAGGCCCCAATGCTGGCAGAAGGCTGGTTATGTGAATCGCCGGTGTCAGAGGGAGAGCGGGCGAAACAGACAGCACTCGGAGTAGGGGAAGACTCACGCAGGTGGGCAGTGAAAATCAGCACGGACGTAACATGTGGGTGGGGGGACGGCTGGAGAAGGGAGAAAGCTGCCCAAGAAGGTTTAATAGGCAGGAGTGAAACTCAGCCTATCTAGTCCGTTGTAAGCAGGCCAGGGAAGCCAGTTTGGTTAATCTGTTTCTACTTCCTCGCGCAGTTGTCATTGCCATTCACTCGAAACAAAGCAAGCAAACTTATGAGCTACTGCACCCAACTTGTAATTTTTTATTGGTGGTCCATCTGTAACAAGTCTACAGCAGTTTCAGTTGGATAGGCAGTGCCTTAAAAGCTGGAGGAGAAAAGAAATAACAATCGAATATCACTAAAACAGCTTAAAAAATTATTATAGCCGGTAGAAACCGTAGTTATAAAGTATAGGTTGAGCTCATTTTTCTTCACTGTTCACTGATAGGGACACAGGGGCACTACTAGAAAAGGGGGGTAAGGAGATAGGGACACAGAGAGGGCACTACTGGAAGGGAGGAATGGGAATATGGGGAGAAGGGTGAGATGGGGAGAAAGAGGTAATGCTGGAAAAGGGGGAAGATGGGGACACAGGGCAATGTTAGAAAAAGGGAGAGATGAAGACACCAGGAGGGCAGATATTAGAAAAGGGGGAGATGAGGAGACCAGGTAGGCTTGTGCTGAAAAAGGAGGGAGATGGGGACACAGAAAGGGCAGATACTGAACTTGGGGGTAGGATAGGGACAAGGGACACAGAAGGGAGATACTAGACAGGACAAATAGTGGTGCAGAGGAAAGAAGGCTGTTGCACTTGGTGACAGAAGAAATGTCAGATGGGCAAGAGACCCTGTAAAGGCAGAAGAAACAGAAAAAAACAGAAAAGAGACAGTGGGACCAAAGCAAATGAGAAAATAAATTGTTCAAACAGTAGAAAAAGGTATTTTATTTTGAAGTTGATTTTAGGAATATGACAGTACTTAAAAATGCACATCTCCGATGTCTTCAAATTAGCAACCCTGCAGGGGTCCGAGTGCACAGATTTTGATGGGTAGAATCAGGGACTGCAAATCCCACATGAATTTGGGATGTCAGTTCACACCAGGAATGGTTGAAAAATCTCCCTTCTGGAGCTCGATCACTTGGCAGCTCTATGCACATCTATTTCATAGTGGGGACATAAAACGATGTAGAGAAGGGGACACTGCCAATAGATGTAGAGAAGGAAAGGAAGAAGACAAGAGGCGAGAGAATAAATGGAAATGCCAACCTGGAAAAAAATTTGTATGGCTGACTCGTAGAACATGGAAAAAAAGACTGGGACCAGCCAAATTCCTAGACAACAAAGGTAGAAGAAAATTATTTTTATTTAATACTTTGTAAGGACTGAGATGTACCTGCTTTGTAAAAGGTATATTTTTTTCTATTTTTATTTTGCAAAGTACAGAAGAAAATGCATTTCTATTTCTTTTTTACCAGTATTGCACTGTTTATAGAGTCTGGCCTCCTTGGGCAGAGAGGAGGGGGGTCTCTATTTCCATTTTTGTTGTTGCTGTCTATTCTGTATTAGATTGGTAGCATGGAATGTTGTCACAATTTGGATTTCCTGCCAGGTGCTTGTGACCTGGATTGGCCACTGTTGGAAACAGGATACTGGGCTAGATGGACCATTGGTCTGACCCAGTATGGCTACTCTATGTTATATAGATGAGGGTCTGTCCATGTTCTGCATGTGTGACTGAGGTGAAGGATTCTGCTAGCATGTAGTGTTCCAAATGTGCTTAAAGAGTAGATTCACTCATTCCAGAAATTCAGAGGAAAACTGGAAGAGATGTTCTGTACAAGAGGAGACAGCTGGGCATATACCATAGAGAAATAGCCATCACAAGAAAGGAGAGTCCTAAGGGAGAACACCATCACCAATTCCTTACAGAATTTGTTGAGACGTTTGTTGTTGTTGTTTTTTGAGCTGTTAAGAACTGATGAACTCATCTACAGAAAATTTGATCACCCCGTTAAGTGTTTATAGCCAATTCCATGGTGTGGTTATTGTTTTGCTGGTGGTTGAGCAGCAAGGAGATATTTGATAGTACTTCACTGAGGACCTTGACGATAGTCTTTCTTCCTCCTCACCTTGCCCTATCATACCCCTCAGGACCTGCAAGAAAAGTGGTCTGAAGTCTCTCTAAGCACCCTCCAAATCAGAGGTGGGCAACCATGGTCTTCGAGGGCCACAACTCAGTTGGGTTTTCAAGATTTCCACAATGAATATGTACAAGTTTTTTTTGCATGTACTGCTTCCAATGTATGCAAATTGATCTCATGCATATTCATTGCGGAAATCTTGAGAACTCGACTGGGTTGTGGCCCTTGAGGATCATGGTTGCTCATCCCTGCTCCAAACCAAAGGGTTTGCCCGTGATCCCAAAATATTTTAAAATCTAACTTTGAAATCAATTGCAAATAATAAAAATAAAGATTTTTTTAAAAATGTATAATTGTCTTAAAAAAAAAAGAAAATAGATTCAAGATGTAATATATTTCTCTATGTTTATTTTCAAAGATCTGAGTTGGCAATGAATTTATGCAGGTGCTTGTGAAAGTGTCATCAACATACTACACTGTAGACACTTAAGTACAGCCTAGACATTCAAAGGCTAGCATTTGAAAACTCTTAAAAAGGTCTTGATGATAAGTCCCTTTTTGAAAATGAGATGATTGGATTCCATATGTTTGACTGCTCCAAACTATCTCTTTGCTTGTCATCTAGAATCACTTTGCCAAAGGAACAGTGTTATGCTGAAGTAGGCCTAGCGCGAAAAATGTTAAGCTTCCTTTCTTCCATCTTTTGTTAAATGTGTAAATGATAAATGAAGAGTTACTAACTAACCTCTGAAACAGGCAGTTGTTTAATTCATTATTTTTATTATTATTTGCCTGGGTATTTGATAGCTTTGAATATCAGAATAAGAGTGGACTAGGATAGAAAACTAGCTTCAGGTTATTTTTTAGCAAAACAGACTGTCCACATAGACTCATAATACTGCTTTTCTTGACCAAACCAAATCTATTTACGAACAATTCAACTTATCCTACCTAGTGTAGGTGCCAGCCATGAGCAGTAGTTAATTCCCTATAGGGAACTAAAAAGGAATCAGCGTAAAGGAAAAACAAACTAAAATTAGTATCATGTACAGTGGCTGACAACTTAGGAAAATCAGAACTACAAGTCCATATATGCAGAGGGTTAAACCCAGATCTAGATCAACATATCCAGAAAAACAACATTACTATGTTATCTTTATAGAATGCCATTTTCCTCCCAAAACTGGGATTCAAATGATTCATATTATGAACAATAAAAAGCAATGCAAAACAGTATAACATATCTAAAATAGGCCTAGCCCATCCTCCATTCTCAGTAAGGAATAATAAAACCCAGAAATGCAAACCAGCTGGCAAACCTACTGGCAACACATTTTTACATAAGTGTATGACCGCTAAGAATCTCAAGATAATACTTAGAACAAACTCAGTCAGTTTGGTTTTCAAGATATCCCCATTGAATATGTATGGAAATCTACCTCTTGCATATTCAGTGTTGATATCATACACTTGGTCTTAGCCAAAAGGCCAAAAAGCTATTTCAAACCATACTAGTTTTTTAGACTCTACTAACTGAAGTCAAAATAAAAGTTGCATAACTGAGAAATATGACATTTCAAAGTGGCTGCCATGTAAGTCTGGTTGTCACGTTTTCAAAGCTGGAAAATGGGTTTGTGAGCCCTTGGGCAGTGGCAGGCAAAACCACCCCACGCTAGAGACAGGGCAGATCTCTGACAAACAGTTAGGCTTCACCTGCACCTGGCCACTTTTCACCAAGAGTTGAGCTCCAGGCTTCAGGTGGCCAGCAGGACTTGCTGGACAGGGCAGGACTGGATAACAGCTAGGCAGCACAGGGACAGCAAGGCATGGAAAGGATAGGCTAAAGGACAGGACTGAAAGCTGCAAGCAGCCACTGAAACAGGGAACAAACACAGCTGTCAGGAGACTGAACTGAAAGCTGCAAGCAGCCACTGAAGCAGGGAACAAACACAGATAAACCCAGAACTAGACAAAGACATACAAACAAGTCACAAGACTGGGAAACAAGCAATACAGTAAACAAGCAATACCCTAAACTAAACACAGACTAACTAGAACAGGCAAGACTTCAGGCAAGAACTAGAGCAAGGAAACAACTCAGGCTGAAGTGCAAAAGCACCAACATACCAGGGCCTTAGACGCAATGCAAAGGCAAAGGCAGAGAGGTTCCAAATGGATAATAAGCCCAGCAGCAGCTGAGCTTCAGCTGCAGCAATCATCAGGCAGCTACGGGTGCAGTGCAGGGTCAAACAAAACAGACAAGTCTGGCAGCCTGGAAGATCCGGACTGGACTGGTCTAAAGTCTGGAATGGGTGATAGTCCATAGCAGCCACCGGTTCTGGCCACCAGAGGGCGAGGGGAGCACAGACGTAACACTGGTGTATCAAGAATGACAGAGGCAAATGGAGGCTCTCAGAGTAACCAATGTATAGAAGCATGAGCATATGATGAGGACCAGAATCTACTTTATCAGATCAGATGCATGGAGTGTGGCTCAGGAGGTAGATACATATACATGAAGATGAAAGAGAGGTGGGACAGAGCACAGAGAAGGTACTGAAAAATTCAGGGCAGGGTGTGGAAAGAGAGTGATAACAGCAGCATGGTTCAGTTAGCTGACAAATGTGGTAAGTGGGAAGGAGGGTCGGGGGTAAAGATAGCTAAAACCTGGTCCTGGAGGCACTCCAGCCAGTCAGGATTTCAGGATATCCACAGTGAATATTCATATGAGACATGTGCATGCAATGGGATAGCCTAAAAACAGTTGTCCATTCACACCTGTAATGAGCCATGAATCCATTGTCCATGTCAAGCCTAGAGTGATGGTGTTAAGCTTTTGGATGAATTCCAATTCAGCTGTTTCACCATAGACAGTCCCTTTGAAGTTCCCTGTAGGAATATGGCAAGGTCTCATTGAATATCCTGGAAGGTTGGTATGTTCTTGTACTGATTTTTAGAGGTTGCCATTTCTAATGGCAGATTTGTGTCCATTTACTCTTTTTACTAGGGATTGACCTGTTTTTCCTATGTAGACATCAGAGGGACATTACTGAAAGAAGATGGCATATATTATACTGGAGAAAGAGAAGGTGATTGAGCTGTGGATGTTACAGTTAGAAACATAGAAACATGACAGCAGATAAGGGCCAATGGCCTATCCAGTCTGCCTAAACTCAGTAACCACTAACTCCTCCTTTTCCTAAGAGATCCCACATACCTGTCCCACATTTTCTTAAATTCTGACACAGTCCTTGCCTCCACAACCTCCACCAGGAGGCCATCCACTCATCCACCACCCTTCCTGTGAAAGAGTATTTTCTTAGATTACTCATAAGCCTATTTCCTCTTAAATTCATCCTATGCCCTCTCATTCCAGAGTTTTCCTTAATTTGAAAAAAGACTCATCTCCAATACATTAATGCCACTGAGGTATGTCTCTATCATATCCCCTCTCTCCCGCCTCCCTTCCAGTGCATACATGTTGAGGTTTATAAGCCTGACCCTATATGTTTTCTGACAGAGACCACTGACCAGTTTTGTAGCTGCCCTCTGGACTGACTCTATCCTGTTTATATCCTTTAGTAGGTGCTGTCTCCAGGATGGCATACAGTATGCCAAATAGGACCTCACCAGAGACTTATACAAGGGCACTATCACCTCTTTTTTAATTGCTGGTCATCCCTCTCCTTATGCATCCAAGCATCCTTCTGGCTTTGACTGTTGCCTTTTCTACCTGTTTGGCCACTTTAAGATCATCAGACACAATCACCCCTAGGTCCCACTCTTCTTTCATACACAGAAGAACTGAACCGTTCCCTTGGATTTTAGTAACCCAAGTGCATGACCCTGCATTTTTTAGCATTAAATCTTAGTTGCCAATTATTGAACTATTCATCAAGCTTCACTAGATCCCTCCTCATGCTATTCACACTCTTCAGGGTGTTCACCCTGTTACAGAGTTTGGTATCATCTGCAAAGAGACAAACCTTACCAGATAGTCCTTCTGCAATATCACTCACAAAGATGTTAAAAAGAGCGGACCCAAGGACCGATCCCTGCGGTACACCACTGATAACATCCTTTTCCTCAAAGCAAAAGGATGTTATCAGTGCTCTTTTTAACATCTAGTTCAGTTCCATGCCTGGTTTTCTATTGAGTCATTGGTTATTCTGATGGAAGATTTATGAGTAGAATTGTTCAGCTTTGATTGCAAGTATTGTTCTAGGCTTCGCAATTTGGTTTGCTATGCTCTACAACACTTATGAAATCACATTATAAAACAGAAATAATTTACAGGAATTAGAGAGAATTAAAAGTCTTTTTAATTACTCACCCACCAGCACAGCATCAGACATCAGTTTCAAGTTATAACAAACTTACAAAATCTAACATCAGCACCTCTGGTAATTATAAGTAATTAGACTAATTAGATAAAGAAGGAAGAAAAGTTTGTTCCTCATACAAAGGTCACAGAACAGAGAGAAGGCAGAGAATGAATGAAAGATTCATAGCTATAGATAATTAGTTTCTAACAAGGGGGGGGGGGGAGTAAAACCTCCTTGGGAAAAACCATAGGCCATTGACGGATCTGAAACACTCTCTCTCCAAACATGCCTGGTTTTTCAGAGTTCCTTTGTCTGCAGCAGGGTTTTATAGGCTGTTGTGAGCATTCACTTCTCCTCTACCCTGGACCAATCATAGGTGCTGCACATGGGCTGGAGACTTGTAATTGGGACTTTCATATGTGCTGGAAGCTTGCAGTTTGTCCTTGCCACACCTCTAACTCACTTTTGATAAACAGGATATACCAGGTATCTGAATTGCCTTAGCAACATGAGACCCCAGCAGAGCATGTGACCAGCCAGAAATTCCTTCATGTGGCTGATAGGAAAAAGAGAGATGGGGGATGGGAAATAGTGCAGTATACCTGAAATAAGTTAAATAGTGCAGTATACCTGAAATAAAACTTAATTATAGACAGTATTGATAAGTGGATAAATGGACAAATGAACAATGGGCCATAAGTAGTCTGAAAAAGTTACATGTTTGAAATTTTGTAACATAAAAAAATATTTTTTTTCACATAAAAGAATTGGAGTTTGGACTGTTTTATTACAAATTGTTTCCTGTAATAGAATTAGTTAAAACCTCATTTGTTGTTTCTGGTGACTTTAGTCACATATACATTTTTTCTTTATATTTTTTGGTGTTTTTATTTCTTTAGTTTTGGAGACAAAACAGTCCTCTGGCAGTAGCAGGAGGAATACCATGGATTAGCAGTAGTAGGGCCCAGAAGAGGAGGAACAGGCAGTGACACAGGGTCCAGCAGAACCAGAAGCAGAATAACACAGGAAAGAGGGTGATTTTTTTGCTGTTTTTATATGTAGGCCTGAGTGAACACACTGGAAACAAGACAGCAAGTCAAGCAGTGGCAGGGCCTGAAAGAAGTGGAGTAGGCAATGACACCGACTACAGTAGCACCAGAATGAGAGAAATGCAGGGAAGAAAAAAGATTGTCTTTAGCTGTTTTTAAATGTGGGCCTAACAGATCTCAGATGAACGAAGAGACCAGGTAGCAACAAGTAGAGTGGCAACTGGCAAAACCATAGCAAGACACAGAGAGCAAAGAGTATGGTCTGCGATTAAATTGCTTTAGTGGAGCTATGCACTTTGACCTCTACCCAGCTGTAGGAAGCAAGGGTAGATTTGTCTTTTGGAACATCAGGTTTTCCACCAAATCTGGTGCTAGCCATTAATGATGTAGGCTCATGATATCCTCTTCCACTGAATATCCGTTCACTGATATACTAGTTGGTAGGCAGGAAATAAAATGCTGAGTAGCTTGAGGACTTGTATGCACAATATGCCAATGAGTCTGTAGTAATAGTCTCAATAAGCTGTTCAAGATGCCATGCCATACAAGTTTGTGAAGGTGTCTTACTTGCAGCCTACTGATGTTCATCTCTTCCTCTGTCAAGAAAGATGATTCAGTGGTGCCTACATGGGATTAGTCGATAAAGGTACGGGAGTAAAGATTAGATGATAAACTGCTGCTCATGTTCCCAGTACTGCTTGAGGGTGTGCCTACTCTTTCCCCTGCTGCATTTCTATTGTCCCTTTGCCTCTGGTGCTGCCTTTCCTCCACTTGAGTCACCAGCTTATACCTACAATACATCAGTGTGCTGTACTAGAAGACAATATTCCATTTTACCTATAGGACACATTTGCCAAGTTTTATTTCATTCTGATCAATTTTTAAAATAATTCTTTCCAACTTCCATTGGGGTGGAAAGAATTAAAAAGGATACTAGAACCACCAATCTAATTTGTTCTCAGCAGGGAATAGAGTGCATCTCCTACTTCAGTCTGCTGGCTTTATTCTGCTACCAATCTCTTGTCTCACCATCCTACACTGTCTCTGCCTTCCATTGCACCTCTGTGTAGAGCTAAGCAGAAGTTGCATTAGAAGCTTCAGCTATTAGTGCTGCCTTTTTGACTCATAGAAATTGAAAATGTTCCTCTGTTCCTCCTTACTAGCATTGATGATGGTCCTCGATCTTGTGCCATAGTATCAACTGACTTGCATTCTCTCCTACCACTATTTCCATGCCTACCACTCGCAAGCATTGTGATTCATTCAGATTAGATTATATGCTCTAAAGGGCAGGAATGGTCTCTCATATATGTTTACGGAAGTGTTTTGCTGGTCTCATGGCACTTTAGCAAAAATAAGTAGCATTAGATGATAGACTGCTTGCCTTTACCTAGGTGTTCTCTTTTCTGGGTGTCTCTTTTCTATGCAGTCTCTGCAGCCTCTGAAGTTAGAAATTGCAAATAATTATTTTTAAAAAGTTCAATGTACATCTGACACACATGTGCAGGGCAGTTTTATGTGTAGGGCAGTTCTATAAAGTACATGTGAACAGGCACACACCAATTGTATGCATATGTCATTAGCCTAAGGGCTGTTCTGCAATTCTGCAAATATGTGTGCATATTATATAGTGCATATTTTACAGGTAAATCTCCTTAGTTGGACTACCAAATCAGCAAAGGTAACTCTATATATAAGCAGTTATTGACCCAGCTTTTAATATCTTTAATCCATTTGTGACATCACTTAAATCCAACTTCTTTTTGTATTCCAACCATCTTGAAACTTTATTCTTAGAAAATATTTTTTTCCGTCATATCTGACAATTCCTTAAAATGCTTTACAGCTTCACAATTTGAATCACTTGCCTGTCTGGTTACATAAAGTGCAGTACGCGGATGCCTCCACCTACAGGTAGGCATGCTCACAGGTGGAGTCTAGGCAGGGCTCACACTTATGTGCCTGACTTACAGAATACTGTAACTTAAGTGCGTTTCTCTGGCACTTAGATGCACATTGATATGCTAGCTCAGGGGTAGGCAACTCCGGTCCTCGAGAGCCGCAGCAGGTCAGGTTTTCAGGATATCCACAGTGAATATGCAGGAGATAGATTTGCAAGCACTGCCTCCAGTGCAGATAGATTTGCACTCCCTGTGCTAGCTCTATGTCTTTAAAAAAAGTGCTCATGCCTAAATTAATGGTGCATATTTTTGCTGTTACACTAGTATTCTATAAAGCAGTGCTTCTCAATCCCAGTCCTGGGGACACCCCCAGCCAGTTGGGTTTTCAGAATATCTATAATGAATATGCGTGAAATAGATTTGCATGCACTGTTTCCTTGCTATGCAAATCTATCTCATGTATATTGATTGTGGGTATGCTAAAACCCTGACTGGCTGGATGTGCCCCCAGGACTGGGTTGAGAAGCACTGATATAAAGGAAAGTAAGTGCCTACATTCTTGTACAGAATAGATACCTAGAATCCACACAAGCAAGTTATTCAAACTTCAGAAACTATTGAATGGCCTGTCTTTTTTAAGGCAGTCTGTAGAGCAGTTGACATAATAGGAATGGATTGGTTATCCTCTGTATTTATTTATTTGTTGACATTTTATCCCACATTATCCCAATATGTGCTCGGGTTGAATTTGGCTTACATAGCAATTGAACATTAGGTATTACAATGAAACATGTATTAACAATTCATTAAATATAATTGACAAATATAAATTGATCTACTATTGTTAGGCATTGTTGGAATATAACTGTAGAATGAACTTTAATGTGATATGATAAATGTATTCAATTACTTAGGTATAATTCCGTTGACGTTTTGTTCTTTTCACAATGGAAGATAATTACAAGTTATGATGAGTTTGGTCGAAAATACATTTGATAGTTGCAAGTTAATTCTTTTCCTCTTTAAAGGTTGAGCTGAATAAATGAGTTTTCAGTTGACTACGGAATGACTTGTAATCAACTACTGGGGACTGAGCTCCCTCTTTAAACTCTGTGTTGGCGTTTTTTGCCAGTTGCCCCAGTGAGTATAAGGACACAGTGTTCATGACACAGGATTTCTACCCCTGATGCAGCTTTGGTGAAACGGGCATTCCCTATTGGGTATTGCATATACAAATATATGTTGGAGACATGCTTTGTGTGGGACATCACGTTTTGGTCCATTATTTGCTGAAGAAGTGAAGACAGCATACGTGGATTATAAATTTGTGTCGACTTGTATGATAAAGTATTAACTGGCGAAAGACATTTTTTGATTATTAAAACCTATATAATTGTTATGTGGTGTTTCACCCTGTTTGAGATTTAAAAAACTTTCTTGCACTATATGAAGAGTGGAGTTTTTTTCTGACCTGTGATGGTACACCAAGCTTGAGCCTTGACTATGTGGGCTGAGCTGTATTTCTGAGGTCTCTTTTCTCCACTTTTTTAGTGTTGAAGTGTAGATTGCTTCATTCGGTGTGTTGCCACTTACATAAAAAGTTTTTTATTTTATTGAGGGCCCCTTATACCAAGCTGCGGCAAAAGGGGGCTGGCGCTGGCATCGGTGCGTGTTTTACACGCACACTGAGGACCCACTTGTACAGCAGCTGGTTAAAGGGAAATGGACGTGCGACAATTAAAGCACTTGAGGTGGCGGTAAGGGCTCCCGTGTTAACGCGGCGGTAACCGGGCAGTGCGCGCCACTGCCTGATTACCACCGGGTACACGCTGATGCTACAAAAATAATACATTTTTGTAGCTCTTACCGCTGGTTAGTAAAAGGGGACCTGAGTTTCTGATGACAGAATAGATACCTGCCAGGTGCCCAGTTATAAAATTGCTTCCATAGTACTTGCCAGCTGTGTGTGAGAATCTTCCTTCTACAACTTGTCTCTGACTAGTGACTATGGGGCCCTTTTAATAAAGGGTTGGCGCACGGCAACAGGCTTGCCATGCACCAATCCAGAACTACCACCAGCCCAATGCAGGTGCCAACAGTAGCTCTGCCCCCAGTGCATGCCATTTCCGGTGCTAGCGATAATGATGGAAAAATATTACCGCTGGGTTAGCACAGGAGCCCTTACCGCCACTTCAATGGGTGGTGGTAAGTGCTCCCCTCCTCCCCCGAAATGGCCACGTGGAAAGTGCAAACTTACCGTGCGGCCAATTATTTTTTTTTCCAATTTTTACCCACTGTGATAAAAGGGGCCTTGGTGTGTGGCAAAAACGGCCTCCGCTGCTAGCCCAGGGCCCCTTTCACAACTTAGTAAAAGGGCCTCTATAGACAGTGATAGTTTCTGTTCCTGTCTCTGCAGCCAGAGACAGTGAGAATCATTAAGTCAGTTCTTTCTATGTCTCTGATACACATACAGTTCTGTCCATTACCAATCTGTCTCTGAAAAGTTTTTCTCTAATGATTGTCTCCGACTAGTGACTATATGCAGTCTTAGTCTCTCTTCTTATCTCTGCAGCCAGAGAAGGGACAATGATTTTTTTTTTAATTAAGTCAGTTCTTTCTGTGCCACTGACACACATACAACATGCTACCTACCTGAGTAGCCATTCCTAAGAGCCCTTTCTAAAATTTGAATGATTTGTGTTAGGTAAACATACAGCTACCACAGTCAGCATTTTTTGAAATGATGGAAACAGCAGCCAACAAATATCTGGATATTCAGCACCACTTTCCAGATGGTAGCTGGCCCTGAATGTCCCGATAAGGAGGATAAGCATGGGAACTCATCCAGAGAGTGGGAATATTCAGTCTACTATCCAGTTACCATAGGGCAGTCACCTAAGCGGCCCTTTTACTAAAGGGTTGCCGCATGGAAACCCGGAACTACTGCTGGCCCAATATGGGTGCCAGTGGCAGTTCTGCCCCCCAGTGCACACCATTTCTGGCGCTAGCAGAAATATTGAAAAAGATATTTCCACAGAGGGTTACTGCCGAGTTAGTCCGGGAACCCTTACAGCCACCTCAGTGGGTAACGGTAAGTGCTCTCCACCAAAATGGCCATGCGGCAAGTTGAACTTACCACACGGCCATTTCATTTTTGGCTAATTTCACCCACTGCGGTAAAAGGGGTCCTGGTGAGCGACAAAAACAGCCACTACCACTAGCACTGGGCCTCTTTTACCACATCTTAGTAAAAGGGCCCCTAAGTTATCTGAATAGAAAGTTCCAGGGCTGCCCTATCTCTGCCCTTGCTCCAACCCAGCACTCTCTGCATAGTGCCGAGGCGATCTGTAAGGATATTCAGAGCACTATCAGGACACTGCCTCTGAATATAGCAGTCATCAGCACTTATCCAGATAGCAGTACTGTTATCTGGATAAGTGCGTTTAAGGTTTATGGTTTATTTAATTTGCTATACTGCACATAACCGACGGACGGACCAAGGCAGATTACAATTCAAAAATACAAATATAAAAGGAGAAATGGACCTCCATTAATTCAACATGATAGAGGAAAGCAGTCATTCAAGATTAGCAGTCAAACACTCTTTCAAAACAATTAGGCACGGGTTTTTTTCCAAGATGGCGCTCTGACCGGACGCACCTGAGTTTGCTGCTGAGGTGACTCTGTTGTTTGGCGTTCTCGCTGCCTCTGTAACCTCGTCCCCTACGATGGGGAAACGGAGGGGGAAAGTCAAGGAGCATCCCTCGGTTCCTGAGGCACCTTTGGCGTGGCGGCAGACTACTCTGCAGTTCCCGAGGCAACAACCGGGACCTCGGGGAACTTCGACCCCTTCTGCAGCTCTCGACGCGTCGGCGTCGATTGAGAGTGCTAACGGGGCTTCCCTGAGCCCTGTGGAGCGCATTGCTCCGCCTCAACCCGGAAGGGAGTTGCTGACAGCCCAAGCAGAGACGGAGAACAAAGGAGTTCAACCTAAACTGCCCGAGGGAAGGACTACAGCGATAGAGAATGAACACCAGCCAAGAGAAGCATTAATTCAATCAGCACTACAGGTATTTCCTCAGGACATTGTTACTAGACTGTCTCAAGTTGGTGCTCAAACTCAATCCCCTCCTGGAGCTAGTGGCGTGGTTAGACCAGCAACTGTGACACTAGAGTCACTATGGGATATGGTCTACAACATTCAAATCTCTATGCAAACTACATTAAAAGAAAATACTGACAATATAAAAACTCTTTCTGAAGCTGCGCTACTCCAAGCACAGGTGTCTGCACAGCAGTCCTCGAAATTGGAAAATATGAATACTAAATTGCAAGAAATGGGAACTTTAGAGACTGCATTGGTTAAGGATAACAATTTTCTCCACAAACGAATGGAGTACTTGGAGAATCAGGCTAGGAGACTTAACCTCAGGTTTCTTAATTTCCCTAAGTCTCCTTTAATTCCACCTGTTGAAATGGTCAAAAAGTATATGGTGGACATTCTTGGAATGGATAAGGATTCGTTACCCCCCATAACACGGGCCTATTACATCTGGAACCCAAAGGGGGGTGATGGAAACCCCCCAGTGGTGGGGGATGGAATGAATCTGACTTCATTCCTTGAGAGTTCATTGGAAATTATTACTCAGAGGTCTACTATGCTGGTCACTTTTGTTCTGGAGCCTGACCGCAATGCTATATTAAGACTTTCCTTAAGACATTTAGAAAATCTGTTTATGGGATCAAAGGTCCGTATTTTTCCAGATCTCTCAAAGCCTACACAAACTAGACGCAGGGCCTTTTTGGAACAGCGTCCTAGAGCGTTGGCATTGGGAATAAATTTTGTATTACGATTTCCTTGTACATGTAATTTACTGCTGGAGGGCAAACAGTTTCAATTTGTGGACCCTAAACAGTTAAAAGAATTTCTTGATGCTAGAGTAGATATGAATGTTGTATGCCCCCCATAAATAGCAGGCTAGGGTCGTTAACCCGAGGTAGCAACTGGTAGATATATATATATTTTTTTTTGTTTGTTTTTTTGTTTTTTTGTTAAATACCTTATGTTACTTATATTTCTGGATTCTTGGAACCAAATGTTTCTTAATTTGTGGACGAATAGGCCTTAAGATTTATCCTTATATGGATTTCCTGATTGTAATGCCGATTGCATATTCACAATTTGTAGTGAAATAATGAAATATACTAATAAATAAATAAATTAAAAAAAAAAACAATTAGGCACAGATACCAGAATCAGGCTTCATCAGGTGGGAAAGAGAAGCACTGAACCAGGTGGAAGCAGTGTGAACCACCTGCCAGGCTTTAAAGGAGAAAGCCCCTGTGTGAAAGCCTGAAAGCTGTGATGTTTACTAGAAGTGGAAGCAGTTGTTTCGTGAGAGTATCTCTCCGTTTGACATTGTACGAAGGATAACGCGGTGGTGCAGCATTTTGCTTCCAGCCCACAGCCATACGTTTTTCTGCTGCATTTCGACACCCCTGATGCAGGCGCTGTGTGCCGAAACACGGACCGTGTTGGGTCCATTCTAGGATTGTTTCATCTTTATATTCAATTAAAATTCTTATCCCTCTTTTTTGAAGGCTCCTGGTACATTTTGTTTTGCTGTTCGGACTTTTTGTTTGTACTTTGCTCCCTCTCTTTGCTATACCGTATTTGAACAAGGTTTTGTGATTTGGATGTTTTTTGTTTTTTGGTCCATTAAAAAAAAAAAAACAACATTCAAGTGCAAAACGCACAAAATCAAGCCTTTGGGATGTAGGAAGAGCCAGCATTTTTAGTAGACTGGTACCCCAGATATCCCAGGAGATAAATGGGGCACCGTAGGAGGCACTGCAGTGGACTTCAAAAACATGCTCCCAGATACACATCTCACTGTTGCTCCCTTTTCTTGCCTGCTAAGCCCCCCAAAACCCACTACCTCCAACTGGACACCACTAAAGTAGCCCTTATGGGTGAAGAGGACACCTATATGTGGGTACAATGGGTTTATGGTGAGTATTGGAGAGCTCACAGTTTCTATCACAAATGTGGCAGGTAGAGGGAGATAGGAACCTGAGTCCCCCAAGCCATGGTGCACTGCAGTGACCACTACACTACTCCAGGGACCTGCATGCTGTTCTAATAGACCTGGCTCTAACATCTGAGGCTGTCATAGAGGTTGGGAAGTCATATTTGTATTCACATTTTGGGCAGATGGGAGGGGGTCAGTGACCACTGGGGAGTATTGGGGTCACCCCTGATTCCCTCTAGTGGTCATCTGGTCATTTAGGGCACCCTTTTGTGCCTTATTTGTTATAAAAACAGGTCTAGTTCAAAACATCTTAGTTTTAGTCCTGGACTTTTTTGCTTTGTTCCATTATGGCTGTAAAATGTCCAAGTCTTAGGAACACCCAAATCCCGCCCTTAACACACCCCCAACACACCCCATTGTGTTTTGAATGCACTTCTGATGGACTTCATAGAAAAATATGTAAAAATTTGTTTTGAAAATATTGATTTGAATGTTTTTGTGAGAAAAACGTCCAAGTGCTGCTTTATGCCACTTTTGAGATGTTTTTCTCTTTCAAAAATGAGCTCCTCAGTGGCCTGGATCACATATACTTACAACTTTATGCAAAAACAATCTGTATAAAATGATAAAAAGTTCAAATTACTCTTCTAGTAATTGAAATCAGAATTATAATATCTTTACAGTAACACTTTAATCTTTGCCATTTGTTATAGTTTTTTTCTTCAGCACACATATTGTTGAATGATGTAACATAGAATGTTTTTGAATTAATAAGGATGGCACAGATTGAATCATATGTTCATAATCTGCTACAGTAACAAAAACTGAAATGGATGTCAAGAGAATGTCTTGGGTTCAGTGTAAATATATTCTAGTTCTGATGTATTGGCCGTTTTATCTTCAACAAGTTTAGCATAACATACCCATATGTCACTTTCCATTTACGAGGAAAGGAATTAATCTATTTTATAAATCTATTTTTTTTCTATTAAGGATAGGCTTAAGTTTTACTGTTGCTCCCATCTTCCCTACCATTGCTGTCTAATCTATTTCATTTAACATATACACGTAGGCATATTTTCAAAGCACTTACAAAGTTACGTGGTAACCAATGGAACCTGCAAGTCTAAGTGCTATGAAAATGAGCCCCATAGTAATATAATATATGATAGCAGATGGATGGATGCACTAGCAGACAGGATGGGAAGGAATATGTTGGCTCTGAATTTAGGAAAAACTGAGTTAATGTTCATAATGAAGGAGGAGGAGCTGTCTCAATTGAGGGTTATGAAGGCAGGTGATGTTGAATTGCCTATTAGCAATAAGATGTGTGTGTGTTGGGACTCATTTTTGACCCTCATTTGTCAATGCAGGATCAAATCCCGAGTGTGGTTGGTTCCTCTTTTTTCCAGCTGCATCTTTTAGCCGAATTAAAACCGATGCTGTCTGATTTTAGATCAGTGGTGCAGAGTTTAGTTCTTTCCCAGATCAATTTTTGCAATGCGTTATATCTTAGATTTGCTAAATCAAGATTGCAAGCATTACAAACTATTTAGAATGCTGCTGCCAGATTGGTAGTTGGTGCTCCAAGGTTCGAACATGTGACACCTTTGTTAAAACAGTTACACTGGCTGCCAATTATTTATCATGTGCAATACAAGATTGTAAAGTTAATTCACCAGATTCTGTATTATGCTGTATGTGTACCATGATACTTTAGGCAAGTGATATCTGTTTACCAACCTGGAAGGGCCTTATGACCAGGAACATCAATGCAGGTTTCAAGTGAATGAATAATGTCTGTTAAGTATGCAGAGATTCCTGCAGTCGTTTTCTCATTTGCAGGGCCTGTGATGTCGAATGGGCTGCCTGAATATCTGAGACTGTGTGGAAGTGTGGAGCAGTTTAAGAAAGGCCTGAAAATGTACTTTTTTCTTAAGATGTGGGGTTGAGCCTGTGCCTTTTAGTGATTTTGGACTGATGACGATCTGTCTGGTTTTGTTATTTGTTACTATTATGTACATAATATTGTACTCCTCTTAGCTGTAGGCGGATTAAAATTTGTTTTCAAAATAAATATAAAGACCCACATGGTCCATCTAGTCTACCCAATAAGGCACTCAGAGCCACTCGTACCATTCCATGAAGGTTACACTCCATCATGATCAAATACTGGCACCACAAATAGGACAAGAAGTAGAAAACAGAGCAGACCAAGAGTCCAGAGAATTCTTTATTAAAAGAGACCTGACCTGGTCTGTTTTGCTGAAATGGCTGCATCAGGGGTTTGAAATAACACTAATAAATAAATCAAAATTAATAAAAATATAGCGAAATAAAAATAATTATGGTAAATAAATTTAAATTACATGCATGCAGATATGTTAAAAAAAACTTTAAAACTTTGAAACTAACATTATGAGTGTGAACTCATAATCATGACATAAAAGTTATAAAAATACAATCCTAAAAATATATTTAAAATTTGTTGAAACCAATGACTTCAACCAAAGTGATATAACAACATAAGCAGATGAAGAGATAAAACAAATATAAATCACAAATAAATGTGAAAACATTCAACTATAGCATATACATCTTCTGTTCATAGTAAAGCATAATATGTGAGTAATAGAGTGAAATAAACAATGTCTGAACCTCATAGTGACTGCATATAACCCCCCCCCCCCCCTGTTGTATGGGGTTACTGAGAGGATAGAGCCCTGGTAGAAGGTCACTTGGGGGAGTATCCTGGAGGTCCCTAGGTGGGAAGTAAACCCAGCCCAATGGGACGGGTTAGGATGCAGCAAGATGATGCAGCAAAGGGGATGAGTGACATGTTGGGAGGAGTTAAGAAGTGATAAAAGGATTACCATGTGCTTGCCCATGGTCTTTTGGCTATCCAAAATTCCCCTGCCAGAGACAGGTGTGAAGTAAGGGGAGTCCCAGATTAAGAACTGACAACCTGTAAATTTGGGGAAAGGAGATAAGTTGTAGTCCAGACGGACAGAGACTATCGGGAGCTCTGGAGCATGGGTCAAGGGAGTCACGTCCAGGAGCTGGAGCTGGAACCAGGAACCACACAGCCTGTGTGGGGTAGATTGTCAACTGGAAAGGATGGACAAGGAGAGGCGTTGTACAAAGTGTATATATTTCTGATCTGCATTCCTGTAAATATTCTTCTGAAATCAAGTTCATATTGGACTATTATCTATTTTGTTGGGTTGAACAGACTGAACTGCTGGTTGCAGAGGTTAATAAAAGTTCCAGTTAATTTTCATATAAACTGCTGGACTTTGGAGTGATTCTGGAAAGTGCCCTGAGAACCAAGGGCTCCAAGGGGCTATTCTAACTAATTGCCAGCTTATATCCCACAGGAGATTTGGAGCAGAAACTGGGAGGAGAAGAGGGTCTCTGAACCCACTAACCACTTCTTTTTCCCAGGTGGAGGCACTGCACGTCAACTGAGAAATTAAAGAGTTCTCCTTTTTTGTCCCATGCTTTCTTAAATTCAGACACAGTCCTTATCTCCATGACCTCATCGGGAGGCTATTCCACATGTCAACCATACTTTCTGTGAAAAAGTATTTCTTGGATTACTCCTGAACCTATAGCACTTTACCTTTTGCCCTCTCATACCAGAGTTTTCCTTCGTTTGAAAAAGGCCAGCCTCCTGTATATTAATGTTCCCTTGTCAGACAAGGGAACCGCCAGAATATCTACCAGTTCCTTGAGTACCCTCAGATGTATCCCATCAGGGTCCATCGCTTTGTCTGTTTTTAGTTTAGTTAGCTTCTCACAAACACAGTCTTCTGAGAATCAGTCCTGGTCCCTACCATACATCTATCCCCATTAGCATTTGTTTTTTTGTGGTCCTACCCCCGGCCTAGATGAACACTGAACATAAATAATTGTCAAGCAGTTCAGCTTTATCCATATCAGCTTCTACATATATCTTCCCTTCACCCTTGAGCTTCACAATGCCATTGTGGCACTTCCTCCTATCACTTACATTTCTAAAAAATGTTTTGTCCCCCAACTTTACCATATTAGCTATCTTTTCTTTCATTTGCATGTTTGCTTTCCTGATAGCTTTTACAGCTACTCTTAGCTTTTCCAGATATTTTTGTCGGTCTTCCTCTTTCTAAGTTGTCTTGTAATTTATGAAGTCTAATTTTTTCCCCTTACCTTTTCAGCTACTATGTTTGAGAACCAAAAACAGCCTTCTTTTACTTTTATGTGCTTTTCTAACATAAAGGTTTGCCACTTAAAAAAAAAACTCCTTTAAGTTTTGCCCAGTGATGTTCTACTTCCTCCAGCTGTTTCCATCCAACTAACTCTTCCTTGAGATATTTCCCCATCTTGACAAAGTTAGTTCTTTTGAAGTCTAGGACCTCCTGTGTTGTAATATTGAACCACACCATTCAGTGATCACTAGATGCCAAATGATTTCCCACCGTAACTTCAGAAACACTCTCCTGGTTTATAAGCACCAGGTCTAGAATAGCTCCATCCTGTGTGGGTTTTGTTACCAACTTCTAGAAAAATTCTTCCTGTAGAGAATCCAAGATCCCCTTGCTTCTAGATGACCCCATAGCAGGACACCCCAATCGACGTCCGGCATATTAAAATCATCTATAAGCGGAACTTCCCCTTTCCTAGCTATTTTGTGAATGTCTTCAATTAAATTGCTGTCCTTTTCTTATGACTGTAATGGAGGCCTGTATATCACACCAATGTAAATACAGTTTCCATTCATTGTTTCCAGATTAACCCACAGTGCTTCTTACTTACCTCATATGTCTTACAATTATGTCACTTTAATTTATTCTTAATACAATGCCACTCCTCCACCATTTTTCCTACCCTGTCCTTCCTGAATAGATTATAGCCAGGAACTATATTCCAGTCTTATCTTTATCAATATTCTGGACACATTTGAAGGAGATTTAACTGACATTGTTCTTGTAACTTTTGATCTGGAGGCACTTTATACAAATATACCTCAAGAACAGGCTCTTGATATCATCACAGATGTTATACTAGATAGTCAGGATGGCTCTAAGATCCCAACCCCCTTTATAATACTGATGTCTTCTTTGGCCTTAAAGGAAAACTATTTTTTTAAGGAATTTTTATAACCAAACAAAAGGCACAGCAATGGCAGCAACAATGGCTCTCAATATAGTCATTTTGTACGTGTCTTTTTTTTAATACAAATTTTTGGAAGAATATCCCTTTCAAGAAGAGGTAAGATTGTGGAAAAGATACATTGATGACGTGCTGGTTTTATGGAGAGGAAGCATAGAAAGATTAACAGAATTTCACATCTGGCTGAATTCTCTTGATCCCAATTTGAAGTTCACCCTGCACTTTGATCACCAGCAGATTCCTTTTCTTGATATTAAGATCATGAAGAGTATGTATGGTTTTTCAACAACAATTTAAAAAAAATGACTGATAAGAACCATTTTTTGCATTTTGAGAGTTTCCATAACAATCACAGCAGTATGCAGGTCCCTGGAGCAGTTTTTAGTGGGTACTGCAGTGCACTTCAGGCAGGCGGACCCAGGCCCATCCCCCCCTACCTGTTACACTTATGGTGGTAAATGTGAGCCCTCCAAAACCCACCCAAAACCCACTGTACCCACATCTAGGTGCCCCCCTTTACCCTTTAAGGGCTATGGTAGTGTTGTACAGTTGTGGGTAGTGGATTTTGGGGGGCTCAGCACCAAAGGTAAGGGAGCTATGTACCTGGGAGCAATTTGTGAAGTCCACTGCAGTAACCCCTAGGGTGCCCGGTTGGTGTCCTGGCATGTGAGGGGGGACCAGTGCACTACGAATGCTGGCTCCTCCTATGACCAAATGGCTCGGATTTGGTAATTTTTAAGATGGGTGTCCTCGGTTTCCATTATTGGCAAAAACCGAGGTCGCCCATCTCTAAGGTCGACCATCTCAACATTTAGGTCGACCATCTCTAAGGTTGACCTAAATGTTGAGATTTGGGTGTCCCCGACCATATTATCGAAATGAAAGATGGACACCCATCTTGTTTCAATAATACGGGTTTCCCCACCCCTTCGCGGGGTCATCCTCAGAAATGGGCACCCTTAGAGATGGGCGTCCCTGTTCGAAAATGCCCCTCCACGTAGTGATTATGACAAATTTAAGTGACAGGCTGTACCAATGGCAAATAGATTCAGGCAAAGGGGATATCCATCAAGATGTATAAGCAATGACTGCAAATAGAAAAGATTTGCTGGCTATTCAAAAGAATCAGTCTCAACCAGATATTGTATGCAGCCTTAAATTCGTAAATTTAGCAGGAGATATAAGAAAGATTCTAGTAAAAATTGGCACAAACCGGAGGGACATAGATGTTTTCAGGATAGAAAACTGACTGTGGCATATACCCGTTATAAAACCATCATGGAAATTGTGACACCTTCTTCACTTCCAGTACATTTACAAATGCCATTACAATTGGGTCATTACTCCTGTGGGTTCTGCTCTGTATTTTATTCTTCAATGTCCACAACTAATTTTGTTTACCCACATACTAAGACGATTTATCCATTGAGGCACCTATCAAACTGCAATATGGAAAATGTGGTTTATATCATACAGTGTCCATACAATCTTATGTATGTAGGTATGACAGCAAGAAAGATTAGGATCAGAATGATGGAACACAAGAACAACATTAGGAGAGGTAATGTTAATGCACTATTGGTCCAGCATTGTATTGATTTAGCACACACATTTTCACATTTGAGATTTGTAGTGATCAAGTTAGTGAAATTGAGATGGTGTGGAGATAATGTGGATATATCAATGCTAAGACATGAGCAAAGGCTCATTTTTGAATTATATACTGTACACCCAGTAGGACTCAACGCAGAAATGGATCTATCTGTATTTTTATAATTTAATTTCTATGGATATTTATTTTTATCATTCAAATTGTATGATATTATTCAATAATATTGGGCAAAGTTTAGAATATTAATGGGTATCAGAATATGATTATTTCTCTCTCTCTCTCTCTCTCTCTCTCTCTCTCTCTCTCTCTCTCTCTATATATATATATATATATATAATTTTATTTCTATTTTAATATGTACTTTAATATGTACACAGATTTTGTTTCCATGTACCTGTTGCATTTGTTATGCACTGCTGAGTTGTTCAGATTAGAACTATTATTTCAGTTTTCAAAGCAGTTTTATCTGTATCTGTGTTATGCACACACAATATCGCAATGAAATGAATAATGATCAATATGTGTTAAATAGTATTGTTTATTAGGACTGTTTGCAATGTACTACCATTTTGCATTTGGAACAGTATGTGTTGCTTAACATTGTTTGGCACATTTTGTAATGTGCTACTGATTTTACTCAGTGGGAATCCTGAACAATATTGTTTATTAACACACTTAACAATGTACTGATTGATTTTTAATACAGAAGGAATTCAGCATGGATTTAATATTGCCGATTAGTAGATACAACAGCTGCTGTCATGAAGCTTTTTTTTGGTTCTATAATCATTATACTTTTATCTTGCTTATGTTGTTTTGTTTAAGAAAGATATTGGCATACATTTTCTATTTTTTGTATGTGTATTTCACAGAATAGAAACATCCTTATGGGAATTATCCTCTTCTATATTTACATATTAAAGCATCACTACATAACGTTTGATGTGTTCACAGACTATTTTTAGTAGCAGTTAAGGAGCATGCTCCGTTTTACTAGTTTTGGCGTTTTTTTCAGACAGTGCTCTCGGCACACAGGATCAATGTATTTACATTGTACTCAAGGAAGGATGGCTTCATTCACATTATTATTAGTAGAATAATCAGCCTAGCATTGTTTCTATACATCTTCTTCCATCTCTGTGTGTCTCTTTGTCTTTCTGGAGCATCTTTAATCCCATATTTTAGGCGGGATGTTTTTCATGTTTGAGTGACTATTAAGACAGCATTACACCATTCTAAAAGGAGAATCTAGGACATAATGTAAGCATTTCAAGTTCGTTTTAACACAGTTTTACACTTTGGTGAGTTGTAATATTAAATCATGTATCATTATTATCATTATTAGTTATGGTAACTCAGATTGCACTGAACAGTTCTCTGCGTTGCACTGAGGGTCCCTTTTACTAAGGCACGCAGGTGCCTCCACATATCCAACACACATCAGATTGGCACTACCGCCCGGCTATCACATGCCCTAGGTGGTAATTCCATTTTTAGCGCATGCCCAAAACATGCGGTAGAAAATATTTTCTATTTTCTACCGTGGGGTGTTTACCCGGTGGTAATCAGCAGTTGGCGCATGCTGGACACTTACTGCCCATTTAGTGTGTGAGACGTTACTGCTAAGCCAGTGGGTGGCATTAAGGTCTCAGGCCAAAAATGGATGCGCGCTGGTTTTAAATTTTCTGCAGTCCATTTTCTGGCACAATAAAAAAAATCCCGTTTTTTCCAGCCATGCTCAGGAAATGGACCAGCGCACATCCAAAACACACACCTACACCAGCGCAAGCTACTTTTGGGTGTGCCTTAGTAAAAGGGCCTCTTTGAGCAGATGGCTCTTCCCTTTTTGGGGTATATCATTTCTTCTTCTGGCTTTCAGATAGATCCACACAAATCTGTGGCAATCCAGGACTGACCACAACCCACGGGCCTTAAAGCCATTCAGAGATTCCTGGGCTTTGCCAGCTATTAACAGCAATTTATCCACAATTACTTCATCCTTACAGCACCTCTCACCACCCTCACTTTCAAAAGGGTGGACACCCACAATTGGTCAGATGAAACTCAACTGTCCTTCTCCAAGCTCAAGGAGGCCTTTCTGATGGGTCCCATACTGCAACAACCTGACATATCACACCCCTTATTTGTTGAAGTGAATGCCTCCTCCATAGGGGCTGGCCCATCCTCTCTCAGGCCTCCCCCAGCAGGATACTGTTGCCTTGTTCCTTCTTCTTTAAAAAGTTCACCCCAACTGAGCTGAACTATACCATTGGGGATTGTGAACTTCTGACCATCAAGTTAGTCCTGGAGGAATGGAGACACTGTTTGGAAGGGGCTTACACACCCATTCACCATCATCACCGACTATAAGAACTTGGTATATTTACAAAAAGCCAAAAGACTGAACCTCTATCAAGCCAGGTGGTCACTCTTCTTCTCATGCTTTGATTTTCACTTGACCTATCATCCAGCAGAGAAGAATGCCCAGGATGATGCACTTTCCCAGTCCTTCAACTCCACTGGCACCATCTCCGAGCCTCAACCAATCATTGATCTAAGGAAGATTCTGGCTACCTCCCAAATTACAGTGCCCCCTGAGAAGATGTTGGTTCCTAAGCGGCTAAGAAGGAAGATCTTGCAGTGGGCACATGATTCTAAATTGTCAGGGCACCCGGGAATAAAGAGGACACTTCGGCTGGTGGAACACCATTAATGGTGATCTCAAGTGGCTCGGGAAGTGCAAGAATGCATGAACTCATGCGTCAATTGTGCCAGGAAAAAGCCAGCACATACATGCCTCTGGGGTGTGCTCTAGCCTCTTCCAGTTCCTGAGCATCCCTGGTCAGAAATTGCCATGGATTTTATCACCGATCTTCTACCCTCTCTAGGGTATACCATTATCTGGGTGGTGGTAGATCATTTTTCTAAGATGGCACACTTTGTTCCCCTGAGCTCCCTTCCATTGACTGCTTCCTTGGCCCAGCTCTTTATCAAGGAGATCTTTCATCTCCATGGACTGCCAGAATGCAAAGTCAGTAATCGAGGAGTTCAGTTCACCTCTCGCTTCTGGCAAAAATTATATAAGAACTTCAGCATCCAGTTGGACTTCTCAGTCTATCACCCTGACAGAGAGGGTTAACCAGACACTAAAGAGTTTCCTCCAAGCCTGCATTAATGAGTGTCAGGAAGACTGGGCACCTCTACTTTCTTGGGCCAAGTTCTCCTATAATAACCATGTTAGTAAAGTTACCAGCTCTTCTCCCTTCTTTGTGGTATGTTGGCAACATCCCCGGATTCTAGTACCAGTCTACCCTTCCTCCTCCATACCCGCAGTCCAGCAAGCGGCCGGAGATATCTGGGAAATTTGGCACCAGACTCGGCAACTACTTATGCAGATGTCATCCAGCTACAAGAAGTAGGTTGATCACAAGTGGTGGCCAGCTCCATCATTTTGCCCTGGGAAGAAGGTGTGGCTGAGCACCAGACACCTTCAGTTGAAGGTTCCCTCTCAGATGTTTGCACCCAGGTTCATTGGTCGTTTTGCAGTGCAACTTCATCTGTGACTAATTGCGTATTGGTTACCTCTTCCCCCCACCATGTACATCCATAACACCTTCTATGTCTCCCTTCTAAAACCTGTAGTGCTATTGAGAGAGGTGGCTAGAGACCCTCCACCTCCTACACCGGCAGTTGCCACCGACACTGAGTTTGAGGTAGCTTCAGAACTTTTAGTACAAGAAAAGTGCTGGGCAGACTTCTACGGTCTGTGCCCTGAGAATGGCAAGGAAAATCAAACTCGGGGATACATATAAAGTATCACATACCATGTAAAATGAGTTTTATCTTGGGCAGACTGGATGGACCATACAGGTCTTTTTCTGCCATGATTTACTATGTTATTATGTTATATCCCCTTAAGTCCAAACCTAGAGGGCTGGGGAGGAGGGTTTGTCGATGAGGGCCTGTGCTGCACTTATGCCACACTGGTAAAGCCAACCTCATTGCGGTCCAAGGACTCACCTTCCCCAACCATGACACAACCACTTGCACAGCTTAGCAGAAACATTTTAATATTACAAGCCACACCATTTAAACCTTATTTTCCTTTAGCCATTAAATTAGAGAGAATCTGTTTTATTTAAGATGATACTCTACCTTTTCTATTGAACGTTTTGCAGCTGTAAGTAGATGTCAAATGGTTGTGATAAGCATTTAAGAGATGGGTGGGTGCTGAAAAGGGTTTTTGAGTAAACAGTATGTCTTATACAACAACAACACAAGCTGCAAAACAAATTAGTATAATTCTTTACCAGGAAGATGCGCTTGAAATGAGAATGAGATTCTCTATAGCTTGCTTGTTCCCATTTCTGTAAAGGGCAGATATTCAAACACTTTCTGATAACATGTAGACAAATGACCTCTTGTACCCTCTTCTGAATTGCTTACTGATGAATACTTTTCCAGTATCTGATGTAAAAGAAATCTAGCCCTCATCATAAATGAGCATTAGGGGTCAGTTTTTATACTGCCATCATAACTGCTGGCCTTCTCTTCTGGTTCCACTGTCTTGCTGATACTCTGAGAAAGTTTGCTTTCTACATATATTTGGGAGTGAGGAGGACTGGGGGAGCCCAATGACTGCTTGCCCCACATTTGGGAGATCCATTATGGCTAAATGAGGAGTAGGGCTGCCCCCCCCCCCCCCCCACACACACACACACACCTACCCTGCACAAACAAAAGAGGTATTCAGGGACCAACGTTTATGCAGGGCTCTGGGAGAGGGGAAAAGACTCCCCCAGGCCAGCAGCCCAGGTGATATCCTGCATCTTTCCCTCCCTTCCAACCCCCCTCCCCCCCCTCACCCTTTGCTTGTGTAGAATCATTGAATGGCAGGCAACAGCAATCAAGAGAGACAGCTCTGCCAGCCACGGGTCCTTCTTCCTTCTTTATCCTGCCTATGCAGAAACAGGAAGTTACTTCACAAGAGTTGGAGTGCGGCAGAAGAAGGACCCGTGACCAGCAGATCAGTCTCTCTCAATCACTGGAACCTGACATTCAATAACTCCAGGCGGATGGGGGGCCTCAATATTCTTTGCCACAGACCTGGCTGTGTCTCTCTGTGGCCCTGCTTTTATGTACCGGCAGAAGAAGTGCAGAGAGAAAGTGCATCCAGCTAGATGAGCAAAGCTGCAAATTTTTATGTCATTTCTTCACCTTTTATTCCCATTAATGTAAAAGCACATAAAACAAAGCCTCACAAAATATGAGCTGATACCTGTTTATTGGACTAACAATACATTTCTTGGCTAGTTCTTAAGAGCTAAAATCCCCTTTCTCAAATTAGGACAGAGTCAAGAAAAGATGGCAATACTAGGATTTATTTATTTGTGCATTTTTCTATCCCACTATATTCCAAAAACAAATTTTGGTTCAAAGTGACTTACAAATTACATTTTGGTGGAGTTACAATACTGTTGTGCAATGTGGAGAGGGCATCTATACTTTGTGTGGTTATTCATAGAGCTTTTGAAGAGATAGGCACTAAGGTGGTATTCTATAACGGCAGAGTTGTGTGCCAAATCTGTTATACAATACTAGCGTAAGTCTGCAAATGTGTGCCAAACTCTAGGTGTGACCACTTATGCTATGGCACTCATTTTCAAAGCACATAGATGTTTTAAAAAGTCAAAAAAAATGTCCATCTGCTGAAAACGTTCAAGTAGCAATTTTTGAAATGCAGAAATAGGACATTTTACACTGCAGTGCTTCCAAATGGCAAGCAGGCAGGCTGAGGCGTGTGGTGCTCGGGATTAGGGCAGGACCAAAATTAGGACACCTAACAGTGATAATGGAACAGGAAGAAATATGCAAGGGGAAAAAGAAGGGCATTTTTCTGTAGACCTGTTTCAATCATATCCAAGTAACAAAAAGGTGCTCTGAATGACCAGCTGACCACTGTAGGGATTAAGGCTTGATCCTCAATGGATGCTGTCTCCTTCCCACCCTACTAAGAAGTGAAACTGAAAAGGGATACCAGGCTCTATGACAGCTTCAGGTATTATGAGCTTACCCAACAAAGCAGCCAGCAGGTTCCAGGAATAACCCTAAGAACAATGTAGGCACATGGGGACCCAGGTCCAAATCCCACTCTAATTCAATTTTGGTAGAAATTGGGAGCCCTCCAAATACAACAAAATACCTTCTGTACCTACAAATTTATTTATTGATTGATTTATTTATTAGAATTTATTTACCGCCTTTTTGAAGGAATTCAATCAAGGCGGTATTCAGTAGGAATAAATCAAACATGAGCAATAGGCAATTACAGCAGTAAAAATACTCAAATAACAATATAAAGTATGGCATGGAGGGGCATAATCGAAAGGGATGCCCAAGTTTTGCTGAGGACATCCTCGCAAAATGTCCCAGTGGAGTGGCAGTGAAACCCGTATTATTGAAACAAGATGGACATCTATCTTTCAATAATATGGTCGGGGACGCCCAAATCTTGAAATTTAGGTGGTCCTTAGATATGGTCGTCTCTAGACTTGGTCGTTTCTGATTTTCGGCGATAATGGAAACCAAGGACGCCCATCTCAGAAACGACCAAATGCAAGCCATTTGGTCATGGAACGAGCCAGTATTTGTAGTGCACTGGTCCCCCTGACATGCCAGGACACCAACCGGACACCCTAGGGGGCACTGCAGTGGACTTCATAAATTGCTCCCAGGTACATAGCTCTCTTACCTTGTGTGCTGAGCTCCCCAAACCCCCCCAAACCCCACTCCCCATAACTGTTCACCACTACCATCGCCCTTACGGGAGAAGGGGGCACCTAGATGTGGGCACAGTGGGTTTCTGGTGGGTTTTGGAGGACTCACATTTACCACCACAAGTGTAACAGGTAGGGGGGATGGGCCTAGGTCCTCCTGCCTGAAGTGCACTGCACCCACTAAAACTGTTCCACGGATCTGCATACTGCTGTGATGGACCTGAGTATGACATTTGAGGCTGACATAGAGGCTGGCACAAAAGAATTTTAAAGATGTTTTTTGAGGGTGGGAGGGGGTTAGTGATCACTGGGGGAGTAAGGGGAGGTCATCCCCAATTCTCTCTAGTGGTCACCTGGTCAGTTCGGGCACCTTTCTGTGCCTTGGTTGTAAGAAAAACAGGACCAGGTAAAGTCGTCCAAGTGCTCGTCAGGGACACCCTTTTTTTCCATTATGGGTCGAGGATATCCATGTGTTAGGCATGCTCAAGTCCCGCCTTCGCTCACTTCCAACACGCCCCCGTGAACTTTGGTCATCCCTGCGACGGAAAGCAGTTGGGGATGCCCAAAATCGGCTTTCGATTATACCAATTTGGGTGACCCTGTGAGGACGCCCATCTTCTGATTTGTGTCGAAAGATGGGTGACCTTCTCTTTCGAAAATGAGCCCGATAGTATACTATTTACAATAACAACACAATACGTAATAGAAAATTTTAATTGACAGTGCAGGGTATCAGCAAAGATGGAACATATAGATAGATGAGAGAGTAAGAAGAGTTAAAAAGTAAGGTGACTAAAGAAAGAAAGTAGATTCTTGCAGGCTTGAAGGCCATTGTAGTGGTGTACAGTTAGGTATAGTATTTCTTTTCTGTTCCTGGAGGGCTCACAATACATAATAAAGAAATTAAGGTGGAATTCATACCTGAGTGCCTTTTTTATCGTCAGCTGCATTGACTACTAGGCTGCTCCTCTGCTCTGCAGGGGTGTCTGTGTGGCAATTTTCGTACAAATGTTGCCAGACAGAGTTCTTGTCCCTAGATTTTTGCCATTCATAAGTTGGACATTTCATTTTGGAAAATGGCTGTTCACTTTGGATGTTCTCAAGGCAAAATAATGATCGTCACATGCATTTTCAAAAAGGAAATATTGATATATTTCCTGTTCAAAAATATCTTTGAGAAGAATGTATTTTTGGATGAACCAAGCTGAATTTTTTTTTTTTACTTGGTCGTCCTTTCTAAAATGTCCCGCCACGTCTATGGTAGGAGTAAATGTTGTCACCTAAAAAGCAGCAACTGGGTACCTAAATGCAATTATCCAGAGATGGGGTTGTTACTTTTTAAAAGTACTTAACTAAAAAGTACAAGCACTGGCTTCAAAAGTAGTGAAGTAAAAGTAAAAAGTATTCTTTAGAAGTTGGACCACAGAATCTAGTATGCTTACAAGAAAACTTCCAGGGGGTCACACATGGTACTCCCTATAAAAAAAACACCCCGAACATTGCAGTGAGCAGAAGAATATTAATACCCCTATTGGAAAACAAAACAAAATGGATTAGGACAGAACTGTCCTACACAAGCGCTCGATGCTAACAGAATACCTAGTCTTTTTCATACATGAACAGAGGTAGACCCTCATGAAATATAGCATAAGTAACCACAAATTAAAAATAGAAATATGAAGACAAAAATTCAACTGAACACCCAAGAAGCCATACTCTGCAAACAGTCCAAAACCAAATAAACAGAAACAGTGACACAACCCTTTGTACTGTGCAAAATATAAAGTGAACAGATGTAAATTTCAAAAACTGACATTCCATTTGCTACATTAAAAATATTTTGACACCCACCAGACAGGAATTAACAAAGATCTGGGTTTTCTAGCCCATTATAAACCATAAAATTGTACTGCTTTGTCACCCTCCTGTCTCCATGCATATTTCCCTGTCACCTCATCCACCCGACTCTTCCTGTCTCTCACCTATCCACCCCCATCCTATTAGACTGTCACTGGAATGCTTTGATGTTTCACTTATATATACACTGTCATCTACCAACATTTGCTTATTTCCGATCTGCCGAAGAAGAGCAACCTTCGAAAACTAATCAAGAAATGTATTATGTCCAATAAAAAAGGTATCATCTTATTTTCTTTTCCATGTTTTATTTTGTTTTATTTCTATTGATTACCTTTAAAAATGCCTTTGTATTGGACTAACATTATGGGCCCTGATTACTAAGGTGCTAAAAATGAGCATACGCTAACCGTGTAGACGCCCAAAGGAATAGTATGGGCATCTACACAGTTAGTATGCGCTAATGCTTAACACAAAATGCTAATGCGCCTCTATCGCAGCTTAGTAAACAGGGCTCAATATTTTTTTACTAGTTTTTGGAAGCAAAAGTTAGTCAAAAAATATATATAGTCCAATAAAAAAGTGTTGCCTTATTTTTTCTTTTCTTTCTTTATATTTATTTACTTTCACAGTGGACTAACACGGCTACCGTATTACTTCATCCTAAATTAAAAATAAAATTATTTTTTCTTTGTGGCCATTTAATTCTTCTAATTTTATTCATCCAGTCTCTGGTTACTACTTTTTTATTTCTCCTCTTCTGTTTTCTTCACCCCTTCCACTATAACCAACTCTAACACTGATCTGTTCCAGCTCTGTGGGTGCTTGAGCACCCCAAATATGAGCAAACTGTTTGTGTCCAGGGAGGTGTAATTTCTTTGGGTTTAGCATCCCTAATCACTTTTAAAAGTTGACTCCAATGTCCCACCTATCCAGTATTGCCCAATTTCTGTCACTGTCCCAGCCCATAGCCTCTATCTCTGTCCCCCCTTTATCGAGTATCACCCCATCTTTCTTTGTCACTCTCTATCTCTCTTCCCACCTCTCTTCCTCTCCTCTCATCCAGCCTTGCCTCATTTCTTTCTCTCTCCCCACCTATCCAGTCTTGCCTAATGTCTCTCCCCTCAGCCCATAGCCCATCCCAGGATACAGTGGGCAGGGGAGGGTGCCACCATTTTGAAGGCGGTTCTCACAGAAGGAGGAAGTGCTACTCCCTCCTCCAGCTTACAGGTATGGGATATTGAGGGACTTGGGGGGGTCTAGGCCACCAGGGCGGGTGGATGGGGCTACTAGGGTCACAATGGACCACCAGGGATTTGATCTTTATAGTAGGGGGGCTACTAGGGTCACACTGGACCACCAGGGACTTTACCTTTTTTACCGGGTAGGAGTGTCTGGAGGTCCACCGGACCTCTATCCTTATGTTGGGGGGTGGGGTACGGTAGTGGGGTCTGGAGGTACACTGGACCTCCAGCCCCTTTTGTGAGCAGGGAGGGGGTGCTGTGAGTATTGAAATGCATGCTGAACAGGGTCTCCCCACTCCTCCCCACTCCTCCCCAATGTCTAGACAAACCCTAACGCTGCCCACTAAGCATTGGGGAGGACTAGGTAATGTATTTGCAAGCTCATTGTGTTCAGAGCTGGTGAGCTCATTACACAAATTCGCCGGCTCTGATCACCGGGCAGGAGGAAACATGGGCGCTATTACAGCGCTTTTGGCTTCTAGTGCCCGTGTTTGCTTTTCATCATCTGCCTGTCAGTTTACAGAATAGTATCAATTAGTGCTTCTAATGCAATTATCAGCACCTATCTCCAATTAAGTGCCAATTTAGTGCCAATTAGCTATGTTATGCACATAACTGACCCTATTCTATAAATGGGTGTGCAACTGAGTGCTAAGTTTAGGTGCCATTTATAGAATCTGGGGGTATGTCACCAGAAAGGAGACTCATTCTGAGGTTTTCTTAGAGATTATTTTGAGTTGCAGCCTTTTTGTTTGAAGGTTTCAGTCAAGACTTTGAGTCTTGCAACTTGGGCTGTACGAAATATTTGTATTCAATTTGCCCCCGAATACATTATTCTTATTCGGCCGGAGTGATTTTTTATTTATTACATTTGTACCCCGTGCTTTCCCACTAAAAGCAGGTTCAATGCGGCTTACATAGTAATAGGGATTTTGAATATGAATAATCTGGGTCTTTACTGTGCTAAATCCTACTGAAATAAACACTTGATCTCTGATCTCACCTTGCTTCTTTTATTATTTGTTATGTTAAAGCTTAATACTTATTATTTATTATTCGTATTCAGTACTTGCATTCGGCTGAATAATATTTTTCATTATTCGTATTCAGTCGAATAGTAAAATATGATATTCAGTACAGCTCTACTTACATCCTTGGCTCTTGGTTCAGAATGTATGCAGTTTGTGGCTTGGCTGTGCATAATTGACTTTTCTGTATGGGAAGAGGGGAAGCTGGAATTATGGGGGTATTCAAAGATGGGCAGCTGATAAAACTGTGACGTGAAGAATGTAAACTTTTTCCATGCAGTGGTCAAGTTTAGATCTGATTGAAAGATGAAATGTATTAAGAGTTATAGAATTGTTTTTCTCTTCTCCTTCAGTCAAAATGCTAAACACTTCATCAAGACTTACCTGTTCGAAAAGGCATATCCTAAGGACCCAACTTAATTACCTGAATCCAGTAACTCAAAGAAACCCAAATTTGTTATGAACTTAATGAACTTTATATAACTTCCCTCTCTATGTTTCCCTAATGTGTCTGTACATATCTATTTCATTTAAAATAACATCACTCTATATTTGGGCTTTCGCCCCACGGCGCTATGTAAGCCACATTGAGCCTGCAAATAGGTGGGAAAATGTGGGGTACAAATGTAACAAATAAATAAATAGTTGAAGGTTTTACTATTATTTTCTTCCAGTCAGGTTGGCATCCTATGATGTCATCCAGGTATCATTATTGAAGCTTAATTAGTTGTGGTTAAGGTTGAATCTGATTAGTTTTGTAATAGTTTCTTGTATGTATTTGTGGTCCAAGGATATAGTGTTTAGACAATTATCACTTGAAGTTGTGCCATCTGCATAGAGAAAGTTGCTATATAGTTTTCTACACTTTCTTGCAAACGAGGATTGTCTGGGTCTATTCCAAGTGATACAGAGGGCTGCAAAATGCAAAGTCTGCATGGAACAGTTAGCTAAATCTCTTATCATAAATTATGTGTGTCACAGATTGTGAGTGTTGCCTATCTTACGTGCTAATAAAATTTAATTTTTGGTTAATCATTAAGTGGGTCCCTTATTAAAGTGCATTAAATATTGCAGTTACCACACTTTAATGCAAGGAATTAGTGTTTGATAATTCAAGTCAATTCAATTCTTGTATACCGCTAATACCCTTTCCAGGGTTCAGTGCGGTTTACATTCTAGGTGAGACAAAAGCAGATAGTGTTAGTGTGAGGTATGAGAAACATTAGTGACCATTGGTGTAATGCATGAGACAAAAAACATTAAAGGAAAGGATAATGGATGATACTAGGAAATAGAAATCATGATGGATTATTTTGAAGGAGTCTTTGGGAAGAGAAAGGTTTTTAGCCTCTTCCTGAAGTTGAGGTAGCTGTTTTCTGTTCAGATGGGAATAGGTAGAGAGTTCCATAAGTGCAAATTGAATACAACACCTATTAGGGGGTATGCTCAGCATTTCTTATGCAGGGCACATGTTAAAATGTCCATTAGTGTCCTAACTGCAATATACTCTCCATGCCCATTCTCCGCCCCTGCCCCAACAAGTTAGGCCCCCAATACAAATTGACCTTAGGGGTGAATTCTATATATATATGGTACCCAAAAATTGGCGTTGGAAAAACTGCGCTTAGTGCAATTCTATAAACCTCACCTAAAGTTAGGCACAGTTTATAGAATACGCATGGAGGGGCATAATCGACCAGAAACGCCTATCTCCATGGGCGTTAATCTCCGAGAACGGGTCCGTGAAGGGGCGGAGTGAACCGTATTTTTTAAAAAAAATAGACGCCCATGCTTTATTCGCCAAGGTGTGAGCTGGGCGTTTTTGCTTTTCACCGATAATGGAAAATGAAATCGCCCAGCTCAAAAACGAATAAATGCAAGGCATTTGTTCGTGGGAGGGGCCAGGATTCATAGTGCACTGGTCCCCCTCACATGCCAGGACACCAACCGGGCACCCTAGGGGGCACTTTTACAAAAACAAAAAAAAAGGTAAAAGAGCTCCCAGGTGCATAGCACCCTTCCCTTGGGTGTTGAGCCCCCCAAATCCCCCTCAAAACCCACTGCCCACAAGTCTACACCAGTACTATAGCCCTAAGCGGTGAAGGGGGGCACCTACATGTGGGTACAGGGGGTTTGGGGGGGGTTGGACGACTAGTAGCATTAAGCAGCACAATTGTAACAGGTAGGGGGGGGATGGGCCTGGGTCCACCTGCCTGACGTCCACTGCACCCCCTAACAACTGTTCCAGGGACCTGCATACTGCTGCTTGGGAGGAGGGTATGACATTTGAGGGTGAAAGTAAAAAGTTGTGAAACATCATTTGTTGTGGTGGGAGGGGGTTAGTGACCACTGGGGGAGTCAGGGGAGGTCATCCCCGACTCCCTCTGGGGGTCATCTGGTCATTTAGGGCACTTTTTGGGGCCTTATTCGTCAAAAAACAGGGTCCAGGAAAAGTGCCCTAAATTCTAGCTACAAACGCATCCATTATCGGCGAAGGGCGCCCATCTCTGTTCGGGTGATAACCACGCCCCAGTTCCGCCTTCACCACGCCTCCGACACTCCCCCGTCAACTTTGTCCGCATCCGCGACGGAGTGCAGTTGAAAGCGTCCAAAGTTCGGCTTTCGATTATGCCGCTTTATTTGTTTTTGTGAGAAGAACGCCCATCTCCCGATTTAGGTCGGAACTTGGGCGTTATTCTCGTTCGATTATAAGCAGGATAGTGCCCATTCCCATGACTAAAATTTAGGTGCGGTCGACAATCACTGAAGAAAGCAAACCTCCACAATGGTAAAACCAAGAGAAAGGCACAGCAAAGTTGACAAGGTGGATGATGTCGATAAAACTACTACTAGACTCGAAAAAAGTTCACATCAAGAGTTTATTGATAAAGACTGGACTTTATCAATAAAAGTCCAGTTTTTATCAATAAACTCTTGATGTGAACTTTTCTCGAGTCTAGTAGTAGTTTTATTGACATCATCCACCTTGTCACCTTCGTTGTGCCTTTCTCTAAAATTTAGGTGCGACCATTTATGCCAACTAAAATCTGGTGTAAATGTTTGTACCTAACTTAGGCATAGATCAGGCATATTCTATAGCAGTGTGTGTATTTTTTTTTAGGAATGCCCATGATCTGCACATAACCCTCCCATGACGATGGCCATGCCCACTTGTGAGATCTGCACATTAGAATTTCCGTGCACCACTTTACAGAATATGCTTAGAATGTCACACAGGTAAATTCTAATTAGTGTCAATTATTGATGATAATTGCTTGCTAGTGGCCGGTTATCAGTGTTGATTGGCTTATTAACCAATTAAGTTGGCCGCGGTGCCAAATTTGCGCATGCAACTTTAAGCACCATATATAGAATCTGGGGGTTAATGTGCAAATTCATATGTGCTAATTGTAAAAATAGCAAAAGCAGAGGTCTTTTCACTAAGCTGTGGTAAAAAGTGGCCTGTGGTAATATGGGCACATGTTTATGGTGTGTGCCAGGCCATTTTTATTGAGTCTGGGAAAAAGGGCATTTTTTAAATGAGCCGGGAAATGGGCGTGCACTAAAATTAAAACTAGCGCCTGCCTATTTACAGCCTGAGCCATTATCGCCACCCATTTATCTAGAGGTAAGGGCTCACGTGTACATGAGCAGTAACCATTCAGCGCATACCAACTACATAATGTATACCGCCAGAATGAGCATATGTCAAATCCAAAATTACCACCATGGGGGCATGCTAGCCTGGCGGTAGTCTTGTTTTTGGTACACACTGCACATGTCCTACCACAGCTTAGTAAAAGGGTCCCGTGATCACCACATTTGTGCAGTACCAGTAATTCACGCGTTAACCCCTGGATTCTATATAGCATGACCAACATTGCATGTGCAAGTCTAGTCATATTCTGAATTTGTGTGTTTAATTTAATTACTTAACAAGTCAATCAGTGCCGATAATTGCCACTTAAGCAGTTATAGACATCAATTGGCATTAATTAGAATTTCCGTGCACAACTTGCAAGGCGTATTCTGTAAAGTGGTGCGTGTAAATTCTAATGTGCTTTGCCAAAAATGAGGTGTGGCCTTGGGCATGAAACGAGCAGGCCATGGGCGTTCCAAAAATCTACATGCAGAGTTATAGACTATACCTGCTCCATGCCTAACTTAGGTGCTGGTATTTACACCAAGTTTTACTTGATGTAAATGGACGCGCCTAGAGTTAGGCACAGGCATGGCTGCTAGTGGTATAGTAAATTTAATAAATTGTAAATTGTATAGAATACCAACTAATATGGGTGGAGGGCACTGATCCCTTTAAGCTGAGCGGGAGTCCTCCATCTACAGTCCTGCCAGTGGGAGGTGCTCTTTCATTGTCACATTTTCAATAGTGTGAAGGGATAGGGAAGCTGTGCAGGACTCCAGGGAACCTCCTTGTCCCTAGTGATTGAAAATACAATGTTGAAGCACCGCCTCCTGGTGGTGGCAATGCAGATAGAGGACTCCTACTGAGCTTAGAGGGAATAGTGGTGGAGGGCACACATACAACTTATAAAAGATAGAATGGTATGTATTGAAAGAACTGTACAATTGTTTGAGAGTCTCTTCTCAAGCTCAGTTTTACAGTTCTTTCAATACATAACATCCTACAATCAAATTCAAAATTGACTATTCCAAGAAAAAGTCAACTTTGTAGACACCACAGTTTCCTTCAGCAATGGCTATGTACAAACATCTTATATAGGAAACCTATGGACAGATTTTATTTATATATTTAGTTAGTTACTTAGCTATTGACATTTATATCCCACATTATCCCAAAACAAATTCAGGTTCAATGCGGCTTACAAACATTATATAGTAATACGATAATGAATACAGCTACCTCCACCTTTCACATACAAAAAAATCCATTATACACAGCCAAGCCACAGGATACTATCATATCTGCTCTGACCCAAGAGACAAACACCTCAAATCCTGACTGAATCCTCTGCACCTTATTGCAAAGTCACTCCTCCTAGGCTGGGCTTCCTCTCACCCAAGGACCTTCTAGTCACTCCCCTCAGTGACTCTCAACCAGGGACTTACTCTTTTAGGGGCCAAGGATCAGAGGAAAATGTGGGCAGTAGAGGCTATTAGCTCAAATACTAGCACCTGCGTTTGCTCCCGCCCCATGATCAGAGCTGGCGAGTGCATGAAACAATGCGTTTGCCAGCTCTGACCAAAAGAAGCAAGCAAATGCATGCTAAGCAGTTCATTAACTATTCCTCCCCAATGCTCAGCGGGCAGCATGCTAAACAAAGGTGCTGCCACTGTGGCAAACCCTATGCCAGCTCAGATCTGGCATTAGGGTTTGCAAAGCATTGAGCAGGATTGGGCAGCTCTGTCCAGCATGCATATGCATGCTAGCAGGCCTTCCCATCCCACCCCAGACAGAAGAACCAGACCCAACCTGTCCCAACCCCCTCCAACTTAGACACCATATCGAAAATACCCTTCCACATGTCCCTTCTCTCCTCTCCCTCCAAGTTTGTCATTGGTCTCCTGCTACCTCTTCCTGCTGCTGCTGTGTTACTTCTTTAGGCTCATATAGCCCAGTGCCCCCCACCATTTCTACATCTTGTGGGATATAATGGGGGAATAATATTTTTAATTTTTGTGAAGAATGGGAACAATGCTACTCGTCAATCTGTATATAAATCTGAAGGATAGATTTCGGAAAGGTGATGGAGATACAGAACATAAGTTTCTTCAAATCAACATGAGAAGTGACAAATGTTATAGGTGACTCTCAGAAAGAGACCAGGATGTGGTGTTGTTCAGCACAAACAGTGAGTACATTCACTTTAGTTAAGGGTACACATTGCACAAATGTTTAGCACATCTACTGAATCCCCTGCTATAAATGTCACCGCACATCACTGCATACAATCTAGAGCTGGAAAAATTGAGAAGAATCATAAAAGATGTACAGCCACTACTCCAGGAGGATGGATTACTGAAAGAGATAGTCCCAGCTCCTCCAGTTCTGGCCTTCCGACAGCCTAATTGCCCCATGTAAGCCGCATTAAGCCTGCCATGAGTGGGAAAGCGCGAGGTACAAATGTAACAACAACAAAAAAAAAAGCAAGCTCCCAATACAAGCTGAAAAAGAGGAGAATGGCACACATCCCTGCAACATTCCAAGCAACACATTTCACAAGATCCCATAACCACTCACAGGGGAAAAACATTCAGCATAAGAGGATCCTTCACATGCTCATCTTCAAATGTGGTATAAATCATTCAATGCAAAAAGTGTGAAGAAGGGTGCTATATTAGAGAAACAAGCCAGATGCTAAAGACAAGAATTTACATAGTCATCATATTAAACATCTCAATGCCAACCAGGATGTAACCTCTGTGGGACAGCACATTACAAAACTAGAGCACTGCATCAATGATTTTATGTGAGAACACTAAAAGGAAATTTTAAAACAATCCAGGAACATAATACCTTTGAAGTCAAAATAATGAAATATTTTGACATCCACCAGACATTACTTAACAAAGATCAGTTTTTCTCTCCCATTATAAACCACAAAAATTATACTGCTGGTCACTTTCTTATCACCCATCCATCTCTCCCTGTTTCTCACTTAACCCACCTCACCCTCTTCCTGTGAGACTTTCATTGGAATGCTTTTGTATTTCACTTATACAGAGCTGCCAAGTTACCTATTCCAGGAAGCAGACTTCTGCCAACCTCATCCAGTTGCATTATGGGACCCACAGCACTAATTTCATTGGATAGAATCAGGGACTACAAATACTACCCTGTTTTGGGATGTAAGTTTAAAGCCAGGACCGGTCAAAAAGTCTCCCTCCTGGATTGCGTAACTTATTTCTGATCTGAAAGCTAATCAAATTATTGTTAGTCCAATAAAAAAGGAATCATCTTATTTTCTTTTCTCTGTTTTGTTATTTCTATTTATTACCGTTAAAAGTGGATTAACACAGCTACCACACTACTTTACTCAATAAAATTTCAAATATACCATCCTGAATAAATTTGCAATAAACATATACTCACACTGGCCACCTCATCTAAATGACTTTGCCACCACATATTGATTATGTGCAGATAGCATTTTGCTTTAAACATAAACAATTACCATGGTTTTAAGTTAGGAGGATCTGATCCTTATTAAAAATTTGTACTGGAGAAAGAAAAGAGGCAGAAGAGAGTAAGCATATAATGTTTATTAAGAAATTGCGAGAAACAGGCTCCACCACATACTGGATTACACCCCCTACCCAGTGGCGTAGCCAGAAGTCAATTTTTGGGTGGGCGAACAGGTTGGATGGGTAGGCACTAGACAGTGGTGTGCTGGTAAATGTTTAACAACAGGCTCTCTCCCCGGTCCACCTCTGCATCCCCCCCCCCCCCCCGTCCACCTATGCACCTCCCCTCAAAATTGCAGAGCTGGCTATAGCCGGGCAGAGAGCCTGGGGGGGGGGGGGGGCAATGCATTACTCTCTCCAGGAAAAAAAAATTAAATGATCCCAGGTTCCAATTTAATTCATGTTTAATGTGGGATAAAATGCCATAAATAAGTAAATAAATATAAACTTTTAATGTTGAGCACCTGATTCTCAAAGTGGACATATTCCAAACACTATAATGAAAATAAAATGATTTTTTTTCTACCTTTGTTGTCTGGTGACTGTTTTTCTGATCATGCTGGCCCAGTATCCGATTCTGCTGCTATCTGTCCTCTTAACTCCATTTCCAGGGCTTCCTTTCCATTTATTTCTTTACTTTCCTCCTTTCTTCTTCATTTCTTGCTCTATATCCATAAGTAAAAGCTGGGTCCTCCGCAGACTTGACTGTCCAGTGGATCCAGCTTCTGCCTATTTTCTTCATCCATGTGCAGTTTTTCTCCTCTCTTCCTTTCCCCTCATCTCCTTCCTCACTCTTCCATCCCCTCCATCCATGTCCAGCATTTCTTCTCTCTCCCTTCCCTCTCTTCCATCCATGTCCAGCAACCCTCCTCTCCCCTGTCCTTCCCTCCATCCATGTCCAGCAACCCTCCTCTCCCCTGCCCTCTCCTTCATACACCCATGTCCAGCAACCTTCCTATCTCCTCTTTCCACCCCTCCATCCACGCATGTCCAGCAACTCTCCTCTCCCCTCCAGCCATCCATACCTAGCAATTCTTTTCTCTCCCCTGCCCCCCTCTATCCATCCATCCATCCCCAGCAATTCTCTTCTCTCTCCCCTTGTCCCCTCCATCCATCCCCAGCAATTCTCTTCCCTCCCCTGCCCCCCTCCATTCATCCATCCCCTGCAATTCTCCTCTCTGCCCTGCCCCTATCCAGCCATACCCAGCAATTCTGTTCTTGCCCCTTCCCCCCTCTATCCCAGCAATTCTCTTTTCTCCCCTGTCCCCTCCCTCCAGCCATCAGCAATTCTCCTCTCGCCCCTCCCGCTCCCATCCATGTCCTGCAATTCCACCTGCCGACCCGGAGCCCTCTTCTCCCCCCCAAAAAAATTTACAGTGCAGGCTGAGCTCCGTTCCCACATCTGCCTCCCTCACTCTCACGGCAGCGCTTCCCAAACGCTGCCCACTGCCGCCACGATCGCGGGATTTACCTCCCTCCGTCTCAGCACTCAGCAGCAGCGGTAGCGAATCATACACGCTGCCTCCTTCTAACCCAGAAGCGTCTCCTCTGCCGCTTCCAGGTTAGAAGGAGGCAGCATGTATGATTCGTTACCGCTGCTGCTGAGTGCTGAGAGGAGGGAGGTAAATCCCGCGATCGTGGCGGCGGTGGGCAGCGTTTGGGAAGCGCTGCCGTGAGAGTGAGGGAGGCAGATGTGGGAACGGAGCTCAGCCTGCTCCCTCCGCTCCGCTGCCTCCACTGCTGGGTGGGCCTGAACCAAAACTGGGTGGGCCTGGGCCCACCCAGGCCCACCCGTGGCTACGCCCCTGCCCCTACCTATCTTCCCTCACTATACCCTATGTACCAAATCACCCCCTCTGATCTCTTGATGCCAAACATCTTGTCCTGCTTCACCCTGTTTTGCCCACTATGAGTCTACCCGATCCTCTGTCTATTTCTTTCTCACTCCAAAACTTTGAAATGATCTCCCTTCTACAGTTTTTCTGAATCTTCCATTGCTAAATTTAAAATTCTCCTAAAAACTCATTTTTTTCCGTCAGACCTTTGGTTACAACCTGACCACCCAAATGCAACTTTAATGGAAACTTGACCCAACCTGGCCAAATTTCGGATAACCTTCATCAGGGGGGTCACACTGGTTTCCAAATATATTCTCTGGTAAACGCATAAGTATCCAATATATATTGCAATGAGGCAGGAACTATAATTATAACTGATCGCCGGTCAGGAAGCAGCAGGGCCTGATCAGTTCGCACGGAAGAAAACATTGTGGCAGTTCAAGAACCAGGTAGTGAAATAATGCCATTTAGGCGAGGTGGCCAACATGAGTGTAGGCTTATTCAGGATGATATATCCCAAATTTTATTGACAGAGTTGTGCAGAAAACAAGCTTTTTATAGTTTTTGTTTGAAAGTATTCCATACTCCACTAATTCTATCCTATTACGCTATACTAATTTATGACAGAACTGTGCTCTCCACCCAGACTCCATCCCGTGAACACCCACTTTCAAACTACACACCATCACATTTAGGCAACTTTTTAAGAATAGCACATAGCCAGAATATTGGCATTTGCGTATGTATATGTCAATATTCTGGCCATTTGTATATGTTCTTGATGCCAAATGCTGGCACCCAACTTATAGAATTACCCTCATAAAAGACAATTCTAGATCCTGAATATTAACATTTACATGCCCATTGTGTGCATAAGGGTTTAGAATATGAGCATAGGGGCCACTGTTCCCTTTAAACTGAGTGGGATTCCTCCACCTACAGTCCTGCCAGTGGGGGGTGCTGTTTCACTATCACAGTTTCAATAGTGAGGGACAGGCAAGGACTGCAGGACTCCAGAGAACCTGCCTGTCCATAGCAATTGAAAACACACCACCTCTTGCTGGTAGCAATGTAGTTGGAGGACACCTGCTAAGCTTAGAGGGAGCAGTGATAGGGGCATGCATGAGGGCATTTACATAAGTACATAAGTATTGCCATACTGGGAAAGACCAAAGGTCCATCAAGCCCAGCATCCTGTTTCCAACTGTGGCCAATCCAGATCACAAATACCTGGCAAGATCCCAAAAAAGTACAAAACATTTTATACTACTTATTCCAGAAACAGTGGATTTTTCCCAAGTCCATTTCGTAACAGTCTATGGACTTTTCCTTTAGGAAGTCGTCCAAACCTCTTTTAAACTCCGCTACGCTAACCGCCTTTACCACATTCTCTGGCAATGAATTCCAGAGTTCAATTACACGTTGAGTGAAGAAAGATTTTCTCAGATTCGTTTTAAATTTACTACATTGTAGCTTCATCGCATGCCCCCTAGTCCTAATATTTTTGGAAAGCGTGAACAGACGCTTCACATCTACCATTTCAACTCCACTCATTATTTTATAGACCTCTATCATTTTTGTGCATATATGCTAGTATTCTGCCTAAGAGCCATTCTGTAAATATGTGACTATCTTGCATAGCAACTGTTTGCAAAGGGGGGGAGCATACACATGAGCAGGACTCCCACTTATGTATCTTATAGAGTTACTGCTGCATTTAGGCACCCAAACTTACTCCAGATCTATGGCTGCTGCAGGTACCTAAATATTAGGTGCACTGAGACCAGGTTATGTTTGTATTCTATGATAGAACTTAGATGCCTGAGTTTTGTTATAGAATAAGGCTCAGGCTCAGGGTCCCTAAATAGAGGTGCCCAGTTATAGATTTGGCCATATAGTGAGGACATTTTACAAACCCATATTCATTAGTGCCATCAATTAATTAGTGAGATCATAATTTTGCATTGAATTTAGACTCGTTCTTGGGTTCTAAAATTTTTACCCTGATCTTGCTAGTGAAACCCAGAAGAGGTATAAGGAATTTTTGGCCTTAGGAGCAACATTTTGTTTACATATTCTATATTGTCATTTTGTAACTGTTGGTTCTGCTAATTTCTTCATTTTTTTTTTTAGCCTAAGCAACTACTTGAATTTCTTGTGAATAGAGAAGGGGTTTCTAATGCTCCTGGCTAATGGTTAATACCGCTTGCTGGCTGCATTGTGTTTTCTTTTACAAACACCTGTGTAGAAGGTTCAGCTCTTAGCTAGTTTTTCCTTATAATATACTTTTTTCCTTCTCATCTTGGATCTATTTTATTGTGAATTAAAATTGATGTATTTTTCTTTTTGACTGTATAATTCTGATGATTATTTCTATTTCCATATTCAAATATGGTTTATATGTTGAATATCATTTTTGAAATATTATAAATAAAAAAATTAAAAGAAAAATAAATTTAGAGACAGAAGCAAAAAAAAGGGGGGGAAATTAAGGAGAATTACTTTCTTAGGGGCCCTTTTACTAAAAAGGGTCCTGCACTAGCGTCAGCGCATGGTTTTAATATGCACTGAGGCCCCCTTTTACTGCAGCACGTAAAAAGCTGTCTTTGAGGAAAAGAAATGGCCATTTTTGGGGAGCCCTTACCACCACCCATTGAGATAGAGGTAAGGGGTTCCACACTAACCCGGCGGTAACCCGGCAGCATGCAGCGCTGCCCGATTACCACCGGTTAAGTTCCAGCGCTACAAAAATAGATCATATTTTTATAGCGCCGGAAATGGCGCTCACTGGGGGTGGGAACTACTGCCGGGCTCTTGGGGTAGCCCGACGGTAGTTCTGGATTAGCTCATGGTAAGCCCTTGGTGGGCTTACCGCTGCTAAGAAAAAGGGCCCCTTAATCCATTATATAAAACCATGGGTGAAATGAACACTTAAAAAAAATCTGTGTATGCCTTGGAGCTGGTGAAAAATATATTTTCAGCCCACCCCCACCACAATCAAACCATACTCTTTTGAATTCGTAGATCTCCATGTATAAATAGAAGCTTTCTGAAATTGGCATTTACATGTGTAGGCAACGGGCACAAATAAATACTGCTATTTATAAAGAGAGATGAATTATGCTACCACAACTTTGTAAGGGAAGGAGATGGGGATTTGAAATACTGCTTTTCTGTGGTTACAATCAAAGTGGTGTGGGTTACATATTACATACAAGTACTTATTTTGAGCCTGGGGCAGTGTGTGTGTGTGTGTGGGGGGGGGCGGTTAAGGGGTCCTTTTACCCAGCTGTGGGCAAAAGGGCCCTGTGTTAGCGGTGGGAGCCATTTTTCCTGCACGCCAGGGCTCTTTTTACCGCAGCAGGTAAAATAACCCCAAGTACCCGAGGCCATGCGGTAAGAGAACTCTTACCGCATGACCATGCTGGCAGTGAACCTTTACTGCCATCCATTGAGGTGGCAATAAGGGCTCCCATGCTAAACCGGCGGTAACCGCGCAGCGCACGGTGATGTTCAATTGCCTCGTTTATCGACACACAAGCCATTACTGGGGGGGGGGGGGGGGGGGTTTCTCCCAGAAATGGTGCACTCTCGGGGTGAGACTACCACCGGTGGCTGTGTTGAGCCAGCAGTAGTCCTAGAACAGCAAGTGGTAAGCCCACGTTGGGCTTACTGCCACTCTGTAAAAGGGCCCCTAAGTGACTTGCCCAGAATTACATGGCGCTACAGTAGGAATTGAACCCAGTTCCCCTGGTTCTCAGGCTGCCACACTGACCATTAGGCAACTCCTCCACTCCTTAGTCAGTTAGGGTCCCTTTTACCAAGCCGCTGTAGGGCTACCGCATACTTGGCGTGTGGTGATTCGGCCCTACCATCGGGCTACTGCAGGAGCTCAGTAGTAGTGCCAACTCCCACTGAACGGCATTTCCGGGCCAGAAAAATATTTTTACATTTTTTAGTGCCAGAGGTTTACTCGGTGGTAATCAGGCAGTGTGAGAGCCCTTACCGCACCACCATTTCCATTTTAAAAAGTCCTTTAACTGGTGGTGGCAAACTCGTTCACATATGCCTCCGCCGCTTGGTAAAAGGATCCTTTAGCCATGAAGTTCACACCATAGGCAATGCTGAAACCTTTTTTTTTTATTATTTTATTTTGATATCTGTTGTTTGAAAAGTCTGACAATGATCATCTCTGTTTTGTTTCAGATAATCGCTCAAGCCGTGTTGTTTCTGTGTATGAATACAGCTGGAACCTTCATTAGCTACCTGTCAGACAGAGCTCAGCGTCAAGCATTCCTGGAGACCAGAAGGTGTGTCGAAGCTAGGCTGAGGCTAGAGACAGAAAACCAGAGACAGGTATCCAAATAAGTACACTTACTTTTAAGCCTTAATTTGCAACTCTTCAGGTATGCAGCCCTGCACATTTATCATTTGAGGCACTGTTTTTGCAGTACAAAGTAGTTGCTGTGTTAGTACACTTGGATATACAGTGCAATCCACTTAAGTGCAAGGATCTGGGACCAAAGAAATGCATGCAGTTAACAGGAGCGTGCACTTAACCGTTGTGACCCAAAGAAGCTTGACATCTGATAAACATATGTACAGTACTGTTTATTATTATGCATACAGTATACAGTCTCAGTTAACTGACATTAGGCTTACTTGAAGTAATCAGTTATAGTCCCCTATACAATCTTGGGTCTGTGAGTTCCATAGACTACATCTGCCAGATGGTAAAAACTGTCATAGCACTGACATCCAGTGGCCTCCAGATAGGCCCGCACGGTGTTGAGACTCTCCAGCACTCTTGCAAAAGTGACAGGAGGAGGTTGTTGAATTTCGCCAGCATGTGCCTCGCTGCTCATTTCTTCATCTGTTCCATCATCAGTCGTTGTTGCCTGCGTGTAGGCGCATATCTTGACATCACTGCTGTCTTCAGCTGTTTGTAGATCGTAATCAACAGCTATGTAGCAATGGAACTCCTCTTCAGTAACACTGGCTGGGATGTCAATAACCTCTTCATCTGAAGCGTTTGCAACAGCTGCATCTGTTTCGTCCCTCTCCACATCCTTAACAAAGATTGCCCGCTTGTAGCAGTTCACAATGGTTGCCTGTGTAATTTGATTCCAGGCTTCTTTCTGCATATGTAGGGAATCCAACAGTGATAGATTACGAGCCAGTTCAACAGCAAGTTTATCCTTGCCAGTCTGGTCATCCATAACGCTCATAAGACGACGTAGCACAGGAGCCCGATAATGTTGTTTGAAATTGGCTATTATGCCCTGATCCATAGGTTGGATCAGAGAGGTAGTGTTTGGTAGCAGGAAGACCACCTTGACATTAGACAGCCTGACATCATCCCTGTGTGCAGCACAATTATCACAAAGCAGCAAAATCTGACGTTTTTGTGCCCGCATTCTAGTGTCTAACTTCTTTAGCCACTGCTTCCAAATTTCCCCATTCATCCATGAATTTGTGTTAGCCTCATGTGACTCAGGAAGTCGCTTAACTTTCTTAAAGCTACGGGGGGTTCCAACTTCTCACTCCTATCCATATTGCAGCAAAGGAGGATTGTCAGTCGGTCATTCGACGTTTTACCTCCAGTAGTTTTGGCATGTTTGAATGCAAGTGTTCCATCAGGAATCGCTCGTCAGTAGAGACTATTTTCATCAGCATTCAAAATGTCATGAGGTGCAAACTCGTTTGAGATGGTAGGAACAACTGAAACAACCCAATTTTCAGCACCAAAGTCATCAGTGTCTTGTTTCTCACCATGCTGTTTCTTGAATTTTATGTTGTTCCTCTCCTTCCATCTTTCCAACCATCCAACAGTGGCTTTCAATTCAGTTAGTCCAAGACTTTCAGCTAGCTGATTAGCTTTCTCCATAAGCAGTGGACCACTGACAGGAAACTGTCTGCTCCTGACTAGAGAAAACCACCGAAGAAGAGCATCTTCTACCTCCTCAGCTTTTCCCGTCCGTTTTCGTTTCCATTGTGGATTTGTATTGTTTTGCCAGTCTTCCAGAAGCTGGTCTTTCTGCTTCAAGACACGTGAAATTTGACTTGGATTGACACCATATTCTTTAGCAATAGACGCTTGACTTTGTTTTCTAACTTTTTAAGAACTTCTATTCGTTCAGCCAGTGTTAAAGTCTTACAGTTCTGCAGCGACGATGACGATGACCCCGGTGTACACTCTAACAACATTCTTTCGCTTATTCTGCCTGTGGCAGTTAAAGAGGCAGTAAATTTGAAATCTTGTTGGTTGTCACGCGCCAATCGGCTTCCGTATTCCATGCGTGCGCTTATGCGGAGTCTTTCCTGTAGAGGAGCGGTCTTGAACCATGCATATAAGCGAATCTTGCACTTATCAGTGGTGTGCTAAACTGAAGTTTGTCCCCATAGAAACTGATGGTGCCAAAAACAGGACTGAAGTACGGCATGCAGTTAAACAGAGCATGCGCTTATCCGACGTGCATTTAAATGGAGTGCACTGTATATCAAATAAATAAAAATAAGGTGCTGAACTCTTGTGGATGATGGGATTTCTGAATAGTTTTACTCTAGAAATTTCACCAGACCTCAGTTGCTCACTTCTACTGAGAGTCTAACAAATATATTTCACCTCTTGGTAAGAGAAATCTCATTCAACAGTTTTGAATCAAAAAATTACATAGAAAATAGTTCATCACATATGGGAAGACATTAACAACTGTTTGCGGCATCTTGCATGACAATACATGATTGCCTTTGTGGAAGTCAATAATGCCAGCAAAGCTACGGTCATAGTTTAAGTGAGTTAGTACTAGAGATGAGCTATTGTTTGCAATGGCGTAAGATATGTCAGATATAGCCCATGTTGTTTCATGTCATAAAAACCTGAGAATATATCTTGAGAAACCTGAGAATTCTTCCTGTGTCACATTTGATGAGAGTTCACACTCCTGGGGAATTTTGCTAGAGTGCACACTGTCATCACACAGTGCACACTACAGAAATTGTAAGGCACTTTTCCACACCCACTATTTGCCTAATTGACAATCTGACACCTGCAGAGTCATTCCTGGGCCGCCTTGCATCCTCTGTATGTCCATTGGTTGGTTGTAGCAGCTGTGTGTTTATTGGCTGCTTTTCTGTTAGATTGGCTCAAAGCGGGATGGGGTGGGAATCCTACACTATATGAGGGTTAAGGGAAGGAAATCGGCCAATGGCATGCTTGTACATCTTGCTTTTGCAGCTGTAGGTTTTTTAAAGGAATGGTTAGTTTCATGCTTCCAAAACGTCTGAATGACTGAATTATTTCAGTACGCTGACTAAAGACTGTATCAGCAGGGCTCTGTGCCAGCAGGCTTTTGTTGGGGAAATGTTGGGCAAAGAGCAGCATATAGGTATGGAAGGAAATCAGAGAGAAAGAGAGGAAGTTTCTTTGAACAAGCAAAGCTTGGCAAATTTATTTAGACAAGAGATGTATTACTCAGTCTCTGTGGTGATATGTGATGCCTCTTTCTTAATGTAGTGCTGTTTAAGCCAGGGACTCACCGGTACCCAATTGTCGAATAGCTCTAGCCTAGCAGAGAAAAAAAAAAAGGCAGACACAGAGTAAAAGCTGTTATATCCACTCTATGTGAGAGGAAAGAGATTTACTGGCTGAAACTGTGTGTTTTTACTTCCAGTGGAGCTGACTAGGAAACTTAAGAGGCATACTATCTGTGCTGACTTGTCCCTTTCTTGCTAATTCTGCCAATGGCAATGCTCACTTGGCAAAATATGCAGGACCACCTGATGGTAGAGGTCACCAGCAGTTCAACCCTCCCCCATGCAACCTTCCCCTTTTTATCCTGCCCAGGGGTCTGGCATATCTGTCACTCCTCCCCACCCCCAGGACAATGACAAATCGACAAGGAGCTACAAGGGAGGTCCAAAATAAAAGGTTTAATGATAAAGTGTCTTATGGCTCCTTATGGATTTGCCATTGTTCTGCCCTACTTTCTTTCTTATTTTTTGGACCTCCATCTATGTAGGTGTTTCTCTGGTTCTGACTGGACCTAAGGGAAAACAGAAGGGAGAGAGAGAGAGGCCTGGAGCGAAACAGAAGAGAGGGAGAGATGTCAGATTGGGGGATTGGAGGGAAGACAGCGAGAGTGAAACTGGATCATGATGAAAGAGTGGAGAGATGCTGGACCAAAGGAGGACGGGAGAGAGAGATGCTGGAACATGGGGATGGGGTGCAGGAGAAAGGGAAGAAAGAGGAGAGAAGCAGGACATGGGAAGGAACAGGAATACAGAGAAGAGATTCTGGGCATAGAGAGAGCATAGATACAGGGACACAGAGATATGATGCTAGACAAAAGGGGAGGGATGAAAACAGAGGAGAGGATGCTGGACAGAGTAAGATAAGGACACTGGTGTGAGCTTTGACAACAGTTTCAGATGTTGGGAAGAAAGACCAATGTCAGGCAGAGTTCTATGGTCTGGGGCTTTTACATGGCTAAAACAGATCAGAATCAAGTCTGGAGTGGGCTTCAATTGCAACTCCAGTAGTTGGGAAGTAGGACCAGTGACAGGCAGACTTCTACAGTCTGTGCCCCAAAATTGGCAGGGAGAGACAGAGATATTTAATCTTGAAGAAGTGGAACCTATGCAGAGTGCCAGATTCAACTTTGGCCACCTCGATGGACAAACTGGATAGACTGTGCTGACACTTACTAACTTACTATGTCATGGAGGAGAGATGCTGAATATGGAGGGAGGATAATAACACTGAGATGGCAGATGCTGAACATGGGAGGAAAATAGGAACAAGGTCACAGAAGGGAGATGCTAGTCAGGATGGATAGGAATGCAGTTGAAAATGGATAGTGGACATACAGAGAGAAGAAATGTCAAAAGGACAGGAGACCATGAAAAGAGAGTTAATAAAATCAGAGAAAGCAGAAAGGAGACACTGGGACCAAAGGAATGCTCAGACAACAAATATAGAATTTTTTTTTTCTGAATTTGAGAAATGTGCATCTCTGATACCTTGCATCTCAGGTTATATGGTTATTTATTATGACAGATTTTCTATATAGGTCTGGAATGTGTATGCTTTTTGCAGGGTTTGTTTACTGGAGCTCTGAAAGGATTCCTCCTCTACGCCCCCCCCCCCCCCCCAGTCCTCATTACCTTGGGATAGATGGTGTTATAGGGGCCCATTTTAATTTTTCCACCTGGGGCCCATGCAGTCCTAGCTACATCACTGCTGCTAGCCTAATACTAGTACGAGACAGGCAGCAGGCAGAGAAGCCGTCCACATAATGGAGATATGTAAAGAGAAGGAGAGAGAGAGAGACAGACAGACAGACTATTCTTCTTCCAACTCATACCTTGAACATACTCATGCCCTTTTCAAGAAGAGAAAAGCATGCAGGTGAGAGAAGGTGAAAAGAGTGACTGGAAACTACTGCTGTGTGAGTTGGCACCAGCAGTACCACTGCCACTAGTCCCCTCCCCAAGTATAAGTATGCCTGTGTATTGAGTTGGAAGTTGGAAGAGGGTTGGAAGTTCAGCCTGCCAGTAATGAGGAGTACAAAAACAGCAGCAGTGAAAGCCAGTGTGACATTCTCTTTTTGTAGCAGGGGCGTAGCCAGACTTTGGCGGGAGGGGGGTCCAGGGCCCGAGGTGAGGGGGCACATTTTAGCCCCCCCTCCCCCCGGTGCCGCTGACCCCCCTGCCGCCACCCCCCCCCCCACTGCCGCCACCAACAACTTTCACCCCCCTTCCGATGACCCTCTCAACCCCCCCTCCCAGCGCCAACCCTCCCCCGCTGTCGCCTACCTTTGATGGCGGGGGACCCCATCCCTCGCCAGCCGAGGTCCTCTTCTTCTGACGCAAGGCTTCATTCTGTTTCTGTGAGTCTGACGTCCTGCACGTTATCCTGCACGTTGCAGGATGTCAGACTCACAGAAACAGAATGAAGCCTTGCGTCGGAAGAAGAGGACCTTGGCTGGCGGGGATTGGGGTCCCCCGCCAACAAAGGTAGGCGATGGCGGGGGAGGGTTGGCGGCGGGAGGGGGGTCGAGAGGGTAGTCAGCAGGGGGGTCCAGGGCCAAATCTACGGGGGCCCAGGCCCCCATGGCCCCACGTAGCATCACACCTGTTTTGTAGATATGTCGTTTCTGTTAGATACATTTGTTGAATAAGATGATTTGATATCCAAGAAGTAGAAATGGAAAAATGTGGTGATATCTCATCTGTGGTAGTTGAATAGATTATTAGCAGGAAAATCCTACTACTGCAAATGAAAATGCTAACCATAGTACTGTTTAAACATGTGCAGAGTGTGCACTCCTCCAAAAGTTTGGATTTATCTACCACCACCTCACCTTGAGAAGGCAGTAAGTGACCCATGATATCTGTAATAGTGACAACACACGGTAACTTAACATACACTAACTACAAAGTGCTGTCCACATCCTTAATCCTTCACCTCTCCAACCCTTTCTAACCCCTACCAGTTGGAAGCAGTTATCATATGCACTGTAACTGTTCCCATGGCGCAATAACTTCTTGCCACATTTTACTAAATAGGCCCCTAAGTGTTGTAAGCAGCACAATTTATCAACCCTTTTCTAGTTCGTATCTATGCAAGCAAAAATTACCTTTATAAATTAATTAATTAAAATTTGTATATACAACCTGAAAGTCTGAAAGCTATTGAAGTGATGTATATTCAGTTACAAGTGGGCTCACAATCTACCCCCCCCTCCCCTGTTTATTAAGCCGTGCTAGCAGCTGCCGTGCACTAGTGTCGACACAGCTCTTAGACCCAAGGCAACGGAAAGCTAAGTGATTTTCCCAAGTCTCACTCATAGGCTGAAATGCAGTTGGACTGGTGGCTAATGGAAATCCTGGGAGGATCTGTGGTACCTGGCCATTTTCTAGGAATGTTGCTATACAGATGTCCATGTCCCTTGTTTTTATCCTGTTCAAAATTTGGAAGTTTCAGTTTGTGAAATGGATGTTCATGCTGGATGTTTCCAATGTTTATGCTGTATCCTGTTTGATAATACATGTGAAATGGATGTCCGTTTGGGACGTTCAGACTTGGATGGCCTGTTGAAAATGCCCCTCCACATTACCATACTCCTAGACACAAGATCATCAATGTGTGTATAACAAAGTATCTAGAGCAGCCTCAATATAGTAGCACCTCATAGAATGAATCTGATGTAGCATTTGAAAACCGGTTTTTAATGCACAAGAAATCTGTTCAGAACTCCCAGATATTTAAAAGTATTCACAGTTGTAACTATTATACCAAATACTGGCAGCTTAGATATCCTGTAATCCAATAGGCAGTAGTCTTAGCAATATTCAACACTAAGGGGCCCTTTCACAAAGGCGCAGTAGGGCTACGGCATAGGTAGCGTGTGCCAAATCGGCCCTACTGCTGAGGTAGTGCAGGAGCCTGGTGATAGTTCCGAAGTTGGCGTGTGCAGTTTCCTGTGGTAGAAAATAATTTTCTATTTTCAGTAGAAGATAATTTTCTATTTTCTACCACGAGGGGCATTCCCGGTGGTAATTGGCAGTGCAGCCACATTGCCCCCGATTACCGCGGGGTTAGATCGTGAGCCCTTCCTGCCTTCTAAATAGGTGGCAGTAAGGGCTCAGGCAGTAAATAGCCACGCACTAATTTTAATATTAGCACATGGCTACTTACTACCCCAATTTTTAAAAGACCTTTTTACCGTCATTGTAAAAAGTGTTCCAGTGCGCACCAATGTCACGCACCAAAACTAGTGCAAGGTCACTTTTTACCACAGCTTAGTGAAAGGGCCCCTTAGAGAGCCAGTGAGCTAAAGCACAAAGACAATTCTGTAGGGGCCCAGGGTCAAATGTATCAGTGGAGACCTTGGCCACCAACAGAATGTCATCAGTAAAAGCATAGACACAAATTCTATATGAGGATAAATAATGGACTCATGGATATATAAAATAATATAGGTGATAGAACAGACCCTTGGAGAACACCGTATTTCAAAGTATAAGGATTCAATGTGATGAATCCAACTGCAACTGAAAAAGTATGATCGGTCAGAAACAAGATAAACCAGTTTTCATGGTACCAGTAACTCCTGTAGAATTCAGATGACACAAAAAGCAGTTAATGATTTACTAGATCAAACACTGATGCTAGATCTAGAGACATAGCTAAAATAATCCAGCTACTGTCTAGTATACTGTTAACCTCATTTAACAATGCTGATAATAAAGGTGCCCATTTTCAAAGCAGATAGACATTTTCAAATGCCTAAAAGAAGTCCATCTGCTAAAAAAAATAATCCAAATTCTAATTTTGTTAAGTCAGAATTTGGACCTTTCATACTGCAGTTTGTCCAAAAAGCAAGGGGGCATGTTATGAGTGTGTTTTGGACTTGACTATGGAGGGTCCAAAAGTAGGACGTCCAGTAGGGATTTTCGAATGGGAAGAAATGTCCATGTCTAAAAAGAATGATATAGACCTCTTTCAGTCATGTTCAAGTTACAAAAGGTTGCTGTAATTGAGCAGCTGACCACTGGAAGGATTAAGGCATGTCGCCTCATGAATCCCCCAATGGTTGCTGTCCCCTGCTTCTCCCCTGAAAGTTTCAATTTCAAATTTATTAAGGGCTTTCTATCCTACCCATCAAACAGGTATCTGAGAGGCTTACAATCTAAAGGGAGTGGTAAAGACAAGTACACCAGGGGCGCAACTATGGGTGAGCCTGGGTGGGCCTAGGTCCACCCAGTCTTGGCTCAGGCCCACCCAGTTTCTCCTGATCCTCCAATCGATTCTGTCTTATGCTGCAGTGGGAGTGCACAGCCTTTCAGGAAATTGCCACAGCTCCAGCCTCATTGGCTCAGCTCACAGCCACACATGCAGTTGCAACACAGCAAAAAAAAACCAGGAGCTCTCCTCTCCAGTTCAACTACTTGCGACCGGTAACCAGCAAAATTTTGTTTGCGGGGCAGGAAGTCAGCCCCTCTAGCGCCGCACCACCACTGCTGCGACTGCCGCTGAAGCTGTTGAGTGCTCTGCTTTTCTCGCCCCAACACTGACTGTCAGTCAGGATGCCTGCCAGGCAGGCCGGCACCACAAGGAAATTTCTGCCGCTAGTGTTGCACTCGGCTGGAGGACACCTGGCCGTGCTGCAGCACTGGCAGCAGAATTTTCTTGTGGTGCCAGCCTATGGGGCGTGGGGGGGTGGGGTGGGGTAAGGCAAGACAGGCATCCTGACTGACCGTTGGCATTGGGCGAGAGCAGCAGAGCGCTCAACAGCTTCAGTGGCAGCAGTGGCGGTGCGGTGCTAGAAGGGCTGAAGAAGATGTTATTGGACCTTTGCTGAGCTCACTCAGCCTTTAGTTGAGCCCTCAAGGCCTCAGCACTCCTCTGTGGCCCCGAACAGGCACAGGAGCCAGCCAGTACACAGAGCACAGCACAGTCTGCAGTGCTGTCTGAGATACTTGCCACCATGTGCACACAATTTTTGAAAACTCAGGCCCAGCTGCCCAGGTAAAATATATATTTTTTAAATGTACAGTGTAATGCTGATGGTGGGCTTCTTGGTGGGTATGGGTTATTCACTGCCTAGAGGAAAAAAGGTATATTTTTAATCATTAAATATACCATTCCCCCCCCCCCCCCTAGACAATGACGATCCTACCCAGAAACCCACCAACAATACATTTTAATGTTGTGTTTTTGGGTGGGGGTGGGCTCAATGCCCAAATTAAAAAAAAAAGTTGTATTTTTTATGTTGGTGGGGTTTTGTGTGGGGATAGTCTCTGCAGTGCCCAGGTTAAAATAATAATAATAAAAAGCTTTATATTTAATGTGGGCAGGTTTCTGGGTGGGAGCGAAGGGATGCCATGCTAGGGAGTTATGGGTAAGGGGGTAGGACAGGGCTAATGCTAGGCTGCGTGCAGGGAGGGGTGGGGCAGATGCCTAGCTATCACATGGATGGTGGGGAAGGGAAAGACTGATGCTGGGCTATGGGAATGGATGGTGGGGGTACAGTAGAGAAGGGAAGGGCTGATGCCTGGTTATAGGAATGGAGGGGGGGGAAAGAAGGGCTGGATGATGGGATAGGGAAGGGAAAGGCCGATGATGGGCTACAAGGATGGATAGGGGGGTAAGGAAGGGAAGGGCTGATGCCAGGCTACAGGACAATTTCTGGTTTTTGGTCCTTAATTCTATAATCGATGAGGGTTGGTCTGTGTTCTGCATGTGAACGAGCAGGTGAGAGATTTTGCTGGCGTGTAGTTTGTGTGGGGGATTTAGGAGTCTGACTTGTCTGGTCTTTCCAATGGGATGCATATTGCTGTTGTGTGTATTCACTGCTGCCTTTTTAAAGGTACTGTTATTGGCATTTGTATTCAGAATTGGTTAAGGTTTGCAACATAGGCTCTAAGAAGCTTCTTTGCAGGATTTTCTGTTACTTCACAAAGTACCTGGAGCTGAAGGGATTTTGTGTTGCTATTATTGAGGTGCTACCCGAATTTAAATGCATTTTTCCTATGGAAAGCTATAAGAGGAAACATTGTACCTATGTTCTATATGCTACAAATTCCACAGTAGGTAGAAAAGGAAGAAGTCTTCAAAGGTATATTTACCAAATTTTAAATGTTTGATTAATACAGCTTAATAAGGCATATATATTTATTATAATGTAAAGTTGAAGGATATGTACCAAACCATGGTTATTTTATTTTGTCAGCATCAGAAGGGAGATAGACTTCAAAGTTTACTTTATCAGGCATTTGTTATAAAGCAAAGTTTGAAGGATATATGCTATTGCTGTAATTATATTGCAGGATCCTGTCATGTGTATTGAGATGTTTGCCATTATTGCAGACTTATTTTTGGTCAAGTTTAAGATATGGGATAGTAACATAGTAAGTGACGGCAGATAAAGACCTGTACGGTCCATCCAGTCTGCCCATGTAACTGTATTACAAATATCTGTTTTTCTATTAAGTATATATGTGGTTTATATTGATTCAGAGCAGCTGTTGGGCAGACTACTTAGAAATCCATCATTCACCCATATTAGCTCCAGGCCCACCCAAAATGTCAGGTCTGGCTACGCCACTGAAGTACACATGCTTATCTGTAAGGACATATGGACAGAAGAGGCAGAGGGGGAGAACTACAATATTGTATAGAAAAAAGAGGGGAGGGGGAGGAAAAAACACAAGGGTCACATGAAAGTGAAACTGGATAGGAAACGAGTGGAGGAGTGGCCTAGTGGTTAGGGTGGTGGACTTTGGTCCTGGGGAACTGAGGAACTGAGTTTGATTCCCACTTCAGGCAGCTCCTTGTGACTCTGGGCAAGTCACTTAACCTTCCATTGTCCCATGTAAGCCGCATTGAGCCTGCCATGAGTGGGAAAGCGCGGGGTACAAATGTAACAAAAAAAAAAAAAAACTAGGCTTTATGTCAGCAGCAGGTATTAAGGCTGTTCTGAACAAAGTTGCAAACAGGTCAGAGGAGTACCCTAGTGCAGTGATCTGTGAGCCAAGCAACCCAGGTTCAAGTCCCCCATCAACTCTTTTTTTTTTGTTTAGTTATAATGCCGAGCCTTCCAGAAGTGGTGCACATTCAGGTATAGTAGATATTTTTCAGGTCCTGGAGGGAACCCATTTATAAAAAAGGAGTTATAGTGGGGGTTTGAACCTGACTGCCAAATCCTATTGTGTAAAATTTGTGGGTAATATATCGGAAAGCTGGTAACTCCCCTTAGGTGTATCCCAGGGCTTATCCTTATCACTGACCTTGTTTACTTTTGGAGAAAGAAGGATATATGAATTATATATATGCAGATGACATTACAATTATATTTCCTGTTTTCACTGATTTACAAGAGATGTCTATTGCTATTTCTTGTTGCCTTTCACTTATTTCAAACTTGGGGGTATGTTTACTAAGGCGCGTTAGCATTTTTAACACGCCTTTAAAGTTAAGGCATGTTAAATGCTAATGCGCCAATACATTCCTATAAACGCGTTAACATTTGACGTGCATTAGCATTTAATGCACATTAAAAATACTAATGAGCCTATAGCACGCCTTTGTAAACACAGACATTGATGTCTTCTCATTGCTTAAAATTAAAGATAAAACTAAGTTTTTATTAATAAAAATGAAAATGGCTCAGGAGTCAACAACTAATTTGACCATTGATGGTGACGTTTTTATCTTGGATCAGTCTATAAAGATATTGGGTATTGTTTTGGATAACAGACTGACCTTGGAACCTCAGATAAATTCTCTTATTAGGAAGTCTTTTTATGTCATAGGAAAATTGAGGGCTGTTTGGAAATTTTTATTAACTGATCAGTTTCACCTCATAATCCAATCACTGATTCTTAATAGATTGGATTACTGTAATATTATTACTTGGGATTGCCAAAACATTTATTGTGAAAATTGCAGATGACTCAGAATGTTGAAATTCATCTGATTTATTCCTTAAGAAAGTCTGATAGACTTACAGTCCATTTCAGAAAGCTTCATTGGCTTCCTAGTGAGGCGAAGATAACTTTTAAACTAGGGTGTTTTTTATTGAAAATTGTTCAGGGATTAGTGCCTCTCTATTTGACATTGCTTGTTTGTTACACATTAGGTTGAACATCATATAACAACCACAAATTTCTTGTATTTGATTTTCCAAGTCCTAAGGGTATTCTCATGAAATACTTTACAAGTTTATTTGTGTATCAGGCAGCCACACTTTGGAGAGTTTTACCTATTAATTTATATCTTCTTTCATCTTATGATCAAACATATAAATGGCGAGTGACCGACTCACTCGCAAATGCACAGTAGAGACTTCCCTCTCTGTCCCGCCCCCGTGTCAATACGTGATGACGGGGGGGGGGGGGCGGGACAGAGAGGGAAACTGCGCCGCCGAGGTTGCTACCGCTCCCCCTCCCCCACACTCGGAGTCGCCGCCGCCACCCCTCCACCCGGCCCGGGCCCTCTCTTCCCTTCTGAACTTACACATCCATTCGCCGAACGCAGCAACGCACATCAGCTGAGCTGCAGTGAGCCCTTCCTTCTTTGCCTGTGGCCCCGCCCTCCTGTGACATAACGTCAGCGAGGGCGGGACACACACAGGCAGAGAAGGAAGGGGCAGCTCAGCTGATGTGCGTTGCTGCGTTCGGCGAATGGAAGTGTAAGTTCAAAAGTAAAGAGAGGGCCCGGGCCAGGTGGAGGGGTGGCGGCGGCGACTTCGGGGGGGGGGGGGAGCGGTGGCGACTTCGCTGGGGGAGGGGAGCGGTGGTGACTGCGGGGGGAGGAAAACCTCAATACCAGCCTGTTTTTACGGGCTCAACGGCTAGTATATACATGAAAGGCCTTAAGACTTGATTGTTTTCTGAGCATTTGGCTAAAAAGTAAAGGGTGCTAACTTTATTCATTTTTTTTTCCTTTGTTCTATATTTTTTACTACTTGTTGGCAATTTTTCATGATAGTTTAATTGGTATCCTTATTTATGCCTGTGTTTACAAAGGCATTCTATAGGTGTGTTAGCATTTTTAATGCGCACTAAATGCTAATGCACGTTAGATGCTAATGCACCTATAAGAATGTATTGGCGCGTTAGCATTTAATGAGCCTTAAATTTATAGGCTCGTTAACAATGCTAACAAGCCTTAGTAAACATATCCCTTAAATTGTTCTCATCTGTGACCTATTGCCAGCTGAACCCTTCACCTTCCAGCTGGTTCAGACTACTTCTTTATGGACTACTACCACTGATATTATTAATGTTGAATCAGAATCTGTCCTCTGGTCTAAGGAAGGCTCTCTACTTGGAAGCATGCATTGATCCATCCTAGTTTGAAAAATAAATCATTGGTCTATAATGAGCAGGAATCATAGGATCTTGCTTTCTTGCAAAATTAGTTGAAAAGGTAGTAGTTAATCAATTCAATGATTATGTAGAATCATCTAAAATAGTACATCCTAGGCAATCCAGTTTTAGAGCAGGTCAGAGCACAGAGTTTTGGTGGGGTATTTTCCAAAAAGGGTCTAAGGCCTCCCCCTAAAACACATCCTGCTAATAACACCCCCCCAAAAAACAAGCACTCAATTACCCCCCTGTTTACTAAGCCATGCTAGCAGCTGCCGCATGGCAATGTCTACACAGCACATTCAAAGTGAATAGGCTGTTTCGGCATTAGCAAGCGGCTTAGTAAACAAGGGAGTTATTTTGTTCTGATTACATATTTGAGTTATTGGAATTTTTATGACTGCATAAGCTTGGTGCATAATAATACTGTATAGAATTAGCTTAAAATAATCTATTCTACAGTCTATATTTACATTTTATCTGTTCACTGTAAAAAACAATAAAATATTTTAAAAATCCTGTCCATCTCACAGCCATAATCAAACAGGAAAAACATTTAAATTTCCTGTTTTATTATGGTTGTGAGATGGACGTTTTTACAGTGAAAACGTCCAAAATGAATAGCCATTTTCCAAAAGTGAAATGTCCAATTTTTGAACCACAAAAAAAAAAACAGGCATATGAACATCTGCCTAGCATCATTTTCAAAAATACGGCCACAGATATTCCTGCAGAGCAGATGAATAGCCTTGTGGTTAGTGCCGTGGATAGTAAAGCAGGGGATACAGTTACATTTGCAGATAAAGTTAACTTTCTTATATTCCACTAATACCATTTACATAGTTCACAGCGGATTACAGAAAGAACACCAGACCATAAAAACGTCTAGGATGTAATCTGTTTAATCCCTGTAACAGCTTCCCAGTTCTTTTCATGAAAATGATCTGGGCCATTTTTATCATTCATAATGGTATACAACTCGTCTCCAACAGCAAAAGAATCAAAAAGTGCATCAAGGTTATCTATTCTCTGTACACAATACTTGTTCAGGGTGTCTGCATTCTGCAGTGGCTGACTTGATTCTAAAGGAGCACCATTACCCAATTCTAATATCAAGGAGAATAATTTTCAGGTTGCATTGTCTGACTCTTGAACAAGACTGGAAGTCTTTTTTAACTGACCTTATTTGTGCATTATAAAATTTCTTTATCTCCCAAGAGTGATTTCTATGAACTGGGTATGATATTATGGGTTACATACTATATTTTCACCACAATCATTCTGCATTCCTAATTTGTTTCCATAATAAGCCTGACCACAGTGGTCCATGCCATGATAATGTCATAAGTACATAAGTAATGCCACACTGGGAAAAGACCAAGGGTCCATCGAGCCCAGCATCCTGTCCACGACAGCGGCCAATCCAGGTCAAGGGCACCTGGCAAGCTTTCCAAACGTACAAACATTCTATACTAGACTACTGTAATGCTCTGAACACTAGTCAAACCAAAAAGAGCTTACATCAGCTCCAACTAATTCAGAATGCTGCAGCTTGACTGATAGAAGGCTGCAAGTGGCATGACCACATCACACCCTTCCTGCAAAAACTACATTGGCTATCAGTATTTTACAAGGCTAAATTTAAAACTCTATGAGATTTTCAAGGTCCTCCGGCAAAATGGGCCAGAGTACTCAAAGAATAAGCTCTCTACACATCTTTGAGACTTCTAAGGTCCTCTCAAGGAGCATCACTATGTCCACCCTCATCAAAAGAAATTATGTGATGTGATACTTGCCAGAGAGCCTTCTCAGGAGTAGCCTCCACACTCTGGAACTTACTCCCAGAGGGCTATGTCTAACTCGAGACTACCTCTACTTCAGGAAACAGATAAAAGCTTGACTCTTCTCACAAGCCTTTAATTCTGCACCTGGACTAGTTTGCTGCACATCCTGAAACTTAGACCAGTTCCTCATGTCTTGTTTAACTGTACAAAAATTTTGCCTTGAGTTTATCCACCCATCTATTTATCTCAATTGATCTGTATTACCCATCTTGTCCCCATGTATATATCTGAGCTTGACGTCAGATGGAAAATTGCTAGAACAATGACAGACAATTCCAACTTTGTGAAGGCCTTTTTTGTAATTGCATAGTCTGACAATGATAACGAAGATGATGATGCAAGTGATGAGTTATACAGCACTGCTTCTAATGCAGTTGATAATGGCAATGACAGTAATAAAGTGTTTCAAATAGAAATTCCCTTGATCAACACCTGCAGACTCTGTCATAAAACTTTAGTAGTTTTTCAGCCTGGTCTGGTTTGAGGGAACTTTTCATCAGACCGAACGCTCTACTTCCTGCTAGTGAAGTTGTTGAACACTTTTTCAGCTGTGCAGGATAAGTGACTCATATATGCACTCACATGAGTGACATTCATTTTCAAAATTTAGTTTTACTAAAAGCAAACTGGATTGAATTATAGAGCAGCAAAATTATTGGAATAAAAATATTAACAATAGTTGCATTCATTGTAGTTGAGGCACTTTTAACTTTTACTCAAAAAGTATTATGGGGCCCTTTTACAAAATGTTGGTAAGCCAAACGCAGGCTTACCGCAAGCTAACTTGGAACTACTGCGGCCCAACGCAGCTGCCAGCGGTAGTTCTGCATTGAGTGCACACCATTTCTGGGGCGCTGTAAAACAAAATTTTTAATAGATCTGCCCAGTTAATGCTGGGTTACCGTGGAAGCCCTTATCACCATCTCAATGGGGAGCGGTAAGTGTTTCCCCCTTGCATAACCATGTGGTAAGAGTAATCTTACTGCATGGCCATTTTTTAGGGGCATTTTACCCACTGTGGTAAAAAGGGCCCTAGTACGGGAGAAAATGGCCCCCACCATCATCACAGGGCCTTATTTCCCACAGCTTAGTAAAAGGACCCCTATGTTAGTCAATAACTTTTTTACTTTCACTTAAGTACATTTTTTAATGTGTTCTTCACTATACTTTTTACTTTTACTTAAGTATTAAAATATAAATTTATTTTTACTTTTATTTAAGTATTTTGACCCACTACTTTGAACATAATTCCAACCATTAGAACTCTTCCCTGATGAATTCTACCTACAAATAAATGCCACTTTATCTAAAGCATTCTCCAAAGCCTTATTCCCTGGCCAGTTTGATCATTAATTGGTGGGCTTAATTGCTGGTGGTCATGTGACTGCTGTGTTGAATGCCTAACCAGTTCCTGTAAACCAAAGTGAAACTCACACATGTATAGTCTGGCAGTCATGTGAGTTCTGTTGTACAGGATGCTGTCTTTATTTATTTTACATTTTTATACAGGGCCAGCTTAACCTATGGACCAGGTGAGGCTCTGACCCAGGGCACCAGAGATAAAGGGTGCCAAACACCTGAGCCTGTGATGTCACTGGCTCTATAGGTTAAGCTGGTCCAGAGCTTTCTAGCAGCGTTGCATATACAGGGAATAAAGAAGAGTCAGCAACCCCCTTCCTCTTTCTAAGGCCACCTTCCCCCATCTACCTTTAATTCATTAATGCCCAACGTTCCCATATGAGATTTTATTATGGGAACATTGGGCACTAATGGGTTAAAGGCAGTTTTCCCCTCCCAAATATAGACAGCTTTTCATTTAACGCTACCTGAATCAGTACCCCAGCATCTTCCTTCTGCCATACACTGCTCTTTCTTTGACATAACTTCCTGTTTCCACAGGGATGTTGTAGAGAAGTCCCACCTCCAGTCTGACATACCCTGTGCTGCCTTGGAGGAGAGAGGTCTCCTAGAAGGAGAGCATCACCCTAGTGAAATTGGAAGTACTCCTTTAGCAAGGACCTGCCCACCAGGGGATGCATGATCTTCTTGCACTGAGGATATGTCTCTGAGAACCTCTGCCCAGGTGGGAAGGGTTAGGACAGCTGTTGTAGTTGGTGATTCAATCATTAGGCATGTAGATAGCTGGGTGGATGGTGGATGTGAGGATCACCAGCTGGTCACTTGCCTGCCTGGTGAGAATGTGGTGGACCTCACGTGTCACCTAGACAGGATCTTAGGGAGGAGCCAGCTGTCTTGGTTCATGTGGATACCAATGACATAGGAAAATGTGGGAGGTAAATGCTGGAAGCCAAATTTAGGCTCTTAGGTAGAAAGCTGAAGTCCAGATCCTACAGGGTAGCATTTTCAGAAATCTTCCCCATTCAATGCACAGGACCCAAGAGGCAGACACAGCTCCAAAGTCTCAATTCATGGTTGAGATGATGGTGCAGGGATGAGGGATTTAGATTTGTTAGGAACTGCGTGACATTCTGGGAAAGGGGGGGACTAATCCCAAAGGATGGGCTCCACCTTAATGTAGGAAATCCCAGTAGAGAGTTTTTAACAATGCCGAAAGTAAGTCAGGTGTGGTTAATTATAGAGCAGGATAAAGGATGCATATTATCCCCCTCAACTTCTAAGTAGCTTGTAAATCAAAGGGAATAAAACACAATTTGACGTGCCTGTATACAAACGCTAGAAACCTAAAAAATAAGATAGATGAGTTAGAATATATAGCACTAAATGATAAGATAGGTATAATAGGCATCTCAGAGGACAATCAATGGGACACTGTTTTAACAAGGTATACATTGTATCACAATGATAGGATCAAATTGGAGGGGGTTGTGCTATATTTGAAAATTGAGTCAAATAAAATAAGCATTTCATATGAAGCAGATAGCAGCATGGAATCATTATGGATAGAAATTCCATATATGAAGGGAAACAGTATTCTTGTAGAGCTGTACTACTGTCCGTTGGGAAAGAATGAACAGACAGATGAAGAAATGTTTACAGAGATTAGGAAAGCTTGCAAATTGGGCAGTGCTATAATAATGAGTGCTCCGATGTTGACTGGATAAATGTTATATCAGGGAGTGCCAGGAAGATAAAATTTCTAGATGTAATAAACAACTGCTTCTTAACTGGTCCAGGAACTGACAAGAGGGGGAGCCATTTTGGATCTGGTCCTTGGTGGCTTGCAGGGCATAGTGCGAGAGGTGGCAGTTTTGGGTCCTCTGGGAAACAGTGATCATAACATGATCAAGTTTGAGCTACTATCTGGGATGAACCAGCAAAGGAAATCTACTGTAGCTGCATTTAATTTTTGAAAGGGTGACTGTAATAAAATGAGGAAAATGGTTAAAAAGAAACTAAGGTTAGGACACTAAATCAGGCATGGACATTATTCAAAAATACCATTTTGGAAGCCCAGTCCAGATACATTCCACGTATTTACAAAGGTTGAAAGAAGAGAAAACGGCAGCCAGCATGGTAAAGGTGAAGCAAAAGAAGCTATTACAGCCAAAAGATTGTCTTGTGACTCTGGGCAAATCACTTAACCCTCCATTGACCCTGGTACAAAATAAGCACCTGAATATATGTAAACCGTTTTGAATGTAGTTGCAAAAAAAAAAAAAAAAAAAAACATCAGAAAGGCGGTATATTAAGTCCCATTTCCCTTTCCTTAGAATAATGGAAAAAGGATCCAAATGAGGACAATAAGAAGCAACATAAACACTGGCAAGTCAGATGCAAAGCATTAATAAAGAAGGCTAAAAGAGAATATGAAGAGAAACTTGCTGCAGAAGCTTAAACTCATAGTAACAACTTTTTCAGATACATCAGAAGCAGAAAGCCTGTGAGGGAATCCGTGGGACTTCGATCATGAAAGAGCAAAAGGAGTGCTCTGGGAGGACAAGGCCAAAGCGGAGAAACTGAATGAATTCTTTGCTTCTGTCTTTACGGAAGAAGATATAAGAGATCTACCTGTACTGGAAATGGTCCTGCAGTGCCTGCTAGAGGTTATCTGTTAATGCTGTGGTACAAAGTTCAAGATTTAAAACTAGAGGGAAATGAGTATGGAGATAGTTGATAAAGCTTGCTTTTTTTATATTTTTATTCTGCCTATCACTAACCTATAATTCCTCCTTTAAACCCCAATCTTTAAGTTCCCAAAGCACAAGGCAAAATAATGTTCACTTACCAAAGAATTGTCTTCTTCTCTCAGAACTTCTCAGAAAGAAAGTTAAGTGGGTCTTTCCTCTTTATATAGTTTTGAATCTAAGGGGACTGCGTCAAACAGACCCTCTCAAGCTAACTCGGTTAGATTGCCCTTAATAACCTCTGCAAATATTCTACTTCCTCACACCATAATTAACACATAATTCAGGTCAGTAGTAGTACTACCTCTCCAGGAACCAAAGAACAGAAAATAACTGTCTTTTAGAACAAGATTTTAGCCTTCCTACTATCCTTTTAAAGTTCTTTGGCTGTTAAGTTTCTACCTCTAGAGAAAGCTTCAGTTTAAAACTATGGGAAAAGTGTCTACTTCTAGAGAAAATTTTCAGTTTAAAACTATGGGAAATGGATTGTATACTATGGAAACAAGTTAATAATGCTTGCTTCTCTCTCTTTTCCCCCCTAAGATTAAACTAGGGCCTACAGTGTGTTCTAGAAGCTGTCTGTTAATGCTGTGGTACATAGTTCAAGTTTTAAAACTAGGGAGAAAAGAGAGCATATTTATTTATTTATTTATTTATTTATTTAGTGTATTTCTATCCCACATTTTCCCACTAGCGCAGGCACAATGTGGCATACAGTAACTCAAGAAAAATTACAATGAAAGAAAGGTAGAGACAGGATGACAGAGTGAGGTTGAATTCACAGGAAAGACATGGGAATGAAAAACAGTCCAACAAGTGCATTTGGGATAGAGTCCCACTTCAAACTACAACAGGAGAGTCAATGGAGGGGTTCGTTAAGGAATAGGCTTTCACAAATAGGAATGTATTTAAGAACTTCTTAAATAATTGGTGGTCTAATATCCCATTTAATTGCCTCGGCAGTTCATTCCAAGTCTTTGCACTGGTATAAGGGAAAGACAAAGCAAACATATGTTTGTATCTGACTTTTCTGCAGCTATGATAGTGAATACAGAGAAAGTTGCGCAATGTTGGCAAAGCATTTCTTGGAGGCAGATCAATTAGGTCGAGCATGTATTCAGGGGCCTCTCCATATACGATCTTGTGCGTTAAAGAGCAGACTTTGAAGACGATGCAATCTTTGACTGGGAGCCAGTGCAGGTCGAAACGCAATGGTTGTGCACGGGCAAAGCGCGATTTGCCTAGTATTAATCAAGCAGCTGTGTTCTGGGCTGTCTGGAGTTTCCGAAGTAAATAGTCATGACAACCAGCATATATCCTGCTACAGTAGTCCAGGTGAGAAAGGACCAGCCAGTGAACGAGAGTGCGGAAGAGATCTCTAGGTAGGCAATTTCTGATATGCTTCAGCCACCACATTGCAAAAAACATTCTTTTTGTGACAATCTTCACTTGATGGTCCAGAAGCAGGTGATTGTCTAGCTCGACCCCAATGATTTTCAAGTTATTTAAGATTGGTAGCTTAAAGTCATTGACATCAAGTGAAGTTGGGATTACTTTATTATGCTGTGATGAAAGCATAAGACAATGTGTTTTGTCTTTGTTTATCTTAAACTGAAATTTTTTCGCCCAGGAGGTTAGGATGGAAAAGCTAGCTTCGATCTTCTCATAGATCTCTGTCAGCGTAGATTTGAAAGGGATGTAAATAGTTACGTCATCTGCATAAATAAATGGATTGAGATCCTGTTTGGCAAGCGCTTTCGCCAGAGGGGTCAACATTAGATTGAATAGGGTGGGGGAGAGAGGCGATCCTTGAGGTACTCCACATTGAGTCTCCCATGGTGCGGAAATGGTCGAGTTTGCTTAACTTGGTAAGTTCTTGAAGCCAGAAAACCCTTAAACCAGTTAAACACGTTGCCTCCAATTCCAAAAGTGTCCATAAGATAAGTTAAAAGCCCATGGTCCACCATGTGAAATGCACTGGACATGTCGAATTGTAATAATAAGATTTTCCGCCCCAAGGAAATTTCTCTTTTAAAAGTTGACACAATGGTAACCAACACAGTTTCAGTGCTAAATTGTGGACAAAACCTAGATTGAGAGTAGTGTAAGATGTCAAATTTGGTCAGATAATCCATGAGCTGAGAATGAACTAGACTTTCCATCGTTTTGACAAATAAAGGAATAGACGCCACAGGGTGATAGTTGGAAATGACATCCGCTTTAATTTTTGGGTTGAATAATTAATATAGGGATTAGTTGATAAAGTTTGCTTTTTTATATTTTTATTCTGCCTATCACTAACCTACAATTCCTCCTTTTAACCCCAATCTTTAATTTCCTAAAGCACAAGGCAAAATAATGTTCACTTACCAGAGAAATGTCCTCTTCTCTCAGACCTTCTCAGAAAGTTTGCTTTTTTTATATATTAGGAGGTGGTTGAGGCCCTGTAATGCAATCTTGATGTGTCCCTTGTCAATCTGTTTGTTTGTTTTTCTAGGTATGATTTTATATTGGATAAGAGAGAGGGTTTGGGGGGGATGAGAGGGTGGAGGGGATCAGTGGGGAGTGGGTAGGGGCAATTTTGGCTCAGTGTGAATAGTTGGGTTCTGGCTGCAGTAATTGGTATGAGTGGCTGGTGAAGGGTAACCGGTGGGTCTCTTTCTTTATGCCTTCTCTGATCTACATTCTTATGGGTTTGTTTATTGTGCAATATGCTAGTCCTCTGGGTGGTGGCTGGGACCCCGTGAGGTGGGTATTGATAGTGTCAGGCCTCGTTGGAATTTTCTTTTTGGGAAGTACTTGATGGGCAGCTGAAACATATTTCTTGGAATGTGTTGGGCATATCTTCACCTGTTAAATGAAAGAAGATCCTGACTTTACTAAAACTCCATCACACTGATATTGCCTGTTTGCAAGAAAATTAACTAATAATGAACACATGAAATTGCAACAGAGATGAGTTGGTGAGGTATTTTACTCCTTGTCACCCCAGAAAATACAGGGGTGGTGATATTAATTCTGAAGAATTTGCCTAGGGAGGTAAAAATGGTGTGCAAGGATGCTGAGGGCAGATATATTTTATTATCTGTTAATTATAGGGGAACTCTTCTCATTATTGCTGGTGTATGCACCTAATAATTATGATCATGAATATTTTGTAGAGATGGCTTCTCTGGGGTTGCGTGATCTGTCTAGGCCAATGGTCTTGGCCGGTGATTTGAACTGAGTCCTGGATTATCACCTGGATTGATCCTGCAGAAGGGCAGCCTTGGCAGAGCAGAATCCTGCTCAGGGCCGTGCCTAGGGTCTCCGGCGCCCCCCTGCAGTTGGCGCCCCCCCTCTCTGGCGCCCCTCCAGCAGTTGCCCCCCCCCCCCGAAAACGATCGCTACACTACCCGCCCTCTTCTCCCCAGATCCTTTTCCTTTTTGTTTAAATTTACCTCTGTCCGGCGGCAGCGTAGCGTTAGTGAGAAGGAGGCGGCGCTCCCCCGCCCCGACGTGTCAGTCTTCCCTTCGCTCAGTGCCCCATCTTCTTCTGACGTCATTTCTGATGTCAGAAGAAGGCGGAACTGAGCGAAGGGAAGACTGACATGTCGGGGCGGGGGAGCGCTGCCTCCTTCTCACTAACGCTACGCTGCCGCCGGACAGAGGTAAATTTAAACAAAAAGGAAAAGGATCTGGGGAGAAGAGGGTGAGGTAAGCATGGTGCGGCGGGGCGCCCCCCAGAGGATGGCGCCCTCCTGCCATGCTTACCTCACTTACCGTGTTGACACGGCCCTGATCTTGCTAGAGGTCTTCCTTTCTTATGCTCTGCCCTGAGATTGGTCAACCCTTGGTGCCTACTGCATCCGACTGAATGGGACTACTTCCATCTCTCTTGGGTGCATCATACCTGTTCCCGCATAGATTATCTTCTATTGTCCCAGTCCTTGTTCTCTCAGGTGCAGAGGTCAGAGATGGAGGTCTAAAACCACTCTCTCATTTGGCTAAAATTTTATTTGGGGGGGGGGGGGGGGGACAGCAAGACATTTCAGTATTTGGAGATTCCTAGCTTACTTGCATGATGATATTCAGTCCTTTTTACAGTGAAAATGTCAGGATTTCTTGCAATTTAATGCTCAGCATTGGGATAACCCCTCTCTATTATGGGGAAACGCAAAAGTTGTGTTAATAGTAGCGCTATAGAAATGATAAGTAGTAGTAGTAGTAGTAGTAGTAGTAGTATGTGATAGCTCGTAAGAGATGTATTGCCCAGGGTATTATTCATTTTGAAAAAAGAATGTCTGTTGCAAAAAGAGCTCATATACAAGATCCTCCTACAAGGGCTATGGAGGAAGTGTTTCAAACCACTAAGGTTGACTTGAATGCACTTGTTCATGAGAGGACAAGGAAAATGCTTTTTTATCATAAATTTCAATATTATTGCTATGGGAATCACTCGGGTCGCCTTTTAGCTCAAGTAACCAAGCGTTACCAGGATTCATATTATGTGGCTAGCATGCTGATCTCATCCGGGCAGGTGGTGACTAAACCAAAAGATGTAGTCTCTATGTTTTATGATTATTTTTGTGCCTTTTATGCAGCCCTCCCAGATAGTGTGGGTCCACAACTTGTGGATTATTTGAAGGACTCCATGCTTCCAACGCTCAATGAATCAGATAGTGCTCATTTGGACATGCCAATACGGGCAAAAGAAATTCAGTTTGGTATTAAGCAACTGAAATCTCAAACTGCACCAGGACCAGATGGATTCTCATCAGAATTCTTGACTGGCCCACTAGAAGTCTATTACAAAGCTGACATTCAACGAGGTGCATTTCCTCTCAGGATCAATGATGAAATTATGTCACTTACACCTAAACTAGGTAAAGTGTGTAATCAATGAGATGCAGGACTCAGTCCAGTGGCATGGAGATGGAGGATTTCCCGTTAGCTTGGGCAGGTGAAGTAAACGTGCTCAAGTACCCATCTCAGTATTAATATTACCTAAGACTAAGGGTGGTTTGGGCTTATTGGATATCCAAATATTCTCATTAGTCTGCGATATGAGACATATTGCAGACTGGTTTCAGGGTACTAAAGTGGTGATGTTTTTCATTTGGCGTGTACTTGCATTGAACCGAATAAAAAAAAAAAACATGAACGCTTCTTCCCACTTGAAAATCCCCGTTGGATGCTCTACTTTTGTGCCCTCCCTAGTCTCACCCAAAGCACGCACACAATACGCATCCTTGCTAATTGGATGAACTGCTGTGTGAAACGTCCAAATTCTGAATTTCCAAAATCAGGATTTTGACATTTTTAGCAGATGGACCTTTTTTTTTTAGGCATTTTAAGATGTCCTCCTTCTTTGAAAATGAGCACCATTATAGCATGCCAAGCAAAGTAGAAATACAGTCTGAAGGAAGCTTGATGAAACTGTCCTTTAACTTGGAAAAAGTGGAGGAGTGGCCTAGTGGTTAGGGTGGTGGACTTTGGTTCTGGGGAACTGAGTTCAATTCCCACTTCAGGCACAGGCAGCTCCTTGTGACTCTGGGTAAGTCACTTAACCCTCCATTGTCCCATATAAGCCACATTGAGCCTGCCATGAGTGGGAAAGTGCGGGGTACAAATGTAACAAAAAAAAATTATTTCATGTCTTTGCCTGCAAGGTTTGCAGATGAGTATGATCTGGAGAAGTTTACACAAATTCACTTGGTTTTTGGCAAATGATGAAAGTAGAGCTTTGCTTGGCAAGAAACAATCCTATATTTGTCAACTATAATACTCTTGATGCCAATTTCCCATTACATTTATTTATTAAATTATGAATGTCATAGAAATAATGCATTTTATATTTACATTTATGGTTTAGACACTCTTTGTTTTTGTAACAGGCTGATCTAGGCATCTATCTTCCATTCAGTAATGTAATTTTTCCTGTTTCTCGGAAACTTCCTCCTTGTAGCGTCATATCATAATTCCACTTTCATGGCTTTCCTTTTCTGTGGACAATATAGTAACATAGTAAATGATGGCAGATAAAGACCTGTACAGTCCATCCAGTTTGCCCAACAAGATAAACTCATTTGACGTGGTATGCGATACTTTATATGTATACCTGAGTTTGATTTGTCCTTGTCATTCTCAGGGCACAGACCATTGAAGTCTGCCCAGCACTGTTCTTGTACTAAAAGTCCTGAAGCTAATGTTGAAGTAGGCACATCTGAATTTCCCACCTCTGGTTTGGAATCAGTTGTTAAATAAAAAGCAGTAGGGTGAGGAGGGGGTTAGGCATGGAAGGAGGTACTATTTACAACGCTTTCAGCTGCAGATCATGGGCAGATCAAGAAAGAACAGTTTAGTTACTTGGGAAAGGACTGTAAATTTAAAAAGCAAGCAACTGCCTAAATTCAAGATGGATTCTGTAAAAACTGAGCACAAGAAGACTTCAGACCTTATCCTACAAAGGAAGAGAAACAGTTGGGTATCTTTTTATATAATTGAGAAATTTTGAATTTCAAAGAAGTATTTATTGAAAATACAGAGATAACAGAAAGACAAGCGTCCAAAGATACACAATAGCATACTCATACAATACAAAACAACAGTATAAATCTCAGATAAATAACCAAGTTCATCCTAAAACAATTTCTTGTTTTTTATTTTTGGTTTTAGAAAGAAAATCCCTAACCGATTCCCCCCCCCCCCCCCCCCCCCCAGATCTAACAAACTTAATTTTTTTTTTTTTTGGAGTACAGCCTGCCCTCTTAGAGGAAGGTATAAAAGAGAAGTTGTCAGCGAGGTGCATGAGAACATAAAGGAGGCCCTTTTAGAAGTATCTATATGTGTCAGTGGCAGCATTTACATATGTACGTTGGCTACACTTGAAAATGATGATTTCAGTATAAATGGCAAGGACACAAAGATTTCAAAGACATATGTTTTGGCAGGTCAAAAATGTATGTGTATTTCACATTTTACAATGGGAATACATATATATATTTTTTTTTTTTTAAAAACTTCTCTGCTGGCTCTGGAACCAACTCCTAGGCATGCATAGATTTCATAAACGTGTTTGTTCAGTCAATGATTTGAACAACAAATTAATGGAGTAGGTTTATTTGATGTCCTTTTTATTTTGTTACATTTGTACCCCGCGTTTTCCCACTCATGGAAGGCTCAATGCGGCAGGCAATGGAGGGTTAAGTGACTTGCCCAGAGTCACAAGGAGCTGCCTGTTCCTGTTTTAGCTTCAAAAGTACAAAAAAAAGCACAAAAGATTGCCTAAAGTTAGACACTGGGATGATACACACTAACCAGCTCATTTTCGTAAGTGATCGCCGGCCATTTTCCGACATAAATCGGGAGATGGCTGGCGATCTCGGAAAAGCAGCCAAATCGGTATAGTCGAAAGCCGCTTTTTTGGCAACATCGCCACTTTCCCGTCGCGTCACCGGCCAAAGTTCAAAGGGGCGTGTCGGTGGTGAAGCGAAGGCGGGACATGGGCGGGCATGGGCGTGGCTACCGGATGTCTGGCTTTCGGCGATAATGGAAAAAAAATGGCGATAAGCAGTATATCGCCGGGTTTACTTGGTCCTTTTATTTTCACGACAAAGCTTCAAAAAGGTGCACCAAATGACCAGATGACCACTGGAGGAAATGGGGGATGACCTCCCCATACTCACCCAGTGGTCACCAACCCCCTCCCATACTAAAAAAAATAAAACTAAAAACCTTTTTTGCCAGCCTGTATGCCAGCCTCAAATGCCGTACCCACCTCCATGACAGCAGAATGTGTTGTATCCTCCGACAGCCTTTCCCTGGTTGCGATGTGGCTCTCAGGTGAGTGTGACACCTTTTCTGTTAGGTGCCCTGCAGAGTCACATTAGCAATGCATTGTGGTGGGTGTAGGGTACTGGGCTCTACTCTCATGGTGCTTTTCCCCCCTGCTAAATGGGTCAGAGTGTGCCCTGTTTTGTTTCTGGTAGTCCATGAGGTAGTGGCCATTTTTGTAAGCCAGTTTTAGATCCCTTTCATGTGTTACCCACGTTAGAGAACGTTATTACCTTGAATGTGGCTGAAAGAGGGCATTGTACACCATTCTGCAATCTGCAGGCTCTGACCTACTGCTAATCTCAGTACCAGGGACTCTTTGCCAGCGGGGCACAACCTCTGATCTGCAGTTAACTGTGAGTAAATGTGCTTATTCAAATAAAGGACTTTTTCAAAGAGATTGGTCTTCAGGTGTCACCTGGTGTGCCAAGGTTATACAGCAGCAACAAGTCCTAGAGGCCTGCGTGTATGAAGGTTCCCTGGAGCACGTTTAGTGGGTACCGCAGTGCACTAAAGGCAGGCGGACCCAGGTCCATCCCCCCCTTCCTGTAACACTTGTGCTGGTAATAGAAGCCCTCCAAAACCCACTGTACCCACATGTAGTTGCCCCCTTCACCCCTAAGAGCTTTGGTAGTGTTGTACATGTGTGGGTAGTGGGGTTGGGGGAGGGTTGGGGGGCTCAGCACCCAAAGTAAGGGAGCTGTGCATGTGGGAGGTTTTTCTGAAGTCCACTGCATTGACCCCTGGGGTGCCCAGCTGGTGTCCTGGCATGTCAGGGGGACCAGTGCGCTATAAATGCTGGCTCCTCCCATGACCAAATGCCTTGGATTTCGCGGGGTTGGAGATGGCTGGCATTTTTTCCCATTATCGCTGAAAAACAAACCCGGCCATCTAAAACCCGGCAAACTCCAAGGCATTTGGCCAGGCGAAACCGTATTATCAAAAAAAAAGATGGCCGGCCATCTTTTTCGATAATACGGTTCTGGCCAGCTGTAGCGTCGCCGCCAACATAGATCGCCAGCGATCTATTTGGCTGGCAATGTTCGATTATGCCCCTCCACGTGTGAATTCTGTAATGGCAAGCACTGTACACATTATATGCAAGTACTTTCTCTGGCCCTAGAGAGCTCACAATCTAAGGTTTGTTTTTATTTTTGGTACTTGGGGCCAATGGAGGGTTAGGTGACTTGCCCAGAGTCACAGGGAACTGTAGTGGGAATCAAACCCAGGTTGTCTGGATAAAAGGCCACTGCATTAACCATTTGGCCACTAGAGAGTTGGTTGCCCTCCCATCCCCACAGCAGTGAGCAGCACATTTCCAGCACATCCTCCCCCCCCCCCCCCCCCCCCCGTGCATGCTCAATTCAGTTGACACTCCCTCGCATTCATGCATGGAAGATGCTGATTGAATTGAGCATGTGTGGGAGTGGGGCAGTGTCGGTGTCGGCGGCTGCACATGGGCTGCTAACAACCAAGAGGATGAGAGTGCTTGGGATTCTGCAGCTGTCCGGGTCAGCCAATGTATTTATTTTTAATACTGCAAGGGCAGGGGAAGGGGAGTAGCAGGCAGAGAGGTCTGGCTATACCACTGTCCCAATCAATGCAGATGTAGTTAAATATCCTCTGAGACAGGACCATTGTGAGAACATGTAGAAAAAATAATTCATGATTACCAGGTTTTTATGCTCATCCAAACTGTACACAAGTAAAAAGAGAAAGTAGCATTGAGATTTTTCCCATTTTGAATTTAGTTATAAAACTGATTAAGGACAAGCATAATAAAGATTTTTATTAAAATAGGGTAAATGAGTCCAGACACTGTGGACATTATACCAGCCTAATGCACAATCCAGAATTTAAAAAAGCACATTAATTTTACTGATTGCGAGGAATATATGCTCTGAATAATTACAATCAAGAGCAATACATTACTGAAATTATTTTCCCCTTTTAAATTAAGTAATGGAGGGACTGGTTACCCAACAACTAATGGAGTTTTGGGATGTTCACAATATACTTCATGGGGAAGACATTTGGACATTTGGGCCAGATTCTATATATGGCACCTAAAAAATCTGAACAGAAAACATTTCTGCTTAAGCGTATTATATAAGCAGCACTCTTAAATTTCAGAATGCCCACAAAATACCCATCTCCCCGCCCATAAACATGCTTCTTTTTGCCTGCATGCATTAGAAATTAGATGCACTGCATTACAGAATACACTTAGCGAGTTGCGAGTGTAAATTTTAATTATTGCCAATTAGTGCTCATTATTGCTTGTTGCTGTTATCAACACTGATTAGCTTGTTAAGCCAATTAAGTTACGCGTGTTGTTATAGAATACGCCTGGATTTCGGTGCAGAGCTGTAGGCCCACTATATAGAATCTGTGTGTGGGGGGGGGGGGGGGGGGGGGAGAGGGCTCCTGCTGGCTTTGTAATTTGATTTGCTTCAGGGACGCTGCAGTGAATGTACTGAGGGGGTGGCGTCTCTCACAGAATCTGTAAAGAGATGTTCCCGCTGCAGAGTGTATTGTCAATCTTCAGGGTGCACTTCTGCCTACAAGTAGGGAAAGTTCTGAGAGGCAGCTGATGCCTTCTCGTGATTTTTTACCGCCACAAGTCTTAGCAGACTGTGGGAACAACACCCATTTTGTAGATGCAGGGGGACAGCTAGGAATGGTTTTCAATGGCTCTTGCATAGCATTTTGCCTCCATTTTGTCATCCACTGTCCTAATAACTGCTTTCACTCTGTCTAGAAAGTTTCAAGACTCTTCTCCGCACCCCGTTTGCCCTCTTCCTGCACTACTTGGGAGTGGGGGCACCACTGGTTAAGAATGCCTGCTGTAAATGGTTACGTTATCATTACATTACATTATATTAAACACATATTCTGCGATTGCCTATATGGTTCAGTGCGGATTACAAAAGGGGAGAGCACTAGGCCATTTCTAGCAACAAAACCAGTATTCACAATCAGTTCACTAATATAAACTTCTTAAATAAATATGTTTTCAATTCCTTCCTTAACGCCATATAATCCCTGAATTTGCTAATTTCAGAAGGTAAAGCTTTCCAAATTAATGGACCTTGATAGGCCATTGACATGGTTAATTGTTTTAAAAGCTTCATATTTTTTTAACACTTGGAAATTGGGGCAGGGTTAGTTGCCAGAGGGAATAAGACCTCACACCCTTTGATAGACATATATAAGACAACAAATAGGATGATGCATAACCATATAAAATTGAATTTGGGCCATAACTGGCAAAGCTCACAGTAAAGAGGTGAAACATTTTCAAACTGTGGGACAACATAAATCAACCAGACAGTGTTTTTTTGTGCAGCCTGAATTTTTCATATCAAGGAAGAAGTGCAGCCTATATTAGACTATATTGCAATAATTCGTTTTGGATAAAACAAATGTTTGTACTAAAACATGAAAAATAGATGGATCAAAAAGCTTTCTAATATTCCTCAATTTCCGCAAAACTAAAAACAAATTGTATACTAATAGGATAATCTGATTTGCCATAGTAAACATTGAGACTGATGTTTCAAATTTATGATCAAGGGCATCAAGCATAAATAACAGATTTTGTACTACTCAGCTGGAGGTCCTATCCAGAGAAATTTTGTTTTATCTTTTGTAGTTTCAATTTGTTAGAAAACACCTGTTTCTCAGTGATAGACATGCATTGAGAGAGATCCCATACAAATCGGTACTCTTACCATGAGGTAATGGAAAGACATCTGAGATGTCATCAGCATAGATATAACAAGGAGCTTTAATTTTGTCAAATTCCACTCCCAAAGACTTCATCAAAAGATTAAACAAAATCGGGAGAAGTGGAGAACTCTGAAGAACACCACAATCCATGCTCCAAGTTTCTAATACAGTAACCTGCACTTTCACCCTATATATTCTATTGGTCAAAAAACCTGTAAGCCACTTTTTATTTATTTAGATTTTGCTCACACCTTTTTCAGTAGTAGCTCAAGGTTAGTTACATTCAGGTATACTGGATATTTCTCTGTCCCCAGGAGAGCTCACAATCTAAGTTTGTACCTGAGGCAGTAGAGGGTTAAGTGATTTGCCCAAGATCACAAGGAGCAGCAGTGTGATTTGAACAGGCCACCTCTGGATTGCAAGACTGGTGCTCTAACCACTAGGCCACTCCTCCCCTCCACAATTAAGTACAGGGCCTGTGATACTGATATCACTCAAACAGCAGGCCTAAATTAAATGAATAATCATCAGTGGTGGTGACCACTCAGACAAATATTCAGTGAAACCACGTAAACAAATACTACTGCTGAATATATTTGTACAGTTAAATGTTGAGTCGGTGAACCCAGCTGAAATTGGGCCTGGTAATGTCAGATTTGCCACACAGGCATATAACAGAGTGAAACAGACTGCACCGTGTAGCTGATAGAGAAATGTCACTGCCGCAGAGCAGCTGTATATCCATTTAATCATTCATTTGAATGTGATGTCTATGGAAGATTGTATAGTTTGAGAACTAACCTGCATTCACATTAAAAGGATCCTTGCTGACAAAATCCACTGATCCATTGCTAAGTCAACAAGAACCTCAACATGTATACGCTAGAAGAGAGGAGGGACCGAGGAGATATGATAGAGACGTTTAAATATCTCAGGTACATTAATGTACAAGAAGTGAGCCTTTTTCAAATGAAGGAAAACTCTGGAATGAAGGGGCATACGATGAAGTTAAGAGGAAATAGGCTTAGGAGGAATCTAAGAAAGTATTCGTTCATGGAGATGGTGGTGGAATCGTGGAATGGCCTCCCAATGGAGGTCGTCAAGACAAGGACTGTGTCAGAATTTAAGAAAGCATGGTACAGGCAGAAGGGATCCTTTATGAAAAGGAAGAGATAATGGTTACGGAGGATGGACAGACTGGATGGGCCATTTGGCCTTTATCTGCCATCATGTTTCTATGTTTCTATGCTTCTATGTATTTCTGTGCATCATTACTTGTGTGCAAATCCATGGTTAGACTGAAGATCATTAGTAAAACCTCTGTGATGGCACATCCTCCTCCAAAACGTGAATATCTTCTTTCAATCTATGCCAAATATTTTTCAGACTGAATATCTCCTTTTATTACAGTTGATAAATGACAATATCCTACTATATTTCTTCAAGAGGTCAGTCATATCTGGAGTGAATCAAAGCCATTGAGACTGTGCATGTGACTCACCTATATTACAATGAACCTTTGTGAATCTTGAACAGTATTTTGCAAATGTTGGAGAGGATTCAACAAATGTTTATTGTTGGATATTGACAGATAAGGATTATTCAGTAAACCCTTTTGTATTTTTAATTCTTCTTGAGTAATTCTAAATGTGTATTTGCCAACATCTTATTGTAGCGTACTTTCATATCCTCTCTGGCACTTTATTCAAACATTGTCAGTATATAAAGTGCTGCCCTTTGCTTCCTTGATGTCTCCTTTTATTTATTTATTTCTTCTCACTAGTAACAACCTAGTGGAATAACTTTTTTTTTTGATACGTTATCTAAGCAGTTGACAATACAATCTTGAAGGAGATCAGCATGAGGTCCTAAAATCACATTTTCCTCTTATTTTTAATATGAAGTAATAACAGAAAAGTTCTAGTGGTAAACACTAAGGATTTGGAATCTAGAATTTGTCAATTGGATAATAATAGAATAGTACTGTGGGTCCTCCATTTCAATGCCTGCTATGATGTGTAATTTAGAGGTTGTAGTTGAACATTTCTAAATGTGTGTGTGGGGGGGGGGGGGGGGGGGGGGGGGGCTTCTATTGTTGGTGCCAGTTCTGAGAGGGACTTTGGCAAAAGCTTTCTGAAAATCCAGATACACTATTGGCTGATGTTTATCCATATGCTTATTCACACCTTCAAAACAAAAATGTAGCAGAATGGTAAGGCAAGAAGTATCCTTTACTCAAATGTACCTTGTAGTCCCATGCAGCACGTTCATCTCCAAAGCCTGCAACCAGTCACAGAATCTATGACAAGGCAGAATTGGTGTGTAGAAGCTGAGCTCTTTCATTAAAACTTGGGGCCCATAAGTCAATTTTAACAGACAAAGGAAAAGGTGCCCGGACTCAGCACTACCAAGTACTCCCTCAAAAAAAGCCCTGAGTACACATGACTGCAGTCATGTCAGGCCCGAGGACCATTAAATATACACACAGTACCACTGTAAGCACACATATTCTAGAACTCAGTAACACATGTTGGTGCCATCCAGCTCTAAAGTTGTCGATTAGCAAGCAGTAAATATAGTAGTTATTTAATAAGCAAGCGTTATAACTCTTTAGCTTGAAAAATGGTAAAAGAGAAAACGCTTGGCATAATAATTGGTTAGTATAGTGAATAAGCCAAACCAGAAGTACAATGCTCAGTAAAAAGAAGTGAGGTTAACACAGATAAGATCAAGTACAATTGAGATATTATACACACAGATAATCATGCATGCATTCACGCGAACACACACAAGTGCACTTATATACGCAAGGTTCATAGAGAATAGAACAAGAAGTAATACAAAAATTAAAATAAAACAATCCAGCAGGATACAATAGGCAGAAATATTATAACCTCATGACCTAAAATCACTCATCATTCAAGAGGATGTAAGTCAATGACAATTAATCATGCAGAAGCATTGTCTTACAGCAGTTTGCATATATTAGCAACAAAAAAAAGGGAGTTATAGGATTTATTGTCAAGTTTTGTCAATCGGTGTGGGCAGCACAGCCTCCAGAAATATGGCAAGGGTCATCAGGCTCTGTGAAATTTTTGGTAGTATTATTGTAGGTGACCCGCATGCACGCAGGGTATCGCAGGCCAAAATGAGCATTTATCTCCTTCAAACGAGGTCTGTAGGCCAGTAGCCGCTTGCAGTACTATTAGAATAGATTGGCCTTCATATTTGAGGGGTGCCTTCAGTTTAGCACATTATAAGGATGGTTTGAGCATATCCCAGAAGTTTAACAAGAACAGGCATGGAATACTTGTTTGACAGTGAATTTTGCAATGGAATTCTATGAAACACTTCTATCTACTACTACTACTACTTATCATTTATATAGCGCCACTAGACGTACGCAGCACTTCACAATTGAACATGAAGAGACAGTCCCTGCTCAAGAGAGCTTACAATCTAATTTGGACAGACAGACAGGACAAATAAGGGATACGGGTCAGGACAGACAGACAGGACAAATAAGGGATAAGGGTCAGGACAGACAGACAGGACACATAGGGATAAGGGACTATTAAAGTGAGGAAGTTCAAGTTCAAATTGCAAGTCAAGGAGGGACAGTAAAAAGTTCATGTTCAAATTGTAAGTCAAGGAGGGACAGTAAAAAGGCAAGTAGAAATGTATTTAAATCAAAACCTTCTCTGTTCTCATTTAAACCGAGAATATGAAAGTTGTGCTTGCGGGCTCTGTTGTTAGCTCGTCCAGCTCATGTTCGAGGAAAGCCATGTGTTTAACATGGTGCTGCAACATTTGGATATTTTCCTCTGTGCCTAATTGCTTGTTTTCTAGCATCTCAATGCAAGCATGGTATTGAGTAAAATCAGTCCTCAAAGATGAAATATCCTCCTTAAGTTCAGTGATAGTGTCTTTCTTATCTGTCATGAGTTCTCTAAGGGGGTTCTTTACAAAGGGGCAGTAACCCCGACATCAGCTTTCCACAAGCTAAAACAGAACTACCATCTGCCCAACGCATTCGTCGGCGGTAGTTCTGGCTGGAGCATGCACCATTTCTGGTGATCTGGGAATTTGTTCCCTAGCACGGTGCTAACGCGGCGGTAATTGGGCATCGCCATGCACCGCCTGGTTACTGCCGGGTTACAGTGGGAGCCCTTAATACCACCTCAGTAGGTGGCAGTAAGTTCTCCCTGCTGCATGGCCGAGCAGTAAGAGTTATCTTACCATGTGGCTATTTTTTGGGGGGAGGGGGGCATTTTACCGGCTGTGGTAAAAAGGGCCCTGATATGTGGGGAAAAACAGCCCCCATTGCTACCGCAGGGCCCTTTTTCCCACAGCTTAGTAAAAGGACCCCTAAGCGATCTAATCTCTTCAAATATGGCATGCGAGGAAGTATCCTCAATCTTACCTCCGTTTTGTTTTTATGGAGAATTTGGATCAGTTTTAGGATGCTTGTTGCTTTGCATGCTGCCATTATGAAGTGGTTGTGACACTAACAGCAAGACAATTGAGGGGATGCAGCAAAATAAAATTGATTTTTGTTGTGCAATTGTCGGAGCTGCACTCCTATGCTGCCATTTTACTGACTCTCGCTAGCGCCCCCATCATGCCAAAGTTCTAATTCAGAAATCTTTTTATACGCTGAATAAGTTAAGGGCCATTCACAAATACTTTGATTCTCACCACTTTCATCTACTAGTCCAGGCTCTAGTCCTTTCTAGATTGGATTATTGTAATCTTGTCTATATTGGATGTTTGAAGAGTCTGATTGCCGCAGCCCACGGGTTCAGGTGCTCCGGAGCGGCAGACTTGTTTTTGGAGTTGCAGGAAGCTCACTATTTGTAGGGGGCAGCTTTAAGAAAGGCCCCGGCTCTGCCTGAGCCTCAGGGCCTAGTTGTGGTGATTCCCCCCAGAGGTTAAAAAAAAAATCCTCGGGTTACATTTGGGCAGCTTTCAAATAAATAAAAAACTTATCAAATAAAAAATAACCCACATATAGGCAGTCAAAAACCTCACAGGTTTGCTATTGTTTCCAATAGTGTCTGCAAACATTTGGGGTCATACAATATTGTGGCTAGTAGGGGAGACAGCTTCAACTTTTTGACATCATGCTGTCTTCTGTCATAAAACCTCCTTGGGTGAAAATTGGAGGGGGAAATAGGAAGCTTGGTAAGGACTGAGAGACGGAGGAGAAAATGAGAAGGAGGAGAGAAAGTGGGCATTGGCTGGAAAAAGAGTGGAAATTTGATAGCTGATAGGTATGTGAAAAGGTGAAAAGAGGGGAAATGAGGACTAAGGTCAATGGAAGTAAGGGAGACAGCTAAGATGGGGGAAATAGATAAGTAAGACCAAAGATGGTCATTGGTGAAGAAGGGTGAAAGAAAATAATACATTGCAAAATTGCAAAAGAAGGAAACATAAAGAGGTAGTAAGAGGGAGAGTATGATAGTGGGTGACTAGGATGAATAGGAATGCTTGAAAGGGGATGATAGAAAGGTGATGAAACTGAAAGAGAATGGTTGGAGAAGTGAAAGGGGTGGTTTAGAAGCAAATCAGCTTGGAAATAATAAGGAAGTGTTGGGGCAGGTGTGAAGGAGCCAGAAAGGAACCAGCTGCTTAATGGAAGGACAAAAGAATGAGATAATGGGAGAATGGTGAATGAAGCAGTCCAGTAGAAGGATAATGGAGTGCCAAGATGGGCAATGGAAGGGGAACATTTGAGAATTTGAGGGGAGACATGGGATGAGCAGGAATAAAGATATTGATTTGACCAGAACTTTTCTGCGGGCTTCAGCTGTAAAATGAAAAGGGAATTTTATTGCTTTGTTTGACCTACCAATTGAATGGCTGAAACATATTTTCAACAGGTATGCTATTTAATAAATTGCTTAGATGAAAATCACAGTACTAATGTCACTCTTAGAAACTCAGTGTTTCTTGTGTTATATATATGCAGATTACATCACTGTTATGATCCCTGTTTATTAGACCATAAGTCAGGTTACTCAGTTAGTTGAGAAATGTTTAGATCTCATTTCAGCTTGCATGATAAACTACACATGTAAGTTAAATCCAGAGAAGACTAAGTTTGTGCTGTTCTCCAATCACCATGATCCTTTATTAGATTATATTCAGGTTAAACAAACAAAATATATTTTTTCTCTGTTATTAAAACTTTAGGGGTCTATGTAGATAGTACTCTTTCTCGATTTACATATCAGTGCTTCCTACTGAGAAAACTGAGACACGTGAGATGCAGTGGCGTAGCTAGGGTAGTTGACACCCAGGGCCGGACATTTTTTAACCCCCCCCCCCCCCCAAAATCCAGTACTAGGCATACCGAGAATACAAAACACTCAGGACCTATAGCGTAATTCTACCATACCATAAGCAGTCATTTCTACAAGTCACACAAGCATCTTAAACGCTACAGTGAGCACTAGAACATCAATTCACCTATTGTAAAATGAAAACAGACAGATTAGTACAGATCGTCGATCCTGCACAGTCAATGCCAACCGAAAGCCATGTTTTTTTTTACAAACACAGATACACCCTAATCCACTATAGAATAAGTAATCATAAACTTTCTATTTAGACAAAAATTAAACTGAACCCCCGATGCCAGACTCTGCATACAACGAAGCACCACAGAAACAGAAAATGTCCCCTAGTACTGTGCAAAATATAAAATTTGAAAAAACTAACAAATCCGATCACCGCTTTACAAATTAACAAATAGAAATAAAACAAATATAGAAAATAAAATACCATTTTATTGGACTAATACATTTAGCTTTCAGAGGCCAAAACCTCCTTCCTCAGGACAATACAGTATAGTGCTGTTATAGTATCCTATCCTGACCTGAGGAAGGGGGTTTTGTTCTCTGAAAGTTAAGTCAAAATGTATTCAAAATTAGTCCAATAAAACGATTACCTTATTTATATGTTCTATTTATAAACATTTATTAACACATAAACACAGATAGAATACTATACCCTAAGCAAAAAAATAAAAAATATATATTTTATTTACAGTTTGTTGTCTCTGGTTTCTGCTTTCCTCATCTTCTTTTCACTGTCTTCCTTCCATCCAGCATCTGTCTTTGCTCTTTCTCTGAAATCCAGTGTCTGCCCTCTCTAATGTCCCTTCCATCCAGTGTCTGCCCTCTCTCTCTGCCCCTTCCATCCACCATCTGCCCTCTTTCTCTCTCCCCCTTCCACCCACCATCTGCCCTTTCTCTGCCCCTTCGATCCATCTGCCCACCCTCTCCCATCCATCCACGGTCTGCCCTCCCTCATGCTCCCCCCCTTACATCCAGGGTCTGTCCCCTCTCTCTGCCCCCTCTTTTCAGCCCCCTCTTTCCACCTGCACCTAGTTCCAGTTCCAGCCCACATCTCCCACCTGCCACCCTTTTCAGCCCCACTATCCCACCAGTCCCCAGCCCTTTTCTCCCATCAGTCCTGGGCTTCAGCCCCAGCCAGTTCTCCCTGTCTCCTTTAAAGCCCCCAGTCCCCACAGTTTCAGCCCACAGTTCCAGTTTCAGACCCCTTTTCCCATGAGCACTTCCCTCCCCAGTCCCTTTATCCCCTCTGAGCACCCCCACCCTCACTTCTTTTTACTGAGCATTGTACTTCTGGGTTGGCTTATTCACTATACTAACCAATTATTATGCCAAGCGTTTTCTCTTTTACCATTTTTCAAGCTAAAGAGTTATAACGCTTGCTTATTAAATAACTACTATATTTACTGCTTGCTAATCGACTACTTTAGAGCTGGATGGCACCAACATGTGTTACTGAGTTCTAGAATATGTGTGCTTACAGTAGTACTGTGTGTATATGTAATGGTCCTCGGGCCTGACATGAATGCAGTCATGTGTACTCAGGGCTTTTTTTGAGGGAGTACTTGGTAGTGCTGAGTACCGGCACCTTTTCCTTTGTCTGTTAAAATTGACTTATGGGCCCCAAGTTTTAATGAAAGAGCTCAGCTTCTACACACCAATTCTGCCTTGTCATAGATTCTGTGACTGGTTGCAGGCTTTGGAGATGAACGTGCTGCATGGGACTACAAGGTACATTTGAGTAAAGGATACTTCTTGCCTTACCATTCTGCTACATTTTTGTTTTGAAGGTGTGAATAAGCATATGGATAAACATCAGCCAATAGTGTATCTGGATTTTCAGAAAGCTTTTGCCAAAGTCCCTCTCAGAACTGACACCAACAATAGAAGCCCCCCCCCCCTCTTCTCCTGCCACCGCCTGCCTTTTTTTAAAAATCCGTGCAGCCACGCAGGCAGCGCTTTGCGTCTGCCCTGCGTGAGCTGTGAAAGAAGTAAATCGCCAGCGCCGGCTTCGGGCCTTCCCTCGATGTCCCGCCCTCTTGTGAGGTAACTTCCTATTTCCTCGAGGGCGGGACATCGAGGGAAGCCCTGAAGCCAGCGCTGGCGATTTACTTCTTTCACAGCACACGCAGGGCAGATGCGAAGCGCTGCCTGCGTGGCTGCACGGATTTAAAAAAAAAGAAAAAGGCAGGCGGTGGCAGGAGAGAGACATGATGGAGCACACCCCCCCACCCGCAGACACCCGGGGCGGACCGCCCCCACCGCCCCGTCCTTGCTACGCCACTGGTGAGATGCCTCTTTGACATTGATAAATATAGACTTTTAGTTCAATCTCTGGTAAAATTTTATAGAGAGGAATGGTCCCACTTATCTTTCTTTCTGAGAAGTTCTGATAGAAGAGGATATTTCTCTGGTAAGTGAACATTATTTTGCTCTGTGCTTTGGGAGCTTAAAGATTCATGTTTAAAGGAGGAATTGTAGGTTATTGATAGGCAGTATTAAAAAAAAACTGTGATCAACTAGTCTCCCTTTTTCCCCCTAGTTTTAAAACTTGAACTTTATACCACAGAATTAGCAGTTAGCCTCTAGCAGGCACAGCAAGGCCTAGTTCAGTCTTAGGGGAAAAAAGAGAGAAGCAAGCATTATCTAGTTTCCATAGTGTACAACCCTTTTCCCATAGTTTTAAACTGAAACTTTCTCTAGAGGTAGAAACTTAACACCCAAAGCACATTAAGAAGGATAGTAGCAAGACTAAAATTTTGTTCTAAAAGACAGTTATTTTCTGTTCTTTGGCTGCTGGAGAGGTAGCACTGCTACTGACCTGATTTAGGTGTTTATAAAGGTGTGAGGAAGAATAATATTTTCAAAGTTTATTAAGGGCAATTGGATTACTGAGTTAGCTTGAACTTTCTGTCACAGTGCACAACATTAACAGCCTCTAGAAGGCACAACAGGACTTAGTTTAGTCTTCAATCTTACTCCCCCCCCCCCCCCCCAACTCCTGCTCACCTCTAACACAACTATTCATTTATAGTCAGTTTTTCTAATTAGGATAACAAGGGAGGAGTGCTTTTACAGAGTTTTAATTACATTTCATTACCTTCAAAGAAGAAAACACTAAATAAATCACACAGTAATCAGGGACGATGCTGGCTTCTACAGACTCTCAGAATTAATAGACAAGAACTACACACACAGGAAACAGAACAGGGAAAACAGGAAGAGAGCTTGGCTAAACACAGAGCTTGACTTAAACACAGAGCTTAACTATAGCAAGAGTCAAAAGCAGGCTAGACTAAAAGCAGGAGCCAAGGGTAGAGTTAAACAGATACAGACACCAAGGGCAGGGTGTGGCTCTAGAGCCAGGCTTTCAGGATCAAGGTTCAAAAGCAAACTCACAGAAACAAAGTAAAGCATTGAAACACAAGACTCAACGAAACACAGAACAGACCCTCAGGAGCAAGATTCTCAGGAACAAAGCCGAGCAGGGAAATGATCTAAACAGGTAACACAAGATTAAGTGTCCTCTTGCAAAGGCAACGTAGGAAAGCTCCCTGGGTCCTTATAAAGGAGTAGGCTGATGATGTCACAAGTAGGAAATGAAGCAGAAGCAGGGAGACCAAAGCGAGGCTTGGCTTACAGGAAGAACAACAATAGGAAAAAGGCAGACTGGAGAGGTCACAGATCTAGATACAGAGAAACAGTAGGTCTGAACATAAGGGCACGGCCACAACCATGACAGATAAAGAGATCAAATTGGAGGACGGTTGCACTATATGTTAAAGCGGGAATTGAGTCACATTCCACATGAAACAGATAGCAGCATGGAATCATTATAAATAGAAATTCCATGTGAAGGGAAGAAGTATTCTTGTAGGGCTGTACTACCATCTGCTGGGACAGAACAAACAGACAGATGAAGAAATGCTACAGAGATTAGGAAAGCTGGCAAATTGGACAACACTATAATAATGGGAGTGTAAGGGAGATAAAATTTCTAGATAAAATTTCTTGGAGCAACTGGTCCAGGAACTGACAGGAGGGGGAACCAGTTTGGATCTAGTCCTTGGTGGCATGCAGTGTATAGTGCGAGAGGTTGCGATGTTGGGTTTCCTGAGAAACAGTGATCGTAACAAGATCAAGTTTGAGCTACTGGGATGAACCCTCAAAGGAAATCTACTGTAGTTGCATTTAATTTTCAAAAGGGCAACTATAATAAAATGAGGAAAATGGTTATAAAGAAGCTAAAAGGATCAGTTGCTAAGGTTAGGACACTAAATCAGGCATGGATATTATTCAAAAATACCATCTTGGAAGCCCAGACCAGATGCATTCAACATATTTGCAAAGGTGGAAAGAAGAGAAAATGGCAGCCAGCATGGTTAAAAGGTGAAGTAAAAGAGGATATTACAGCCAAAAGATTGTCCTTCAAAGAATGGAAAAAAGACCCAAATGAAGAAAATAAAAAGCAACATAAGCACTAGCAAGTCAGATGCAAAACATTAATAAAGAAGGCTAAAAGTGAATATTTTTATTTATTTATTGCAATATGAAGAGAAACTTGCTGCAAAGGCTAAAACTCACAGTAACAACTTTATCAGGTACATCAGAAGCAGAAAGCCTGCAAGGGAATCCATGGGTCTGTTAGACCACAAAGGAGCAAAGGGAGCACTCAGGGAGGACAAGGCCAAAGCAGAGAAACTGAATGAATTCTTTGCTTTGTTCTTTATGGAAGAAGATGTAAGAGATCTGCCTGTACCAGAAATGGTTTTCAAGGGTGATGATGCGGAGGAACTGAAAAAAATCTTGGTGAACCTGGAAGGTGTACTGAGCCAAATTGACAAATTAAAGAGTAGTAAATCACCTTGACTGGATTGCATACATCCAAGGGTACTGAAAGAACTGAAGCAAGAAATCGCTGATCTGCTGTTAGTAATGTGTAACCTGTCTTTAAAATCATCCATAGTACCTGAAGATTGGAGGGTGGCCAATGTGACTCCAATTTTTAAAAAGGGTTCCAGGGGTGATCTGGGAAATTACAGACCAGTAATCCCGATGTTGGTGCTGGGAAGAATAGTGGAAACTATTATAATGAATAAAATTACAGAACACATAGACAGACATGGTTTAATGGGACAGCGTGGGTTCAGCCAAGGGAAGTCCTGCCTCACCAATGTGCTTCATTTCTTTGAAGGCATGAATAAAAATGTGGATAAAGGTCAGCCGTCTGATGTAGTATATCTAGATTTTCAGAAAGCTTTTGATAAAGTTCCTAATGAGAGATTATTAGGAAAGGAATGGTGAATAAGATTGAAACTACTATAATACCTCTGTATCACTCCATGGTGCGACCACACCTTGAGTACTGTGTTCAGTTCTGTTTGCTGTATCTGAAAAAAGATATAGCAGAATTAGAAAAGGATCAAAGAAGAGCGACCAAAATGATACAGCAGATGGAACTCCTCTCATATGAGGAAAAGGCTAAAGAGGTTAGGGCTCTTCAGTTTAGAAAAGAGACGGATGAGGGGAGATATGCTTGAGATCTACAAAATCCTGAGTGGTGTAGAACGAGTAGAAGTAAATCAATTTTTTACTGGCTCCAAAAGTACAAAGACTAGGGGTCACTCAAAGAAGTTACGTGGAAATACTTTTAGAACAAATAGGAAGACATATTTTTTCACTCAATGAATAGTTAAGCTCTGGAACTCTTTGCCAGAAGATGTGGTAACAACGGTTAGTGTATCTGAGTTTTAAAACATTTTGGACAAGTTCCTGGGGGAAAAGTCCATAGTCTGCTATTGAGACAGACATGGGGAAGCAACTGCTTGCCCTGGGATTTGTAGCATGGAATGTTGCCACAATTTGGTGTTTACCAGGTACTTGTGTCCTTGCTTGGCCAGTGATGGAAACAGGATACTGGGTTAGGCGGACCATTGGTCTGACCCAGTAAGGCTACTCTTATGTTCTAATGTCAAAGCTTTTTCTAATGTGATTTTTTTTGGGAGGTGTAAATCACAAGCTAAGAAAGCTTCAAACAATACAGAATATATGGGGTGCCTAATTTTCTCTTTAGGAAAATTGAATAGAATTTCAGGGTATTTTGTAAAACCACACTGGCTGTCCATGGAGGCTAGGGTTTTGTATAAGTTTGCTTGTTTCTTATTTAAAAATTTAGAAGGCGCTGTTCCAGATTATATGTTGGATAACTTTCAGTTCACATCTCTGTCCAAGTCTCGGAAAGCACTTAATAATTCTCCTTTTACTTTTCCTTCTGCTAAAAGTTGTAAGAGATTGAAAATCTATGAATTTTTGTTGGCTTATCAAGCCCTAAACTCTGGCAAGATCTCTCAAAATAGTTTTCTCAGTCTGACTCTTATGTTTTATTTAGGAGGAATCTTGAAACCTATCTTTTTCAGAAATTTGTTTTCTTTACATAACCAGAGTTACTGATTGATAATTAATTTGTGTGTAATTCCTAGGAGACTGTACTATCTTCTTAATGACTATTGTGAACTGCTTAGTACTTCGCAGTTACATCAGTATACAAATACCATTGTTATGTTAAACAATATGCAAAATGACTTGAGTGGAAAACAGCTTTTACCCATGGAATTGGAGAGCTTGAATGCTGCTGTCCTTTACTAGTGTGGGTAAGGGTATCCAAATTGAAACAAACGCAAGTACTTTTACCTATGTAGAATGGAGGCAGAGTTAAGTTGAAGAAGGGAAAGTATATGTACAGCTTACATTTGCAAAGCCACCTGTTTCACAGTGACCATTGGGACAATAGGGCAGCACCTGAGGGCTCACAGCAGTAGGGGGCCCACCGGGGCCCACCCTCCTCTAGCTTCCACCTAGTTTAATCATTATTGATAGATGGTTAGAGCAGGGACATAGCCAGACTTTGGTGGGAGGGGGGTCCAGAGCCCGAGGTGAGGGGGCACATTTTAGCTCCCCCCCAACCGCCGCCACCACCAACTTTGACCCCCCCCCCTGCCGACGCCCCTCTCGACCCACCCTCCCGCCGCCAACCTTCCCCCGCCATCGCCGTCACCTACCTTTGCTGGCGGGGGAAGGTTGGCGGCGGGAGGGTGGGTCAAGAGGGTCGTTGGCAGGGGGGGGGGGACCCCAACCCCCACCAGCCGAGGTCCTTTTCTTCCTTCATTCTGTTTCTGAGTCTGACATCCTGCACGTACAGGGCGTCAGTCTCAGAAACAGAACGAAGGAAGAAGAGGACCTCGGCTGGTGGGGGTTGGGGTCCCCCGCCAGCAAAGGTAGGCGACGGCGGGTTGACGGCGTGAGGGGGGGTTGAGAGGGTCGTTGGCAGGGGGGTCCAGGGCCAAATCTATGGGGGCTTAGGCCCCCGTGGCCCCACGTAGCTACGACCCTGGGTTAGAGGCCCAGATCATTATCAGTCTGCCTCCAACTCATGGAGATTTGGGCACTGATCCATTAGTTGGCCTACACTGTTAAATCCTTCCCTTTAGAGCAGTGTTTCCCCAAACTGTGCGCCACAGCGAACTCTCTGCGGTGCCGTGGAAAATCCCAACCTCCCTTCTGCTCGAATCGCTACTGCAGACAGCAGAAAAACAACAACAAAACAAAAGCAAGCTCAAGGCTATAGCAGCCTTCAAGCATGTGCTGTCAGTTCCACTAGTCCTCTGCCCCTGGAACTGGAAGTTGACATCAGCGGGGGCAGAGGACCAGCAGAACCCACTGCCTTACAGAATGAGCCCACAGTCCCACAGGTACAACGTGCCTGCCGGATTGCAAACAAACTGTGCATTTCAGGGAAATCAGTTATTTTGTAACAACTGCTGTAGCTATGTGTTATTATGATAGAAGAAGTTATAGTTCTGTGAACAATAGTGAAAAGATGCAAGCAGCCAGCAAAGCTGTGTAATATTGACATTAGATTGTATGCTAATGTAGTTCAAATAAAAGGTTGTCAAACAAAGCAAAGCCTTAATTATCACTTGTCTAAATTTACCATGGCATAGTTTCCAGGCACTTTTTAGCTGTGTGGAAAAGGAACTAAAATTATTGAAATGGAAACTTTGGGTTTGTTCCATGCATAATTATGATGAAAGAATTTCCAAGGACATCTGAGGTCTTATTTTATCAGTAAAAATTAGTTTAGTCCTCTGGTACTTTGGTTTTGGGGAGAGAAAAATGAACTAGTGTTATTAGCAGACACTAAAGATGTGATTTTAGATGAGTTAGGCACCTTTTTCATGTGTAAAAAGCTCATTTATATATGTAAATGAGAATACACATGTAAGCAATTTTAGAAAAGTGTCTAATGAGGGTATGGGAGACAGTGGAATGTAGATGAGAGATGATTGCAGAGGATGGAAATGGGGTGACTAGGTAGTGGGTGAAAAAAAACAGAGGGGTAAAGCCATTACAGGAATTAGGCATCCACCTAGAGCAGCAAAGTTTGAGAACAATGAAATGGCAGGACAAGGCCTACTCTTGCCTCCCCGCTACTGTCACTGCCACCACTCTTCCTTTACCCAGATATCCTGAAGCCCTCTGCATGGACAGGCCTCTGAGTGCAGGCTCACACTCAAGCTCTACTGGGTCCCAGCACCACTGATATCCTTTCAGGGGGGGGGGGGGGGACCAACAGAGCTGAAGCATATGCCTGCACTCAGAGGTCCTATGCCATGCATACCACTTTTCAGGATGTCAGTATGTTGGAAGTGGAGGTGGTGGTGAGGGGCAAAGGATAGGGATGACATGGGAGAGATGCTGAACACAGGAAGAAGGGCAAAGAGAATGGAAGATGCTGTACATAGGAAGGAGAGAAAAAGGGAGATCCTGGACACTTTGGGTGGGGGTGGGGTGAGCAGGGAAGGAGGGAGAGGGGAAATACTGGGAACCTTGTGGTGGGGAAGAAAAGATTCATGCTGGCCAGCTTGTGAGAGGGGGTAGGGATGGCAAAGAAATATAATAGGCACTGGAGATGTTGGGCACCTTGTGAGGGGTAGGGAGAGGAAGGAGAGATGATAGACACTGTGGGGAGGGCGGAGGGAGAGGAAGTAGAAATGCTAGATATGGGGGAGGGGTGAGAAAGGGGAAAAGATATGTTGGACTATACAGGGGGTGATGCATGGCTCAAGGTTCACTTGTGGTGAACCCTTTAGTCCTGTCCTGGACTGGGGAAGGAGGGAGAGAGAGAGAAAGGGGAATGGGAGGTGAGGAGAGAAAAGGAGTATAGTCTGGCAAAGGATGAAAGCAGGAAATTCATAGCTGGTAGGTAGGTGAAAGGTGAAGAGAGGGAGATTGAGAACCCCCAAGACATGAGAACTCCCAGGTGATGTACGTATTGTTAGCCATACAGCAACCAGGTATTCATACATAATGTACACTGGTACTTGGGATTTAAAAATCAACAGGGTCAATATTCAGTATTGGTTTAAGGGAACAGGAGAGGATTCTGCCCAATTAAACCGCACTGAGCTGGCCAGCTGCCAACATTTAATGGCATGTAACTGGGCAGTGCCACTGAATATCTGCTCTCATTGCCTTGGCACTGTATAGTGAGAGCTGGGGCAGGCTAGACAAAATCATGGAGGAGCTGCCAATTATGTGGGCGTAGGCCATATTCACTACTAGTGGCTACATTGTTAACTGGCCCAATAGGACTGCACAAAAGGCATTTCTAACTCTGCATACTTCCAGGTAGGGGCTTGAAGTTGACTTTTTTTGTTGTTGTCATCCCCTCCCAGACCCTTCCTCGCCACATGAGCTTATCCTCCAGAGCCCCCCATGAGCATACTCCTACAAGCTCCCCACTCCCTCTCCCTTGTAGACAACCCAGGCCTACATTCAAGCCACTGGTTGTCTAGACCAGTACAGTATACTGGACAGGAGTGAACCCCCAGTAACTCCTGCCAATGGTGGCCACAACCTCTAGTGGTATCTCACATTACCTCTGTTAAGGGGCCGGCCTTCCATATAAGGGCAGTTTTGGGAGGAGCATCTCAGGAAAAACCTTACACCTACCAACTGGGTAGTGAACTGAATAGCGCACCTACCTGGGTGCATTCCAGGTGCGGCCACAGTCCAGATATTCAGTGCTGGTACCACATATTATGAAATAACCTCCAGTAAAATCCACTGTAAATTTAGGGGGTCTTTTATAAAGGCACGCTACTGTTTTTAGCACGAGCTAATGATTAGCGCATGCTAAAAGCTAGAGACACCCACAGGAATATATGGGCTTCTCTAGCGTTTAGCGCATGCTAAAAACGCTTTGTAAAAGGACCCCTTTGGAACATATCCCATTAATCCTTATAGAAATTATTCCTTCAAAAATCTATTTATCATATTCACCAGATACAGGGGTAGGAAAAAATCTCAGAGTACTGCAGTAGCTGTATCAAAGCCTGCTCTCCTTTCTTCAATCATTGGCTAAAAAAACCTCCCCATTTTATTTAAAGTACACAATAGTGACTCATACACAAAAAGTTTTTGAAATAGTCTTTTCCAATTATCTTCTTAAATAACTATCACAGTGCAATTAAACTCCGGAATATTTTCTCTTGTATAATGGAACCATTCACATGTACAGCAGCCTTTTTTTTTTACTGCACTATTTACGAAAATCCGCTTGTGAAAACAAATCCTCATATGGTTCCATGCATTCTTCATCAAACAGCTCTGACACGGCCAGCATTTTGCGCTCCCGCCGCTGCATCAGGGAAAGTGTTTTGTTGCTGCTTAGTTACCTTATGAAAAACATTCATGTATTAAAAACATCAAATAACTCTCAGCATCTTAAAATATTGACTCTCTATACATGTTTCTAAACCCTGTGGTTCAATCCACCTCAGTTCTTTTTGAACTAGAAATTTTCTTCGGTCTCCTCCTCTCATGGTTGGTGATAACTTATCTAGAACTACAACTCTTAGATCTTAGAACTCATGGTAACATTGTATACAATGTTTCAACACAAGAGCCTCTATTTTCTTCCTCTTTATATTGCTTTTATGCTCTGTCAGTTGTATAGATAAACTTCATGAAGTTTGTCCAACATAGATGTTATCACATGAACAATGGAAGCAATACAACAAAATCGAACTTATAAGTGGTCAAGTTAAACAAATTCACTCTGAGGATAAAAGTCTGCAAATATTTAAGAACGCAACGGTTCTCGATAGACTGGCTGTTCGTAGGCAAGTTGAGTTCTTGGAAAATTATAACAGGAGACTCAGTCTATGTATATTGAATTTTCCAAAAGCTCTGGCCACTCCCCCCTTGGAAATCTTCAAACAATATTTAGTTGAGATCTTGACGTTTTCTTCTGATCGTTTGCCTCCAGTAAACAAGATTTATTATCTTCCTGTTTCTTTAAAAAAGCCCAAGGTGAGGTTGTAGGTTCAGAGCGTGAACCATCGATGGATTTGAAAAACATATCTGCTGTATTAGAAAGTCTATCACTGAATTCACAGAACAGACCACATTATTAGTGTCTATGGTTTTTGAACAAGATGTTAATGCTATAATGAACAATGTGAAAATTGATTGAGGAAAACAATCTGAGAGTCTAAATATCCTGGAATAACCAATACAATTATAAGTAAAATTAAAATATGAAGTTTTTTAGACCAATGATGAATAACAGAACCCCAGTGAAAGACACTGAAATTGTAGTACGCATTTGGGTGTTTTGAGGTCTTTTCCTCATGCTTTACTACATTATTGAGACCATATATTTTTGAAGTATTTACTGGGTTTTTCACTTTATTGTTAATGCCATAATGAAACAATATTTTAGACATTGTCAATATCTTTTTTATGGTCAGAAGATAAATATCTACCTGGACGGTGCTGTGTACCCAAGAGAGGAAGAAAGTTCTCCTCAATAAGTAAAGAAGTCAAGGACATGGGGGGTACTTTCTTGTTAGCCTTTCCATGTAAATGTAGGAACATATATGCTCAAAGTACATATTTTTTGTTCCAGAGCAGTTGCGCTCCTTTTTGGACTTGAAGAAGTTGTAGTGTGTATAACAACTAAGCCTGCATGTTAAGCAAAGGGATCTTGAGGTAACACCTTTCATTAATTTTATGTATTTATTTATTTATTGTGAACATTTATATCCCACATAATCCCACCAAGGCAGGCTCTATGTGGCTTACAACGTTGAAGGAAGAGTACAATACTATAAGTCATATGCAAGATGGAGTAGAGAGTAGAGGAGGGGAAGAGAGGGGGACAACAGGGGGGAGGAATGAGGGAATGCAGGGGATCAAGCAGGAGTGGAATAAGAACGATAACACAGATAAGTCTTGAGAGATTTCTTGAATAGGCTGTGGTCAGCTGTCTCTTTTAACGGTGATGGTAGAGCGTTCCAGAAACGGGGGCAGGTGTAGCTGAACGACGAGGCAAAGAGCAGCTTATATCTCAAGTTCCTGCAGCTAGGAAAGTGGAGAGTCAAATAGGTGCGGGAGGCCTATAATAATTTGTTTCCTTTGTTTAAGCTCCAGTATTTAGATTTTTTCCTCCCCTTCTCTCTCCATTTTATGGTCTAAGGAAGGATTTATGATGGTATGATGTTCATTTCCTTTATTATTTAATGCCTGTATATTTATGTTCAAGAGTTATCTTGCTAGTTTGTTTATGAATGAATAAATATAAAATAAAAATACATTTGAGAATTGTCACTTCCTAAACTCAAAACAGCGATAAAAACTTGGCTCATCAAGCAAGTTTTTGGTCACTAATTATGCTGGGGTTCAGCAACTTCCTTATCTTCCCCTGGTTACCCTTCCCATTTTTCCAGTCACCCGTTGGTTTTTCCTTGGTCTGTCTGGTATGCTTGAGTTGTCTTCTTATCCCCTTCTTTCCTATCTGACGTTGTAGTTCCTTTTCCAGTTTTCTGTATTTTTTGGTTTTTTTGTATGTAAACTGCTTAGTTCTGTACACCAGCTGAAGCTGTATAACAAGTGTCTACAAAGAATAAAGACAGGACTGCCTTTAATGTGGTCCTATGTGCCCCTCCACATGTAAAATAGTACACATAAAACTCACATCATAAATAAACAACTAAATAGTACATAAGCAATTGATAACTAAAATATACTTAAAACTGGAGCACCAGTTTTATGGTGAGCAAATGTTTTCTCCGATTTGGGGAGTTTTGTGTTGTTGTTGCTTTTTTTTTTCTAGAGCTAGATGATTTATCAAGTCCAATGATAATATCTGTGAACCCTTTTGGGAAAGACTGAGGTTGGTCAGACCAATGCTCTTCAAGCTTTGAGGCCTTTTTTTTATTTGCATTTTGTGATTTTTGTCCTCAATAGTAAGCAGTCTCTTGAAAGAAGGTGTACTTTTGCAAAAGAATGTGCACTTTTTTTCCAAAGAGTGTGTGCTATTTGCAAATAGAGGACATTCTTTAGGAAGGTGTATGCATTCATTCTAAAACAGTGTGACCTCTTTACAATAGTGCACACGTTTGGGGAAGAGTGTGCAGTGTGCAAAAAGTGTGCACTCTTTTGAAAGAGTGCACGGTCTTTCTAAAAAAGTATGCACTCACGACAACATTGCTTCTGTGATGAAAAAATGCTCAAAATCATAAGCACATAAGCATTGCCACACTGGGACAGACCGAAGGTCTATCAAGCCTAGCATCCTCTTTCCAGCAGTTGCCAATCCAGGTTATAAGTACCTGGCAAGATCCCAAAACAGTACAATACATTTTATGCAGCTTATCCTAGAAATAAATGGTGAATTTTCCCCAGGTCCATCTTAATAATAGTTTATGGACTTTTCTTTTAGAAAGTTATCCAAACCTTTTTTAAACCCTGCTAAGCAAGCTGATTTTACAATATTCCCTAGCAACAAAATGACATGGTAAATGAGATAAAACAAAAATTCTCTGACTACACATCCCTAGCCTTTACCAGCTTTAGAAGTGGAGGCAGTAAGTGTATCCATACTGCTGGAGATGCCCCCACCCCAGGACATCCCCTATGGCAGCAAATTCACCCCATCTTTCTTATACCTCAACATCTGTAATCACAACCATCCCAGCCCCATCCACTTACTCCCCTAATATCAGCAGTATAACCCCCCACCCCCCTTCAGACTTCCCTGGTAGGATTCAACAAATTTCCACACTGCCCCAACACCCTCCCTTAACAACAAGCAGAAAATCCCACTACCTGGCTGACTCATCTCCTAGCTCTTATGGAGGGGATGGGGTCCCAATGGCTAGTAGGGGCAGAAGTTCTTCTCAGATGCTCCTGCTGAGTCTGAATCCTGGTCCTAAAGGTTGGATGTGGCTCCTACTGATAGTGTTGCATTACTACTGATAGGAATCAAGCTCCCAATTAAGGAGCACACACTTCTTACTTGGCAGCTTTACCCCTAACAATAGTATTGTGAGACTACTGCTTGGGGTCAGAGCAAAAGAGAGAGAGAAGCATCTAACAATCACTCCTACTTCTCTATCAGAAACCCATGAAGAGTCAGAGGGATCTTGGGAGGGAGAGAACATTTGCTTCTCAATGTTGAGGGTGGTGAGATTTGCTGGAATCTATTATGGGGTTCAGGGGTTGTACTGTGATGTTGAGGAGGGAGGGGGTATGGGAGGTCCAGTGGGAGGTGAGGGTTGCACTACTGAGGTTAAGACTAAGGGAAGGGGTAAGAGGTAGTAATATAGATGTTGGGGGTATATTATATTATACAGGGTGAGGGAATATTATATTATGGACGTCAGGGGGAGCAGTTGGGTGGGTTATGTTTAATATGTTGGGCTACAATAAGTTCACCAATGATGAACTTACTGTAGCCCAACATATGAATGATATCAACATATTAATGATACACTTACCACCACCTCATCTTGAGACAACACACAGTAACTTTATATACACTAACTACAAAGTGCTGTCCACACCCTTAATCCATCTATTCTCCAACCCTTTTCAACCTCTAGCAGCTGCAAGCAGTTATATGTATTGTAATTGTTCCTGTGGCACAATAGCTTCTTGTCACAGTTTACTAAATAGGTCCCTAAGTGTTTTAATCAGCGCAGTTTATCAACCCTTTTCTAGTTTGTATCTATCCAAGTAAAAAGTACTACTACTACTTAACATTTCTAAAGCGCTACTAGGGTTACGCAGTGCTGTACAATTTAACATAGAGGGACGGTCCCTGCTGAAGGAGCTTACAATCTAAGAGACAAGTGAACGGACAGTCCGATAGGGGCGGTCAAATTGGGGCAGTCTGGATTTAGTGAATGTTAAGAGTTAGGTGCCGAATGCAGCATTGAAGAGGTGGGTTTTAAGCAAAGACTTGAAGATGAGCAGGGAGGGGGCTTGGCGTAAGGGCTCAGGAAGGTTGTTCCAAGCATAGGGTGAGGCGAGGCAGAATGAGCGGAGCCTGGAGTTGGCGGTGTTGGAGAAGGGTACAGAGAGGAGGGATTTGTCCTGTGAACTGAGGTTACGGGTGGGAACATAGGGGGAGATGATGGAGGAGAGGTAGTGAGGGGCAGCAGACTGAATGCATTTGTAGGTAAGAAGGAGAAGCTTGAATTGCCTTTTTATACATTAATTAATTAATTAAAATTTGTATATACAACCTGAAAGCCCAAAAGCTATTGAAGTGATATATTTTCTGTTACAAGAGGGATCACAATCTAACTCCCCTGTTTACTAAGCCGTGTGCTAATGCACATTGACTGGGCTGTGTCAGCATTGCCGCGCAGGAGGCTTAGTAAATGGGGGGGGTGGGGGGGTGGTGGTGGTAACTTTTTGTTTGAGGCAATGGAGAGTTAAGTGATTTTCCCAAGATCACAAGGAGCTGCACTGGGATTTGAGGTAGGCTCACCTGGTGTTCAGACCACTGATCTAACCATTAGAAGAAAGATAACTGCTTACCGTTTCAATTTTCTTTGAAGACATTATTAGAATGGAATCACAAAACCAATTTTCTCCATGGGCAATGTCTCCAAATGGGTTAGTTTTGTGCATACAATGACAGGAATGAACTTCAGATCTCAGTCTCTCAAATTTACTGCTAACGCTTGCCATAGAACTTGCGTCATGCCAAAAGTGCTTCCCTCTGCAGTTTGTAAAATGTAACATGTACAGGTAACCTATCCAGGTATATCTGAAAATTCTTTTTGATCAAGCCGTGCAACCAACATGATGGGGGAATATTTCTGTATCTTTTCATCACATTTTCTTGGCATCAAACTGCAGTTCTTGGTACTTAAGGTTCTTTTCTCTCTCCACATGATTCACAGAGTAATCACTTGGGCCTGATACTTCCATAATTAATGCTGCCCTGATGTTTCTCTGTTTTACCACTGAGTCCGGTTTTTGTTCATCCTACTTTTTATCTGTCAAGGTGGGGATGTCCCAAGTGATCATAACATTCTTGTTTTCCACAATCCTCTTAGGATCATGTTCCCACTGCCTTTCTGGTACAGTGATGCTGTAATGCTTACAGAATTTCCAATGAATGAGGTCTGCCACCTTGTTGTGGTTTTCCATGTACAATTTTCTGCCATCAGCACTTTGCAGCTAGCTACGAGATGAGTAACTGTTTCCAGCTCTTTCTTACAACATGTACAAATATCAGGTGCACCAGGGTTTTTTTCAATGCTCTCTGTTAACCATCTTAGCCATAATCTGCTGTCCTAAACTGGAACTATCAATCTATCATTCTTAGATTTCAGTTCATCTCTTCTTAGCAAGTTGTGTGTCCAGACTTGATCAGCTTCCTGGAGTAATGCTTTATATTTCCCATAGTATTTGTGCAATTGCCCCTTGATTTTCCTTATTTGCCGATCATCTTCTTTAAAGAGCTTTTTATCCTGCTTTGCATATTCTGGGGGTCTTTTACTAATGCTTAGCTTGAGTTATCTGCAGCAGGACCCATAAGAATAACATGGGCTCTGCTGCAGATAACTCAAGCTAAGCTTTAGTAAAAGATCCCCACTGTTAGCTCCATTCCTGTACTTACAGTTGGATTCTCATGCCTTCTACTCGTTGGAACATCAAGTTTAATGATGGAACTTGATTCTGGACATTTGCTCTCATAATTCAGCACTTTCTGCACATTGGTTGATTACTACTACTACTACTACTACTATTTAGCATTTCTATAGCGCTACAAGGCATATGCAGCGCTGCACAAACATAGAAGAAAGACAGTCCCTGCTCAAAGAGCTTACAATCTAATAGACAAAAAATAAATAAAGTAAGCAAATCAAATCAATTAATGTGGACGGGAAGGAAGAGAGGAGGGTAGGTGGAGGCGAGTGGTTACAAGTGGTTACGAGTCAAAAGCAATGATGAAGTCAAATAAGTGTTGAGGCCTATGATAGAAGCTCTATGTGTATAATCGTTTTTAAAAAATGTTTATTTATTGCATTTAACAGAACATTACAAGTATCAACTTGACAAGGACAACACCATAAGGCAGTATTACAGAATAATAAGGCAAAACTGGAAAGAGGAAAAAAAAAAAAAGGTGCTATATCAGTTCTCAACAAAGAGGAGAGATTGAAAAAGAAAAATCCCTAAAACAAGGGTAAACATGAAACACTATAAAGAATTACTTGAGAGAGAACGTATCTATACAAAATCTTCATCTGTTCTTATTCACCTGCAGGTATAGGAATCTCTGACATCTTTGCTTCCAGAACTAATTTAAACTGATTAGGGTCAAAAAAGACAAACCTCTGATAACCCAAAGTCACACAGCATTTACAAGGAAATCTCAAAATGAACTTGGCACCAATTGCAAGCATTTGTTGCCACATAGGGAGAAACAACTTTCCACGATCTTGTGTACTTTTAGTTAAGTCAGGAAATATCCATACTTTTTGACCCATAAAAAGTTTTTGTCTGTGATGAAAATATAACTTCAAACTATGGTCACGATCTTGAGGAAATAAAAAAGTCACTATTAAGGTCTCTCGAGTCACAGTCTCAGAATCAGATTTTTCCAGAAGAACAGTCAAATCTAAGCTGTTCTGCGATATTTTCTCCAGGTTTAGAATCTGAGCAGCCCCTGAGGCTTTATCCTGCTGAGGTAATGTCTTAGATTTATTAGATATATAATATACCTTAGCTGTAGGTGGAAAAGCTTCTTTTGGCAATAACAGATTTTCCTCAAAATAAGTTTTCAATAAACACACTGAAGGAAAAAAACAGATGCTTTGGGAAATTTAACAGTCTCAAATTCAAATACCTCAGAGTTCTCTAGATTCTCAACTATTCTAGCCATGAAAACTTTATCTTCAATCAGGGCAGCCTGAACCTTCTGTGATTCCAAAGACTCACCCGATAATTTCTGCAATTGACTGTGCAATATAGGTAAAACATGCTCAGCCTTCATTGCTGAAGAACTGAAAGTCATCACAGCCTTTGTTAAAGAAGAAACAGCGTCATTCAAAGAAGTCAGTGCATGTATAATCTATTTTTATGAAGCCCATTCTTCCTTCAGCTCTAGGAATGTACAGTCTGGGCATACACTGAATCTTATACATAGTAAAATAGTAACATATTTATTTATTTATTTATAGTTTTGTATCCCACATTATCCCACCTTTTTGCAGGCTCAATGTGGCTTACAATTCATCGTGGATGCTGAACATAGAAAAGAATATACATTTGGTTTTACAACAGGTATTGGTGCATGGTGGAGAGATACATGGTAATGGAAGTAGGAAAGAATAGACATTTGTGTTAGCAGAGGTTTTGTGTGTATGATGGTGAGATACTTGATAGTGTTAAAGTTATGTGCATTAGGTACATGATAGTGAGAGCAAAAGGCATTAGAGAACGTTCCTGTATCTCTTAAAGAATGTAGAGTTACGCGTGTTGTCCATTGTGATATATTTTGTCGAAGAGATAAGTTTTCAGGAGTTTGTGGAAATTGGTCATTTCGTAGACTGTTTTTAGATTTCATGACAGTGTATTCCAGAGCTATGTGCTTGTATAAGAGAAGGTTGATGCATGCATTGATTTGTATTTCACGCCTTTGCAATTGGGAGGGTGAAGGCTGAGGAATGTGCGGGAGGACTTTTTTGCATTTCTGGGTGGTAGTTCTATTAGGTCTATGTAGGCTGGGGCGTCGCCATGGATGATTTTATGGATCAAGGTACAGAGTTTGAACATGATACGTTCTTTGAGTGGGAGCCAGTGTAGTTTTTCGCGAAGGGGTGTTGCGCTTTCGTATTTTGGTTTGCCGAATATAAGTCTGGCTGCCATGTTCTGGGCTGTCATAGTCCATCCAGTCTGCCCCAAAAGATAAACTCATAGTATAAGGTACGATACGATACTATATATGCATACTTGATCTTTATTTGTCCTTGCCATTTTCAGGGCACAGACCATAGAAGTCTGCCATGCGCTGGCTTTGCTTCCCAATTATTGAAGTTGCCATCTAGTCACCGCTAAGTTTGTTTGGTTCCATTCCTCCTTAAATGATTCCTTTGTGTTTTTCCCACGCATTTTTGAATTCCGTTACATTCCAGGTATCTACCACCCTCTCTGTGAAAAAGTACTTCCTGACATTATTCCTGAGTCCCCCCCCCCCCCCCCCCCCACCAGCAACCTCAGTTCATGTCCTGTCTCTGGAAAAGGTTTGTTGGTATATTAATACCTTTCAAATATTTGAATGTCTGGTATCATATCACCCCTGTCTCTCTTCTCCTCTAGGGCAGTGGTTCTTAACCTTTCTTCTGTTGTGACACACCTGACAGACAATGCTCACATGCATGACACACTGAACACTACAATTTGCAGCTGAACAAAGAGAAAACCCTATCATTTCATGGTGCTAATAGTGATGCAAGTGAAATACAGATGGTATGGTGATGAGGATGGAGTCGGTCCAGTGGGCAGCTAATAAATTGGTAAGCGGTCTCAGTCATAAAACATATAAGGACAAGCTTATGAACCTCAACATGTATACACTGGAAGAAAGGCGGGAGAGAGGGGTTATGATAGAGATGTTTAAATACTCAGTGGCATTAATGTACAGGAGATGAGCCTTTTTCAAATGAAGGAAAACTCTGTAATGAGAGGGCATAGGATGAAGTTAAGAGGAAATATGATTAGGAGGAATCTAAGAAAATACTTTTTTATAGAAAGGGTGGTGGATGCGTGGAATGGCCTCCTGGTGGAGGTCATGGAGCCAAAAACTGTGTCAGAATTTATAAAAGCGTGGGACAGGCATATGGGAGGCGTTAGTGGTTATTGTGAATGGGCAGACTGGATGAGCCATTTGGCCGTTATCTGCTGCCATGTTTCTATGTTTACTACCAAACATGCCCTACATGCGGTAAGAGTTCTCTTACCGCATGGCCATGTGTGTCTGGGGGTCTTATTACCTGCTATGGTATAAAAGGCCCTGGAGCGTGGAAAAAACAGCTCCTGCCAGTAGCACATAAGTACATAAGTAATGCCACACTGGGAAAAGACCAAGGGTCCATCAAGCCCAGCATCCTGTCCACGACAGCGGCCAATCCAGGCACAGGGCCCTTTCCCCTACAGTTTGGTAAAAGAACCTGTTAGTGCATTGCTTTTTTGGTGCTATTTATAGAATTTGGTCTTTACTACCGGATACGGAGCTACAGGAACCAGCTGGTCACCACAGGAACTACTCGGTTGACACAGGGACACAGATACTGGAACAGCTTCGCCAGTCTCCACCTGCACTTAGCCACTGTCCCCCAGGAGTTGAGCCCCTAGGTTCAGGCGACCGGCAGGCCTTAGGGTAAACAGAAGCAGCAGTAGTATCAGGCAAAGCTGTACCAGACTGACAGGTACGACAGACCAGGCAGAACCCAGCCCTGCCAGGAAAAGAGTCCTGAGCAACAGGAGTACTAGCCAGAACACAGACTCTAAGCACAGATACCCACACACAGCAGATACAGAGACAGAGGCATAGGCGCCCGGTATAAGAGGCTTGGACAGGCTAAGCCTCCCCTGCTGTGCTCTGAGAGGTTTAAATTGTTGATTTACCTCCATCCTCACAGCAGGAGCTGCAGTGAAAGCCCTCTAGCCTTGTGTAACCAATTGTAGAAATTGGTTTATGGTTTGTTTACCTTACTGCTGGGAGAGCAGGGGGGGGGGGAGGTTGGCTGGGTTGCCAGGGAGATATTTAACGAGGATGACTTCCTGACCTGCACTGAGAACAGATAGCAGCAGAATCGGACAACCAGACAACAAAGGTAGAAAAGATCATTTTATTTTCATTATAGTATTTGGAATATGTCCACTTTGAGAATCAAGTGCTCAACATTAAAAGTTTATATTTATTTACTTATTTATGGCATTTTATCCCACATTAAACATGAATTAGGGTGTTTTGTGGCTCTACATGAGAATTGAGATGATATGATCCCTTGTTTCATATTGCTGACGGTCTGCATTTTCTATATGGGTGGTATATTGGTGTATTAGGTTCTGCCCAGTGTAATATTTATGGTACAGTAAGGTTCTGAGTGTGTTTTTGCACAAAGTTGTGCATAGTGTTTTGCAGTTGAGCGATTGTGCTTAGAATATGCTTTGAGCAACCACTTTATTCTTTGACATATGATACATATCTAATATCTAAATTTAATAAAAGGTATTAATTGTGACTTTTATTTTTATTTATTTATTTTTTTCTGTGTGTTATCAGACAATTATGGATTTAAGCTCCACCCCTGGCCCCACCCCTAACCCCGCCCCCTTTAGCCTCCCCAAACAGTTGGGCCACCCCCTTTAGCCTCCCCAAACAGTTGGGCCACCGACCGCCTATGGACAGAGGGGTTAACACAGCACACTAACCCCAGAACAAGAGGTGAAACCACATCAAACAGAATTAAAACAAACAAATTAACTAAAATGAACAAGCTAACACATCACAGAAGACACACACTAACCTCAACCAGAGAACAACCCAGCTGCAGGGGAAAGCCAATTAACCGCACGCTGAGACAAACACATACAAGGGAACACAGAATAAATGCTGACAAGTCAGCACTTAAGAACACAAAAAGGGAAGGAACAGATCCCTCCCGCACCCAGAGCAAGCTCTCAGGGAAAAAGATAGATAAGGAGCTACAGCAGGAAAATCCTAAACGCTAAAGCAGCGCTTACCTGGAACTGCAGGTAAAAATAGCTCCTGGCTACTGATGTCAGTAACTGCAGACTTCAGCTACCACTCAGCTGACCAATAGCAAGCAAGTCCCACCCAGCTACCCTAGCAGAGAGATTCCTAGCCCCTCCCTAGCTCTAGCAGAGTGGGTACCAGCCTCTCCTCAGCCTGCTTAGCAAAAACATAGCAGAAACATAACACTTGCCATGATGCCGTTATATATGATCATATATTCTGTTAGTATCTATTGCATTGGACAACTTATAGATTGTAGGTAGACAAGTTATTGATCTGTAATTTTGGGGGAAGGTTACTTTCATCTCCTTTTGGAAATAGAAGCGGTGTTCCTGTTACTAAACAATGTGGTATCAAATCTGTCTGCCTGATGAATTGATTTTTTTGCAGTTTATTTATTTATTTGTTTCATTTGTATCCCACATTTTCCCACCTATTTGCAAGCTCAGTGTGGCTTGCATGGTACCACAATGGCATTCGCTAGTTGTGGTATGAAAAAATACAAGTGTTATTGTGGTAAGAGAAGGTTCGTGTTCAGTAGATACATTGGGGAAGTTAGGGAGGGGGGAGGGTTAAGGTATGTCCATTACAGTCTTTGGTTTTGCAGTGTCGCAGGAACTTAGGTTTTTATGTTGGGTCAGTGGGGTATGCCTTTTTGAACAGGTTTGTTTTTTGTTCTTTCCGGAAACTTAGGTGGTCGTTCGTTTTTATTATCTTTGGCAGAGCGTTCCATAGTTTTACGCTTAAGTAAGAAAAGCTGGATGCATAAGTTGATTTGTATTTGAGTCCTTTAGTACTTGGGTAGTGGAGATTTAGGTAAGTTCGTGCTGATCTTGTTGTGTTTCTAGTTGGTAGGTCTATGAGGTCTGTCATGTATCCTGGGGCTTTGCTATATATAATTTTATGAACCATGGTGCAGACCTTGAAAGCAATGTGTTCTTTGATTGGGAGCCAGTTCAGTTTTTCTCGGAGGGGTTTGGCGCTATCATAACGTGTTTTTCCAAATATAAGCCTGGCTGCTGTGTTCTTTGTGGTCTGAAGTTTTTTTATAATTTGTTCTTTGCATCCTGCATAAATTCCATTGCAGTAATCTGCGTGGCTTAGTACCATTGATTGTATCAGGTTGTGAAATATAGCCCTTGGGAAGAATGGTTTCACGCATTTGAGTTTCCACATTGAGTGAAACATTTTCTTTATGGTAGATTTCGCTTGGTTCTCTAGAGTGAAGTTTCGGTCGATTGTTACTCCGAGAATGTTTAGGTTGTCTGAGATGGGGAGGGTGTGGCCTGGGATGCTTAGGTTTTTGGGTTTGTATGTGTTGTGTTGGGAGGAGATGATGAGACAGTGTGTTTTTTCTGTGTTGAGTTTTAATTGGAATGCATTTGCCCATGAGTCCATGATGTTCAAGCTGAGCTTGATTTCGTTGTTGATGTCTGACAGATCTTGTTTGTATGGGATATATATTGTGACGTTGTCTGCATAAATGAATGGGTTGAGGTCTTGAGTGGATAGGGCCTTGGCTAGTGGGATCATCATGAGGTTAAAAAGGATCGGTGATAATGGTGATCCTTGTGGTACTCCACAGTTTGGTTTCCATGGTGATGATGTTAGTGTTAGATTTCACTTGATATGTTCTGGTGGTTAGGAAGCCCTTGATCCATTTGAGTGTGTTTCCGCCAATTCCGAAGTAGTCTAGGAGTCTTAGTAATATCTTGTGGTTGACCATGTCGAACGCACTGGACATGTCGAATTGGAGGAGAAGTATACTTTTGCCATATCTTGGTGAAGTAACTGTTTAAGCCAAAATTTAGTCACTCTATCTGGATCAGGCTTTTCCAATTTGGGACTCTTTAACCTATTTTCTAAGTCTTTTGTTTATTTCAGGCCACTCCATAGCTATCATGCTTACCTGTTCTGCTGGTGGTGGTGGGGGGAGGGGGTTGTATAATTTCTTTGTTTTAGAGTTACCTTTCAGTAATTTATCAGCTACCCTTCCCTCCCCCCCCCAAAAAAAAAGAAAAATTGAGGCAGTTGGTTTACCAAACCATTAATATTTGTTTGAAGGAATGTGGTATGTAGGGAATACATTCTATAGTCTAATCTAAAAAGTTGTCAGCTGATTCACACTGTCACATGACATTCATGACTGACTCCCATTCTACTGCTGTATTTAATGGAAGTATAGTCAAGCATAAATAATTGACATGGCATGCTATCACGTAATACAGTTTTCTAAATATACAACACTTTTTTTAATAATGTATTTCCATATTTATACATATGGGCAATAGTGAACTGCCATTCCATGGATATTACATTGATTACTTATTCATTTTGACTGTCAAAAGTAAAGTTTTCATGACATATTTGTACATCTTCTAATCATATTGAGCTTTGTCAGCTTTTCATCCATTCTCTCAAGTTGTTGTGTTTTGCATTCATCTGACTAGCTCACATGTTCTTAGAATATAAACTTGTCATGTTCTTAAATTTATGTCCAATTAGACATGCTTTAACCACCCACATTTCTGATCATATCCACATACTTTTTCTCTCCCACATATTTGTGATAAAATGTGAAGCACTGATAGTTCATATCAGACAGGTTCTGAAATTGTTTGGCATACTTTATTTTTGGTATAATATTTTTCTGAATTGCAAAATATTCTGTTTCACATAATAATGGCATAATGTGATAGAAACCCATTTGTGATGTCCTATGATCTAATAATAGTGCAAAAGAGATGCTGAGCTGTGGTTGCCAGGGTAACTATAATTAAGTTTACAGTTTTTATAACCATAACACTTTCCTAACAAAATTCTCTATAGTGTGTTGGCTGAATTGTATTAGATTGTATGTTAGATTTTTTTTAATGCAACAGAAACAGTGCAGGATATTAATATCATAACAGATTTATATACACTACCTCTAGCATATGTAAATCCATATTATATATATGTACAGTGCAATCCGCTTAAGTGCAAGGGTCTGGGACCAAAGAAATAAATGCAGTTAACCGCAGAGTGCACTTAACCGTTTTGACCCAAAGAAGCTTGACATTTGATAAACATATGTACAGTACTGTTTATTATACATATACTATACAGTCTTGGTTAACTGATGTTATACAGTCTCCGTTAACTGACGTTAGGCTTACTTGAAGTAATCAGTCATAGTCCTCTGTACACTACTGTGTTTGTGAGTTCCATAGACTATGTCTGCCAGATGGTAAAAACTGTCATAGTGTCAGGATGCTGATAGTGAGCCCTTATGCTCCGACTGAGCACGGTGGAATGCTGAGACGCCGCACTCTGTCAGGCAGCTGAACAACCCCGGGCTTCACCTGGGAGCGACCACCGTTCCCCAGGAGTTGAGCTCTCAGGTGCAGGTGGCCACCAGGACTTCTGGATATGATTGGGGTCACACGACCCCTGGCTGTGGCCGGCGGAAGCGGAAAGAGCAGTGAGGGATGAAACACTCCACAGGACCAGGCTGACAGTGAACAAGGAATGGACCAGGTCAATCCGAGGGTCTGGGCAGGCAACAAACAGAGAACAGTCAGGGTCAATCCAAGGGTCGTGGCAGGCAGCAAACAGAGAATAGTCAGGGTCAAACCGAGGGTCTTGGCAGGCAGCAAACAGAGAATAGTCAGGTTCAATACGAGGTGCTAGGCAACATTAGCATTCTATGGGAATATTGTACATGCGAATATGTAATTATGTAAAAATCTTTTCAGTTTTCATTATAAGCTTACTGCTCGTAACTATACACATTATAGCATATCCTTCCAATATACTATTTCATTCATATGCTCTGTATGTTTAGTCCCTATTCTATTCATTATTTATATGTATTCTATTGTACGCATTGTTCTTGCAAATATTAGCACTTTATGAGAACATTGTATATGTGAACACATTTTTTTACGTTTAGCAAATGATGTTATTCCCACATTTTATCTTTTCATTTTATTTGTTTTTTACCATATGTTATTGCTTACTGTGGTTTTTTATCATATATATGTTTTATATTTTTGTACTTAATTTTTCTTTATTTGCATATGTATGTTTTATAGACTCCTGATGCAGGCCTGATGGCCGAAACACAACAGTTGTGTTGAGTCTTTTCATCAACAAACAAGCTTTTTAAGAATCTTGTCTCCAGGATTTGTTTTTCCGTGGTCAAACATCCCACTCTCACTTATACTTGTGTTTTCCCATGGGGCGTTCGAGTTCTCCGCTTGGCTGTGGATTCTTCTGAACAGGAAGTCGCTTAACATTCTTGAAGCAACGGGGCTGTTTGCTTTTTCCAATGTCGAGTGGTTCCAACTTCTCACTCCCATCCATATTGCAGCAAAGGAGGATTGTCAGTTGGTCTTTCGATGTTTTACTTCCTGTAGTTTCAGCTTGTTTGAATGCAAGTATTCCATCAGGAATCGCTCGCCAGTAGAGACCGTTTTTGTCAGCATTGAAAATGTCACGAGGTGCAAACTCGTTCAAGATGGTAGGAAGAACTGAAACAACCCAACTTTCAGCACCAAAGTCATCAGCGTCTTGTTTCTCACCATGCTGTTTCTTGAATTTTATGTTGTTCCTCTCCTTCCATCTTTCCAACCATCCAACAGTGGCTTTGAATTCAGTTAGTCCAAGACTTTCAGCTAGCTGATTACCTTTCTCCATAAGCAGTGGACCACTGACAGGAAACTGTCTGCTCCTGACTTGAGAAAACCACCGAAGAAGAGCATCCTCAACTTTTCCCGCCCGTTTACATTTCTGGTGTGGATTTGTATTGTTTTGCCAGTCTTCCAGAAGTTGGTCTTTCTGCTTCAAGATACATGAAATTTGACTGGGATTGACACCATATTCTTTAGCAATAGATGCTTGACTTTGTTTTCTAATTTTTTAAGAACTTCTATTCGTTCAGCCAGTGTTAAAGTCTTACAGTTGTACGATGACGACGACAACTCCAGTGTACACTCTAACAACTTTCTTTTGCTTATTCTGCCTGTGGCAGTTAATCAATAAGATTTCAAATTTATCGCCCCTTTGTCACGTGCCAATCGGCTTCTGCGGAGCCTTTTCTGCAGAGGAGTGGTCTTAAACCAAAGTTTGTCCCCATTGAAATTGATGGCGCCAAAAGCGGGACCGAAGTACGGCATGCAGTTAAACAGAGCATGCGCTTATCCGACGTGCACTGTAGTATGAGACAGAGAAGAAATTTGTTTGTGAACCCCAAGCCCTGGGGAGCGAGATGTGTGTGAACAATACCCTCCTCGGGAGCATGTCCTGGTAGGTTACAGTAGCAATGTTCCATGCTACCAATCTCAGGGCAAACAGTGGCTTCTCCCTGTCTATCTCAATAGCAGACTATAGACTTTTCATCCAGGAATGTGCCTAAACCTATTTTAAACCCAGATACACTAACTGCTGTTACTACATCCTCTTGAAATGAGTTCCAGAGCTTAACTATTTGTTGAGTGAAAAACTTTCCTCTTATTTGTTTTAAAAGTATGTGGTTTAACCTTAAATCTTGATGGACATCTAACACCTGATCCTGACTGAACATTATTATACAGCAATGGTAAGTGATCATCCTAATGCCAAAATGTTTCTTATTTTAGGAACGACTGGTGCTTTCTGTGTTGCCTCGATTTGTTGTACTAGAAATGATTAATGACATGACAAATGTAGAGGATGAACATTTACAACATCAATTTCACAAGATCTATATTCATCGCTATGAGAATGTCAGGTAAGAAAATCATTTTTCTGGTTTGTAAAGAGCCTTATTTAAAAAAATATCTATTTTGTGGTAAATTATTTGGTAGTTTCATTGATTTATCATCTTAATGATGATGAGTTGATGATTTAGAGCATGATGTACTAAATCTTATTTTTTTAAAGCCATAGACAGACGATGTGGAAAAGGTTTTATAAATCAAATTTAGTTATCTTTAGAAGAACTTTTAACTGAATCTAACTGGCTAGGTTTTCCACTGAAATATTTGCCTGGCTAGATTTAGGGAAGCATTTATTATGGTGGTAAAAGTCACTTTCGCAATATATCAATAACACAGCTTGCGATCAACCTTGCAAGCTGTGCAATTCATAGTGCCCAGGAGCATTGGTGATAAGCCATGGCCCGATTCTACTGGGCACTAATTCATCAGCTTCCCCTCACTCCTTCTCCCCCACAATGGCCCCCTGTGCACATCCCCCCCCCCCCGGTGCCCTCAATACACGCCCCCTCCTGATTCTCTCTCTGCCCCAAAGAGTCACTCCCAATGTCCCCCTGAAAATCCTCAGTCACCAATACCAATACCAGCATGATGCTTATATCCTGCATATACCATAACAAATTCAATGTGGTTCACAGTTAACATGAAAGCTGGTCATACCTAGAGAATTACAGATGTAAAAGTATAAAACACCCCTACTAAAATTACTTATAATACAAATTTTTGAAATAACCATTTTCTAAACTGTAAATAATGAGTAAGATTTCTAAGATTATATGGATTACATGCCATATTCTGTAAGGTTTGGAGTCTTTTCAAATTTGATTTGGAAATACCAGCATAAATAATATTAAAGTAGTCATATTTAGAGTGTACAAAAGCAAACACGAGAGTACAAAGAAAGTCAGCGTTAAAGATCTAAATGACCTTAGTTTTCACAGAAAGAAAAAAAACATGTTTTAATCACATGTGAAATTTGGGCAGAGAATGACAACGCAAAGTCAATAATAATAATACCAAGATATCTAAAAGATAAAACTGTAACAACTCAGTAGTGCAGTAACCACAGTCTCAGTACTAAATCCAGTTCAAAATCCCAATTTATGGGGATGTAAGGCATTTATAGATTCTGAAAAAGTTTGAAGTTGCTGAAAAACAACTGTTTCATTGATTTTAGATAGAAACGGCTTGTTAGATATTGGGCGGTAGTTCATAAGTTGTAGAGGTTCTAATTTAGGTTTCTTCAAAAGTGACCTAATAAGCTCAGTCTTAAGCAAAGATGGAACCTCACCAGCAGACAATTAGAAAGCTTAGCATGAATATGCGGTGTCAGCCCCAAAGAAGGTAGTTTCAACCAAATAGATGGAATTGGATCCAGGGGACAGAAAGTACTATGTAAATGTGAGACTAATTTGGACGAGTCTACAGATGGATTATTAAAATTCGCCCGTGAGGCAGACAAACCTGAGAATTTGAAAATGGTTATGCAATATCCCCCAGAGATGGAAATGTGCTCTGAAGCTTCTCAATCTTAATAAAAAAAAAAACCACCATACCTAGCCAAAGTATCTGAAAACAGCTGATCAGAAAGCAATAATGAAGATGCATATTTGAAAGTCATATTAAAACATCCAAATTTTACTCACAAAACACAAGGATTCTAGATTTATGTGACCAACTTTTTTGCTTACCACATTATAGAATATGATTAGACAGTACTGCTTGTAAATTCTATTTCATGCCAATTAGTGCTGATAATTGCTTAACATCCGATTTATCAGTGCCGATTAGCTTGTTAACTAATTAAGTCATACGCATTATCATGGAATATGCTTCAACTTCTGTGCAGAAATCTCGGTGCAATATATAGAATCCAGGGGTAAGCGCCTAACATGTGGTGCACTGTATAGAATTGAGGGGTTAATGTTCACTCCAACTGCATGCAGCAGTAGTTCACAGCTGATCTGAACCTCCCAGAGTACTTGACATAGATTCTAGCTCTGATTAGCCTGATTTTCACTGGCAAAGCGCTTCCTGCTCCTGGAATTGTGAAGGATACTTCTACAACCTATCCATCCCCTGTACCCTTTAATAACAGAAAGTGAATCTGACTACTATTGCAGTTACAATAAATAAAAGCATCGCTTTAAATATTTTCTGATAGCTATACCCGTATCAGTTATCATGTTCAGATAATAATAGCCCTTGCTGTATTATTTTGTGAAACTTAATTGTCAGCTCATGATAATAGCCACTATCACTTAAAAAAAAGAGAAAAGAATAAAGAATATAATTTAGGGTTTTATTTAGTCATGTGTCTGTTTCTTATCAAAAACATATAAAAACTGTAATCGGTGTTCAGCAGCACTTGATCTGATTTAATGTTATCTATGACTCCCTAAACCATAGTGATTTGGCAGTAATTACAAAGAACGTGTGTAAAGGTGTACACATATGTAGTCTGTATAACACATACAGACTGAACAACACAACAGTAAATCGGTGGTGCAAATAAGGGTTCAAGTTTATTCACATAAAAACATAAATAAAAGCCCAACGTGGCCATGTTTCGCAATTACCAAGGGCCCGATCTCTAGCTCTGGTTGTACTCCAGTTTCAGGAGTGACCTTTGACCCCCTGGGCTAGCAGCCCTTGGAGAACCAGTAGCTGGTGGTAAGGTCTCAGACCCAAAATGGACACGTGGCAACTTTCATTTTGCCGCACGTCCATTTCCGGCAAAATTTTAAAAAGGCATTTTTTTTTTTTTTTGCAGGTGCACTGAAAAATGATTTTGTGCATGCCCAAAACATGTGTCTACACTACCACAGGCCATTTTTCAGTGCACCTTAGTATAAGGACCCCTCAGTTTTACAGCAGAGCCTTTTTCAATATCTCTGTGATGATATCTCAGTTCAGCCGTGCAGCAACTAACAAATGTCATTCCCAAGGTCAAGTACTTTTTGGAACAGTGTAGCATCACACATAACAAGGGTAATTCTATAAGGAACCACCTAGATTTAGTTAGCAACAACATGTGTAAATTCTGGTATGCTAATCATAGAGGTGTGTATATTAGTGCAGCAGTAGCCTAGTGGCTAGTGCAATGGCAAGAGAACCTGGGAAACTGGGTTCAATTCCCACCTCAGCTCCTTGTGCCACTGTGCAAGTCACTTAACCCTCCATTGCTCAAATACAAAATAAGTACCTGTATATAACATGTAAACTACTTTAACCCAGGGGTGTAGCCAGACTTCAGCGGGAGGGGGGTCCAGAGCCCGAGGTGAGGGGGCACATTTTAGCCCCCCCCCCCCCAGTGACGCCGACCCCCCCGCCATTGTCGACTTTGCCCCCCCCCCTGCCACCAACCCTCTCGACCCCCCTCCCGCCGCCAACCCACTGTCGCCTACCTTTGCTGATGGGGGACCTCAGCTGGTGGGGATTGGGGTCCCCCGCCATCAAAGGCAGGCGACGGTGGGTTGGTGGTGGGTCATCAGCAGGGGGGTCCAGGGCCAAATATACGGGGGCTCAGCCCCCCCAGGCCCCACGTAGCTATGCCAATACTTTAACCACAGAAAGGTAGTATATCAAGTCCCATTCCTTTTTCTTATATTGGTGCATAAATGACTGTCTTCCAGCCACATAACCCTAGGATTCTATATATGGCTCTCAAAATTGTGTGAGCAAATGTGGGCGTGCGTACAATTTAATTGAATAATGAGCCAATTAGTGTCAATAATTGGGTGCTAATAATCAACTATTGGCATTAATTGGCAGCATTTTGGATTTCTGGGTGTACCTTGCTAAGGGCCTCTTTTATTATGGCGTGCTATCGTTTTTAACATGCGCTAATATTTAGGGCATGCTAAACGTTAGAGACATCCATTATGGACATCTCTAATGTTTAGCATGCCCTAAATATTAGCACGCACTAAAAACGTTAGCAAACCTTAGTAAAAGAGGCCCTAATTGTTATTTTATAAAGATGCACTTGTAAATTTTTTAGAGCAGAACTGAAAAGGTGACATGGCTATTGGAGGAGCATGGGCAGGTGAACAGCATTCACTAAAGATGCAAGCATTATCATAGAATTCGGGGGATCCACACCCATATTTCAGTTGGTGTAAATCCTCACAACCAAAGTTGGGAACTGATCCTGCGCTATGTACCATTCTATAAAATGGCCCCCAACTCAAAGCACCATTTATAGAATAGCACTCAACACTCATTTCCTTTGATGCCCAAATTTGGTGCCATTTACAGAATCTAGCTCTGACTGAATAGCATTGAATATTGGCACTGTTGAAAAGAAAATCATACCACTGGCATACCTCGATTGCCACCTCTTCTTAACTGGTTAACTTTTGTTCAGGCACCAAGTACTTCTCCCAAACGTTAACCAGTCGCCGGTCCCAAAATTTAAAGAGTTGCAATTTGCCTGGTTAACTGTGAAATCTAACTGATAAATCACTTTGAATATCAACCCCAACATTTATCATCCATCTTTAATTGCATCTTCTTTTCAAATGGTGCAGAATGACTGGAAGTGTTGGTGTCGATGGGTTCCAAAGCAAATATTAGAAGAACAGTTCTATACGCCTTCTAAATGACTAGATTCTCTATCTTCTAATGTTGATATTTTGTTTCTACTTAATTATTTAGGATGCCGATAACTATATTTACTGAGCTGATTGACCTGATGAAATGGAACGAAATATTAATATGCTATTTCCATATTTTATTTAGCATTCTTTTTGCAGACGTTAAAGGGTTCACCAACCTTTCCACCACCCTATCTGCACAGGAACTGGTCCGAATGCTGAATGAACTCTTTGCCAGATTTGATCGGCTAGCACATGTGAGTTGAATTCAATACTTATGTTGTCTTTTGAAGGAACATGGGGATGATGTTTTCTTAGCAAAAACAGCAAAGCTTCAGAAATGATCCATAGACTTAAAGGGGCCCAATATTCAGACCACGGCAGGTAGCCGGTTTGCTGTTGGCCAGTTCAAATTTAATCAACCAAGCTGATATTCAGCACTGGTCGATTAAGTTAAACCGGCCAAAGGTATACCTGCTATTTTGACGGCCTTATTTGGCTGCCAACCTTAGCTGTCAATGCGCTGAATATCGGTGGATAGCTAGTTATATATGGTGTGATATAACCAGTTATCCGCTAAGCGCTAACCGGGAATATTCAGTAGAAGATAGCTAGCTATCTCCCACTGGATATTACCAGATAGTCGGTAAAGTGCCGTTTAACTGTCCAGGAGCCATTTCTGGCTGGTTAAATGGTTTTAAATATCGGATGGAAAGTGTTGCTTCATCAATTGGCTATAACAGGAATTGTAGAAGTTCTGTTGGTCTGGTTTTCTGCTTAGATTTTTGATGCTGTCCAGTGCTTTTCCAATATGCAGTGTGCATCATAAACAAAATTAAGATATACTGTGTTAAGATTGGAATTAACAACCTGTGTCATTGAATTAATGATATGCAGCACATGTACATCTTAAAATGATCATACTAATTGAAATGTGACCGTTTAACAGGAGTGCTCTGCATCCTGCGGCTCCCCTGCAACAGGAATGCAGGAGTTCAGGCCTGGAGTGTCGACAGTCATGAGGTAGTTTCCATGCAGATCTATTTCATTCATATTCATTAAGGATATCCTGAAAACCTGACCTGTTTGTGACACTCGAAGACTGAACTCCTGCATCCCTGCTCTACACTATCCAGCCTATAATAGAAGAGCCAATGAGCAAAGGAGAACTAGCATTAAAAAATGTGGAACTTAGTCCTAATCTTCCCCAACCCCTATCTTCTTCCCCCAACTCCAAAAGCCAAATGATTGAGGAACCCTTTTACTAAAGGTTGCCACGCAGCAACCCGGAACTACCGCCGTAATTCTGTCTCCAGCACATGCCATTTCGAGTGCTGCTGGATTTTTTTTTAATTCACCGCAGCGGGTTACCTAGTGGTAATCAGGCAGTGCACACTGGGGTACCTCAGGAGCCCTTACCACCACCTTAATGGGTGGCGGTAAATGCTTCCCCTCCCCCCCTGCATGACTATAAGGTAAGTGCAAGCTTTACATGTGGCCATGTGTTTTTTTCAGGCTTTGTACTTGCTGCAGTAAAAAGGGCCCTGGCGCACGGCTGCTGCCACTACTGCAGGGCCCTGTTTACTGCAGCTTGGTGAAAGGGTCCCTCAGGTTGTAAGCCAGTGTTTACTCACTCCTCTCCAAACACACAAAAGAGTTCTCAGCCACACTAAATCCATTTATTCCCTCCATCATGACCTGAAAATTTCTTGTGGATTGAATTAAAACCCTAAATGTCAGCTTCTGTGGATTAAATTGAACAAAAAATATATCTTGACTCCCTTGACTTGCCATCAAAATTTGATGTTGATAGTGCACCGACTAGGAAAGTTATTAATGGAAGGCATATGCAACACACACACATACACACACACACACACTTCCCTGTAGATATCTTACACCCTGATTTCTAAAAAAAATACAGTTCAAGATGTAACATAGTAAATGATGGCAGATAAATACCTGTACGGTCCATCCAGTCTGCCCAACAAGATAAACTCATTTTACATGGTATGTGATACTTTATATGTATACCTGAGTTTGCTTTTCCTTGCCTTTCTCAGGGCACAGACCATAGAAGTCTGTCCAGTACTGTTCTTGTACTAAGTTCTGAAGCTAACATCAAAGCCCCTTAAAATTTACACTACAGCCCATCCCTATCTATTTAGTCACGATCAGGACATAGACCTTTCCATTTATTTCATTAAAAGCTGGGTCTTTTGCGGACTTGACTGGAGGAGGAATAGAGTGGATCCAGCTTTTACCTATCATCCATTTGCAGATTTTCTCCTCATTTCCCTTTCCCTCACCTTGTCAGTATGCATCTCCTTCCTCTCTCCATCACGTCCAGCAATTTTCCTCTCCCACTCCATCCATGTCCAGCATTTTTCCTCTCTCCTCCCCTCCATCCATCCATGTTCATCTCACTTCTTATCTCTTCCCTCCCCTCCATCCATGTGCAGCATTTCAACTCTCTATCCTCCCCTCCATCCATGTCCAAAATTTCTCCTCTCTCCTCAAAATCCATATGCATCTCCTCCTCTGTCTTTCCTCCCCTCCATCCATGTCCAGCATTTCTCCTCTTTCCCTCCACTCCATTCATGTGCATCTACGTCCTCTGTCTTCCCTCCCCTCCATCCATGTCCAGTATTTCTCCTCTCTCCCTTCCCCTCCAACCGTGTTCATCTATTTCCTTCTCTCCAACATTTCTCCTCTCTTCCCTGCCCTCCACTCCATCCATGTCCAGCATTTCTCCTCTCTCCCCTCCATCCATGTGCATCTCCTTCCTGTCTTGCCTCCACTCCAACCATGTCCAGCATTTCTCCTGCCCTTCCTTCCATCCATCCATGTCCAGAAACTCTGCTCTATCCCCTGCCCTCTCTTCCCATCCATGTCCAGATTTTCCTCTGCCCTCCCATCTGTGCCCAGCGATTCTCCTCTCTCTCCTGCCCTCCATGTCCAGCGATTCTCCTCTGCCTTCCCCTCCCATCTGTGCCCAGCGATTTCTCCTCTCTTCTCTCCCCTGCCCTCCCCTCCCATCTATGTCCAGCGATTTCTCCTCTCTCTCCTGCCCTCCCTTCCCCTCCAGGTCCAGCGATTCTCCTTTGCCCCCTATCCTCCCCTCCGTGTCCAGTAACTTGCCCCAGGCCTCCACCTGCCCCCCTTTTTAAGCCCCCATTGAGTTCCAGCTCCCCAGCCTCACCTTAGCTTCCTGACAACCCCTCCCCCCCGCGCGCGACACATTTAAATCTTTTATTTATTTTTTTAACGTGAAGTTGCAGCACCGGCGTTAGTGAGAGGACCACGCTCACCTCCTCCTGCCTTCCCTCTCAGTGTCCTGCCTTCCTGTGACATAGTTTCCTGTTTCCGCAAGGATGGGACACTGAGAGGGAATGAAGGGAAGGCAGGAGGAGGCAAGCCTAGTCCTCTCACTAATGCCGGCGCTGCGACTTCATGTAAAAAAAAAATAAAAGAGTTAAACACGTTGCGGGGGGGGGGGGGGGGCTGTCGGGAAGCTAAGGGCTGGCAGGTGGGGTTGGGGCACTGGAACTTGATGGGGGCTTAAAAGGGGTGTCGCGGGTGGCAGGAACGGAAAGCAGGGCTGGGGAGCTAAGGGCGGGTAGTTGAGCCTAGGAAAAAAAGGTGCCGGTACGCCATACTGGCGCATACTGGCACAAAAAAAGCACTGGTTACGCCCCTCTCTATGCAGCCTAGCATCCTTCTGGCCATGGCCATCGCCTTGTCACATTGTTTCTTCACCTTCAGATCCTCTGACACCAACACCCCAAGGTCTCTCTCCTGAGTCGAGCTTACTAATCTCTCAGTGTATAAGCAAGACAGCCATCGTTATAAAATTGAAATAGTTTGACACCACTAAGATACTGTTTCAATCAAAATATCTCTCCAAAATATCTTCTTAGCTATAGGCTAAGAAGATTGCTGAGGAAGGCTACTGTGAGACCTAAGATTACTTTAGAAGAACTATTGATTGATCCATAATTTCAAGATTACTCCACAAATATGTCCTCTATGGGAGGGAACATTTCTCCATAGTGGTATATAGATAAATTAAAATTAAAATTACAGAGCTAATACTATATTGCTATGCTGCATTGGTAGACAGGACATATTCAAAATCTATACAGTAATAATTTCTCAACTACACAAGCTAAGGTAAACATATCTATAACTAAGACTTCTCATTCAAACAGCACATACCACCAGAAGACAAACGTGTCCAAGTTTTCTGAGCCTGCCATTACTATTATAAACATTTTTACAGTGCTACAAAAGTGCTTGCAGTGCAATATGTACAGTCTCTGTTCTTGAAGCTTACAATCAGTCTACTAAGGGAATATTTATCAAGTTGTGTAACAGTTATAATGCGTGTTATTTACCCCTTAACACTGTAAGTTATATTTCTATAACACAGAGTATTCAGTGTTACAGTGGGTTACATAATAATAAGATGCAAAGCATGTAAATGCATATAAGATGCTTCATTACTATGTAAATTATCACCACGTTATAGCTTTTAAAAAAATAACCCCAGCAAAAAGCTGGGGTTATTTTAATGTCCTAGAAGCTCTAGGCTGCAAAGCAGAGCCCTGATGCACCTGGGCCTCATCTTAAAGGGGCTGATACTCAGCCAGAGAAACTGCCCCACCCCCAGATGACAGTAAGGTACCCCAAGGCTGAACCTCCCCCAATCAAACACCCATACCCAGGAAGAAGTCCCTCCAGAGCAAACCTCCCCTTACCCAGAAAGAACCCTTCAATCTCAAAGTACTGCCCAACTTCCCGTAGCTCACTCTTCCCCTCCAGGCCTACCTTCAAACATCCTTAGTCTCTAGTGGAGTTGGAAAGGAGTGATCCCCACTCACTTCTGTGTTTGCTGGAATTGGGTTCAAAATGGCACCATTGACCTCTAGCAGTAGTCTCATGATACTAAAGCAAGGGGTCAAAACTTGAAAATGACATTTTCCAAAAGCCATTTATGAGGATAGTGGCCATTTCCCCACATAAATCAAGGGTCTGAAAATGGCCCTCTCTCTCTCTTGGATCAAAGTTTATACTATGTTCTACAATGTGCAGACTTTTGTATGTGTTAAGCAGAGGCATTCCTAGAGGCAGATTAGGGCAGGAAATACTATAATACAGATAGTGGTCCTTTTAGAAAGGTGCACTAATGGATTTAGTATTTGCTAAATGCTAAGAAGCCCATTTTCTACCTATGGGCTACTTAGCATTTAGCACATGCTGAATCTATTAGTGTACCTTAATAAAAAGACTCCCAAGCTAGTATTTTGAAACGTGCATGTGTTTTTGAGAAGGGGTGGAGTACACGATTGTGCATCTCTGTGGGTACTTTCCATCTAAATGCATCTTTTCCTTTTGAGAACTGGTGCAAAATCAAAGGGTTAAGTTATTTTTAGATCTTGCAAGTCTGAAAATTGCAATCATTAATATAAAAGTGATTTTTACACAATAAATTAAACTGTTATTTTTCAAGATTGTACTTTTTTCTCTAACTTTTTAATGGAATGGTCTGCATAAGTATTTCTTAGTGTAATTAGATAAAGAAGTGTGGTGACCAATGAGCATTTATGAGCTTCTTGCTTTGCTAGAAATTGGTAGTGTAGTGCTCGGGACACCACATAAAACACAATGGTGTAGTGCCTCTACTTGCCCAAAGACCAAAGAAACATGTTACCCAGGGCAATGCCTTTTTCTCCTTCCCTATTCCCAGCCCTGGCTTTTTGTCCTTACTTTGAGCTGATCTTATTATTATTACAGTGTTCAAAACACTTGCCTGTTGGACATAAAATAAAGAGATTGCATATCAGGAGAGAGATAATGTGGCACATAATGAAATGAGTAAAACACAATCCAGTGTTTGAACTGGTGGTACTAACATTTTTTGTCAAGATTCATGAAAATGTTCTTGCTGAAACTTTTCTAAACCCAGAATGTGGATGATTTGTTTCACCCCATGTTTCAAAAACTCATTATATTTGTACCTCACATTTTCCCACCTATTTGTAGGCTCAGTGTGGCTTACATAGTACCGGAGAGGCCTTTGCAGGCTCTGGTGTGAACAAATACAGGGTGATGTTGTGGTAAGATCAAGTTCATGTGGTATAGCCACATTAGGGAATCGGAGAATGGAAGAGTTGTGTTATGTCCATTACGTGCTTTAGTTTGGTTGTGTTGCAGAGATTAGGCATTTAGATTGAATCAGTAGGGTATGCCTTTTTAAACAGGTTGATTTTTAGTGATTTCCGGACGTTTAGATGGCCGTACGTCATTTTCAAGGCTTTTGGTAATGCGTTTCACAGTTGTGTGCTTATGTAGGAAAAACTAGATCTATCAGTTAGTCTTATTTGCATTCTATTATCTTTCAAGGACATTTATGGTCCCCCTAATCTGAAGAGGTTGAGCATAAATTGTTTTACTGCCAGCTTATTATCGTGTAATTTTCAAACTCTCAAGTAATTTATGAAGATAACTTGATTTTCCTGTTTTATCTTCCTGTTCAGTTTTCCTCATGTAATGGCTTTTTTTGGTTTTCACATACCAAAATGGACTTGAGAAAATATTGGGCCCCTTTTACTAAACCACACTAGCGATTCCTGGCGTGGCAAATGAGAGGAAGTCCATATGAATTGAATGGGCTTTCTCTCATTTGCCACATGGGAATTGCTAGTGTGGTTTAGTAAAAAAAAAGGCCCATAGCTTTTTTATGCTTTATGAAGACAAATTATACTCAAGTTCATTTGAGTCCATTTTCACATCTGGCTAATGTGCTGTAACAGTTAAGCATCAACTTTCAAAATTATTAGTTCTTTTTCAAGGTGTAACTTATTTATTTATTTGTTTATTTATTTATTTATTTATTCATTCATACATACATACATACAATTTCTTTTCCTCATAACAAGCATTTTAAGTAGATTGCAAATTCAGGGGGTCTTTTACAATGGCGCACTAGCGTTTTTAGCATGTGCTAAGCGCTAGGGATGCCCATAGGAATATATGCACTATTACAGTAATATATAGGCATACATCTAATTAAAGATGTGAAGGGAGTGTATAGTCAATTACTTCCAATATACTCAGCTTCAATTATATCCTCATTATAACTAGACACTCAATGGCGCTTATTATAGGATCATCAGATTAACGTTCCAACCTCTAAAATGGCTATTATGAGCCAAGCATTTTGAAGAGAGGCGGTATCGAAATCCTCATCAATCCCAATTCTTTGCATTTTTTTTACTTATTTTTTCATTGTTTAAACCGCTGCTGAAAACATAGGAGACTACCTTGAAACAGCACTATGCGAACCATGGATCTATGTCGGTGATATTGGGTCTCCACCGCACATCATTTAATGTTGCTGAAAAGCTAAGTATTAACTCTGAATTTAAAGATAGAATTGGAGAGACTAAGATAAATGATATAAAAAAATGTTACAATGAAAAAATAAGTAAAAAAATTCAAAGAATTGGGATTGATGAGGATTTCGATATCGCCTCTCTTCAAAATGCTTGGCTCATAATAGCCATTTTAGAGGTTGGTACGTTAATCTGATGATCCTATAATAAGCGCCTCTAAGTATCTAGTTATAATGAGGATATAATTGAAGCTGAGTATATTGGAAGTAATTGACATAGGAATATATGGGCATCTCTAGTGTTTAGTGCATGCTAAAAACGCTGGCATGCCTTTGTAAAAGGACCGGTCAGATTGATGTGCTAAAAAAAAAATTAATAAAGATACAAAATGTTAATGCAAAAAACAGGTACATAATATAGAAAATGCAATACAAATTACAGATAATCACAATATATAACTTTAAGCAAAAACAATAAACCACAACACAAGCGGTCATCATAAACAGCATGGAGCATTATAAGGGGTATGTATTAGCCTTCTTCTGAAAGTTAAGAAGATCGTCCGTTCAACTGCAAGCTACCTGATAAAAGCATTCCTTAGATTAGGTCCAGTTTCAAAGAATACATGTTCTTGCAGTATAGCTTTCAAATAAATGTTCTCAGTAGGCACTACAAACAAACTTTCAGCAGTGAAGCACAAAGGGTGGTGGCTAGGGTGGACAAATCATGCAATACTTTGTGAAGTAATATCAGCACTTTAAATTGAATATGAATGGATAAAGGGAGCCAATACGATATACAAAGAAGAAAAAAAAATATGGTGCAAAACATCCAATCTGAAGTGCAAGTTGCAATAATCTAAGGGCCTCTTTTATCAAGACACTCTAGTGGCTCCTGGTGCAGCAATCCTGACAAACACCATTCACTTTGAATGGATTCCGTCAGCATTGCCGCACGACTTGATAAAATAGGCCCTAAATTTAGAAAGAATGTTTTTGAACAACAGTCTGAAAATCAGCTTTATTAAGAAAAGAAAAATGGCTTGTGGTAGTGTAGGCGTGGGTTTTGGGCCTGCGCCGATCCATTTTTTAGCGTGCCTGTAAAAAAGGCCTTTCTCTTTTTATTGCTGAAAATGGACATGTGGCAGAATCAAAATTTCCACGCGCCCATTTTGGATCTGAGACCTTACCTCCAGCCATTGACCTAGCGGTAAAAAATCTGGGTGATAATGACCTACGCGCGTCAAATGCCACTTGGCGCTCATCCGTTACACGCACCAGAAAATAAAAAATATTTTTCAGACGTGCTTAATGGACACACGCCAAAATTGAAATTACCGCAAGGGCCACGTGGTAACCGGGTTGTAACTCCAATTTGATGCACGTTTGGTGTGCATAGGTGCCTACGCGGCTTAGTAAAATGGCCCCGTAAGATGTCAGAGTATCCAAAATGTATTTTACAGTTCTAATACACTGCAGCTACAAACTATGTAAGTGGGCAATGCTCCCATTCAAATAGACACTAGGGACTGGTAAGCCCAGGGGATAGGTCCAGGGTATAAGTGGAGCAGTCTACTGGGGAATGGTTGCCTTCAAGTGCTTGGGTCTAGGGGAGGCGGCAAAATGCAGGCTCTTGCCTACAAGTGGAGGTCTTTCCCACCATGGGGACATCTTGGGAAGGATCTGGTTGCTACAAGAGATGCTGGTTGGGGAGTGTTGCATGCTGCCAAGGTAGGTCTAATGGGGGGGGGGGGGGGGGTCAGGTGCCTTCAATTTGAGCCTGATTGGAGGGTTCGGAGCCAGAATGTGGGCTGATTAGGGATTTTATGTGCCACTGAGGGGGTTTGCTCTGGGGGGGGGGGGGGTGCTGCCTGGAGGAATTCTTTAGGGGGTCTGTATTCCGGGGGACGATAGCATTGGGGTGGGGAATATCTCAGAGGGTTGTGCTGACACCAGGATCAGGGTCCTTAGCAGAGGAAGTGGCAGTTTTAGAAAGCTGCTTCCACGTCTTTAGATTAAATTAATTATTTTTAACCCACCTTTATCCTAAGTGAGACACAAAACACATACATAATAAAAACATAAAAAAAAAATATACCACACACATATACACTTCCAGACAAACAAATCTTAAACACAAAAAGCAAAAATCACAGAAGTGTATCCAGTCTATCCAAAGAAGCTAAAAATGCTGCTTTGCTGTGATTGGAGGGATTTTAACATGCAGTCATGTATCTATTTTACAAGAGCCTCTATGTTTGTCAGAGCCTTTTGTAAAATAGTAGGGGAATTCCACACGTCCTGACTTCCTCTTTCACATGCTATCTCCCCATGTGAATTCCCCCATATTCTGTCTAAAATCTGCCTCTAAATGTAGCATTTTGTATGTTTTATTTTTGTAAATTGAGTTAGACATAGAAACATAGAAAAACATAGAAACATGACAGCAGAAAACTACTGCTACTTATAATTTCTATAGTGCTAGTAGACATACGCAGTGCTTACACTTCAACATGAAGAGACAGTGCCTGCTCGACAGAGCTTACAATCTAATTGGGACAGACAAACAGGACAAATAAGAGATAAGGGAATTACTAGGTGGGGATGATAAAATAAGGGTTCTGAACAAGTGAACAAGGGTTAGGAGTTAAAAGCAACATCAAAAGGGTGGGCTTTTAGCTTAGATTTGAAGACGGCCAGAGATGGAGCTTGACGTACCGGCTCAGGAAGTCTATTCCAAGCAGATAGGACCCGAAGTGGTGAACTGGATTAGGAACTGGTTAACGGACAGATGCCAGAGGGTGGTGGTGAATGGAGTTCGCTCGGAGGAAGGAAAGGTGAGTAGTGGAGTGCCTCAGGGATCGGTGCTGGGGCCGATTCTGTTCAATATATTTGTGAGTGACATTGCCGAAGGGTTACAAGGTAAAGTTTGCCTTTTTGCGGATGACACCAAGATTTCCAACAGAGTGGACACCCCAGAGGGTGTGGAAAACATGAAAAAAAGATCTGAAGAAGCTAGAAGAATGGTCTATCGTTTGGCAATTAAAATTCAATGTGAAGAAATGCAAAGTGATGCACTTAGGGAGTAGAAATCCAAGGGAGACGTATGTGTTAGGCGGGGAGAGTCTGATAGGCACGGACGGGGAGAGGGATCTTGGGGTGATAGTATCTGAGGACCTGAAGGTGATGAAACAGTGCGACAAGGCGGTGGCAGTAGCTAGAAGATTGCTAGGCTGTATAGAGAGTGACCAGCAGAAGAAAGGAGGTTTTAATGCCCCTGTATAAGACGTTGGTGAGGCCCCACCTGGAGTATTGTGTTCAGTTTTGGAGGCCGTATCTTGCGAAGGATGTTAAAAAAATGGAAGCGGTGCAAAGAAAAGCTACGAGGATGGTATGGGATTTACGTTCCAAGACGTATGAAGAGAGGCTTGCTGACCTGAACATGTACACCCTGGAGGAAAGGAGGAACAGGGGTGATATGATACAGACATTCAAATATTTGAAAGGTATTAATCCGCAAACGAATCTTTTCCGGAGATGGGAAGGCGGTAGAACGAGAGGACATGAAATGAGATTGAAGGGGGGCAGACTCAGGAAAGATGTCAGGAAGTATTTCTTCACGGAGAGGGTGGTGGACGCTTGGAATGCCCTCCCGCGGGAGGTGGTGGAAATGAAAACGGTAACGGAGTTCAAACATGCGTGGGATATGCATAGTGGAATCCTGTGCAGAAGGAATGGATCCTCAGAAGCTTAGCTGAAATTGGGTGGTGGAGCAGTTGGGGGGAAGAGGGGGTGGTGGTTGGGAGGCGAGGATAGGGGAGGGCAGACTTATATGGTCTGTACCAGAGCCGGTGATGGGAGGCAGGACTGGTGGTTGGGAGGCGGGAAATACTGCTGGGCAGACTTATATGGTCTGTGCCCTGAAAAGGACAGGTACAAATTCAAGGTAATGTATACACATATGAGTTTGTCTTGGGCAGACTGGATGGACCATGCAGGTCTTTTTCTGCCGTCATCTACTATGTTACTATGTTACATATGGTGCAGCAAGATAAAAGGAATGCAGTCTGGAGTTAGCAGTGGAGGAGAAGGGTTCAGATAAGAGAGATTTCCCCATTGAACTGAATTCCCGGGGAGGAGTGTAGGGAGAGATGAGAACCAAATGGCCCATCCACGGCAACCACTTTCTCCTCCTCTCCCTAAGAGATTCCACATGTCTCTCCTATGCATTATTATATTCAGACACAGTCCTTGGCTCCACCACTTTCACCGGCACCTTAATAAAAGGAATCCCAAGTTAGTATTTTGAAAAGTGCGTGCGTTGTTTAGAAAGGGTGGAGTACAGACAGAAAGATCATGTGTGGATCTCTGTGGGTACTTTTCACCTAAATGCATCCTTTCCTTTTGAGAACTGGTGCAAAATCAAAGGGTTGAGTTACTTATAGATTTTGCAAGTCTGAAAATTGTTCTCATTAATATAAAAGTGATTTTTTTAGACAATAAATAAAACTGTTGTTTTCCCAGAATGTACTTTTTTCTCTAACTTTTTAATGGAATGGGCTGCATAATTATTTCTTAGTGTATTTAGATAAAGAAGTTTGGTGACCAATGAGCACTTATGAGCTTCTTGCTATGCTGGAAATTGGTGTTGTGGTGCTTGGACATAAAGAGATTGCATATCAGGAAAGAGATAATGTGACTCAGAATGAAATGAGTAAAACACAATCCAGTGTTTCAGCTGATGGTACTAATATTTTTTGGTCTTCAGGAATATGTCCTTGCTGAAAAACTTTTCTAAGTCCAGATTGTGGATGATTTGTTTCAGACCATGTTTCAATAACTCAAGAAACAGGAAAATCAAGTTATATTCATAAATTACTTGAGAGTCTGAAAATTACACAGTAATAAGCTGGCAGTAAAACAATTTATGCTCAACCTCTTCAGATTAGAGGGACCATAAATGTCCTTGAAAGATAATAGAATGCAAATAAGACTGAATGCTTATATATCCAACAAATCTCATAGTTTATTTCCTGGAATGAGCAATGGCTCTACCAAGTCTATCTGGATAGTAATTTTTATGGTCCTTTCCTCCAAGAACTTTATCCAAACCTCTTTAGAACCCCTGCTATGTTAGTCGCTTTTACCGTTTACCTCCAGCAACAGATTCCACATCTTAGTTATGTGCTGCATGAAAAAAAAAATTGTACAGTTTGTTTTCAAGCTGTGGGTTATTAGCATTGGTTCCCAATCTCTTCATGCATAGAAGATTTTAATGATAGTACAAACTGTACACATCTCTGGTCTACCATTGTTTCTGTCCCATTTATTGATTCCTTATTTACAGTACGTTCTTTATCATTATCCAACCGATATTTTCTTGTAATTCCTTCTCTGTGACAACTATGTTTTATGTTTTGATAGGACGTGTTACACAAAACAGCTGGCCTAACTTTATGCATCGAGTTAACCAAGCACCAGTCTAAATGTTGTCTGGTGCCCAGTTAAGGCTAGATTATGGCACCTAAAAAAAATTGCGATGAAATATACCCACTTAAATGGTATTTTATAAGCCATGCCTAAATTATTGTGAGGTTTATAGAATGTACGCTTAAGCTGAGAGTCATGCATAAATTTAGGCAGGGCCATTTGCAGCAACGAAAATGTGGTACAAATGTCCAGGCTTAAATTTACACGCAGAGCACCATTATTCTGTAATTATGTGTGTAAGTTGAAGTCATGCCCCTGTTCCTCCCCAAAATGCCCATGACCCTCCCATTTCTGTAGCCTCATTATTTGTTTTGGACCAAGTGTAAATTTTAAGTGCAGATCCCGCACCTAACTTTACACAAGTTGCTCCCAATTAAATCTAATCAGTCTTCACAGATCGTTAAAAAGCCAATTTTTGGCACTAATTGGCTTATTATTCAATTAAATTGCACACGCAAATTGGGACCATGCCTACATTTGCACTTGCAATTTTGGCAAACTTTATACAATCCGAGGGTTAACTTCCAGGTCAGCAGACATGCCCAGATATTCAATGCCAAGAGCTATGCATACCCTGGCATTGAATATCTGGGGTTAGATCAGCCCACAGCTGCAAGCGGCTTATAAGCCAATTACCTGTGCAGGCTGACTATTACCCCTTTGCTGTCTTAGAACTGTGCATACTCTTATGCATGTATACCATGGAAAAAAAAACTTTTTAAAGGGCCACAATTTTTGAAGGCCATTTCCACATGTAAACCAGCCTGTACACCTAGAAAAGCCTTTGTCAAATTACCCCACATGTGTAGTGGTTAGGAGGATATTTGCACCTTTGCTGTGAATATTGTATTTTTTTAATGGTAGGGAATGGGACATTGAATTTGGATGTTGCTCATGCTTTTCTTAGTAGTTCAAGGCAAGTTACATTCAGGTGCTGTGGATACTTTCATGTCTCTGGAAGGCTCATTTATAAATCTTTATATAACCTCTTCTTGTACATGCCAATCAAAAACAAACATATTAGAAGCAATTGAATTCTCAAACAGTCTCTTGTAGGGGATTTATAATCTGCGCATGTACATGAGGCAAGGAGGGTTATGTGACTTGCCAGAGATCACAAGTACTGTTCCCTCTGAGTGGGAGTACTTCAACTGCATTTCTGCTGTCACTGCCGCAGCCATGCTCCGCACCCCAGCTTACCTCCCACTGGTGGTGGGCATTGGGGGTGGGGTCCATGGCTCATTCCTGGGCTCTGGGCTGCCTCTTCTGCACAGTGGGCTACCTGCATTGCTGCTTTCAGCACTTCGGGGTGCCCGTCAGCCATGGAGGCTGCTCCCTTGCTGCTCCCTCTGGCACTGGTTCCTCTAGGCACATGCTCTGTGGAACAGAATTTAAAAGGCCAACAGCAGGAGGACCATCTGAATGCCCGAAGATGACAGCATGAGTTGGGGCCTCTTTAAGGAAACTTGGGACTTTCATGCTCTGCCTTTGCAACAGGTCTCCTACCTTTGCCTGGGGTGAGTTACAGCCTGTCTGACCATGTTTCAGTTCCAGCCTGTCTTTGATCCTGCTTCCTTTCTTGGATTGACTTCTCAGCTCAGACCCCAGCTTGTTTTCTCTATTTGTCTGGACCACTGCCTGCCTTGACTCCTGCTTGCCTGACCGTGCCTTGATCGCAGCCTGCTCTACGGTTTGGAACTGTTGGACTTTCTTGATCCTCTTCTGTACCACTGTTGGTATCTGGAGCAGCTTGCCTGCTGTTGGCCTCCGTTCAGTGCTCCCTACTCCCCTGGTGAAACTCTAGTCTTGGCCAACCTGATCCTAGCCTGGGCGTGACTCACTTGCTGCCAGTCGGGGCCTACCTAGCCTCCAGGTTAGTTAGGCAGCGTAAGCTCAGCTGCAGCCCAAGGACTCAGCCTTCCTGGGCTATGACAGCTGCCACTGAGAAATGCTGCTTCAATACTGTGTCTTCCATCACTAGAGATAAGCAGGTTCCCTGGAATCCTACAGAGCTTGCCTATCACTCTATTGAAAATGTAATAGTGAATCTGCGCCCTCCACAGGTAGGACTATAGTGGAAGGCTCCTGTTCAGCTTTAGAGGGAACAGTGATCGTAAAGAGCAACAGCGAGATTATAAGTGGTTAAGAGGCAATTCTATAACTGGGCACCACCATTTAGACACCCAAGTTAAGCAGACAGTGAGCTTATTCCATAACAGCTCTTATGCATGTCATTGCCATTATAGAATGAGCATAAGTTGGCACCAGTGCTCCTGCATTTAGGAGCTAGCATTTACACCAAGTCTATGGCTGACATAAATGTTAGTGCATAATTTGTAGTATTCCAAAAGCTAAGAACATAAATGTCGGACCTGCCCCGTGGACATCAGCCATTTTAGAGGCCCGTTTACTAAGGCACGCCTAAAAGTGGCCTGCGCTGCTGTAGGCATGTGTTTTTGATGCGCACAGGTCCATTTGCTCAGCGCGCCTGGAAAAAAGCCATATTTTTGTTTGGTGCTGGAAAATGGATGTGCAGCAAAATTAAAACCAGTGCGCGTCCATTTTCAGGCTGAGACTTTACCATCATCCATTGACTTAGCAGCAAGGTCTCACACGCTAACTGGATGGTAATCAGCCAGTGCACATAAATTGCTGATTACCGCCGGGTAAGTGCCACGTGGTAAAAAATAGAAAATATTTTCTACTGCGTGTTTTGGTCATGCATCAAAAATGGAATTACCACCTGGGGCATGCAGTAGCTGGATGGTAATGCCAATTTGACGTGCATTGGATGTGCGTAGGTGCCTATGCACCTTAGTAAAAGGGCCCCTTAGTGTGTAATTATAGCAAAGCAGTTGGTCTCACGACTGTCATTTATGTATGTAAGTGTACACATACATGTATAAATCCTAGTATTTGCCCACAACAGGCATTTACATGTAAGCAACTTTTTATACAATAAGGGAGTAGTGTCTTATAAATGAATGAATGAAGAAAGAAAGGGAAAAGGGAATGTTGCTTTAGCTGTGAACATGTGGAGATTACAGTCCCAGCAAGGCTTGCCTAAGAAATCCAGCTGAAGATAATGAGGATGTTGTCAGCACAGTAAAAAGAATCTCCAGGGGGGCAGCTGGGAATAAAGGCAAGAGTCAGGGAAGCAGTTTGCTATAGGTTGCCCAGAAGACCCATAAAAACTCAGACTCATTGGAGAGAGACCAGGGTCAGCAAAGGCTGAGGAAAGGTTGTTCCAAAGGTGCACTGTAGAGGCATGGCAGGAACCTAGAAGCTTGGAGAGATAGAGGCTCATTTTCAAAGCACCTAGACTTACAGAATATGTAACTTTGTAAGTCTTTATGCTTTGAAAGTGAGGGCATATCTGTGAAGACTGGAGAACCCAATGTTTTTGAAGTTTATGCAGTTTGCTACCAGGGAACTGTGTTAGCAAAATAGTCAAAGGCTTCAGCAGATAAATGTTTATGTTGAATTGTGTATGAGGCAACAAACTATCAGTGAAAGAAGTATTTGTAGTGTGCTTTGGGGTATTGTAAAGCCCTATTGGGAAAAAACATTCTCTGTTAAGCTGTGAAATGTGTTCAATGAAGCATTGCCATTTTCTTCTGTGAATGGATGCAAGAGAAATTTAAACTTTAAGGAAAGCAGTTCATAACAGGGATTCTCATAAAACGGTCTGTATTTTAGCACAGTGTGTACTCAAAATATGATTAGATCATCTAAACTCTGATCAGAGAGAAAGATAACCTTATTGAATACATAATTCAGACAAAAAGGAAATTTTTGGATTTAGCAAAAAGATTCAACAGTATCTATCCTTGTGTGTAAAAATGTGTAAATGCCCTTCATTCATTAATTGATGGCACAGCAATAACTTCAACCAAACTTTTCCTGTAACTGTTGATCAATCTGTTGCTCCACCCTTGAGGAATTTTGGCCCATTCTTGTATACAGAACTGTTTCAACCTTGTAACATTTGAAGGCTTTTTTGCATGAACAGCTTTCTTCAGGTCTTAATACATTCAATTGGGTTTATGTTGGGAATTTGTCTTGGCCAATCCAGAACATGAGATCTCTTCTGTATTGCTATTTAATTGCTCTGTAATGTTCTGTCGTGTATAGGAAATTGATACCCTTCTGGTGACTTTATCATTAGATGCAGAAAAGGCCTGTAACAAGCTTGAATGGCCTTTTCTATTTCACATTATGAAGTGGTTTGGTATTGGCACAAAATTAATCTCTGATACAGCTCTTTTATTTTAATCCATGTGATAGAATCTTAGGGGTCCTTTTACTAAGCTGCGGTAAAAAGTGGCCTTAGCACACACTTACATCGAACTTGACTGCTTAAATTTAATGCTAAAAAATGAGGGTCATGTATTTGGGCTGCAAAATCCAAAGGAATGGTAAAGTTTAGGGGGTGAATAACTTTTGTGCACGAAAGAGGACTTGGATGGGCTCCTATCTAATGATCTTAAAATGGCCAAACAGGTAGAAAAGGTGACAATGAAAGCTAGGATGCTTGGGTGCATAGGGAGAGGAATGGCCAGTAGGAAACAAGAGGTGATGATGTCCCTGTGTAAGACTCTGATGAGACCTCATTTAGAATTCTGTGTACAGTTCTGGAGACCGCACCTTCAAAAAGATATAAACAGGATGGAGTCGGTCCAGAGGGCGGCTGCTAAATTGGTCAGTGGTCTTTGTCATAAAGCATAGGAGAACAGAATTAAAGATCTCAATATGTATACTTTGGAAGAAAGGCAGAAGAGGGGACATATGATAGAGACATTTAAATACCTAAGTGGCATAAATGCATAGGAAGTGAGTCTCTTTCAAATGAAAGAAAGCTCTGGAACAAGGTGGCATGGGATGAAGGTGAAAGGTGAAAGACTCAGAAGTAAACTGAGGAAATACTTCTTAATGGAAAGGGTGGTAAATTCATGGAATGGCCTCCTGGTGGAAGTGGTGGAGGCAAAATCAGTATCTGAATTCGAGAGCTTGGGACAAATACACAGGATCTGTAAGGGAGTGGCAGGGAGAGAAGATGGCATGGATGAGGCATGGATGATCAGACTGGATAGGCCATACGATCTTTATCTCCCTATATTTTTCTCCGTTTCTGTGCACTAAGGCTATTTTTATCGCAACTGTAAAAATATTTTTTTTTCTATTTTTTACATTAATGACCATGCACTAATGTTGCCATTATGGGGTGTGAACGCAATAGCACCAAGAGCCTTCAAAGCTGGGACTGGTCTTTAATTCATGGACAAGGCACAGGCCGTGTTTTGGTGCACAGTGCCTGCGTCAGGGGGTCATCTGAGAAAATAAACACACATAACGATAAACCCAATGTGAGGGTTAAAACTGATGCAAAGACCAATGATCTCTTGCCTAGTAGCACACTTGGTCAGCGTTCTCTAACGAAATGGTGGAAAAACAAAGGCCCTTTGCTGTTTCTTTCACTTGTGCATTGTTTACTTTGACCCTCTCCATGTTGCAGTGCCAGTATGGGGTAACCATTTTTTTTAATTACCATGTGAGCACTTACCACCATACATTTTATAGGTGATAAGTGCTCCTACATTATCTCTGCACTTACCAATTAGTGCATGGTAATATAGAAGCACTAACTGGTTAGTGCAGGGATGCCCACTTCCAACACATGACACACCCTTTCAAAAATTTAGAAAACTTTTAGTGCACTGTTAGGGTGTACAGATTTTCAGCGTTATCACAGGATGACTGAGGCATAGCATAGCAAAAACTAGATTACTGTGGGTCGCATCCAGGCCATGAGAGTGAGCCACGGTACTCCATTTTTTGCTTTGTTTGGCCCATGTTAGAGCCTATCACAGCTTAGTAAAAGGGCCCCTTAGTGAATGAGATGCTTTCACAATCCTTTCACCTGCATCATGATGCAAGAAAGATGTTCTTTGTCACCACCATTCCATTGGAACCTTTGACATAGGACAGTAATAGTAGAGGACTTAGATGTAAAACTATGAAATGTTAACTGTTTATCCTGCTTATAATCGAAAGAGAAAAACGCCTATATTGCGACCCAAATTGGGAGACGTTTATCTCCCAAAAACGAATAAATCGGTATAATCGAAAGCCGATTTTGGACGTTTTCAAATGCACTCCGTCGCGGATGCGGACAAAGTTGATGGGGGCATGTCAGAGGTGTGACGAAGGCGGAACTGGGGCGTGGTTATCGGCCGAACAGAGATGGGCGCATTTCACCGATAATGGAAAAAAAGTATGCGTTTTTAGCTAGAATTTAGGACACTTTTCCTGAACCCTGTTTTTTCACGAATAAGGCCCCAAAAACTGCCCTAAATGACCAGATGACCACCGGAGGGAATTGGGGATGACCTCCCCTGACTCCACCAGTGGTCACTAACCCCCTCCCACCACAAAAGATGAAGTTTCACAACTTTTTATTTTCACCCTCAAATGTCATACCCAGCTCCCTGACAGCAGTATGCAGGTCACTGGAGCAGTTGTTAGGGGGTGCAGTGGACTTCAGGCAGATGGACCCAGGCCCATCCCCCCTACCTGTTACACTTGTGCTGCTTAATGCTGAGTCCTCCAACCCCCCCCCCCCCCAAAAAAAACCCACTGTACCCACATGTAGGTGACCCCTTTCACCCCTTAGGGCTATGGTAATAGTGTAGACTTATGGGCAGTGGGTTTGGGGGGGATTTTGGGGGCTCAACACACAAGGGAAGGATGCTATGCACCTGGGAGCTCTTTTACTTTTTTTTTTTTTTTTGTAAAAGTGCCCCCTAGGGTGCCCGGTTGGTGTCCTGGCATGTGAGGGGGACCAGTGCACTACGAATCCTGGCCCCTCCCACGAACAAATGCCTTGGATTTGGTCATTTTTGAGCTGGGCCGCTTCGGTTTCGATTATCGCTAAAAAACGAAAACACCCAGCTCAAAAAATGACCAAATCCAATGCATTTGCCTGGCACAAACCGTATTTTCGCAAAAAAAGATAGACGTCCATTTTTTTAGAAAATACGGTTCGGCCCGCCCCCTTCACGGACCAGTTCTCGGAAATGGACATTCTTACACATAGGCGTTCACGTTTGATTATGCCCCTCCACGTATGCCAACAATGAAATGGTTTTTCTCACTTCAAATTCCTAATATATTGTAGTTAGTTGACCAATTCTTCCACCTGTCTGGCTGCAAAATCATTTGGGCCTAAGTCTCTGGAATTCCCTCTTGGTGCTATGATACATACATGAGATCATTCCATAAAGTATTCCAATGGCCCCATAAATATTTAGGAGTTTTAGAATGGCTCCACAGTTAAGGACGCATCACCAGAAAACATGGAACATGTTATAGGTATGGTCCAAAATTTAATAGGGCATTGGTTGCCTTTATATCTTTGTGGTGAGAATGACTGGAAACTATTTAAAGGAAACTATTTAAAGGAAACAAAGCAGGAGTAAACAGAAGGACACCACAGACAATTCACAGGTCAGCAATTAACCAGCACTGTGGAGTCTGCTGCTTCACTGGCTTTTGCTACTGTACTGGGCATTACTCTCAGTTGTCTCAGAGATCTCAGTTGTATATAGTGACCCCTGAGACAGGCGGTTGCGCTCGCTGAAACACGGCCCGTGTTGGGTCTTTTCGCTTTGAACTTTATCTCCCTGGTGGATTGTCATTGTGTCATCCTCTAATCCTGCTTTGGTTCCTTTGGATTTTCGTAGAGGGTGTCTTCCTGCTTCGGCTGTGGACCTTTCTTGGAACCTATTTAAGTCTCGAGGTTTACAATAACAGTGAAAGAAACACTACTGTGCACATAAATAATTTTTATTTACACAATAATAAAAGGAAAACTAACTGAAGAGATTTGCGCCTCCTTTCTCCACTGCTAATTTTCCTAGGCCAAATAATGTACCCAGTTTTGAGTAAACAAATTACAAGCTCCAACTTCCCTCCATGCCCAGCACCACTTCTTCAGTCTACATGTTAAGTGCTAGTTTTAGCTGTTGAAAGAGCTTTCTGTATTGCTCTTTCTAAGTCCACACGAGGGTAGATTCAGTAAATGGTTCTTAAATTTGGGCACCAAAAAAACCCAGTGCGGAGCGCTATTCTATAAAGGATGCGCTCCCTGTTATAGAATAGCTTGTAAGTGTGGATCTCATGGCCAACTTTGGGTGCCATAGTTATACCTGCTGAAAAGAAACCTGGTGTAAATTCCAGAGCCCAAGTTGGTTGCAGATCCCTAGAATTCTGTAAAACTGCATGCATCTTTAGGGAGCACCCCTGACCCTCCCATGCCCCTTCTGTGGCCACACCCCCTTTTGAGTTGCACACCATAGAATTTGCGCATGAATCTATACAGAATAGTGCTTAGCAAGATGCACTTGCAAATCCAAAATGTTGCCAATTACCACCAATAATTGACTCTTAGCGCCCAATTACTGGCATTTATTGACCTGTTAGCCGGTTTAGTTGTATAAGCAACCCAGGATTGCGCGTGCAAATTTGAGTGCCTTTTGTAGAATCTGGTGGATCGTGTCCACATATGAGAAGTGACACTTTATTTTCAGAAATGTTCATGTTTTATGAAATTGAGCAATAAGCGTTTAGGAGTGAAAAGAGAGGGATCAATATTCAGCAGTAGGTTTTCTGCTTAAAGCACAACCAGTGAATTGGTTTACCAAAATGTGAGCCTGCAGATTATATAAATATCTATTTTCACAGATCAAACACTATTTTACCTGCAGAAAAGCTTTTGGAAACCATTCTCCCCAGCACTGATTTCCCATTACATGTAGACACTGAAATGATAATAGTAGATTATGGCAGATAAACTAGCTGACCCATCTAGTCTACCAGCTATTAACAGGGAATTCTTTCAGAAACATATATGCAGGTAAATAATGATTTACCCATATAAATCATTCATCTGAAAATTGCCCTCCTTCATTGTGTGCTGTTCCACAATACATCTACATTAGCTACACTGAGAGATGTTTTTCCAGGGACGTGTTAAAATCAGAAGATGATAAGGCATGTGGATTCCATTTTCAACTCCACACACGTTATTTTCCATGCAGAAAATACCCACAGAAAACTGAGGTACAGATGGCCATGGGTATTTGTACCCAAGTCATATTTCAAAGTGGAATTATGTGGCTATTCTCACTTGGAACCTTGGGACAAAATCTGCAGATAGAATGTATCTGTGAATATTTGATTTAAAATACACAGATTGAAAAGTGTTCCCCAATTCATTAGTTTCTTCTTCTTCTCTCCCATACTTTTTTTTTTTATTTTTACTGGTTTCTCTCTTCCCTCCCTTTTTGTCTTTTTGACATGCACAAACACTCTTAATCTCTTATTGTCTTGCAGCATCGACAGTGATATTTTAATTCATGAAAGATTTATCTGTTTGGCATGAATACAGTCAGCATGAACTAATTATGCTCCAATTGATCCAAAGACAAAAGTTTTGCCATGAAAGAGATCTCAAATGCAAAGCGGAAGATAAGTACAGCATTAGAGATCAAAAGGGGGATTTGTGAGTTAAAAATTCGATATTGTGCATCGACAAGTGGGTTATCTTCATTTTCAGTGGTTTATTTAATATTAAATCCAGAGACAGAGTTAATTGGAATCCTAATGTACACAAGAATGACATTTAGATAAGATTTTCATTTGCCACAGTGTAAATTTATCATGACAATTTAATGTAGACCTTATAAGAGACTTCTTCTTTTCTGTCTAATTGAGTATTCTTAAAGGTCATAAGGGATGAGCATCTTTATTTTTGCCCAATATTTTAGCACCACAATCACGTCCAATTAAGTCACTTGACCAGTGATATATTCATAATTTTGATGTTGTGCAACACTGACATCCTTCTTTGATGCCTCCATAACATTGGATTTGTGTGATAATTATGTGTTTTAATTAGAGAATATCATTAGGCTCTGTTCTTAAATTTTATTATCCAAGCACTACCCTCCTGGAACAGGATTAGACTAGTTGTTATAACTCAAAAGTCAAAATAACTATTGTCTTCCTTCTTGAAATAGCAGTGGTACTCAAGTATGAATCTGGTTTCAGAACTTGATGGGTCTTTGTACCAAGCTGTGAGAAAGAGGGCCGTTTGGTAGTGGTGGGGCCATTTTTCCCACATGCCAGGGGCCCTTTTTACTGCAGCAGGCAAAAAAGCCCCCCTCAAAAAATAGCCATGTGGTAAGATAACTCTTACCAGCTATTAACAGGGATTTTTTTTCAGAAACATGTGGCGGGGAGCACTTACTTCTACCCAATGAAGTGAGAGTAAAGGCTCACACTGTAACTGGGCAGTGCGCAGCAATGCCCGATTTCCGCCGGGTTACCACCGCACTAACCATCTCCAGGGTTTTAAATTTTTCCCCGGAAATGGCGCATGCTCAACCCAGAACTGCCACCGGCGGCCACATTGGGCCAGCAGTAGTCCTGGAAAAGCATGTGGTAAGCCCGTGTTGGGCTTACTGCCGCTTCGTAAAAGGACCCCTAAGTTTGCAATGGTTCAAGTCCCTGGGTCAAGTCACTGTTTCCAGTAAATCTACTGGTTTAGTTACTCGGCAGACCTTTTCCGCCTTCTAGTTACCTGTTTACATAATTGCCCATCATAAATCAGTGCATTTATGAAAACATCAGTTGTGAAAGCTTTGTAAATAAATAATTTCATTCCATTTCTGTAATCATTGGCCCCATGCCTCTTTTTAGCCCCAGAAAATCTGCAACAGAAACACCATGGAGTCCTTTTACTAAGCTGTGGTCAAGCAGTAAAGTGTGCTTACTGCGCAAAAATGGCCATACTGCGAGACGTGCTCAGGCATTCCAAGGTAATTTTGTGATTGGTGTGCACTTCCCACCTGCTGAAAAATAGATTTTATTTTTTAGTGCTGGGGGCAGGCCATGGAGGCAGAGAGTAGGCGTGTTCTCTGGTAATCGGTTAGCGCAGCTACATTGCCGTGTGCTAACTGATTAGCGTGCGACCAATGGGAAAATTAGCACGTGGCCATTAATTTGAAAATACATACATTAATATAAAGACTTGACTATATCTAAATCAGATATTTAAAAAACCAATCTTTATTTTCAAAAATTATGTAATAAAATAACCTTATTACCCCAAACACTGGTGAACTCTGCATTTATTTTCATTCCTCTCACTCATTATTCAAATTAATGACTTTGTCATTTATTAAGAATAATGTGTTGACACCATACAAATTCTAATGTGTTTGTTACAAATCATTCACCATCCTCAAAACAGCAAATACTAAACTTGTCAGTAGAATTTATGAAAGTCCCAAATATCTTTCATGTATTCTTGAGTCTGTAAAAATGCAGTTGAGGAGGGCAGAGTTCACCAGTTGAATCCACTCCACATAAAAACAGTCCAAATCGATCATGTCCCAAATGCAAATCTCAATGTTCTAACGCCATCATGTATATATTCTCATCCCGGAAATCTCTGATCAGTCTTACAGCTTTATTCCATTAAAATTCTGTTATAGACAACAGAATCTCTACACAGATACCATATTTTCCACAAAAGGAGATTCTTAAATGTATAGTTTTTTCAAAAAAAGAATAAGAAACGCTGAGAGCTGGGGCCCCAAAGATCATGGCTCCGCTCACCAAACCAACCAACCAACCAACCAACCAACCAACCAGTGTTTGGGGTAATAAGGTTATTTTATTATATATTTTTTTAAAATAAAATGTAATATCTGATTTAGATCTAGTCAAGTTTTTATATTAATGTATGTTTATTAACAATTGTAGACTTTTTATATACTTGAGTACTTCTGTGATATTATTTAGGTCATTCATTTAAAAAAAAGAAAAAGCAGCCATTTTACCCTTGCAGAAAAATGGCCATAGCGTAGAGGAATGACCCACATAAGGACACGCTAAGGCCACTTTTTACTGCAGTGTGGTGAAACGGCCCCTATAATCTTGCAACGTCCTGCTGTTCTGTGGAGATTGCCTCTAAATTAAAGAAAGTTCAAAGTATCCTTTTGGTGATGAAAGATATTCTTTCAAAATGAGATTTCCTGGTTACCAGTGCTTGTCTGCTCTATGACTTTTAAATCAAATAGACTCAGTTGCCTGCTTCAGTTCATATTTATAAGTGTTTAATTATGGCTCAGAGAAAATGGGAAATATTCACCTTATTCATGATTTGCATATGAAAAACTTGATTTTGTGTATATCTGCATTGCATGTAGGGGTCCTTTTACTAAGGTGTGCCAAAAAGTGGTCTGTGCTAGGGTAGGTGCGTGTTTTGGATGCACGCAGGTCCATTTTTCAGCGTGTCTGCAAAAAAGGACTTCTTTTGGCCAAAAATGGACATGCAACAAAATTTAAATTGGTGCGCTTCCATTTTGGGCCTGAGACCTTACCGCTACCCATTGACTTAGGGGTCAGGTCTCTTGCGTTAACCGGTGGCAATCGTAAGCTGATTACCACCTGGTTAGTGCCACATGGTAGAAAATAAAAAATATTTTCTGTCGAGCGTATTGGATGCGCATAAAAGATGGAATTACCACCTGGGGCACGCAGTAGCTGGACAGTTATTCCAAATTGATGTATGTTGGATGCACGCAGGCACCTATGTGCCTTTGTAAAAGGGCCCCATAGATTGCAAGGCTGTAAGGACTTGGGTGCATGGCCAATCTTAGGCAGGGTTGGCCGCACAGGGCCTCACAATCCCAAGGTCACGCATGGCCCCGGTATGACAGTGCCATTGCGTCTCAGTCTTGCCAGAGCCCCTGTCCCCCCCCCCTACAATGTTCCCAAGTCAGCCTGGTCAGCAGGCTTTACCTTTTGCTGTGCGTTGCGGCAAATGACCAATCCGAGTACTCGAGTCCTTTATGATGCCTAAAGGGCATTCCTGATTTGCTGGACACTGGGAGTAACTCAGAGTCTGAGATACTCACAGCATCCAGCCAATCAGGAGCGTCTTTTTAGGTGCCAGACAGGGCTCCCTGACATATCACAGGTGCATTTCTGTAACAGCCTAGCCACAGGAGTCCAGAGAGGTGCAACTGTGATTGTGAATGCAAGCGATCTGGTCAGCCCATCTGTTCTCAGAAGTCAGACTGCTGTCTCCCTCAGTTCCTGCTGCTGCTGTTATGAACGGCACTAAACACGATACGGGTCGGGGTCAGTCAGCTTTCAGCCCAGCTGTGCTTAGGCCACTTTCTAACAGACCTCCCCCCACACCCCCAAAGGAGCCAGAGAAACAGGAACGCCAAAACTGAACTGGTAATTGGTAAGTAGACAGTTACAGGTCCATCCCTAAGACTCCACAAACTAGCAATAGCTCTCTCGGGAGATAGGCGTAAGGGGCTGATGCTGTTCTATTCTTGGCACATTCCACTTCTTTCATTTTCCATTCTATTCTTAAGATCAGATCAGAAACACTGTTTGCAGGCACAGCAGACACAGTCAACCTCAATTTACAATCCTATTCAAATCTGTTTTTCTCTGTAAGTGGGGAAAGAAGATAGAAAGTATAACTTAATAGGCATTTTGACATATGTTTCTCCAGCTCTTATATAATGTATATAGGGCTAATCTGTGCAGTTTGGAAAAGTGTAGCCATTGAGCCTCAGTGAGAGAAGGACAAAGGAGAATAAGGGGCCTTTTTACTAAGCCACGTAGGTGCCTACGTGTGCCTAACACATATCAGTTTGGAGTTATTGCCCAGCTACTGCATGGCCCTTGTGGTAATTTCATTTTTGGTGCGTGTCCGCTATGCGCATCCGAAAAATAATTTTTATTTTCTGATGCTAGTCAGCTACGCACGTCAACTGACATTCTACATGCGGAGGTCATTACTACCCGGTTAACGCATGAGACCTTACCGCTAAGTCAATGGCTGGTGGTAAGGTCTCAGACCCAAAATGGACGCATGCCAATTTTGATTTTGCCACACGTTCATTTTCAGCAAAAATTTTTAAAAATAATATTTTTATAGGCGCGCAGAAAAATGGATCTGCTTGCACCCAAAACCTGCGCCTACACTACCACAGGCCATTTTTCAGCACACCTTAGTAAAAGGGCCCCTAATACTTTTTCAACCAAGATTTAAAAAAAAAATCTAAACTCTCCTATATCTTTCAGTTCAAATCTTTTATCCAACTAATTACTTAAAAAATCAGTACAGAACCTAGTGGTTGTATACTTGCACAGTCCTTGAATGAGCCAGACCATCATTTAAACTCCCATGTTGGTCTGAATGGTGCTGCACTTGTAATTCAGGAATGGATTATAAAGTTCTGTGGAGTTAGATTCAAATACAAAGAGAGAGAGAGAGAATTTTTTTTTTTATTGTGTTTCTCAGAGAGAGAGATAGAGAGAGAGAGAGAGAGAGAGAGAGAGAGAGAGAGAGAGAGAGAGAGAGAGAGAGACAGTGTGTATTTCTCAGTGAGTGAGTCAGTTTCAATTTGAAGCCTCTAGCCCAGAGAAGATTGGATATTTTAGGTCAAAAAAGTATTCCTTGACCCACCTGTGGACCAGAATGTATCCCCTGCAAATTTGTTGTGGAACATTGTCCAAATGCATAAAGAACAAATGATGAATTGCCTTCCTCTTTCTAGAATTCTTGGAATTAAAATAATGGCCAGATAGCCATTTTTATTTGAACGAATAGCTTTCCTGTTAAAAGGAAGCTAATTGGTGAAATTATTATTCCTGCCAGTGATAATAAATTTACTATTTCAAGGTCGGAGAGAGCTTATTGTACTGCACTCAAAATTTCTCTGACTCAATCTTTTATTTATATATTTTTTAAACATAGACTAGGATACTGTTTTTGAAGATAAAATACCAGATCCTATAGAATCTTCCTTATTTCTTATCCATCATCTGTGGGTCTTTATCTGAAATTTCATAAATAGCTTCTTGTCAACAGGGGGCAGGGCTAGGGGGCCCCTCTGAACTGGTCAGCACAGGGCCCCCCAATTGCTAAAATTGGCCCTGCTTGGGTGGAACTAAAATCTATATATGTATTCCTTATTACAAAAAGAGAATGAACGTGTATATCCCAATAGATCAATGTCAGGATTTGCAGTTGCTCCTTAAATGTGCACATTTGTGAAAAATGCTTGTTTGGGCCAGGCCTTCTCAAAAGGGATTAAGGGAGTTCTCGCCCTTATTCCCTAGTGCTGATGGATATTTATTCAAGTCTTGATATAGCACCCAATTAACAGACTTTCTGAGTGGTTAACAAAATAATAAAATAATGAGTGGAGTGGAACAGGTGGATGTGAAGCGTCTGTTCACGTTTTCCAAAAATACTAGGACTAGGGGGCATGCGATGAAACTACAGTGTAGTAAATTTAAAACAAATCGGAGAAAATGTTTCTTCACCCAACGCATAATTAAACTCTGGAATTCATTGCCGGAGAACGTGATGAAGGCGGTTAGCTTGGCAGAGTTTAAAAAGGGGTTAGATGGTTTCCTAAAGGACAAGTCCATAAACTGCTACTAAATGGACTTGGGAAAAATCCACAATTCTAGGAATAACATGTATAGAATGTTTGTACGTTTGGGAAGCTTGTCAGGTGCCCTTGGCCTGGATTGGCCGCTGTCGTGGATAGGATGCTGGGCTCGATGGGCCCTTGGTCTTTTCCCAGTGTGGCATTACTTATGTACTTATGTAATAATAAAACAATAGAATGGAAAGGAAATGTGATAACCAGTAGGAAAACAAAACTATTAAGGTACCAGAACCAGCAGTGACCCTTCACTTGTCCCCCAGGGAGACGTGAAGAGCAAGAGCAGGAGGAAGCATAACATCAACCAAAAGAAATCTCCAGATTAAGCCAGATGCATCCTGGAATAGAGATGTCTTCAATTTCTTTTTAAAGACCTGCAGGGAGTATTTTAGGGATATAGGGAGTCCAGAGAGATGGACAAACACGCTAAAATGTTTTGTTCTAATAGTGTCTACTGCTACTACTACTTATCATTTCTATAGCACTACTAGGCATATGCAGCGCTGTACACTGAAAATGTAAGAGACAGTCCCTGCTCAACAGAGTTTACAATCTAATCAAAACAGACAAACAGGACAAATAAGGGATAAGGAAATTACTTACGATAGGAATTATAAAACACACATGGCTACTGAACAAATGAACAGGAATTTGAAGTTAAAAGAAGCCTCAATAAGGTGGGCTTTTAGCCTAGACTTGAAGATGGCCAGAACTGGAGCCTGACGTATTGATTCAGGAAGTCTATTCCAAGCATATGGTGCAGCAAGATAAAAGGAATGGAGTCTGGAGTTGGCAGTGGAGGAGAAGGGTACAGAAAAGAGAGATTTACCCAATGATCAGAGTTCCCGAGGAGGAGTGTAGAGAGTGTGTAGAGTGGAAAGGTACTGAGGAGCTGCAGAGTGAATGCACTAGGAAGTAAATAAGAGGAGTTTGAACTATATGTGGAAATGGATAGGGAGCCAATGAAGTGACTCATGGAGAGGGCTAATATAAGCATAGCGACAGTGGTGGAATATAAGTCGTGCAGCAGAATTTTGAAAGGGCAGATGATGCGATAGGAGGGTACCACTAGACGGTGTCAATGTGAAGAAGGCAGCGACCTGGTGGGGACATAGGTAATTAGAAGACGTGAGAGATATAATGCAAAACCAGAATGGTAGACCTGTGATGTAACCAATGCTCCTGTGAAGCAGATGAGTTACATGGTCAAATCTCCTGGAGTTAGTAATTAACTTAATGGCCATATTTTGAATTATTTGTAGTCTTTTAATATCAGAAACCTTGATACCATTAAGCAAAGCATTACAATAGTCTAAGCAACTAACAACAAGAGTGATTAGAAGGCGACCTTAGTAAATGAGTGCTTCACGGCATAAAGTCTCCACAGTTGAAAGAAAAATCAATGGAAAATCAATGGAACTATGCAGTTTAAAATAAATAAAGACTGAATCTTCTCTTTATTTAGTGGCATATATACATGTAGGTTTGAAAAATGGCAGGTCTAAACATGTAAGTGAAGGAGTAGCCTAATGGTTGAGCAGCTAGCTGAGACCCAGGGGAGCATGGTTCAAATGTCATTGTGGCTTTTTGTGACTATGGGCAATTCACTAAACCCACTAATGTCTCAGGAGCAAAATTAGATTGTAAGACCTCTAGGAACAGGAAAATACCTGTTGTACCTGATTGTGACCAAAAAAATGTTACACATGTAGATTGCTGTGTTTTCTCCATTCAGGCTTTCAACATGTATCTTTGCAAAAAAAGCTGTTCCTACTACATGTGCAGCCAAAAGCATATGCACACCTGCATATAGTTTAGAAGATCCTTTTGTAAAACAATGGAATTTCATAGGCCCTGATCTAGACGAATCAATTCTGATTTCTACATTCTATCTAATATAGGGCTGCACATCTAATTTTTTTAATTTTGTTTTTTTTTGCAAATTGTGTTATCAAAAAATAGAACAGCCATTGTCTATCTCATATAAGCTGCAGGAAGTATACATTAGTCTCCAAATTCTATATATGGCGCTCAAAATCACACTTGTAAATTTGGGCGTACCTCAATTTGTACATGCAATTTGATTGAGCAACGAGCTAATTAGTGTCAATAATTGGGTGCTAACAATTATTGGTGCTAATTGGAGGAGTGGCCTAGTGGTTAGGTCCTGGGGAACTGAGGAACTGAGTTCAATTCCCACTTCAGGCACAGGCAGCTCCTTGTGACTCTGGGCAAGTCACTTAACCCTCCATTGCCCCAGGTACAAATAAGTACCTGTATACAATATGTAAGCCGCATTGAGTCTGCCATGAGTGGGAAAGCGCAGGGTACAAATGTAACAAAAAAAATTAGAATTTATGTGTGCATCTTCCTAGTCAGTATTCTATAAAGATAACATTTATGGGTGATTAATATTGGCATTGCTGCAGTAGTGACTATATATATTTTCTTATGGTGAAAGGATGAAAGAAAAATGGATGGTGGCGGGGGAGAGATATACTCGATAAGAGGATAATTTAATTATTTTTCAATGGGAGTCTTATAAAGACTTACGGAATTAAAATTAAAATTATTGAAATTTTGATGTAATTAAATTAATTAATTAAATTAATTAGCAAAAAGGGGTAAACAAAATAAGAAGGGATTACTGGGAAGAGATGTTGAGGTTTAGTAAGGCATTCAAATTAGAGCAGAAAGAATGGTGACTTCAAAGGGTATGTACATTTTTTTTAAAGGTTGGGGGCAGAGCAAAAGAGCACGAGAACATCAGGAAAATTGGCGGGCTCCGGGCTGAGGAGAATTGATGGGCAGCAAGGAGGAAAACTAGTTGAGGGAACTGAAACAAGAAATGTCATCCCACCCAATCCCTCCCAAAATTTTGAAGAGTGAGAGTTGGGATTGGGATCTTGGGTAATTTAGTAGTTGGGATAACGATGTTTAGGGATGTTAAAAGGGGTAGTTTAAGTTGTAGCTGTGGTAATTTAAATGAGAATTTTTCAAGCAGCCTTCATTTAAGGACAATGAATTTACTGGCTATATGGATTTTACAGTGTAGTCTGCTTGTGTGCGAAACCACCAGAAGCAGAAGTAAGGTCTTGATGTCACCGCAGGTCTCACTTTACAAGGTGGTTCATGGAGTATTAATATATTCTATGGAATAAATTTGTGCAGCTAGGTCGGCACTGACTAGCTTTATAAAAGGTAATAAGAAAAGTGAAGATTGCATTTAAATATTAATAATAACTTTTATTTGTGTTGGTTATGAATTTTTGATTGGTTAATAAAGCTGTGGCCATAATTATTTTTCCCAATTTATAAGGTTGTCATGGAGGGGCATAATCGAACGGGGATGACCATCTATAGGATGACCATCTCTAAGGGCTCCAATCTCTAAGGACATCCCGGTGAAGGGGCGGGGAAACCTGTATTATCGAAACAAGATGTGCGTCTATCTTTTGTTTCGATACTACGGTCGGGAATGCCCAAATCTCAACATTTAGGTCGACCTTAGAGATGGTCATCCCCGGTTTTTGGTGATAATGGAAACTAAGGATGCCCATCTCAAAAATGACCAAATCAAAGTCATTTGGTCATGGGAGGAGCCAGCATTCGTAGTGCACTGGTGCCCCTGACATGCCAGGATAGCAATCGGGCACCCTAGGGGGCACTGCAGTGGACTAACTGAAGCACTAACTGAATGGAAAAAGGCATGCAGTGGTCACTAACCACCTCCCACCCCGAAAAAAAAACAACTTTAAAAACTTTAGAGTATGGGTGAAGGATGTCCTTTGCTATGCCTCCGTGACAGCAGTTGAGGATGTCCTTTGCTATTTATTTATTTAGATTTTGCTCACACCTTTTTCAGTAGTAGCTCAAGGTGAGTTACATTCAGGTACACTGGATATTTCTATGCTTCCGTCCCTGCAACGGCAGTTGAGGATGTCCTTTAATATGCCTCTGTCCCTGCGATGGCAGTTGAAGACGTCCAAAAGGAGAATGTTTGTGAGAAGGATGTTGATACCTGGATGTTTCTGTGAGAAGGAAGTCCATGCCTGCTATGCCTCCAACACCCCCTTTATTTATTTGGATTTTGGATCACAAGTAGCAACAGTGGGATCTGAACCAGCCACCGCTGGATTGTAACACCAGTGTTCTAACCACTAGGCCACTCCTCCACTCCACTACCTTGAACTTTGGCCATCTGTGTGTGGGGGGGGGGGGGTGGCAGTTGAGGATGTCCAAAATGTTTGAAAGAAGGACGTCCACACCCTCGTTATGCCTCCGCTGACACACACATACCTCCCCCCCAGGGACCTGCATACTGCCCCCTCCCCACAGGAATGGCCAAATTTCAAAAGAGTGCAGAGGAGTGGCCTAGTAGTTAGAGCACTGGTCTTGAAATCCAGAGGTGGCTGGTTTAACTCCCACTGCTGCTACCTGTAATCCAAATAAATAAAGGGGGTGTCAGAGGCATGGCAGGCATGGATGTTCTTCTCATAGAAACATCCAGGCATGGATGTCCTTCTCACAAACATTCACATTTTGGACATCTTCAACTGCCATCACAGGGACAGAGGCATATCGAAGAATGTCCTCAACTGCCGTTGCAGGGACGGAGGCATAGAAATATCCAGTGTACCTGAACGTAACTCACCTTGGTCTACTAGTGAAAAAGGTGTGAGCAAAATCTAAATAAATAGCGAAGGACGTCCTCAACTGCCGTCGCAGGGATGGAGGCATAGCGAAGGAGGTCCTTCACCCGTACTCTAAAAAAAAAAGACAAAAGTTTTTAAAGTTGTTTTTTTCAGGGTGGGAGGTGGTTAGTGACCACTGGGGGGGAGTCAGGGGAGGTCATCCCCAATTCCCTCCGGTGGTCATCTGGTCATTTAGGGCACATTTTTGTGGCTTGGTGGTAAAAAAAAAAAGAACCAAGTAAAGTCGGACAAGTGTTCGTCAGGGACGCCCTTCTTTTTCCCATTATCGCTTGAGGATGCCCCTCTGTTAGGCACACCCCAGTCTCGCCTTCGCTATGCCTCCGACACCCCCCCGGGAACTTTGGTCATTCCCATGATGGGAAGCAGTTGGGGACGCCCAAAATTGGCTTTCGATTATGCTGATTTGGGCGACCCTGAGAGAAGGACGCCCATCTCCCGATTTGTGTCGGAAGATGGGCTTCCTTCCCTTTCGAAAATAAGCTAGATAGTATTCTTTGCTCATGAGTGTGTCAGGAACGGATGCAATGCAAGTGTCAATATTAAGATGCATGTATAAATTTTTACATGCAGATCTGAAAAGGGAGCATGGGTGGGTCAAGGGCATTTCTAGAATTTGCGTGCAGTATTATAGAATACGGCGGATCTGCACCTAATTTAGGCACAAGGATTTACACCAGATTTCAGATGTAAATCCTTGCACCCAAAATTGGACGCAGATTCCGGTGCTCAGTGCTATTCTATAAACGGTGTCCAAGTCTGCGTGTCATTTACAGAAAAATACTCCATGCGGTTTTTTTTACACCAAAATTTGAGCACCACTTACAAAATGTAGACCCAGGTGTAAAGCTTCTCCTTGGTTGGGAAAAAACAGCAACTGGGGCCTGTCTCAGATGCAAAAGAGAATGTGTATGGCAAGGATGACAAGAAGAGCCCTTGCCCCCTGCAGCCCAAGTTTAAGTGCAGTTACACATAGACAATTACTGTTTTATGTATCAAGCCCAGACTGAAGTGCAGAAGATTTTGAGGAATGCAAGAAAAGTACCTGAAAAAAAAACCAAACAAACAACTTTCTATAAAGAACTGAACCGCTTATAGAAGGCAGCAATGGCTTTTGGATTTCTGGACCTGTTAAAGACTAACATGCTACAGAGAGACAGTGCATCCTTCTGCCAGATACAGCATATCCATATGTTGCCTTTAAGCTGCCTTACACTGCGCAGCAGCTGAAGCTTTCCTGCAGTGGTTCCTCTGAGTAAGCTTTTTATTACCTCAACACCCTACTGTAGACAGACTTTTCAGGCAGACTTATTTTAGGAGGTTTCTTTTATTTTTGAATATATTTAAAAAGTGCTTCAAAATTTCATTCCTAAATGAAGCACCTCCTCCCTCCATCCTAAGGATCTACTTCATTTTTAGGGGCCCCTTTTACTAAGCCATGTAGGCGCCTACGTGCGCCCAACGTGCGGCAAAATGGACTTACCGCCTGACTACTGCGTGGCTCTTGCGGTAATTTCATTTTTGGCGCACATCCGCTACACATGTCTGAAAAATAATTTTTGTTTTCGGACGCTCGTAGCGGACGCGCACCAAGTGGCATCTGACACGCATAGGTCCTTACCAACCAAATTCTTTACCGCTTGGTCTATGGCTGGCAGTAACATCAGAGACCCAAAATTGACGCACGGCAATTTTGATTTTGCCGCACGTCCATTTTCGGGGAAAAAAGAGGCCTTTTTTACAGGCGCACTGAAAAATGATTCTGCGCGTGCCCAAAACCCGTGCCTACACTACCGCAATCCACTTTTCAGCACGCCTTTGTAAAAGGATCCCTTAGTAACTAAATATTTATAGCTGGTTCCTTCCAGTGGCAGTTCATGTAAAAGATGCCGGGTTTGATTCTTGGCTCAGCTGGCTAGGATTGGAATGCTGCTGGGAGAGTGGTCACAGCTCATAGTGAGAATGTCCCAGACTCTGTAAAACAGTGACACCTAGTGGCTGGATTTAGGGCCTGTGATTTCCATAGCCAAAACAGGGGGGAAAAAATCAGCAGGTACTTGAAAATTGAAGGTTCATGGTAACAGATCCTAGTTGTAGTTCTGATAGAACCAGAAATACAGAGGAGCAGGAAAAACTGGTGAATCAAAAACATGTTGGCAAAGATAAATACAGTGTACAAAAATGATTAATGTTTTCATTTTCAGAGCTAAGATAGCGCAGGCAGGAAAGGATTTTGTTTTCGTTTCCCTTTCAGTACAGTGGCCACTATTGAGTCTGAGGGCAGCCATGTATAATGTACTGCTAACTGATGTTGCTAGAATTTCATCTTTTTATCTTTCAAGTATATTAGTAACAGGACTCCTCAGCAGAGCTTCTGAAATGAATGTACCTGAAAGTATAAACAGAATCACTGCAAATATAAAATGAATCTGTGCATCAGAAACCTAAGCTCTGCTTTTTAACATATTTATAAATGATCTAGAGATGGGAATAACTGGTGAGGTAATTAATTTTGCTGATGACACAAAGTTAAAGTTCATAAATTGCAAGAGAACTGTGAAAAAATTGCAAGAGGACCTTACAAGACTGGAAGACTGAGCACCCAAATGGCAGATGACATTTAATGTGAACAAAGGCAAAGTGATGCATGTAGTAAAATCGAACCCAAACTATAGCTGTGTTATGCAAAGTTCCACATTAGGAGTCATCACCTAGGAAAAGGATTTAGGTGTTATCATTGATGATACATTGAAACTCTCTGCTCAATGTGCAACAGTAGCTAAAAATACAAATAGAATGTTAGGAATTATTAGGAAAGGTATAGAGAACACAACTGAGAATATTATAATGTCTTTGTATTGCTCCATGGTGCCACCACAGCTCGAATATTGTGCAATTTAAGTCACCACATTTCAAAAAAGATATAGCAAAATTAGAAAAGGTGCAGAGAAGGGCTACAAAAATTATATAGGGTATAGAATGTCTTCCCTATGAGGAAAGGTTAAGAAGTTAGTGCTAGGGGGAAGAGATGGCTAAGGGGAGATGATATATATCTATAAAATATTGAGTGGAGTGGAAATGATAGACATGAATTACTTGTTTACTCTTTCAAAATATACAAGGACTAGGGGGCATGCAATGAAGATTCTAAGTAGCAATTTTTTTAAAAATCGGAGAAGTATGTCTTCACTCAATGTGTAAATTAAACTATGGAATTTGTTGCCAGAGAATGTGGCAAAAGCAGTTTGCTTAGCAGGGTTTAAAAAAGGTTTGGATAATTTTCTAAAAGAAAAGTCCATAAGCCATCATTAAGATGGACTTGGGAAAATCCACTGCTTATTTCTAGAATAAGCACAATAAAATCTGTTTTACTGTTCTGGGATCTTGCCAGGTACTTGAGACCTAGATGGGCCACTGGTGGAAACAGGACACTGGGCTTGATGGACCTTAGGTCTGTCCCAGTATAGCAAGGTTTATAATCTTATGCTAGGCTGCACTATCTAGTTTCCTATTTTTTGCTTTCATTTCTAAAGAATGAAAAATGACATTGGCAATTATGTTATTGTGAAATTTGCAGAAAGTTATCACATGGCAATGGAAGTTATTACACCTGAAACTATAGGGCTCATTTTCAAAAAGAAAAATGTCCAAAAAGTAGCATAAATCTGATGCTTTTCTCCAAAAAATGTCCAAATTGGTATTTTTAAAACCAAATTTTAGACATTTTTCTATGAAGTTGGTCAGAAGTGTGTTCATATCACAAGGGGGTGTGTCAGGGATGTGTTACAGGTGGGATCAGGGCATTCCAACTCTTGGACGTTTTTTAGCCATAATGGAACAAAACAAAAGTGTCCAGCTAAGACATTTTGAGCTAGACCTGTTTTTATAATGAATAAGGCTCAAAAAGGTGCCCTAAATGACTAGATGACCACTGGAGAGAATCAGGAATGATCTCCCCTTACTCCCCCAGTGGTCACTGACCCCCCTTTCCACCCCCAAACATGTGATTAAAATCATTACTTACCAGCATCTAATCTAATACTCAGGTTCATTAGAGCAGCATGCAGGTCCCCGTAGTCTAGTGTTGGGTACAGTGCAGACAGGTGGACACAGGCCTGTACCTCCCCCTACCTGTTACACTTGTGATGGAAACTGTGAGCCCTCCAAAATTCACCAGAAACCCACTGTACCTACACATAGGTACCCGCTTCACCCATAAGGGCTTCTGTAGTGGTATACAGTTGGGGTAGTGGGTTTTGGGGGTCTCAGCAGACAAGATAAGGGAAGAACAGTAAGATGTGTACCTGGGATATCTGTGTGGCCAGTCTACTAAGAAAGCTGGCTCCTCCTATATCCCACTGGCTTGATTTTGTGCATTTTTCACATGAATATTTTTTCTTTTTGAAACTGGACCAAAAGATAAACACACAGAGCACAAGAACATCTAGAAAATACCCATTTTTGGAAAAAAAAATAGCTATTTTTATGTTTTGTGTAATGCTGCCACTTCTGGTGTCCAACAGAACACCAATTTTAAGGTAGACCAGCAGGGGGGGGGGGAGGGGATTGAGAAGCGGGACAGATGCAGAACCCTGGGTGGGGGGAGGAGCATGATCTGAAGACCCACAAGAAGACTTGGAAGGGTTACCAATGGAAACTATGACTGAGGCAGTGAACTCCAGCAGCCACAAAAAGATCTTGGTGCTGCTCACCACCAAATTTATGTAACTGCTCATGGGGGTGAAAGGGAGAGATGGAGAGGTGCTGGACAATGGAAAGGAGAAATGGAAGAGAAACAGAAAGAGAGAGAAAGAGAGAGAGAGAGAGAGAGAGGGGGGGGAGGGGATCCCAAGAAATAAAGAGAGAACCCAGATCCCATTTTATGCAATGAGACCTAATTAGTAATAATTGGAGTTAACTGAAAAATAACATTTCTTTAACAATAGGCCAGATTAATAACTCCTCCTAATTTCTAAAATGTACTTCTATACAGTACTGTGAGGGAGTCTATAGGAAGCTGCCATGCCTCCTTAATAGCACTCCTTCACAATAGGCACAACCACCTTAACCTCACAGTTCCACAGGGCCGATTTTAGACATGCTAGGTCCCAGGGCAGAACTTAAGGAGGGGAGCCCCTCCCCCAATTTCCTTACCCACCATTACTGCCACATATAAAAAAAAAAACTTTACATGACTTCTTCACACACAAAACACAGACACACCTTCACCAAATACAGAACAAGTGATCATAAATTAGAAATATTGTGACAAAGCTAGCACTCGGGGCCCCATAGAGAAACAGCTAATCCCCAAACTACGGTTCCCAGAAGCCTTTGCAAGCAGGCGAGAGGAGGGTAGCCCCAAAAGGGTGGAATGGATTTCCAACCCCACTAGGGGGATCAGTGGCTCACTGCTAGGGGATACTAATCTACACGACACTGGGGGATATTGCATATATTCGGGTACACAATTTGATCACATTAAATCCACCAGCAATTTATACCACATATTGTTTAATCCCAATATCAAACCATCTAATATAATAAAACGCACCGTGAACGTTCTAATGAGGACAACGTTCTGAAGCCATCTGGGGTTCGTGGGGTTCGTGGGGTTCGTGGAGTTCGTGGCGTTCGTGGTGTGAAGCCATCCAGCCGTCTCTGCCCCGCCCTCGCGCCTAAACAAACAAATACGGAAGCGAAGCGTCAGGGAAGGAGGCGGCGCTCCCGACGTCTAGCCTTCCCTTCGCTGTGTTCCGCCTTCAAAACAAGGCGGAACACAGCGAAGGGAAAGCTAGACGTCGGGAGCGCCGCCTCCTTCCCTGACGCTTCGCTGCACGAACTGCCACGGAGGTAAAGTTAAAAAGAATAAAAAAAAAAAAAAAGGGATGCATGGATGCGAAGGGGGGGGGGGAGAAGAGGGCGGGCCAGGCTGGGACATGGGAGAGAGAGTAGCATGGATGCGAGGGGGGGGGTCATGGAAGGGCGAGAGGGGACTTGCTGGAAAAGGATGAATGGAGGCGGCAGGGGACAGAGGAGCATGGATGGGTATGGATTAGGAGGGCAGGGCACAGGGAGAGAGGGGAATTACTGGAAATGGATGAATGGAGGGGGCAGGGGACAGAGGAGCATGGATGGGCATGGATTGGGAGGGCAGGACTCAGGGAGAGAGGGAAATTGCTGGATAGGGAAAAATGGAGGGGCCAGGTGACAGATGAGCATGGATGGGCATGGATTGGAAGGGCAGGACTCAGGGAGAGGGGAATTGCTGGATAGGGATGAATGGAGGGGACAGATGGGCATGGATGGATATGGATTGCAGAGCAGGCCTCAGGCAGAGAGGGGAAATGCTGGATAGGGAAAAATGGAGGGGCCAGGTGACAGAGGAGCATGGATGGGCATGGATTGGAAGGGCAGGACTCAGGGAGAGGGGAATTGCTGGATAGGGATGAATGGAGGGGACAGATGGGCATGGATGGATATGGATTGCAGAGCAGGCCTCAGGCAGAGAGGGGAAATGCTGGATAGGGAAAAATGGAGGGGCCAGGTGACAGATGAGCATGGATGGGCATGGATTGGAAGGGCAGGACTCAGGGAGAGGGAATTGCTGGATAGGGATGAATGGAGGGGACAGATGGGCATGGATGGATATGGATTGCAGGGCAGGCCTCAGGCAGAGAGGGGAAATACTGGATAGGGATGAATGGAGGGGGCAGGTGACAGACAAACATGGATGGCCATGGATTGGGAGGGCAGGGCTCAGGGACAGAGGGGAATTGCTGGAAAAGGATGAATGGAGGGGACAGATGGGCATGGATGGATATGGATTGCAGGGCAGGCCTCAGGCAGAGAGGGGAAATGCTGGATAGGGAAAAATGGAGGGGCCAGGTGACAGAGGAGCATGGATGGGCATGGATTGGAAGGGCAGGACTCAGGGAGAGGGGAATTGCTGGATAGGGATGGATGGATATGGATTGCAGAGCAGGCCTCAGGCAGAGAGGGAAAATGCTGGATAGGGAAAAATGGAGGGGCCAGGTGACAGATGAGCATGGATGGGCATGGATTGGAAGGGCAGGACTCAGGGAGAGGGGAATTGCTGGATAGGGATGAATGGAGGGGACAGATGGGCATGGATGGATATGGATTGCAGAGCAGGCCTCAGGCAGAGAGGGGAAATGCTGGATAGGGAAAAATGGAGGGGCCAGGTGACAGAGGAGCATGGATGGGCATGGATTGGAATGGCAGGACTCAGGGAGAGGGGAATTGCTGCATAGGGATGAATGGCGGAGACAGATGGGCATGGATGGATATGGATTGCAGGGCAGGCCTCAGGCAGAGAGGGGAAATACTGGATAGGGATGAATGGAGGGGGCAGGTGACAGACAAACATGGATGGCCATGGATTGGGAGGGCAGGGCTCAGGGACAGAGGGGAATTGCTGGAAAAGGATGAATGGAGGGGGCAGGGGACAGATGGCCATGGATTGGGAGGGCACGGCTCACACTGTCTCTCTCATATACAATGTCTTTCTGACTCTCACTCTCACACACTCTGTCTCACACAGTATCACATTCACTCTCTATGTGCCACACAGTCACTCACACACTCGCTTGGTGTCATACACTCACTCTCACAGAGAATCTGTGTCTCACACACACTCTGTCTCTTGCCCACACACACACACTCTCTCTCACACTGTGTCTCACATACACACTTGCACACACTCTCATTCTCACACACACTCTCTCACAAACACACTCACACCCAGAGTCACTCTCTCTCTCACACACTCACACTTTCACTCTGACTCTCAAAAACTCACTCTCACATACACTCTCCCAAACATACACACTCCAAGGAAAACCTTGCTAGCGCCCGTTTCATTTGTGTCAGAAACGGGCCTTTTTTACTAGTATATATATATATATATATACCCACGGAACTCACTCACACAAACCTTTCATACCCCCACCCCTTAACAATGCTCATGTTATGATATCCATGAATTTGGTTTAATTCAATGTGCAAATTATCAGTACGTTATATCATAACATGAGCATTGTTAAGGGGTGGCGGTATGAAAGGTTTGTGTGAGTGAGTTCCGTGTGTGTGTGTGTGGTTTGATATTGGGATTAAACAATTTGTGATATAAATTGTTGAAGGGTACTGGTGGATTTAATGTGATCACTGCTAGGGGAGCCATACTCCCTTCCCCACTAGAGAGAGAAGGGGAGGTGAAGCTTAGTCCCTTAGCTGCATTGCTGGTATATAATTCCCTCCAGCTGTGAGAGGGGAGAGAGATTTCCAGGTGGCTCCCAGCCACCAGGATGGAGAGGAAACTGATTGAGAGAGAAGCTGCCATGGAGTAGGTGGAGGACGGGAAGGGCCTGCCACTGGAGCTTCCTTGGGGGGAAAGAGTAAGCTGCCATGGAGTGTGAGAATGTAAATGTAGCTCTGTCCAGCACATGAAGGCAGTGTGAGAGGCCACAGGGGTGTGGTGTTGTGAGGTAGGAGAAAAACTGCCAGCCTTGCTCAGTACAGGGTCCTCCTGGGTGCTGTGAGGAGGACAGGGGCATGAAGTATCGGTTTCCTTTAAAGAGACTGTTTGTGAAAGGGTTGAATTATTGGGATGTATAGAACAGCAGGCTGAACTTTGACTGAGCCCTTCTGAGGGAGTGGGGAGGTAGTGCAAAGGAAGGGCCTGAACTGTTGAAGAACTGAATGTTGGCTAGAGTTTTGAACCCGGCCTGAACCCTGTTTGTGAACTGCATTTCAATTTTGAGAGTGGAACTGAATTGAGAATAAAGCACTTTGGTCCTAAGTCTGTATGGCGATCTGGTTCTTTGCTGGAAACCTGTGAGCCTAACAGGGCTGCCGGCCCCAACCCAGAGCGAAGGAAGCGGACCCACTTACAATATGAACACCAAAATTGAACTTGTAACTTGGCAAGTACTGCAACACTGAAGAAATAAAAACAGAAATGCACTTTTTTTGAGAGGGAAATTTTAGTTCATGCCCCAGTCCCACCCCATTCTTCCATGGCTCTGTCCACTCTCCCTCATGGCTCTGCCCCCTGGCACACCTCAGTCCCACAGCCATTCCAGAAAATATTTTATTTACACCAGTGACAGCAGGGATAGGTAAGAGAGTGTTTCAGTTCACTCTATTACACCCCCTATCCAGCAACTATTCCCCCCAGGGACATGATGTGAGGGGGCCTTGGCCCCCTCACTTTGAGCTTAAGCCCACTCCAAAATTGTGGCACTGGTTTATTATCGACCAGATAGAGATAAGAGTTTTCAGTTTTGGCACAGTATAGTCATCACAAGAACAAAATATAAGAAAACCAATACACTGCATTAGGGGCTTTTAGCCCATTTAGTTAAACATAAGAGATCTGCATGAAACAAAATATTTATTTTTATTTTGACTTGTCCCTGAAACATGTTCAAAACAGAATAGTCAATTTGTGCATCTAAAATGTAAACTTCTACAAAACAGATGCAAATGTGATTCCATGTGCCCCAAATGAAAGAGTTTAATTTTACTTCCATTTAATTTCAGTTTATTCCATCTTTATAACACCAGGCTTCCCAAGGCAGATTACAACAACAGTTAAGATGAACCCATCAAGAAACAGGATAGCCTGACTGAAATTTGGCCATCTGTATTGTATAGAACAGTGTAGAAAAATGAGCACAAAATACAGAGTTTACAGCTACTGTTTCTCTATCAGCTACAATAATTTTTAAGTTGTTTTAATGATATTCAATTGTTATTTTGTGATATCTATATTTACATATGGGAAGCTTTCAAATATATCTTTAGGGGTCCTTTTACTAAGGTGCTCTGAAAAATGGGCTGCGCTAGTGTAGACATGTGTTTTGGGTGCATGCAGATTCATTTTTCAGCGCACCTGTGAAAATTTGCCTTTTTTAAAAAAAATTTCGAAAATGGACCTGCAGCAAAATCAAAATTGACGTGTGTGCACATTTTGGGTCTGAGACCTTACTGCCAGCCATTAACCTAGCGGTAAGGTCTCACGTGGTAACCGGGCGGTAATGACCTACCCATGTCAAATGCCACTTGGCTGCGCGTCCAATAATGCGCATCCGAAAATAAAAATTATTTTTCGGACGTGCGCCAAAAATGAAATTACCGCAAGAGCCACGTGGTAGCTGGGCAGTAACTCCATTTTGGCACGCGTAGATGCTTACGCGGCTTAGTAAAATGGCCCCTTAGACTTTTTACAGTTGGACCATGCATAAGCAGTCCATAATTTCCAATATTCTTTTTACTATTGTTTTCAATAGCGTTTGCTATTGTTTTGGGTGAACCAGTGTGATGAAAATCTCCACATATACTGGGGCAGCCTACGTTAATTGCTAAAGATTATACTGTTAATTCTGGGGAACCAGATCAGAGCCAAGCAGAGTGTGTTGCTTTGCTGAGAGACAGTAGTGCACACAGTGGCCCTGCAGGAGCAGCCCAGGAGACATCATTCTAAGGACTAGTTTTGTGTTTTCTTTCTCCCCCACCTGTGAACTGAACAGGACCCCCTACCTGACACCTTTATTAAATATTTCATAAGTACATAAGTAATGCCACACTGGGAAAAAACCAAGGGTCCATTGAGCCCAGCATCCTGTCCCCGACAGCGGCCAGTCCAGGCCAAGGGCACCTGGCAAGCTTCCCAAACGTACAAAAATTCTATACATGTTATTCCTGGAATTGTGGATTTTTCCCAAGTCCATTTAGTAGTGGGTTATGGACTTGTCCTTTAGGAAACTGTCTAACCCCTTTTTAAACTCTGCCAAGCTAACCGCCTTCACCACTGTAATCCGCTGTGTGGCTTCATTTTATCTGGGCTCCAAGCCCGCTCTTGTTCACGTTACTGCAAGTACATTCAAGTCGAGTGGAAGTAATTATTATTAAGTTTGTAAGGTGAACAGTTTTTATACGGCTTTAGCCAGTTAGCTGGCTTGCTTTCTCTGGATGAAAACTGTATCCCTCACAGTAGCTAAAACTGTGTATAGACTTTTACACAACATGCATTTTTAATCCTTTTTTTTAAGGGGTAATGGGAGTTATGCTTAAGTTGGTGGAATCAACAAACATGCCCCATTTGGGAGTAATTTATAAAGGCATTTTTATGTGTATTAGGCATCTTGTAAAATATTGGCTGGCTGGTGCAGAAATATACACTTTGACATGATGGTGTGGACTTTGCCAGGGGATGTCTGCAGGGGCAGAGTTGGGGCAAAGATTGGATAGACTACACTTATGTGCGTGTAGATTATAAACGTCCATACCTACAACGTAGACATGATTTCTGCCTTTTACAGTAGTATTTTACAAAGATAAGTAAGTGCCTACTTGTCTTTATAAAATTATCTAAAAACAGGCTCTTGGTAACGCACTTGCACTAGCCTCTGAAATGTTCTGGAATGCTGCACCTGCAGTTGCCCTTTCACCATCTTTTGATTTCTCCACTGTGTCCATCTCTTCTTGGGCCACAATCCAGTTGGGTTTTCAGGATTTTCCCAATGAATATGCATGAAATATTTGCATGCACTGCCTCCATTGTATTCAAATGGATCTCATGTATATTCATTGGGAAAATCTTGAAAACCTGACCTGGCGAGGGCTGAGGTTGGACACTCCTGCTCTAAAGCTACCTCATCTAGCCAAGGAAGAAGCTGATGGATATAAATGTTATGTAGCAGGCAATACACAATGACCATCTTTCTTACTTTCAATAGTGCAAAAGTTAGAAAGCCTCTAGTGTGGTCCAGAAAGTAAGAATGATTTTTCAACCGACGATGTCTTCAGGCATCCTGTAGAGCAATTGACATGGATCTAAGACTCTTCAGAAGCCGAAAAGGGTTGAAGAAGGGTCGCTACCAGCCATGCCATCTACTTTCCTTTATACTGTAGAATAGGTACCTCAAAGCATACTGATAGGATTGCCCCAATGAGGGCAGTTTTATAAAGGGGCTCCCAATGGGAGCCTATTCTATAAAGTATAGTAGGCACCTACTTTCCTTTATAGAATTCTAGCATAACTGGGCACATATACGCATATGCAGTTAGGCATAAGTACTTATGCCAGCCATAGAGCAAGTTTAAGTGTTTGTGCCTAAATGCCAGAGGCTCTGACTGCCTATCAAATACACGCTACGCAAGACATGCGCATATTTACAGAACAGATATTAAGCAGATTTTTGGTAATTATAAGTGTATGTGCACACTGGTATTCTAATGATTTACATCTGTATTTGGTACATACATGTTGGCATCCACTTTACAGAATTACCCCCATTCAAGATTCTGAACTAATATATCGGTATCATGAAAGGAACTAAGAAATTTATTAACTGCATCCATCATCAACAATGGTCATAGCAGACCTGCTTAAAGGCAGTTAATAAACCCCAATAAATAAATAAATAAATAAATAAATAAATAAATGCATTTATGCTTATGATAGGTGGCTTTCTGACTCTGAGTAAAGTGGATTATACATAGATCTTTACATCTTTCTATTCAGTATAATCTCCTTTATCTCCAAGGCTTTTCGTGTGCCTACTTGTCTTACCCAGCACTTTTGTGTTCCATTTGCTCTATGACTTGGACTCCTGAAGAAGGCTAATGCCAAAACATGGACCATGTTGAGTCCATACTCCAGTGGAGCGTGTTATTTTTCATTTTTGATGTGCTGTCTTCAAGCAAATATTACTGTGTCACACAATAAAGATTTGTTTTATATCATTTGACTCATCGCAATAGTCATTCCCACTGCTGTGTTCTGTTTATAGTGGGATAGAAAACCCAGATCTTTAAGTCCTGTCTGGTGGGTGTCAACATATTTCATCATTTTGACTTCAAAGGTCTTACATTCCCGGATTGTTTTAAATTTTCCTTTTAGTATTCTCGCTATAAAATCATTGATGCAGTGTTCTGGTTTTGTAATGTGCTGTTCCACAGAGATAACATCCTAGTGGCATTGTGATGTTTAATATTATGTCTATGTAAATTGATTCTCGTCTTTAGCATCTGGCTTGTTTCTCCAATATAGCATCCTTCTCCTTAAAAGAACCAGACCCACATAGGTGCAATCAAAAGTACCAATGACAGTAAGAATTAATTTATCCCAACTAAACCTCTTTGTACCGCCCTCTTCTCTTACACAACTTAATGATAGTATATATAGTCTGGAGCAATCAAGCGCAGCAACAAACAGCGATGAAACCACTGCTTGTCTTAATGATTTTTAAACTAACTGATGTCATCAAATGTATGGAAATGAGCTGGTCTGAAACACGTGGATGGGCATAATCGAAAGGGATGAACAGGACGTCCCGTGAAGGGGCGGGGAAACCCGTATTATCAAAACATGATGGACGTCCATCTTTCGTTTCAATAATACGGTCGGGGACGCCCAAATCTGGAAATTTAGGTCAACCTTAGAGATGGTCGTCCTTAGACCTGGTCGTGTCTGATATTCGGCGATAATGGAAACTGAGGGCGCCCATCTCAGAAACGACCAAATCCAAGCCTTTTGGTCATGGGAGGAGCCAGCATTCATAGTGCACTGGTCCCCCTGATATGCCAGGACACCAAACAGCACCCTAGGGAGCACTGTAGTGGACTTCAGAAATTGCTCCCAGGTGATTAGTTCCCTTACCCCCCAACCTCACCCCCAAAACCCACTACCCACAACTGTACACCACTACCATAGCCCTTATGGGTGAAGGGGGCATCTAGATGTGGGTATAATGGGTTTCTGGTAGGTTTTGGAGGGCTCACATTTACCATCACAAGTGTAACAGGTGTGTGGGGGGGTGGGCCTGGCTCCGCCTGTCTGAAGTGCACTGCACCCACTAAAACTGCTCCAGGGACCTGCATACTGCTGCGATGGACCTGAGTATGACGTTTGAGTCTGGCATAGAGGCTGACAAAAAATATTTTTAAAGAATGTTTTTGAGGGTGGGAGGGGGTTAGTGACCACTGGGGGAGTAAGGGGAGGTCATCCCCGATTCCCTCCGGTGGTCATCTGGTCAATTCAGGCACCTTTTTGTGGCTTGGACGTAACAAAAAAAGGCCCAAGTAAAGTCGTCCAAGTGCTCGTCAGGGACGCCCTTCTTTTTTCGAATATGGGTCGAGGACGCCCATGTGTTAGGCACGCCCAAGTCCCGCCTTCGCTATGCCTTCGATATGCCCCTGTGAACTTTGATCGTTCCCGAGATGGAAAGTAGTTGGGAACACCCAAAATCGGCTTTCGATTATGCCGATTTGGGCAACCCTGTGAGAAGGACGCCCATCTTCCGATTTGTGTTGAAAGATGGGCATCCTTCTCTTTTGAAAATAAGCCTGAAAATGTACCAAGAGCCTTGAAAAGTGGAAAAAGTCCTTTTATTCCACAGCATAGGTCAATCCTGATCATCAATGACTCAGTCTTATACATCAATGACCCAACACGGGTCGTGTTTCAGCGCACAGTACCTGTGTTAGGGGTCGTTTCACATCAAAAGTCCAATATGAACATGCCCAGCATTACAGTTTAAGGCAAAAATTAGGAACCTTATCCGAATACTATGTGGAGATCCCAACATGGCATAGCCTCTTGGAAATATAAACAGAGTAATTACTATTCCTAAAGAAACCATTCTAAAAAAAAAAAACTTAATGAGACTACTACATTCTATATAATAGAATAAACACTATGGAATGCCCCAGTCTAATATTGCCATATGCAGTGCCTGAGATAACAATATCCATATATATATATTTGTTTATTTAACAGTAAGTGCTTTTAACTATATATATTTCATAGCTTGAGCTGGTGTATGAAAAATGCCTCTTTTGGAGAGACTAACATCCTATTAAAAAGTACGGGAATATGATTAGACCTGAACTATGTATTTAAACACCTACAGACTGGCATTCGGCCTGCGAGAGGCAGCCGGCCTAAGTGCCATGATCGGCACTGACCCAGGTATTCAATGCCGGGTAATTTCTGGTGACAGGCATTGAGTATTGAGGGGTTTATTTGGCTGGCTCAAACTTTGGGGCTTATTATCAAAAAAGAAATCTTCCAAAACATAGCATAAATCTGCATTTGGACGTTTTTCTCACAAAAACGTCCGCATTGGTATTTTCTAAACCAGTTTTTAGACATTTTTCTATGAAGTCCATCTGAAGTGCATTGAAAACACAAGGGGGTGTGTCAGAGGCATGTTAAGGGCGGGACCTGGGTGTTCCTAAAACTTGGAGGTTTTTCTGCCATAATGGAACAAAGCAAAAACATCCAGGGCTATAAGTTGAGCGTTTTGGTCTAGCCCTGTTTTATTAACGAATAAGTCATAAAAATGACAAGATGACCACTGATTATCTTTTTGGTGTTAACTACTACTACTACTATTTAGCATTTCTATAGCGCTACAAGGCATACGCAGCGCTGCACAAACATAGAAGAAAGACAGTCCCTGCTCAAAGAGCTTACAATCTAATAGACAAAAAAATAAATAAAGTAATCAAATCAATTAATGTGAACGGGAAGGAAGAGAGGAGGGTAGGTGGAGGCGAGTGGTTACAAGTGGTTACGAGTCAAAAGCAGTGTTAAAGAGGTGGGCTTTCAGTCTAGATTTAAAGGTGGCCAAGGATGGGGCAAGACGTAGGGGCTCAGGAAGTTTATTCCAAGCGTAGGGTGCAGCGAGACAGAAGGCGCGAAGTCTGGAGTTGGCAGTAGTGGAGAAGGGAACAGATAAGAAGGATTGTTAACTGCAATGTAATAGATGTAAAAAAAAACAATAATAATAATATGTAAGAAAGGGGGAATTAAATGATATATTTGATTTGTGGAATTGCATTAACCTGCATTGTAAGGTTTAAGGACATGTGCTCAGAAAATAAGACCATATATTTAACTTTAAAATGTTTATTTACAATACAGGGAATGCAATAATGTTAAGAGGAGGCAGTTTTTAGGGATCTTTCACAAGGGAAATGTGCTTTACGAGATAGAAAGTCTGAATTATAAATTAGGCTGTATTAATAGATGGAGGCTGCTGGTTGGAGTGATGAAGGAGATCCTTCCTGGAAAAGACGTCTTTTTGTTGCAGTTGTTGCTGGAGCCTGGGGAGAGTCTTATCTTGGATGTATGTGAAGTTCAGCAAGGCCTAGTGAAGGTCAATGGAAGTGCAGATCAGGAAGCAGCAGAGAGGAAAAGAGAAAAGAGAGCAAAATGAAAACGCTCCAGGCTTTTTATAATTTCTTGTTGGACCATAGGCTGAAGTCAGGTGGGGTGTATTTGATCCAATGAAAACTCAAGGATACCTGAAAACTAGTTTCATCTAGTTTTGAGATGGAGCGTGGTAACTGATCACATGTTTAATGACATCATAAGACTTTCTGTCTGGACATCTGCTGGTAGATACACATCCATATTTGACAGGGTTACAAGAGTCATTGTCTGAGAATAGGTGGGCTTCTTTTTCTCAGATTAGGTGGAATTTTGCTGTCTTTTGTTAACTCCAGTCTTTATGATTGCTGTCAATATATGTAGACTTTTGTTCTTTGGAGATGTGGTGATTGACAATTTAAGAATCTACCTGGCTAGCCTTTGTTACATGGGAGGGTGATGGTCAGACCAGTTTATCTGATACTGTTCCAATAAGTCTTTGCAGCTGTATATTTTATATATATACATTTGTATCTGATTCCAGCAAAACCAATAACTCTGAAAATTCCTCATAGTTCTAGAACAATCTAGAGTATATAACCTAGAGTACAGAATATCATGCTACAACAATATTCAGCTGAGATAATAGGTTATCTCGTGCTGAACATTAGCAGTTAGACACTGAAACACTATTTAACCAGTTGGCGGCTGTTCCTTGCTCGTTAAATAGCATTGAATATCAGCCGGCTAGTGTATAAAAATTAATAGATCTAATCAAAATCAATATGTGCACATCTCAATAAAATCAGCTCTGTGAGCAGCCTGTAAGAATAATATATGAATGATGCTGCTGCTACTTACGAGTATTATACAGGTGAATGTAGAGGCAGCCAAGCTGGGTTTAAAGTCCCACACATTTCATACAAATGTTTTTTTTTTTTAATAACAGCAGTAAAGGGTCCTTTTACTAAGGTGTGCTGAAAAGTGGCCTGCGGTAGTGTAGGCATGGGTTTTGGGCGCGTGCAGATCCATTTTTCAGTGCACCTGCAAAAAATGCTTTTTTTTTAATTTTTGCCAAAAAATGGACGTGCGGCAAAATAAAAATTGGCACACATCCATTTTCAGTCTGAGACCTTACCACCAGCCATTGACTTAGCAGTAAGGTCTCTCACGTTAACCGTGTAGTAATCCCCTACGCGCATCAAGTTGGAATTACTGCCAGATTTTCGCCGCGCGCCAGAAAATAAAATATATTTTCTGGCACATGTGGTGGACGTGCATTTCAGTTCAATTGTGCTGTATCCCATCTTATATTGTGTTTAGAAAAGGTCTTAGAACTTACTTGGTGTCAAGGCAAAGATTGAATTAAATCTCTATGCAAAATGTAACTGCATTTTTAGCCCTTTAGTAACAACATTTTATTAGACAGCTAGTCTATTGTTTGAATTGAATGATCCTTCCTTTATGTGAAGCTTCTATTGATTGTAATCCACCTTGAAGTCTTGTGTTAGAGCGGAATATAAACCTATTAATACAATAATACAATACATTACCAGCACGTTTCCATACATCTGACGACATCAGTTAATCTAAATACTGGTAAGACTTGCGAAGCGGCTTCATTGCTGTTTGTTTCTGAGCTTGATTGCACAACAGGAACTGAGAACTCAGTAAGACTTGCTTGTTTTATCTTTTTTTTTGGCATGGTGTTATTTAATCCTGTTAACTCTTTTCTTACATTAATGACACTGTTCAGCTCCATTACATCAAATCGTGAGACCTCCACACGCACATGAGCGACTTTTTTTTAAAGTATGTTTTTCAAGTGTCTTATCATTTCTTGCACCTGAATTTCTTTAGCGACATTTTAAATAGCTTTGACGCTGTTTTTTGCAAACAAAGAAGTTTGGCGTCGGAATTTAACTATCAGCACCAGTTTTTTAATATATTTAGCTTTTTTGATCATGATAGTATAAGATGTGCAAGTGTATTTTTATTTTATCAGCTTCCTCTTGAATGTTCAGATGCCATTAAACAATTGAAATATCAGTTCAGGCATGTGTGGCTGTATGTCTTTGCCTCCACAATAGTTTGCTTGATCAGGCGCTGACTGTTGGTAAGATCCTGTTGCCCTGTTGCTTAGGGGCCCTTTTACTAAGCTGTGGTTGGCGTGCAGCAGTGTAGCTATGCTAGCCAATTAGTGCTGAGCACGCCTACTCTATGCCCCTAAACATGCCTCCGGTGCTATAAAATACAAAGGTGCCGATATTCATCTGGCAGTAGACAGCCCACGTATTATTGACTTTTAGAGTCACAATTTTGTTTTAGTTTTTTCATTTTCATTTTTATTTTTTGATCACTAGAATGGTTTCTGGATAACGTTACCTAGATATTCAATGCCAGGCCATTTCTGGTAATCGGCATTGAGGGGGCCCTTTTACTAAGCTGCACCGAAAAATGGGCTGCGCTAGTATAGGCGCGTGTTTTGGGCACGCGCAGATCCATTTTTCAGCACGCCTGTATAAAAGGCCTTTTTAAAATTTTTGCTGAAAATGGACATGCAGCAAAGTAAAAATTGGCGCCCGTCCATTTGGAGACTGAGACCTTACTGCCAGCCATTGACTTAGCGGTAAGGTCTCATGAGGTAACTATACGGTAATCATCTATGTGCATAGAGTGATGATTACTGCCCAGTTTCTGTCGCATGCCAGAAAATGAAAACTATTTTCCGGCATGCATAGCAGATGTGCATCAAAAATGAAATTACTGCAAGGGCCATGCAGTAGCCGGGCAGTAACTCCAAAATGACTCGTGTTGGGCGCGCCTAGGCACCTACACAACTTAGTAAAAGGGTCCCTGAATATTTGAGAGATTTTTGGCTGGTGCTAACTTAACTGGCTAAGCGAATATTCAGCGCTGGCTGGTTAATAGTGGGCAAAGATAGGACTGCTATTTATGTGGTTTGATTTGCCAGCTAAACTTAGCCAGTCACTGAATATTGTCGGTTATCGCGTGATATAGTTAGTTAACTTATTGGTGCTGACCATGTACATTCAGCGGAGATAACTAGTTATCTCATACTGAATATTCGTGATTGGGCACCGAAATGTTATTTAACCAGTCAGTGGCCATTTTTGATTGGTTAAATAGCTTTGAATATCAAGGGAAAGTATTTTTTAGCCCAGGAAAGCGTGGACAGATGCCTAAACTGCCACAGGGCTTCTGAATGTGCCCCACAGTAGTGCATTTTGGTGTATGGGAAGCATACCATACTGCTTACCACCAGTAAGTAAAACAACCTCGTGGAGGGGCATAATCAAACACGAACGCCCATCTCCATGGGCGTCTATGTCCGAAAACGGGTATGTGAAGAGGCGGGACAGACCGTATTTTTGAAAAAAATGGGCGTCCATCTTTCGTTTCGAAAATACGGTTTGTACGGATCAAAATACCATTGATTTAGTCGTTTCTGAGCTGGCCGTTTGTTTTTTTTTAGCGATAATGGAAAATAAAAATGCCCAGCTCAGAAACATACTAATCCAAGCCATTTGGTTGTGGGAGGGGCCAGGATTCTTAGTACACTCGCCCCCCTGACATGCCAGGACACCAACTGGACACCCTAGAAGTCAGTGTGGTGGACTTCAGACAACGCTCCCACATGCATATCTCCCTTACCACGGGTGCTGAGCCCCCAACCCCCTCCCCCAAAACCCACTACCCACAAATGTACAACACTACTATAGCTCTTAGTGGTGAAGGGGGCACCTACATGTGGGTACAGTGGGTTTTGGAGACCTCCCATTTACCAGCACAAGTGTTACAGGTAGGGGGGATGGGCCTGGGTCCGCCTGCCTGAAGTGCACTGCGGTACCCACTAAGAGTGCTCCAGGGACCGGCATACACGCAGGCCTCTAGGACTTGTTGCTGCTGTATAACCTTGGCACACCAGTTGACACCTGAAGACTAATGTCTCCGAAAACGTCCTTTATTGAAATAAGCACGTTTACTCACAGGTAACTGCAGATCAGAGGTTGTGCCCCACTGGCAAAGAGTCTCCCTGGTACTGAGATTAGCAGTAGGTCAGAGCTGGCAGAATGCTGTACAATGCCCTCTTTCAGCAACATTCAAGGTAAAAACTAAGTTCCGTAACGTGGCTAACACGTGAAAGGGATCTAAAATTGGCTTACAAAAATGGCCACTACCTCATGGACTACCGGAAACAAAACAGGGCAAACTCTGACCCAGTAAGCAGAGGGAAAAGCACCATGGGAGTAAAGCTTACCAACTACCAACATCGTGAGCATTTAACACAAGCTAGTGGAATCACGGAGCCCAATACCCTACACCCACCACAATGCATTGCTGATGTGAGTTTTTAAAGTGTGTATTTTTTGGTGGGAGAGGGTTAGTGACCACTGGGGGAGTCAGGGGAGGTGATCCCCGATTCCCTCCGGTGGTCATGTGGTCAGTTGGGGCACTTTTTTGGGACTTGGACCTGAAAAAAAAGGGTCCAAATAAAGCAGACCAAATTCTCATCAAAAACGCCCTTCTTGTTTCGATTATCAGCTAAAGACGCCCATCTCTCCTCGGCCGATAACCACACCTCAGTCCCACCTTCACCAAGCCTCCGACATGCCCCAGTCAACTTTGTTCGTTCCTGCGATGGAGTGCAGTTGAAGACAATTTAGGTCGAAATATGGGCATCTTTCTCTTTCGAAAATAAGCTGGATAGTGTTAAATATATATACAAAAAGAGACATAGATAGATAGATAGATAGATAATGCGTTATCAATAGACGCCAAGTCAGCATCTGCCCTGACACTGGCATATAAAGATTACAACATTATTTATTTACATTAAGTTTGCCTACTGATGACTGCACACAATTTTTCTTTTCTTTTTTTTTTTGCGACTGACAAGCTGATCCTATATCATATAGACTTTTTGGTATCATGGCTAAAGCTTACTTTAATTAATATGTCATTGTACACATGTTAGTGGAAAGAACACAAATGTCCCACAAAGAATCATAGGGAAAGGCAAGGAGTAGGAAGGGAGTCAGGCTCTTCAAAACAGACCAGAGACGCTAGACATAAATCAAAAGCTTTATTGGAGAATGTCTCAACAGGGTACCATGTTTCAGCACACACAGTGCCTTCCTCAGGAGTCTACATAAATATAGATGGAAACAAATAAACATCTGTGCCAAAAGAGATAGAAAATAAATAAGCAAGTAAAATAAAATAAGAAAGCAAATGAGCAATAATAAAAACATATTGGTAATTATTTATGGAACATATTAGTATTTTGTTCTTTTGCAAGGTTTTTCTATGACATAAGCTCATATTCAGTTGTTAATGTTCTGATGTGTACCAGGCTTACTAACATAAATATTTAGGTCACAGCCCCAGTATACATTATATTATTTTGAGTTTAATATTCTATATTCCACTCTCCCACAGAGGATGTGTCCCCATTTAGCCATTTATTGGTTTATAATCACTTCATTTATTTTCTATTTTAACTGTTTATTCATGAGTTAATCACTATGCTCAGATTTATATCATTAACATATGTGCAACTTTCTGATGCTTAATGATTTTATGTGATGTTTTAATTATTCATGGTATTCTAAGTGAACACTGGATTTGTTCTTAGTAATTTTACAGTATTTTTTATATTCTGTTACTTAAATTTGGACTTCCAATTAGGAAGCTTTGCTTCACTCTACTGGATGGACATTCTGGTTTTTATGTTGATTATTTACATATGTGTTTATATTTATATATGTCACTACAGTTTCTGTTTGGCATGCATTTTTAAAATTATAATATTTTTAAGTATTTTCTATGTATTTTATGTGTATAGTCCCCTGATGCAGGCATTTGCTGAAACACAGGCCGTGTTGGGTACAATAAAATCTGCTTCCTCTCATTATGAATTTGCCTCGATGTCTCAGCTGTGGTTAACCACACTGTTTTTGTTTTTACCACATTCTCTGGCATTCACAGATGGACAGACAGATGGACTGGCCCTCCACAATAAGTGCTCACATTTTGTGCAAAATGTGCCCAAAAAACATTGGATAAGCACAGAGAGTGCCTACTGGAAAAGAGACCCACAAGAATAACCTGCATGGAGCAGCACTTACAACCCCCCAAACCCAGCAGTGATATGACTGCATTGGGCTTACAAAAAGGCATTAGGCTAATGTGCATGGAGCAGCTTTTATAATCCAGTGGTATGACTGCATCAGGCTTCAAAAAAGGTAGCTGTGTAGCCTGCACAGAGTAGTAATTATGACCTTAACAGCAGAGGGACCATGGTCAAAATCAAACTTTCTATGTAAAGTAGTGGCTGACCGAATTTCAGTTTTGATTTTGAATTCGGCACCAAAACTGATACGAAATCTGGGTTTGGGTTTCTGCCAAAAATGTTGGTGCAGAAACCAAAACTCTTCTCCCTACCACCACTGCACCCCACCCATGATCATTCTCTTCTGCCGCCTCTCCCCCCTTCCCCCAGCAAAGACCTTGCCTCTTGGGATGCCTGACCACCTTGTAGGCCCTCCACAGGCCTACTTTAACAAACTCTGGTGGTCTAGTGACCTCTTTGGGGACAGGAAGGGAGCCTACTTGTTCCTGCCCGCTTCCGCTGATGAAGCAAAATGTCTGGTGAGACTTCCTGCGGAAGCCTTACAAGACTGCCACAGGAGGTCCCAGAAGCCATTTTGAGATTGGTACCCAGCATATGCTGGTCAGGCAGCCCAGGGGACCAAGTCTCTGCTGGAGAGGAGGGCAGTTGCCTGACACATTTTCTGCTGGGAGGGCAAGTCATATTTTTATATCAGTTTTGGCTTCAGTTCCGGCTGAAACTGAGTGGTGAATTTTGGCCACAGGTTTGATTTCATCCAGAACCAAAACTACTAGTTTGGGTCGACCCTTAAGGTAAAGATCAGATGTTTTTTTGACTAAGGGGTACCATTTAGGACATGGAAGTGAACTATGTAAGTGCTTCTCAACTCAGTCTTTGGGGCACACCAATCCGAACAGATTTTCAGGATATCCACAATGAATATGCATGAGGTAAATTTGTGTACCTAGAGGGCAGTGCATATAATTCTATCTCATGGATATTCATTGTGAATATCCTGAAAACTTGACTGGCTTGGTAAGCACTGGACTATATGATGAACCAAGTATTGGCCTTTTAAGAATCTGGGTTATTTTGACTTTGCAGAGCTGGATGAGTGGAATTGTCATCAGGTCCAGTTGTGGGTCACGACAGAATCACTGAATTTTAGAAAACAGTTGAAGGCTCTCTTGTTTACCCAAAACCTTTAGCCTTTATACAAGACCCATTTACTTTTTTATATTTTGCTCATGTAGTAATGGCATAGTGGCACCAGCATTTTAGTGTTGGCTTCAGTACTGTCTTTTAGTCTTGTCTTAACTTTTATTGTTGTTTTTGAGTATGACCATTATTGCCTTGTTTTGTCACCATGTATTCAATTAGATTTTATACTGGATATTATATATGTTTAGTTCATATCTGGATAGTTTGATATGTGGTAAACAAATGGTGCTGGGGCCGATTCTGTTCAATATATTTGTGAGTGACATTGCCGAAGGGTTAAAAGGTAAGGTCTGCCTTTTTGTGGATTATACCAAGATTTGTAACAGAGTGAACATGCTGGAGGGAGTGGAAAACATGAAAAAGGATCTACAACAGTTACAAGAATAGTGTAATGTTTCTCAGTTAAAATTTAATGCAAAGAAGTGCAGAGTGATGCATTTGAGGAAGCAGAAATTCAAGGGAGCTGTATGTCCTAGGAGGTGACAGGCTGACATGCACAGACAGGGAGAGGGACCTTGAGGTGATAATGTCCAAGGATCTGAAGGCCACGAAACAGTATGACAAGGCAGTGGCCACAGCCAGAAGGATGCTAGGTTTGAGGCATAACCAGCTAAAGAAAGGAGGTGTTGATGCCGGTGTACATGTCATTCATGTGTTCAGTTATGGAGGCTGTATCTTGCTATGGATATAAAAAAGACTTGAAGCGGTCCAATGGAAGATTACAAAAATGGTATGGGGCTTGCGCCAAAAGACGTACGAGAAGAGACTGAAAGACCTAAATATGTATACCCTAGAGGAGAGAAGGGACAGGAGATTTATGATACAGACATTTAAATATTTGAAAGATATTAAAATAGAAACAAATCTTTTCCAGAGAAGGGAAAATGCTAAACTAGAGGACATGAATGGAGGTTGTGGGGTGGTAGACTTAGGAGTAATGCCAGGAAATTATTTTTCATGGTATCTGATGCCTGGAATGCTCTCCCAGGGGAAGAGGTGGAGACAAAAACTGTGGCGAAAATCAAAAAGCCATGGCATGAACACAGAGGATCTCCAATTAAAAAATGAAAGGAATAAAAACAAACCAACAACTTAAATGGCTGCATGTATGTTGACGTGTTCAGTGGTGCTTAGATGATGACTCTGGTCGTGAAGAACTAAGGCCGGTGCCAGGCAGACTTGTACTGCCTGTGTCCCATATAATGACAATCCGGTTTAGTATGGGCCAGAGAGGGCCTTGATGATAACTTCAGTAATTGGAGTGTGAAGACAGCGCCAGGCAAAAGTTTGCAGTCTGTGTTCCACAATTGACAAGATAGATTTGGATAGGCTGAAGTGGGCTTTGATGGCAAGTCCAGTAGTTGGAACCCAAAGACAGTGCCGGACAAACTTCTACAGTCTATGTCCTAGAAATGCCAGGCGAACTTCTAAAGTCTAGAAGTATTTTACATCACATTCATTGATGGTTTTATTGAGAATTGATAATAAACATAGTAAACATAGTAGATGACGGCAGAAAAAGACCTGCACGGTCCATCCAGTCTGCCCAAGAAGATAAATTCATATGTGCTGCTTTTTTATTTGTACTATCCTCTTCAGTGCACAGACTGTACAAGTCTGGCCAGCCCTATCCCCGCCTCCCAACCACCAACCCCGCCTCCCAACCACCAGCTCTGGCACAGACCCTATAAGTCTGCCCAGCACTATCCTCGCCTCCCAACTACCAGTCCCGCCTCCCACCACCAGCTCTGGCACAGACCCTATAAGTCTGCCCAGCACTATCCCTGCCTCCCAACTACCAGTCCCGCCTCCCACCACCAGCTCTGGCACAGACTGTATAAGTCTGCCCAGCACTATCCCTGCCTCCCACCACCGGCTCTGGCACAGACCGTATAAGTCTGCCCAGCACTATCTCCGCCGCCCAACCACCAGCCCCGGCACAGACCGTACAAGTCTGCCCAGCACTAGTCCAGCCTCCCAACCACCAACCCCGGCACAGACCATATACAGTGGGGGAAATAAGTATTTGATCCCTTGCTGATTTTGTAAGTTTGCCCACTGACAAAGACATGAGCAGCCCATAATTGAAGGGTAGGTTATTGGTAACAGTGAGAGATAGCACATCACAAATTAAATCCGGAAAATCACATTGTGGAAAGTATATGAATTTATTTGCATTCTGCAGAGGGAAATAAGTATTTGATCCCCCACCAACCAGTAAGAGATCTGGCCCCTACAGACCAGGTAGATGCTCCAAATCAACTCGTTACCTGCATGACAGACAGCTGTCGGCAATGGTCACCTGTATGAAAGACACCTGTCCACAGACTCAGTGAATCAGTCAGACTCTAACCTCTACAAAATGGCCAAGAGCAAGGAGCTGTCTAAGGATGTCAGGGACAAGATCATACACCTGCACAAGGCTGGAATGGGCTACAAAACCATCAGTAAGACGCTGGGCGAGAAGGAGACAACTGTTGGTGCCATAGTAAGAAAATGGAAGAAGTACAAAATGACTGTCAATCGACAAAGATCTGGGGCTCCACGCAAAATCTCACCTCGTGGGGTATCCTTGATCATGAGGAAGGTTAGAAATCAGCCTACAACTACAAGGGGGGAACTTGTCAATGATCTCAAGGCAGCTGGGACCACTGTCACCACGAAAACCATTGGTAACACATTACGACATAACGGATTGCAATCCTACAGTGCCCGCAAGGTCCCCCTGCTCCGGAAGGCACATGTGACGGCCCGTCTGAAGTTTGCCAGTGAACACCTGGATGATGCCGAGAGTGATTGGGAGAAGGTGCTGTGGTCAGATGAGACAAAAATTGAGCTCTTTGGCATGAACTCAACTCGCCGTGTTTGGAGGAAGAGAAATGCTGCCTATGACCCAAAGAACACCGTCCCCACTGTCAAGCATGGAGGTGGAAATGTTATGTTTTGGGGGTGTTTCTCTGCTAAGGGCACAGGACTACTTCACCGCATCAATGGGAGAATGGATGGGGCCATGTACCGTACAATTCTGAGTGACAACCTCCTTCCCTCTGCCAGGGCCTTAAAAATGGGTCGTGGCTGGGTCTTCCAGCACGACAATGACCCAAAACATACAGCCAAGGCAACAAAGGAGTGGCTCAGGAAGAAGCACATTAGGGTCATGGAGTGGCCTAGCCAGTCACCAGACCTTAATCCCATTGAAAACTTATGGAGGGAGCTGAAGCTGCGAGTTGCCAAGCGACAGCCCAGAACTCTTAATGATTTAGAGATGATCTGCAAAGAGGAGTGGACCAAAATTCCTCCTGACATGTGTGCAAACCTCATCATCAACTACAGAAGACGTCTGACCGCTGTGCTTGCCAACAAGGGTTTTGCCACCAAGTATTAGGTCTTGTTTGCCAGAGGGATTAAATACTTATTTCCCTCTGCAGAATGCAAATAAATTCATATACTTTCCACAATGTGATTTTCCGGATTTAATTTGTGATGTGCTATCTCTCACTGTTACCAATAACCTACCCTTCAATTATGGGCTGCTCATGTCTTTGTCAGTGGGCAAACTTACAAAATCAGCAAGGGATCAAATACTTATTTCCCCCACTGTAAGTCTGCCCAGCACTAGCCCCGCCTCCAAACCAGCAGCTCTGCCACCCATTCTAGGCTAAGCTCCTGAGGATCCATTCCTTCTGCACAGGATTCCTTTATGTTTATCCCACGCATGTTTGAATTCCGTTACCGTTTTCATCTCCACCACCTCCCGCGGGAGGGCATTCCAAGCATCCACCACCCTCTCCGTGAAAAAATACTTCCTGACATCTTTTTTGAGTCTGCCCCCCTTCAATCTCATTTCATGTCCTCTCGTTTTACCGCCTTCCCATCTCCGGAAAAGATTTGTTTGCGGATAATGAGTGTGTCTGTTGGGCAGACTGGTTGGACCACTTAATCTGCTATTATTTACTTTGTTACTATATATCATTATGTCAGCTGGTCCGAATGGATGGCCAAATTTGGTCATTTTCTGTCATCATCTACTAATTTATTATGTTGTCTAGATAAGTATATAAGCATTTGGAAATGGAAAGGGAGGTGATGAGGAGCCTTATAATGGAATGTTTGCATGTTCCAAATATATTCATTTTGGACCTTGTACATAAATTTGGAGATAACGATGTTGGGTCCGCTGGGATACAGTGATCATAACAAGATCAAATTTGAGCTATTATCTGGAATGAAGTCACTAAGGAAATCTACTGTAGTAGCTTTTAAGTTTCAAAAGGCAACTATAATAAAATGAGGAAAAAGCTTAAAAGAAGCTAAAAGAATCAGCCACATAGGTTAGGGCTTTAAAGCAGGCATGGACATTGTTTAAACATACCATCTTGGAAGTCCAGTGGAAAGAAGAGCAAATGACAGTCAGCATGGTTAAAAGGTGAAGTGAAAGAGGCTATTAGAGCCAAAGGAATATCTTTAAAAAAAGTGGAAAAAGGATCCAAATGAAGAAAATAAGAAGCAACATAAGCACTGACAAGTTAGATGCAAAGCGCTGATAAAGAAGGCTAAAAGAGAATATGAAGAGAGACTTGCCACAGAAGCAAAAACTCATAGTAACAACTTTTTCAGATACATTAGAAGCCTGTGAATGAATCTCTGGGACTGTTAGATCATCAAGGAGCAAAAGGGGCACTCAAGGAGGGCAAGACCACAGTGGAGAGATTGAATGAATTCTTTGCTTCAGTCTTTCCTGATAACGATGTAAAAAATCTACCTGTATCTAGATTTTCAGAAAGCATTTGACAAAGACCCTCATGAGAGACTTTGGATTCAGCCAAGTGAAGACCTGCCTCACCAAATTTCTTCATTTTTTTTGAAGACATGAATACACCTGTGGATAAAAGTGAGCTGATTTATGTAGTGTATCTAGTTTTTCAGTAAGCTTTTGACAAAGTCCATCATGAGAGACTCCTGAGAAAATTAAAATGCCATGAAATAGGAGGCAATGTTCTATTGTGGATTAGGAACTGCTTAAAGGATAGAAAACAAAGGGTAGAGTAAAATGGCCATTTTTCTCAAATGAGGAGGGTGAATAGTGGAGTGCCTCAGGAATATGTACTTGGACCGGTGCTGTTTAACAGAATAACAAGTGAGGTGATTAAATGTGCAGATGACACAAAACTATTCAAAGTTGTTAAAACACATGTGGACTGTGAAAAATTGCAAGAAGACCTAGAAAATTGGAAGACTGAGCATCCAAATGGCAGATAAAATTTAATGTGGACAAAAGCAAAGTGATGCACATTGGGATGAATAATCAAAATTTACAAAGGCACAGTAGCCTTTTGAGTGTGCACTAAATGCTAGCGATGCCCATAAGAATATATGGGCATTTCTAGCGTTTAGCACACGCTTATTTTTAGTGTGCACTAAAAACGCTAGTGCACCTTTGTAAAAGGCCCACATAGTTACTTGACGCTAGGGTTCACCTTAGGAGTCAGCACTCAAGAAAAAGATCTAGGTATCATCGTAGACAACAGGGGCGTAGCCAGACTTCGGCGGGAGGAGGGACCACAGCCCGAGGTGAGGGGGCACATGTTAGCCACCCCCCCCCCCGCCATTACTGACCCTCCCACTATTGATGAACCCTGACAACGACTCGCTCAAACCCCCCCCCCCGCCGCCAACCCTCCCCCGTCATCGCCATGGGCTACCTTTGCTGGCGGGGGACCCCAATCCCCGCCTGCCGAGGAGGTCCTCTTCTTCCTCCGAAGGCTTCGTTCTGTTTCTGTGAGTCTGACATCCTGCATGTACAAGGTGCAGGACGTCAGAAACAGAATGAAGCCTTCGAAGGAAGAAGAGGACCTCCTCGGCTGGCTGGGTTTGGGGTCCCCTGCCAGCAAAGGTAGCCCACGGCAATGGCGGGGGAGGGTTGGTGGTAGCGGGGGGGGGTCAAGTGGGTTGTCAGTAGGGGGTCCAGGGCCAAATCTACGGGGGCCCAGGCCCCCCTGGCCCCACGTAGCTACGCCACTGGTAGACAATACACTGAAATCTTCTGCCCAGTGTGTGGCAGCAGCCAAAAAAGCAAACAGGATGCTAGGAATTATTAGGGAAAGGGTGGAAAATAAGACAAAGCATATTATAATACCTCTATTTCACTCCAAGGTGCCACCTCACCTTAAGTATTTTGTGCAGTTCTGGTCGCTGTATCTCAAAAAAGATATAGCAGAATTAGAAAAAGTACAAAGAAGGTTGACCAAAATAATACCGGGGATGGAACTCCTTCCTTATGAGAAAAGGCTAAATAGGTTATAGCTCTTCAGCTTGGAAAAGAGATGGCTGAGGGGGATTTGATTGAGGTCTACAAAATCCTGAGTGGTGTGGAATGGGTAAAAGTGAATCAAATTTTTACTCTTTCAAAAGGTATAAAGACTAGGAGACAATGAAGTTTCATGGTAATATTTTTTAAATGAATAGGACCATAGTCTGCTATTGAGATAGACATCTAGGAAGCCACCGCTTGCCCTGTGATTGATAGCATGGAATGTTGCTACTATTTGGGTTTCTGACAGGTACTTGTGACTTGGCTTGGCCACTGTTGGAAGCAGGGTTCTGGGCTAGATGAACCATTGTTGTGAACCAGTATGGCTATGCATATGTTCTTATGTTGAAAAAACACACTGCATGACTACATATCCATGTCCTAGAGACTCAACTGCCAAGGCAAATCGATCCTTTTAGCACATAATTATGTTAGCTTCATGCTACATGTACATGAAAAGTTGTGCTGTCCACTGAAAACATGCACTGAACCTGGCAAATCTACCTTCTAATTTTTAAACTACTTACTATTTACCTCAGATAAGATAACATTCCTAGCACATCCTCATTTCAGTAATCTTTCCTGCTAGTCCATATGCAGTTTTGTTACTGCCAGCTACAGTCTGAGTCATATGTTTTCTTGCACATCAAAATGATACACCCACATCCTACAGATTTTTCTCATCTATCTGGTTGACTTTCTGTATTTCTTCTGTTCCACATTTCTGCCATACGTTCTGCATAACAGCATGTTCCCAGGCACTGAGATGACTAATGCTTCATATATTTTTATATTTTTACTTTATCTGTTTCTTCCTCAAGAGTTTGATTATACTTTCCAAATAACACTTCAAGAAAGTCATGCCTTTGTTCCTCTGGCTATCTTTGCTCCAGTAAAAATTAAGGTGCCCTTTTAGTAAGCTGCGTAAGCATCTACGCGTGTGCAACATGAGCCAAAATGGAGTTACCGCCCGGCTACCGTGTGGCTCTTGCAGTATTTTCATTTTTGGTACGCATCCAATACACATGTCTGAAAAATAATTTTTATTTTCGGACGCGTGTATTGGGCACTCGTCAAGTGGCATTTGACGCGCATAGTTCATTACCGCCCGGTTACCACGTGAGACTTTATCGCTGGGTCAATGGCTAGCGGTAAGGTCTCAGACCCAAAATGGATGCGTGACAATTTTCATTTTGCCGCACATCCATTTTCACCAAAAATTTTTAAAAGGCATTTTTTCAGGTATGATTTACAAAGGACAATAACTGTACATTCTAGCCAGAACTAGACATAATCTGCATGAAAGAGTTCATGCAAGTTATATTGGTATCAAAGGATGCATTCAACATGTTAGAGAGATACTTTTCTGGCCATCCATGAATCATCAAATTGAGAACTTTGTCCAGAGGTGCTCTATATGTGCTAAGATTCAGTACAACACTTCCCAAGAATGCCTATCCCCACACCCTCAGCCTTCTAGGCATGACAAGAGATAGGAATCAACATGTCAATTCAAGGAAGTTGAGTACCTCCTGGTAGAAGATTACTTGAGCAATTACTTTGAAACTGATCACCTAAATAGGAAGAAGTGCAAAGACATCATATATTGCCTAAACATTTTTCAGAATTTTCACAACTATGAGTTTTCACATATGACATCCTCCCCCAGATATCCTCAGTCAAAGGGAAGACAGAAAACACTGTCTGAATGGCAAAGCAAGTTTTACAGAAAGCCTCTAAGGCCTGAGTCAATCCAATCCTTTGACTACCATAGACATCTGCCCAACACCAATTTCTAACTACTAGAGTTGTCATCTAAGTATCACTCCTACCATCTATAAAACATCAACATCCATGGGGTCATTTATGTTTTGTTTTGATTGCATCCTCTTTCATGTAGGGATCCTCTTTGTTATTCCATGCATTTTTTTGAATTTTGTCACTGTCTTCGTCCCCACCACTGACACTGGGAGTGTAGTCCCGGCATCCACCACCCTCTCTGTGAAGAAGTATTGCCTTAGTCTACCACCCTGCAAACTCAAGTCATGTCTTCTAATTCTACAGCTTCCCCATTTCTGGAAAACATTTGTTTGCATATTAATACACTTCAAGTATTTAAACATCTGTATCATATCTCCTCTATCCTTCCTTTCCTCTAGGGTATACAAATTCAGGTCTTCAAGTCTCTTCTCATAAGTGTTTTGGCACAAAGCCCACACCATTTTTGTCATCTTCCTCTCAGAAACTAAGCATGATGGTCTGTTGAGTCCAAGCAGGCTCCTTATTTTGGGGTAACTTTACAAAGGCAACAACATTGGTGTCTATAAGTTTTTATAAAACAACCTTACAAAAACTGCAACATTTTCTATGCCTGCTTTTAAACACTATAACCCCTGTGATAATTTTTAAAAAGCCTATTTCTGAGGTTAAAGCAAGTTTTACCGGTGGAAAAATGTTTATTAAATTACCTCATTAAGGTCCAAAAAGATATCTCCTTGGTAACCATTAGGAGGCAGAAAGGAAGCTGCTGATCGTTTAGAAAAAAGAATGAAAAAGCAGCTGAAGCTGCTACAGAGAGATCAGCTGACTCTATGCAATCAAGTAAGTCTTCAGCTGGGGTTGTCATCCTTAACATTCTTATTTCCTTCGATTACTCCTGATTCTCTCTCTTTTCACCCTCACCCATTGCTCCCTCATTCCAGAGCTTTTATCTCCTAAACCTAACCCTTCAACTGTCCCCTATCCCTGATATGTCCTGTCTGTCCTAACCCCTATCCCTTACTTGTCCTTTCTGTCTGTCATAATTAGATTGTAAGCTCTATCCAGCAGGGACTGTCTCTCCATGTTCAAGTGTGAAGCGCTGCGTACGTCCGGTAGCGCTATAGAAATGATAAGTAGTAGTAGTAGCTTCCTTTCAGTTGAAAGAGACTCGCCTCCTGTGCATGTATGTTCTTCCCCTCTCTGGCCTTTTCTTCCAGAGTGTACATTTATCATTTATTTATTTAAACATTTCTGTTCTGCCTACAACTAAGCGGATTACAATAAAATATACACAATAAAAATACAGATAAAACTCAATTAACACCAGAACAAAGGTAACATGTCATATCACCTACAGTCTTGAACAAACATATGCGTCTTCAATAGTTTGTGAAAAGATGCCAAACTGCCACAAAGTCTTATAATGCCAGGTAAAGCATTCCAGATCTGTGGTCCAGCAAAGCAAAAGTGCTTTTCCAAGTACAAGCAAATTTCACAGAGTGCACATCCCTAGTATTTAACAACATATTAATGTTGTGTGGTTATGTATATGGTCAATTTCTCTGGCTCATAACAATTATTGTAATTATTTGTGTTTGGAGCTGTTGGGCATGGTCCTGTGTATTTTTTTTTTTTTTTATTGTAAGCCACTGTGATGTTTAAACTGAAAGCAGTAGATCGTCAATAAATCATATGCATAATAAAAGGGGAACTAATTTAGATTATTCGAAAGCAACCAGCTACTATTCATGGTCATGACAAAAAGAACAGTATAAAATAGCAGTCTAAGGGTCTAATGGTCATTTATTTGGCTCCAAGTTACATATATTTTATTTATTAAAGACATTCTGGTCGATATTCAGTGCTATTTAACTAGCCAGAAATGGATCATGGCCACTTAAATAGCATTCAGCCAGCAAACCACTAATATTCAGCAGGAGATAGCCAGTTACTTCCATTGAATATTCGCGGTTAGCCATTAACAGCTAACCAGCTGTATCACGCGATATAGCTGACTATCTACAAATATTCAAGCACTGTCTGGCTAAGTTTAGCGGCCAAATCGGACCGCTTAACTAGCATTCCTATCTTTGGCCACTGTAAACTTAAGTGGTCAGAGCTAAATATTCACTTAGGGGCCCTTTTACTAAGGTGCGCTGAAAAATGGCCTGCGCTGGTGTAGGTGCGTGTTTTAGACACACGCATGTCCATTTTTCAGTGTGCCTGGAAAAAAAAGGCCTTTTTTTTTTTAGCCGAAAATGGACATGTGGCAAAATAAAAACCAGTAAGTGTCCATTTTTGGCCTGAGACCTTACCTCCACCCATTGACTTGGCAGTAAGTTCTCACACATTAACCGGGCGGTAAGCGTCAGCGCGCATAAACTGCCTGTTACTGCCGGGTAAGTGCCATGTGGTAGAAAATAGAAAATATTTTCTACTGAGTGTTTTGGATGTATGTCAAAAATAGAATTACCGCCCGGGGCACACGGTAGCGGGGCAGTCGTTCCAATTTCACACATGTTGGATGTACGTAGGCACCTACGCACCTTAGTAAAAGGGCCCCTTAGGCAGTTAAGTTTGAACCGGCCCCCCTCCATAAAACCCCCAGATATTTAAGGCCAGTCACTCTAAGTGGCCCGGCATTGAATATCCGGGGTCATCGCCGATCATGACACTTATGTGGGCTGCCTCCCGTGGTCTGAATATCGAGCCCATTAACCTTTGTCATTAGATAGGATACATTGCTGATGAAACAAACAAATCCTCTATAGAGCCTTAGCCGTGGAAGCAAAGTTGGGGGAAATGTGGATATTTGTCAATGTATACGGAACAGGTGTTTCAAGAAAGAAATACTGCATTTAGTTCCTGTTATCAGCTTTTTCTTGCAAGTCTTCTGAATACAGATGCATTGTCAAAACTCTTTCTTTCTTTTGATGCATTTAATGTAGGAACATCACTGCCTTAGAATAAAGATCCTGGGGGACTGTTATTACTGTGTTTCTGGGCTCCCTGAACCTCGCCAGGACCACGCACACTGCTGTGTTGAAATGGGTCTCAGCATGATCAAGACTATCAGGTAAATATTTCCTATGCTCTCTCTGCGTAGCTTTTTCTTAGTATCCTATATTACCTCATTTCAGTCTCTGGTTAGTAGATGAAGCAAATTGTCTGATGCTGTCTTGCCAGCATGTTACTTCGGAAATGTTCAAGCTTGACAGAGTTTAAGATAATTCAGTATCGCTCACTCCTGACACTGTACTAGCAGCAGATTCAATGAAAGTGTTTAGGAGGTCTTTTACTAAAGCTTAGCTCGAATTATCTGCAGCAAGGCCCATTTTATTCCTATGGGCCCTGCTGCAGATAACTTGAGACTCCCTTAAAAGACCCCCTTAGTTTGTTAGCATTCAATTAATAAAATTATAATGAAATATCTCAACAAAACAATTAACCATCACATCAACATATGATATTAAGACCCCCACTAATCCTCCCCAACAGCATGCTGACAGGAAAATTCATATTAGTCAATATAGTTACTGTAATTTAAAATAAAATAAGTAAAACAATAAATATGTCATCTTTATTTCAAACATTTTGATCTAAAGGATCCATGGCTCTGTCAGTCTGGACAGTATATATTACAACATTTGTCTTTTATTGTATGGGTTAGCTGTTCATACATATCCTACATCAATTGTATCCAAGATTCTCAATGAAGAACAATGGGGCTGATAATAAGACCGCGGGAGGCTGCCCGACTAACTCCCGTGATTGATGGTGTGACTGAATATTCAATTGTAGGCTGTTTCCGTTGAACAGCATTGAATATCCAGTTTAGTTTTGGCCAGTTAAACTTAACTGGCCAAGCCAATTTTCAACCAGCCAAAGATAGGCTTGGTTTTTCTGCGACCCAATTTGACTGCCAAACTTATTTGGCAATGTGTTGAATATTAGTAGATAGCCGGTTATATCATGCTATATGACCAATTAGCCGCTAAGTGCTGACTGGGAATATTCAGTGGGAGATAACAGCTATCGCCCGCTGAATATTTGCAGATAGTCAGTTAAGCACTATTTAACTGGCAAGGAACAGCTCCTAGCCAATTAAATAGCACTGAACATCGAGATGAATTAATTTAATCCAATAACTAATAATTATCCTGCTTGCTGATCTTATCATATGGGGGGGCTTTTACTAAACTGCAGTAAGTTTTGCATGTTTACTGCAAAAATGAATGTGTGTTAAGGGCAAAGTTTGTGCAGTAAATGCAGGGGGGGGGGGGGGCTGGCATCTGCCCCACATTTACCGCACAGGGCAGTCAGTTAATGCAACACAAGCACCGCATTACATGCAGAGCCATCCATAATAAAGAAATAAAATGAACTGATTCAGTGGTGTGCTATCCCCTTTGGCATCCCTCTCTCCCGATCCAATCCAGTCACACTCCTGCCCGACGTGATACAACCTGATCCCAACCCTGCACATCCGATCGCAACCCCAATGTACCCCACCCCTGATTATAATCCCAAAGAACCCCTGTACTATCAATCACAGTCTAGAAGTTCCCCTGCACCCCGATCACAATCCTAAAACACCCTCCAACAGCCCAGCCCCCAACACACCAATCCTGCCCCTCCCCCCAAGGAAACTCATGCCTCCTGCCAGAATAGTGGAATAGTGGAATTGTTTCTGTGAGAAGGACGTCCATGCCTGCTATGCCTCTGACATCCCCTTTATTTATTTGGATTTTGGATCACAAGTAGCAGCAGTGGGATTTGAACCAGCCACCTCTGAATTGCAAGACCTGTGCTCTAATCACTAGGCCACTCCTCCACTCCAATCACTAGGCCACTCCTCCACTCCACTGTTGTACATTTGACTTTCCGTTTCTCCTGTGGAGAGATCACCTTCTGTGGGTGTTAGCTTCCTGCCAGAATAGCCCTGACTCCAGAGAGCCTACCCTCCCCCACCCACCAATCCCTTCATGCTAACTAGTTAATGCTGGGTTAACGCAGGAGCACTTAGCACTTTCTAAATAGGATGTGGTAAGTGTACCTGTTCATGACCTGTAAAAAAACCAAAATGCTTTAAATAATGCCACATAAAATATAAGCTTAGTGTACAGGAAACTCCTTTATTAGGATGCACTATGCCCAGATTTTAACACACTTTAGTAAAAAGGTCCCTTGGACCTCTGGCCAAGGTCGTCTTCAGTGAATAGTGAACAAGAGTATTAGTTTAGCCTTTCTATTTTTACCATCTCTCTCCACACCTCATTCCTTGCCACGTCTCACAACTCCACCTCAGTGACCTCACCTTTTTTTCTTTTTCCAACACAGGTGAAAAATATGTTGCCCCTCACTCTACCTCTTTAACTGTCTTTTCTTCCACTCTTACTTTTGCCCTCCTGATTTACCAGATGATCAGAAGCAAATGCAGGTGCTAAAGGTTGTTAGCACCATACTAGCACCTGATTTGCTACCGCCCCATGATCAAAGCCCCTGAGCACATGAAACAATGCGCTTACGGGCTTTGAATGCAACTAGCACGAAAATGCATGTAAAACAGGGCTCTTAGCGCAAGTAGCATGCAAATGCATGCTAAACCTATTCCTCCCCAATGATCAGCGACCAGCATGCCAAAGATTGGCTCGCTGGCTGCAGCAAACCCTACGCCAGCTAGGAGCTGGCATTAGGCTTTAAAGACCATTAGGGAGGAATGGTAAGCCATATGCTAGCAGGCCCCTATTCCCCCCCCCCCCCCAATGCAGCAACCCCCCCCCCCAGCAGGATCTGACCCGAACCCCCCCCCCTAGTGACAGGAGGCTGGAGGTCCGATGGGCCTCTGCTCCTCATGACCCCCTGACACATGTCCAGGGGGGGCTGGAGATCCAGTGGGCCTCTAGCACCCCAGAATCCCCCCCAGAATCCCCTCAGATAACCCTGGTGGCCCAGTGGGCCACAGGTCAATCCTCCCCCACCTGGTGGTCTAGCTGCCCTTCCCTACCCCTTACCTTCATTGGAGGAGGGAAGTGGCTTCCCTCCTCTTCCATCGACACCACCTCGAAAATGGCAGCGCCCAGCCATGCCCTGCCCAGTGTATCCTGGGATAATCTGGGCGGGGCTTCATACCATATAAGGGTGTGAAGCCCCACCCAGCACATTCCAGGATGCACTGGGCAGGGCTGGGCGCCACCATTTTCAAGACAGCACTGATGGAAGAGAAAGGAGGCCACCTCCCTCCTCCAATGAAGGTACGGGTGGGGAAGGGTCATTAGATCACCAGGTGGGGGGGGGATTGATCCACAGCCCACTGGGCCACCAGGGACATTGCAGAGGATGCTGGGGAGGGGGGGCGGTTAGGGGGGCTGGAGACCCACCGGATCTCCAGCCCCTCCAAACTTGTGTCGGGGAGGGGGGGGGTCAGGGGACCGGAGGTCCACCAGACCTACAGCCCCCGCTTTGCTTGTCTCGGAGTGGGGGTAGTTGGGGTCTGTCAAACAAATGTGGGAGGATTGTGCCTGAGTGCATGCTCAGGCACAATCTCCCCGCACTTCTACTCTATGATCAGAGAGAATAGCGTGCTTAAATTTGCATGTTATTATCTCTGATCATAGAGGTAGTAAAGCCCCATGCTGTTCCAGTGCTATTTTTAAAGCGCTGTTTGGAACAGCATGGGGCTTTCAGTCATCTGCCCATTACTCATTTTATCAATGTCAGGGCCCATTACTCAAATCCTTTTAGTCAAATAACAGCAGCTAATGAGTTATGAGGGACGTTATTAATGTGGCCTATTATTAAGTTGGGTAAGTTTACCACAAGTTGGGTTATTTTAGCACAGAGTCTCCTTACATTAAATGGGACCCTGTGCTAAAATATTGAAAAATAAACTGAACTCAAATCATGTACTTTTAAGTAGAGAATGACATGGTTACCGTTACAGCGGATGGGGACGAGGACAGAGCTCGCGGGGACGGGGCGGGAATGGGGGCATAGCTTGCGGGGATGGGGACAGAGCTCACAGGGACAGGATGGGGATGGAGCCAAACTTTGTCCCTGTGTCATTCTCTAGTCTATAAAATCCTGTGGAGTGGAACAGTAAACACACACTTGAGGACACAACATGAAGTTACATAGCACATTTAAAACAAACAGGAGAAAACATGTTTTTTTCCACTCAACATATAGTGAAACTCTGGAACTCATTGCCATAGGACATGGTAACAGCAATTTAAAAAAGGTGAGGACAAATTCCTGGAATTAAAGTCCATAAACGTTATTGAGGAAGACCTGGGGGAAGCCTCTCCTTTTCTCTCTACTTTTGAGAATTCTATCATGGAGTTGTAACCTGGATTGGCCACTGCTGGAAAGAAGATACTGGGCTTATTGACCTTTGCTCTGAACCAGTATGGTAGTTCTTACGTTTTGTAATAGCTTGCACAGCTGGCATGGGTTCTGGACCTGTGGCCAAGCCCCTTTGTTGCAAAAAGGTCAGCTGAGTCCAGGTTCAGAGTAAAAGAAAGCCTTTATTCAAAAGTAGAACAAAAGGAGTACTTGTATTACCTTTTGCAGACTCCACAAAACAACGCAGCATTTGTTCAGTCATGCATGGTGTCGATATATTCCCAGGGCCTTCCTCCTCATCATCATCTTGGTCTGGACTTTTACCATCCTCCCTTGGGCCCGCCCCTATGTCAGGTTCCCTAGTTATATCCTTGTTAAGGTGAGCTGATCTATTGGCCCTTAAGGAGGAGTGGGGTCCAAATTTGCATTCGCATTTTTTGCCAACTTTTATATAATTAGAGGGATATAATGTGGGCTTGATGGGTCTTGGTCTGACTCAGCTTGGCTTTTTTATACTTGGCAAAATTAATAGATTGGTTAGATCAATATATACTGGTTTTGTAACATATATTAGCATTTCCAAGAGCACTGGAAGAATTTTCATATAGTTTTAGTAAAGGAGGTTAGGGACATGGTCTGATGCATGAATTTGTCTAATTGTGCTTTGGACATCCCACTCAATTATCTTAATGCAAGCATGTTTGCATATTTTAAATTCATCTGTACACACTGTTGTGGTGCCATCTTTGCATCAAGAGTCACCGTCCAACTTGTTCTGTACTTAGTAAATCAACTTTAGGTCCTGGGGTTCCTGATAGTTTTTGCTCTATTTCTAGTTTCCATTTTTGTTTTTTGTTTTTCTTTTTTTTTGTGACAGAGATAATCCTAGAACAATGGCAGGAATTCTGATGACAATAACTGTCTGGACCCCTACATCAATTTGGCTTTCATAAATAACATAACGCTATTATCACTGCTTGACGCTTTTATTCAAGGCTTTCTGAGGGTCAAGCTTTTGATGCGGTTTCTTTTTTGATATATACAAAGCATTTAATACAGTTGAAAAGTGCTGGAGTGCCCAATTTTTCCTTACAGACAGAATGCAGCAAGTAAAATTGACCAATATATTTTTTTTCAAATTGATAGGGCTTGTGTTCTGGGTTTTCTTAAGATTATCCCCTGGGCTTTAAATAACTACCCCCGGCAGTTTCTTACTCTTCCTATCGGTAAAACCACTTTGCAGAGAATTCAATGTGAAGATATGGTTTATGCTTCTGTTGAGGTACCCAAAAAGAGGTAAAGCAGCATCAACAGTGGTATAAACAGCCCAAGGTATCGAGAGAGGGCACAGTGGTATCAAAAGTGGTACAAACATCCTAAGAGACTGATAGAAAGGGAAGCGAGACAAACAGAGATATTAACAGTCCAAAACACTCCGAGAGGAGCAAGGAACCGAGAGCAATGGCATGCACTTCATGTTTGGCTAATCTAAAGACCATTTCCCTCAGAAAAAATAGAGCTTCTAATACTTTTATTAGTGGCCTAAAGCAGTGTTTCTCATCGTTGTCAATCCCAAGGCACCATAATGTTGTGAAGCACTAACCTCCAGGGTTCAGTCCGTATGATATGGGGGAAGATTCATATAGTGAAAACAAACGTTAAGGAAATGCTGAAAGCTTCAACAGAGTCTAGATTAACTCAAAGGAAGAGGGTCAGGAAAGGGGAAGGTCAGGAGGCGCTGTCTACAGAATGTGGGCTGCACAAAGTAGGACCTTTCTACCCATGCCCAATATAGCATCATTTGTTAATTCTCACACTTCACGTCACATGCTACATTTAGGATGAGGAGAGGCATTTGTGAATACACAGGTACTCAGCAGGAAGCTTTTGCACATATAAAGACCACTGAGTGTCTCTCATTGAGTGGAGGAGTAGCCTAGTGGTTAGTGCAGTGGACTTTGATCCTGGGGAACTGAGTTCAATTCCCACTGCAGCTCCTTGTGACTCTGGGCAAGACACTTAACCCTCCATTGCCCCTGGTACAAAATAAGTACCTGAATATATGTAAACCGCTTTGAATGTAGTTGCAAACACCTCAGAAAGGCAGTATATCAAGTCCCAATTCCCATTACCATTGCTTTGAGATGCTGACAGCAGTCCACATGCTGGTGTGGATCTAAGTATCAGGTAGTGCATACCTGACTAGGTCTGAAGGCACACCAGTGTGCCATGGCACACTTTTAGGGAAACACTACTACAAAATACTGTATTATCCAGGGGCAAATCCAGCATTGGATTTTTTTTTTTTGGGGGGGTGGAGGACAGAGATAGACTGGAGGGGGGCAATGCATTTCCTCTTCCTCCACCCTTGGCTGCAGCCACCACCATCTCCATCATATTTCTTACCTTTGCTGGTGGGAGCTCTGTGACTGGCAGTCTCCCAGCACTGCCTTTGCAAGGAAGAAGTCGATGGCCTTCCTTCCTGCAGCCGAAATCAACGCTCATCACACATGCTCAGTTCAGCGGCAGGAAGGGAGGCCATCGACTTCTTCACTGCAGAAATAGCACTGGGGCTGTTCTGGCTGTAGATTTCATCAGCTGGTGGGGATTAATTATCAAAGGATACTCGAGTTGTGGAGGGGGCCTGAGCCAAAAGTGGGGGTCCCAGCCCCCAATGCTCTCCCATGGCTATGCCACTGATATTATCACTCAATGAACACAAACTTAACTAAATTAAATAAATATACACAATCTTTTTATGTCAGGTCTGTGAATGTAGGAAGGTAAAAATGGCAGGTATGGTTTATTTTATGCTGGTGACTAGAAGGATTTATACCATACATATCTAGACTAAACTCATTTTGTAGTTTGCACTGATGCCCAAGTCATTAAGTGACAGACAGGGTTGTACAGAGAGGGACACGAAGAGCTTAAAGTGCTGACTGAGGCTCAAGTGGCGATAACAACTTGTCTACTTTCCCTCACTGCCCTATCAGATTGAAGCACAAGATGATGCAGAATCCATCTTTGCATTCTAGTCCAAGGAGTACAGGATCAGAAGCATTAATACCTCAGGGTACTACGTGAGAGCCAAGGCAACAGATGCCAAGGTATAAATATCCCAAGGCATCAAGAGAGGAACAAAGCATCCCAAGACATTTAGTGAAGGGTAAGGAAGTCTGAAATGTAGTGTCATTATTCCATGACACTGTGCAAATCAAAGCAGCAAGCAGGAAAGCGTCATCACCAGAAGACATTGCGAGGGCAGTTCTATAACTAAGCACCTTCATCTAGGCACCTCAAGGACACAGGAAGAGGCCTTTTCTATAAAAGAATGTAGACACCTACAGTTGGTTCAATTAAAGAATACTATCATAACCCAGTATTGATACACCTAACATTTAGGGGTTCACACTTATGCCCACTATGAATTATGAATTAAGTCACTTTACCCTCCATTGCCCCAGGTACAAATTAAGTAACTGTATATAATATGTAAACCGCTTTGATTGTGACCACAGAAAGGCAGTATATCAATCCCAATCCCCTTTCCCCTTCCCTAGATATTGTACACCACTGTGACCTGTATAAACAAAGTGGTATATCAAATTTTAGTAAACACAGTATAAGTGATCTAATTGTGAATGCCTATATCAGTGGGAGTCCCATCATTGTCCCATCCATGCTCTATCCCTGTGATATGAATGTTAAGTGGGTATTTTCAAAATACCACTTAGTTGCCATGCTAGCATATATGTAAGTTTGCACATATATGCTAGTATGCTAAACATTTACATGCATAGGACCGAAAAGTAGCACCAAACAAATAGCTGCCTAGGCATAGTCTATAAACCATATCTATCTTAGGTGTGGTTTATAGAATACATCTAGAGCCCTTACTTGCACCAAAACCTAGTTGTGGGAATTTACACCAAGTAAAACCTGGTGCAAATACTGGTGCCTAAGTTAAGCGTGGTGCAGGTGCATTTATTTATTTATTGCATTTGTACCCCACATTTCCCCACCTACTTGCAGGCTCAATGTGGCTTACATAGTACCATCAAAGGCCTTTGCCCAGTCGGTGGATAACAAATACAAAGTTGTACAGTGATCGTTCTGTAACCACATGCATAATTTTTTGTAATGTCCGCAAATTGCCCATTGAACGCCCATGACCACGCCCCCTTCTGGCTACACACCTTAGAATTTATGTGCATCTCTTTATATAATACACCTAGCAAGTTGTGCGAGTAAATTCTAATTAAAACCAAATTAGTGTCAATAGTTGTCTGAGTGGCAATTATCAGTGTTGATTGGTTTGTTAACTAATTATATTGCGTGTGCAAATACAGAGTACACCTGGATTTGCACACACAAGTTTGGTTGCGCTACACAGAATCCGAGAGATAATGCAAGTATAAATGTTAGTACCTAGATTACAGCATCGCACCCTGAATGGAAAGCAAGCAGCAAGAGCAGTGGTATCAGCACAGCAGCACACTGAAGCAACGGAGCTGCAAGACAGCATGAGCAGGTGAAGTAGCAGCAACAGAACTGGAATGAGCAGCCCAAGCAACAAGAAGGTCAAAGCAGAGCAAACTTGGTTTTGCTAAAAAAAAAAGTTTGAATCAATGGCTTTCTTAAAAAGGATTCTGATTTCAGACAAATACCAATCAGTGACTTAGATCGCATAAGCTAATCAGTATGAATAAGGCGTACTGAAAATCTCTGTTCACCGAAACACTGATCATTCAATTTCTTTTTTTCAACGGGAGTATTATTTCACTCTGCATCAGGATGTACCTTTGTGTTCGAACAGGAGCCAGGAAAACAGCACTTGTTTTTGCTCAGCCAGAGTGAGGATCAACACCATAACCCTTGGGAATGGAGATAAAAACTTGCAGCTGAGGTCAGAGAAGCTACACAATCAAGTTAGAATTAAATTACTAGTTATCCTCTGAGCAGCCAGGGTGAGACCCTTGGAGGATCCCACTGGAACAGTATTTAGTCTCTACTCAAGCTCTATCCTTATGCTGGCCCAGAAGATAATTATTCACTGGCTTCTACATTAACTCTTCAGCTGTAAATCCCCAGCCTCTATTCCTGGGGGTCATATATTTGATTCCTGGTGAGTCTAACAATACGTTAACATTTAACTTAAAAAAAAAAGGAAACTATGATAAAATGAGAAGAATAGTGAAAAAAAAACTTAGAGGAGCAGCTGTGAAGGTCAAAAATTTATATCAGGTGTGGATGTTGCTCAAAAATAACATCCTGGAAGCCCAGGACAGTTATATTCCATGTATTAAAAAAGAAGGAAGGGAAGCCAAGCGACAGCCGGCATGGTTAAAAGGAAGCTATTAGAGCTAAAAGTAAATCCTTCAGAAAATGGAAGAAGGATCTGACTGAAAATAATAAGAAACAGCATAAGGAATGGCAAGTCAAATGCAAAGCGCTGATAAGGAAGGCAAAGAGGAACTTTGAAAAAAAGATTGTGTTCAATGCAGAAACACATAGTAAAACCCTTTTTAGGTATATTAAAAGCAAGAACCCTGCAAAAGAATCAGTTGGACTGCTAGAAGACCAAGGGGTAAAAGGGGTACTCAGGGAAGACAAAGCCATAGTGGAGAGATTAAATGAATTCTTTGCTTCGGTCTTCACCTAGGAAGATTTAGGAGAGATACAGGTGCCAGAAATGGTATTCAAAACTGATGGGTCAGAGAAACTGAATGAAATTTCTGTAAACATGGAAGATGTAATTGCGCAATTTGACACATTGCACAGTAGCAAATCGCCTGGACCTGATGGTATTCATCCCAGAGTACTGATAGAATTGAAAAATGAACTTGCAGAACTATTGTTAGTAATATGTAATTTATCTTCAAAATCAAGTATGGTACTGGAAGATTGGACGGTGGCCAATGTAATGCCAATTTTTTTAAAAGGTTCTAGAGGTGATCCGGGAAATTGCAGACTGTTGAGCCTGAATTCGGTGCTGGGCAAAATGATAGGGGCTATTGTAAAGAACAAAATTATAGAGCGTATTCAAAAGCATGGATTAATGAGACAAAGCCAACATGGATTTAGTGAAGGGAAATCTTTCCTCACCAATCTACCACATTTTTTTGAAGGGGTGAACAAACATTTGGATAAACGTGAGCCGGTAGATATTGTGTATCTGGATTTTCAAAAGGCATTTAACAAAGTACCTCATGAGAGACTCCAGAGGAAATTGGAGAGTCATGGGATAGGAGACAGAGTTCTATTGTGGATTAAAAACTGGTTAAAAGATAGAAAAGAGAGAGTAGGGTTAAATGGTCAGCATTCTCAATGAAGAAGGGTAGATAGTGGGTTTTCCCAGGGGTCCGTGCTGGGACCACTGCTTTTTAACATATTTATAAAGGATCTAGAGATGAGAGTAGTTGTGAGGTAATTAAATTTGCTGATGACACAAAGTTATTCAAAGTTTGTTAAATTGCAAGAGGATTGTGAAAAATTACAAGAGAACCTTACGAGACTGGGCATCCAAATGGCAGATGACGTTTAATGTGAGCAAGTGCAAAGTGATGCATGTGAGGAAGAGGAACTCAAACTATAGTTACGTGATGTAAGGTTCCACATTAGGAGCCACTGACCAGGAAAGGGATCTAGGTGTCATTGCTGATAAGACATTGAAACCCTCTGCTCAATATGCGACGGCTAAGAAAGTAAATAGAATGCTAGGTATTATTAGGAAAGGAATGGAAAATAAAAATGAGGACATTATGATGCCTTTGTATCACTCCATAGTACAAACACATACTGTGTGCAATTCTAGTCACCGCATCTCAAAAAAGATATAGTGGAATTATAGAATGACAGAGAAAGGCTATGAAAAGTCAGAAAAGTCTAAAGCGGCTAGGGCTTTTCAGCTTGGAGAAAGGATGGCTGAGGGGAGATATGATAGAGGTCTATAAAATAATGAGTGGAGTGGAAAAGGTAGATGTGAATTGCTTGTTTACCCTTTCCAAAAATACTTGGACTAGGGGGCATGCAATGAAGCTATAGAGTAGTAAATTTAAAACAAATCAGTGAAAATATTTCTTTATGCAACATGTATTTAAACTCTGGAATTCTTTGCCAAAGAATGTGGTAAATGCAGTTAGCTCGTGGGCGTTCCAAAATTTACACACGTAGTTATTGAATATGGCCCAGTGCGCGTAAATCTACATGCAGGGATTTACACCACAATTTCATTGCTGTAAATTAAGGCCTATAGTTTTAGGTGCTGGGATATCAACTAAGTGTATTCTATATACCATGCCTAAATCTAGGCGCCGCTTATAGAATAATCTTAGGCAGAAATTTTGATTATGAGGATATTTTAGGTGGCTTATATAGAATCTGGCCTTTAGTGTACAAAATTGCACACACAAGTTATAGAATACTGCCAGTAACATGTGCGACTTGATTGATAAATTAAGTGCTAATTGGTACTACCTACCAATAATCAGCTAGAACTGGAGTTAATTGGTGCTAATTTGCACTAATTTGCAGTTATGATCATAACTGAACTTAGTCTAATTCTATAACATATTCCTCAAGCTCATCAGTCACTAGGCAGCCATTTCACATCATTTCCGTCCTTGGCCGATGTTTCAAACCACTCACAGATGATTAAATTGACCACTTCTCCTCTCGACCCAGTACAATTTCTCTCTCTACTGGGTCCTGATCCTTCAGAGTCTCTCTACTGGCTATGTTCCAACACGTGGAAAGTGCTTTTATTTTTCCCAAAGCCAAGGACAAAAAATTAAGCCCATTTCTTCTCTCTAATTATTGCCCAATCTCGTAGCTTCCTTTCATCTCTAAAATAACAGAACTCATTGTTCTTCACCAACTTAATGATTACCTGGAGAAAAGTAACACCTTTCATCCCCTTCAGGCAGGATTCTGAAATTCCCATAGTACAGAAACAGCACTTCTTGATCTTCCTACCACCATATTACACCACGTAGACCAAAATAAAACAGTAGAACTTCTATCTTTGGACTTACCTGCCGCATTCAATATAGTGGATTACACCATCCTTCTTCAAGCCTCTCTGACTTGGGCATTTCAGACACAGGTTTCTCCTGGTTTCAGGATTATCTCTCTAATAGACAATACCTTGTCCACTGGAATAATTCCACCTCTGCCTCACATAACTTGCACTGTGGAGTCCCCCATGGCTATATGGCCCCTTGGTTAACTCTTATCCAATCACTCGGTCTCACAGCTTAGATCTATGCAGACGATATTCAGATTATAGCCCCCCCCCTTGATGATACCAACCCTGGCACCTTAACAGCCCTCAATAATAAGCTCTCTTCCATTGCCAAGTGGCTCTCGTCTTTCTAATTAAAGCTTAATCCAGGAAAATCTAAGGCCATAATTCTCACTCGTACAGGTGACCCCTATGTAGAATTGTCCATTACTTTAGCTGGCTCTCCTATCACTTTTCATTCAATGCTTAAAATCTTAGGAGTTCTCCTTGATTCTGCCTTTACCTACAACATACATATCTCCACTGTAATACAGCGCTGTTTTTATAAACTCAAGATTCGTCATTTGTTTACAGAGCAAGCCCTGTGAGCTTTTATTCACTCCCTAATAATATCCTCTCTAGGGACCCCTTTTACAAAGTGGTTGTAAGCTCAATGCGGGCTTACCGCTCACTAAAAGGAAATATCGCCAGGCTACCGCAGCAGCTCTGCAGTAGCTCCCACCTCCAGTGCATGTCATATCTGGCACTACAAAATATTTTTATTTATGTGGCGTTGGTGTGTACCTGGTGGCACTGCCCAATTACTGCCAAGTTAGCGTGGGAGCTCTTACCGATACCTCAATGAGTGGAAGTAAGGGCTCCCCTCGAAATGGTTGCACAGCACATGCTTCACTTGCCACACGGCCATTTCCTGAAAAAAAGATACCTTTTACCTGCTGCGGTATAAGGGGGGGGGGGGGGGCCTCAGCATGCATCCAAAACCTCCTTTTGCTGCAGCTTGGTAAAAGGGGCCCTAGATGAATAATCAAGAAATCATACCTGCAGTGTTCTGACAACCACACATGTAACATATTTATTTTCTCTACATATAGCAAAGTCATGGACACTAAGGGATGAAGATATTAATGTGGGCTTCCGTTAAGGTATTTTTTCACAAGTGGTGCCATTTTAGTTCAGGATTTCATTGCATAAGATAGGAGCCCTGTGCTAAAATAACATGACTTGTGGAGAGATAATTTCTCTTAACGGTATCTGATGTTGATAACTCCCCCCCCCCCCTAAATGATATATCAGCCCTGTAGTTTCATATGTTGAACACTGAAGTCATATAGCTCTATTATAGGCACATGTCATGCCCACAAATGTGACACAACTTGCACTGTTCATATGGTGAATGCCTTGGAGGACCTGCTACCATCTCTGACCAATCAGAAGCAAATGTTAACCTCCTAATTTTATAAAAGTAGCCAACATTTGCACACGCAAATATGGGCATTCACCCAATTTACGCATGTAATTTAATTGAATAACATGCGTGCCAATAATTGGCCTTTTAACAAGCAATTATTGGCACTAATTAGATTTAATTGGAATTTTCACACATAAATGTAGACGTGGGATCCTTGGCTAAATTTTACATGCAAGTAAAAAAAGGAGTACAGAAATGGGAAGGTCATGGGCCAAACAGGGGCATTCTTACCATTTACACATGTTGTTATAGAATAAGGGGGCCCTCCCAATTTAGGCGCTTATATTTACATCATGTTTCAGTTGGTGCAAGTGTCAGCGCCGAAATTTAAGTGCAATTTCTGGATGTAAGTGCTATTCTATAAACCATGCCTAACTGTAAGTGCAGCTTATAGAATAGTGATTTTTTTTCAGCGCTATATATAGAATTCACCCCTATATGTACAATCAGATATCTGAGGTTTCTGCCATGTCTACTGTAAAGGCAAATCTAAGCTGAGTCTGAAACTCAGGATGCAAACTTAATGTCTGCTAATGGCATAAAATACTCTTCCAGACTAAATGAATCACTGCTACAAAGTTGCAACAGATATGAATCACCTGTCACCTAGTATAAGTGTAAGCTCATTTAAGAAGATAATGCAGATATTCTCTTGCCATAAAACAGACCATCGTATCATGGACATGTATTTTACATGCTCCTACTGAACAATATAGTTGGAAAGTCATAGAAGTTGGCTTACTGATAAATTCTCATGTAACCATTTTGCATGAAAACTTGAGAAATGTTAACAACATTTTTCAATCATGAGCTTTCTAAAAATGCAAACAGTTATAAAGAAAGTTCTTACATTGATAATAACATCATCAGTTTCACTTTATAAAAATGACAACAAAAAGCCCCCCATGAAAAACATTTATTTCAAAGCAATAGTCATTTTATTATATAAATAATCTCTAGGTACCTTAACAGGTCTTTGCTGAGTGTCCAGTAGAGAATGTAAGATCTTTATAACTCTGCCATGTGATATTGAACCAGCATACATCAATATACCACATCACCAATAAGATGTCTGCATTTTTAGAAATGGACTGAGGAGTCTTGAACGATATCTATGTGTGAAGATTGTTTCTTTCAACTGATGGGAAGAAACTGACCAATCTGGACTGTTTTGAACACTTGTAGTGTGCTAGTTGGTTTACCATCATTTTCACAGTGGACTGACTGCTGGGGGTTGGAAATGTTTTCTTAATGATGTTATATATATGTGGGGAATGAGTGTTGTGTTGTATGTTTCATATTTTTGATACGATTAGTTTGCTTTATCATTACTGAAGAGATTTTTTGAAATAAATAAACTTGTATTAAACTTACAATTTGCCCAATTTGCAAGTGCAATTTAATTAAGTAACAAGCCAGTTGGCACAATAATTGAGCGCTAACAATTAATTATTGGTAACAATGTAGATTTGCATGTGCATCTTGCTAAGTGCTATTTTATAAAGATGCGCATGTAAATCTTGTAGCGTACAGCTGAAAAGAGGGCTTGGCCAAGGGTGGAGCAAGGGCAGGTCAAGGCGTTCACAGGACATATGCACAGTATCATATAGAAGTGAGGGGATCCGCGCCTAATTTATGTGCAGGGATTTACACCAGGATTCAGTTGGTGTAAATCCTCATGCCAAAAGTTGGGTGTGGATCCTGGTGCTACGCTTTTTCTATAAACGGCACCCAACCTGGAGCACCATTTATAGAATAATGCTCATTTGTTTTTCAACACACAAATTTGGGTGGCTATTTCTAGAATCTAGTCCAATGTGGGTGCTTTGTAAAGCAGACTTGGCATTATACAACTCTGTTCTAGTTTGAGAGCCATCCAGCCAAATGTTTTGAATAGCATCATACTGCATTGCATTTGTCTTTATATTTTATATAGTATACAGAACACAATCATTTCTCAACCATGACAGCTTTATCCTTGACAATATTGATTTATGTTCCCCTTTACAGTGTATGATGCTTTTATGAATATTAGTGTTCTTGACTCTGAGGCTGTGTTTGAGATTCCCCGAAGTGTATCGTAATGTAGCTTGCTTGGCTGGCTGCTTTATCTCTTTTCTTATGTCTCCTGTGTTTTATTTCTTCCCCAAAATGTAATACATACCCAATTTCTCTTTAATATGAAGGAGGAAGATGGATAATTTCATGTCTTGTATGCAGGGGTGTGCTGGTAAATTTTTAACAACAGGCTCTTTCTCTGGGACGTAGCCAGCTCTGCAGTTGGAAGGGCCAGGGGTGGCTGGAGGGGGGGGGGGAGCAACACTTGCCTCTCTCTCCTCCCTCCCTTCGTGCGGGCACAGTAGGCATACCTTTGCTGGCAGCCAATAAATGGACTGCCACCACTCCCAACGTTTTGCTCTGAGCAGCATGCTGAAACTTCTCTTACATGCTGGAGAAGTCCCATCCTGCTGCTCAGAGCTGGAAACAAGGAGCGGAGAGCAACAGCAGTCTATTTACTTGGCTTGGCAGGGCTCAGCATCCCCACCAGCAAAGTAAAAGATAATTCAGCAGGGGGCCCAAGCCCACATTTTGGGAGCCAGTTGTTAAAGTAGCCATGGAGGTGGTGGAGATGAAAACGGTAACGGAATTCAAACATGCGTGGGATATGCATAAAGGAATCCTGTGCAGTAGGAATGGATCCTCAGAAGCTTAGCCAAAATTGGGTGGCGGAGCAGGTGGGGGAAGAGAGGTTGGTGGTTGGGAAGCGAGGATAGTGGAGGGCAGACTTATACGGTCTGTGCCAGAGCCAGTGATGGGAGGCAGGACTGGTGGTTGGGAAGCGGGAAATACTGCTGGGCAGACTTGTAAGGTCTGTGCCCTGAAAAAGGCAGGTACAAATCAGGGTAAGGTATTCACATATGTTTGTCTTGTTGGGCAGACTGGATGGACCGTGCAGGTCTTTTTCTGCCGTCATCTACTATGTTACTATGGAGGGCCCTACTTTAACAACCGGCTCCCAAAATTCTTAAAAACTTAACAACCCGCTCTTGCGAGCCTGTGAGAGCCTGCTCCAGCACACCACTGCTTGTATGCCAAAAACCTATATTGCATAAGATTAATCAAAACATCATAACAGGATCAGAGTGTATTTTCCTATACACTATTAAAGTCAGATCCTCAACTATGGGTAATACCTACCTCTCATAATTATTCTGTTTTTAATTAGATTGGATTGAACTTATTTTATTTTATATAGAGAAAAGGAACAGTATTTTTTTTGTTTTGTACAGAATGGTTTTCATAACATTGAACAAATAATGCAAGAAAGCGAAATTACTAAAATGCATTGAACAAGTTCTAGTATATTCCATACCCTTTCTACCAGATATGAACTGAGGGTGGGCTGTAACAAAAATAATATAAGAACCAATAGACAGTGAAGATTCTTAAAAAGTTAACATACCGGGGGGGGGGGGGGGGGGGAAGGGTCGAGTGATGCTGTGGTAGTGGGAGGATGCGTCACTCTCTAGCTCCTGTGCCCTGGCCTCTTAATATTCTATATAACTCACCCAGTTGTGATCACAACTCACAGCAATCTTGAGACTTTGGTCTGGGATAGTTGCATGAACAAACTCCTGCAGTGTGAGACAGACGAAATGTCAGTGAAAGCAGGAAGAAAGCCCAGAGATGGGGTGCGCCACTCTGATGTCTAGATGGTGATGCTGCTCATGGCAGCAGTGTCAGAGATAGTAGAGGACACACTGGCTAACATAACTAAGTACCCTTTTACTAAGCCGCGTAGGCGTCTACGTGCACCCAACGCGCTGGAAAATATTTTTATTTTCTGGTGTGTGGACGGTAATCGAGCGATAATCGGCATTTTACGTGCATAGACCATTACCACCCGGTTACTGCGTGAGACCTTACCACTAGGTCAATGGCTGGCAGGAAGGTCTCAGACCCAAAATGGACGCACAGCAATTTTTATTTTGCCACACGTCCATTTTTGTCAAAAATTTAAAAAAAGGCATAGGAGCGCTGAAAAAATGATTCTGCGTGCACCCAAATCATGCGTCTACACTACCGCAAGCCGTTTTTCAGCACGTCTTAATAAAAGGGCCCCTCACAGCGGTAATGGGCGCATTGGGGCCAAGATTCACGACTTTATCAAGTCAAATTGGAAACTTAAAAAAATTGCTGATAGAAATGCAAAAGCGTACAACGAAACTCGAGTCACAGGTTTCCGCCCTGGAAGATACTGCCCACAAGGAGACCACAGCAATGCATTGTGGTGGGTGTAGGGTAGTGGGCTCTACTCCCATTGTGCTTTTCCCCCTGCTAACTGGGTCAGAGTGTGCCCTGTTTTGTTTCCGGTAGTCCATGAGGTAGTGGCCATTTTTGTAAGCCAGTTTTAGATCCCTTTCATGTGTTACCCACGTTAGAGACCTTAGTTATTACCTTGAATGTGGCTGAAAGAGGGCATTATACACCATTCTGCCAGCTCTGACCTACTGCTAATCTCAGTACCAAGGAGACTCTTTGCCAGTGGGGCACAACCTCTGATCTGCAGTTAACTGTGAGTAAACATGCTTATTCAAATAAAGGACTTTTTCAAAGAGATTAGTCTTCAGGTGTGAACTGGTGTGCCAAGGTTATACAGCAGCAACAAGTCCTAGAGGCCTGCGTGTATGTAAGTCCCTGGAGCACTTTTAGTGGGTACCGCAGTGCACTTCAGGCAGGTGGACCCAGGCCCATCCCCTCCCTACCTGTAACACTTGTGCTGGTAAATGGGAGCCCTCCAAAACCCATTTTACCCACATGTAGGTGCCCCCTTCACCCCTAAGAGCTACAGTAGTGTTGTACCTTTGTGAATAGTGGGGTTGGGGGGGCTCAGCAACTAAAGTAAGGGAGCTATGCATGTGGGAGCTTTTTCTGAAGTCCACCGCTCTGACCCCTAGGGTGACCAGTTGGTGTCCTGGCATGTGAGAGGGACCAATGCACTACAAATGCTGGCTCCTCCCACAACCAAATGCCTTGGATGTCGCCGGGTTGGAGATGACTGGCATTTTTTTTCCATTATCGCTGAAAAACAAAACCAGCCATCTCAAACCTGGCGAACTCTGGCATTTGGCCGGGCTAAACCGTATTATCGAAAAAAAAGATGGCTGGCGACGTTCGATTATGCCCCTCCACGTGGCTGCACGTAACAAACGTACAGTGCAGGGGTTTTACATTTAGAGAAAAAGTTAACTGTAGTGAAGAAAGCATATATCTCAAGTCTCTTTGGATGTTTCCGCTATATTGAACACTTTGGACTCAGAAGTAGGCACCGCAGCGACCTTGGTTGCTTTGGTGGCATTATTTCCTGATAAATAATGGTTATTGAGAATGTTTTGAATTGTTTCTAGGTTTTAGGATCCAAATCTTTCCTGATGTATCAAGAGATACCCAACGCCAACGTAAGCAGTTTCTGTCAATGAAACCTGGTGTTCTTCAAATAGGGGGAACTTTGTTCCTAAGATATCCATGTAAATGTATTATCAGACACAATGCTGTTAAATATGTTTTCTTTGAACCTTCTCACCTATCAACCTTTTTGGCAACCAAGAGAGTTTCAGGAGACTGAGTTGAGCTCTTCATTTAGTTAGTATCTAGCTGGAGGACCTGGGGTACATAATTTCCAATCCTCCCATTAAGTCTTGGATACTTATATTGTGGACTTGAGTGTTTAATTTCGTTTTGGAATTTCTTTTTGGACGGTTTGATACTTTTTTGTAACACTTTTCTGTACAAGTGAAATTGCTTAGATATAATTGTTAAACTTTATCAATTAAAAAAAAGAGAGCATATATCAGTGGGCCCATACAGTCCTCAGGAGAGGCATATTTAGCAACACAGGCAGCGTTTAACTCACTTGTTCATGAGAGGAGAAGGAGAATGTTAATTTATTGGAACGTTTCCTTTTTCAAGTTTGGGAATAGACCTGGGAGGTTATTGGCCCAACTTGTAAAGCAGCATTATGAATCCTGTTATATACCCTCCCTGCAGGATGCATCGGGCAAAGTGTATATATGGTCAAAAGATATAGCACAGTGTTTCTATCACTATTTTCAAGCATTTTACACTGCTCCTGAGGAGCCTGATGGTGCTCAATTGGGAAATTACCTAGCAGATTCCGGATTACCTTGCTTGTCCCCTGAACAGCAAGCCAGTTTACGGGCTCCCCTACAGGCCAAAGAAATTCAAGTCTATATTAAACAATTGAAGTGTCATTCGGCCCCTGGACTGGATGGCTTTTCAGCAGAGTTTTACAGATTGCTGGCCCCCCAACTGATTGACCCGTTGCATTCTTATTTCTTGGAGAGCGTTGAGGGTGGGAGTTTTCTGGCACACTTGAATATAGCATTGATTTCTTTAATACCAAAACCTGGTAAACCAAAGACTAAGTAAGTGTTACTACTACCGGCCCATTTCCTTACTAAATGTAGACATTAAAATCTTAGCATGCATCCTTGGTAATAGGTTGGAGGCTTTACTTCTGAGCATAATAGGGGATCATGAGGTGGGCTTTATTAGGGGGTGATACTCGGTCATTAATGTGAGGAAAGTTTTACTAGCTATGGCTGGGGCACAGTTGGAATGGGTCCCTTGTCTTTTGGTGGGCATAGATGCCAAAAAGGTCTTCGACCAGGTCCGATGGTCTTATCTTTTCCCTGTTTTGCGTTATATCATTATTTCGGGCTGGTTTTATGATGCTATTCAGCTACTTTATGAGGGCCCCATGGCATCTGTTTTGGTGAACAGTGTTTGTACAGATCATTTTGTCATTGAGAGAGGCATCCGTCAGGGATGTTCTCTCTCTCCTCTGTTTTTTGCAATATATCTGGAGCCGCTTTTACAAACATTGAGATTAGATTCTGATATAACTGGTCTTTGCTTGGGTACTGGGAAGCTAAAAGTTCTGGCCTACCTGGACGATGTATTGTTTACTTTATCAGAGACGTTGATTTCTTTACCTTGGGTGCTGGGTGCTCTGGGGGAATTTTTTTTCTGGGTTTGTATTACATTTAAAGAAATCCTATGTTCTTCCCTTACATGATCATGCTTGTCACCTTTGGGGTAGTGATTTTCCATTATAGCTGTTGCCTGCGGTGATGTTTGTGAGTCCTTGGCCCAGAGGTGGCCGTGTGAGAATCACTCAACAACCTCTGGGTAGACCGAGTCCCCTCAGAACTAAGAGTACTCCCAAGAACTGGACTGGACCACAAGTGGAGATGAACTGAGGCAGCTTTATTAGTAGCAAAAAACACAAGGCTAAAAGGGTAGCCAAACGGCACAGAAAGGGGGTTGTAGGTGGGTGTTTATTTTCTGAAAGTTGGGTGCCTGTTACTTATGTATTGCACTCTGTTAGTATTATGTATACTCAATAAAGATGAGTTATAAAAAGTAAAATAAAATAAAATAATTAGGACAGGAGAGCTCAACTCCAAACGTTCTAGCCTACAAATAAAATACAACTCTAAAACTACCTGTACTAAAGGAAAGCTGGAGTAATTCATTAGCTTGAGGAAAGTAAAGTTTTCATGCCAGAACACAGGGACACCAAGTTCCTTTCAATGTCAGGCTGCACTGTACAAAAACCTGACCACGTAAGCCAACTGGAGGAAAGGACATGTTTGCATATTAAACCAGCTTCCTTTTAAAAAAAATAGTTTACATACTACTTAAAAAAAAGATAATAAAACTAACAATTTGAAAATAAAAAAAAAAAACCAGCATGGTCATGTTTCACCTCATGGCTGCATCAGGGGTATCGAGAAGTCATAGAATTAATTAAGGAGGACTTAGTGGTTACTGAGGAAGAACAGGCTGGATTTACCATTTGGCCCTTATCTGCCATCATGTTTCTCTGTTTCTATGACATTCCTGCAGCAAAAAAAGACATGTGCTAGTGGGCTCATTTATTAAAGATTTGCAACAATGTGGTTTTGGTGCAAAAATCTGAGCTCCAGATTAATGGAAGAAAACAATTTTTGGGGGTGGGAGGAGGGGGGAGTAGAGGAAAACACTGGCAAACCACCTTAAGAGAAGGCCAGCAAGGTGCCTGCTGAGCAGCCGCACGTAACATGGCGGCTGCCACACGGCAGCACCCTGGCCGAGCTTCCCTTCTCTTCCAGCTTCCCCACTGCCTGAGTGACATTGGTGGGGAGGCCGGAGGAGGGAGGAACCCCTCTGCACTACATAAAAGCTGCCGACAAGACGAGAGGAGTCTCTCCTTCGGCAGCGAGCGGTGCGCGAGTTTCCCGAGTTTCGAGCGGTGCACGAGTTTCCCAGAGCTCCAGATTAATGGAAGAAAACAATTTTTGGGGGTGGGAGGAGGGGGGAGTAGAGGAAAACACTGGCAAACCACTTTAATAAACGAGTTCTTGAAAGCCAAAGTAAATACGAGAGCAAATGCTGCAAATACAAAATTCATTTCATGTTGGAAACTAACAGCAAAGGCATTTGGAGCAGAGGAGGACACTGATTGCCCTTGTGGGGTTACATACAAGCGATGAGCTTCTCTGATGTGGAATGCCTTTGGGGTTGTCAGTGCCCTTTCCGATTCCAGCCACCTTTGTGCTACTGTTTCGCTCATTAAACTGTTAGAAACACTCTCTGCTTTTGACATATTCTCTGGTCTTTACTCTGTGTGGTGTCTTAGCAACTGTGAATGCTTTCAGACTTTGATCTGTGGTTCTACTTTTCAGTGTATACTTCTGCTGCAGTTGCTTGCACGGTTTAGATGAGACACCCCTTGTATGGATGTGCGTCAGAAGATTCCTAATCTGGTCAACTGTCTCTCTTTTTTTTTTTCAAGAGCTTTCTGTCCAGACACAGCCTGCACCATTTCCTCACATCAGGCTGAAACAAAAGGTCTAGATACCTATTACTTTGACGTTTTATTTCACTCTATACTCCCTTGACTCATTTACATGAGCTAGGACTCCTTATAAAAAATCTTAATGCATGATACATCAGGGCAGCATATAGCTGTAGCTTACACATCATTTGAGAATAAATCTTGCTGCTCCATCCCACATGAACTTCAACTATTGCTTCCTGCCCTAATTGTGCCGAGAGAAGCAGAATGCCTAATGGAGTACTCACATTCCATTCCATTTATTCATTTGATATTCTGCTTGCTGCAATGTAATTGTGGTTTTAGCTCAAAAGTGATACTCATGATTTACCTTTTTTTGTGTGTGTGTTAAAGAAATTGGTGGACTTAAGGATGATGAATTATACGTTTGAAAATTTGTTTATATTTTTTTATGTAAGTCTCTTAAATATAAATGTAGGTGAATTATACGTTTGCAAATCCTGTGATTTAATGTATCTTATTTTCATTTATGCTGTTCATTTCTGCATTTATGTCATTAATATTTTTAATGTATTTATGTCATATTTATTTTATAAAATTTCTTCTTTTAAATGTGTTTTTAGACTCCTGAGGCAGGCCTGTGTCGAGTCTACAATAAAGTTTATTCTACTTTATATCACTTTAGTCTTGGCATCCTGAAGTCATTGGTCTACTTCCCACTTTGCCTTTCTGTATCTGTATCCCATGGGATTTTGTGTTCATCCACTCTGTGGAGAGCCTTCCTTAATACTTTGTGTTAAAGAAATCACATGCACTATGGGGGTCCTTTTACTAAGCTGCGGTAAAAGGGGGCCTGCACTAGCGTCAGTGCATGTTTTTGACGTGAACTGAGGCCCCCTTTTACCACAGTGGGTAAAAGGCTGTCGCTTTTCTCAAAAAGAAATAGACGTGCGGTACGTGAACCACTTCCTATGCGGCCTTTGCGGGGAGGAGGGGGGTGGAGCACTTACCACCATCCATTGAGGTGGTGGTAAGGGCTCCTGAGCTAACTTAGCGGTAACCAGGCAGCTGATTACCGCCAGACACTGCAGAAAGCATATATTTTTAGGAGAAAAAGACCTCAGAGACCTTAAGACTTTACTGAAAACATGCTTTCCAATTTTTGCTTGCTTGTTACAGGTCAATTTTTCTTTCATCTGTCTTTATTTTATTTTTGTTACATTTGTACCCCGCGCTTTCCCACACATGGCAGGCTCAATGCGGCTTACATGGGGCAATGGAGGGTTAAGTGACTTGCCCAGAGTCACAAGGAGCTGCCTGTGTCTGAAGTGGGAATTGAACTGAGTTCCTCAATTCCCCAGGACCAAAGTCCACCACCCTAACCACTAGGCCACTCCTCCACCTTTTAAAAAAAAAAAAAAAAACTCCCATATTTTTCTGTGACTTTACAAAAAAACTTAGGGCTTCTTTTACAAAGCCGCACTCACAATTCCGATGCAGCAAATGCGATGAAGCCCATTTAATTCATCACATTTGCTGCACCAGAACCGCTAGGGCCCTAAGGGGCCCTTTTATGAAGCGGAGGTAAGCCCAATGCAAGCTTGCCGCTAGCTAAAAGGGAAGTACTGCCAGGCTACCACAGCAGCCCGGCGGTAGTTACCTCTGCCAGCACGAGCTATTTCCGGTGCTGCAAAAATCTTTCACCCGGAGGTAACCTAGCAGTGCCGCACGCTGCCTGGTTATCGCCAGGTTAGCATGGGAGCCCTTACCGCAACCTCAATGAGTGGCGGTAAGTGCTCCCCCCAAAAATGGCCATTTCTTTAAGAAAAGGGGAATCCTGTGTTTTTTACCCACTGTGGTAAAAGGGGGCCTCGGCGCACGTCAAAAACACATGCCGATGCCAGCGCAGGCCCCCTTTTGCCCTTCATAAAAGGACCCCTAAGTGACTTAAAATTTGAACAAACGTACTCTCTTTCTGTTCTCTATTATACAAGAAATATTGGAACATATTGAAGCAGCAATAAAAGCAAAATGCTGAGAAAGTTGGAATAGCAGCAGAAAATTCAAAAACATTTGTATGTGCCGTTACAACGCACACTAGTGTTTTTGAATTTTCTGCCACTGCTGCCACATTCTCAGCATTTTGCTTTTGTTCCTGCTTCAATTTCTCCAATATTTGTAGTACAATAAGGAACACAAAGAGAGTGCATTTGTTCAAAGTTTCAGTCACTTACCCCCAGATTCTATACAGTGCACCTAGAGCTCATAAGAACATAAGAGTAACCATACTAGGTCAGACTAACGGTCCACCTAGCCCACTATTCTGTTTTCCAAACAGTGGCCAAGCCAGGTCACAAGTACCTGGCAGAAACCCAAATCGTGGCAACACTCCATACTACAAATCCCAGGGCAAGCAGTTGCTTCCCATGTCTGTCTCAATAGCAGACTATGGACCGTTCCTCCAGGAATTTGTTCAAACCTTTTTTAAACCCAGATACGCTAACCGCCATTACCACCTCCTCTGGCAAAGAGTTCCAGAGCTTAACTATTCGTGGAGTGAAAAAAGATTTCCTCCTATTTGTTTTAAAGGTATTTCCATGTAACTTCCTCGAGGGTCCCCTAGTCTTTGTACTTTTGGAACGAGTAAAAAATCGATTTACTTCTACTCGTTCTACACCACTCTGGATTTTGTAGACCTCAATCATGTCTTCCCTCATCCATCTCTTTTCTAAGCTGAAGAGCCCTAACCTCTTTAACCTTCCATGCAGTTCCACATGTAAATCTAGGTGTATTCTATAATTACACACGTACATTGTTTTAACAAGCTGTTAAGCATTGCTAACAGCTCTTAACAAGCAATAACAAGCACTAATTGGAAAATAATAGAATTTACGCATGTACATTTCTAAGCGTATTCTGTATTGTATTGTGCCTAAATTGTAATGTGCATAGGCAAAAAGGGGTATACCTAGGGGCGTTCCAAAATCTATGCGCATTGTTATAAAATATGGGCCAGTGCATTTACATCTACGCTCAGGGATTTACACCAGCTTTTTGTTGGCATAAATGGATGTGCCTAGATTTAGTCTCATGAACTATGCCTAAGCATATTCTAAACACTGTGCGTATATTTACACGCAGTATTTAGAATACGTGTAGGTGTAATTGCCTAATGTGCATTAATTTTAGGCACCATAGATAGAATTGGGCCCTTAAGCTGCGGTTGTGATTTCTGAGTGCCAAATGTGACGAAGCCCATAGGAATTGAATGGGCTTCGATGCACGTGCCGCACCAGGAATCACTACTGAGGCATTGTAAAAGGAGCCCTTAGTTTTTTGTAAAGTCACAGAAAAAATAAGGGCATTTTTTAAAGACTGATGAAATAAAAAATTGACCTGTAACAGGCAAACAAAAATTGAAAAGCATGCTTTCAGTAAGGTGTTAAGGTTTCAGAGGTTTTTTTCTCCCCAAAATATATACTTTCTGAGTTTATAGTTCCCTTTATAAGGATATCGGGAAGTACTACGCTGGACACAAGTAATCTACTGCCCTCATTGATTAACCAGATTATGTCTTCATGTACACCTTAGTTCAGAAACTTGAAACACCATCACCTTGGCTAAAAAAAAAAAATTGAAAAAAAGATATGTTTTCTTGTGTGCTTAACTAACAGGGTCTTTTACACAGGCGCGCTACTATTTTCGTGCTAATGATGAGCATGCACTAAACACTAGAGATGCCCATAGGAATATATGGGTGTCTCTAGCATTTAGAGCATGCTTATTTTTAGCGCACACTAAAAATGTTAGCGCACCTTTGTAAAAGGACCCCTAGGTAATGCCTATACTTTTGGATTAAATTTTAATAATGTATAGGATGCATTTTATGTTTTATTTGAATTTATAAATCTTTTAAATGCAGAAATGGGGATGGGAAAGAAAACTGTGGGAATGGTGAGGAGATGGGAAAGAATTGACTGGGGATGGTAGCAATATGATGGGAATCATCTCACTTGTCAACATTTTTGGTATCTAAGAGATTATCAGGAGAATGATTAGGCTCTTCATAAAGTAGATATCTAGCCCATGAACTTCAGGTATAATATTCCTTAAAATTGTCTTTCTTATATTTCCCTTTGTATTAAGTCTTGGATCCAGTATTGTGAACTTGAGTGTAATTATATTTTCTTCTTCTTCTTTTTTGAGGATTACTTTGTAAGAGTTTATGTTATTTAGATGCACTTTTCTGTACAAGTGAAATTGCTTCGATTTAAGTTGTTAAAATTTCATAAATACAAAATAAAAAAATAAGCAATTATTGGCGCTAATTGAACTCAATTATCGAAAATTTAGGTGCATGATCATGGAAAAGGGGGCACGGAAATTGGAGGGTCGTGGGCATTTCGGGGTGGAGTGTGGGAGTGGATTCCAGTTACATGTACACTTATAGAATAGAATGTGGGGTTCTGTGCATAAATATAGGTGTTGGCATTTGCACCATATTTTCATTGGTGCAAATGGATGTACCTAAATTAACACATGACTCCTGCATTTAAGCACTATTCTATATACCGCACCTAACTTTAGGTGTGGCTTATAGAATAGCGCTTAAGCATTTTTTTTCACTCTGATTTTATTTAGGCACAGATTATAGAATTAACCCCATAATCCCCCAGATTCTATATATCATGCCGAGATTTCCATTTGGAAATTGAAGCGTATTCCATAACAGTGCACATAATCTAATTGATTAAGAAGCCAATGAGCACTGAAAATTGCCAATTAAGCAATTATTGATACTAATTTTCATTACTTAAAATTTACAGGCAGAACTCTCTAAGCATATTCTACAACATACTGCGCGTAAATTCTAAGTTGTATAGTTGAAAGGGGGTGTGGTAATAGGCCTGGAATGGGCGGGCCTTGGGCGTTTCTAAAATGTATGCATGTTGTTATAGAATACACGCAGCCCACGCCTAATTTAGGTATTGGCTTTTACACCAGGTTTTACTTGGTGTAACTGCCCATGACCAAATGTAGTCGCACAGACCAGCGCTCAGCACATTCTATAATCTGTGTGGAAATTTAGGCATATTCTGTAAAGTACGCCTAAACTAAGGTATGATTTAATTTCAGCGTTGAATTTTTAGGCGTGATATATAGAATCTAGTCCATTGCGTACAGTGCTGTGTACGTCTAGTAGCACTATAGAAATGATAAGTAGTAGAAGTAGTGTTTGTAGCCAAATTAACCTTACTTACTGATTTTTTGATTGATAGATAGATAGATCGAGGGCCAGTCTTAGGCCAAGGCGACTGAGGCGGCCGCATAGGGCCTCTCGCTTAAGGGTGCCCCTTGCGGCGCACCTCAAGTCTGCCTCAATACCTGCAGTGACAATACCTTTCTCTGCCTCCTCCCCTCCCGTGCAAGTCTTGCACCTTCCCCCCGCTCTCACCCATTCGCGTGGTCGCTCGTTTTTAAAGCCCTGAGGCATTCTGCCTCCAAGTCTGACACCGGCGATTCACATAGCCAGCCTTCTGCCAGCGTCGGGGCGGGGCCTCTCCCTCAGACGCGTCCCACTCTGCGCAAGACAGAAAGTTGCATTAGATGAGGCGGGACGCGTCTGAGGAGAGGCTCTGACACTGGCAGAAGGCAGGCTATGTGAATCGCTGGTGTCGGAGGGAGAACGCCTCAGGACTTTAAAAATGAGCGACCACACGGATGGGTGAGAGTGGGCAGAAGAGACAGGACCTGAAGGGGGAGGGGGAGAAAGCTGCCCAAGAGCTGGGTATGGATGGCTGGAGGGGGGGCAGGGGAGAAGAGGGTTGCTGGACATGGGTGGATGGAGGGGATGGCAGGGGGAGAGGAGGGTTGATGGACATGGGTGGATGGAGGGGAGGGCAGGGGGAGAGGAGGGTTGCTGGACATGGGTGGATGGAGGGGAGGGAAGACTGGAAGGAGATGCACATGGATGGAGAGGAGGGAAGAGAGGAGAAATCTGGGCATAGATGGAGTGGAGGGCAGGGAAGAGAGGAGAAATATTGGGCAGGAATGGAGGGAAGGAAAGACAAAGGAAGGAGATGCACATGGATGGAGGGGAAGGGAGAGAGGAGAAATGCTGGACATGGATGTAGGGGAGGGGAGGAAAGTAGATGCACATGGATGGAGGGGAGTGAGGATAAATGCTGGATATGGATGGAGGGAAAATTGCTGAATTTAAAGGCTGGATTGGAACACTTTGAAGGCAGATGCTGAAACTGGAGAAAGGATAGGGACAGGGCTACAGATGGTAGACAGGACGCATAAGGACACAGGAGGATGGGGACGTGTTGAGAGAAAAAATATCAAATGGAAAGAAGACACTGCATAAAACAGTAGCGCTATAGAAATGTTAAATAGTAATAGTAGTAGTAGTAGAAGACACTGGGACCAAAACGAATAGAAAAACTAAATGATCAGACAACAAAGGTAGAAAAAATTATTTTATTCAGAATTTATTAATTGGAATATGTCAGCTTTTGGAAATGTGCATCTGTGATATTTTGCATGTAAGTTTCAATTTTTCTCGTATTGCTGCATGCAGAGTCTGACTTCTTGAGGTAACTTTCCACAGTTCAGTATTTTGCCTTCATATCTGTTGTGTCATGTGTTTTTCATGTGTGATCAAGGTGCAGTATCCTGCTAGCGTGTAGTATTTGCAGCCCTTTTTGTTTTGTTTTGTTTTTCACGAGGTAGCGTATTGGTGTTTTAGAGCCTGGTGTAATTACAGTTCTGCCTTTCCACGCATAAGGTTGTAGCTCGTCCTGTCCTTGGAATTAGTGCTGTTATGGTTTGGTAAGGTTATGAGTGTGTTTTTGCACAAGTTTGTGTATAGTGTTTTGCAGTGTAGAGATTGTGTGTAGGCCTTACTAAGGTGGCAACAAAACATCAGAAAGGGTGTAGAGCCTAAATCATGACACACTACCTCTTGAAGGATCGGCATATGGTCGTTAATAAAAGGAACTCATTGTGAACACTATCCACCCTAAAAGGGTGTGGCTCTACATGAGAATTGTGATATTATGATCCTTTGCATCATATTGTTAACGGTCTGCATTTTCCATATGGGTGGTATATTGGTGTATTAGGGTCTGCCCAGTGTAATATTTATGGTACAGTAAGGTTCTGAGTGTGTTTTTGCACAAATTTGTGCATAGTGTTTTGCATTTGAGCGATTGTGGTTAGTATATGATTTGAGCAACCACTTTATTCTTTGTCATATGATACATATCTAATATCTAAATTTAATTAAAAGTCTATCTCTAATATAGCTGATTTATGGAAACATTTGGTACTGTAAATGTGTTGTGGTTTTGTCTTTAATGGGAACCTATGCACTTACATCTTTTTTGGCTACTTGGGGTTGGGGATCTCTGTGTTGCCTCTCTGGTTTGATGGGTTACAGAGTAATAGGGGAATTTGAAAGTACTGGATCTTTTCTTAATATTTTTCCTTTATTCTCCTAATTGTAGTGGACTTGAACTGAATAATTTCTGGGGAGGGGGGGAGTTTCATGATAGCATTGTGCTCATTATTTCAATCAGTTTTTCTGTACAAGTTTAGTTTCATTTGTCTTTATTTGAAGTTTCATAAATAAAAATTTTTCTAAAAACTGAATAATCTTATCAATGGGGTGGAGCAAGGGTGGGGGTGAGGCTAAGGCGGGGCAGGGCTAGGGCGGGGCTAGGATGGGGCCCCACCAAATTGATCTGCACAGGGCCCCGCACTTGCTAAGACCGGCCCTGGATAGATACACTCTAACAGGCTGGCCTTTTTTTAGTTTATCACAAAATATTAAATCCTCCAGAGATAATTTTTTGGGATATCACATCTGTGTAGCCATTACAGCAGAAAATGTGTCTCTATCAAGGTAGAGGTGATTGGCATAATTATGCAGCTTATTATCTATTTTGCATAGAGTGTGCACAGATTTTTGCAAATGCAAAAAGTGTTGCATTAAAACATTTTAAAAAGTGTGCTGCATTATTTATGAAAAAAAGCCAGGCATTACTTAACATGATAATACGTTTAGAAAAACCGGCTCTGCTTAGTACATTTACCTCACAAACTGCTGAAGGACAAATGTCCTTCAACTTGCTTTTTGCAAGACTAAAAAGTCTGGTGTATTTACTGACAAAAAGCTTTCACGCAGCTCTAATTAGCAACTAGCTTGGAGGGTTGCTCTCAGCATCAAGAGAAAGGATGAGAATTTAATTAAGACAGGACAACGTGATTTTTTTTTTATATGTAGCTATAGAATCAAATTTTGATTAACTGTTTCCCCCAAATATTTTTAAAATGTGAGTTAGAATCTAGGGCCATTTTACTAAGTCCTTGGTGGGCTCTATGCATGTGCAGCGTGTACCTACTTGCGACTACCTCCAGGCCAGCGCGCCCTCCTGGTGGTAGTTTGAGATTTGACATGCGCCCATAACGCGTTGATGAATCATTTATTTATTTCCTCTTATGCACGTTGGTTCCAGTGTAGATCAATGAGTGGCGTTAACGGCTCAGGCTGGTTTTGGGTGCACACTTGTTTCATTCTTATCGCAGGCCCTTCTCCCATCCCATTAAAAAAAAGCCATTTTTTTTGTAGATGCGGTGAAAATTGGCCCAGCGCATGTCCATTACACCCACCTAAACTACTGCAGGCCACTTCTTACCATGGCTTAGTAAAAGGACCCCTCAGACATTCTATAATGTTTAGGAGTGGCAGGCTTAGGGTATCTTCTTGCTGCAAATATTTGTTATTGAAACAGAACATCGTATGTTTTGAATTTGATTCCCTACAATGTGCAACACGCAATACAGGCTGAGACAAAAGCCGTTCTCCTTTCCTTATCAGCATAGGAGGAACGGGAAGACAGAGTAAGCCAGTGGACCTCCTCAATAGTTAAATCGGATAAGTCAGCAAATATGTCCCCACAAGTGAGTCGATAAGCCAATAAATAAAAAAAAAATAATTATTATAACTTTTATTAAACATTATTTTAATTGTGAAAACAATAAAAAAAATTTGAAGCAACCTGATATAGCTGATTTCAGCTATGCACCTGCATCAGGATTATTAATACAAATTATCATAAATATCCATGGTAAAAAAAAATGTACATTAAATCCAGTAACACAAAATTGTTCCTGAGCTGTAAATGAAGTAGTGTCACATGTGAAGTCAAAACAAAGCAGAAAAACACTTTTGTACTGGTCCTTCCTTTTTCATCTTTGCTGGCATTTTTGCTCCTAGCAGAGGGGTGCCTGCCCACCTCCTTTTAGCTCTATTATATTTTGCTGGGTTACCTCTAGAATCCCTGCTCAGAGTTCCCTTCACATCGATGGATAAAGTACTGTGATTGCTGTGTTAGTCCACTTTAAAGGTATTAAATAGAAAAAAAAACAAAAAAGAAAATGGAAGTGATATCGTTTACCTTTTTTTATTGGACTAACAATACTTTTTTTTCACAAGCTTTCAAAGGCAAGTCCTTTTTTTTCTCGTACCCGAACTTTCTTATCTTTTCTTTCTATTTATCACCTTCCCGTCCTTGTCCCATCTCCGTATGGAATGACATTGGGAATGTAAGATAGTTTGCATCTCAAAGACTTAGGGGTCCTTTTACTAAGGTGCACTGAAAAATGGCCTGCGGTAATGTAGACGCATGTTTTGGGCGCGCGCAGAATCATTTTTCAGCGTACCTGTAAAAAATGCCTTTTAAAAATTTTTGCCGAAAATGGACGTGTGGCAAAATGAAAATAGCTGCGTGTCCATTTTGGGTCTGAGAACTTACCGCCAGCCATTGACCTAGAGGTAAAGTCACACGTGGTAACCAGGTGGAAATGACCTATGTGTGTGTCAAATGGCACTTGGTGCCTGTCCGATTAGCACATCTGAAAATATTATCTTTTGGATGCGCATATCGGATGCGCACCAAAAATGAAATTACCACAAAAGTCACATGGTAACTCCATTTTGGCGCTCATTGGGTGCACATAGACACTGACATGGCTTAGTAAAAGGGCCCCTTAGAGGCCCTTTTACTAAGCTGCAGTAACCTGTGCTTACTGCAGGTTAAAATACACTACCACAGGTCATGCTCAGGTGTCCAACAGTAGTTTTTGCATGTGTGTGTGTTGTGGGCCTGTTTGGGGGTGGAGACTATGCTAATCGGTTAGCCCATGGGCATTGCCATCCGCTGACTAGTACAGGAGTAGCACGTGAGCCCATATCCCTGGATTCTACATAGCGCTTCTAGAGTTATGTGCGGTTCTGCACGTAAATCTAAGCGTATTCTATAGCTATGCATGTAGATTAATTGTTTCTTCAAGCTGTTACATGTTAACAGCTCTTAACAAGCAATAACGAGCACTAATTGGCAAAAATTAGAATTTATGCTTATACATTGCTAAGCGTATTCTGTAATGTACTGTTCCTAAATTCAAATGAACGCAGGGAAAAGGAGACAAGGAAATGGATGTTTCATAGGCGTTCCAAAATCTAGGCACATTGTTATAAAATACGGGGCCAGTGCGTGTAAATCTACATGCAGGTGTTTACACCAGCTTTTTGTTGGTGTAAATGGATGCATGTAGATTTACACATATGAACTACGCCTAAGCAAATTCTAAATACTGCACATAGATTTACACGCAGTATTTAGAATTGCCTAACGCACGTTAATTTTAGGTGCTGTGTATAGAGTCGGGCCCACAGTGCCTACAAGCTAGGTGTCGATAAGTGCTCATGTGCTAATGGCAATATCCTAATCAGAAAATTACAAACACAAAGATGGGCACATAACCAATTTGTGCATGCAATATAATTGATTAACAAGCCAATTAGAGCCAATAATTTAGCACTAATAATCAATTATTGGCTCTGCTTGACATGAATTGATATTTGCGCACACATCTTTAGGCATCTGGATCCGGGCATAAAATGTATGTGCAGATCTGAAGAGGGGAGGTTGCCATGGGCAGATCAGGGATATTCCTGGAATTTACGTGCAGTTTTATAGAATAAGGGATATCCGCACATAAATTAGGTGCAAGAATTTGCACCATGTTCTACTTGGTGTAAATCATGGTGCCAAAATTTGGGCTCAGATCCCGTCACCAAACGCTATTCTAAAAATGGCCCCCAAATCTGAGCAGCGTTTATAGAATAGTGCATAGTGCTAATTTTTATCAGCACCCAAATTTGGACGCCATTTATAGAATTGAGTCCAATATGCCAAGTAATTGATGTATTTATTTATTTATAACAAAAGAGAGGGAACGAAGTACAAACTAAAGTCCAAACAAAAAAAAACAGCACCACGGGCCTTTAAAAATGGAACACTGTTCTTTAATGAATGAGCCTTGACAAAAAGACCCGACACTGGCCGTGTTTCGGTGACTAGCACCTGCGTCAGGGGTCACAGTGATGACGTGGAAAACTTGGGGAATAACTAGAATATATTCCTCTACAATATATTATTCCTTACCCCACGTCTCATATAGTAAAAGCTACAAAGCAACAAGGCACTTTCACTTTCTGTATCCAAACGCAAGTGCAGTTTGGTTTCACTCTTGTACAATGCCTTTCTTTCCAGACCCACTGAAAAAGTGACCTGCACACGTCCAAAACACACGCCTATGCCAGGGCATTCCACTTTTTGGTACGCATTAATAAAAGGGCCCTTCTGTGGGCTCTCTTTAATTTCTGACATTGGAAAAATTCCAAAACTCAAACAAAAAATGAAAATGGCTTTAAAATGAGTGAAAATGTTTTTTTTCTGTGCACGCTCCTGCTACAATGTAATTTGTTTTCTGAAGTTTCTTTGTTTCTGAGAAGGCTATTTGTACTTCATTATGTCAAATTGATAAAATTAAGTGAAAATATTTTATTTGACAAAGAATAATGTTGCAGATCTTGACTTCATATATCTTTTCCTGTTTCAATCTCTTATGCCAGATATGTTAGATCAAGAACAAAGCATGATGTCGATATGCGGATAGGAATACATTCCGGCTCTGTGCTTTGTGGCGTTCTGGGCCTGCGAAAATGGCAGTTCGATGTTTGGTCTTGGGATGTGGATATTGCAAACAAGTTGGAATCAGGTGGAATTCCTGGGTAAGCAAATTCATGGTCATGTCAACTAGGGATGGACAAAACTCACTGAGATTTATATTCCAAAGAATAAACTTTCAAAAGAGACTGTACTACCAGGAGACTCTAAACCTGAAACCTGCACAGCAATAATAGCGATTTATCTTTATTCTATGAAAATATTTTGAGAACTTTCCAAAAACTAGTTCATAAACATAGATTCAAATGTAAATGAAACCCAAGTTCGGTCAGAGAAAATTTTAGCCTATGAAACAGTCAGACAAATGTTTCCTAATGATTTGGTAGAAATGTGTAATGATCTGCCTTTTACTGGGTGTTACCAGCCTCACACCTGCAATATATCTAAAATAATCCATATATCCAAACTGATTTCATTAATAATGAATTGCAAGGAAAAACATGAAATAAAGTATCATCTCTTGTACATTTCAGCTCTTTATAGGGCTTATATAATTAAAGGGATAGTTATCAAGATGAGTTATGGCCATAGTCTATGTTATTTGCCTCTTAATATATATTAAAGGGCATGTTAGTGTAAATTACCACAGCTTACATAGCAATGAGAGGCAAAGCATGCAAATGCATGCAAAACAGCTCATTACTGTGTAACTATAATAATGTGGCTTGCACTAAAGCACCGCAAGCTGTGTTATTCCTGGAAAAAATGCCACCAACAGAAAGCTGGTGGTATTTTTTCATTCCGGGACAGCACCTTGTTAGCTTCCCTCAAAGAGCTCTCCCCACCAGAAGCAATTTCTCCTTGAAGATCTTCCCCTGAACAATTCCCACCCCCTCAAGAGCTTCCCCCTTAAGACCCACCCATTCCCCAAAGAACACCCACTCAAGACCCCCCTCCCTGACCCTATTCCTATAGGCTTTCCCTCACCCCCCCAGCCTACCTTAAGCGATATATGGTGTCAAATGGGTTTGAGACAAGAGCAATCCCCTGTTTCTCCTGCCCCTTGCTGTCACCAAGTTCAAAATGGCACCAGTGACTCCTAGCAGTAGTACCATGCGACTACCATTAGGGGTGGCCAGTGCCATTTTGAACCTAGCTTTTCAATTCTAGCATTTCTAAAGCATACTTGGCGAGCAAGTTGAGAATGTTTTTGTGTATGTAAAACCCAGGCTGTGTAAAATTCACCTTATAGACAAAGCATAAGTATGTCTACATGGTGGTAACTTTATAGCTCATTATCTATGTGGATGAAGGCCAAGTTGATGCCTATTTTGGGAATAATTTTCAAATAGAACATAGGCACCTTTGTGTCATTATGAAATAGTCACAGAAAACCAGCAATAAAATGACTTTACACCTGCTCTGGAATTCCTGTAACTTTACATGTCTGGTATGCATATGTGCATAATTTTATAGAATACATGCATACATCGCAACTCAATCCATGTTCTGCCCTAGCTCCTCTTCTGAGAATATCTTCTTTCAGTTTTCATTAAAGTAAACGCATTCTCAGCCCCTACTCGTACAATTCCCAAAGTCATTTGGTTAGTTTAACCTCTGAATTGACTGGCATCAAACTGAAAAAGACATGTGGAGGGGCATTTTCGAACAGGGACGACCATCTCTAAGGGCGCCCAACTCTAAGGACGGTGCCGTGAAAGGGCGGGGCAACGCGTATTATCAAAACAAGATGGACGTCCATCTTTCGTTTCGATAATATGGTCGGGGACACCCAAATCTTGACATTTAGGTCGACCGAGATGGTCATCCTCGTTTTTCGGTGATAATAGAAACCAAAGATGTCTATCTCAAACTCGTCCAAATCCAAGCACTTTGGTCATGGGAGGAGCCAGCATTTGTAGTGCACTGGTCCCCCTCACATGCCAGGACACCAACAGGGCACCCTAGGGGGCACTGCAGTGGACTTCAGAAATTGCTCTCAGGTGCATAGCTCCTTTACCTTGGGTGCTGAGCTCCCCAACCCTCCCCCCCCAGGTCCACCTGCCTGAAGTACACTGCACCCACTACAACTGTTCCAGGGACCTGTATACTGCTGCGATGGACCTGAGTATGGCATTTGAGGCTGGCATACAGGCTGGCAAAAAAGTATTTTTAAACTTGTTTTTTGTGGTGGGAGGGGGTTAGTGTCCACTGGGGGAGTAAGGGGAGGTCATCCCTGATTCCCTCCGGTGGTCATCTGGTCAGTTCAGGCACCTTTTTGAGGCTCGGTCGTGAAAAAAAATGGACCAAGTAAAGTCGGCCAAGTGCTCGTCAGGAACGCCCTTCTTTTTTCTATTATCGGCCGAGGACGACCATCTCCTAATCATGCCCCAGTCCCACCTTCGCTACCTTGCCGACATGCCCCCGTGAACTTTGGTCATCCCCGTGACGGAAAGCAGTCGACGATGTCAAAAAATCGGGTTTCGATTATGCCGATTTGGACGACCTTGCAAGAAGAACGCCCAACTCCTGATTTGTATTGAAAGATGGGCATCATTCTCTTTCGAAAATAAGCATGTTAATCTAACAAGAGCCTCTCATGTGCACAGGAGAAAAAAATATATACACTGCAGTCCATTTAAGTGCACGTCGGATAAGCACATGATCTGTTTAACTGCATGCCGTACTTCGGTCCCATTTTTGGCACCATCAGTTTCTATGGGGACAAACTTCGATTTAGCGCACCACTGATAAGTGCAAGATTCGCTTATATGCATGGTTCAAGACCGCTCCTCTGCAGGAAAGACTCCGCATAAGCACACGCATGGAATATGGAAGCCGATTGGCTTCAAATTTACCACCCATTTAACTACCACAGGCAGAATAAGCGAAAGAATGTTGTTAGAGCATACACTGGGGTCATTGTCGTGGCAGAAATGTAAAACTTTAACACTGGCTGAACGAATAGAAGTTCTTAAAAAAATTAAAAAAAGAAAGAAAGTCAAGCATCTATTGCTAAAGAATATGGTGTCAATCCCAGTTAAATTTCACGTATCTTGAAGCAGAAAGACCAGCTTCTGGAAGACTGGCAAAACAATACAAATCCACAACGGAAACGAAAACGGGCGGGTAAAGCTGAGGAGGTAGAAGATGCTCTTCTTTGGTGGTTTTCTCGAGTCAGGAGCAGACAGTTTCCTGTCAGTGGTCTACTGCTTAAGGAGATAGCTAACCAGCTAGCTGAAAGTCTTGCACTAACTGAATTCAAACCACTGTTGGATGGTTGGAAAGATGGAAGGAGAGGAACAGCATAAAATTCAAGAAACAGCATGATGAGAAACAAGACGCTGATGACTTTGGTGCTGAAAATTGGGTTGTTTCAGTTCTTCCTACCATCTTGAACGAGTTTGCACCTTGTGACATTTTTCAATGCTGACAAAAACGGTCTCTACTGGTGAGCGATTCCTGATGGAATACTTGCATTCAAACATGCCAAAACTACTGGAGGTAAAACATTGAAGGACCAGCTGACGATCCTCCTTTGCTGCAATATGGATGGGAGTGAGAAGTTGGAACCCCTCGTCATTGGAAAGAGCAAACAGCCCCGTTGCTTTAAGAAAGTTAAGCGACTTCCTGTGTCATACGAAGCTAACGCAAATTCATGGCTGACTGGGGAAATTTGGAAGCAGTGGCTAAAGAAGTTGGACACTAGAATGTGGGCACAAAAGCGTTAGATTTTGTTGCTTTGTGATAATTGTGCTGCACATAGGGATGATGTCAGTCTGTCTAAGGTCAAGGTGGTCTTCCTGCCACCAAACACTACCTCTCTGATCCGACCTATGGATCAGGGCATAATAGCCAATTTCAAACAACAATATCGGGCTCTTGTGCTATGTCATCTGATGAGCATTATGTATGACCAGACTGGCAAGGATAAATGTGCTGTTGAACTGGCTCGTAATCTATCACTGTTGGATTCCGTACATATGCAGAAAGAAGCCTGGAATCATGTTAGGCAACCATTGTGAACTGCTACAAGTGGGCAAGCTTTGTTAAGGATGTGGAGAGGGACGAAACAGATGCAGCTGTTGCCAACACTTTGAACGCATCAAAGTAGACACAAAGATTCTCCTTACATATTTTACATATGCATAACCCCTGGGGTAATTTTATAAAAACCCTGTCTGAGGGAAAAACAGAGTTTACCCATGGAATAGAGTTTATATTACCCCATAAAAGCAGCAATTTTAGAAGCCGGATCTAAAATTCTTTCTTTTATGCTTCATCTTAATACTTTGGTACTTCCTAGTTGTAAAACTTGAGTAGTGCTGAAGTAGCCACTATCCATAGATCACTCTGTCAGTCTTGCTCCTGTTATCCCTTCTATACCTGTCACTTCCTTAGCACTGGTAACAACGTCCTTCTTCATTGGCACCCCTTCTTGGTCCTATTTTAATTTACTATCTCTCTGTACCTTTTCTAAACTGGTCACATCCACCAGGACTACTACGTGCTCTCTTGACCCTAATCTCTTTCCCTGTTTCCAAATCCAATCTTATGCTCTCATTCCTCTTTCTATGGTCTTAGTCAATGCTAGTCTTTCAACAGAGGAAGTCCCCTCCCTATGGAAACACGCTGTAATATGATGAATACTGAAAAAATGACACTGGATCCCTCTCTGATCTAAAACTACCAGCCAATTTCTAGCCTTTGCTATATCTTCAAATTGACAGAATAGTATTTGAGCAACTAACTCAGAATCTAGACGCTCTTCACATTCTTCTCCCTCACTGTTCTGGGTTCCACTCAAAACATAGCATGGAAACTGTGGTTACTGCCCTCATTAGTGAATTCCATTCAGCTCTAGAGGATGGGAAAATTGCCTTGATGATTTCCTTGGATCTCATTGCAACCATTGATCTAATTAATCACATTCTTCTCTTAGCTTGATTAAATCCATTGGTATTCTGTCCAATGGTTTCATTCATATGTGACAGATCTTTCTCAGTTTCTTTGTCTTCTTCCCCTGTCTCCCCTTCTTCCTCTTATTCACTTTCCTGTGGTATCCCTCAGGGATCTGTACTGGCCCCCCTCTTCTTTAATATTTTTCTAAGTCCACTCACCACACTAATCCAAGAACATGAGATTAGTGCCTACTACTGTGCCAATGATGCATTGCTTATTGCATATACTGAATTTCTACATCCTAGTATCTCTGGTGCCCATCATTGCTTTTTCCTCCTGGCTCGCTAACAATCAACTTCTTCTTAACCCAGCTAAAACTGTTGCCATGTGGGTGACTAGCAATTCCCCTTGCCCTCCCTCTCAGCCCTTTATCGGCAGCACTCCTGTCACCATGGTGACCTCAGTTAAATACTTAGGAATTTACCTTGACCAGGACTTATTCAAAATCCAAATCTCCTATCTTGCCAGGTCCTGCTTTTTCATTCTATGTCAATTCCATATAATCCATTCTTATCTCAACTCCTCTTCCCAAATGACTCTCCTCTATGCTCTAGTTATTTCAGTGTTCGATTATTGCAATACTATCCACTGACCTACCTCAACATTCCGTTAAGCGCATTCAAACTATTCAGAACACAGATCTCAGAATTCTATCTCACGCAACTAGATTTGATCGAATTACCCCACTCTTAGTACAACACCACTGGCTTCCCGTACAATACTGTATTTAGTTCATAATCCTTACTATGATCCACAAGGTCGTACATTCTGGTCAGCCATGCTGTCTTTCCTCACTTATTACTCTCCATGTCCCTATGTTCAGTTCATGACAACTGACTTTTTGTCCCCCTTGCTTCACGTGCCTAACTAGATTCTACTCATCAAAGTGCTTTCTGTTGCCTTGGCCCCCTTTTCTGGAATTCTCTTCCTCTTTCAGGTCTCACTGAGCTGTCTCTTCCAGGATTTAAATGCTCACTTAAAACACATCTTTTTCATCTAGCATTTGGGCATCATGTGCGACTCTGACTGGCTGCAATAATATGTGGTTCAGCGCTTTCAGTGTTTTTAGTTTAGCCTATTCCTGACAGTACTCTTCTCTTTAATCTTATTCTTATGTCCTATTATTATTCTATTTCTGTTTTAATTGTATGTTTAACTGTAAACCACCTCACTGTCCTGTACTAGAGGCGGTCTATCAAGTTTATTAAACCATAAACCATAGTCCTGGCATTCATGTACATGTCTAAATGTAAACACAGCAATGCCCGCTTACGCTAGTATACTATTTTTTAAAAACTTACATATGTAAGCATTTTTATAAAATAGGCTCACAGCCTGTGTAAATGTGCACCTAAATTGTGGTGCTTAGTTATGGGACTATCCCCTATATGTTACCATGCGGGAGACCTTGCTTGTTCTTGGACCCAGTTTCCAGTCCTCAGGCTAGCAGGAGTTAGGAATGCTATGGCCCTTATTTAGAAGCCCTAGTCATGATGTACACATAAGTACTGGAATTTACATATGTACACACTATAAATCCTGATTTTAGAAATTCGGTATTTACAGGTGTAAATCCTCTCCACATATAAATAACAAGGGGGCAGATTGGGAGAAAATGTGGTCAAACATCTACATATGTATTTCCCATTTTAGAAAGGGAATGCACATGTATGACCCAATATTTCAACGTCAAGATTTACAGCTGTTCCCTTCCACCTGTACATATAAGTGCTCATATGGGTCAGCAGAGTTGTTGGAGCTTAAAAAGAGATGTAGGAGGCTAGCATGTAGTTGGTGTAAATCCAAGAGTGAAGCTGAGAAGACTTGGAGAAGTGCTCAATTCGAATGCCAAAGGAGTATAGATTTTGCCAAAAGAACATATTATTCTCAATTGGTGATAACTGAAAGGCTAAACTTAGGGCTGTTTACTAAGCTGCAATGTAGGTGTGCTAATGTTTTTAGCGTGTGCTAATTTTTAGCGAGCGCTAATTTTTAGCACACACTAACACTAAAGACACCCATAGGAATATATGAGTATCTCTAGCATTAGCATGGACTAAAAATGAGCATGCTCTAAAAATGCTAGCGCATCTTAGTAAACAGGGCCCTTAAAAGAAAATGTATCTTTACCTAATAATTCCATTTCCATCCAGCCTTCTGCAGAGGCTTTGGCTGGTTATTTTGCTGCTAATGTACAAAATATTCATCAATCTTTTAAGACTTCTCAAAATGAAGATGATTTTGATGAGTCAGTTTTGGATGACTCATCTTATATGTATTCCAACTGATAAACTTTAGTCTTCTTTTGAGCCTGTTTCTAAGACTTTTTAAAAATCCTTTAATAAATAGGTTATCTAGATCTGGTTGTTTTTTAGACACTATCCCTTCTTATTTGTTAAGAATACTATCTTCGTTACAACAATGATTACTTACAAATACTTTTATTATCAATCATATTATACACTTTCCAGAAAACCAAAACTAATAAACTACACCATTCATACAATCACTCACCATTCTAACGTGTTATTATAGTATCAAACACATATTATCTTTGAAAAACCATAAATACCATACTATTTGTCAAATAACATGGCTGTTGACAGTGACAAAATCTTTATACTTATCTCAACAGTCCACCAACATGATGATTGAGAGCCAAACAAACATTGACTGTAGAACTCCTGTCTTATCAATAAGTCTTGTATTTCCTAGATCATTCAGCACTACAATTTGAACCGCCGTGGACATCAGTCATTCTACAGCTTGAAATGCCATGGACATCAGTCATTTAATTCTGTTGATTAAATCTTCACACTCTGTATAAGATTCACAAGCCATGTCCAGCCGAATATAAACAAAAGTCTCTCAAAGATGGAAAAACCACAACCACTTCTACCTTGACCCTACATGGTCCATGTTTCGCTCAATCGAGCAACTTCAGGGGTCTGTTATCTAACAAAATAAAAACAAAAATCACCATAATCACCCCATCACTTCCACATACACACAAAAAAACTTCAAACATACAAAATGATTACTAAAAATATATATCTTATTAGTTAAAGGATCCTATTGGATTGGGTTGTTTTGTTTGTAAACTCAGCATTAAAACAAGGATAATTTTCTCAAAATATAGGGCATATTGTGTTGACTCCTATATTAAAACAACATAATGGAGATCAATCCTTAGTTTCTAATTTTAGACCATTTGCTAATATTCCATTCTTTGCAAAATTGCTTTAGTTTGTTATAGGGTCATAGATGTCATATAGAAGGTAGTGACAGATCTTTTCAAAATACTGTGCTGTTGCAGTTGACTTCTGAAGTAAGACATGTTTTATGCAGTACAGGAGAGTTGACATTGTTGCAATATTTCTGCTGCCGTTGACTCTGTAAATCATGACATCTTGATGATTCGGTTGTCAAAGGTTGGTATTAGTGCAACTGTCTTTAACTGAGTTTGATTCTTTTTTAAGGAATTGACAGTACTCAGTGTTAAAGGATGACAAATATTCTTCTTCAAGGTATTATCCCTTTGGTGTTACGCAGCATTCTCCTATCTATCCGCTTCTGCATAATTTATATATGAGCTCTCTTGATTGAGTTTTGTTGAAACCTGGAGAGTTCATGTTGTCTTATGCAGACAATATTTTCTTTCTGATCTCCGTTGATAGGAGTAAGGACTCTATTTTCTCTGGGATTAATGATTGTATAAATAGGGTAAAATGTTGGTCACCTAGGTTCAAACTTAAACGTAATGCTGACAAAATTAAGCTACTATGGTTTTCATTAGATTTGGATAAGATCCCCCACAAGATTTCAAGTAATGAAGGGGTCCCTGATAAGTGTTGTGAAAACTTCTAAGGTTCTAGGTGTAGTCTTGGATTTATCTTTGACTATGGATCCACAGATTACTGGCTTGATAAGAAAAGCTTACTTTAAATTGAAACAATTGAGAATGTTAAGATTTTATTTCTTTCAAGACCATTTTAAAATTATCGTTCAATTGACTATTTTATCTTTATTAGATTATGGTAATTCATTATATTTGGATTTGTCTTCCCAGCAGCTTTCAAGAATTCAGATGATCCAAAATTCAGCAGCTAAATTAATATTTCAAAAGACTCAAATGGATCATTTGACTCCATTGTTAAGTACTGGCTAGTCATTCAACTTCAAATTATTTTTAAAATAATTTGTTTTGTCTTTAAATTTTTGGATGGTACAGATCCTAAAGGTGGACCTCAATTAATAAACTTGCTAAAGTCTAGGGCTAGCTATAGGACTTGCAATTATTTGTTGTTTGCATTTCCATCTACAAAGGTATTCGGTTTAAAGTTGCTTTTCTCACTCTTTCTTCTTCTCAGCTGTCCTTTATTGGAATAATCTCCCCCTCAAAGATTTTTACTATTTCAAAACTCTTTGAAGACTGATTTGTTTTCTAGATTGAGTGAGATGTAATTTTTTTCATTTAATGTTTTTCATATGTATGCTTCCTGTTTAAGATGCAAAACTACTGGTTGATTCTATCAGTCTCTTTTCACAACTGTAACTTGCCTTGAATCTTAAGAGAGTTGGCAAGTAATAAGTCCTTGATAGCATAGCATAGCATAGCCCACTACAAGAGGGTTTAAGAGAGTTCAGCCCTTTATTCCTCCATTGCTTATTTTCTTTTTTTTTTAATGGAAAAAAATTGCATCCCCTGTTGGCAATTAACAACATATATACATTTGCAGAATGGCAGGCATATGCATGGCAATGGCACCTAGATATAAACAATTGTTACATTTTTCTTTTGCCCTCTGCCAGTTCTTTTTTACTAGAGTGTGCTTATTCACGAGCTTACTCTTATTTCTTGATTTGGCTGTGGAATATTTTGCCTCCTGCTATTAGATCCATTAATGACCTACTGGGTTTTCAGAAGGCTGTAAAAACTCATCTGTTTTTGGAAGATTATTAGAATTTAAGTTGAGCAATTGCTGTATTGAATTGCTCTCTGTTAGTTGAAATTAATATTTGAATGTTTTTATTATGTCAGGTTTTGTATTGTGTTTTCTTATTGAGTGTAATTTTGTAACCCAATCTGGGCATGCTTGGGAGGACATGCAAAAAATTTACTAAATAAATAAATATATGTTGCTGCATTTCCTCAGTTCAATATTTCAACATGTATATTTGTGAAATGGCTGTTCCTGCTGCATTGCAGGCATATACACGTACACTCCTGCATGTACGTTAGAAAAAGCTCTGCGGTAGCAGATTGTTTTCTAAAATACTACCGGAATTGTGTACATTCCAACTTGGATATATCAGTCATGATTTCTAGCTTCTGTCTAAAATAGGCTGCATGTGTTCTGAAAAAGGAGGGATTCCATTATCAGACAGCAAAATTACCTGCAGATGGGAGCCATGATGCAACCACACTATGTTCCAAAAGGAGTCACTCTCTGTCAATGACTGTCACTGCAGTGACTATAAGTGGACTCTAATCAGGGCAAAAAACCTCTGGTGACTAAGAATGGAGGCTTGTTGGGTCTAATTTTTGTACCTCATCCTATCCCGAGGAGTCTTGCTGATGATTAGGAATGTGTATATGGGCCATTTTTCATTTTGATTTTTTTTTTTTGGGGGGGGGGGGCATTTTTTGGCAGTTTACATTTTAATCCAATTATTTTTGTTTCATCTATAATCAACATTATTTGGAAATCATGTGCTACAATGAAATGAGAAAAAAAAATAAAATAAATTTCACTGCAGGAGTCTGGTATTCAAAGCTATTTAAGCAGGCAGGAGCCTCTCCTACTCATATAAATATTCTGCACCACTGAATTTTGGCACTAACCAGCTGTTTTGAAAGTGGAAAGTAGAGGGGTGTTTCAGAGACAGAGTTGAAAAAAGTTGGAAGTTATGTGGGTGCCAGCAATATTCATTCCTTGTGCCGCCTAGCTAACCAGGCATTTAGGACTGCATAACAGGTTCTGGCACTGAATATCAGCTGGCACCCACGTAGATTCCAATACTGGCTGAAAATGTGGTTGCACTCCCTTCCATTTCACCTCCCAACCCCAGCAAGGCCTGACCTCTTACCCAACCACCCAACCACCACCAATTTCACTCAACCAAACTCCCCAACTATGAGTTTTCCCACCTCCTGGCACTCCCACCAGTAGAAGACTCCCTTCCTGCCGCCCAACCTATCGTTTGCTCCCTGATGGGCCAGTGGAATAGGCTGGGCAGGAGTTAACCCTACTCACTCCTGCCCCTATCAGCTCCATCTGTTAAATTTCTGCTGCAAGCTCTAGCAGTAGTCTCATGGCACTACTGCTAGAGGTCAGCATTCCACATACCTTACATAACCTGGTGGTCCAGTGGGGTAGGCTGGGCAGGAATGAATCCCAATCACTACTGCCCCTAGTGCCTGGAGGGGCAAATACTCATGGTTGGATTAAGTTGGTGGAGATAGGAAGGAGGTCAGTACTACTGCTAGAGGTCAGTCCTCCAAATATGAAAAATTGACCTCTAGTGGTTCTGTGAGACTACCTCTAGAGCTTGCAGTGACCATTTTCAAATGGAGCCGATAGGGACAGGAGTGAGTGGGGTTCACTTCTGCCTGACCTACCCCACTGGATCACCAATGAATGCAAAGTAGGCCCGGGGGGGGGGGGGGAGGGAGCTAAAGATGGGTGGGTGAGAGGGATGCCAAAATAGGATTCTCTTTTTGGAGGTGGAGGTTTAGATCTTTTCAATGGTGGTGGGGAGAGAATAATTGACCCCCCCCCCCCTTATGTGAATTTTGGTCAGGACTTACTTAAGTTCAGACAGCTAGCAGAAGTCCAGAGAGAGCAGGATAGTCAATGCTGGTGCCTGGACATGGCCTGACATTGAATATCTGGGGCTAATTTAGGCAGTGACAGTGTTTAATAAAAACACTGACCACTGCTGGCTGAAAATTGACTGGCAGGCTTTTTTTCCAGTGCATTTTTAAACAGAACAAGTCTGTTTTGTTGTGTTTTTCTTGTTGTTTCCAAATGACTGCACATCCCTAATGAAGATTCACATATAAATTGATACACTGGATATTTCTTTGGTTATATAAACACATAAAAGTGCTCATTATATTTTTTGAGTACCAGAGGAATTTATTAATTTACATACTGCTTTCCAATTACATTCAAAACATCTCATTATTACATGCACTGTGGATGGGAAACACATACTTATTTAGACCTATTTCAATTTAGAAATTGTGCACATCAGCTAAGAGAGATGTACAATTCATTCAATTGCTTAAGAATTTCTTGCATAGACTTTTGAAAATAGAATTCAAGAAACAGAAGGCATAGAGTAGCCATGCCTCAATCTCTTCTGAATGTCTTTGAGGAATATGAAAATGCATGAAATCAAAGTGCGATGCAATTTTCCAAATATACACTTACTGTATTTTTTAAATTCTGGTTCATTCTTGCAGAAGGATTCACATCTCAAAAGCAACCCTGGACTGTCTCAATGGGGATTATAATGTTGAAGAAGGACATGGTAAAGAACGTAATGAATTCCTGCGGAAACACAATATAGAGACCTATTTAATAAAACAGCCAGAAGAAAGTCTGTTGACCTTACCTGAAGACATTGTAAAGGAGGCTGTGAGTGCATCAGACAGGAGAAACAGTGGGGCAACATTTACAGAAGGATCATGGAGCCCTGAACTTCCATTTGATAACATTGTGGGAAAACAGAATGTAAGTCAAATTTTCCTTCATGTCAGCAACTATGAAAGCATGCTTGACTGCAACTCACTAATGGAAGCCTCAAAGGAAACACATCCATCTTTAACCTTTTCTCTAACATGGAACTGCAAATGATTAAACCTCCTCGGGATAGAATTAACCTATGGTCCACATTACAAAAATGCCAGGTTTTTTTTATTGTCTTTCTAAAATGAAATGCCATAAACAACTCAATATTTCATTATAAATCAAAGTTCCACTGTAGTAGAGTCAGATTATTAACCTTCACAAATCAAAAGTCTAAGCCACAGACTGTGACCTTGAAACATCTAGAACTGCATGTTTTGCTATCTTTTCCTCATTCCCAAGGTGAAAAGTTGCAGGTGTGTGTTACACTGGATATGCAAACTTTTAGCATGGATGGATGCATGAGGCAAAGACCAGAAACTTGGTTAACTGCACCTAAGACAGAATTGTCATTTTACACCTTCTCTTCCATTCTAAACATAGTTTGAAAAAGGAGATTTCTACTGGGAGATAACTGCAACAGGAATTAATTGTTCTGAGTAAAGGGGAGGACATCTAATGCAAGTTATTTTTAGAGTAAAACCAATTGCCAGTGAATACTTTCTTTTGAGCAAAGGTAATTTGAAAAAGAAAGACAAATTAGGGACATTTTCGATATGATGTCTAAATCCGATTATGAACATTTTGTGAAAAGTGTCCAAAACTCCAGTAGCAAATATGACCGTTTTTAAACCAGAAAAACGTCTAACATCTTTGTTTTGAAAATGGCCATTTGCTAGACGTTTTTGTGCTCAGTGACGCTTTTAGGACCATTTAAAAAAAAAAAAAATCCAAGGGAAAAACGCATAAAAACAAGCCATTGGGATGTATGGGGGCCAACCTTCTTAGTAGAGTGGCCACACAGACATCCCAGCAGAGCAGTGGGGCACCCTAGTGGGAACTGCAGTGGTCTTCACATAAAAGCTCACAGGTACACATCTCACTGTTACCCCTTTATATGGTATGGTGAGCCCTCCAAAATCCACCCAAAACGTATTGTACTTCACTGTACACCACTGCAATAGCCCTTATGCCTGCAGGTGTCACCTATATGTAGGTACAGTATGTATTTATTGTTTTTTAGAGGGTTCACAGTGCTGCCCATTTACCACTGGCTTAGCACAGGAGCCCTTACCGCCACCTCAATTGGTGGTGGTAAATGCTCCCCCCCCCCCCCCCCGAAATGGCTGTATGGCAAACGCTTCACTTGCTGCACAGCCATTTCCTGAAAAAAAGCCCAAAGACCTGTCTTTTACCCGCTGTGGTAAAAGGGGGCCTCGGCGCATGTCAAAAGCATATGTCAACACCAGTGCGGGCCCCTTTTGCTGCAACTTCATAAAAAGGGTTGTCAGTGTAGTAAGTCAGCAATTAAGTGTCTACATTTAGGTACAAGCACTTACCCTTGTTCTATGGCAAATAAATGGGTACATTTATTTAATTGCAGCAGTTAGACACCTAACTGACAGTATTTAGTAAATAAAGCGTGCGCTTAAATAGTCAGAACACCCATATTCCTCCCATGTGAACACACCTCTTTGCAGTTATGCATTAAAACACTTATAGAATAACACCTTAGTCCACGTGGGTACATAACTGCCATTTCACTCCTGTGTTGGTGCTTATCTTCTATTTGAGCTGTAAAAGTTAGGTGCCTAGTTGGCGCTTACATTTTAGTGCACTATATAGAATTAGGAGGGAATGTTCCCCAACAAAAATGTGTATGTTGGAATTTTAGTATATAATGTTTATGCGCACAGTTGGACCCTGCTCATCATATTTTAGACACTTTGGACTAGATTTTACATATCTCGCCTAAAAAAACAGCACTGAAATGAAATTTGCTTATATGTATTCTATAAAGTACGCCTAAATTTAGGTGTACTTTGCAGAATAAGCTTAAATTTCTGTGCAGTTTGTAGTATACGCCAAGCGCTCATCCACGTGACTAAATTTAGTCGCAAGCAGTTACGTCAATTATAACTTGATGCAAATGTTGATACCTAAATTAGGCGGGGACCAAGTGTATTGTGTAAAAACGCGCATAGATTTTAGAAATGCCCACAGCCTGCCCATTCCATGCCCATGGCTACACCCCCCTTTTCAACTATGCAACTTAGAATTTACGATCATCACGTTATACACTTAGACAGTTGTATGTGTGAATTCTAATTATTGCCAATTGTTGTCAATAATTGCATGTTAAGTGGCAATTATCAGTGCTGATTGGCTTGTTAACTAAGTTGCACACAATGCAGAATACGACCAGATTTGCACACGCAATTTAAGTCGCAGTAAATAGAAACTGGGGTTTTATGATTATAAAATGGATGCACATAAACGTCCACTTCTCCATGTATCTTAGAACAGGTTTTGCATCGGCATATCCTGTCCTAAAACACTAGCAGAACCTGACATGTCCCTGTGGACATCTCAGTTCTGATTTCTGCATCTTTTCTGAAATGCCGCTACCAACATATAATTACTTTTTAAACCGCAGCTCCATAGATTTTTACAGTTTAGTAATGGCGAGTTTCACCAGACCTCTGCTATAAAGTAGTTTTTCCCGAACTTTGATATTGAATAACAAGAAATATTCTGTTTCCTAATGCTTAATGCCATAGCAGTGGTTCTCTCCATTGAGAGCACAAGATAAATGAAAGTGGCACCAACAATAAGAAAAAAAAAGAGTTAATTTAGTGTAGTGTATCCAGCTGACTCCTTGTACCCTGGAAATGATGTGGGCGCAACACAGTTGTTGATTGACTCCCCATTCAAGCAGAGAGAGTAGAAGGCACCAGGACAAAGTCCAAGACTGGCCAAGCAGCTCAGTCTATTTTTTAAAAACAATAGAAGCATTCACAATACAGTCTTCACATGCAGTATACAGGATGCACTCGACAACAATTTCACAAACACAGGCCCCGTGTTTTGGGGGACCTGTCAACACTGCAACCAACATTAAAATTGCAAACTGCAAGGATCCAACGAGTTCAAACTGTCAAGTGCACTTTTCTAAAGCGCAAAGACAAACAAGAGTGCAGATGAAAATGCCAATGGCATCTTCTCCATGAAAAGGTGTGGAGGAGTAGCCTAGTGGTTAGGGTGGTGGACTTTGGTCTTGAGGAACTGAGTTCAATTCCCATTTCAGGCACAGGCAGCTCCTTGTGACTCTGGGCAAGCCACTTAACCCTCCATTGCCCCAGGTACAAATAAGTACCTGTATACAATATGTAAGCCATATTGAGCCTGCCATGAGTGGGAAAGCATGAGGTACAAATGTAACAATAAATAAACTGAACTGCTTGGCCAATCTTGGACTTTGCCTGGTGCCTTCCACTTTCTTTGCTTGACTGGTGTTTGCCTGTGGAAAGTTTTTTTTTCCCCCTTTTTGTTGTTTTGAGTCCCCACGGCAGAGTAATCTGACATTATTCTGCAGTGCATTTAGTTGTGAAATTAGAATTAGATCTTGTAGAACATTTGGAGGAGCAAGAATAAATAAATAAATATAACTAAACAGAATATGTCAGTGTTCATGGAATCAAGTCTGCCCTAGAATTTGAAGCATTATTCCTATATTTTATGCTAACCGCAAAAACCAGGGTCTTTAAGCACATTAAAAGCTGAAACATGTATAATGCACAAATGCACTTTTCTTTTGCATTTGAAGCATAAAGGAATCATTGGCAAACAAGGTCAGCTTAAGATGCCTTCATTATTTTTATATGAGAAAATTATAAGGACATGGTGCATCTTTCTTTTGTTGTATGCATTTAGCCTGTAAGTCTGAAAACTGTTCATCACATTTAGCTCCACTTTGTGAGAGATCTTCCTTCAACAAACCTACTTGCTAATTCTAAATGTACTCATCATTGAAAGGCTCTCACAAAGTTAACATGGTGCATGGCATGATTTGCTGTTGTCTAAAATGTCTGCGTTGTGCATATGTATTTGAGGTGTACTGTATTTACTTCTGGGAAAACAGAACTTGAAACAATGCTTGAATAGTCTCTGTGTATTTTGTCTTGGTTTCTGTATTTTCATTATATTTAGACAATAGGTTGGAATGCATATTGACCTGAATAATTTGTATAAACCTCCCGATATTCAGCCGGTGATGGTGAGTGTTTTTTTTTTTTAAACATTGTCACCGGCTAAATTAGCTCCCAGTATTCAATGCCGGGCCATGTGGGCGGGCTACATATGGGCGGGCTGGGTGGCAGAGCTTATAAGGGCCCAGCCAATATCCAGCTGGGGCCCCTGTAACAGTTATGTGGGCCCCAGATGAATATTGGGCCAAGACCCAAATAAGCTTTATTGAAAAAATTGAAGCCCCCGAGCCCCCTCACCTGCCCACAGCCACAAGCCATTCCACCTTCCTCCCCCAAATGCTCCTTGCGCCTAACCCCTCAGTAGTTCAGGTAGCCCCCCCCCCCCCGAGCCTACCTTGATCCCTGGTGGTCCAGTGGCAGTTGTTGGGGGCAGGAGTAGAGCCCTCTTGTGTCTCTTTTGGCGCCTTTGTAAAATGGCTGCTGTGTCCTCTCACGGCAGCTCATGGTAGTACCGCAAGCTGCCGTGAGAGGTTGCAGCAGCCATTTTGGGAAGGCGCCACAAGGGGCAGCAGCGTGCCCCCAACAACCACCACTGGACCACCAGGTATCAAAGTAGGCCCAGGTAGGTCTACTTGAACTACTGAGGGATTGGGGGTTGGGAGCGGGAGGGGTTTGGGGGAAGTGGCTTGTGGCCATGGGCTGGGAGAAGGGGGGACTGCGTCGGGGAATCAGGGAATTTCAATTTTTAAAAACCCATCTGGGTCCCAGCCTAATGTTCAGCTGGGCCTGCATAAGCTTAAGTGGGTGAATTTAGGACAGCTTTTGACCTGTCCTAAATTCACCAGCTTAAGCTGGCCTTGGCTGAATATCGCTGGCACCCGCATAACCACACCTCCTCCCCAACATGCCACCCCGATCCACCCCTGTCCAGCCCACTTTATTTTGCCTGGTTTTGTGCCTCTGAATATCAGCGGTTGGGCGGGGACAGGTGATTTATGTGGGCCAGAGCCTCTCCAGCGCCCTAAATTGCTCTGAATATCAGCCCCAAAGTATTTGCCTCTCTGTATTTTTCCCAGGGGTCAATGCAGAAAGGCTCACAGTAGAGCTGTGCATGGATATCTGAGCGCATGGTTTCTACCGCACACATAGTGGCATGCAAGAAGCAAACTGCATGCAAATTTTATGTGCGGAAAACCTGCAGCAAGTGTGGGGAGAATATGCCGGGCGCAAGCGCACAAGGTTTCACAGTAAACACGGCTTCTCTTGCACATCGAAACAAAAACTGAAAGTATCAGCACACATCAGTGCTTGCTCTCCTGCGCCTAAATATGAGCCTCGCAAAAGCCTATGTGTGCTTTCACTTTTGGTTTTGTTCCAACATGTGCACGTTTGCTGCCTTGCAGGGGCTTCCTTCCAGTTGGAAAACAAGACAAAACCAGCAGTTAAATTTGAAAGATTGACAAGATACCCTTTCCACAAAATCTTCTATTCCATCCCAGACCCTACCGAAAAAATTCTTGCGCTGTTCCCGAATCAAAAATGAGCAGCATACTCCCTGCATTGCATGGAATATCTAAATGAGCTCATCAGCATGCTTTTTAATACAATGTGAGGCTGTGTCTTCTGTGCAAGTTAACTCCCACGCACAAGCCCCCTCTTCATCGCTTAGCACATACACCCCATGTTCAACCCACAGTAACCCCGCAGCTAAGCCCCTTGTTGCTTCCTGTATTGGCCTCCCAGTATGTAAGATCAATAAAGTTAGGATGATTTTTTTTTTTTTAAGAAAATAATCATTTGCTCAGGCTGTAATCATGTGCATAATCTAACAGCAGTCCGTTTGTCCTGTGAATGTTTCTCTACCCTTTATGGAGCAAGAACCTTTAATGGTTAGCCAGTAATTCTCTTCTTATGCCCACCCAGGCTCTGGGCCTTGTGCTGAGGCTGCCAAGGATGACCATTAGCACCAATGATGTTTTTGTATAGTTTTATAGTCATATGAACACCTGTCTGCTCAGAGGTGGACTGGGGCTATCAACACTCTTCTTTTAGACTATCAGATTTCAGATAGTAATAACATTCATTTCAGTGTGTGCCTGAGCCTGAATTGTGGCTTTTCAGTTTCCAAGAGAACAGCAGTTTCTTACCTAAGTGGCACATTTAGAAGGCAACATTTGTTCTATGGTCATTCATCTTTTTCCCTTCTCATTTATAAATAGAAATATAAGGTAGTTAAGAAGCAAAAGATAAAATTGTTCTATTTTATAGAGCCATTAAAATTGGAAGTTCTCTGTGACATTTCTAGTCAACAAGATGGTAGTTTTGAATTTGATAAGTAATAGAAATGAGACCAGGTTTTGGATCTCTATGTCCAGTTCTTTCTGTCATGAAGTTCTTGTTTTCCATCAAGTAGGATTTGTTTGTTTGTATATAAAATTAGATCTCAATTGAAAGAAAATTTGGACACAATCTGCCCAATATTTAAAACCATTTAACTGGCTAGGAATGAATAAGAGGTAAGGGAAATGGGACTTGATATACTGCCTTTCTGAGGTTTTTGCAACTACATTCAATGCAGTTTACATATATTCAGGTACTTATTTTGTACCAAGAGCAATGGAGGGTTAAGTAACTTGCCCAGAGTCACAAGGAGCAACAGTAGGATTTGAACAGCCACCTGTAGGTTGTAAGACTGGTGCTGTAACCACTAGGCCACTCCTCCACTCTCCTCAATGCACCCTGGTCCGTGGGCCAGGCTCTTTCTAGCCTCCAGGTCCCTAAACTCCTCAAACTTATCCTTCTGGCTCCGCTAGCCAGAAGTGCCAAAATCCACAAAGAAAAAGAAAACCACACCAAGACCCCTCTCAAGGGCGAACACACACTTTTATTATCTCTTAACTCCACCCCCTGTCACTCTTCTGTACCAGAGGACTTTTCTTCTGCATTTTGTTTCATAAAAACTCCTATGGGCTGGGCTTCCTCCTACCCAGGGACCTCCCAGTCACTTCCCTCAGTGACTCTTCACAGGGACTTACTCTGTTTAGTAATCCCAGTTTAACAGGGGGGTTACATAAATAACTGAGTAGGTTGCATATTCTGGTGCTATTTGGAACCACATCTGTATATAAGTTTTGAACCACACTGCATCCCTTCTCCAAATATCTTTGTAGATGAGGGTCACCCTTTTTATTTGTTTTGCTGCAATCTTCATCTTTCATAAGTACATAAGTATTGCCACACTGGGATAGACCAAATGTCCATCAAGCCCAGCATCCTGTTTCCAACAGTGGCCAATCCAGGTCACAAATACCTGATAAGATCCCAAAAAAGCTCAATACATTTTATGCTGCTTATCCCAGAAATAAGCAGTGGATTTTCCCCAAATCCATTTTCATAATGGACTATGGACTTTTCCTTTAGGAAGCTATCCAAGCCTTTTTTTAAACCCTGCTAAGCTAACTGCCTTTACCACATTCTCTGGCAATGAATTCCAGAGTTTAATTACATGTTGAGTGAAGAAAACCTTTCTCTGATTCGTATTAAATTTACTACTTTGTAGCTTTTTTTTTTTTTTTGTTACATTTGTACCCCGCGCTTTCCCACTCATGGCAGGCTCAATGCCCTAGTCCTAGTATTTTTGGACAGAGTAAACAAACGATTCACGTCTATTTTATAGATCTCTATCACCCTCAACCTCCAAGGCAGTTTGCTTATATGACACTAGAACTCTTGCAGTCCTTGAAGGCAGATTGACAGTGATGGCAGCCCTTGCTACCATCTGATCTTTTGCAGGGTTTACTGTAGTTGTTGATGCCATGTTTCCTCCTTGAGTGGTATTGAGCATATCCCCTCTGCAACACATCTGAGACCTTCAAGCTCCTGTCATACAGGGTCTTTAGAGCTTGGGTGGATCTTCTGCACCACAGAACTAAGCTAAGTATTTTCATACTGATCACATCTCTACCACAATAATTTGGTCTGATTTTTTATGCTACTCATCATGAATGATATATATATTTCTAAGCATTTCTAAAGTATTTTTCCATTCTTCCAAAGATCACCCAGGGTAGTGTACAAAGAAACAAAATGCATAACATAAAACACAAGTAAAATATTCAATTTAATGAAGGAAGCAAAAGAAAATATCAAACCCCCATAATAAAACAAACACAAATTTAATAAAACAATAAATGCAAATTAATTAATAGAAAACAAAGGATAAGATACCTTCCACACAGGAATACCCAACTAATTTGCAGGTACATAGAAACAATGGGAATAATATTCAGCTAGCCCATGTCTGGGCACTAGCATTGATATCAGGAGGCTCAATCGGGTGGGGCTAACTGCCAGAGCTTATGCGGGTCGATATTCAACCAGGGCCCGCATAAGACATTCAAACAGACCTCGGCTAAATATTGGCCAGGACCCGCATAATTAGTTTTGCAGTCTAAGTCCCCCCAATCCCCCTCCTAGCCCCCCAAAAGAGAACCTCTCCTTCCTACCCCCAGCCTCTTTCATTCAACCCCTGTAGCAATGGCCACCCAACCCCCCTCTGCCCTACCTGATAGCTCTGGTGGTCCTACTGGGGGCAATGGGGGCAGGAGTGAAGGCCACTTGCTCCTGCCCTTGTAGCTTCCATTGGAAAATGTCTGCACTGACCTCTCATGGCAGCTCACAGTACTTGAGAGTCGGCTTTGCTCCTGCCCCTAGTGCCCTCACTAGGACCACCAGTGCTATTAAGGTAGGCCCAAGGGTTGGGAGTTGAGGGCCATGTGGGGAGAGGGGAGAAGGAGGCGCTTGAGTCTTGTGGACTGAGGAGAGGGGTAGGAAGGAGGGAGGCTCTTTTGGGGGCATCAGGAGGGAGATCAGTGGGATTTAAGATTGCCAATATTCAGCACCAGGGCCCATCTAGTTAAGTGGGTGAATTTAGAACAGCTTTTGAGCTGTCTTAAATTCACCCACTTAGCTATGTAGTCCAGACACTGAATAATGCTGGCTCATCCCCAGTGCCACCCCCTGTACTGCCCCTGACCTGCCCACTTTTTCTGAGGCAGGTCAGAGCCAATACTCAGTGGCACTCCCCGGTTTAGCACTGCTGAATATTGGGGGGTTAGGTGTCTGAAGGTGATTTAAGCAGGCAGAAGCCTCTCTGCCCGCTTAAACCGCTTAAATCACTTTGAATATCAGGGAGGGAGGTCCCAATTTAACCTAGTATCTAATAAAGCCAGAATAGCAAAATAATGTTATATATGAATTTGAACAGCACTAACTATAGCCATAAGCAAACCTCTTCTTGGCTTGTTTTGTGACCAGTCACTTTTCTATACCTTGTGTGTTTTTCTGCATCCTTGGTTTTTAATCTTCAAGGTTTTGTTTGTTTGTTTTTTTTTTAATTCTATCTGGCTCTGTGTAGCTTTTACAGTACCATCTAAGGGCAATTTCATTTAGCAGCAATGACTGTGACAAAAGAGAACAATAAATAACGGTCCTTCTTGTATACAAAATGTCAGGGAAGAACATTTATCATCCAACACGAGAAACGTGAAATCAATAACTATTTTATCTCGGTTTCTAAAATTATTATTTCATTAAGCTTCTGTGTTGTTCTAAATTTGTATCTCCTAATGATGTGTGATGAGGTCCAGTTTAATATCAAATAATATATCTGAAAACAAATATCACTGCAGTGACATGCTGTGTTACAGCACAGCCTCCCCCACCCCCACCCCACCCCAATTCTAACAGAATTTTCAAACATGAAGAGTTTCCCTATCAACCTGTTGGGAAAAAAATGAGCAGAACATTACAGAATCTTTCTGCATAGAACAAAAAAATGTTTTTCATATAATCACATCTCTCCCATCTCTCTTTACTGTTGTGTAATTGTGAATTGGCCTCCGTCAGCATCCGTAATTAGATACTGAAACAGCTGAAAAGCTGTTAATATAAATGATCTGTCTATTAAAATAAAACAAAAAAAATGCTGCTGAGCATTCAATTATTGGCGTTAAAGAGGAGATTTACTGCACTGCAATAGATGACAAAGAAATGTCTGTTTCAGCAGAACATTTTCAATAGAGTTTGCAGGGAAATTCTCCTCAGACAAATAATAAAGTATTAGGAAAAAAAATTATTTTAACATGGGTTGATGAAGACCTCATTTAGAACTGTGGTTCTTGACTTTTGTCCTAATGGCCCCCAAGTGAATTTGAATTTCAAGATTCTTGTAATGAATGTGCATTGAGCTATATTTTAAACTATTTTTAACATTTCTGTTCCACATGTCTAAAGTCAAGATCTAGGTGGGCTCACAGTGTGGAGTCTAATTACTAAAGTGCATGAGGTATTTAATGCAAGAATTACCACTCACTATTTGTACAGGCCACTAATAATGCAGTATTGTTACAGTTAATGCATGGTATATAAGAACATAAGTATTGCCATACTGATACAGACCAAAGGTCCATCAAGCCCAGCATCCTGTTTCCAACAGTGACCAATCCAGGTTACAAGTACCTGGCAAGATCCCAAAACAGTACAATACATTTTATACTGCTTATCCAGCAGTGGATTTTCCCCAAGTCCATCTTAATAATGGCTTATGGACTTTTCTTTTAGGAAGCTATCCAAATCTTTTTTAAACCTCGCTAAGCTAACTGCTTTTACCACATTCTCTGGCAATGAATTCCAGTTTAATTACATGCCGAGTGAAGAAATATTTTCTCTGTTTTAAATTTAATACTTTGTAGCTTCATTGCGTGCCCCCTAGTCCTAGTATTTTTGAAAAGAGTAAACATGCAACAAACAAACAACAGCTGTCTTTTCTCCAAGCTGAAGAGCCCTAGCCGCTTTAGCCTTTCCTCATAGGGAAGTCATCCAATCCCCTTTATCATTTTTGTTGCTCTTCTCTGTACCTTTTCTAATTCCACTATATCTTTTTTTAACTAGAACTGCATATGATATTCGAGGTGTGGTCGCACCATGGAGTGATACAAAGACATTATAACGTCCTCATTTTTATTTTCCATTCCTTTCCTAATAATACCTAACATTATATTTGCTTTCTTAGCCCCACCTCACACTGAGCAGAGGGTTTCATCGTATCATCAATGATGACACCTAGATCCCTTTCCTGATCGGTGACTCCTATTGTGGAACCTTTCATTACATAACTATAGTTTGGGTTCCTCTTTCCCACATGCATCACTTTGCACTTGCTTACATTAAACATCACCTGCCATTTGGATGCCCAGTCTCCCAGTCTCGTAAGGTCCTCTTGCAATTTTTCACAATCATCTTGCGATTTAACAACATTGAATAAACTTGTGTCATCAGCAAATGTAATTACCTCACTAGTTACTCCCATCTCTAGATCATTTATAAATATGTTAAAAAGCAGTGGTTCCAGCACAGACCCCTGGGAAATCCCACTATCTACCCTTCTCCATTGAGAATACTAACCAATTAACCCTACTCTCTGTTTTTTATATTTTAACCTGTTTTTCATCCACTGTAGAACACTACCTCCTATCCCATGACTCTCTAATTTCCTCTGGAGTCTTTCATGAGGTACTTTGTCAAATGCTTTTAGAAAATCCAGATGCACAATATCGACCGGCTCACCTTTATCCACATGTCTGTTCATCCTTTCAAAGAAAAGTAATAGATTGGTGAGGCAAGATTTTCCTTCACTAAATCCATATTGGCTTTGTCTCATTAATCCATGCTTTTGAATATGCTCTGCAATTTTGTTCTTTATAATAGTCTCTACCATTTTGCCCAGCACCGACATCAGGCTCACTGGTCTATAATTTCCTGGATCACCTCTGGTACCTTTTTAAAAAATCGGTGTTACATTGGCTACCCTCTAATCTTCCGGTACCTTGCTTGATTTTAAAGATAAATTACATATTACTAACAAAAGTTCTGCAAGTTCATTTTTCAATTCTGTCAGTACTCTGGGATGAATACCATCTGGTGTAGGTGATTTGCTACTCTTCAATTTTTCAAATTGTGCCATTACATCTTCCAGGTTTATAGAGATTTTATTCAGTTTCTCTGACTCATCAGCTTTGAATACCTTTTCTGGCACTGGTATCTCTCCAAAATCTTCCTCAGTGAAGACCGAAGCAAAGAATTCATTTAATCTCTCTACTATGGCTTTGTCTTCCCTGAGTGCCCCTAACCACCTCACCTGGAAAGGAGCATGGAATGGACAGGGTATATGCCTTGCAATTAATGAAGTGCTCCTTACTGCTCATTATCTGTTAACAAGTCAAGTAGCACAAAACAGTTACGTTATAGACATTGCATCATCTACCATTCATTCATTGTACTGGATGGAAACGTTTTCTGTGTTAGCTGAATGTTATTACTGGGAACATCCCTGACCATTAAGGTAGAGTTTTTGCAGTGGTATCATCTTAAATTTGACTGTTAATCCATAGTAACTGAAAAACCTTACCACACTTTAGTAAATAGGGGCCTACATGGGAACTAATTAACATAGGAACTAATTAAATTGGTCTAATTTGGTTGTCCTAAATTGCAGACTTAGGGGCATAATTATTAACATGGGTTACTGTTAAAACATATGGTTTTATCTCTAACTATTGGGTTCTCAACCCAGTCTTCAGGTCACACCTAGCCAGTCAGGTTTTAAGGATACCACTACAAACCCATGGCTTCTTTTACAAAGCTGCGCTAGCAATTCCCGTGCAGCAAATGAGATGAAGTCCATAGGAATTGAATGGGCTTCCTCTCATTTGCCGCACCGAGAGTCGGTAGCACGGCTTTGAAAAAGAGGCCTTCACTTTGACTAATTAGCTTGTTTAAATTATCTATTATCACCAAATAATAGCTAGTTCTCCCTCATATATTACTGCTCAACTAATTTTAATTATAATTGTGTTCTATATTCCCAACAACTAAATTTTTTGTGTTTAAGAAAAGACTTCAGTGTTATTAACAGTACCTCATATGCCTTGTAGATATATTTAAAGGTTGCTATAGATTTTCTATCACCTCCACATTTTCTAGATTTTCTTCTTTGTCTTGTATCTTTTATTATTATTTTTTTTTTACATTTGTACCCTGCGCTTTCCCCACTCATAGCAGGTTCAATGCAGCTTACATATTATATACAGGTACTTATTTGTACCTGGGGCAAAGGAGGGTTAAGTGACTTGCCCAAAGTCACAAGGAGCTGCCTGTGCCTGCAGTGGGAATTGAACCCAGTTCCCCAGGCCAAAGTCCACCACTCTAACCACTAGACCACTCCTCCCTTATTTAAATCATCTGCTACTATTAGTAGTAGTAATAATAATAATAATAATAATAATAATAATAATAATAATAATAATAATAATGCTTCTTGACTTCAATATACCATCTTTGATCTTTGCAGTTCACTTCAAATAGCAGTTATAATTCTTAACGACACTCTAAAACTTATCTCGATTGGGCTCAATAGAATCTCTCCATTTCACAATATATAATTCTTCAGGAGCTGCCGACACATACAGAATAAATATGCATGAGAGAGATTTGCCTGTGCTACCTCCATTCCATGCAAATCTATCTCATGCATATTCATTGTGGGTACCCTGAAAACATGACTGGCTAGGTGTGTCCCAAGGGCTGGGTTGACCTGCTCTAACTCATGCTGTTTTAGCACTGGTCCTATTTTATGCATGGGATAAATACAAAGGAACTTATATGCAAAAGGGATGGAATAAAAGCAAAACTTGTAGGTGGGTAGATGGCAATTCCAGTAGTAGAGAAATAAGGTCAGTACTGGGTGGACTTCTATGGTCTGTGTCCCAAAATGTGACAAAACAGGGCAGAGTTTTAGGGTCTCTGTCCCGATTATAGAATGATGAATTTGGATGGACTGCAGCAGGCTTTGACAGCAACTCCAGTGATTGGGTAGTAGGACCAGTGCCGGCCAGATTTCTGTGGTCTGTGACTTGAGAATAGCAGGGACAGATCAAGAACAAGTGTGCGAATTTGTGTCACATTCATATCATATGCTATGAGTGTATCTCAGAGGGGGAGAGCAGTGGCGTAGCTACGGGGGGCCTTGGGGACCTGGGTCCCCCCAAATTGGATCGAGGGCCTCTAGTTTGGCTGGCGGGAGTCCCCAACCCCAGCCAGTTGAAGCCTTTCTCCAGCGCTGTTCTCTGTGCATTGCCTGCCCTGATTCCCCTCATGTTGTGTGCATGCTCGGTTTTAATGAAACTGAGTATGCGTGACTCGCACATGCTTAATTTCACTAAAACCGAGCATGCACACGATGTGAGGGGAAGCAAGCAGGCAATGCACAGAGAACAGCGCTGGAGAAAGGCTGCAGCTGGCATGGGTTGGGGATCCCCACCAGCCAAGGTACATGGGGTTGTGGCAGGGAGGTGGGCCAAACTATGCACCCCACTTTGGGCTCCAGATCCCCCAAACATTGAGGTCTGGCTATGCCACTGGGGGAGGAAACACCTTACGATTCATAGGGAATAAAATGTTGTCAGTTTGCTGGTATTGGCAATGAATATGACTATCCTGCAATCAAAATGATAAAACCACTCTTTCAGGATTGTGTGGCTGCCCTATTTGTGGTGCCAGGATTTGCTCATGACAGAGTATAAGCTGCACACAGTGGCAGGTGTGACTCTGGCACCTTATTGAGCAGACTAGTTGGACCATGTGGGTCTTTATCTGCCGTCATATACTATGTAACTAATGGGGTTAACGATAAAGTAAAACGATAACCCACATTAATAACTTCCCCCGTTAACTGGGGACCCTGAAAACATTTGTTCAGTCATTGTCCGATTATTGTTTTGTAGAATAGAGAAGAAATAACCAAAGGCATTTTGGTAGGCAGTCTCCGAAGATAAAATATACTCTGTCAGGATTGAAACCTAGGACCCCATGGTCTGGACTTTGGAGACTTCTAACCTGTGAGTGAGCCACAGCCCTTGGAGCCTCTGAGTGGAGGTGATCCAGCCCTTGGAGCCTCTGAGTGGAGGTGGTGGAAGGAGGTCCCCACCCCCATTAGACCAGCAAGGGGTATGTCTATCACGTACAGGAAGTCAGCCCGGCACACCCTTCTGGTCTAACAAATAATCTGATGGTCCTTTCCTGTGCCTGGCTTATATCCAGCTCTGATTTTTCCTGTTGCTACTTGCTATCAAATTACCTTTCTGTTCCTGGTTCCTGCTGCCTTACCTGCTTGTCATCTGTATGCTGTCCTGGCTCCTGCTCCCACTCTGTCTGCCATTCCATCCTGGCCTGAATTTGTCTCTTTCTCCTGCTCCTGCTTATCTGGACCACCCTGCTTAGCCTCTCCATGCTCAGGCCCAAGCCCTGACACTCACAGGGTTTGTACCATCATGATCAGTTTTGTTTGCTGCCCCCATGAAGCTTATTTATTAGAAAGAAAGGTTATTATACATATTCTAAGAGACAAGTAATATTTTCTGGATATGTTAGGGAACTTAGTTCTCTCATTTTCCTCAACTGCCCAAAAACACTACTGATCTTCGTTAGGGTGCTAAGGGGTCCTTTCATTAAGCTGCAGTAGAAAGTAGTCTTAGTGTGCCCATATGGGGAATTTTCCCACACACTACAACTATTTTTACTGCAGATGTAAAATGGCTGATTTTCCATTTTCCCAGTGGCCATTCACTATTGTTTCCCTTAGCATGTGGCCATTTAAAAAAAATTAGAATGTGAGCACATACCAACGCCTACCCCCTGTTTATAAAGCAGCGTGGCAATGCCGACACAGCTCATTCAAAATGAATGGGCTGCGTCGGCATTAGCGCACCGGCAGCTGCTAGCGTGGCTTTATAAACAGGGGGAGCAGTAAGGGCTGATGTGCTAATCCTGTGCTAATCAGTTGCACATGGTAATGAGGGCGCGCTGATTAGCATTGGCATGTCCATTTTCCATCCCCTCCCCCAGACATGCCCCTTCTGTGATAAAATTTAAAAAATATATTATTTAGTGCACGGTTTGCTAGCGCAAATCACAAAATTACCTGCCAACTGCATCTTAGTGAAAGAACCTCTAAGTATTGTTTTTCATATTATCAGCAAAAGATTTAATGCTTCTCCTTTGGCATGACTGTAATATGTCCATAGCCCAATAAAATCAGACGGTAAAATAAAGTTCTCAGTGTCAGGCAAAGACCATGCAGAGGCCATTCTCGGCTCAGGACTGAGACCTTACATTTGGCCTTAGTCAAAATACAAGAAGCAAATACAGCATGCAAGTAAAACCACAGTACTTTAGACAAAAATTAATTTGCTGAACACACAATATTAATTTTACAATTGAAATCACTGAAGCATCAAATGCACTGCAGTTAAAAAGGAGATCAGATATATAGTGTAATAACTAGATATTACATAAAGCATTTCTATAGTGAAAGAGCTGAAGTAAACACTTAAGTGAAGCACTTAAAATGCAGTAACTGGGCCAATGAATGTTTCAGGGGCAAGTGCTGTATCATACTGGGCGAGAGCTGTCCTTCTGCTTCTTGAGCAGGCTGTTGCTGGGGGGGGGGGGGGGGGGGGGGTTGCAAGCCACAGATGTTATATTTAGAGCCCAAATTAGCCAGCATCCAAGGGCAGCCACAATTTGTGGCCCCTGACCAAGGATTGTTACTTCAATGGTTAGTCCTGGCAACGAATATTGCTGGCACCCGCATAACCACCAGCTCCTTCCCAGTGTCACCCCTTGTAGCACCCCTGTCCTGCCTACTTTTAACATAGGCAGTCAAAGATGATATTCAGGGGCATTGGCCAGTTTAGCCCCTCCTGCCTGCTTAAATTACTTTCAATATCAGGTGATCTATATTTAGGGGCTGTTTTACTAAAAGGTGCTAAGCCCTTAACACGAGGTTAATGCACAAGAACAAGCTACTGCATAAACATGTTGTGTGGCATTTTGCTTGTCTTCACACGCTAAACCATGAAGTAATAATTTTATTAAAATATTTTTGAAAGGGAGTGCGGCATGGGTGGGGAATGGGCATGTTTGCGTTAACCAGCTAGTGCATTACTAGTAGTGGACACTAACTTGTTAACACAGAGTTAATGAAGGAACACCTAGTGCTTCTTAAAGAGAAGGTACTAAGAGCTATGGTGCCTGAAAGTTCTGCTTGGAAAAAAAATACGCTTAGGCAGATTCTCTGAAGCACACCTATAATTTAATGATTAGGCTTAAGATTTGATTAGGCTTAAATTTCCACATGGCATATAGAATATATCAAGCGTCTCTCTACATGACCAAATTTCAGTCACGGCCATTTACGCCATGTTTTACTTGGCATAAATCCTGATGCCTAAATTAGGCACAGAGCGGGTGTATTCTATAGATACGGAAAGTTCTAGAACAGTATTGGGCAGACTTTTACATTCTGTGCCCTGAGAAAGGCAAGGACAAATCAAACTCAGGTATACATATTATTCATCACATACCATGTAAAATGAGTTTATCTTGTTGGGCAGACTAGATGGACCGTTCAGGTTTTTATCTGCCATCATTTACCATGTTACTATATATATTTTAGAAATGGCTATGCCTGGCCCATGGCCCCACCCCCTTTTCAACTCTGCGACTTAGAATTTAAGCGCGCCACGTTACAGAATATACTTAGCAAGTTGTGCACATAAATCTAAATTATTGCCAATTAGTGCTGATAATTGCTTGTTAACATCCAATTCACAGTACCGATTAGCTAGTTAACCAATTAACTTAGGCACACTGTTATAGAATACTCTTCGATTTCCATGCGGAAATTAAGACGCGATATATAGAATCCTGAGGTAAGTGCCTGCGTTAAGTTTTTGGAGGCCTCACATACTAATGGAAATATTAGTACATGACCTTCAAAAAGGAACATGCCCTATAAAAAGGAAACATAAAATCTGCAGTTAGCTCATGGAAAATTCCCACATTAAGTGCAAATTTGAGTACATTTTAGTTAAAGGGCCCCTTAATTCTTCCCAGTATTAACTATGACTATTTGATGAATGCATATTCTTTTGCATGGCTAGAACTCTTAGGCCCCTGTTTACAAAGCCGCGTTAGCAGCTGGCGGTGCAGTACTACCAACACAGCCCATTCACTTTGAATGGGCTGTGTCGGCAATGCCGCGCGGCTTTGTAAACAAGGAAGTTAGCGTTTCCTCTTTGAATTTATGCCTTACTATTTGCCCAGAGGCTCTTATCCCATTTCAGCCCATAGTGAAATTCCATATACTGGAATCTAAGCTCCCCCAGGTCACTTAACCTCTCAACAAGAACTAAAGAACTGCACCAACTCTGTTAGCTAATGCTGTAACTGAAGGGAGTGAACAGGTTAAAGATCACTGCGTGTGTGGGTTCATTTTCTATTTTCCATTTCTTGACATGGCATGATCAGAAGCTCTGTTTTCTGTGCCAGATTTCTGTTTGCCAACATTAGTTCATTGGCAGAACGGCAACAGGTGCATTGTTCTCCTAGGGCCACGCTTACATTTGTGCAAATAGGATTATTTGTTATTGTTACTATTTTATGGGTCGTTCTGGATCTTTTACCTAGCTCACATAGAAGTGATAAATGAAGTTAACTCTTTAAAACAAGAACAATCCTAGAAGACTGGTGTTTTCTTTTTTTTCTGATGAAATACCAGGTTTATTAAAATGTTGACAGCTGTCAGAAGCCAATGTCTTTTATTAAAATATCATTTTTTGAGAAAACAATACAAATATGATGCATCCTATTTTGGAGATGGGGAACAGAATATTAAGTAGCACAAAAAATGGCTCCATGTAATTTCCTTATCGAATATAAACCCTACTGAATAAATTAGTCCCAAAAGTCTCAGCTAATAAAGAACCCCTTTTACCAATCTGCGGTAAAAGGGAACGTACAGTAGCATCGGCACCAAGGCCCCTTTGACACCAGCAGATAAAAAGCCCAAAAAAGTAAATGTGGTAAGTAAACACTTGCCACGTGGCCTTTTCCAGGGGATGCCTTACCGCCACCCATTGAGGTGGCGGTAAGGGCTCCCACGCTAACCCAGCGGTAACCCCCAGTGGTAAAAATTACAGCTAATTTCTAGGAGTGGTGGAACTGGTGTGCACTGGGGGCCTCACTATCTCCGGTGCCCATGTTAGCCCCCCCCCCCCAAATGTCTCATTTGGTGCAGAATATTATGGTTAAACCTGTGGAAAAAAATTGGGCCACAATCACTAAATGGAGCCGAAAAGTAGGTGCTGGGAACAATGTGAGCTTAGTGCTGTTCTATAAAGGTTATCCTCCGGATTCTACATATTGCGCAAAGTGTTCCACGCCAAAATCTAAGTGAATTCTATAACAACACACGTAACTTAATTGGCTTAACAAGCGAATCAGCATTGATACTAGCACTTAACAAGCAACAATGGGCATTAATTGACAATAATTAGAATTTACATGCATAACTCGCTAAGTGTATTCTGTAATGCACAGCACCTACATTTTAATGCGCACAGCCAAAAAGGGGTGTGGTTATGGGTGGGGAAATGGGTGTTTCATGGACATTCCAAAATTTACACACAAGTGTTACAGAATATGCCGCTCTGCATCTAAATCTACACACCGGTATTTATTTATGCCACATTTTCCTTGGTGTAAATGGATGCGCATAGGATTTATGCCAAGGAAAACCTGGTGTAAATCTCAGCATGTAGATTTAGGTGAACTGGGCCATATTCAGGCGCCATAGAATCTGGCCCTATGCTCCTAAATTTAAGAGCGTAATTTATGCTTCTAAATCTATGCTAAATCTATGAGCGTAATAGGCCAGCCCTAAATTAGGAGCATAAATTTAGGAGCATAGATTACGCTCATAATTTAGGAGAGTAATACAGGAGAATAAATTTAGGAGTGTAAAGTTGGGAGCAGAACCTTTATAGAATAAGGCCATTAGCATGTATTTTGATGCCCAACTTGGGCACAATGACTTATACCAACTGTAATCTGGTGCAATTCCTGGCTCGCAACTTGGGCACACAACCTCCATATTCTATATGGCGCCTACATCTTTGGAAAGTCCCTGACTCACCCATGCCCCTCTCATAGCCATACCCCTTTTGGGTTGCATGCAAGAGGATTTAGGCGCACATTTCTATAGAATTGTGTGCAGTAAGATGTATGCGCAAAGCCAAATTAGAGCCAATTAACATCAATAATTGACAACAATTATTGATGATAAATGGCTCATTAACTAATTTATTTGCGCACGGCTCTCAGGATCATGCACAATTTTGTGCACCCAAATAGAATCTGGGAGACTGTATGCAAATACATGAGGGCTGATATTCAGCTGGTGAGATACAGCCCGCATAAGTTCTGTGGTGAACGCTGACCCCAGATTTTCAATGCCGAGCCATTTTCAGTGATTGGTATTGGATAAGTGTGGAGTTTTTTTTTTGGGGGGGGTGGCCATTGGAGCTTAACCAGTTAAGCTGAATGCTATTTAACTGGCCAGGAGCAGTTCTTGGCCAGTTAAATAGCGCTGAATATTGGGGTGGGGGGTGATGTTTTGTTAAACGGGGCATACTATCCCTCTGTCACTTTTTACCTTCTTTTCATAAGATCAGAATGTCATTCCCAATAATAATAACTCTTAGGGGCCCTTTTACTAAGCCATGAAGCCATCTACACACATCCTACGTGCATCAATTTTGAACTACCGCCCGGCTACCGCGTGGCACGGGCGGTAATTTCATTTTTTTCCATGCATCCACTAAGTGCACCGGAAATTGTCCGGCACATGCTGCTAACCGGTGGTAATTGACATTGAGGCTTATTTTCAAAGCACTTAGCCTCCCAAAGTGCTTTGAAAATATGCCTCATTGTACATGTGTAGACCATTTCCGCCTGGTTACCGCATGAGACCTTACTGCTAGGTCAGTGGGTAGCGGTAAGGACTCAGGCCCAAAATAGACACATGGCAATTTTTATTTTGCCGCACATCCATTTTCGGCCCCCCCAAAAAGGGCTTTTTTTGCAGGTGCGCTGAAAAAATGGACCTGCACGCATCCAATAAACGTGTCTACACCAGCGCAAGCCATTTTGCAGATCACCTTAGTAAAAGGACCCCTTGGTGTTATTATAACTTTAATAATAAAGCCATTTACAATAATGATCTTGACCAGTGGAATGTCAAGTGCAAGGGCACAGAAATATACCATGTGTAATATATGCCTTAAAAGTAGCCAGCTGTGTATTTTCAGTTGAACGAAACTCATTTTTGCTAACCTTACGTTACCTTGTAGGTTCACTGAATGAATTGCATGGAATGCTGGTACGATTTGCAATGCAACATGAACTAAAACCCTTGCATTTTAACACCAGGGGACTAGCAGGTTTATTCTGTTTGCATGTGCTTCCCCCTAGACTCTGGCTGCTCTAACAAGAAATTCAATAAATCTGCTTCCAAACCATCTTGCACAAGCTTTGCATGTCCAGTCTGGGCCTGAGGAAATTAACAAGCGAATAGAGCACACCATCGACTTACGGAGTGGCGATAAGTTGAGACGAGAGCATATCAAGCCTTTCTCTCTGATGTTTAAAGACTCCAGCCTGGAGCATAAGGTAGCTGAGTCCTGATAGCTGTTTATTTTGTCCAAATAAAATTGTCTGAGCATATTCACTGAATTTGAGGAGAATTAAAGGAGACAGCTTTGTGTTGTGATTCTTGTAAGCGTGATTGAGCTGAAAACAGTAGATAAGCATACTGGTTATGGTTGTGATGCAGAACATATTAATTCAGTTCAGAGTATGCAAAATGGTGCCCACTTTGATGGGAAAAGTCTAAGATGCTGAAATTACAAAGTTAAAGGTAAAGAACTGTTGCCTCAGCATGAATTGTTGTGAAGACGGGAGAAAATAAAACCCACGGTGTGATTGATTTTGCTTCATTTTACTGGTCTGTGCATTGGTTCCCTAGTCTTGATGCCTTTCAACATGTTGACATCTTGTTTAACAAACCTTTTTTTCCTTAAAGCAGCATTTTGAATAACTCCTGCATATGCATAGTATGTATTGCTTGTTCAAAATTCTTGCAGCATCTCTGGAAGGAGGAACGGCTTCATGGATGATGCATTTTTACTCATAATCTTTTGTAATTATTGAGCTTAAAGGGAAGAGGTCATCAAGTTCTTTTCATTTATTTGTCTGCTTAACAAATTTGGGAAGCATAAATAATGGATCTCTATTATCGACCTCTAGTTTGTTTAACCTTCATTGAATTTATACTAAAAACATTCTTCCTCCACTTCAAGTAGAGGCCCTGATGTCCCCAGGCCTGCAAATAACTATTTATCTTAATAAGATCTTTGTGCAAAAGAAGCATTGTGCCATTAATGATGTAAACACATTGTGACCTGCTGAGAGATACGGTACCAAAAGTGGGGTATGTGATTTATTTATACCACAATATGGAGGGGTATCAATTACATATTCCTGCCAAATTTCAGCCTCAAGTATGGATTAATTACATCTTTAAAAAATGAGAAACGTTTTATCAATAAAAATTAATTAACCAAAGAAATCACATGCCCCCCCTTAGGTACCTGAAGTTTTTAGGCTGTAGAACATGAAAAACAAAAACTGTGAAAAAAAATTGCGTAGTCCGATTCTATTGACCCTATAGTACCCAAAACTTTCAAAAATGAAAGTTGCCTGAATCCAGTTTTATAGCCTTTATCTCTGTTGTTTTTTTTTATTTATTTTTATTCAAATTATATATTATACAGCTCTTAAAAAGATAATACAAGAAATTGGAAAATCTTAACATAAAGAAATATTCAATGTTATCAATAACAGAAATCTTTTCCCCACTTTCGACCACTATAATTAGGTCAATTAGATCCAAGAGCTTAAATAAACCCATTAATCTAGGAAATCAATTTATAATTATTGCTACCCAGCTAGTTTACTCCAAGCAATCATACAGTGTACTATCTATGACTAGACTATAACATTTACCTCTTTTTTAGACAGCAAAAAATCTTCTAACTGCTTGGAATCCAAGAATTGAAATTGTTTAGCCTGAAATAATACTCAACATATGCAAGGAAATTTAAGTACAAAATTTGCACCTAATGCCAAAAAGGCTTTGCGCCTTTTCTGTGTTTGTCTAGCCAAATCAGGATAAATTCTTATTTTAGATCCCAGAAAGAGAGAGTCTAAATGACGAAAAGAAAGCGTCAACATCATCTTGATCCATATTCAATGATCCAAACCTTTATTAAACCCTGCTAAGCTAACTGCTTTTTTACCACATTCGCTGGCAATGAATTTCAGGTTATAATGTTTCCAGTTGGGATAGTTTTGGACTTATCATGTTGGTAATGGACCTTTTTGTATCAGCTTTGTAGGCTTTTTTTTTATTCTCAGCAGGGATTTCCTACCCCTATTTCCTAAATTTAAAGGCTTTCCTACATCATTTATTGCCATCAAAACAGGTAAAGGTCAATTTTCAAAAGATGTAAGTACCTAATTTTTAGAGCTGGTTCCCCTGCCCTATCCTAGCACTGGCATTTAGGATTCCAAAAAAAATGGGACAGGACCAGGTCAAGGAAAATGAGTTAAGTCATGTGCACTGATTTTCAGCTCTGAGCACTTTAACTTGAGCATTTCAATAGTTACCCTAAATTTAGGATCCTAAGGCACTATATTCAAACGGAATTGCAGTGGCTGCTCTATATATAGCACCAAACAAAAATTGATCAAAATCCCACTATCAAACATAGGGATCCTTTAACAAAGCTGCACTTCCAATTTGCATGTGCTGAATGATGACCATCCAATGGGAACTGAATTGGCTTCTTCCCATTCAGCGAGTAAAAGGAGCCCATAATCATCAAATACCACTTGGATCACCAGGGTTATTGATGAAATGGACCATCATATAAAATAATCCTCATTGTTTATTCAAACTGAGGATGAAATGTGGCACGATGGGTTTCCAGCGTTGGAAGTGGCATAGCCAAGGGGAGGCCTTGGGGTCTGGGCCCCCCACGTTTGGCTCAGTCCCCCTCTGCAACCGGAGTATTCTTTGGCTGGCTGGGGAGATGCCCAATCCCCACCAGCCGATGAGACCCACAGCTGGAACTGCCCCAGTGCTATCTCTGCAAGGAAGAAGTTGATGGCTTCCATTCTTGGCGCTGACGTCGGCACGCCTCGTGCATGCTCAGTTTGCTTATTCAAAATGAGTGCTGATGTCAGCAGCAGGAAGGGAGGCCACAGACTTCTTCCCTGCAGAGTCAGCGCTGGGGCAATTCTGGCTGTGGATCCCTCAGCTAGCGGGGATTGGACATCCCTGGCAGCAAAGGTATAAATTCCGCAGTGGCAGTGGCCAGGGAGTGGGGAGAGGAAATGCCTTCTCCCCTTCATCCACCCCTGGGCCCCCCCAGAAAGCCAGTGCTGGCTACTCCCCTTATGTTTCAGGGTTATTCATCTGCATGCGGTCCACATTTTTACTGTTTTTAGAACAGTAAAACAAACAAACAAAAAAATGCAAAGAAAGAGAAAGAATAAAGGAAAAACAGAAAAGGTGAGATATATTCATGGATTGAACTGTGAGGGACTGTCCTTTTCCTAAAGTGGTGTCCTATCCCTTGGGTTTTGACGTTGTTCAGGTCAGGATCAGGTTCACAGTTGAAGCTTCTTGATATTTGGCAAGTAGTAACCAGGACTGAGGGTCTCCTTAAAAAGAACTATTTCTCAACTTTGTAATTTTACTAAAGAGACTGTGGCAAGTTAGAAGAGCTTTCTAAAAGGACTGGTTGATAGGAAAATGTTTATTAAATCTGGAAGTGCAGATGGCAATGTTGCAGGCTACTGGACTATTTGATATCAAGAATGGTTTTGTTGTTTATCATAGACTCAAGGCCCTTGAGAATAGAGTGAGAGCTAGGAATCTGTATTTCTTACATTTTCCTCTTATACGTTTAGGACTATATTCTGTGTATGGTGCCTGAAAAATCAGCGCTGTCTAGGCGTATTCTGTAAACTGTGCTTAGATTTAGGTGTGGTTTATAGAATATGCTTAGCGGCCATGGCTGCACCTAACTCTAGGCGCATCCACTTATGCATGGGCGGGTCAGGGGCATTCCTAAAATTTGTGTGTAGTGTTATTCAATACCGGGGATGTGCACCTACGTTGGGCACTGGGAATTACACTTGGTTTCAACAGGTGTAAGTCCTGGAGCTCAAATTTGGCCACTGAAATCGGCATTTAATGCTATTCTATAATGGGTGCTCATCTTTAAGTGCCCATTATAGAATAGCATTGAGCTCTGATTTTTGTGGCGCTGATTTTTGAGCACCATTTACTGAATCTTGCCCTCTATGTGAAATGAGGATCTCTGATAAATATTAAGCCTTCACGGCAAATAGTTGATCACAGCAACTTCAGACCAAGATTGTACGTATAATCAACAAAATGTTTTGCAGTTTTATTATTTTCTCTGCATTTCGTCGAGTGTTCTTTAAAACATATTTTAGAGCTACTCTTCACATTGTTGCAAAAAAGATATAGTAGAATTGGAAAAGGTACAGCGAAGGGCGACGAAAATGATAGTGGGGATGGGACGACTTTCCTATGAAGAGAGGCTGAGAAGGCTAGGGCTTTTTAGCTTGGAGAAGAGACGGCTGAGGGGAGATATGATAGAAGTGTATAAAATAATGAGTGGAATGGATCGGGTGGATGTGAAGCGACTGTTCACGCTATCCAAAAATACTAGGACTAGAGGGCATGAGTTGAAGCTACAGTGTGGTAAATTTAAAACGAATCGGAGAAAATTTTTCTTCACCCAACGTGTAATTAGACTCTGGAATTCGTTGCCGGAGAACGTGGTATGGGCGGTTAGCTTGACGGAGTTTAAAAAGGGGTTAGATAGATTCCTAAAGGACAAGTCCATAGACCGCTATTAAATGGACTTGGAAAAATTCCGCATTTTTAGGTATAACTTGTCTGGAATGTTTTTACGTTTGGGGAGCGTGCCAGGTGCCCTTGACCTGGATTGGCCACTGTCGGTGACAGGATGCTGGGCTAGATGGACCTTTGGTCTTTCCCAGTATGGCACTACTTATGTACTTATGTACTTATGTACCTTTGTGCCGTTTACCGATGTTTCACCAACACGCATGCGTCCGCACTCCCCTTTGTTTTGGCGCTCTTTCGCAGTCCTTTTAAACTCATCCAACACACAGTCTGCTTTTTTCAAACCTTACAGCGGCGTCTAGAAGCGATATCCCTCGGTCTTTATAAAGGTACTTATTTTGTTCTATATTATCAAGAACAGAGCATTTTATCTGATTAAACGTTACTGATTTCCAATTGGCACTGTATCTTTTTTTCATTTTTTACAAGGAGCTCATGTATTCACTTTGGTCCCTTTGCAGATTTTCTTTCATAATACATTTTTGTTCATGTTATTCACATCACTAGGACAGATGAAATATTTTCTTTCATGATACATTGAAGTCCATGTTATTCACATCATATCGGTTTGGTGCCTTTTTCCATCCTTTAAACACCTCCAACACACAGTCTGTCTTTTTTATGCTTTACAGCGACATCCAGAAGTGATATCACTCACAATACCTCAGATTGGTTCTTTCTGAAGGCATTTTTTGTTTTTAATCCACAACATAGCATTTTATCTGGTTACTGTCACTGATTTCCAGTTCACTTACAATTAGTGCAGTTTATGGCTGATCGGCACCGTGTCTACTTCAAGTTCTTTTTTAAAAAATGTCTTTATTTTTATTACCTGAGGTAGACGAGGCATATTCATTATGCCATCACAACACATCCATATGCCATATGATGTTAATATAGCTCCAGTTCATAAACACATTCATTTTCAGCTTTTCAGCATATGTGTCTCGTACCTCACACTAACACTATCTGCTTTTGTCTCACCCAGAATGTAAACCGCACTGAACCCTGGAAAGCAAATATTAGCGGTATACAAGAATTGAATTAAACTGAATTGAATATTGTTGCGTTTTATAATCGGTCTGTGTGTTGTTTTCAGTACATTTTGTTTTTAGCATATGCATTCACTATCAGGTGCGTTTCAACTCTCTTATAACTTTTGTTCAGCATTACCTCTCCTGGTCCCACAGACATATTATGAGCCCATACAATCATAGTTTTTTGTGTTTATTCACTCTGGGTTTTTTGTATTCACTCACTCGGCTGGTCCCTTTGTTACTTTTACTTTCATGATACACCTTTGCCTGTGTCATTCATATCGCATTGCATCCATATTTCAGTCTTAGCATTTCCCTTTCAGACCACGACGTTCTACTTTTCAAAGATTCTATTTTGAAGACAAAGATTGCCAGACACGTTTACCAAGGTCAGTTCTTGTATACACATATACTTGTGTTTTTGACCTATACATGCACACATTTCTTTGCTCCCTTCTTTGAAGGCACCTTTAGTCTTATACAGGGCTTTTTTTGAGGGGGTACTTGGGGGTACTGAGTGCCGGCAACTTTTCCATTGTCTGCTAAAATTGACCCACAGTCCACAAGTTTTAATGAAAGAGCTCAGGCCCTACACACCAATTCTGCCTTGTCATAGATTCTGTGGCTGGTTGCAGGGGGTCTGGCTATTGTGGGGTGGATCCCTGAGTGATCACCCCACCACTGAAGGGTGGTCTGGCATTTGAGTACTGGCATCTTTTTCCCTAGAAAAAACACACTGGTCTTATACATCGGTTTCTTAATAATAGAGAGATTTTTTTCAATACCACTCGTCTCACCCTTCATTTAAAAATGATGTAACTTTGTATAGATTTTACTTTAACAATGTTATATTTTTGGTTGTCCACCTTTGTAGCAACATTTTCTTTGTTGTTTGTATATATATATATATATTATAACTAACTATTTTAATTTTAGGAGTTTAATTTTCAATGTTTATGCTTTTCTTTTCTTTCTTTTTTTTCTGATGTGTACTCAATATGTTTTACACATGTTTTCATTAATTTTTACGTAGACTCCTGAAGAAGGCACTTTTAGTGCCGAAACATGGTATCACGTTAAGTCATCTTTTATTAAACTTGTGATTCATATTCAGCATCTTTGGTCTGTTTTTGAAGAACCTGATTCTTCTCCCACACTCCATCTTCTCTTGGACTCCACATGGGATATTGGTGTTCAGTCCATTTTTGTGGTTTTTCTACGTCCACAAAAGTCTTTAACGTATGTTTTAAGGTTCCATTAAATCTATCTACCAACCCATTAGTTTCAGGGTGATATGGAGTAGTACGTACAGATTTCACTCCACAGTGTACCCACAGATTCTGGATCAGCTCAGACATAAACTGTGTCCCTTTGTCTGAGAGTATTTCTCATGCATATCCTACGGGGGAAAATATTTCTAGCAGGGTAGTGGCAATTTTCTCTGATTCTATGGAGGATAAGGCTACCGCTTCAGGATATCTGGTAGCAAAGTCCACCACTGTCAGTATATATCTTTTCTCAATCCGGCTAGGGACAACTAGAGGCCCCACTATATCCACAGCTCTTGTCTCAAAGGGCTGACTGATAATTGGTAAAGGTTTCAAGGGAGCTTGGGGGTGATCTTGGGTCTTACCAACTCTTTGGCACACATCACAGGTACGACAGTGGTCAGCTATGGCTCGAGATAGTCCAGACCAATAGAAGTTTTGGGTCAATCTAGTGCATGTACGTGTCAGCCCCTGATGTCCTGCTAGAGGAATATCATGTACAATCTGTAGGAGTTGCTCTCTTTATGCCCTGAGCACTATAAGCTCTTGTCTGCTGTCCAGGGCCCATTTGGATCTGCAGGATCAGTCTCTCTGCACAACAAGCCCCCTTTCTATAGGATACAATCTTTATAAGTCTCACTGATTGGTTGACCTGCACCCTCAAATATGACACGGAACACTTAGCACACCAATGCTCACAAACCCTCTAGACCTGAACATAAGCCAGTGAGGTGAATGATTTACGGACCGTCAGGAGGGTGGAGATGACTAAAGCTGAAAACAGTCACTTCATGAGATGCTGCCTCACTAGAAGGGATCTGGATCCTCCATCTCCACTGGAGCCTGATGGAGGACACCTGCCCTCAGAAGAGGGCCAGGAAGATATGCTGGTAGAGACACCAAGTCCACATACCAGGGTCTTCATTGCTAATCCGTTGCAATCAGAAGGACCAGAGAAGGATGCAGAAAAACTTGTGATGTACCTTCCAGATTAGCGATCCGAGTGAAAACACAAACTCCCTGATATTCATCTGGTGGCACGCAGCACGGTTAGCTGCTACCACCAGCACTAACCCCAGATATTCAATGCTGGCTTGTTTTGGTGACCAGCATTGAATATATGGGGTTTTTATTTCCAGCTATAACTTAACCGGCTATATCAATATTCAGTGCTAGCCTATTAAATTAATAGTGGGCAAAGATGGGACTGCTTTTTATGCGGCCTAGTTTGCCTGCTAAACTTAGCCAGCCAGCATTTGAATATTCGTAGATAGCAGGCTATATCATGTGATATAGCCAGTTATCCAATATGTGCAAATCCATTCCTGGCTGGTTAAACAGTGCTGAATATCGGGCTCAAAGAGCAGCTCCAACTGAGGCCACTCAAGAACCAATGTGGGGAAACCTGCAGAGCTAGCCTCTCTTCTGCAACTGAAGAACCAAGCTGCCTTGGCATTGCAGCTCAAGGCCATCAGGTCAAACATTGGCCTGCCCCGCTTATCCACAATAAGCTGAAAAGCTTCCGGGATCAGCTCACACTCCCCTGGACCTAGGATGGACCAGTTGAAAAAATCTGCTTGTCCTGGCCATAATGTGAACCGCTGAGAGCGCCAGAAAATGCTTCTCTATCCAGCAGCATAGAGCTGCTGCCTCCAGTTTGGCCATGTGGCTCCTGGTACCCTCTTGCATGTTGACACAAGCCTGTTCTGTAGCATTGCCCGACATCACTCACACCACCACCCTGCCCTGCAGGCAAATGATCAACCACGTTGACTTCTGAAAGGACCAGAGACCCAGCACTACTCTTTGTACCACAGTGAGCCCCCTAGCCCCTGAGGCTGCCATCTGTGGTGACCAAACTCCACTGCAGGGGATCCAAAGGTACCTCTCTCAACAGATGAGAGTTGAAAGTCCACCAAGCAAAGGTCTGGTGAATCCACAGAAAAAGGGGTAACCCGCCTTTGAAATTCTGAGATCTCAGGGGCCAGTATAGAAACATGACCCCCTGCAGGGGTCTCATATACATGCATGCCCCTGGAAACATTTCCAGGGCCACCATTATGGAGCCAAGGACCTGAAGATAGATCCAAACCCTAGATGCCCACGATGCACACTGATGACTCAGCTGGGACTGTAGCTCGTGCATCCATTCCTTCATGAGAAACACTGTCCCACAGCCAATATTAAACACAAGTCCCAGATATAGAATAATAATTGTTCTTCTTCTTTCTTCTTTACTATGTACATTGTAATTTCTTTCTTTTTTAACCTCTGTCAAGACTGATTATATTGTAAACCATAAGTACACAAGTACATAAGTGTTGCCATACTGGGACAGACCGAAGGTCCATCAAGCCCAGTATCCTGTTTCCAACAGTGGCCAATCCAGGTCATAAGTACCTGGCAAGATCCAAAAGCTGTATAAACCACCTGGATGGCTTAACTATTGGGTAGTCAATCAAGTAAAATAAACCTTGAACCTATATTCCAACCACCGAAAGGGAACCAAATTGCTCCTGGTGCAGTTCACCACCCATCCCAAGCTGTTCAAGAGCTGAATCACTTGAGATGTAGCCATCTTGGACTCCTCCACTGAGTCTGCCCTGATTAGACTGAAAGAGGAAATTGGGTTTTTGTATCTGAATGATACCCTAAATGACCTCTCTCAATGCTATGTTTAATTCCTATACAAGAGCATTAGGATAACCAACATAACTAAGACCTTTCTTATGAATGAATTATGACTTTAATTTGGCACAAATTAATAGTAACAGATTAATAATCTCTCACCCTCCACCCCCATTTAAGGGCCAGAAAACCACTTAATTTATACAACCAATTTTTCAGTCCCCCAATAATCACCTACCCTCGGAATTTGCAGTAACCTGGCATTGTTCTCCTCCACTCTCCACCCCCACCCCTTCGAAATGAACAGATCTCTTCTTATTACTTCTTCTCAAGATCATGGTGCCTGTATTGTTACGAGTTGCTTGGTATACCATGAGCAGCTAGATTGGTTTCTGCTTTTCAAGCTAGATTAAAAGACATTCAGGCTCATTTTCGAAAGAGAAGGACGCCCATCTTTCGACACAAATCGGAAGATGGGGGTCCTTCTCACTGGGTCACCCAAATCAGTATAATCGAAAGCCGATTTTGGGCGTGCCCAATTGCTTTCCGTCGCAGGGACGACTAAAGTTCACGGGGGTGTGTCGGAGGCGTAGCGAAGGCGGGACTTGGGCGTGCCTAACATATGGACATCCTCGACCCATAATGGAAAAAATAAGGCGTCCCTGATGAGCACTTGGACGACTTTACCTGGTCCTGTTTTTTTTTTATGACCAAGGCACAAAAAGGTGTTCAAACTGACCAGATGACCACCGGAGAGAATCGGGGATGACCTCCCCTTACTCCCCCAGTGGTCACTAACTCCCTCCCACCCTCAAAACAAATCTTTTAAAATATTTTTTGCCAGCCTCTATGCCAGCCTCAAATGTCATACTCAGGTCCATCACAGCAGTATGCAGGTCTCTGGAGCAGTTTTAGTGGGTGCAGTGCACTTCAGGCAGGTGGACCCAGGCCCACCACCCCCCCACCTGTTACACTTGTGGTGGTAAATGTGACCCTCCAAAACCCACCACAAACCCACTGTACCCACATCTAGGTGCCCCCCGTCACCCGTAAGGGCTATGGTAGAGGTGTACAGTTGTGGGTAGTGGGTTTTGGGGGGGATTAGAGGGGCTCAGCACACAAGGTAAAGGAGCTGTGTACCTAGGAGCAATTTATGAAGTCCACTGCAGTGCCCCCTAGAGTGCCCGGTTGGTGTCCTGGCATGTGAGGGGGACCAGTGCACTACAAATGCTGGCTCCTCCCATGACTAAGGGCTTGAATTTGGTCATTTCTGAGATGGGCATCCTTAGTTTCCATTATCGCAGAAAATCAGAAACGGCCAAGTCTAGGGGACGACCATCTCTAAGGATGACCTAAATTTCAGCATTTGTGCGTCCCCGACCATATTATCAAAACGAAAGATGGACGTCCATCTTGTTTCAATAATACTGGTTTCCCCGCCCCTCCACCTGGATGTTTTGCGAGGACGTCCTCAGCAAAACTTGGGCGTCCCTTTCGATTATGCCCCTCATTGTGATTCATTTACTTGGGGGGTGGAGATTCTGTGTATTTTGATTGTATCCCGAATTGAGACTGACACTCCTCCACCCCATCTTCCTAGTCTTGATTGATGTTGGATGTTGAAACCTGTTGGGCGTAGTTCAGCCGGTGGTAAACCCACACTTTCATCTAACCAGGTTTCACTTATACCTAGGATGTTGTTGAGACCGGCTAGAAGCAGTGCACAGTTCAGAACTGAGGGTGGAGGGTGGCACCTGACAGTTTGAACAGGCTTCGTAAAAAAATTGAAGTGCCTCCAACAATAGCCCACCCTAGACTTCAGAAAATCCAGTGTTTCTAATAATAGCCCAGGCAATTATTAGAGACAATATAGTATGTAAAAGGTTACAACTTCTGTATCTTGACATAGGAGGCAATGTCCAATTGTGCATTAAAAACTGGTTAAAAGATATAAAACAGATAACTGGGGGATGGGACAACTTCCCTATGAGGAAAGACTAAAGCGGCTAGGACTCTTCAGCTTGGAGAAGAGACCACTAAGGGGAGTTAGGATAGAGGTTGATAAAATACTGGGTGGAGTGGAGTGAATTGTTTGTTTACTCTTTCCAAAAATACTAGTACTAGGGGGCATGCAAAGAAGCTACTAAGTAGTACATTTAAAACAAATTTGAGAAAATATTTCTTCACTCAACAAGTGACTAAACTCTGGAATTTGTTGCCAGAGAATGTGGTAAATGCAGTTAGCCTAGCAGGGTTTAAAAAAGGTTTGGCTAATTTTCTACCAAAATAGTCCATAAGCCAATATTAAGATAGATTTAGGAAAATCCACTGCATATTCTAGGATAAGCAGCATGAAATCTGTTTTGCTGTTCTGGGATCTTGCCAGGTACTTGTGACCTGGATTGACCACTGTTGGAAACAGGATACTGGGCTCGATAGACCTTCTGTCTGTCCCAGTATGGCAATGCTTATGTTGTTATGTTCTTGATAAGATGTTATTGTATAATGTTTCCACACAGGGTCGATACAACTCATTTGCTTGCTAGCCCACTGTTCACATTAAAATGGTTTTTTCTCTCTCTCTCTCTCTCTCTCTCTCTCTCTCAGACTTTGCTAGCTGTCAAACCAGTACTGTTCCAAAAAAGTCTATTTTGAACAAAAGTTTCACTGTTCAGCATATTTGATGTTTTATCTAAACATAGAAACATAGAAAAATGTAGGCAGATAAGACCATATGCCCTATCCAGTCTGCCCATCCATGCCATCTACTCTCCATTTCATTCCCTTATAGATCTTCTGTACTTGTCCAAAGCTTTCTTTAATTCAGATACTGTTTTCTTTTCCACCATTTCCACTGGGAGGCTGTTAAATGAATTCACCACCCTTTCTTTGAATCCCTCAGTGGAAATTTCTTACCATCCACTAGGGAGAGATCTTCTGTGCTCTCCACTTCAGCAGGAAATCTCTCTCCATGGTACATTTTTTTGTCCCTCTGCTGGCCTGGTGAACTCCTTCTTCCACATACTCTTATTGGCTAATGTCCAGGAAATCCAATGTTATATAGGGGTTGTGTTCATAGACTTTAATGGTATGTCCTGTCATTGGCTGTTTAGAGGCTAACAAGGAAGTAATTGAGATTGGCATTTCATGATTGCTCCAACTTATTAAGGATTAAGTCATGGGGTTTGGTCCAATGATGCAAAGGTCTAGTGAGCTTAAGCATACTCAACCCATTCTCTGATAGGTCCATTAAAGGGGTGTATCAACAGATCCACCCTCTGACCACATGGAGGGACACACTTGCGCTAGGTCATCATGCCCTCAAGCTGTATCCATCCAAGCTCTACATTGCAATGTTCTCTAGTACATCAGCTTGGATCAATAATGCTAACAGCTTAATTCTCTAAAAAATATAGTTCAGGCCTGGTCTGGACAGCTAAGTAGCAAAGCCTAATTTGGCTCTAAACCCTAGGGGCTTAAAGCCATCCCAAAACTAACTGTAACAGGCCAAAAACTAAGGTAGGTGTCTATTTTGATTCCTTGTGAGTATAGGTGGGCTTGGAAAAGGTGTAAGGGGCTGTCGGTAGCCTGAAAGGAAGAGTGCAAAAGTGAAAACCGGGCCATAGAAGCACAAGTAACGCAATGAGAATGTGAAGGTAGGCCTCGATCAGATCCAGGGATATTAGAAAATTGCCGATCTTACTGAGGTGATGACTGAGTCCAGCAACTTCATATAGTAACTTAGTAAATGACGGCAGATAAAGACCTGTATGGTCCATCCAGTCTGCCCAACTAGAATCGTAGTACCTGTATCACTGCATTGAGACCTTTGAGGTCTAGGACCTGAAAGATATAGCAGCATCCTCTGCATGCTTCTCAGGAGGCATAATCTCCATAGCCCCAGCTGGACCAGATGAAGAAGCATGTTGGCCAGCGCCTAAATAAGGCACAAGAGGAGATCAGGAAGGCCTCTAAAAGAGGACATGCCAGATCCAGTGCATAGCTGTTACTCACCACCTCCAGCATTCATTGGACCAAGGTGGTGCGAACCCACTATGGCAAAGGAAGGACAGTCTGCCACCCACTCAAACCAATTAGGGACCCAGTGCACTCCCGAAAAGCCTTGGTCACCAGACCATCATGGAGCTTGACAGGGACTTTGTTTGGAAAGTTCTAGCAGTGCACCAGCTTATATCCAGTCATGTCCCATTTAATTTTGAGAGGTAGTCAAACAACTAAACTCTGGAATTCGTTGTCAGAGAATGTAGTAAAAGCAGTTGGCTTAGCGGTGATTAAAAAAGGTTTGGATAGATTCCTAAAAGAAAAGTCCATAAGCCATTATAAAGCT